>NW_028263371.1:45128845-46347417 GCF_051168715.1 Poecilia mexicana | reverse complement strand
CCTCCCAAGCAGAAAAAAAAAGTTGGAAGAGTGTCGTTCAACGGAGACCTGACTGTCTTGTGAAATAAAATTAAACGCAGATATATTTTTTTATATACTTAATATGTTTTGTGTGACCTAGTCTTTCCCCAACCCCCTTTTTAAAATCTGTGTATTTATCTCATCAGCCCTGTTTCCTTAGAAGGGATGCTGTTTGTGCCTGAGATTTTCTGACAGCTGCCTGTGCAGCTGCTGGACTTGAGCGCATCACATGCATAAATCACACTGTTGCATCATAGTCGCACTATGAGGTGTACAGAATGAGGCTCTGTACACCTCATTCAAATATACCATGCAAAGTTAATTTGGTTAAATAACTTGTTCACCTCGAAAATAAAATATATTACAAAGTGAGACGTGTTTATTTCTGTTAATTTTGAGTATTGATTACAGCTGATGAAAACTCAAAAATTGTTTCTCAAAAAAAATGTAAATGACATGACTGCAAACTATACACATGCACACATACATGCAGAGCTTAGGTCAATTTAGAGTTGTCATTTAGCCTGACAGTCCTGTCTTTTTGTTACTCCTTAGCCTAGGTAAGACACCTGTGATATTGTTTTTGGGTTAGCAAGTGACTTAGCACGTCCTGAATATGTCTGTGTTGACTTTTAGAGCACTGACTCCAGCGGCTCAGTTTGCTTAACAATCCAGCCAAGGCTTCAGTTATTGCTGTTATCTGTTTACGTTTTTTCAACTTTCCAGTAGAATTAGTATTAAGCCACAATCATCAATAATAGATTAAACAAATGCTTGAAACATAACTGCTTGTGTGCAATGAATCAATGTGAGTTTCATCATTTGAAATGGTCTATTAAGTGTATTTAGATACAGGAGTATGCTGTCATAGTGTATTACATGTGAAAATTAATTAAGCTTTACAGCACATTTTAAGCTTTTAGTGGGTCATCACTGCCAATATGTCAGTATTTTAGATGTCCTCTGGCAGATAGAGAGAGAGAGAGAGAGAAAGAAACATTAATCACTCATTGCTCCATTTTGTATTCATGTTGGTGTTTGCTGACACTGCTCCACAGTGGGTATCACCAACCTTTACATTCATATATTTATCTCCCTCGATCTCCCCTCTCTCCTGCTCTAACACCGACCCACTCTCTAACTTGTGCTCACAACAATTGAAGAGATTTGTCTGTCTCAGCATTCGCAGCACATTTCTCAATGACCTGCAGTTTCAGCACAAAGTCCCAGTGGCTCACTGGCTGCCATATCCCTCCTACTCTCAAAATCTACAGGCCATCTTATTTCAAAGTTTTGCCTTTGGTCTGTCCAAACTGGGTTTAGAAAAAGAGAATACATTATTCTTGGGTGAGATTTCACTTGTCATCTGTCTTCCTTCTTTTAACTCCCAGGCACAGACAGCTCACCTGGTCTTGGAGGATGGTACCAGGATGAAAGGGTTTTCCTTTGGGCACAATGGCTCTGTAGCTGGGGAGCTTGTCTTCAATACTGGCCTGGTGGGGTAAGAAAGAAACTTAGTCTTTTGTTGTTACACCATTCGATCTTAAACAAAACTGTACTCTGCAACAAATGTCTGTCAGATAAAGAAAATAAGACCAAAATGAAAGCGGCTTCTCAGAAACACTTGTGAAAAAAACTAGGACACTCCAGTAAATTTTTAAATCTTTATTAACCAATGTTCAGATATTGCCTCCTGTCATTTCTGAACAACTGAAAAAGAAAGTGATTCTTAATCCTGCTCAAACCGCACACACACACACACACAAAATGTTTGACTTACTGCAAAAATATCGAGAAAATGTGTTTTGTAACAAAGGAAAAGGTTAGGACACATCACTTCCTAATTGCTAGTGTTACCCTTTTTGGCTGAAATAGCTTCAGTGTGAAACTTCCTGTAGCCTTTTAACAGTCTTTGACATTGATCTGAGAAAAACTTGCCTCACCCCTCACTTTCAGCTGTGAGGTGTTTGAGAAGGTCCTTGCATTTATTGCCTGTTTCAAATCACACCACAGCATGTTTGATGGCTCTACGGCAATGTTTTAGGTAATTATGTATCTTGGTTTTATTTCTTCTTTAGTGTTAATTAATTTTTACAGATGGTCTCACATTTTAATTAAATGTAACAAACAAAGTTTTTTTTTTTAAGGAGTTGTTTTGGACAGCTAATGCTGAGCACAAGAAGAGCCTCCTGTAGGGGTCTGTTTTACAACGGATCTGAAGAGTCTGACTGAAGACCATCTGTTGCTCAGGGTTATTTATCATTGTCTTAATGCTTACTTTTTTGGCACAGCCAGATCCATAGCAGTTCTCAGAACTGATCTGGCCTTCTTTATGAATTTATTATGCATTCCTAGTGACTGACTCTGATGATCACACCCCAACAGACATTAGCAGAATGAACTGTTCTCTTCACAACAGACTTATAGAAAATCCGCAGCATCTTGCTGCAAACCCTGAAAGTCCCAAGTCTTCTCAAGAAGTACAGTCTGTTCAGTCCCTTCTTCTATACCACTTTGTTGTTGCCTCTGCATATGCCTGCTTTTCTTAAGCACCCTCCAACACTTGGTAGAGTTCATGATGAACTCTATGACGGTTTTCTGGCAGAGTCTTGCTAAAGCAAACAATCTTCAAAACATGCTATTTCCAGCTCCGTACTGCAGAGTTATGACAAATAGCCATTCTGTTCTGTTGTTCAGTTTTACTCCTCTGTTCAAACAACATTATTCCAGAATTATTGGTCTATGCCCAGGTTCTCTGCGGAAACCGTTTTGCCTGATCTCTATATTTTTTTTCTTATGGAGCAAATGTTTCCTCCTTGCATACATCTCATGAAAGTTATGATTGCAAAGCCTCTACCTCTTCCACATCAGCAGTAGCAATAGTGTGTTTTGATGATGACATTTTAGGGTTTTATGAGACTTACTTAAGCATCTTTTTTCAGGGTGATCTGTATGCTTGCAAAACTTTATTACATGGTATTGTTAAAATTGATCTTCAATATCAAAATGTACAAAACATATTCTTGTCCTAATTCTTTCACATAACTATGTATCATAATAAAAGTCGCTTTGGACTAAATAACTTCATATATTAAGATTATTAGTGCATAGACACATATTTAAAAAATAAAACCTGACACTGAGTTTAAGTAATACCTCACTGCAATGTGGATTTACTGGTTTAGGTACCCTGAGTCCCTAACTGACCCCAGCTACAAAGGTCAAATCCTGACCTTGACATACCCCATTGTGGGAAACTATGGCGTTCCCAACACCCAGGAGCTGGATGAGCTTGGCCTGAGAAAACACGTGGAGTCGGCAAACATCCAGGTATTGCATGAAGGAGAGAGTGAATGGCTTCAGGAATTCTGTTCTGAATATTAAACTATAACAAATTCTTACTCTGTGAGATTTTAGTGTGTGCTTTTAATGTTGTAATACTAGTAAGCATAAAACAATATTTGATTACTTAAATATTCCCTTTCACATGTTTTAATTGCATGCCTTGTTATAGAAAATTAATACACTTTTTTTAAAGTGCTACGCCCAAACTGTCTTTGCGCTGTATTGCCTTTTCTCATAATTAAATAGGTATTTTTTGTGGTTGCCAAGTCAGCCATTTGTTTGCTGAATGTTTTATGTTATGATAAGAGAGCTACAACAAGCAATACCCACTATTTATCAAAATCACACCTTTGTTACTCCTTTTCAAAATCTAATGGGCAAGTTTGGGGTGTAAAAAGAGATGTGCCTGACTTTTCTAGATAACATTTGGATTTGGAGTTAATGTAGTACAGTATTTTTTCAACATCTGTGATAGTCTGTGGTTATACAGTTGTGATCCAGATTTGTTTATCTTACAGTAGCAAACTGTGATTCAGGGCCAAAGAGTCAATTGAGAGGTTTGCATAACAACAACCAACCACTTTGACTTATGCACTACAGTTCAAAAGCTAAAAACGGTGCATTATCCAACTCTTTATCCAAGTAGCTTAGATGTGCCAAGAGAGCTTCATAGTTCCTGATTGTTTTAGAATATGATATGGGCCTAATTTGTGAACCACAGGGAGAATTTACAGATGGATAAAATGTTTTTTTTTTTTTTTTCCCTCCAGAAGGACTAGTCACACGGGTGCAACCATAGATGTTTTTTAGGCGCACCACTGAGAAACTCACATTTGCAACCTCTAGAGCCCCATGTGACATCATCAGGAAATTAATTATTGAACAGGATATATGTCTGAAAGATGGTTTAGCCTAAAACTGCAAACATGAAAGGCTACAAAGCAAGGTATGAGTCCAGGGTGGTAATATAGATGGGTTTAAATTGAGCCTCCTTTGTGGCATTGAAAATTCTTATTTTATGTACCTTAGACATTTCTGCTTGACATTTTGTTTCTTGGTTTGTTACGTGGTTAACCAGACAGATCCCTCTATAAACTTTACCGGGTTCAGAACTCACCATCCCACGTTGTCTCCAGAATCCCATCTACTCATCAGAACTACTAACCACATCCCTTTAAGTTTTATCTTAAAGGGACTTCACTGGCTCCTCATCCATTACGCATCGAGTTCAAAATCCTCCTATTAACATCCAAAACCCTCCAGAAGATAGCCACTCTTCTATCTTACTCATTTCCTTTGTGTTTACACACCATCTTGCCCGCTTCATTTCTCTTTTAACTCTCTTTTCACCATGCCAAGTGCCCATCTGTCGACCTTGGGACTCAGGTCTTTTAGCTGCTCTGCTCTCTTCTCTGTATGTTCTCTCTATAGCACTTTTTAACCTTTGCTCACATTAAGCTGTGAATGTTAAGTGACACTGGAAAGACTTGAAAGGTTCTAGCAAATAAAATGCATTATTATTAAAAATTGAAAATAAAACTTGAGAAAAGGAACTTAAACAGCAACATGCAAACTTAAGTAATAATACTCTTCTGTTTTACAGTGGATAAATACTAAAACACAAACATATTCCCACCTCTGCATAAGAAAAGGTGCTGAATCAGCAGATTTAATGTTTACATCCATATTCTTCTGTGGGAGGCTGAATGTGCACGGCACCAACAGACAAGATTGAGAGAAATTATTATTGTGTGAGTTTTGTTGAAATCTACTTCTGTATGCCTTTAAATCCTCAGGATTCCTTTGATCCTTTAGGAGAAACAGCATTTATATGCAGGTCCACACTTTATATCAGCATTGCTTTGTTTTAGATTTTTTTTTTTTGTAGCTGAAAAATAGCATTGAAATTATTTAGTGTTCTGTGCATATTGTTGTTCCTGAGATAATGGGGCTTACCTTACCTTCTTGCTCGTTATCTTCTAGTATTTAATGCAAACGTTCCAGTTGTTTACATCACACTCTTTTGAAAAATCCATCAAACGGACTCAAGTTCTTATTAACTAGAAATTTCCTTAAGGGTAATATTTTACTTTGATGCCAATAGGTGTCCGGTCTTCTTGTTCAAGACTACAGCCATGAATATAGCCACTGGAATTCTGTCAAGTCTTTGGGTCAGTGGCTACAAGAAGAGCAGGTTGGTTTTCAAATTACCAAGCGCTCGGTGCAGCTCCAGAGGTGAATAGCAGCCTTTTTGGAGATTAACTCTCCCTTCTGCTCTACAGGTCCCTGCACTGTTCGGAATAGACACCAGGATGCTGACCAAGATCATCAGAGACAAGGTCTTGTAAATTTTAAGGTTTGCTCTGTTGCATGGTATAAACAGAGTAGCTGATCGCTCACTGATTTGTTTTTGTTCTTACGCAGGGCACTGTTTTAGCAAAGATTGAATTTGATGGACAGCCTATAGAAATATCTGATCCCAACCAGAAAAACCTTATAGCCGAAGTTTCAACCAAGGTGAAAGCAACAACGCACTTTTGTTTTCATTCCTGCTATTAAGAAAAAGCTGCAAAGATTTTCATTCGCCATGTCACCGTTTCCATTAGGAAATCAAAGTTTTTGGAAAAGGGAATCCAATAAAAGTTGTGGCTGTGGACTGTGGCATTAAGCATAATATAATCCGGCTGCTGGTTAAGGTAGGAATGGCAAAACGCTGAATTTGTTCACTGTAAATTCCCTTCACCTGTCATTGGTGCTTTACATTTGAACGTCAAAGTGTAAAACTTGTGTAACTTTGATTGTTCTCCTTATGACATATTATATAAATTTAAAATGCCACTGCTACTTTTCTTAACTTTGTGAAAAAAAGTTAGCCACATAATCTCTAAAAGACAATCCATTGCATGTATGTCTGTGAATACAGCGAGGCACAGAGGTCCACCTCGTACCGTGGGACCAGGACTTGCTGAGCTTAGACTATGATGGCTTGTTTATATCAAATGGACCAGGAGACCCATCACTGGCTGAAACACTCATCAACAATGTCCGCAAGGTATGAATTGGATGCACTGAAAAATGTTTGTGATCACTTAAAGTAAAAAGACGTAGAAGAAAAATTTGAAACAGCATTAGGTTGACTTTTTAAAGAGAAATCAGAATCGACCAAATAGACCACAAATTTCTGATCGGTGCATTGATAATCTTAATGTTGTCAATTAGGTTTACATCTAATTTGTAACTGAATTTGTTTTTTTTCCAAGGTGCTTGAGAGTGATCGGCCTGAGCCGGTGTTTGGGATCTGCATGGGCAATCAGATCACGGCTCTGGCAGCAGGAGCAAAGTCATATAAACTGCCAATGGGTAACAGGTGAATAAACTCATTTCTATATTGAATAAATACATGTAATTAACACAAATCCCAATCATTAAAAGATTCTGTTTATAATGAACCTATTTGTTTGTTTCTTTAAAGTTGCCTCCCTTAACATAAAAAGAATAAAAGTATTTAGATGTGATGCATACCTGTCATTCTCCAGAGGCCAGAACCAGCCAGTGCTGAATGTGATGACAGGACAGGCATTCATTACAGCGCAAAACCATGGTTACGGCATAGACAGCAAGTCCCTTCCAGCAGGCTGGAGCCCACTTTTTGTCAATGCTAATGATGGCACCAATGAGGTTAATTTCACTCTACATGCTTGTCAGTACATATGCCTATTTATTTTCATTTGTGTTGTACATTTCATTTTCTTAAAAGGTGGCATTCAAGCAGATTACAAAGAGTCTTCAAACGTTTCCAAAAACAGCTTTTAAAATACTCTCTTGTTTCTGGACTGCTATCAGTAGTTTTTGTTTGATTTCTTTATGTATGATATGCATATTTTCCAGGGCATCATGCACAACACTAAGCCTGTTTTCACGGCCCAGTTCCATCCGGAGGCTAAGGGTGGTCCCACTGACACTGAGGTAATTAAAGACTTTGATGGTGCTGCATAAAGTACCTGAATTCCATACTGCAACTAATTAAAGGTTTATTCAGAGGATTCAACCAAGGTAAAATTCCACATATTCTGCCAAAATAGGACTTGTACAGATGATGGCCTAGAAAAGTGAAGCACTTAAACAGTGGAGTTTGCAAATTAGAAATAGAAATAATGAATATATATTTTTTTGTCTCTTTTGTTAGCTGTTGGTAGGTTTTGGTTCTGTTTTTTTTTTTTTTTTTAAACATAACTATTGGCATGACATTAATGCAACAATGAGAGGTTTGGATTCAGGTTTTTATTGATAGTAAATAAATATTTGTTTTGAGACGTTCTACTTTCAGTGTTTCGCAAACTTATTCATGCCAAATGAGTACCTTCACACTTTGTCGCATTACAAAATGTGACAAAACATGAGCTAAGAGGCTCATGTTGACTCTGGAAGAGTTGAAGAAAAGAGCCCAGGAAATTAATCAATCAAGTAGACAGCAAAGAATCTGATCTTTATGGAAAAGCACCAACATATTAAAAGCTGTTGTTGAAAGAAAACTGGAATAAATCTGGTTTGCAGTAGATCAAACCATGAAGTGGACACAGCAAGCATGTAGGAAAGTGCTTTGTTTAGATGACACAAAAATGTAGCTATTTTGCCCTACATATAATAAAAGTAGTAGTACAAATATAACCCTGTGCCTCACCCTGAATATACCACTGTTGTGGTGAAACACATTGTTCGCAGTATCATGCTGCTTGCATTGAGCAGGTGCAGGGAAGCTTCTAAGAGTTTATAGGAACAGGGACAGGACAAAGCTAAAATCACAAAATGACAGCAAATACCCCTTGGCAGAACAACAATAGGATCGTTTAGAATGAAGAAGCGTATTCAGGAATTGGCATGACCCAGTCAAAATCTGGATCTTGATCCAAATCTGAAACTGTGGCAAGAGATGAACATTTTAAAATGTGCTTCATCCAGTCTTACTAGGTTTTGCCTTTCTGCAAAATGGAACAGACAAAAATACCAGTTTTTAATCCCCGGTACAAAACATCAACTTACACTTTTGAGATTTTTTTTTGTATAAAAAAATCTTTAGACTTGAAATCCTTTTCTGTCCTCTTCACAAACATAGTCTCTCCCCTGTGTGGTCTTTCAGTTAAAATCCCAAAGAAATACAGATCGTACATAAAATATTTATACTACACAAAACTTTGTATAGCCACAAAGTTTGTGCAAGTCTGAAATAAAGATTAAAATCTGTCTGGGCAGCAGAATGTATTGCATCGGTCTCCAGGTCATTTAGAAAAATATTGATAGTGCCCACTCTTCTGCAGTAGAGTGCTGATGGTTCTGTGTGATTGTCCTTATCTTCTTTCTTCTGCCTTGTCAAAAAAGGAGATATTTTCCTTTTTTTAACTCTTTTTCTTTTAACCTTATTAATATGCATTCAATAAGCACCTACTTTCTGCAAAGCTCAAACAATTTCTATTTTATTGCAAACACATTTTTCCCAAAAACACAAAATTTACTTTACTGAATTTTGTCTGTTTGTGTAATGCCATAACTCTGTTTGCAGACACATCAATAATGTTTAGGACCCAAGATATTTACCTCCCCCTTCTATCTGTGCCTAATTTGCATTGTGTAGAGATTTTCACTTCTTAGCGTCCGACTTCTTGAGGTTAGTTTTCTATCAGCAGGTGTACAGTGATGTTTAATACCTCAGAAATACCATAACTGTATTCAGATTGCATAAAGCAGAACATTAGCTTTGAAGACTGCTTTGACTCATCCTCCTCTTCCCTGTATTCACTTGGTTCACTTAGTGTATCACACTTTAGTTTTTGTAGTTGATGTGTAGCTTTTGTTCTGTTATTCTGCTTGTAGTCAAAATTAATAATGCCATTTTAGGCTGATATGACAAAGCCACACTGTACTTTAATGTTCCCATATTAAAAGTAATGGTATTAAAATCAACCTGTATATTTTATTATGTATTTTTCATAATAATTGTTTTATTTACACTTGTTCTATGGGATTTCTGACTTCGGTGAGG
Source organism: Poecilia mexicana (assembly GCF_051168715.1). NCBI lineage: Eukaryota > Metazoa > Chordata > Actinopteri > Cyprinodontiformes > Poeciliidae > Poecilia > Poecilia mexicana. Next base: position 46,338,014 of record NW_028263371.1, on the reverse strand, counting down.
AATTAAATTAGATCTTTTTTTAATACAATTTTTCTGTATAGTCAGTTCATTTAACTTCCTAGGTAATTTTCAAGCAATCAGTCAATCAATTTTATTTATAAAGCCCCCTTCATACTTAAAGCAGCTCAAAGTGTTGATTTTGGTGAGTTGTTCTGGTAGTAAGGAGAAATAGCTTCAAGATCGTAACAATTACACTTTTTGTGGGGTAACAAGTAAGTTCAAAGAAATTAATTCCTGTCTGTTTTAAGAAAGTCAATGAGAGTCTGGTTATTTCCACGTGTCACAGTCTCTTTAATAGTGTCTAAAGATTTTTTTATATTTTCTTAGTAGGATATCATTCAGTATATTTCAGAATTTTATTTTTATAATTAAAATATCTTTGTTTCCACAGTTTCTATTCGATGCCTTCATATCCTTGATAAAGAATGGAAAGGACACTAACATTGTGTCAGTTATGCCCAAGAACCCCTGCATCCCCCCCAGAGCAAAGGTACATGAAGTGCTTCAAATTTCAGTGCTAAGATTCATTAACACTGGTGCATGTAAAAGCTAACAGAATGCACCAAACAAGATGTTTTTGAAATATATCAGAACATAAATAACTATATCTGCATTTGGTAAATACTCAAAAGTAGTCAAGGGTATTGATGTTAAATTACAGAAAGGTAGCTAAAACTTTATGGACAAAGTTTTTTCGTCGCTGGAGTTGCATGCGAATGAAAGAATTCAGTTTTTCTCCATTGCAAAAGGAATTAATTTCTGCATGTTTGCTTTTAGTAAGTTTGAAGCTTTTCACTATTTGTTGTATTTAAATTTTTTTGTCATGATGCAGGTTTCAAAGGTACTGGTGCTGGGGTCAGGTGGTCTGTCTATAGGCCAGGCTGGTGAGTTTGACTATTCTGGATCTCAAGCTATCAAGGCCATGAAGGTAAGAGGATCATGATGCCTCCTGTTGGTGTACAGATTGTTAGCAGTGGCAATGAAAATATATTAAAAATGCACTTGTACCTAACTATAACACAATTATATAAATAAATATTTAAAATTCATCAACTGCACTCCAATGAAACCACAGTCACCAGATCCTAATGCTGCAATGCACCTTTGGGATATTGTGGATTGGGAGATTAATATGATTGGTATGCAGCCAATAAATTTGTGGCAACTGCATGTTGCTTTCAGGGCAATAAAAGCCAATATGTCTGAGGAATGTTTTGGACAACTTGGTAAATCTACGGTATGCCAACAAGATTAAAAGCCATCAGTCTGTCCGAGATTTGTCCCACTAAAGTCAATTTCTCAGGATGCATCTCATCTTGGCCAATAAGCTGTTACTTTTACTCTGCACACTGACTTTAGGAAAATAAAGTTGTGATAGTGACTTCAGCAGATTGTGGGTTCTCTCATATGAGCTGCTAGATTCAGGTTGTTTAATTATAAAACGTTACACATTCACTTAATTAAGGAAGATACAAGTCAGCTGGCTCCTTTCTGGATGATTTATCTAGAAAAATCAAGGTCGTGCCTTCTCAAAAACGATTACCAGTTCTGGGCGGGAACATCGATGCACTTCATTATCAATTAGAATTATCCAGACAGTGTTCGGAACAATATGCAAAGAAAGAACTATGCTTTCTTTGGCCATGTCTGTATGTGAGAGTAAGAACATATGAACTGGCCAGGGTGTCTTATCTGTCCAGTTAGGTCTGACCCAGCAAACTGTAGTTATCTAAACATTGTTTCATGCTGATTTTTCACATATTCCTGTCGCCTTAAACTGGGAATTAAAGAGGTATTTATATCCCTCTCCGAGGTATCCAGACCCCCCTCTGAATGATTATTTTTCTACATCAGCAAGGTGTCAGCAGACTGTGTTTTATTGGCCTAAGCAGGGCTTACCCTGAACTTTTATTGGTAACAACTTTGTGTTTTAGGTTGTTGCCTCGCAAGCGTGACCTACTTTTCTTTTTAGATTCAATTAATGAGACAGATACCCTGAAGTGTTCCTTTCAAAATGCAGATGCTTCAGAAGTGTTTTGCATCCCTGTGACACCCTTGCTGAGTTCTTCGCAACTTTTCCACATTCACGGTGTGACGCAGTATGTTTCAAAGGTATTCATTTTGTGACATTACAACTGCGAGCTTAAAGTATTATAATGGGATTTTAAGTGACGGATCAAGATCACATAACATCCAGTTATGAAAAAGGGAAATGAAGCTATGCTTTTAAATGTTTTTTTTACACATAAAAATATGAAAAATGTGGTTTGTATTTAGTTTTATTTAAACTGGAGTAGTTAAAATGAGTCAATTTATCCACTTTATGCAAAATTTCATGGAAAAAGGGAGTAAGAAGAAATCGACTTTAGGCTGTGAGAGCAAGCCAGATTTGGCAAACTGCAAATATGGCTGATGATGTCCGATCATCAACAAAGGGGGTCGGACATGCAATCCTAGACAAGGTGGAAAAACTGATACCCCAAAGTACATAAGTACTAAATACATTGTTATAAAATAACATATGAAGTAGCTCAGTGTGCAGACCAATACTCACATGAATGAAGTTTATGACTTTCCTATCATCTAATACCAATAAAACTAGATTCCCAGAAAAAATGGTTTCGACCAGTGTTTTATGGAACCACATTTTTGTTTCCTTTCACACATTCGTTTTGTTTTTTCTTTCTTTTTTGCAAAGTCAAATACCACTAAGATCATATTGGTTCCTTCTCACATTTTCAAATTGATATTTATTTATTTTTTAATTTAGGAGGAAAACTTGAAGACAGTGCTGATGAACCCTAACATAGCATCTGTTCAAACCAATGAAGTGGGCTCTAAGCAGGCGGACTCTGTCTACTTCCTGCCAGTGACTCCACAGTTTGTAACAGAAGTGATTAAAACCGAGCGTCCTGACGGCATTCTGCTTTCTATGGGTGGACAGACTGCACTTAACTGTGGTAGGATGTGTTTGCAGTTGAAAAGACTAGAAAATCCACTTATTAAAACTTTTATTGCAACCAGTGTGCCTAATTCTATTCAACGTGCTTTAATTACATGTACATAAATAAAATTCTGTTTAGGAGTGGAATTATTTCAGCGTGGTATTTTGGAGCAGTATGGGGTGAAAGTCCTCGGGACCCCAGTGGAATCCATCATGGCCACAGAGGACAGGCAACTTTTTGCTGATAAACTCATGGAGATCAATGAGAAGATTGCACCCAGCATTGCTGTGGAGTCGGTAAGTGTCCAAATTAGGTTGTTATGATCCCATATGTAGCTTTTACAGTTTATTTACAGCTGTATGCTTTTTGTATACAGACATTTTGAGAGAAATTGTGGTCTTAAATGATTCATGTCCATCTTCTAGGTGTGTGATGCCTTGAAGGCAGCGGAGGAAATAGGGTATCCGGTGATGTTACGATCAGCCTATGCCCTGGGAGGTCTGGGGTCTGGGCTATGCGCTAACAAAGAAAAATTGGAAGAAACTGCCCAGAAGGTATAGTGTATAATCTTTTTAAAGTTGTTATCATTATGAGGGCTGAGACTTTAACACATAATAATAATAAAGGTTATTTAATTACATCAATTTTAATGAGTTGAAAATGTTAATGCAATTAATTACATTTTCCTTACGTTTTTGTGCGTTTCATAACATTGTGTTTATACTGTAGGCCCTGGCCATGAGCAGTCAGATTCTGGTGGAGAAGTCTTTACTCGGCTGGAAGGAGGTAGAATATGAGGTTGTGAGAGATGTGGCTGATAACTGCGTTACGGTTTGCAACATGGAGAATTTTGATCCACTGGGCATTCACACAGGTACACACACACACACCGGTTTCTTATTCTTATTGAAGAGGCTCTAGTATGGTATCGGCTCCCCCTTTGTGAACACAACATCTTACACTACTTTTGAGAAGGTTGCTAACAAGGTTTTTCAGTGTGTTTGTTGATATTTCTTATTATTCTTTCAAAACAGCATTTTTGAGGTCAGGCATTGATGTTGAAACTTGCTTGTGCAATCAGCAGAGTGACAAACGACTTTTTACGACACTTCAGTTAATTAAATTTGGATTTGATTTGTTTTATCTTCATAAGTTTTAGATTAGCTGATCATTATTTTTTGCTAAAATGTAATTTTAATATTTAATTTTTATATTGATTCAAGCCCGCAGACTTTTTAGATCTTCACAACCTCCTCTTCACTTATTTTGTAGGCGACTCCATAGTCGTAGCACCAAGTCAAACATTGTCCAATGAGGAGTACCACATGCTCCGTGAGACGGCTATTAAGGTGGTGCGTCACCTTGGAATTGTGGGCGAGTGCAACATCCAGTATGCTCTGCATCCATCATCGCTGGAATACTGCATCATTGAGGTTAATGCCCGGCTCTCAAGAAGCTCAGCTTTAGCATCTAAAGCTACTGGGTGAGAACATTTATGCTGTGTAGAGCCTCAGAAAATATGATTTAATTGTGTATCTAGAAATAAGGTGACAATCCATTTACAACAATTTCAGTGGGAATCAGGAACTGCTGGGAGGATATTTCCCCATTAGTCATGGCAACATTTCCCTCAAATTAGAGATGTTGCACTTTTGTGCACATTAAAAGAATGTCATCTTGGAGGAATAAAAATATACCCACATCTTACTTCTTTGGAAAAGAAAATATGCCAGCATCTTAAATTTTACACCAAATTCTTGTCAGTTTGTGTTGTCTATAAACAGACCTGAGGCATAATGTTGACATAATGGCGCTCTACTGTTGTGTCTATGTTGAATTTTTGATGAAGGACACTGATCTGGTGCCACATGCACAGTTTTGCTTGCGCTTTTATTGGTTCCTTGTTTGGTAATGCCATTACTTAAAGGTGTTGCAGCACCTCTCTCAAGCTTATTGAAACTTTAAAAAAAAGTTTCGATTGGAAAAAAATGACCTCTAACTGAAAACTATTTACATTTCCACCAACTTCAGTAAATACAGAAAGACCAAGGCCTCATACTTTTGCTGACACTGTGTCAGTATTTATTGCTCAACAGTTTCGTAAATGAATTTCAAATTGAAGGATGAAAACAACATTAAACAGAGAGAGACGTTTGGGTGTGAAAATTGCTTTCCAGCTTATTTCTTTACAGATTCATAATCACTTGCCTCATAATTTGTGCCTTTTTCAGTGAGAACAATTTTGTCTAAAAATCAATTGTTCATTAAAATGAACAATCCAAACATAAGTGTAATCCAGATTTTGTTCATGTGTTCTTCAATATGGGTTTTGATGAGAACTGTTTGCAGACTCCAGCATCTTTCACATATCTATCCATTTAGTATGAAATTGTATGCATTTAGATAACATGTTTTGCTTAAAAATTTAAATGAAAATGGCAATATAATAGTAACACACTGCATATGTAAAGAGAATTTACACTGTCTGGAGTATGTAACTCTATAGCATTATTGTTCAATCTGATATATGTGTTTGTGTTGCAAAACTTATCCAGGGGATAGGATTTTCTGCAGAATGTTATGGTTAGGAAAAAAGAAACGCATTACAAATAAAACTCAGGACAAGGTTGGCTAATGATAGATTAGTCTCATCAGATGAAATTTCAGTAAATTTTAGGAAAACTGCAAATTCTATTGTTTTTCTTTTGCCAGAAACACGAAGATTTAAGAAGTCATGAATTATTAGTGAAGAATGCAGTGCATAATGTACTGAATTGACCAGTCCATATGTTGTGGTCCTATGCCTATGAATGCATTGCAAATGAACTTTTTTTCTCGTATGTTAGTAACATGGATGTAAGATGGTTTAAACACGACAAAAAAAAAAAAAAAAAAAAAAGATTGTCCCTTGTGGTCATGTAAAATGTTTGTGTTTGCCTACATAGATTGTAGACCAATATAAAATTTTTCAGCTTAATTTTCTTCTCTTTTTTTTTTTTTGAATTGCTAAAATGAGGTAAAGCAGAGTGCTTTCTGACTAGCTGTTGGTCTTTCTCTACTCTAAGAATTTATTTGTTTTCCACAAACTAACTTTGGAATTACATTTGCCTGCAAGGCAATTTTTGGTATAGCTCGTTTTCAGCGACAAGCCAGTACAAATTGTTTTACATGATTAGAAGACGAATAAAACAATCAACACTCAAAACAAAAAGTCAATAAAAACACATTGCTGCGTAGAAATAAGGGGAAAATGGTGACAGGTTGAAAGGCAGACTACACATTATGATGTTCTGGTAGTCAATAATCAAAGGCAGCTCTAAAGAAATGGGTTTTTAGGAGTTTAACAACTGAAAGTTGCTTCTGAGGATTCAGAGTAGACTTGGACCAACAGACATAAGTGGTCTACAAGGTTAATGCAACAGCAAGAGATTCTTAATGTATTATCATGTTAATCCATTTAGTGATTTATAAATGAACAAAAGTAGTTTTGGTTTTAGTGAGCTATAGGAACCAATTCTGATAAGATATTCACATAATTTCACTTCAGAAAATCAGAACTATCCCTTTGAAGCACCGGCCTTCATATTCTGCTCTATGATAATAACCTCCACTTAACTCACCAGATGAGAACCTCTGCTCACATTTAGCTGCAATTTGTGCTTTGCAAGACTAGCTTCCTTTTGATGAGAACTATTTTGGCATTGTAATATCTTGAGATCTGGAGCCACATTTATTTAATTGTTCAATTAACAAGCCCACCATAATGTCTTCAATTTAAGTTTAACATTATCACAATAAATCACAGTTTTTAGTCAGAGTAATTTTTAAAAATATCATAACTTATTCTTACTATGTAGTGTAGCTTATTATAAATTAAGCTACACTATAATAAGACAAGACAGCACTTTCAAAATTGGTCTACACATTACAGCTTTAATATTGTACAATAGCACAATGTGAACAAAATGACAAAGATGAATTTACATTATTTGTCTTGTACAGATTGTCTAATAATTTCTTCCCCAAAGTTGATATTGGTCCTGCTGTTTGCTGTGGTTCACAGTTACCCCTTGGCATTTGTAGCTGCTAAGCTAGCTCTGGGAATCCCTTTGCCAGACATCAGAAACGCCGTATCAGAGAAGACCACAGCCTGCTTTGAGCCAAGTTTAGACTACATTGTCACCAAGATTCCCCGCTGGGACCTGGACCGCTTCCAGGGCATGTCATTGGAAATAGGCAGTGCCATGAAAAGTGTTGGAGAGGTGGGTAGGACATATATAATTAAACACTTCCTAACTTGCATACTCACTTAGTCACTAACCTTCCCCTCTTGTGGATTCAGGTGATGGCGGTGGGTCGAACGTTTGAGGAGAGTGTGCAGAAGGCCTTGAGGATGTGTCATCCATCTGTGGATGGCTTTGTTCCCAGACTGCCACTCAAGAAAGCCTGGGGCAACACACAGAACCTTCAGCAGGAGCTGGCTGTGCCCTCCAGCACCCGCATCTTCTCCCTTGCCAAGGTGCGTAGATCCTTTAAAATATTAATAATAAATGAGACTGACTACCGTTTGCTCATTAAAACCACATTTTGAAGTGTTAATGAAATTTATTTTCCCTCGCCTTCTGCATGGGCAGCAATGAATGATTAATTGTGTAGAAAACCTTGTCTTTGAAGGCATGTCTTTTGCGGATTACATGAACAGCAAGAGGAAAACACGCGTAACACTTTGATTGTCTGACAATGTGGCTTTTTGAAGTATGTTATGGAGATTCATCCAAGTTGCATAATATCTTTCAATGTTTGCCCTCTATCCATCTCTGTATCTCATTGCAGAGAATTGCGAGTGAATTGCTTTTAGTCTGCATAGTTTTTAAAGGTGAAATGAGAAGCAGCTTAAGCCGTACAGGGTCAATCTTTTTATTCGAACACAGAGAAGAGTTATTGCAAATTGGAAACCTTGCACATATTCACCACTTCAGTTGTTTTAATTACCAGCTGTGAAAGAAGCAAAATGAGGCTGTCACTGTCAAAACATCGAAGGCTCAGGTAGTGGTGCACATTTCTCATATAACGGAGTTATAATATTACAGTTAGTAACACATTGTTCAAAATGTAAAATCCTTATCATATTTCTGGTATAGAACGTACAAGGCCTTCAAAAACATTCCCCTGAACTTCTTAAAATTTTGTTGCTGCACAACCAAAAACTCTTGTTTTGGGGGCATTGCATGTAATATACTAAAACAATAATGGGGAAAAAAAAAAAAGTTAAACCTGTTATAAATGAAATTCTGTCAAATGTGATGCACGTTTGTATTAAGTCCACTGTACTCTTGTACCCTTTGATAAAATTTCATTACTGTCTGATGTTGACTAATTAGTAGGTAGCATCCCTATGCATGTATTTTAATTCCCACTGTGACGAAAACAGTGCTTTGAAAACCAAGTAACACAGTAGACAAGTCACGGGAAAAGTTGTTCAGAAGTTTAAAGCAGAGCGACTATGTAAAACAATATCCTAAGCTTTGGACATCTCATGAACCACTCTTGAATTTATCACCTCAAAACAGGAAGCGCATAGCACAACTGCAAATTCTTTATGACATGCCCGGTTATCTGAACTAACACGCCAGATAAGGAATGTAAAATCAGAGAAGCAGCCAAAGAGATCCAGCTCTGGAGAAGCTGCAGAGATCCACAGCTTAGGTGGGAAGTTGGTTGACAGAACGCTATTAGCTGTGGATGTATTGATAAATGCTAAAAACTAAAACCATATTCTGATAAAGACATTATTAAATTCATAGATATTCACATATAAAGCAGCAGCATAAGCAATGTGCTTGCTTGTGCATGGAATTGTTTGACTAAAATCCTTCCACATTATTGAGGCTATTTTGCTTGTCAGACGTCTAATAAAAAAAATATTTATCGTCTGTTGTCAGAGCACAACCTCTGTTATATTATATGTTGATGACACAGGGTGTTTAAACAACACTTCTTAATGAAATGCCAAAGTAATATATTTCTCCTGCAATATATATGTCATCTGAAGCAGTCCTTGAAGGAGGGATGGACAACAGCATGTTATTTATGTTTACTGTCCACTAGTCTTCATTTGAAATCACTGGATGTTCATCATCAGCTGAAGCCTTCTGAATGCCAGCTTTCAGGAGAGTAAATGATGAATAGGGTGATGATGAAAAATGAAAACTGATGCTCAGTCTCTTTCGCATGTTTTCCTTTTCAGGCGCTGCATAACGGTATGAGTGTTGATCAGATTCATCAGCTCACGGCCATAGATAAGTGGTTCCTCCACAAACTTCGCAGAATAACACAGTTGGAGCAAAACCTTGGAAACTATAGCAGGTAACACCAATGGGGAGTGAATACGTGGTGGGGGCTCTGGGCACAAGAACTTGTGGGTTTCTATGTGCTGATGTTCAGGGACATAGTCTTAATTACATTCCCAGATTCTAGTTCTTATGAAAGTCGAACATTTTTTTTTCCTGATCAGGAAAAATGTACTTCAACAGACCACATCCAGGTTTTTTTTGTGCCAACTTATTAACAACAAAAATCACTTCGGGCATTTCATGTCACAGTTTGACTTCAGTCTGAGTCTGGCAAGGTTCACAGCATATTTAATAAAAACCAAAGACGTCCCATGACTTATCACTTCATTATTATTATTATTATTATTATTATTATTATTATTATTATTATTATTATTGTTATTGCAGGAAGTTTTAACATCTTTATTCAGACATACATCCATGGTATTTCAGATTTCAAGAAAGTGTTTATTTTAAAAAAAAAATTACAGTGCAGTACGAAATGTTGAAAAAAAGTGCATCACAAAAAGTCTAGATATGTATAAAATGCAATAAACAATTTACAAATGATGCACATGTTTTCTTCATTATGGTTGTTACCAGTTCACAAAATATCAAAAATATATATGAGCCTGGGACTTTCATACAGAACTTACAGTCCCATATGAAATGATTACCTTGCAACAACAGAAAACAGTAATGCAGAGAAAAATAACAGCAAAGCAAAGCACAAATAATATAATAAATACTATCATTTTAGTAGATCTTCCTGACCATAATTTTCTGCCAAAATGAAATGTACCAGGTGAGATCACTTTGTGTACAAAGAATGCAGTCAAATAATAAACATCATCATGGAATTCTCAACCCAAATATTTTAAAGCTCTGGTTTAAAATAAATGTAATGTATATCTTTACAGAGAATCATCTGACTGAAACTAATAACGGGTCCAAGTTACTGCAGGTAACATTGAGGATAAATTGTGCAGAGCTGGATGAGTTTTAATACAAGGCAAAACAGATAAAAACAAGCTTTTCTGAAAGGAAAATTGATATCCAGTGATAAAACCTACAATTAAGTTTCAACATCCGAAAGGCATTGTTTACCTAAATTGTGAAAAAAGATTTTTGCTAACGACTGTCAAGTTTTACTGCATTTATTTTCATTCAAGTCCTAGGTATATAATTAGAAATAATTGGCACTTGTTTAATTTTGTTCAGCACCAACAATCACAGATAACCTTTTTTCATAGTTTTCACCTCCTTAAATCCAAATATCTGCTTTATAAAATGAAATCGTTCAGACAGAAAATGTGTCCTCAACTTTAATTGCATCTCCCCAGTAGTATTATGTCTTCAGAACTGACAGAACTTTGAAAATATTATAAAATAAGTCACATTTTGACTCTAAAAAATTACTAAACTGTGCTCACATATATAAAAAGAGATTTTTTTTATTCAATTTGTCACAATTTATCTGTATCCCACCATCTTTTTTAACCATTAAGGTTAGAAGAAACAACCTTGTTGCTGCATAGCCCCAAATAATGTTTGCATTTTCCTCTCTGTCCTGCTATCAATCAGGAACAAGTCACCATATTGCTGAACTCTTCCTGCTGATGCAGAGTTTTGCCTCAACACCCTGCTTCTTGTTAAAAAACAGAACTTAAGACTTACTAATTTTTTTAAATTATTCTAATAAAAGTTTAATAATTGATTCATTTGCATTTAGTTTTGTCCTGAATTATACATTTGAAACCCAAGGCACAGCTAAGGATTGCACATAAACAATTCTTTCTTGAACACCCTTATGGGCTGTTGTGCTACATTAGCTTCAGTAGCACTTCTTGGAACCACAAATGGGTAAATATGATAAAATCAAGGTAAAACCCCCCCCCAAAAAACAACAAAAAAACAACAAAAAAACAACTTTGGTCTTCCTAATTTTCAGTTATATTCTTTCAAAAGGTTCACATTCACTTTCCTGTCTTTTTCTCTGTTGCACTGCTTTGTCCACCGGCTCTTTCCCGAATGGCTAAAATCAAAGAAATGATGAGTTATTATGGATCAGCCGTGGGTGACCTCTTGCTTTCTTCTGCTGGTTAAAATTTAATGGCTAGTCATCCGGTGGGCAACCTGATACACGGTGGAACGTTGTAATTGTCGCTACCTCCACTAGTGTTGGGGACTTTCGGATGAACACAGAACATCTGGCTGTTGTCAGACTAATGAAGCATAGAGCTGAGTGCAGGTGGGCTCAAGCTCTATTGCACATTAGACACTACACATCAAACTTTTTCTGTAATTTGTAGTGAATAACAATCATGCACATAGTGTGGAAAAAAGTTGGGTTTTTTATAAGACTTTAATGTTATTGTATGTACTGCACAAAACTATAATGAATCACACTATTAATCAAAAAGTTTTATCTTATACATTATGTGTATCTCGAACGTAAATGTGTTTATTGATTACAAGGAATTTAATGCTGGGCTTGCTAGGCTAGCTGCATGTCAACAACCTCATTATTCCTGCATTAGGCTGATGGCGTTGTAAATTAACTTTGAGGCTGAATGCAGTGCCAGCTCCGTTGTGAACTCAAATCTATTTATTTGTACGGCATGCTTAGCACTACAGTGGTTTTGATCTGTGCCGAGCAAAGTGCAGGTAGAGTTTAGCTCCCACCTCGGCGTACAGGGGCGCAAAGCTCAGTTAAGCTTGTGCTGCATTCAAATCAAAGTTGAAAGTTGTTGATTCTTGACTGCTGTTCATGGTGATAGAAATTCTGTGACCGCCAACAGACAGGAGATTTGTCAAACTGCTTGAAACAAACAGCAGCTGGTCAGAATGGGGAACAAAAGAGAGCTCCTTCATAAGGCACATGCTATTCTCAAGAATCATAGAGTGTTATTCAAATTAGAATATTGCCGAGGATCAATAGAAAAGCATATTTTAAAAAGAAATCCCTGACTTACAAAAATTATGTTTATTTCTATAAATTTAAAATTTAGTGGGGCCTCTTGCATCAAGCAAAGTGGCATAAAAACGATGACCCAGTGAGTGGCACTGTAATGGAAGCCCGGTTTGTTTGGAAGAAAATGAAATCAGCATTTCTATAGAGTTTGTGAATAGAAGGATATATTAAGTGGTCTTAAATTTCCTGTTAGATGGCTGTGTTGAATATGTTCTTCAGAAAATGCAGTGAACCAACTCCAGCAGATGATGTGGCTCCTTAAATCATCACTGACTGGAAACAACATAGTAGACAACGTGGGAACTGTGTCTTCCTGCTATGGTTCCAGATTCTCAGATCTTGATTTCCTTACAAAAATGACCATTTGCCTTAGCCTCAAAAGAGGACTTTGGACCACTGAGTAACAGTCTAGCTATTTTTTCCTAAGCCCAGATAAGATGCTTTTGACAGTTTATGCTTTATGAATGGCTTGATATGAGGAGTGCAAAATTTGTAGTTCATGTGTCTGTGCACAGTGGCTCTTGATGCATTGACTTAGTCTGCTCCCCCCTCAAATTCTTCAATGGATTTTGATTGACAATCTTCTCAAGGCTGTTGCATCCCTGTTGGTGGTTCACTTTTTACTACCATACTTTTTATTTCCTCTCAACTCTCTATGAATTTGCTGCAACCTTTTTCACAACATTCAGATTTTCTGAAACTGAATTTTGAGGTTTCTTTATTTGGAAGTCATACTCATCAAGTCATCAAAATTACAAGAAACCAAGACTTGAAATATCCCAGTCTGTGCTAACGAAGTTATAGTATGAGTCTCACTTTCTGAAATGATGGAGAAAAAGTGTTGGACATTTTCACAATATTTAAATTTTTGAGCTGTTTTGGTATTTCAGTTGCAGAAGATGAATTTACAGCTTTACAGCAAACAGCTTGTTTTTCTTTAAAGGATTTGGATGAACAGAACATTTCAGTTTAGCTCCATATTGACAACAAACTTAAAGATAAGACCCAGTGAATTATGCATTCAGTCTGCAATTGAGAAGCTAAATTATTTTTTTTAAAGAGTGATATTTTATGCACCTAGTGGCATTTTATATCAAAGTTAACACACTATGTTACCTACAGTTGTTATGAAAATGCTGTATATATCAAAATAACTTACTCATTTGAGCTCAGCTGACGACTGAAACTCCAAAGCAGAGCTTTAGGTAGGTAGGCGTCTTCATGCATGAGCAAGCGCTTAGGGAGCCCTGAACGGCTGCCGTGGGATATTCAAGGATTTTTCAAACATGCATAAAAACATCCAAACAATAATCCAGGTATGGTTTTGATGAGGGAATGACATTATAACATGATGTAATGCTCTTTAAAACTAATTTGCATAATTCCCCCTTTTAAAGCTGTCTAAAAGAAGCACTTTACGTAATGATGAGGTAGGAAGAGGAAGAAAAAGCTCCGCCATTCTCGAACAAGACTCTACATATTTAGTATTTTTTTTTCTTTATTGTTCATTCCCTTTGTGTTTGTCAGATAGCCTGCATTTCCTTTTATCTGAGCACATATGTACGACAAATATTTTATTTGTGTGATACACCTTTGCTTTTAAGATCAAAAGCTGTGAATGATCCTCCTTCTCCTTTTTAAGTGCTTAATATTCAGCTGAAGGCAATAAATCTAAACACAAAAATGCACTGCAGTGCTTTTGGTCTTCCAGGCTGCTCTCATTTTGTTGTTTCTGGGTCTTGTTGCACAGCCCAGCCATGTGCACTGGGAATTTAAAACAGATTTGATATTTTTCAATATAGTTACGCTGTGAAATGATAAATAATTCATTCATAAGAAGAAGGAGGAGCAGCTTGGGCTTCAGCAGCGTAATTCTACCCCTTTGGTCTTTACCTTTAGTTCAAGCAATTCCAGTGTAATATGGAAAACATACTGGATCAGTCTATGGCGGCAAGACTATGCTAGTTTTAGTAGTTTATGTATTTAGTTTGTTGTGGAACCGAGTAGAACAAGCAATTGCTTACTTCTTTTGTATGAACTATTATACAAGTGGATATTTGAATAAGAAATATATTGAACTAAATTATTTACGGCGATTCATATAATCTGTCTTAATATATCTTGCATTTTTAAAGACAATTTTAATTGTAATTTCAAAAAAGTTGCATAACATTTCATCAAGATCAATAAATTTTTAACCTAGCTGTAGAAAATATATTTTTTTTTCTCATTTAGCTTAGGCACGGCAGCTGCCTTTTCACTCCTATTTAAGCAGAATTGTGCAGAGCAGACTCTTTTAGGGGCTGAATTGTGGTACTTTTGGGTCGGATAGTTGCTCTCTACATTCCTGACTCTGCTCTTTCTTATCTTCAGGTTTTCATCATAACCTTTCACAATCACAAGCCTTGGCAACTGTTAGAAAGTCTTTTTTAGAAAAAAAAAGACTGCTGAACAGAACATGTGTGTCTGAGACACCTGTGGAACCATAGCTGTTTGAAGAAAGAAATTTACAAAGCAATTCACCCTTTCAGGGAGCAACAGGGTATTGCTGAATTATTACTCTTTTTTTTCTTTCTGCCAAACTAAGATTGGTTCATTTCTTTTGGTGGTATTCAAAAAAATTACATTGTTTTTTTTTCCTTCTGCAGAACAAATTGTATATTTTTCCTACCAATGAATTTTTGTAGCTTACTATAAATTTGGAGACTTTATAAAAAATAGAATTCAATGGATTAGTTCTAAATATTCTGTATTTTATTTGCAGTCAATCAAAGTCTTTATGATCCCTCTTTAGAAAGTCAAGTTTTTTTGATACCAGAACCAAATACACCTTGTAGTTGCTGAGATATATGAAATTCATTTTAGGGATGTCATTTTCGAGAACTCTGAAAACAAAATTCACAAAAAGAGGCTTGGTGTTCAAGGGGTTTTAATCATCTACATCAGGGGTGTCAAACTCAATTTCACCGAGGGCCACTTCAGCATATTGGCCACCCTCAATGGGGCACATTGACGGTACAAATCAGGAGCGCATCCCTGCTAAAACACCCCAGACAAAAGGTTGACTTCCAACATTCAGGTCTGTAGAGGCTTATAATGAGTCAATGGTCCAGGTGTGTTAGAGAAGGAATGCATCTAAAGCTGCAGATGGTAGCTCTGGAAAACTAGACTTGGGCTCCCCTAGCATAAATGTATAAAAATACAATGTTAAAAATAAATTAAACAACACCTCATATAGTTAAATAACTGATTTTATGTATTAAAGTTTTAAATATTACATTTGAGTTTCAATGGATGTAAAATTACTGCTCAGTTTAAAAATTACAATATTTAAATCAGTGTTTAAAGGTAAGCAAACAAATAATAAAAACAAGTCACATAGGCAGACATGATAGACTTTACACAGAGATTTAGTCTCAGAGGCAACTGAAATTACTTAATAAAAAAAATCATTTCTGAATATCATCTCATGGTCTCTGAACTAAATGCGTCTTTCTGACCGGGAGCTGACAGCGTGTTGAAGAGTTATGGACCGGACGCTTTGGAGTGTCTGGTTAGGAAGCGCATTACAAACCTTTGGTTGAAATGTAGTTTGTAGTCAATTCGTGCTCAAAACCTATTTTAAGTCAATCATCGGCCTATAAGATGCTGGGGGGCCACATGTGGCCTGCGGGCCTTGAGTTTGACACATGTGCATTAAGCCACAGAACTGCCAATTGGTAATTGAAGTAAAGTAGCTTTGATTTCAAAGAAGCCAACATTAAAGTCAATTGGCAAATGAACCATCACGAAAGAGGAAGGCTCTTATTGTCTCACTGCACGCCAAAAGATGCATAACCTACCAAAACCATTTCTGTCTGGTTTCGAACCAGAGACCTTTTGCGTGTGAAGCAAACGTGATAACCACTACACTACAGGAACTGAACTTCTCTGCTTTGTTTCAGTTTGAGGTTCCAAAGTTGATGATGTGAGATGCAACGCATGAGAATTTCAACTGAGGCTTGCACTCAGATGCCTGGATTCAGAGTACAGACCATGACACCACAGAACCTTGTTGACCTTTAGTAAACACCTGTGATGAAGAGAACATGCAAAATCTGTTTCTGTCTGGTTTTGAACCAGAGACCTTTTGCGTGTGAAGCAAACGTGATAACCACTACACTACAGAAACTCATGCTCTTTCGAGTGTTCCTGGTAGATGATCCACATTTTGTTAGCACAGTAACTTGGTGAACAAACTGTCAGACTTATAATTGTGCCTAATTTCACATTACAGTCCATAAACTAAGCCTGGGATCAAAAAATTGTATTGAAGATGTCATTAGCAGAGACAAATGGTTCTACAGAGACTTGGCTAAATGGCTAAAAAATAAAATCAATACTTACAAATAAAAGATGGTTCAAACATAAAATTAACACATTAAAATAAAAAAAATATCTCTGAAATACAATCAACACTTGAAAATTAAAAATGGTTCAAAGATAATAATACTTCAAAATACAAAATCTCTGGAAAATAAAATATTATGTATGTTGTTTTGAAAAACATTAGATTATAAACACTTCTATCAAATCTTCATTGTGGTAAGATCATGTAAGTTCTTCATAAATCCATGGAAATTCAACAGTTTGTAAGGTAGGTGAGTTAGCTCAGCAGGTTAGAGCACCAGGCTGGTAATGCTGAGGTCGTTGGTTCAAACCCCATATGGGGCAATTCATGTGCAAGGTCTTTCAGACAATCAACACTTCAAAATAAATAAGAGTTCAAAAATAAAATCAACACTTCAAAATAAATAATGGTTCAAAAATAAAATCAACACTTTACAATAAATAAGGGTTCAAAAATAAAATCAATACTTCAAAATAAATAAGGGTTCAAAAATAAAATCAACACTTTTCAATAAATAAGGGTTCAAAAATAAAATCAACACTTCAAAATTAAAAATGGTTCATTTATGTTTTCGCATCCACCTGAATAATATGTAGCTGCACCCCTGATTGTGTTAATCCATTTGAGGAGCCGGTAGTTTATCTTGAGGAAATAAATGACGACGCAGAAGTTAATTAGACTGTAACATGCGCAGTCCGCTGCTCAACCACTGCGGACGCAGCTCCGCCACTGCAAAGAATTAAAAACCGCTGGAAGTAACTCATCCAGCGGATTTAGCAAATGGAGCCTCCTGGGTTCACGTTACCCAGGAGAGCGGCGCTCTGGAGGAGCTGCAGACGTAACATCTGTCCGTTTCGGAGAAGCGAAACCACGCAAATAAATAAATAAATAAATAATAATCCTGGTAAAAGCGCACACCGACAGGGTAAAACACTCACAGAGTTTTACATCTGTTTGGATCAGACAGATCCAACTGACTGATGAATTAGCGCAGATTTTTCTGCAGATGGGAACGAGGAGGATGTGCGTTCAGACCCCAGCGGGTGAAGTGATGCTAATTTAAGTGAAGTCGCTTAATTTAATTTATTAATAGTTATTGGGGCCTCAGTCAGTGGTTTTTGTCACTACGGAGAAAAATGTAGATACATTTATCTGCTTAATCTGTGATGGGATCTGGATTCACGGTGAATATTAACGAAACCGCAAAAAATGCGACTAAATAGCCGATGTTAATATGATTGTAATTTCACGGACAAAAATAGTACATGACCGATTTAAAAAAAAAAAATTTTTTATGTTGTCGGTCAAGATAAGGATAACAAAAAAAGTCTAGCGCCACCTGCCGACCTGACACCAACTCACACACATCTTCATTCACAGTCTTACTTGTAAATTGATTTTTCTTTTCTTGGACGTTTTTGATGTTAGCTTGTCGATGTCTCAGTTTTATTCACTGGGAAAATCAATCAGGAGCTTGAGGCGACTCTGCTGCTCTCTAGTGGCGAGAAACCGCAACGTTGGCTGGTAACAATCGGAATGCATTGTGGGAGATGTAGTTTGTAATCAATTCGTGCTCAAAACCAATTTTAAGTCAATCATCAGCCTATAAAATGCTGGGGAGGCCACATGTTGCCCGCAGGCCTTGAGTTTGACATATGTGATCTACATAGACTTCAGTCCTCGTGAATACTTTATAGATATGCCTTTTGCTTGCACTTATAATCTTCTGGGGTAACATGACAAAATGTGAAAAAAGGTTCAAGGGTTATGATTACTTTTGAAGAGACCAGGATCAGGATGCCAACTTGTGCATCACAAGTTGGCTACATGACATTAGTAGAATTATTATTATTATTATTTTTTTTAATTTTCCAAGCAGGAATCTATCTACTTTTTCATGTCAAGTTTCAATATTTTGTATGTACCCGTTGTCTGATAATATTTCTATTTTTAGCACTTAGCCATGTTTCTAAAAATGACTTTTTAAGTGCTTTGCTCCTAGCATTTTATTTTGCTTTTCCAACACTGTTTTGTGTTTGTCATTTTGTTATTGATTTCTGTACAGTGAACTATTCCCTGCTGCCTACACCACTGGGTAAAGGACCCACTGACATGTTTGAAGTTCAATAGACTAGAAAATAATCAAACATGTTAGAGAAATCACACAGGGAAAAATGACTTTCTAGTGAACTCTTTTGTCTTAGTTTGAATATTTTCCCTGAGTGTTGCATCACCATCAGCCATGTGGATCCTTGGATTAGGCAGATTGAGACAGATTTGATGCGTTGCTGCTGCTTTAGTTTGTCACTTCAAAGAAACAAGCTATGAACCAGGCTTGTTTTCTTCTGGCAAGTTAATAAATAAAACCTGCTGAGAAAATATCCAGAAGATGGCTTTAGAACAACGTTTCTGTTAAAACCTTTCTGTTAACTGAATCCTTTTTGGTGTTTAAAACAATTGTTATTCATGTTTTTTTTTATAACAACGTCTAAACTGTTAGAGATGTATAATTGCCACCTGTTCTTGTCTTTTCACCCAGCGATACAGTATCCAAGGAGTTGTTATTGAAAGCCAAGCAGGACGGCTTCTCAGACCAGCAGGTCGGTCAGATTCTTGGCTGCAATGAAACAGCTGCTAGAGAGCTGAGGGTCAGTAATGGCATCAGACCCTGGGTAAAACAGGTGAGTGGCCTCAGACGTCGAGTTCAGATTCAGTTTTAATTGCCTGTGCATGGTAAATAAATACAATATTTTGTGCCTCTTTTCATTTGGCCTGAAAAAAGTAGAAATGTATGACTTTAATGACATGAAATTAAATAGTAATGAAAATAGCAAACCTGTCACTGTCCCTAATTTTTAAGTAAGACCTTTGTTAGTCAGGCCACTTTATAAAACTGACCCACTACCAGAGTTGCACTGCTTACAAATGGTACTGTGTGTGGATTGAGCACTTTTTTTTTTTTTTGCACAAATCTGATACAATATTGACCAACATTACATAAAATTAATTCTTAAAACTAATTGGTACAAGAAACAATTCCTCATATTTAAAGTGGAAAACATTTGACTTCAGTCAGTTGCACAAAACTTTAGAGTATAAATGCATGTTAAAGGGTTTTCATATACAGTATGATATGGAAATATTTTCAAGCTAATTTTGAACAATAGCTAAAATTGAAATATATTATTTTCCAAAGATATATTTTTATCCTAACTACAGGATAATACATAGTAAAATCTGAATTTACTCAGGTTGGAGTTTACTTGTTTTCATTTCAGGCCACATCAAGCTAATGAATGTCCTCAAATGGCCCACTGTGGCAGAATATTGTAATAAAACTACTTATTAACAAAAATATTATAGCTGTCTCTGCATTCGATGAGTACTTCTTAAAATTAAATATCTAGCATTTTTTTACATTGATGTAATTTGACCTTATACAAATTAAAACTAAATTGATTTTACTGTTAATATCTTTGTCTTGATATTCTACTTCTGTGACCCGCTAGAGTTTAAAGGGCCACAGAAATACTTATTGTGGCCTGGATTTGGTTTGTGGGCCTTGAGTTTGACACATGTGGGTTAGAGGATTCATTACCAACTTATTTGATAAGATTTGTCATTTTAATGCCACCTGTAATTAATAATGCACTGCAGTTTATCAGCCCAGATGGTTCCATATCAATAATATTATGCATCCCTATATCCTAGTTATTGGGTTCCTAACAGTCTGCAAGTGTGGAAAAGTATGGACTTTGATGTAAGTACTTTCCATGTTTGGATAAATATCAGGAAATAAGAAGGACAATGAAAGAAAAATCTCTAATCCCAGACTTTATTCATCCATCCATTCATCTATCTGTCCATCCATCCAGTTTCTTACAGTCTGTGAATTTACCTGTTTACACATTTTAAGTCTGACCCCCTTTATAAATTTTTGCATTTTTCTTTTTAATTCAAGCATGCTTTTTATAAAGCAAACATAATAGCATATTTGCTGCGCTCAAACTTTGGGGTCTCTTGACTGATATTTAACCTGCTTTCAAACTGGGTAAAGAGGGGACTGTTGCCATTTTCCAGCAGTCAATGAGCAAGAGCAAGATTACACCATGGTCAGTACACAAAAGGCTAACACAGATGACAAACAACCATGCACCCAAACACTGACAGCTAAGGACAATTTAGAAAGGCCAATTAACGTACCGACAGTCATGCTATTAGACGGTGGAAGGAAATCCATGTGGAGAACATATTAGCTCCATGCAGAAAGACCCCATGTCAGAATCCGAACCCAGAACCTTTTTGCCTCAAAGCCAAAAGAGAAGAGATGGAGAACAAAATAAATGACAGACAGCATGTTGTTGTTTATTTACTTGCACCGTTGTAGAGCGTACCTTTCAGATCCTGGCGAATTCAACATGCTTTTTAATCAAACCCATGAGAGTTAAAGCTAAATTATCCTTATTATTTAGTTTTGCAATTTTGGGTCCCAGTTGTTGTCTTTTTTTCTCTCCCTTTTTTGCTTCATCTGACAGCTGTTTCAGGCCAGAAGAAAAACATTTAGACTTTAAACTCAATGCTCGCAGTGTAAGCTGTCAGGGTCAAAGAGAATATTCAGAGAAAACGAGATCAAAAGGTTGCCAGTAGTAATCTTGTGACTTCAAGAATAGACTACAAAACATCAGAAAAAAACCCCCTCAGACTTAGTCCACCTCTAGGTGTACACCCACACCTACAAATCATCATTTCAGATCAGATCTGTAGTGAGACAATGAACAGAAGAATAGAGCAGGAGTTTTTTTTTTTAGTAGCTATAAATGTAACATATTTTCTTTTATGACAGATTGACACATTAGCAGCTGAGTACCCAGCAATGACCAACTACTTGTACTGCACATACCATGGTCAGGTATGCAATCCAGGTGGTGTCTTTCCACATGTATACTGCCTATACTTTTATTATGTTATGAAAAACAATTGTCATTTAATTCATCTCTCTAGGAGCATGACCTGGAATTTAAAGATCAGGGCATCATGGTTCTTGGTTGTGGACCTTATCACATTGGTAGGCATCTCACTAAACTTTGAAAAGTCACTGTAATCCTACAGATGTGTTTATAGGGTGCACTTGTGGGATAGCTGTGTATTTTTAGTCACTGTATTTTTAGGATATTTAGTTATTAGATGCTGGTGTAATATTTAAATAATGTATTAATATACTACTCCTGATATGAATTGTTTCATGGTTGTATTTGTTTTTTTTTTTTTTCATCCTGTAACATTGCCAAGTTACTGTTTGATTTCTAAGATATTTATTAAAAATCTTCCAGATTAATAGTCAATTGAATTCCAATTTAAATAGAAAGCAGATAACAGTTAACCATCTACTTAATTGCTGTGATGAAGTTCACATTATGTGAAGTTCACACTATGTGAAGTTCACATTATATTCATTTTCATTTTGCATATTCATTTTTCATATTCATTTTTGCCTGCTTTATCATCTACTAGGTAGCAGCGTTGAGTTTGACTGGTGTGCAGTGTCCTGTATCAGGGCCTTGAGACAAATTGGAAAGAAGACGGTTGTGGTCAACCACAACCCCGAGACTGTCAGCACTGACTTTGATGAGTGTGATCGTCTTTACTTTGAAGAGTTGACTCTGGAGCGCATCCTTGATATCACCCAACAGGAGGTTAGAGTACTACTAGCATGCCTTCCATTGGAAATGCATATATATATATATTTATTTATTTAGTTTTTTTTGGGGGGGTGGGAGGGAGGATTTTGGAAGAATTGCATACAGGTTTATTGCAGATAGATTTGCCTCGGTGTATTAAAACCAAAACACTGTTTAAATGATCTTGTTTACTATCCTTTTCCACAAATGAGAAGATGTTTGTTGCTAATAATACCAGATTATACATGCATGCATTCATTACGTAACACATACAGCAGTGTGTTGAGTTTCAGATATCACTTATTAAGTGTACTATGATATACATTTAATAAGAGTGCTGGGTGATGCTTGTTCATTGTCCACATTATGATTGATTTTTTATTTTATTTTATTTTTTGCAACTGGAAACTGCCTAATTAGTTTTTCTTATAAGTGAAAGAAAATTGTGGTAGCCGTCTTTCAGCCAGCTGATGGACAGTCTGTAGAAACAGCTGCTCTCCATTCAGTCAGATAAAATTCCAGTCCTTCTGGCACTTTCTCATGTATCTCATTAAAAATTTTAAATTCTAGCAATGATGTTATGGATATTTTTGTGGTTTTAAAACCATAATTCTTCTGACCTATTGTCGTTTTACTATGTATTTTGGAAGATATATATATACATTTACAGGAACCTTTTATTTAATCTTGGTATGGCTTGTAATGTCAGTGTATTTCACTTGATCCTAATCATGTCAAAACATATTCAAAGGTGTTCTTATCATGACCTTTTTCTGTGTTTGGATTTGCTGGTGCCTGTGTATTTACGTGCTTTGACATACTAATGTCTACTGATGTTCCCCTGCAAAGGAATTGTAATCCAGTTAAAGTTGTGATGGGATCACAGTGTGATTAGGTGTTTGTTTGTTCAGGGATGTAGCCTTACCATCAATCCCTCTCTTGCAGATAGTTGTACTCTTTGCAGTTCTATATGTACGTGTTTGCGTGTGCGTGTGTGCGTGAGAGAGAGATAAATACGGCATTAGAGCATGGTGATAACCCCTGGACAGGAGCAAGAGAGCAGGTCCATGAATAATGAAGAGATACAACCTGGCATTGCCATGGAAACAACATCCCCTTTGGATCACCTAGACAGGAAAAAGGGCTGCATGCAGTTATTAAAAAGCACATTCGCAATTTTTCTCTCTTATGCATAGAGTTGTTTCCATGACTTCAGAGGGCATAACATTTGCTCATATTTACTTCCAAGAGACACGCAACATTAACAAGTGTTGTTACTTACCTGTCTCTAATTAGATGTACTATGACATGATATTAGTCATATCTGTCATTTTCTTGAGATAGCTTAAACAGTTTCCAGAGCCAAATAAAGTGCATTGCAAATTATCATTACCCTTCAACTTGTTCACTTTTTTAACATTGCAACATTAAATTTCAAGGTATGTTCTAGAGATGGTATAACAAAGTACTGCAGCCCCCTCTGAGATAACATTTTGTAAAACCACTTTTCACTGCAAAAAAACTAAACCTCTTGGGTTTAGTTTTGAACTTCTAGGTACTGAATTATTGCCCATTCTTCTTTACATAATGGCTTAAGATCAGTCAAACTGCATTGTGAGCAGCACATATTCCTTTCTTGGTGAAAAATATAGAGCAAATTCAACCTAAATCATTCCTTTGTGGCTTTGGCTGTGCATTTAGTGTTCTTTTCCTGGCAAAAGTTGCACCCATTCCCCATGTACATGTATACCTAATAGGTTTTCTTGTGGTATTTCTCAGTATATAACTGCATCCATTGTTCGGTGAACTCTGATCAGACTCCCTGTTGCTACTAAGCAAAAGCAGGAACAGCATGATACTCCCACCACCACATTTCACTATAGAAATAGTCAGTTCACAGTGATGTGCAACTTTAGTTTTTCACCACATTAAGCATTTCAGTTCAATTCAATTACTTGATGGGGACAGACGCATATTAACATAGACAGACTGAATAAAACTGCAATCCCAAGCTTGTGTCTTGGTGCTGGTAGTGCAACCTAATTTGCAGCACTTGTTTCTAGATGGGCTTTTCTAAACAATATGTCTTTGACTGTTAAGAAGTCCAATGGTAATAGTAATAAAAAAAATAGATGATTTTGACAACATGTGCAAAATCATACATATAGAGCAAGAAAATGTAAAACAAACAAACAAAAACAACTAGACACACATTTAGATATGGTTACAATTCTGTTTTTGATTTAGCCAGTTTTATTTCTGTTTTATTTCTGACGTAAATCAAAAAAGTTCATTTTAGCTTAATCTTATCAGATAATTTTTCTCCCTCTCCTACATGTAGTGTGGAAAACTGAAAACTTTTCTAATTTGATTACTTTTAATAGCATTTAGTTACACTAGATTTTAGGGTATCTGACTAAAGGGGTCAGATACACAAGCTGCACTTCCCAGATTTTTATGTGGAAAACATTGAACTAATGAACTTCATGATGTATCCTTTTGTCTTCTTGCTGTTGTTTCCACTATTTCCTAATAAAATAGTTCTTCACTCTTTCATAGGGGTGTTCTGGTAGTATTGTGTCTGTGGGAGGTCAGATCCCCAACAACTTGGCCATCCCTTTGCACAACAGTGGAGTAAAGATTCTGGGGACGAGTCCCCTGCAGATTGATCGGGCTGAGGAACGTTCTGTCTTCTCCAGCATCCTTGACAATCTTGAAGTGGCCCAAGCTCCATGGAGGGCACTCAGTTCACTGGTGAGGAAATACTAATGGTTTTCTTATTTAAACATATATATATTTCTGAGCAAGTTCTTGTTTTTGTGCTTTGCTTCACGACCAAGACTTTGTTGCTGTTTTCCAAATGGCCTCTACAAACATGTCTTTTGGTTGTTTAAAGTTCCTCAAAAGTTGTCAGTTCAGTTCTTGGGCATTTAAGGAGGAATGCATTTCCATCATTCACAAACATTCAACATATAAATTCTCTATATCAGAATTTACATGTTGGGGGGGGGAATAGAATAGCAATTAATCAACTTAGACTTTCTCAAACTACCATCAACGTAGATATTCTCTCATTATTAAAACTTTTTTTTTTTCTTAATTTTAACTTATCCTCGGTTCCATATTATTGAAACAGACCATGAAATACTAGTTACTAAAATGCTGGATGTCTAAATTATTTTTTTTTTCCATTGTTTTTGTTTGTATTATTAATGTACCACTTAAGAGTGATTTATCTTGTGACAACATACAGAATCTCGATAGTATATATCTCACATATCCTATTTCTATGTTGGTCTTTAAAAGGTAGTTTACTTTTAATAGGCTACAGCAGCTCTAGCTTTGCTGTGGGGGGGATGATTCTCGTGTTTTTCTGAAGCTATTTTGTGTTTATAAATGGTATCTCACCTGGTGAGGAAGCTGTGGGTAATGACTGAGAGAAAACTGCCAAACTGAAGGAGAGACGGGAGCGAGGAGAAAGAAAGGTAATGATAATGATGACGAGGAGGAGTAGGGCATACAGTCTTTCTCTAACTACCAGACTATTTCCACAGTTCCTACTCTTAATTCTTTCTTGTTTTTTGTATAAGCTGTGTGGGTGGATGGAAAAAAAGTAAAAATGTGAAATGGATTGAAAAGCACTTATATTCTCACTTTTGGAGTTGCTATGTTCTTGGAAAAAATGGGAGTACAGCTTTAATTCATAAGGGTTTTCAGAATATATCTGGTCATGCAGTAGCATAATTTCACGCCGAAAAATGCAACACTTGGATTTGACTAAATTTATCTTTTAAAAGAAAAAAAAAATCCCTCATTAGGAAAATAGATTTTTCATATTAAATTATGCATACCAGATTTTTTTGGCCCTCTTTGAGTGAATAATTTGTACAAAACCCTTTTGCCAGGAGGACAGCACTTAATCTTTAACACTTCATTAGGTTAGAACAGAAGTTCCCAAACTGTGGGGTGCTCCCCCTAGGGGGCGCGCCGTGCCATTGCAGGGGAGGCGAGGGAAGTGGTATGGATGAAAACAAAAAACAAAAAAAAAACAACAACAACGATGAACACTGTATGCGCTGGGGTTTTACCTTAGAATGACCAACTTTCTGTTATTCCTATGTCAATTTGATACAGTAGAGGCTTCTGCACTTATCTGTGTCCTCTGTCACTGTTTTCAGCAGTGAAAACGGTATAAGCCATTGTTAACACGTTGTAACTTGTTTTTCCGAGCTGCCTATAAACACAACATGAGCGCTACGACGCTCGCGCTGGGTTTACACCTGTGTGGCAGCGACGGAGACCTGCTGCTGCTGCTGCACTCAGGGGTGTGTTAGAATCATGGCAGCAAACCAGCAAAAACGCAAAGAACTTTTCACAATTTTTCCTCTAACTATCTGACTGAATTGAGTAAAGCTGTTAGATGCAGCAGTGACGTGCGGTGAGATTCATAGCTGGTGAGGCACTGACTTAATCATAATCAGATTTACAAATCTAGACCCCATGCAAGTTATTGTTTACATAAGAAAATTTTGCGCATGCGGACAGTGCTGGAGGGCAAAAAGGCTATTCCTTTACATGCCATCCATAGCCATGCTGCCGCCGTAGAATAATTCCGTTAACGCAATCAAACTTGGACGTTGATATTATTAATTCCGTGCTGTGCTCCACAGCAAAGGGAAAAATCGTTAAAGAACAACTCAAAACCACGTCTCTCTCGCTCTCTGCATCAGCGCAGCTACAAGCACACTCGTTGCCTTAGCAACTGACAACAACGCCACAAAAAATAAACACTCAGATATTTCCCACACAAAGAGCAGAATATTCAGTCTGTTTCAGTAGAATGGTTTTAGGCTTAATGATTACTTTGGGATTATTAATTAGTGATTGCTGTGGTAAGAGAAGAAAACCATAAATATATCGCTGCACTTGACTTTACTGCATGGCTAGCAGCAAGCTCGCTGTTACTGTCTCTTACTCTGCAATTGTGGAGCCATAATGTCTGGTATCATGAGCGACCCCTGCCTTGAGGCAAAAAAACTGTCTGCCTCACCTCGAATCTGTTCTGTTCGCTACAGCTCGCTGCTGCATCACCGGCTTCGCTTCCGAGCATTGAATGGGAAACTGCAAACATTTAGCGATTTTGAAGAAAAAATAATCAGAATTGGTTAAGTTAAATGAAAAATAGGTATTTTTTTGTACAAACCACAGGGTGAAAATAGCAATATAAATTATTTTATCATATTATTTTTCCACGATGACAGGCTCCCCTGACTGCACGTCACTGGAATGCAGGTAATATTAGCTAAATGATGACTAGCTAATATCAACACAGCACCTTAAGCTTAACAAGTAGCCTCTAGGCTACTGAAAATGTTGTCTATGTTCAGCTACTTCAATTCAGGAGAAAAAGTTTGGGAACCACTGGGTCAGAACATACAGAGTGAGGGAGGTTTAATTATTTTTGCTTGGACAATCTCTTTATGTTGTACAGAGGGATTGGTCTTCTCTTACTCTTTCCCCTTGAGCTGACCTAATGAGTTTTGAATTTTGTTTAGGTCTGGGAACTGAAATGGTTCTGCAAGACTGGTTCTGATTTTGTATCTGGTAGCCCATTTCTGTGTAACTTTAGTCACACGTGTGTTGGGTCACTAACCTTTTAAGAGTGACAGCCTATTTTTCAATTTTATGGAAGAAATACCCTAATGATTTTTAAATATCTCTTGGTATTTCATATATTACGATTCACAATTTGAGATTATGGATGGTAAATATTTCCTAGAATCCATTTAATTATTGGAGCAATATGTATTATATTTAATTAGTGCAAGACCTTTGCATCTATCATACAAATAAAATGCATGGTATGATTGCATCCAATCATACCACAATGATTGGACACAACCAAAATGAGTACATGTAAGAGCTTTATGGTTCCAGGGAAAGTATTCTTCTGTTGAGTATGCTGTTGGAAAACAAGTAAAACACTTTTGAGGTCTAACAATTCAATTTGTAATACTTTCATGTGGTTGTTAATGACCTCCTACATCATCACTGGTAGATTTACTTCAAATTTGCATAATGTAATCAGTTGAAACATACTACTAAAATGGGGGGGGGGAATTTTAGTTGACATGCAAACATCAGAATAAGTGCCAAGAAAAATGAGATTTAATGCAAACACAGTATTTATTATTCCTGTCAGTTTCTGAGCAGCTATTTAACATCATTTGCTCATCAAGCTGTAAAGCCTCTATAAATGGTGGTTCAAGCTGTTTATAACCGCTGAGTGCCCTTTCTCATCCACTTCATTCTACCACTATCAGACAAAATGTCTGAAGTAGACTGTGATGCATCTAAGCTCACACTCTGTTTGTGATGATATTTGTTCAGTCTGTTCTGCTCTGACAGAAAGAGACCCTATGCATTTTTATATTAATTAAGTTAACTTAAGTTATTTTCTATTTTTCTGTGAGATAATTAGATTTTTGGTAACTATGCAGAAGTGCTGGATAACTCCCAACACAAACAAACCTCAAAATAAGGCTGGAATGCACTTATTGGTGTCTACAGACATTTGAAGTTTGAAGCAGAACAGATGAACTAAGTACAATAAATAGGTGACATGGTTAGAGAAATTGTTCTACTTAATTCTATCCCTTCATGTAATCATTTAATAAAATTTACATATTCAAATATGTTATTGCAAAATATGAAATATTAATACAGCTGCAGAAGGAGTAAATGTTTCAAGATTTACAGATAAGTTCTCAAAACTAAATGCATTGTCATTGTAAGCTTCATTTTATTTCTTTTTTTTACGTTAAGAGACACTGCATTGCATAATATTAAAGTTACACTTGTCAGAGATTCATGGCTCATTCCCAATATTAGCTATTTTTAAATATGTGATCTCCTAACCTGTGACCCTTCAAGGATAAGAAGGTTTAGAAGTTGAACAGATGGATAAGTTCCTGATACAGATTTTAGCTGATTTCTTTTTCACTGTAACTCAATTATCTTAAAAAAATAATAAAAATACTGTATCTGAAAAGCAGAGACCATCTAACAGACACACAAACAGTTCTTTGTGTGTAGGTGTGCAGCCTTTTAAAGGCATAATTTTACTAAATAAAACAACACAAAAATGATTGTATAGTTGAAGTTTTTCAATTCTGTTACCAATTAGCATGATAAGCATGATTAACATAGTTACATTTTTAACTGTCTTGACAACACCAGTGCCATTATGGATTGTATGTCTGACTCGTATGCATTTTGGAGTTGACAGTGAAAAGATAATTTGTAAATCTTATCTTAACCCTGAGATTTACAAAAAGATACCTATTTTTCTAAACACAGCTTGTTCGATGATTGACTGTAAGTTCAGACTCCCTTGGCTCTGGGCAGTTTAGTCCTTTTGCTACTTCAATAAAATATCCCCAGGGCAGAAATACATTTAAGGCCTGACAACTCTAGAAAATCCCAGAATGAAATGACCAAAACTGTAGGAAATGACCTTAAAGCAAAAAGATCAGCTCCCACTACAGTATAAATAGCTCTTTGTTGTAGCAACCTAAATCAACAGTCGACCTTTAGGTCCACCAGATGATACATATTAATTTAAATATCTTCTTCCTTCTTTTGTACTTCCTCAGGCTTTGTTCTTAACACTCAAATTTGCTGAAAATACCTAAAATTGAGTAACAACAAAGTATTTTACTCAACGAATTTCTCAGTTAATATCAATCCAAGATATTCGTCTATGTCTCTCTCTGGCAGCTTTATACCTTCATGTATCTGCTATGTGTTTATGTTTTACAGGAAGATGCCTTTGCATTTGCCAACCGGGTGGGCTACCCTTGTTTACTTCGGCCCTCGTATGTTCTTAGGTGAGTTTCAACACCCAATAGTCTAAAACAGTTCGATATTTTTTCTACATCTGTAAGCAGCCTTTAGAGAGAAACTCACTTACTGACTAATTCCTGCTTAGTCATTTCTTTCACTTGGTAATTTATCATCTTTGTTTTAATTGTTTGAAAGGTAAAAACTATTTGAAGACGTAACACATTTCTAATGTCTTTATCATTAAATACAAGCAGTGGACAGTTATGCATAGTCCCGGACCCTTACATTTTATTAGTAATTATTTAACTGATTATTAAACCATTAAAGTACCGTTTTATTTATGATGATTAATGACTTGAGCAGTCATACGAATATTCCTTTAACTATGCAGTAAAATGTCTGCCCAGTAGATGTCAGGAAGACACCCTAAAACAGAACTTTGGGTATCACTGAGACCGCTGCGTAATTGAGGCTGTGCTGGTTTAGTAGTTGTAGTTGTTTTTGAGGTTCTGGAAGATGCAATGTTCTTTTAAAATGAACCTGTCTAAGTAACAAAAGGAAAATAAGTAAGCAACAGAGTGTTCAGCAGTAGGTAACACTGAAAACACTTCTAAATGTCAAAGCCATTGAAGTCAGCGAAGAGGTGTTTGCCAATAATTAAATTCGACATTAAAAGTAATAAGTCTCTGACTATGGCCAAAAACTGTTTAAATGAAAGCTCGTGCCTTTTATTTACTTGGGTACTAGAGTTCTATGAACTTTCTCCAATTTGACTTGAACAACTTGTCCTACATTTATACAAAAACACATTATATCCTGTCATAATCATGTTTGCAATGAACACTCAGAACTCATTTTAGAGTGTTCTGAAACGGACTGCATCTTATTAGCATGTTTAATTTCTGTTAGTGTAGTCTCTCCCTTTGGCTGTGAAGCCATTTGATCTGTATGGGTGATATGTGCAAGTGGTGCTTGACTCAGAACAACGAGACCAGCTTTTAGACACATTTCACTTTTTTTTATCAATGAAACAATCTTCAAGGTTTGAGTGCGTAGACATATTGAGATATTTTAACTGACACCAAAATCATTGCTGACAAGATACTAATTAATTAGACATTAGATTTTTGTGAAAATAAAATGCATATTTGTGTAGATTAACTTTTAGTAATTTGAACCAGGTAAGAAATGCAAAAAAGTATGAAAGACCATCATTCCATCATTACTGGGGTGACTGTACAGGACTCGTCCCGTATCAATGGGACGGCTCCAACTCCGGCTCCGTCTAACTCATTCACTGCGACTTTAGTCGAGAGAGTTCCCCTGCCTTGCCTCGCCTTCTGGTGGTGGTCAGAGGGCCTGGTGGTACCAAGTGTTTGTGGAAACATGTCTGTTTTGAGTGGTCGTTTTAGCAACCAATATTGGCAATTAGCGCAACCAGGAATACCAATTCAACATAGCATTTGTTGAATTGGTATTCAACAAATGCTATCAGAATAACCTTAGGACTTCAAAAAATAAAAAAAGTTAGTTTTCTTTTTTCTTTTTTTTTTTCCTTTTGTTTTGTTCTCAGTAAGCAGACCAGCGTCATGGCTGTTATGAGGGGGAAAGGCCTCACTACACCCTTGTGGTGACAGCTGAAATACAAGGAACACGGTGCAGCTTCCTTCAAAGTTCTTAACAATTTCCTCTTTAGATCAACACACTTGCCAGTTTCTCTAAAATTTCTAAAACGCTGCCAGCATGTCAAATATAGTGAATTTCACGATAGAGGTTGAGCCCTGAAAGGATAAAACACAGCAATTTTGCTGTAATACGTTAAGCCATGTCCAGATATGACATATTGTTTTCAACTGTGCGCATCCCTGCTCTTCCTCTGACTTTAATTTTTGAATTTGACACTGACACTGAAAAAAACAACTAAGTCCTATTTTTTCCATAAAAACGAGAGGGTTCTGTTGTTGCTGCAACAGCTTGGTAGTACTTACATATGGTGTGTTTGCAGTTAGCAAACCGTCAGGACTTATCAGGATAAACACAGTCTAATTATGGTCGTGAACAATTCTCTTGGTGCATTGCTAGCATTATTTGTACACTTGTGCTATAACACTTAGCTTTTTACATGCAAGATGTTGAAATTTTTGTTTTACTTTGTTTGGTTATTCACTCTAAACCCAGAGAATACTGATGTTGAAACTATGAGTCATCCATGCCAAAGATTTGCCTTAATTTGAATGCATTCTAAATCTTCTATCTCCTTTATTCAAATTGGGGGTCAGTATTCTGTAGGGGGTTAGACATATGTCTGCCTTTGAGCCACAGACAGCTGAGGAATAAAGATCTGACTGAAGCCTGTGGCCTTACTTCATCCTGTTTCTCTCAAACTCTCCATTTCAAACAGGATGATAACCCAGCTAAAATCACAAACAACCACCACAACAAAACTAGCCTAAATCTGTTGTTTTTTTAATGATGAAGTTCTGAACTCATTTTCAAGAGCCTGAAGTGCTTTTCGACCTAAATAGCTGTTCTTCGCTGTTACTCTCTCCCGCTCCTCATTTTGACTGTTTCCAGACCTTGCTCCCTATGGTAATAGTGATGCAATAGAGAGATAATGAGTGTTTTGAACAATCATTTGAAGCTTGTATGTTCTCCTGTTGGCTTGCTTCTCTTCATCTTCCGTGCCCTCATGTTTTCTCTCCTTCTACTCTTTCTCTCCCTCCTTCTGCTGCTTGTATCTCACTAGTGGCTCTGCAATGAATGTTGTCTATGGGGAGGAAGAAATGAAACGCTTCTTGGAAGAGGCTACACAGGTTTCCCAGGTGAGATGACTGTTAAAGCTAAGTGTACATGTCTGCACAAGTGAGACAGACCTTCTGCCACAGGTCTCCTTCCTCATGTATTCCCTGTAATTTTCGTTCTTTGAATGACATTGAAGTAACATTTTATTGGGAATATGATGTCACTCAAACCAATACACACATAGAAATACTTTGAGAGGATGTTTGTGTTGTGATTTCCCTCTGCTTTCAATTAAAACTCATGCTGCCAACTGTCAAAGCTGCTGGTTAGTGCTGTGTGCCACCTCCACTTCACTAAACACCAAGGTTGCTTGAGGGTGACTGGCAGCTCCATTGGCCTCTTCCTGGGGCTGGAAGAAAATACATATGCTCTTTCACAGCTCCAGACAAACATTTTTTAACATTGTCCAATTCAAACAGGTAAAACAAGGTTCTGTATATTTCACTTCACTGAATCACGTCTGTGACCTGTGATTCCATGACGACAAACAATTTCATACAAAACAATGCAATGTCTCTGGCATCTTCTTAAATACCAGTGGAATATTTTGATACATAGTTATTTAATTCACTGAATGTAGTGATTTATTTGTTGAAAATGGAAAGTAATTGGAAAGAACAACGTGCCATCGTAAAAAAGAGCAACTTTTAGTGAGGTAACAACGCATTCAGTTTCCCAGAACACTTCAAGACAAGACATTTTTAGTACAGATTCTATTTTCTTCTTTTCGGCTTTGGTTGTTTTCTTAAAAGAAATGTGAAAAAAATATATACATATATATATATATTTGTGTCACATGTTCTAATGTCCACTATAACTTGTACCCCACACTTCCGTCATCTAGAGGAAGTTTTTCTGTTTGTTTCTGGAAACACAATTTTTTAAAAGTATTTTTTGTTATTTTTTACTTTCTATTTCTTCTTGGCATATGAGTTATACGGGTTTTTTTATAAGATAAATAGACAACAGTAAGAGTCAGTATAAGACCTTTCATATCAGTCTATACATTGGTTTCAACAAAACCATAACATTCCTATTTTATTGTAAATTACAGTTTTATGGATCTTTATAGGTGCCAAAGGCTTGTCTGCAGAATCAAACTGGTTGACCACTATAATAATCTTAGAATGCCTTCACACTGGTTCTGTTTGCTGTTTTTGTTGTGTGAAACTTCAGCTTCCTCTTAACTTATGAGAACCAGTATTTTACGCTACAATAAATTATTATTCAAAGATTGTTTACGATGATAAAAAAAGGGGAGACTTTTACATCAGTGTTCATCTTCAATGTATATTTTTCTTTAATTTGTTTGCAAATTGTCAGAGCTGACAAAAAATCATTGCAACAACATCTTATCCCAAGAGCTGATTACTTCACACCAAGTAGTTTTATATATGTACTTTTTTTTGTCTTCCTTTTCTGTTTCCTCCAGGAGCATCCAGTTGTCATCACAAAGTTCATACGTGGTGCCAGGGAGGTAGAAGTGGATGCTGTAGCTAACAATGGCAAGGTATCTATTATTATTATTATTATTATTATTATTATTATTATTAATAAAATATTATGTATTATTATTATTTTCGTCATCAATATTTTTTATTACAGATATTTTTGTTATATTTATTTTTACTGTTATACATTTAAATACATCAACATTAATTTTACTTTGGCTAAAATCTCTTGCTATAAAGCATTTTTCACATGATGTAACATGGTGTTGCTCAGAGTTTCAGCTCAGAAAGTGACATTATTTGTCAGACTGGTATTTGTATTTCTTCCACGCTTGAGCAGGTTTTCTTTTAGAAAAATGTTGTTATTCATCTCTATACCTCAACATTATTCATTCTGTCATTATTCTTTGTTTGATGCAGACCGATATTGTATAATCTGCACTCGACAAATAAAGTGGCTGAATAACGTTGGCATAACTTTTAAATACTCCTAAAGCCATACTTGCGGCATAAGTTGCAGTTAGTGATTTCTCCTGAATATCCTATCTTTTATTTATTTATTTATTTTTTTTTTTTTTGCTATTGTTTAGCCTGCAAGAGTCATTTCAAGGGTGTCAGTTTGTACGTGGGCTATCCAGTTCTAAGGTAGATTTTCTCCATCTGTCTTCTCTGAATACAGCTCCTCCTTTATCTTCAGTATCACATTAACAAGCCGTCCACTCAGAGAATACCAAACACCCCTCATAACTTGTGTGTATGTGCACAGGAGAGTGAAAAAGTTGGAGATAATACGTATTAATTACAGGCTGTATCTGAAGAGTGCTAATGAATGCTGTGGTTAGCAGCAGTTCAAATGAGCTAATGACACAGCAGCTCATTTACAGACACATTCTTGCTCAGAGTTGGTGGCTGATTCATATCTTTTCTCCTTTGGGTGGAACATGCAGAGTTATTCTTTTGACTCTAATTTTTTCATTGACATTGCTTCTTTAATAGGGTTAAAGATAAGTTAAATATGTGAATTTTGTTGTAAACGCCATACAAAATACAATGTTCTCATTATGGGATAAAATACATTTGGAAAACTTAGTAGATCTAGAATATTTTCTGTATAATAAATGTGAGCTAAGTGCTGTGGACCTGCTCTTTGTTCTGGTGCTTAGCAGCAGGTGCATGATTTTCTACTAAAGATAAAGCTTAATGTTGAATTTGTTCTGCAAATGTTAACATCTAGCATGTGCTTTGTTCATTGCATAAGCATAAATACATTGACTTTCAAGAACTGTCAGATCTGACAGACAATTTTGGAATTACAATACCAAAGCTGTGAAAATATGATTATTGATGTGTAGGCCTCTATTTGACTTTATAGAGCCACCATTTTCGTAATATAGTGCATTAGTTCTTTTTTTGTTGTTGTTTTTGTCATTTTCAACATTTACCTTTTCAGGTCCTTGTCCATGCCATAACAGAGCATGTAGAAGATGCTGGTGTCCACTCAGGAGATGCGACCTTAATGCTCCCGACCCAAACCATCAGCCAGGGAGCTCTAGAGAAAGTTAGTACATCATCATGCAACCATTTGCTACAACATGCACTCTCTTATTGCAGGGGTTTTCAAACTGTGGGAGAGCTAACCTTTCCCTTAGAGAGCAAATAGGCAAATCCCTTATGTTTTTTGCAAACATAAGGGGATTGTTATACTTGATGTTCTATTCAAACATGTTTATCTGATCCTGTGGGGCTTACCTGTTTTAGCTATGCATGGCACTACACAATGTTATGCTTTAGTTGCTTTGTCATTTAAAGTGCTAAAAGTATGAAGTACTTTGCTGTGACCACAGCTCATTTACCCTGTGAAAAAACTCCTGGGGCTTGTTCATCAGACTGGGGAGTTTGTCTCAATACAATGTTATCACCTCACGCTGTAGCAGTGGAGCATCTTTAGCCTGGAGAAATCCAAACTTTAATAATCAGTTCCATATTTCCTCTTTTTTTTATTTTTGCTTGGGCCAGACTATGTTGCCTTACCTACTACAGCTTTAGGTGTACCTACAAAATATCAGTTTTGTGTCTTGCATAGCTTTGGTGAAATTGGCTTATTGTCCACAGTTAGTTTTTCTGGTTATTTTTTCTTGCCTGCTGTCACACTCCCCCTGAAGAACTCCAACACTCCCTGCAGGAGGCACTCCTCACACTTTCAAAAGCCCTGTCTTAGTGTATTGCAAAGTTTCTCCACTGTTAACAAAGGCTTGTTTAATTCCCAGTAATGCTAGACTAACATTTCCCTGGTCTTCAGGACCTCCATGATGACACATTTGGAAAACTTTATTGTCAAGTCAAGCTTAACACTGTTGCACCTTTGAACACAAAATATGCTTTTAAATATCTTGAAAAGAATTTCCCCAGCTGGTGTAAATGGTTTTCCTTTTACAGAATCTCCAAAGTTCTTGAAATACTCCAGGTAAATTCTGAAGACAAAACTAACCCCGTATTTAAAGGTGTAGCTAATATTGTGGTTGGTAAATTTATAGGAAATGTAAACAAACTCAAATTACCTAATTCTTGTATTTTTTAAACAGAGTAGTTGTATGTTGTATAATAATTCCACCCTGGGAAATAAATGAGTCCAATAAAATTAAAAAAAGGCATGATATGAATCTGTTTGCTACATGAATACAAAAACTTGTTAGAGCTCCTGGTGTAAACAAGCAGAAACTGACTCATTATGAAATGTAAAAAAATTAATTAATTAATTAATTAATTTAATCAATGCTAAAAATCAGCCACACACCGTCTCAAAATCTAGAATGAGACGCTGCATGCTCATTATAGATTTTTTTCTGAAAAAAAAGCCAAAGTAGAGCAATATGAAGCATATGAAATTCAAACTAAGAGTCTGAAAAATCTTTGCAATCGTTACTCTCCAAAACACAATTGTTTACGCTGCAGTTTCAGTTTTAAAACCATCCACTAGCATCTTGATGGAGTCTATGAGCTCTGACCACACCAGCTAATGGTGAGTTAAACACTGCAAGGCAGTGATCCTCTGAGGACCAATGACCATTTCCCCCCCCATTACTTTTTTTTTTAAGTCTTGTGGTTTGAGGCATAAAAGCAACTTTTCAATTTAATCCCTTTATAAGCTGGCAGTCACTCTGGGTCATTTCTGCCACCTGCCTTCTTGTGCATCTCATAACATTGGAGCTATTGCTGACATTGCCATTTCTGTTTTTTATGTTTGGAGCATTTTGCCAGTAGTATTACAAATTATGCAATATAATTCTATTCATGGTGTTCCTGCAGAACTCTAATTAGACAGATCAGGTCACCAAATTACAGTCAGATTCTACTCGGGGTGTGAAATAAAAAAATAAAAAATAAAAAAAGTAAATAAGAAACAGTGCATTCTTCTTTCGCATTGAGACCTTAAAGGTAATGTAACAGCCTGAATGAGAGCAGAATAACATATTGTTCCTAGTGAAAGAAAAGTAAGGACCATATGAAATGACAAAATAGAGGATTGATTTGCTAACTTTGTATTTTAAACCATAATAATAATTCACTGCACCCTCCTTAGGCTATCAGGGAATCAAAAGTCTTTGCTTCTTATCGTGTGCTTTAGCTCAAAGTTTTGTTTTAGTTTTTTTACTCAAAATATCCCTAATTACACTTCATATGTGATGAAACTCTGGAAGGTAACCTCATATATATTTTTTTCTGAATATATGTTCTCCTTTTTTGCTGCTTTCAGGTCAAAATTGCCACCCGGAAAATTGCACAAGCGTTTGAAATTTCAGGGCCCTTTAACACCCAATTTCTGGTTAAAGGCAATGATGTCATGGTAGGTGATATGTCCGCTGGCATGATCAAATGACAGACTGACATTTTCAGATCATGCTGCAGCAAATGCAGTTCAGTTACAAATTGAAATCACTTCATGTTCAGAATGATTTGTCAAGCTGGAGAGATTTAATGACCAGTAATGCCTTCATCTTTGATGTTTCGGCTCCAGTGCACATACTGTACATATCCTATGTGTATGCGTTTCCATAAGCGTAGTATGGTTCTGAATTAATTTAGTGTAGCTCTCCAAATTTAACATCCTGAAGTATGCGGTAGGCTGAGAACTGGAATAACTTCAAGCTTTAACTTTTTTTTTTCTGTATCACCCCAGGTGATAGAGTGCAATCTGCGGGCATCACGATCATTTCCTTTTGTATCAAAAACAATCGGTGTGGACTTTATCAATGTGGCAACAAAAGTGATGGTGGGAGAGCCTTTAAACGAGTCCCGCCTGCCTTCACTGGAGAAACCAATCATTCCGGTAGACTATGTGGGAATCAAGGTAAGGAGTGAATCCTGCAAAGATTTCTTAAAGTATTCTGTATTTTGTCACTTCATAAAATGTCACATTATTAAGATTTGATAATAAATAATAATACATCAGACACTATACATAAACTTTGCATTTACTGTACACAAATGCAAAGCTTCATAAAAACATCTTGGTGTAATAGAGCAAATTCAGGCTCATTATGGAGTTTAAAAGCAGCATTTAATTAGTCCTTTTAATCAGCCACTCAACATGAAAACCAATTCAGAATGCTTATAAATTTTTCCCTGAAGGAAATTCAAATTGCACAATATGACGTATTTTAAATTCAAAGTCAAAGAGTCTGGAAAACCTTTGCAGGTACGTACTTGTATGTCCCACAAAAACACAAAAGTTTTTTTTTTTTTTTTTCTGCAATCTCAGCTCAGGAACTGTCATGGTAACTCTTCCATCGATTGTCTTCCACCTATGTGGGGTCCGGCAATGGGAACACTGTTCCTACTGGCATTGCTCATCATAAGGAGTCTTTGCCTGATTACTCATGTAGGACCCATTTGCCTCCCTCTAATACTGTAGGGTAATAGAGGGAGGGCTAACTCTTAAAAGAAGTAAATACAGGGTGATCTTCAAAGAAAATGATTTAGATCATATTGATAAAAATGTAACTATAATAAAAATAATAATCCTGCTGGTATCTATATTAAAAACTACGAAAACAACTTGTGATCACAAATAAGTTATATATATTTGGAAACTGTCATAGCATTAGAGTATTTGTCAGAGTGAAAATTGCATTTCCCCTTGTACCTCCTGATTGTACTGATAATTTATAGTTTGGAATGGACACATTGACAAGTACACACTGCCGGAACATGCCAGTTTTGTAATCATAGTTTATTCGTTGTCCTATTTGAGTCCCAGGCAGGCAGTGGAGCACTCTTGGTACCCATCCAGCTTAAACAATAGCCTTAAAAAGGTTCTGTGGTAGGTCAGAATGCTCTGCTTCCGCCCCTCTTTTTCTTTTTCTTTTTTTTTTTTTTCAAAATTGCCTGCACTACATTTCACTTTGGTTAGTATGAGCTACAGTTGTCATCAAATCATCAAGTGTTCCTCTGCAGAATCAGTTGACTTATTTTCAGCCACATTGCCTTTGTAGTGAGCCATAGTGGTTTTTATAGTGAGCCCTAAGTAGTAATCATCTTCAAGTGCCCCTTCACGTTTCCCATTTGACTCTGCTTTTGGTGTAA
Source organism: Poecilia mexicana (assembly GCF_051168715.1). Taxonomy (NCBI): domain Eukaryota; kingdom Metazoa; phylum Chordata; class Actinopteri; order Cyprinodontiformes; family Poeciliidae; genus Poecilia; species Poecilia mexicana. Next base: position 46,298,014 of record NW_028263371.1, on the reverse strand, counting down.
GAGTCTGTTATTTAAAGGGCAAGAGCCATGTGGACCATTGCACTTCTTTGACTTATGAAAGTCTTGTTCTTTTTGGGGAAAAAATGTCGCCACACTCTAGAATAGGAGCTTTATCTGCTTTAAGTGTTTCTGGCCTTGATTAGGACCAAAGCTTCCATATTATGAAGATGAGTGAGACCTTAAAAATGCTGATCATATAGGTGGGTAAGTTATGTGTTAGGGCTTGGAAAGGGGACAGTTGCCCATGTAGTCAAATACAGAAATGCATTTTTGGTTACATAAAATAAAATATCTTTGGTTAGAATGGTGACCTGTGCATGATGTACCCCATTTATTGCACAATCACGGCTCAGCAGTAACAGCAGGAAACTCTAGTGGAGCTGCAGCGATCAGGTGGGAGAATCTGTCGACAAGACAATTGAGTTATCTACGCCACAAATCCATCCTTTATGAAAAAAATGGTGAGGAAGCGGCTCAGAGAGTCATGTTTGCTGCAAACCTCCTGAGGGACACTACAAACATGTGGAAGAAAAACATTTGGTCAGAGAAAAATGTAATCTTTTTTTTTATTTTTTTGACTGACATGGAAAATGTTATGCATACCCTAAAATCAACACTTCATGATATCCACAACACATCACCCCTTCAGTAAATTAGAATGGTGGCAGCATCATGCTTTGGGGATGTTTTCTTCAGCAAGGGCAAAAGGACTGGTCAGACTTAATAGGAAGATCAACAAAGATGAATGCTAAAGCCAAATACAGGAATAAAATCCATTAGAAAAGGTAAAAGATTTGAGATTGAGATCCAGGGTCACCTTTCAGCAGGAAAATCATCACCCAAAAAGTCAGTGCTTTAATAGAATGGGTCACATTAAAGCCTATTCAGGAGTTACAATGGTCCAGTCAAAGTTCAGATCTAAGTTAAATTGAGAATCTGTGGCAAGACTTGAAACAAATGTAAGGCTATGTCCTGGGAAGTTGCAAAAGGGGACAGTTTTAATATACGGACAATGTTTACAAATGAGCAACTGGGGCTCCAACCAGATTTTATGGAAGGACGGAGCCTTTCCTACTGTAATCTCCAAGTATTTGTGATCGCACCATATTACAAATCTTTGTGGCCCTTGTCACAAATGTGATTACCAGTTTAAGGTAACAGCTGCTTTTATAAAAATGTATTTGAGCTTGCTTTAAAAGTCTCTATAACTGTTCCGCATATCTTCTGTCTGTTCAAAATACTTGATGGCGGAAGATGAGTTTTAACATGTATGATGTGTTAATGGGTTCTGCGTGTTCCACTAAAACAGCTCCCACTTGATCATATAACAAAAGACTACTGCCACGTTTTGCTAATTACTTCTACATCCCTCTCCATAGCTTTGATGATGGGAGAAGTATGTGCATTTTTTCTTTCTAAATGGGGAGCCTTGCGTTGCTTTGGTATGGGAGAGATTACTTCTCCCCAGCTGCTCTAAAGCAATTTTTTCATCAAAAATAATTTCTCAGTCTAATTACAACAGAGCTGCTGTAACAATGGTTGTAGTTTGGAACCAATCATGCAGGTACAATCCTGCACCCCCACACCCTCAGTCCAAAAGTTTTCAATTTCCATTCTGCACATTGGTGAGGAATATTAATAGAAGTACTAAGTTCTCCAGGTGCCTGACTAAAAAGCCTTCTAGAGTTTACACAAAGTCAGTGATACATACTTCATACTCGCAACCAAAGAGCACTTTGCTAGAAACCCCGGCACAGTGTATTACAGCTGTTAAACAAAATAATTCAAATTTTTCTTTTGTTAATCACATTATGAGTACCATAACATCAGGAAGGCACCGTAAACACTCTGTGTCTCTATTCTAAATAGCCAGAAGTGTGCTTGATCAATATTTAATTTCCCACACCCTTCATCCTCACTGTGTCATCTCAAGGCACATGTTATTGCCATCCCGAGCGATCATTCTCGTTTGTCTGCCTTATTCCCTAATAACCTCTGTGTTGCTGCCCATTTTCTCTCACTCTGACATTGTCTTTTATGAAGCTTCATTCTTTTCATTTTCACTAACAAGTCCCTGTTGTGTGTCTTCAATCTATTTATACATTTGACAGGTGAAATGATTTGATCTTCTAAACAGAAACTTAAAAGAAAACTGTACAAAAAGTAAACCTGGACTCCATTACTTTACAAATCTGTCTGTGTGCTATTGCTTTGTCTCCAAGTATCGATTAGTTATTTTGAATATTTTTTAAATAAATTTACATTCAGTAAAAATTATGCAATATTTGCTTTTTCAATGAACCAATGAACTGGTTTTACATTCGGCAGCCTTAGCAAATAAAACCTGAACTTAGCCACGTTGTAAAATGACAGTTTTACAATCTTTCGTTTGGTAGACGACATTTGAGTATTTTTATGGTTATATATTATTATAATTATGTGAACAAAACATAGGATTAAAATATCATGCCTTTGTATTTTCCGTATTTACCAGCACAAATGGAAGCATAGGACATTTTCATTTAGTGTGAGTATTGAGAGATTTGAACTGCTACCACTCCCACCTCCAACATGCATTGAACAATAATGCTCTGTTCATTAGCACATCTGGTGTCCCATGATAACATTGTGTATTCTTTGAAGCCTCTCGGTAATGCTCAGGAGAGGGCAGTCAGCATGGAATTGGGGAATTAGGAAGTCCTGCTTATATGTGCTGGTGTGGCTTGATGTTTTGGTTTAGAAGTCTTCGTTATTGTGACAGAAAATCATGTAATTTCCTAAGTGCATATTTGTTACTGAAGCACAAACAATTTAAGAAGTAAGAAAGCTTTCACCCAAGCCGGCATGACAGATGCAAGTGCTTTAACTGCTTTAACTGGTCCTCGGACATTTGTTTCTGTGTGTCTTTTTGTGCATTTGCACTTTCACATTTTTTACTGAAGGTTATTATTATTATTATTTTATTTTTTTTAATGGCTGAGAAGAACCTCCTGAAAATTTGGTTCCTAGGTTATTGTGATGGTTAGCTAGTTAGGATGGTCATATATGTCCTTTTGCCAACCTTTTTCACTTTCATTTGCTGTTAAGCTTTAAAAGAAAGTTCACTCTCATTGTTATTCCCTCTGTACATGTTCATCCCCCTGTTTCATTTTCTTTCTTCGTTACATGCCCACCTGTCTCTGACTCTTTAAACAAAGGCATGATAAGCTGTTCTGGTTCCCTGTGTGCATTCCCTTTGCTTTTCTTCGCCTCTTCTTACATTAGCATGCTAACATTACATTTACTGATTAGATAGCCTGCTTCAAGGATGAATCTCCCCCAGTGTATGCGTGCGTGAGTGTGTGTGTATGTAAATGGACACTTAAATCACACAACGCCACACCACCTTTTGCTCTCTTCAAGGTAATAAGGGTTCTGCAATTTTTAAATGGAGCAATAAGAATGGCTTCCCAAATGACATTCGACTTTTCTTACTTTTTTTTGCATAATACAATAGCGAGAGTTTGCTGTCGCTTCTTTCTACACTTTTCTGTTCTTTGTGCTCTTCTTCTGATCTTATCTTCTATTGCCACAATTTTATCTTCTTCCCTTACTTGACTTTGTGCCTCTTTCTCCTCCCTTGTTCCCTTTCCTTTTCAATCTCTCTTCAATTATTCCTATTCTTCTGTTGTCTTTCTCACTCATTCTCTTCACTTGCTTTGTTTTAATCATTCTACAGATGTTTTTTATGTTTTACTCATTTCTTTTTAAATACTTTGAAAGTGTAGATCTCCATTTACCCCTGCTCTACCAAACTTTTAAATTCAAATGTAGCTGGAGTTTTGAACTGCTTTTAACTCTCTTCTTTTGGAAGACAACATCCTGAAAAACAAAGTGATATGATCTGTCATTTCACTTCAAATATGTTAAAATATTATTTCAAACTGGAACTGCAAGCAGTTATGAAATGGATTTAGTCCCTCTTTAGCAAGTATGCGTATTCCCTTGCACCTTATGGTGTGCCTTCTCTTTAGCTTTCAGAGCAACCCTGGTTATCTTTATATCTTCAAACAGATGTTATTTGAGAAGAAATAATAAAACATTTTCCTCTTGATCCTTGCAACAATTATATGTAGTTATTGCAAGATAATATTGGAAGGTATGTTGGGAATTTCAACTCACTCCTTGTATAAGCCAGCCCATGTGTTTTATGTGTTTTAACCTATAGATGACAGAATAAATAATTGGCCCCTTAAATGTTCCTTTTGACAGTGAGTCCTGACACTCACTTTAATCTACAACGCATAAGATGCTCCTCCAAATGAGACAGCCACACATTGTGAATGAATAGATGATTTTAAAGAGCTATAGGAACTTAACAGAAATTGCTTTTTTGATTTCTGAATTGTATGTTCTTAGAATAAAAATCTTAGAAAATTGCTTTTGTACTGCCCTACTTTAAGTATTCCTGCTGAAAAAACTTTTTTTTAAGTCCACAAGCTGCTAAAAAGAACATATTTCAAAAGCAGCAATCAAGCATAACAGTGGCTCACATGCTGGGACATCCTATTCCTTCAAATTGAATGCATATGCTTTTTTCCAGGCACCAATGTTCTCTTGGCCGCGACTGAGGGATGCAGACCCCGTTCTTCGTTGTGAGATGGCTTCCACTGGAGAAGTAAGTGAGCTGCAGTTATCCAGCCTGATTCTATTGTTTTTTTTTTTTTTTTTGTACAAACCCATTTGTTCCTTATTATGACAAATTTTAAAAATCAGTTATTCTAACAGTTCTGAAATGGTTCCATTTCTGTCTTAATCTAGGTAGCTTGTTTTGGACCAAACATTTATTCAGCCTTCCTGAAGGCCATCCTCTCCACAGGCTTTAAGCTGCCACAGAAGGGCATCCTGATTGGAATTCAGGTAACAGTACAGCCTCCTACAGGTCGACGCTCCTTCTGTTCTGTTCACCTCAAACAGCACGCCACATTCAACAAGGTGATTTTAATGCACCTTGACATACAAATCAAGGTGCATAAACTTTGCGGAAGTGGTCTAAAACTTTTAGGCCATCAGTGCTAGCTCTGCATTCTTGTTTTATTTGTTTATGTATAAAATAATTACTTGTGTAACTTAACTTTGACTGGGTCGAACTTCTAATCTTACCATGACACATGATCTAAAGGTTTTGAAACATCTAAGGTGTTAAATGACATGATCATTTCAAAAACAATTTTCAAGCTACAATATTTTAGGTTGATAAACCAGACACTGCAGAAGCCCTGCTGTGACTTTTAATAAATTGTAAAAGATTTTAAGGAAATGGATTAGGCCTGCTTAGTGGAGCAGATTGTAGCATTGTTGCCCTGCAGAAAGAAGATCCTGGATTTGAATCAAAGTCTGTGGTCAGAAAACAGAAGCTTATAGGCGTCCTCATTTAAAACATCACAGAATTATTATGTGAATTTTTAATTGCTTTGAATAACTTTGAAAGCAAGAAGTATTATTTCAAATAAACATGGGAAAGTGTTTGATGCTGGTTAAATCAAGCAACACAGGAACTTCAGAAGCCTCTTTGTAATTATGCTAAAAATAAAAGATGTTGAAGATAAGTCAAGTTTATTTTTGTTCTGAACAATCCAAAAAAAATAAAATAAATAAAAATAAAATACTGGCCACTGTTAGAATGCTACAACAGGTTGTGGTGAAAACGTTCACCATCCGAAGCCTATATTAAAAAAATCAAACACAGGATTTATTACATAGTCAGAGCTGCACTTTTGACTTATTGACTGTCGATTCTTGCTCAGATCAACCATACACAGCCTATGAACAGATACATTTGGCTGTTAGTTTTTTTAAAGGCATGCATAGACATAATTCATTCACTTATCTTCTTTTTTTAATTTCATCTTTATTTATACAGGTAAGTCTCATTAAGAGAGAAGGTCTCATTTTTAGTAGCGCCATTATGTCATCTTTCAAAGGACAATATTAATAATGTAATCCAGATCTACACCTACTGGATTACTTTAACCATGATTACATGAGTATCAATTCACAAACATTAGTTCTATAAAGTGCCCCAGATATCAGCATGAATAGGAACTGATGTTCAATATTTAATCACCAATATTGTTGGTAAAACAAAATTATTCTTTGCAATGCTTTTAAATCATGTTTTGATTGTTTTTTAAAACAAATAATACAATTAGTGATGCAAAATATACAAGGTACTTCAGTGTGAAGAGTGAAGAAGTATTGAGGTATTAAGAATTAAGGATGAAAAACTTGTGATTATTAGAAGGTCAGTGTTATTCCCTACATTTCTTAAAGGCAATACAGATAAACAGAGGAGCAATGCATTAAACTATCTTCTTATTTTCTTGTTGAAAATCTTCATTTAAAAAAAAAAAATCTGGTCTTTCCTTGCAGCAATCTTTCCGACCGAATTTCCTTGCCACGGCACATCAGCTGAAAGAAGAAGGCTTCAAGGTGAGAGCTGACAGTTTGTGTAAAACACTGCTGACAAGACATTTACTGAAAGTCAGACATTACAGTTTGAACACTAGTTGATTAGATTAGTAAAATAAACAAAAGCATGTTTTTTAAATGCTAATTTTGCTGATTTTTTTTCATCCAGCTCTATGCTACTGAAGCCACTTCAGCCTGGTTGTGTGCCAATGATGTACCTGCCATTCCAGTAGCCTGGCCATCTGAAAAAGAAGGAAACACAACGTTGCCCAGTATAAAAAGGTTGGAATATTTTTACTTTATATACTATAATGGTATTATTACAGCAATACATATGTGTGTCTCCCATCTCTAAAATACATTTTTTAAAGTCAAACCTTTAACTTGGATAATATACACATTCAGTGGGCAAAAATCTAAGTCAGAAATATTAGTTTTTCACTAAATTAAAGGTGGTGAAATTATTGGTTGTCCTGATGGCAATACTTGCCGTATCCTGCATTGCCAACTGAGCAACACTTTTTGTTCCCTACAACATTTCTCTAGGTTTAAGAAAACGGGGGTAAGACTGTCATTGCCCTTTGAAGGGCAGCAGAATTTTATACAAACTCTCCTGGTATTTCAAATAGTTTATGATACTCTGCACTGTTACAACCTTCCAAGGACTTTTGGAAGACAAACCAGTCCACAGTATTATAATGTTAAATTTGGAATCCTCTACCATATTTAACATGAGGTAATTTGCAGACATTTTCTCTTTTTTTTTTTTAAACCCTGTCAAGTAAAGTCACAGTACAGTTGATTAATTTCCACATACTGAAATGTCCATCAGTAGGTCAAAGATCTTTTTTTTTTTTTTTTTTTTTTTGTATTTGGCATCATTCACAAACAGCCACCTACTATGTAGATGCTGTTTAATGGTTTTAAAGAGTCTTGGTGATGCAGAAGTGCCTTTTTCTTTAGTTTTTTTAACACTGGGTTTTGTTGCATTTTTTAAATATATTTCTTTCACCATCCTGCTCCCTGTGTGTAGTGGGGTGTGTGGTAGCAACATAAACTCAAGACCTTGTCTAACCTACTGGCCTGTGGCTAAAAGAAATAGATTTCTGTGTCACATATTTATCCTTCAGGGAAATACAAAGTCATAGATTGTGCTTCCTATGATTTTGTTAAAAACAAGTATATCATAGCACATTTTTACATTTCTTTTTGCTATTTACTAATTTTACAGAAAATAAATATTCATGTTTTTTGAAAAATTTCAATCTGAAATAGTGGCACTGCTGGGGAGAAAAACAAAACAAAATTTTATTTTTATCATTCTTATATACTATGTTCAGGGCCCCTGCATTACATAAGCTACAACTCATGGCATACAAAACTGTTGTGATTAGCAAACTACATGTCATCGTGATCTAGAGATATAATATTTAATTACTTTAAACAAAGCAATAGGTTTGCTCATTCCAAATCTATATAACTTGGTACATGTTGATTGCAACTAAATTGCTATTTCAGTTTTGCAGTTGCAGGCTATATTACAGCTACAAATATACCTCAAATTATCCTTCATAAAAACAGAAAAATGCCTCTATTAGTTCCGGGGTTTGTGTTGTTCTGTTTTTCTTTGTTCCAGAGAAGAAGGTTTTCTTAGTAATAAGTCCAATTAGATCAAGTATGAGGGTCACTTTGACTTACCACAGTCTATTTTCTTTTCTTCAGTGCTTACTGGTCATTCTTGAGTTTGTAGGGTTTCTGTACAGAACAGGTAATTTGCAGTCTGTTTGTTTTTTGGTAATTTGCTGGCATTTTTTGGTCAGTCATACAGTATAAATGTTTTTTTTTTTTTTTTTATTAAAACTTGTATGTAAAAGCTGTCTCCTGTAGCTGACACAAAACAACAGGTAACCTTTTGCATTAAGAGTTTATGTTCAGGAAATGATGAATTGATATGATTTCATTCAAAACTCAACTATAGTTCAGTTTGTTCATTTATCATAAAATGATTTAAGTTTTATGTAATGTGATACAATGCAATTCATTAAGATACTGTAATAAATGTATGATTTGCATATGAATGGGAATACTTAGCAAGTGTTTTTTACAGACTTTCTTTAATTAAAAAGTCTTGTTTTATAATTCCAAAACTTAAAAATAAATTAGGTTGAATAGGTTTTCAAAACTGCTCATGAACGCAAAATGTAAACTCTAAATGCAAAAGAAGTCACATTGCTAAGATGACAGAAATAATGTTGGTGAGAATTGCATAAAGTATGACCAATATTGTCCCGTAATAATGTCTCTTTGTGCTAAAAAGTTTTATATAAAATTTCTCACTGGTTATCAAATTATTTAACCATTTTGTCAGTAATAATGTTTGATCCATACGATCAGGGTAAAAAATCTGAGACCATTAGTCCCCAGAAAGTACTTTTAGTCTTTTTAGTGCAGGGGTGTCAAACTCAATTTTACCGAGGGCCACTTCAGCATATTGGCCACCCTCAATGGGCCACATTGACGGTACAAATCAGGAGTGCATCCCTGCTAAAACACCCCAGACAAAAGGTTGATTTCCAACATTCAGGTCTGTAGAGGCTTATAATGAGTCAATGGTCCAGGTGTGTTAGATAAGGAATGCATCTAAAGCTGCAGATGTCTAGTTGATGTTGCAGATGTCCCAAGTCTAGTTTTCTCTGGAAAACTAGACTTGGGCTCCCCTAGCATAAATGTATAAAAATACAATGTTAAAAATAAATTAAACAACACCTCATATAGTTAAATAACTGATTTTATGTATTAAAGTTTTAAATATTACATTTGAGTTTCAATGGATGTAAAATTACTGCTCAGTTTAAAAATTACAATATTTAAATCAGTGTTTAAAGGTAAGCAAACAAATAATAAAAACAAGTCACATAGGCAGACATGATATACTTTACACAGAGATTTAGTCTCAGAGGCAACTGAAATCACTTAATTAAAAAAATCCTTTCTGAATATCATCTCATGGTCTCTGAACTAAATGTGTCTTTCTGACCGGGAGCTGACAGCGTGTTGAAGAGTTTTGGAGCGTCTGGTTAGGAAGCGCATTACAAACCTTTGGTTGAAATGTAGTTTGTAGTCAATTCGTGCTCAAAACCTATTTTAAGTCAATCATCGGCCTATAAGATGCTGGGGGGCCACATGTGGCCGGCGGGCATTGATTTTGACACGTGTATTACGCCATAGAACTGCCAATTGGTAATTGAAGTAAAGCAGCTTTGATTTCAAAGAAGCCAACATTGAAGTCAACTGGCAAATGAACCATCACGAAAGAGGAAGGCTCTTATTGTCTCACTGCATGCCAAAAGATGCATAACCTACAAAAACCATTTCTGTCTGGTTTTGAACCAGAGACCTTTTGCGTGTGAAGCAAACGTGATAACCACTACACTACAGGAACTGAACTTCTCTGCTTTGTTTCAGTTTGAGGTTCCAAAGTTGATGATGTGAGATGCAACGCATGAAAATTTCAACTGAGGCTTGCACTCAGATGCCTGGATTCAGAGTACAGACCATGACACCACAGAACCTTGTTGACCTTTAGTAAACACCTGTGATGAAGAGAACATGCAAAATCTGTTTCTGTCTGGTTTCGAACCAGAGACCTTTTGCGTGTGAAGCAAACGTGATAACCACTACACTACAGAAACTCATGCTCTTTGGAGTGTTCCTGGTAGATGATCCACATTTTGTTAGCACAGTAACTTGGTGAACAAACTGTCTGACTTATAATTGTGCCTAATTTCACATTACAGTCCATAAACTAAGCCCGGGATCAAAAAATTGTATTGAAGATGTCATTAGCAGAGACAAATGGTTCTACAGAGACTTGGCTAAATGGCTAAAAAATAAAATCAATACTTACAAATAAAAGATGGTTCAAACATAAAATTAACACATTAAAATAAAAAAAATATCTCTGAAATACAATCAACACTTGAAAATTAAAAATGGTTCAAAAATAATAATACTTCAAAATACAAAATCTCTGGAAAATAAAATATTATGCATGTTGTTTTGAAAAACATTAGATTATAAGCACTTCTATCAAATCATTGTGGTAAGATCATGTAAGTTCTTCATAAATCCATGGAAACTCAACAGTTTGTAAGGTAGGTGAGTTAGCTCAGCAGGTTAGAGCACCGGGCTGGTAATGCTGAGGTCGTTGGTTCAAACCCCATATGGGGCAATTCATGTGTAAGGTCTTTCAGACAATCAACACTTCAAAATAAATAAGAGTTCAAAAATAAAATCAACACTTCAAAATAAATAAGGGTTCAAAAATAAAATCAACACTTTACAATAAATAAGGGTTCAAAAATAAAATCAATACTTCAAAATAAATAAGGGTTCAAAAATAAAATCAACACTCCAAAATAATTAAGGGTTCAAAAATAAAATCAACACTTTACAATAAATAAGGGTTCAAAAATACAATCAACACTTCAAAATTAAAAAATGGTTCATTTATGTTTTCGCACCCACCTGAATAATATGTAGCTGGACCCCTGATTGTGGTAATCCATTTGAGGAGCCGGTAGTTTATCTTGAGGAAATAAATGACGATGCAGAAGTTAATTAGACTGTAACATGCGCAGTCCGTTGCTCAACCACTGCAGACGCAGCTCCGCCGCTGCAAAGAATTAAAAACCGCTGGAAGTAACTCATCCAGCGGATTTAGCAAATGGAGCCTTCTGGGTTCACGTTACCCAGGAGAGCGGCGCTCTGGAGGAGCTGCAGACGTAACATCTGTCCGTTTCGGAGAAGCGAAACCACGCAAATAAATAAATAATAATCCTGGTAAAAGCGCACACCGGACAGGGTAAAACACTCACAGAGTTTTACATCTGTTTGGATCAGACAGATCCAACTGACTGATGAATTAGCGCAGATTTTTCTGCAGATGGGAACGAGGAGGAAGTGCGTTCAGACCCCAGCGGGTGAAGTGATGCTAATTTAAGTGAAGTCGCTTAATTAAATTTATTAATAGTTATTGGGGCCTCAGTCAGTGGTTTTTGTCACTACGGAGAAAAATGTAGATACATTTATCTGCTTAATCTGTGATGGGATCTGGATTCACGGTGAATATTAACTAAACCGCAAAAAATGCGATTAAATAGCCGATGTTAATATGATTGTAATTTCACGGATAAAAATAGTACATGACCGATTTTTTTTAATTTTTTTTTTTTATGTTGTCGGTCAAGATAAGGATAACAAAAAAAGTCTAGCGCCACCTGCCGCCCTGACACCAACTCACACACATCTTCATTCACAGTCTTACTTGTAAATTGATTTTTCTTTTCTTGGACGTTTTGATGTTAGCTCGTCGATGTCTCAGTTTTATTCGCTGGGAAAATCAATCAGCAGCTTGAGGCGACTCTGCTGCTCTCTAGTGGCGAGAAGCCGCAATGTTGGCTGGTAACAATCGGAATGCATTGTGGGAGATGTAGTTTGTAATCAATTCGTGCTCAAAACCAATTTTAAGTCAATCATCAGCCTATAAAATGCTGGGGGGGCCAGATAAAATGACATGGCGGGCCACATGTGGCCTGCGGGCCTTGAGTTTGACACATGTGTTTTAGTGTTTTATTTTTGGTTTTACTTTTGGCTCGCGCGCTGTGCTTCTCCCAAACATTAGGAGTTGCCACTGACAAATGAGTACTTTTCCAATTCAGTAATGACAAGAGAAGAATTCTTAGGTGAATTATTCACAGTCTTTTAGTTTGACATTAGAACAGATCAGATCTTACCCATGGAAACATTTAGAAACTGACATTTCATCAAAACACAGCGTTCCATCATGCAAATAATACCAATGTATTCAGATCACTCATGTGCATGTCCATGAAGTACAAATTAGTTAAAAAAACATCTCTCATCTGCGAATACTATTCACTGCACTGTTTTAAGTGTTTAAAATGTTTCTTCTTTTGTTACTGAGAGTTTTTGTATCCATTTGTAGATTGATCAGTCAGGGTCATATTGACCTGGTTGTGAACTTGCCCAATAACAACACGCGACATCTGAAGGATAACTTCCTGATCCGCAGGATGGCTGTTGATCATGGTGTTCCCCTCATTACAAATTATCAGGTCAGTTAAAGTGATGTCACCAGAGAAGGGAAATTATTTCATTTATCTTATTTTGTGTCATGGTTTTGAAGAAAATGCTCATTTTCTGTTCCACAGGTGGTCAAGTTGTTTGCTGAAGCTATTCGTTATGCAGGCGATCTTGACACAACAAGCCTCTTCCATTATCGACAGAAGGAAAGCCAACCGAAAGGAGCCAGTCAGCGAGGATAGAGCCTCCTTCCTTTGTGTGCATCTTTGATTTAGCTATAAAAAAGGCTTAGGTGAAATCGTTCCCAATATAATGAGGCTACAGAAACTCAAAGCGCATACATTAGAATAACATAACACCAGGATCAGGTAAGTTCTTTAAAACATAATAATATACAGTACTAATAATGGTCAGTTGGATCCTATGAATACTTCACAGAATGCCTGAATTAAATTTTTTTACAAACATTTTCAAACAGAACAGGCTTTTACCAAGAAAGCCCATTATAACATTTACATTGTGCATTTGTTACTCTGACAAAAATTGAAAGTGGGGAAAATGTTTCCCTTATAATTCTCAAAAGCCTGATCATCAATTTTTCAAAGAAGTCAAATGTTATGGTTGATTAAAGTTATGATCCACTGTTCATAATGTTCCACAACATGGCAACCAAAATTTTTGGTAGATTTTCAATGGCTAATTAATTAATTTGGTATGGATTCTTATTCATTAGAGAAAATGGACAAATCTGTAGTCCTGAAGAATATTACCGGTACTTAAAAAATCCTAATAATAACCACTCAAGTCTTAATCATTGACATTTTCCTGAACTACTGAATTAAGCACGTTTCTTTTTAAGACTTACTTTTGCTCCCAATTGACATCTTGTTTATGCTTTTGTGTGTTTGTGTGTGTGAGATGATACAATCACTGTAGATAAGCTAGCTGTGTGTGCATGTTTATTATTATTATTATTATTATTATTATTATTATTATTATTATTATTATTATATCCTAATTCAATCAATTATAGGAAGATAATTTACATTTTAAGAATTTCAAGTGGGGAATTGTAGCCCTGTGATCTGGTAAAATATTTAGATGGGGTTTGTGTATAGAATTTATTTTATTATTATTTTATTTATAAAACGACCTTTTATGTAAATAAAACTCAATACATTTAAATTGCCACACATAAGCAATGATACCCGAGTTACTAATGAATTTGTTTGTTTTCTTCACCGTTTGTGTGTTTGACCACAAAATAATTTCTCACATTCTCAAATTTCCATCTTTAAAACAGACTGTTTTGAAGAAAATGAATATGGATTAAAATTTGACTTTCCCTGTTTTGTGTCTGTTTTAAATAGTTATTTTATTCCTCCTTATCATAACTGTCAAAATTATCATGAAAAACTGGTTCCTCCTGGAAATGAGACCTTGTGTCAGATCTGCTTGTATAAATAAAGATGACATATGTATGTATTGCAACAATACATTCACCAACATCTCTGGTGCTGACAACAGACTCTTTATATAGGCCAATATAATATAGGAAAACATCAACTTAATATTTTTTTAATGACTGAAATAAAATAATTTCATGTTTTTATTTTATTTTCTTTAATACCTCAAAGATCCAGTTTACAACTGGCCAACTAGCTCTGCATTTCAGATGTATTGCATATTTATTAGCCATTGACAAATGGATTTTGTGATTAATAGCGAGATAAAACACTGATTTAATGATTGCTACATTTTAGGTTTTACTTCAGCAGTTTTGTCAGCTACAGCTGTGTCCACATTCTCCATTTCATGAAGACAAAAATAACATTTAAGTTCTCCTTAAGCTGCAATGTTTTTTTTGTTTTGTTTTGTTTTTTTCAATTTCTCCTTAGTTGAACTAATTCTACCTGAGCAGCCCAGGGCCATTAGAGTCATGATTCACTGCAGGCATAGTTACTAAGCAACAGGGCTGTTTGCTGACAACAACTCGCTGGTAGAAGCTTATGCCACGATCATGATGTTTGCAAATCTACCTTTGATTAAAGTGTGGCCTGGTTAAATCTAATCAGATTCTGTTATTATTAGCAAACACAGAAAGGTTTTGTTATGTGTGCCATCGCTTTGAAACCCCCCAGAAGTGAACCAACGTATTGTGGAATAAAAAAAAAAAATGTGGTGGACAAAATGAAACCTTTCAATTTAAGCAAACAAACAAAAACAAAATAAATAAACATGTTTTTTTTTATGAAACCAAAGATTTCAGAGATATTTGTTACCTCAAAGCTGGACTTAATGTTCTTAAAATGGAGGAATAAAAAGGAAAGTACTCCCTGCTGTGTAACAAACACCTCCAAACTACGAGCAACTCTGCCAGTCTTTAAAAATATGAAAACAAAACTTAAATGATTAAAGTGGCATAATCATGACAAATTAGGAAAGTTTAAAGTATTTGAGAGGGCTTTGGTTGATTTCCTAGTGTTAAAACTTTTGCACAACTAAATGTTAGCAGGGGGTTGCTTGGCTGGAAAAATCATATTCAATTTCTTTCCCATTGCTCAGTTAGAAATATATGAGTTACAAACTGACATTTTGTCATGCAGGTAATTTAAAACAGTAATACAATTGAGAAGTCCATTTAATAAATTTTCAGTGGACATGAACAAAATAATGAATTAAAACCACAACTGGACTTTTAAATATGCATTCAACCGCTACTATATAGGTGATAAACTTCAGTAATTAGTAAAAATAAAAGGAATTGCATCCACAACTTTGAATTTACATGATCAAATAATATTTTTGATCGTTGAATGTAATGACACGATTTTCTCTAATTGAAATAGCAAAATTATACATACAGCTTCTCACATGTGTTCATTCAATTGAAGTCATCCAAAAAACATTTAGGTACATTTTATTTAGGACGTTGCACATTGAGCACCTTTTTTATTTTGTAGCTTCCAGCATAATTCAGTCTGGTTATTCAGCCGCTATTCTTGGCAGAACGTTTATGTCTGGTAAATACTCCATAAATGTACTTCTTTCTTTATTATTGAGCTTGGCCCAGACTCATCATCGCTTTAGGTACTAAGAATATATCCATTCTGTCTCTGGCATCGGACTGGTTAAGTTAGCTAAATGTCCCCAGTTACTTTCTCTCTTTTTTTTTTCCCACCTGTTCCATCCTGAAGAGGTCTGGCACCCCCAGGGCTGACACACTCCACACTATGAAAAGCCCTGTTCTAATCAATGTAATTTCTCTCTGATGAACCTGTTTGTGTCAGATGGCTCACACTTAGATACAACTGGATGTTCAAGACAGAGATTAAAAGCACATTTAAAAACTGGTTTTGTAAATGATAAATCTGACTAACACTAACCTCTGCAGTAATTGTGAATTTAGTCTTATTCACAATGTATCTAGACTATGCTTTAAAGGCCAGGTCTATGCCAGGAAACCAAATAACTTTAATAGTCTGTCCCATTTCTAATAATAAAGATGGTTAAATATTCATGTTTCTTTATTTTTGTTCCAATCATGACTACAAAACAAGTTGGTCAAGGCAGAATCTGATCAAGAACATTTTCTCAAGTATTGCGTATATTTGAATCTGTGTGTATAGTTTTGATTGTGTAGATCAGGAAAATACACATTGACTTCAAACTCAAACACAAATTCTAGTTTTTGAAAGATACTGAAAAATGCGTCTTTAAAAACCCAAATCAACATAATATCCACACCCAGGATAAGTACATGTATAGTTCTCTCTGGCACTCTAGGAAAGATTTTTGTCATCAAAACAGTATTTTAGCAGATGGAGCTAAATACATATATAAGTATAGGCAGAACATCTTTAAATTACTTTCTTTAATCACTGAAAACTTTTTATATTTTAGTACTGTGACAATATTAAAGAAGCAAATGTTTTGTCTTAATTTATATGAAAGAGTACATGCTGGTTATAGAAAACAGTTTTTCTTTTTAAAGTCACACTATTTAAATTCAAGAAACATTGAACAGAACTGAGTTGTGGAGAAAGGAAGACACGTTTGACAGCACATGGGAAAGGAGCATTCTGAAGGAGTGTCCAGTGCTCAGTCTATGCTTTTCAGATTTTCTTTTTCATTATTCTTTGTTTCCCTCCTTGCACTAATAAAATTTCTGTCCCAAATACCTTGCTTTTTTACGGTTGATCTTAGCAGAAGCAGTGTTGCTGACATTACATGCTCAGACAGATAGGAAAAATTACATTCAGTAATTACTTTTTGAAACGAGTGAAGATATGTGAAACATAGTGCTCACAAAGAGGAGCTGAAAACTAAATTCAGTCACAGCAACAATACAGCAGGTAAACCTTGAGTCTATCCTTGCTAAAAAAGAAAAAAAAACTACTCAAATCAAAGAGAATAACTAACATTGTCCCTTTGTTCCTTTTTAAAAGAAGAATGAGGCCATGTAGTCTGAGCAGTCATGACCAGAAATGCTAAATAATGCACTGTTTCACCACATAACTCCTTTGGTTGGCATGAAGAGAGAGACCCGCTGCTTTTCATTTGAGAAAAAAAAATAAACCTGGCTAATTGACATGGGTTTTTCATGCTGCTCCGAATGAATAATTTATGGCGGTGAGGAGCAAGTGGGGCTTCGAAGACACAGCGTAACTGTGTGAGTCACATTGTTGTCTCAGGCACAAAGACATACAAAAAACATGTTAAAAAATAGTACAAATGTTTTTGATGACTTAGTTATAATTTGGAAAAATGCAAATTTTTTGTGTCAAATTTCATTTCAGCATGTTGCACTTTTTTTTCTTTTTTGTAATTCACAAAGCTTCAGCCATGACACAGATGAGGATTTTTTTTTTTTTTTTTTAAGGAAAAATACGTTGTTGTAATACCGTGTTTCCCCGATAGTAAGACACCCCCAATTGTAAGACGTATCGGGGGTTTCAGGGGGGTCGGCTAATATAAGCCTAATATAAACACCTCTCATCTAGCTGCGCGCCGCCTCCTGCCCACGTCCACACCGTCCCCCTCTCCATACGTCGCCGCGTCTGCCACCTCCCTCTGATCTTAATGAGCGCCGCCTCCTGCCCACTTCCGCGCCACCCCCCCTTCATACGTCACCGCGTCTGCCGCCTCCGTCTGATCCAAATGAGCGCCTCCTCCTGCCCACGCCTGCGCCGTCCCCCTCTCATACGTCACCGCGCCGTCCCCTGCACTTGTCACTGCCGTTAATTTTATGGTTAAAACAAAAAAATTCGACAATTTTTTTCCAATATAAGACATACCCCGAAAGTAAGACATAGTGGGGCTTTTGGGGATAAAAAGAAAGTAAGACACTGTCTTACTTTCGGGGAAGCACGGTAGGTAGAACAACAGACTGGGACATGAGATTTCTCTGTTCAATCTTAGTGTTCATCTATGTGTGTTAAGGTGGGAAGAATCTCTGTGATTATAATTGAGAACAATGAAAAAGTACTTATACAACTTGATCTATTTCACAGTTTGTAATGTTGCAAACTTGAATGTATTTCAATGGAAATCTTGTGTGGTGGAGTAATTGAAGAATTGGTTTGCATTTATATTCTCCCCCCTTTGCACTGAAACCCCAATCAAAATCATTTTCCAAAAAAAAAGCTAGCTTAAAGAGTATGAATACAGTTGCAAGACTCTAGCTGATTTATTACAGACCTATGAATTGATTTAGCAGGACTGAGGTCCCAACAAGATTTCCTGTCACTGTTTAGCGGAAGAAGTTTGTCCTAAATATTAAACCACTCTTCATTATTTAGACAGATTTCATCAGCCTCCCATACTAATTACGCTAACCTTGAATTACATCAAATTCCCAAATATGAAAGCTTGCTTGATGAGTCCACGTTCGAATTAGTTCCTTGTTAGCACACAATTAGGAACACTTTGCGAGAGAAAATGCTGTGTTAGCAAATTCCCCTTTATGTTTTTCCCTCAGGTTTCAAGGGAGGACTTAAAGTGCCTTAAAGAGTGCATTTGGCAATCTGCATTAAAAAAACAACTTCCACTGAGCTCAATCACAGCTCTTATTTAACAAGATGGGTAGAAGCAATTAAATGTCAAGGAGGAGTAGTGTTAGTATTCTGTTGATGTCGGAGAGATTTCCCTGAACACGGTGTGAAGGCTATAACTGAAGCTTTGTCCAGAATTTCAAAGATCCATAACGAGCACATCCACTCCTGGGCAGTCTGAGGAGACCTGTAGTTTGCTAAAACTCACAATGAAGCTCTAAAATATACTCCAGGGAAAAGTTCTACTCACATTATCATAGCATTATGCTTGCAAGCTTCTAACCACTTGGCACCACAGCATGGGTTCACTAATACTTTAAGCAGTCAGAGCAGTTCAAGATGAGGAGTTTAAAACAAGTTAAAGTTTTGTACTGGAATGTATCACCATGTAAATCTGTGCTAGCAGTGGTGCTTTTAACCAACCAGTATTCTAATAACTTTTGTTTTTGAAACCACTTGTTCAGTCTTATTTTGCCATGTGTTCCATGTTATGGAACAATTTTACATTTACTCTGTGCAATAATAATTATCGCCTCCATCAAAGAATGGTATCCTAACTGAATATTTAGTTTTAGTGGTTGGAAAACAAGAGAAGCATGGAAACTATCAATCACAGTTGATGAGTCATCCAAAGCATCTTCCTGCCTCCTTTCCTTCCCTTTTTTCCTTCCTTCTTTCCATCCATCAAAATTTATTTCCAAATTTTGACTTGTGTTGTATTGACAAGTTGCAAATGGCACTAGCTTGCCTTTTAATAGCAAGAGTTTAGGTGCATGATTGCAGATTATTGTGAACAATGTTAGACTCAGAACAAAGGCTGACACAACAAAAGCCCATTTTACACCACAGATTCTGCTAAACTGCATTTCCTAAGGAGCAAACTATAATGCTTTGAAATTCCCAAAGCAACTTGTGCTCTTTCACTTTATCTTTAGTGGCACACATGTAGCTCAGTAAAAAAATGAAGAAAAGGTCTAAAAACACAAAAAGCCTTTCATAAAAATGATAGATTTCGTCGGATTATTAGACCCATTACAAGGTTTGTAACCAGTGGGGTCTCTCTCTGTCTCCCTGTTTTATTTGAGTTTTCTTTCACTGGCCTTGGGCTGCAAATCTAGAAAAGTGCTGGGCGGGTCCCCTAAAGTGTAGGGCTTTACAACAGGCTCCATGAATAGATAGTTCCTAATTAAAAAAGGCATGCAAACAATGGGTTAGTGAAGTTCATATTGCAGAACAGCTCCAACTGGGAAAGGCCTTGTTTATTCAAGGAGGAAGACTTCAAACGTATCAAGTAGCTATAGCAGTAAAACTTTTCGCAGCATAATTAAGACAGGCAAAAAGCACAAAACATTAGAAGTCAATCAGCAGATGGGCGTAAAAGAGGATAAACACTGATCTAATGTTATCTGACTCAAAAGAGATAATATTTCAGTCTGTTTATATTCAGAGGACAACAGCCATGTTGCACATGAAGAAAGCCTAAAAACCATGTTTAAACTCAGCAAACGTATATGAAAACTGAACGATGAGCTCATTTAAAGAAGGGTGTAGGCCTCTCTCGTGTGGCTCACAACAACACAACATTAAACATTTAACTCCGGTTTGGTTTTCATAACTGTGTTTCTTTAAGCTCATTAGATATGAATCTAGGCCAAGTAAATATTTCACCACAGGCTACTGTTAAATCTGATCCCTTGCTTCTCCTCTGTTTCTTTGCCACACTGAGTACATCCCTCAACCTCGTTTAGCGGGGCTTGCATTGTGCAAATAATTCTAAAAAAGCTCTAGATGTGTTGCTAAATTTAAACCAGGCCATCTTAAGCATCTTTATAGTTTATCTCGGCTCATTACAACTCGCCTAATTAAATTTCAAAACTCTGTTGCTGACGACGAAATCAGCACATCTTTGTCGCCTGCTTCATGAACATTTACAACAATCAGGGATAGCATTATAACAACAGTTAGATTAAGTGAATAACACTGATCTGTTCAACATAGCTTCTCTTAGAGGCTAACTTAAGTTTGTCTGCAGTCGAACTTTTGTCTTCAAAAGTTGGACAAGCTTTAGTCTGTCTGATAAAGGCCAAATTGTGACGACTGAATGGAGTCGGGGAGTTTCCATGTGTGAAGAAAACATATCAGTGATGTTGGTGTTGGTTTTTGGTCCCAAGGCTCACTAAGATCCCATTACTGTTTCTCAACTTTTCAAGTCTCAGTTGTACCCATGGGTACCTTGGTGTCATTTGAGATTCCAATGTGAGTTTCTCAAAGCATTGTATAATAATAGTGTTAAGACTCCCTTTGTCAGAATAGGAATTTTTCCCAAATAAGATCAGTGATCTCTTTCTCTGATGCTCAAACCCTCTGTTGTCTCTTGTCAATTCTCTATGTGTTGGTCTGCCTCAGAAATCCTTCTTTTGTTCTTTGCACCGGTTACCTGTGGTATTCAGTTGATTTAAAGATTTTGTTAGTTTTTAAATCAATAAATGGGCTTACATCACCTTATATTACTGAGCTGCTATCTCCTTACACCCCCCTGCAACCTCTGAGATCATCTGTTCAGTCGTTACTTTTTGTGCCCAGAGGAAGATTAAAGACAGAGATTCATTCCTGAAATAATTCAAGATATAAAATGTATCGGGAACAATTTGACAAGAAAAACAATGACTTTGAGTTGTTGACATCAAGTATCTGTGGATCTGCTAGACAAACAGGTGTGATCCACAGCAGGGATGTATCACAACTCCCAGTGGGTAAAGGATTTACTGCTAAGATCTCGATGTCAGATATCCCTCCACACCATTAGTGGCCCAGTGGATTCCAACCACTGATGCAACAGTTCTGTCAGCCAAAGGGAGCATTAGTATGTAGGAAGTATCTAGTATTCTTTCATAGACATTTAATTATTTGTAGGTGTTAATATAGGAGAGCATGTCAGGGTTCAGATGGGAGGATGGGTGTAGCTATAGTAGTGTAAACATAATGTGTGTATCCCAACATCATGCATTGTGCATCATGCATTTTTTTTTTTAAGTTAAGCTCTAAACCATGCCAGGTAAATGGTTTGGCTTCCCTATCCAAGCACAACCCAACATGTGTCTCCAATTACTGAGAAATTGCAATTGAGAAATTGTTTTCAAAGATATAAAATTGTCATACATAAAATAGAATTTGAGTCTGCACAAAATATAGTCAAATAGATGCAATAAAAATAATAATAATAAAAAAAAACATTTAGGATGATATTTTGGTACTCTCCCTCCACTCAGTGGCCCCCTGCTACCATCTACTTCTGCTTATTTTCTTCTTATGCAAAGATGTTCTGCTTGCTGTTAATTACGGTGGACAACTCTTCAGAGCAGCAATAAGTCGACCCACCTTCAATTAATGCTAGTGCATTCACATTATATAGAGGCTTTGCAAAGCAGCTGTACATGAAACTAGCACAGATCTCAAGTAAACTTCATACTGTCCAGAATAGAAATATGTTTTTGAGTAAATGAATTACCACCAAAGTAAGATAAACTTATTACCATCCAGCAAAACCTTTTAGCGGTAGAATTTAGCCAGTAATAGACTTGGACTGCAAAATGAATCAAATGCTCGGACAGTTTCAGACAGCGAGGCGTGTATTGAAGATGGCTACATCTATTATTTAGTGGACAAAACTGTCTGTTGCAACACAAATCAAAACTCTTAGCTTGGGAGTGTTTTACAAGATGATCAGAAAGATTAATTGAAGTTGGGATCATGTTCAGTTGTGTCACAACTGTAAGGCCACTTCCAGAGAAGCCAAAAATTTTACTCGAGTAAGAATAAAAAAGGATTTGGTATAAAGGCTACATGTGTACTCAGTAGCTATTAGATCATAACATCTGTTTTATTTATGAATATTATGTTTCCCATAGATAAAAATTATAACTTTGTGTTTAAAATTTATTTTGTAAAGAATAAAATGAAAATCAGTAAAATTAAATATTTTACTGATCCAATAGTGGTCATTGGATAACAGTCTGTTATCCAATGACCACTTAGGGTCCACACACTCTGTACTCAACTAAGAGTAGCACTACTTTATTATACCGTCGCTCAGCCAGAAGTTGAAAGCATGATGCTGCAAAGCTACTTTTAGACATGTTAAAGACAAAACAAACTGTGAAGTAAACATAACTAGATACTACCAACCTCACATGTCAAATCATGAATTGGCGTTGAAAAAGGATAGTTTTCCACATCAGAGCACAGTTTTAAAAATAACTCCTTAAATCTACTTTTCTGCCAAAGTTGTGTTTAAAATTTCATTACGTCTGTTACATAAATGACGATGTGCAGTTCTCATTTAGACTCCAATTTGGGATTGAATTCTCACTCTGCTCAGCTTTTACTTATCTTCTGTACCTACCAATATTCATTTATCAACTCTATGTGTTCATTTAATTAAGAAGGACATGAGTCTGTGGGTTCCTTTATTTAAAGCGATTAAAGGTCATTCATGCTCAAAACAAGCCTTAATTTAAAGAAACTGTGTTTTATTTATTTATTTATTTATTTATTATTTCTGGAAGTTTGTTCCACATACGTGGTGTGTAAGAACTGAATACTGCTTCTCCATATTTGGTTCTGATTCAGGGGATGCAAAGTAGATTTGAATTAGAACCAAACAAAGAGAAGCAGCAATATATTTTTTATGCATATGTTGAACGTAACTAGAAAGCGAAAATCTGGAGTGGACCTTTTACGGTCTAAGTATTCTCCTATTAATCAAGTGGAATGTTTTCTTATGTAGAGTAATAGAATTGATTAAAGGAAAGTAATAAAATTGTTACAATTTCCCTGAGGGACAATCCCAAAGGGAAGAATAAAGTTTCCATTTATCTAGAAACAACACTGGGTGAAGTAATGTTTTATTTTAAATGTGGAGGACGGGGTGATATTTTTCAAATGTGGGGCGGGGGACACCATCCTTCACACATAATTATAGCAACACCCATGGTTTAGTTTAAAATGTAACTTGGCCTTAGA
Source organism: Poecilia mexicana (assembly GCF_051168715.1). Taxonomy (NCBI): domain Eukaryota; kingdom Metazoa; phylum Chordata; class Actinopteri; order Cyprinodontiformes; family Poeciliidae; genus Poecilia; species Poecilia mexicana. The sequence continues at coordinate 46,274,384 of NW_028263371.1, read as the reverse complement.
TTATTGTGGCCTGACAAATTGTCATTATCATATCAAAAAAAAAGTGCAAGCTTATTTTGTTTCCATTTGGCTAATGGTGATGCAGATCGTAGCTTTTCTTGGCCATATTATTTGTGGTTCTCTAAACAATTTAAATGTTCTGAATTTTATTTCTGACAGTCATTTAGCAGAAGACCTTAGTTTCTATCTCGGCCATTTAAATGTTTCACCATAGTAATTACACACATCCACAGGTCCTGTTCTAACCCTTTATGGTTTTGAAGTGATTGTAGGAATAATCAATCACTTCATTCCTTTGAACTGGATTTGCAAATAAGTGAAATATTTTCCTGCATTTTATTGTAAAGTTTTTAACATAACTTTTTCAGCTTACTTGTTAAATGAAAGGACACAAATTATTTAAAGCATGCATGCATTTTAAGTGCATCTCAGTAAAAATCTTGCACTGATAGTGAATTAACAAGCTGTATTGATTACCTGCCCTAAGGACAATTAGGCCACAATCATTTATTTAATTGCTACCCAAGAAGTAGATTTGTGTAAAGGATAATTAAGTGAACACAAAAATTCAATATTTTACCTGCAGTCTAACACACTAAGCTTTCATTATAATGACTTCTGTTTCAAAACAGAGTTTTTGTAATTGTTAGAAGGTTATGACCCGAACAGTACCTCCAGAAACAATATAAGTTTCTGCTTTGCACAGTTTTGATTTCATAAGTTATACAGCATTATCAAGAAGCTCTTTAATGAGCACTGGAACAGCAAGAAAATGACCAATCAGTATGTAACACTGATGGCAAAGACATTAAGATAAGAACCCATTTTGTCTAAGTCACGATTGACCCACTTTCTTGGAACAGATTGTTCTAAATATGGTGCAACCGCAGTGGAAAGTTGCCTCTTTGAAGCCATAAAAAAAGACAAAATAAGACATGGCTTCAGGGTCAAGCAAAGAGATAATGCTGTTTCTGGTTTACAGAAGAGAATGCAAACCACTGAGGTCAGCCTTAGAGGCTGCAGGCTTCAAACTTGAAGGTTCCTCACTTGTTTTCTTGTTTTGACTCACCTTGATGTTGCAGCTTCTCTCCTCAACAGCAGGCATTCAGCCTCTCTGTATCTCAACACTGCTAAAATTTAATCTTTTTTTTTTTTTTTTTACTCCTCTGGGGCTTTGAGTTCATTTTGGAGAGAAATAGGTCCTGGACGGTAAAAATACACTTTTTTTTGGCATTTACTTGTTGAATGAATATTTCAAGACAGAATATTTTGTTGGTGCATAAGACACTGAGATACTTAAAAAATGTATTTGCAGATAACTTTCAACTGCTTTCTTAATAATTTAAAATCTCAGCTTTTGTAAGATCAAGCTGTCCATCCTCCCATCCCTTGGATGCACCCACATATCTGTCTAGGGTCATTGTCGACTGGTGCCCATCTTCAGCAGTCATTGTTGAGTGGCGGAGCACATCCTTGGCAGTAAACAGAGAATCACAGAAGAAAAAAACACACACAGACCTAAGAACAATATAGATGGAGTTTGGAGTTTAAAAATAAATTGGAGTACCCAGAGAGAACCCACACGTACACAAATAGAACATGCAAACTCCATGCAGAAAGCCGCCAGCTGGAGATTTGAACTCAAAACGGTCTCGTTCCAAGGCAACATGTTCCCAGAGTCAACATGTCTATATAACAATTCACAACATTAAAATAATAATAATAATAATAAATAATAAATAGCTGGAAATAGCAAGTTATCTCTGTAATCCATTTAGAACAGGTCAACTACTACTACTTTAAAATTGAAAAATATAACTAAATGAAGCCAAATCTCATCCAGTTTATACAGGTGCATTGCTATAAACTGGAATATCATCAAAGGTTTCATTTATTTCAGAATTAAATTTGAAAAAGGTAATTTTATTTCTGTTTACATCTTCTAACGACGCAAAATTAAGTTTGACAGCTTGAAATGGTGATCAGAAAACATCTTTTGTTAGGTTTTATATACAAATTCAAGAACTGCGTTCGTTCTTACTTCATGTGTTTAAAACTAAGTTATGTCAGGAATTGATAATAGCTTGTCATACTCACCAACCAAGGTCTTACAGAAACTCAGATCATCATGAGACTGACTTTAATTTTTTAAGAAATATTGGAGCATTTTCAAATTGTACTCCATGTTCAGACAGAAAGTCTGGGTGAATATGGAAGTCTGTGTAGGTGAAGAGCTTATGAAACACTAATCAACTATTCTTGATGAGTGACACATTCAAAGTCACAAACTCATCAATTGTTCAAACATGGGCAGTTTTTAAAAATCAAAACTATTATCTTAAATGCAATGAATGTCTGCCTAGTAATTGGCTGCACAGATAAATAAGAAGCTGAAAAGGTGTGACTAATTAAGATTCTTGTGAGTTTAGTAAACAGACAAAATGGGTCTTTTTTTTTTAATACCTTTTGGACCCAACACAACAAGTAAACACCAGTATTGATAGCTGGCACATTCTATAACTAATCACACATCCTCCATTAGCTGTTGTTTGGATTTTGAGTGAAAGAGTCGTTCATTGTACTTCTAATTAAACTGTTTAAAAATACAACTTAATATGCTTAAGCCCATGCCACACACTCCAGCTATCACTTAAGAGGGGCGCTCAGGCACAGACTTGTTGTTTATGGTTTTGTGTATTCCTCTAAAAGCTAGTCAAGCATGGCTAAAAGTAGGACCCGTACTCCATATTTATGAAATTGGCTCTGTGTGAAATTGGTTTTTGCCTAATGGATCCCTGCATGGGTGCACCGTCTGATACCTCTGCCTCAGCTTATTGGCACCAGAGTCACACCGAGGACAGAGACCAGACAGAAAAAGGACCAATGTAAATGTACACATACAAAATTTTATAAGAACATGAAGATAAGAACTTCACCAAAAAATAATTATCCCTCCTAAAACAATATTGTTTTTAATTTATTTTGCTCTTACCTTACTTTTAATGCATAGATTTGTTGCTGTGTGTCAGTGTTATAAGTTTATGACCGTCAGGGGATGTAAGTAAAACATAGTATTGAAGCAGTGCATCAAACTCTTCAGGAGAAAAAAAAGAGATTCTCACAGGAACCTTCATTACAGTGAAATGACACAAACATATTTACTCCGTTGATATTCTTAACCTGGTAAAAACTAGCTACTTCTTCTATGCTGTTTTTTGTACAGAAGGTCAGGATCGTTGAGAAATGATTGGTTACAGGAGGTGTAGAGTCTTTTGAAGATTTAAATTTTACCCAACCCAACCCAACATTTCGCTGTGAGATATGTAATGCTTCAAGAAGCTTTTCACAAATTGCATCCACTGTAAAGAATTATCCCCCACTGTGAAAGAGTGAAGTACCAAGTCAAACAAAATGACTCTTAATGTTTATTCAATATTTGGAAGTGTGGCCAACACAGACTGAATGGCTTCATTCACCTCTTCCTCTGCCATTGCCAAATTAAATGAGTATAAAGAGATCAGCTAAAGGTCTTTTGGGCAGATTTTAGGATTCTCTGGAAACGTTTCCTTCTTGCTGCTGTGCAGCTGGAGGGCGGCACATAGAGCCGCAACAAGAGATGATGCCCTCAATGAAGTGTCTCAAAAACAGTTGGTTTTTGAGAGATGTTTCTTCTGAGGACTCTCAGATATAAGTATTTGCTGTGCTTTTTTGCCAGTTCTGTTGTGTTTATTAGTTCTTAATAATGTGGACTCCAAGGAAACAGACGTTTGATACTGTCCACCCAGTCCCCACAGGTATGGTGGCTGAATATCCACTGAACTCCTTAGGCTTGGCTGTGTTTAGGATCTCGTTGTCTGTGTCCCACGCTGTGAGTCGCTCGACTTTGTCCTGGAGACAAAGATCAGTTTGATGATCTGAAAGATTTAGGTGTGTAATAAAAGCACAACGAGAAAAACAATTAAAGACACAAATAGTTTTTATAGTGATGTGCATCTTATTTTCTTGCTCAGGATGAGTAATAATAGTTGAAGGTTGTATTAAGACAAAAGACAGCAATTTTCCAAAAGGCTAGTGCCACCGAACATGTAGTGTTAAACAAAAAAATGTTTGATCATTGTGTTATTATATTCAGTCTCTGTTTTGTATACCTCAAATGATGACTAAAGGAGGCAAAGCTGTTCTGCAGCACCTTATTCTCTTCATTATGTGGCAGGATTAGGGATGCAAAACCTTCACAGTCAGTTATATGCGAGTCAGGGTCTGCACAAAGTGATAAAGGCTAACTAGAGCAGGCACCATGTTAAAAGCACAGAGTCTTTGTAGAATGTTGGCAAATGTAGTGCTATTACAGACTGATGTCTGCTATGTTGCATCAACGGCTAATATTGGCAAAAGTTTGCATCATTAAGTCACAAGTCCAATAAGTATCCGGCAAACTATACACAGTAGTATTCTTCATTGTAGTGTCTAAAAATGCAATGCCTTTAAAGAAACTAAATATTTGAATCCAAAGTGATTTTTGTGACTCATGTTTTTTTTCAATAAAAAAGTAGAAACATCAACAGCAATGAAAATCCTCCAAGCAGAATATTAGGAAAAGGGTAACACACACACACACAAAAAAAAAACAGTATTCTAAATTATTAGATGACTATGTTGTGACCACTAAAGTGTGGATCTGCACTTCTGCTGCACTCATATGAACTAATTCACAGTGCAATGCTGGTAAAACCGTTACGTTACTAAAGCAAAACTTGAAAATTGCAATTCACTATCACTCCTAATCCAGTCTGACAGAGCTGGAGATGCAGCACGTAGAAAAACTGTTAGAAACGTTAGTCTCTAGAGATGATCAAAGCTGTAATTACAACAAAAGATAGTTCACCACAGTATTGACTCAGAAGGCATCTATATGCTGCACATGCAGAATGTGTTAAACTAAGGTTGTTGAACACAATCACAAAAGGGATCAAAACTTTAAGTGTAGACAGGTCAGACAGGATAAATATTTATTTGTATAAATACCTAAGGTCTGTTTTTATTAGAAAGTTGAGGGTGTGATGAGATAGGCTGATGTATAAAATCATAGTTCCAATCCATAACAAATTATAAATATCAATTGACTGTTTCAAACTTTACAAAACAAATAACTCAAATAAACAGGGAGATCCTTGCATTTTTGGTCCTGGAGACAATCACTTTGCTAATCATCATTTCAGGAGGCAAAGCCTAAGCAGAACTTATAATTTTGATAAACAACACTAAACCATACACGTCTGACCACCAAAGTAGCAAAAAACAAAACTGACCCATCATTCTTTTGCTTTGATATGAAATATTCTGAATATAACCTAGAGGTCTTGAATTATAATGTAATTTGTTTTTATTGTGTGTGTATTATAGATTCACACAGAGATTCTTAAGCTTATCGCAATTACCATTTTACCAGTTTTCAGAACCATGGTCAAAAACATGCAAAACAAGGAGAGCAGGCTGGATGGATGGATGAATGGCTGGATGGATGAATGGAGGATGAAGGCTGACTGAAACTGTCAGTCTCATCGCTTTCCTGTCTCTCCTCATCCATCCTCACCATCTTGACAGCAGCCTTCCAAGCAGAACAGTGTCTGCCTGCCAGGTAATTCATATTCCCTACCTGCACAGCTACTACCACCACCGACATAAGGCAACAGACATACGGTGAAGGACTGCTGAGAGATGGAAAAAACAGCACTGGGAAAAAAGAAAGGGTGGGGATTTTAAGAGTTTTTCCAAAAAATAAAGCATTGTTCAGGAGCAATGTTCCCTATAAAGTAAGAGGGTAAAAAAGACTAATGATAGCAGAGATGACTAGTTGATTTTGTGCTGCAGCCTTGCTTTCTCAACTGCACAAATGTCCACACTTTGTTTTCACTGGGCTTGGCAGGAGCAGCGTTGTTAACAAATTACCCACGGCTTTATCCTCCCACTCACAGAATGGCTGAACAAAAACACATAGTTCAATATCAGTGTAAACAATGTCTAAGCCGTTTCACCCTGCTAATTACATGTTATAACATTTGTCTGCTGGAAGGATCACTGAACTTTTACCTTCTGCATTTTGCCTCCTTAAGAAAGCCCTGCTTTGTGTTAACTACATTTAAAAAGTATATGTTCAGCTAATACACACAAGGTAGAACATGTTTCCTTTGATGTCCTTGAATCAATCAATGTATTTCAGATAAAGGTCATTACTTTAACTAATGGGATGAGCATAAAGCATGACTGAGGCCATTTCGGTGAATTTGAGCAGAAGGCTCACAGATGAACCTTCAGTAGGGTTAATTTACCTGTCATTTAGGGAAGAAGTAAAAATGCCTTCAAATATTTGGAAAAACTGGGAGAAAACTGTTTGTACTTTGCTGTGATCAGTTTCCAGTAAGTCCTCCAAATGTGAGGTGCCTCATTTACATGAGATCAATAAGTCATTATTGTCGTATGGAAGAACAGACTTATGAACAACCTACTACCTGGAAACACTGTTTCCTATACACCAATAAAAGTGACAAATTGCATGAATATGTGTACATTACACAATGTGGCCAACTTACTGCTGCCTTTTTTATGTTTTTGTAAAAAGAAAAGCTGTGGTAACAAGAAGCCACTGAAATGTGTATGAATGGTCCTTTAAAACTGATAAGGAGGCTGAATGGGAACCATTATAGGGAAGGAGCCTCCAACCTGTGGCTCTAGAGAAGCTCTTTAGTCCAGTTATATTAGATATTTTACTTTTTAAGTACAGAGTTCATATTAAATTCTGGTAGCTATAGTCATTCTTCAAATGTTCTTAAACTTTGGACACCATTGTAACACTAGTGTTACAAACAATTGTTATTTTGTTCAGAACTTATAATGCACACATTGTGTCCTTTATTATTTTTGGTGGGCTACCTATTAATAGATACTAACAGATCTAAAGTTTTTTTTTTTTACTCTTGTATGATTTACGTAGGTTTTGCAGCTCTAAACACACATCATCCAGCAGGATTAAAGCAAAACATTTTCTTTGGACTTGAAAAGCATACCGACTCCTGGCCTAGCATGTACCATCCCTCCTAAATGTACAGAAATCAGCTGGCTGAATTGAAATAATGTGTGTTACCTATGAGACGGAAAGAGTTGCAAAGTAAATATGTCTCCTTGTAATATTTTTAGATAATTATTTTTGACTCATTACACTGTTATATTGTCTTAGCCTAAGCACACCAAGTTCCCTAAATATTTTTATGTAGTTGCACACTTTACAATTTTTTACATTCTCTTAAAATGTCCAGAACTTCTTGGACACATCATTCTGGCATAGGAAACTTTAATTAAAAACTCTGATAATTAGTTTTGAAATGCTATTAAACATAAAAGAAACTACTATTCGTCTGAGTGTCTGGTTCTTGAACACTCCGCTCTTCCCCCATTTGTCCTTTGCAATTCAAGACACATCACAAAGAAATCTCAGCCATCGGATGAGGACAGATTGCGAGCCTCTGTAGCTTGGCGTAACTGATAGGTGATTGGATTGAGAATAATTCCTCCTAATGACAAAGCCGGCTCAAGGCTGTTAGTGGTAATGAGAACATGGTACGTGCACAGAAGCAGACATAGCTTTTCTTCCTTGCAGACCACTGGAGACCAGGAAACTCACACACATGCACAGGCACAAACACGCACACACACACACACACACACATAAAGGGGTGCATTGATCCAGATACAAGGACATGCACTCATTGAGGCACGTTGTTGAATCTTTCTCTCTGAACTGAGGCAATAATGCATGCAAACATGTAATAGAAAAAGAGTACAAGTCATAGTACATTTAAAATACTTGTATCAAAATAGATTATAAAAAATGAAATTCTCTGGTTTTCATTTAGTGTTTTTGAATATTCCTCAGAATATCCTATTTGGATTTGTGAAGGACATCCACTTCCACTTACTGATGGCTGTTTCTCTGCCCTGAATAAGCCCCATAGTGTTGGCAGGAGATTGGCATGGCTCCCCTCTGATGCCTGGTGCTACTAACTGGCAAATAATGATGGTATGTTGCACACCGCCTGCCGGGCACACATGTTACATGTATGTTGCCAAGAACGGCATTTCCGCACCCCTGCTGTACGTAGTGTCAACGCAGCAGAGCGTCCCTCTGTTTACCTGTGTCTCCACCTTCTAGTTTCTCCATGCACACAATTGGACACACACCTGCAAACCACCAATGTACATGCACACTTATGCAAAGGAAAAACTTGCACGGTTATAGCCATGGATACTGAAAGGGTTTGTTTTATCAGAAACCTACAAGAAGATGTTCATTCACAGCTCCAGTTTAGATATATTATTTCCAAATCTTGCATAAAGCTGCAACCATATGTTTTTTTTTTTTTTCAGCAAGACCCTATGGCGTGTAACCCTGCTTCTATAGTCATACAAGTCATCTTGTTGTTGGTGATTCACAGCCAATCCAAAAGTAGTGATTCTCATTGGACAGCACCAGATGCTGAGTAGAATAGAGCTGATCACTGTTAAGACTTATCACAAGATTCTCTGATTTCCTGTTATTCCAATGGTTTGAATATGATCAGTGAAATGTTTTTTTTACAGAGTTTCTCTGCTCTCCAGAGCTCAGTGAGCAGACAGGTGTTGATGTCTGTATCACTGCATGAATCCTGTATGGTTGCAGCATAGCTAAATGTAAATGTAATGAGCTCAAGTCAAGAGTGATGGATTCCCCGTGTAACGCATCTGAAATATTTGAACTATTTCCACATTTGACTTTTACCTGAATGGCTGTCTCTCTGGAGGGAGAAATTGTTCACTTTGCCATCAACCCATTAGGGGGAGCTACAGCAGCTCCTCCAGACTCGGAGAGACATGATTGGCCAAACAGTTGTGTAACAATTGTGTAAAGACTCACTGCTGACACACCTGTGTACAAGAGTGCTTTGTAACAATAGAAATGCTAAAAAGTAAAAATAAAAATGTAGAAATGTCAGACTGGCCCTCAAATGTGCTGTGAGTCAGCACCAAACATAATTTGAGTGCCACTTTGTAGGCCCATTGTGCCTCTTCTTTCTTTTTATTACATGGAAGGCTCCAGAGATGCACATATAAATGCAGATGCTGTGAATGGAACTAAAGTCAAGGTCTTGGCTTTCAACTTTTAGAAAGAGCTTGGCTTTTAACATGTGGCCTCCTGAATGTCTCTTTATAAATGTTTACCAAAGAAAATGATTTATTGTAAGGATATTTATATTTTAGATGACATCATTTGTTTGATATAGATTGCTCTAACCATGCCTTCAAGAATGTAAAATTTTCAAACAAGAAACAAATTTCTATGATGGAGTTACAAGTCATATTTTGCCAAGTAAACGCTGGAAATTTTACAAAAATTACCTGCTTAACCAAGACCAGATCCCAAATGGAAACTTTCCCTTGTACTTGCTCTGTATAGCATCATGATATATCTAAATACACAAACAAATGGGTGTAAAAACTGCTTAAGTGAAGCAGCTTAAAAACCCTTCCAAAAAGAAAGAAAACATGACCTAGGGCAAAAGGAGTAAACAAGGCATTAGAGAAAACAAATTACAAGCATTACCAAAGGATTATTCTTCATAGTTTCTTGTTCCCGAAGCTTTATTTGCCTGCCATTAGATGATAAAAATTAATTCACAATTATGAATGCTGCTTATCATCCATCTACCTGCTGTGACAATGATGAGCCTGAGGATGCTACCCATAGTTATATTTAGTAAACATATGATGAATGCTTTATGGGAGGCAAATTGTGACAATGAAAATACACTCAGCTTGCTGTCATGTCTTTTTCTGGAATCTGAATTAACTTTTCTGTTTCGTAAACAGCCACACTAACAATATTAGCATAATGTTTTATACATGTACACCAATCAAACATAATTTAATGACCACCAACAGCTGAAGTGAATAATGCTGAAAATTATTATTATATTTGTTATTATGGTGCCTGTTTATGGACTGGACATATTTGACAGCAAGAGAAATTTTGGCCTTTAAAGTATTAGAAGCCCTCCCAAACCCACTAGGGACAAGGGTGTTAGTGAATGAATGAATGAATGAATGAATGAATGAATGAATTAGAAGCAGATAAATTATTATGTTCAAGAACTGAAGCAAGTTTGACAAGGGTGAAATTATGAGCTATCTGAGTCAGAGCAACTGCACCTCTTGAGGGTTATTTGAGGTGAGCAGTGATCAGTCTGAGAAAGAACCAAGATGTGTGAGGATTGGCATGGTGTTTAACAATTAGTATGGAAATCTAAGAATTGCTTGTAGATCATCACACTGTGCGGTTGTTGACCATTTCAGCTAAAATCTAACGACGTCAAAGAATATCTGGTCATGAGCTTAAATTGGTGGTCTTCCATTCATCACACAGACACACCAATGGTCAATTTAGAGCTCCTGTGTACTGAAAAAAAAATACTGTTCAAGAAGATTTTAGGTTATAATATTTCTTAAGAAAACTCTCTGGCTCAATCTTCTTCGATCCCAGGTTCTCCCAGCGGACCGCGTGTAGTCACACAGAAAGCAACAATGAGTGCAGACGTCACAGAATTACAGTTTATTCCAACAGAAGACAATGTATGCAAATTACAACAGAAACTGCAGAACAACAGAGACATACATTCATTTACCTGACATAAATGGAAAAGAAGAAGGAAGAAAGAAAGAAAAGCAAAGACATGCAAAGACGTCTTTGGAGAATTACAAGAGCAAATCTAATTTGTTACTCGTGTAGAAAGTTTTATAGTAAAGGCGTATTCTTGTCTTTAATTTATTCAAATAAGGCGTACCTTTGCTCATCCAACCAGAAGCTGTTTCTGACCTTTTTAAAACTCCTAGCAATTCATGATCTAAGACCATTTGTCTCCATTGTTTAAAGAAAGTGGAAGCAGAGACTCTCCTGAACTCCTGCTGTTTTATGGCTTTTCACAAATGATTGTGAAAAGCTGGAACTTCTCCTGATTGTTTCCCACACATACAAAGAGCACCATCTGCTGTAACTACAGGTAAAATAAAGGTCAATAGGCCAGAATAAGTTACTAATTTTAAAACTATAATTAGGCTATTTCAATAAAGACATGTTAAGTTTTAAAACTAGCATATTTTAAATTTATTTTCTTAACAATACCAAGCTGAGACTAATGATTTCTGAGAAAAGTGTGCAGTGTGACTGCTGCTACTAACATCTGATTCTTGTCCTCTTTTGTCCTGACATGTCTCCATTTCTGCTCCTCCTCCCCTCCTACTCTTTACAGCATCTGATTCTAGCAATAAGCATATTAGCAACTCTAACTGGCTGCTCATTGATTGACTGACTTGTCTTTTGAACCTCTCTGATCTGATTGTGCTGCCGCAACTAGTCTGGCGTCTTACATCATGACTCCATATGACTGGAGCAAAAATAATACCTCACTTGCACAGTATGACACCTTCAAGTCCTGTACAATTTCTGAAATTAGGGCGCATGCTGAGCATAAGCCAAGATTGTTAGCTCACACATCTGGAGTAAGCAACAGGGACATTTCTCTAATAGTGAAAGTATCTAAAGGCACTGCAGTGTCTTATTGTTAACTGGAAGAATTTTGAAACCGTCAGCAGATTTCATTGATGCGATTGATCAGTCAAGCAAAGAAATGTGAGAAAAGAACCTTCAACAGACATGTAGCTGACAGTCAAATGGTTATGAGGAATAAAGAGGACTTTTCAGTTCAGCGATTTGCCAATCACGCATTTGTGCCTGACTGAATTCACTTCACGCTAAAAGCCAGGTGGCTGAAAGTTTATCAAAAGTTCATTTAACCACAAGAAGGACAGTGTCTAGGCTGCTGCGAAACATTACTTTTCAGGAAGGGAGCACAAAAGACTGTTATTAAATTGCATGTGTATCTTCAAGTCCTAGAGTGATCAGGCCAGAACCCAGCAGAGCATCTGTGGACAAAACTTCACAAAGGTTGGTGACTGATGTTCCTCCATAATGACTCATTGAAAAGTATCACTGAAAAACGTTTTCCAAAGCTCTGTGAAGGTACAACAGCTTAAACTTGATTACCTTTATATATCACCACTCTCTCACATTAAAATGAAACCAAACAAATTTAGATAATAAAACATGCAATAAAGCTCTGACAATAAAACAATGTTTATTTCAGTAAGTAATATCAATCCCTTTCCGATCCCACTTTGTCCTCTTAAGGTTTGCAATCTGTTGCAACAATCATCTGCAAAAGGTGGAGCACAACATTAACAAATCATTAGTTCTTCACAGAATGAGACATCAGCTAAAATTAACTCTAGCTTCCTTTTTTATGAGGCTAAATGACCAGGGAGAATGAGCCTAGCTTAATCTTTTACCTCACATCTTCCCATTGTAGTGAAATTAGCTTACGATCTATTCTAGTTAAAATAACCCACATGCGGGCCTGTGGCATTAGCGCTAGAGCACTCGACCCTTGTAAGGAGGCCTCACTCCGCGACGCAGCCGTAATGGGTTTGAGTCCCAGCCCGTTGATCTTCACCGCATGTCTTCTCCCTCTCTCACAACCCACTTTCTGTCAATCTACTGTGAAATAAAGGCCACTAGAGACAAAAAAACGCCCCACATACTTAACCTCTGCAGCACAGTATTTACCTTTTGAATACAATTCTGAAAATCGCTACTTAATAAATACTTTCATCCAACGACATGCTTATCCATTGAAAGCATATGACAAAGGAGATATCAGAACTTCAGAAGCAATCTTTAGTGACAACTTTTCCATCTTTGTTGGATAAGAAGAACTCTATGGATGATGCTTGTCAATCACCTTTCAATCTCTTCCAGCTTCCTTTACAAAGCTGTCAACAATGACAATCGGCAGCACCCAAATGTTTTTTCGTCCAGTGTGTGTACAGAATAAAAAAAGTGTATGTATTCAATAAACTGGAATGAAGTCAGCTGAGCACTTTGTCGTTTAAGTTAATAGAACTGTGTAACAGAGTAAAGATTTACACAAATATACCAATAAATTTAAGCCCACTGCTGGCTTTATGAGATACACCAGTTACATTTCCAGGGCTTAACTCCTGGAAATTTTGAGTAAAGTTCACGGAATTTGGTTTATTACACCTATTCTTTGACTTTGACTGTAGATGGTGCTGAGGTTTTGGGATTTTATATGACACATGCCACACAAATAAATCTGTACTCAATTAAAGATTCAAATAAAAATCCAGCAGTTCAGAAAGTGTAGCTGAGACATGGTGTTGTGGAGGCAGACAGAAACTCATTAAAGATTTACCTAAGTTGTTCAAGCAACTAAATGCTCCTATTACTTATGATGTATCCACTGAGACGGTGAAGCTCCCCCTCCTCCATTATTTCAAGATTGCAAAGGCGGCTGTGTGCATATTCCCAAAGCATGTTTCTTACTTGCTTGAAAGCTCATATTTAGGCTTTTCAAAACTCATTCAATTTTGCTGATATTTAAAAAAAAAAAAAGGAAGGTGAGGTTTCAACAGGAAAAGAAATTAGAACAAAGTCGCAAAATTAGTGCTTATCATTGAAACAAGAGAGATAATTAACATTTGTGGGTAAACACATGCTTGCACAAACATCTGAGCTTCAGGTGTTTTCCAGTATACTGAAATCTTCTTGTCTAAGCACAGCACAAGATGGCATTTTTATGTTAATTACCCATTTTCTTCTGCATTGTTATGCTCTGAGCGCTTTGTTAGAGTTGCTTGTTTTGCTCTCGACCACCTGTCACCGCAAAGAAGATGAAAAGATGGAAAAGGGGCTATGGGGGAAGGGAGGGGAGCTGCTCTTTCTGCATCCCTTTTTGCCTTTTTTATTGGAGTTACCTCAGCTGTCAGTTCCATCTTGGTGTACAAGCTGGGAAGATTACTAGCAAAGTCTTCACTTGGCCCCTGACCAAGTAAGTGAAGATGCTCCCTCTTTTTCTTTTGATTTTTTTTTTCAGTTCGTCACAAGGATACATAAAGAAACTCCACTGCAGAAGGTGTTGCAAGAAAATCAGCAATGACCTCATCCTCTTTTTCAGATGAACCCTCATAAATATTTCAAAAATGTTGGATGTGTGTGTAAGCTTTGAAGAAATATGCAGCCTTTTTCAATCATTCAGTGGTGGGGAAAAGGGGTTCATGATTGGAAGCTTTGATAAAAACGTTGGGGAATTAAATAAAAGGGTGAAATAATGGCCCAAAATGGAGTCCTTACTCACACATAAACAGCACAGCAGCAGCACTTTGGCTGCACTGAGAGGATAGATGTGAAGTGGTTAAAAAGACCTGGAAGAGGAAGAAAGCCAGGAAAATATGTAGCTGCTAGAGTCCCTGTCATTACCCCTTCACTTTGCACGGTGCCAAGCACATTACTTAATTTCCCTTGTTGTCTGTCACTGGGACATAGGTTTGAGAGAGTTAAAAGCAAACCTGCAGAGACAACCAGAGAACTATGATGAAAACAACTAATCAAACAAGATCAAATCTGAAACACGATTAGAGAAGGTGCTTCCTGTTGGATGCAACAATTCGGTAGAATTTGTTTGAAACGCATCACAGGAGTAATCACATTTATAGATATGCGTGAAATGTTCAAGCAACCTCACATCTTCTGTACTGAAAATGTTTCTCAGCAGTTTCAAGAAAGTGCCACCGCGGCCTTTAGAGATTTGTGGGCTTATTTGCAGGCACATTAAAGCCGCACTCACTCCAGCTGAAAAATGTCTTAGTGTTTTGACAATTTTTTATTTGGAAGTGTGAAACTCATTTCAGTGGTTGACACTTGTGCATGAATATAAAACATTAACTTTTGGAGAGGAACCAGTGCGTGGAAGCAAGGTATCTCACATAAGTGGATGTGCAAGCATTTCTGGTGCAGCTTGTCAAAAGGAAATGGAATAAAAATATGTGATTTTGCCTTAATGACATAAAATGTTTATCATTTGTGACATCAAGATCTTAAAGGATTTTTTGATATTTCAAGTATATTTTTACATTCTGGCTTTGACACAAATTGTATTTATTTATTAAATTATTATTATTATTATTCTTTTTTTATCAGACATTACTTTTCCAGATAAACCAAGAAACCTCTGATGTGTGCTTTTGTTGTTGCCATTTTATAGATCTTAATCAAACTTGGTAAGATATGGTGCTTGGAAGGAAAGCATATGAAGTGTTCAGATTTAGGCAAACCAGATCACGCTTGGTTGCATGTGTGTGTGCATGTGTGTGTGCATGTGTTGGTTTGGTGCATCAAGTTTTTTTCTCTTTTCGGACATGAGGTGTCTATGCTACTTACTGATACATCTCATTTGCTGCTTTCTTGCTGGGTCAGTTTAATGACTTTAATGTGTAAAAGGTGTGCTTTGTTTGTATTGTTATCTCCTGAACTGAGTTTCATAAATAATGCATTTCTATTTTGCCTGCACTACACTGACAATCTGAATCAATACATTCAGCATCACAGCACATTATACACGGCTACTGTGCATCCACTCACTCCCTTTAACACTCCGAAGAACTTCCATCACCCACTCAAACCTCATTGCTTTTGGAGTTCAGGGAGAGCTGCATGTGTTATGTCACTGACTTACTTTATTTCCTGCTTGAGACTGGGACACAATCTCTGCTGATGGTAAACACCAATTTAATGCGTCTGCTGGCTGGGAAGAGCCACAGCTGCTGTGGGGAAGACAGCATGTATAAAAAATGAACAACAGGAATGTGTCAGACGCAAGCAAAAGGCAACGACAAGGGGAAAGTGGCAGCATGGCAAATTTCTCATACTAGAAAAAGGGCTAAGAAGTATGACAGGGTGCTGGTGTGAGCTCTTGCAGCTCCCCAAGGGTGTAAAAACTGTATGCTGAGTGGTTTGTGCAGGCCCAGTTAGCGAGTCTCACACTGTGATACAGACTTAGAGGCCTGCTGAATGTCTTACTGGTGGGATACATACAGGTACATTTTTTCTGAATATCCCATAAGAATTTCACAAAATAAAGCATGTCAGTATATGTAAACGCATGAGACAGATGTATATTATGAAAACACAAATTACATCAGCTACAGTACTTTGCAAAAGTATTCATAGCTCTTAAATTTTGTGTTTTCTTAAAATACAGGAATCGACAGTATTTGTTGGTGGTGGTGTGTTCTGGGTGACATACCCAGAACACACCACCAGTTTTACTTGACCCAAAACATTTTATATGCAGCTTTAAAACTTTAACTTTGGTGTCATCTGATCAGAACTTCATCTTCCGCATGTTCTTACACAACACTTGAGCTATGTTTCAACAACCCAGTTGAAACATAGCCCGCCAGTTTTCCAGAATGTCCATATATGCAGATTGAATGCGGCTAATCCAGAGTTACCATAAGCCTCTAGACTGGATTTCTGAGTGATGTTCTTCTTGCTTGGTTGTTATTTTAGGTAAACTCTCAAACCCTTGGTGAGTTTGCTCTTGCCATTATTGGATGAGAGTTTATTTAGGGGTATCAGAATCAGTGTGATGTAATGCAAATGCATCCCTGCAGTTTTCTGAGATTTTAAATCAAGGATTTTTTTAAAACTTCACAATATGCAATACTTTGTGGTGGTCTGCCAAATAAAATCTACATGATGTAAGTTGGGGTTTGTGGTTTTAACATGACAAAAAACAGAACATTTCAGGAATTAAGGCTCATGCATGAAAAAGGTAACTTTTGTTAATTTATCTTTTTTTGTTAAAAATAACTTAATATTCTTATTTATTTTAGACAAAGCAATAAAAAGTACATTATATTTGGGGTGAACAAAGTGCAAAAGAACTTTGTTCACCCCAAAGCAAGAGTGTTGCTTGGTGTTAAACACAAGAATTTAAGCCCAAATGTTTATAGGTCACCATCGCAAAGCAATGCTGATGTCAGCAACCACAATAAATCAGGACAGTAACATGCATTATAAGTAACGGCTTCGACATAAAATATTGCTGCTGATAAAATAAAACTCAGAGAGCGCTTACCGCATTTTGTGTTATGTTTGTGATGTTTTATGATGATTTACAGAAGCATTCTCAAGTAGGGAGTACTCTGTGGAAGAGCTTAACTAACACGATGACAGCATTCGTTAGCTAGAGTCCCATCATGGCATGTAATGCATTTTTATAGAGGGAGCTGCTACGTAGTGATAGTGGCATGTTGGCTTGTCCTGTCTCTTCCATTTTGCCACGTGGTGTTTGCAAGAAGCCTGTCAGGCTCGGGTGTCATTATGATCCTTACAGGTTTTCACAGTCCAAGGTAAAAGGGGAAAATCAAAGAAACAAACTTAAACAATGAGTATAGTTTGAGAAGTAATGAAAATTAAATCAAAGTCAATAAAGCCAGATATAATGGCTTGATGGAATTTGTTATTTAGAGCGCTAATCCTCAACAATTCTGTCCAAATAAAAGTGAGGGCAGAATGAGCTCTTGGCTTTAAGCTAATGAGATACTAGTCAAATCCTCTTAGCTAAACTATTTTGTGAGGGTTCAGTGAGTGATTGCTCTACTGCGTTAAAAAAATAAAAAATAAACAAACATGATCTGTTGAGCCTGACTAAAAGTAACTTAATTTGAGAGCAGTATGTATCTGCTATAGAAACCTTGCGGGAGAAAATAGGAATATGCAAAAAAATCAAAGTTCAGTATTTGGACATAGCACTTTAAATTTAAAACTGAAGATTTTTTTTTTTTTTTGTCTTTTGTGATGGCCACATGCCATCTCCTGTTTCTCATATTGCATTTCTTGTTCAGATCTTACCAATACTCTGAGAAGCAAAATAAAAGCCAGCTTTCAAAACAGGATTATTTTCACACTTACTCTTATTGGCTAAAATCCTTAGTGCTTCACTTGTTAATACTTTATTTTCTTTTCTCCTTGGCTGCTGATGTAAACCAGAATGCCACAGTTTATAAATACTAGTGTGACAATCTATTTAAAGACAAACCAAAATATGTCGACAGTCTATTTCATCCAAACCAGGAGGTATTGTAACAAAATACCAGATGCACAACAGTGAAGAAAATGGGTGGAAAAAATAAAAAATAAAAAAAATGGGAGAGGGAGGCATTAGTTAAATCTCCCAGCTTAGAACAAACTGGCACATTTACAAATTGCCCTGTTTTCTACCCAAAGACATACATGAGTCTTTGGGTAAAAGACCTAATTCCCAACTATTAGGACTATTACGAATTTATTTAGCGAATAGAGAAGGAAAATTTAAGGGCAAAAAGACTTCTGAAATTTTGTGCAATGATTGCATTTTGGATTCCAGATTTGGGCAAAAAAGGGTCTTTGTAAAATAGGGACTATTGCTTTGAAATTTGGCACACCAAAAAAGATCAAATCTTTTTTTTTTTTGCAAATAAGAATCATTGGCTCATAATCAATCATTTGACATGCTACCATTATCATCCCTTGATATATTGGTGACTAAATAGTGCTTCCAATTTCATTATTTTATATCTGGCTCTTATCTGGTTCTTCTGAAACAACATTGTCCGGACTTGAGTTGTGGAAAGTGGATTAGAATGAGCATATTTCAGAAGATGAGCGGAAAATAATACCACAAAATAATTGGATAATGCAACCAGATATAACTCAGGGGAAGCTGAACAAATATAACAACAGAATATCTGACAGTTATTGCAATGTAGAGTTGCAAGAGGGACACTTTTTCATAGTGCTTCAGAGTGTGTTATAATTAGAGATTTATGGAAGGAGATGATAAGCATAGCTGAAATAATTTTTTTCAATAGATATCCCCTTAGATGCAAAAATTACGTTATTGCACTTGCATCCAAAAACCCTTAGACTTAGGTCTTATTCCGTTAAATTCATGGATTTTACACCATTGCACGCTGACAATTTGGAAGTGGAAATAATCTGAATCATCCATGATTGGTAACTGGTTTACATAAAACCAGTTATCATACATTGCATTGTATGGTAATGGAGAGAATAATACATTTTCTGAAAACAAAATGGATGTATATAATGATAATTATACACCTTTTGCAGATTTTTTTTTTATTTTTTAGAAGAAGTCATGTATTACAATTTATTTATTTGGAATAATAAATTGAAATTAAGTTTAATATTTTGTAAAAATAAAAATGTGTGTAAGAAAAAGGCCTTTGTGACTGATGATCACTGGAGGCGATTTCAATGCAGAGATAACAGGAACATATTCTACAACCAGAGACAGTTCCATAGATCCACTCCAGGCGACCAAACCCTTTCCTCCATCATGTTACCCCAGCAAAGTGGGAATTATCTGGGAGACGTTTAGAGAATGGGAAAGATGAAGGACTGGACATGTTCTTCAGGCCATAATGACTAACACTGGCTGACTTGAAACAAATACTAATTGAGGAATGGAATTTTTTTTTTCTCTTACATCCGGAACACAAAATCTTTCAAATGCATAAAACAAGCCCATAATTAAGCAGGACATTCATGACCATGATGAGCTTAAGTGAGCTTAAATGCTATTTGCTCCATATAAGTTTATCATTATTATCACAGCAGTCAATACATTTAGTATGGAATCACTTTAAAGAAGGTTACTGTGCAATTAAGTTTGTTTATCCCTACCTCAGTTAGATTGTTAAATAAAATATGGCTACAGCGTTTTGTCATGCTGCTGATGCTCTGGTCTGATTTGTTGGTTTGTTCACTTGCTGGAATGTATGCGGCAATGTGCAATATGTGTTTTTATTGGACAATATGGGTTTTTTGATTTTATTGTGACGTTCACGTGACTTTTATTGTTTCTAGTGGATTCAGTGGTGGAAGAGGCTCTGCTTTCATACAATGCACAAAATAAATCTTCCTTTGGGGACAATAAAGTAGACATCATCATTATCACATCATCATCATCATCATCATCATCATCTGCTCACTTCCTCTGGCACCCTGAAAACTTCCATCACTCACTCAAACCTCTTTGCTTTCAGCTTTTTTTTTTTTGCAGAGAGAACTGCAAGTGTTATTTTTCCATTTCCTTTTTTTCATTTTCAAATTATTTACAAAACACATTGACAAAATTCTGCTTGTGTCAACTGAGACATAAGTATAATTATGACCCGGAAAGATACAACCAAAAGTATCAGCTGAAAGTCTTAAATGCTCAGGGCTTATTTAAGGTGTAAAGCTAATGCAGGGGGACGTTAACACATTATCATGTCTCTACAGGGAGCAATCTATTCTAGGTAACACTTGTGTTTCTGTGCTCTGCATATGCTAATGAATGCTACGGGCAACAAAAAGGTTGATTTGCAAGTTGACCCCACATCTCAAACATCGTCAGAAATAGTTCTTATTTCCTTGCACCTAAACATCAGGGAAGACAAAGAGGGCAATCATATTCACATAGAGTCAGTCTCATTGCGCATATGCCTGGTGTGGCAGAGAAACTGCAGGGGTTGTGTGCTCACTGAATGAAATGTGAATAAATAACAGAGAGAGAGAGAGAAGCAGAGAGAGAAAAGAGGCATGAACATTAATTTCCCACCTTCATTCACATTCACAAGGTGGGGCCATTGCTCTTGGATGTGTGATCTCAAACAGATTTCTTGGAGCTCACCCTCATCAGTGCATTTTCTCTGTCATGTATCAAAGCTGTCTTATATGTGAATAAAGCCCGAGCCTGAACGTCACATCCTGCCTGAGCCAAAGTGATATGCTGAGAATGGGGTGGGAGAGAGTCAGCGAGGACCCGCCGCACATTGCCGAGATCATGGCAGGAGACGACACTATACATCAGTGGGGACATAGGCTGTCAGAGCGTGAATGGGTTTTGTCATGAATGAATAACTACCACAAATGTGCATCGAGGGGAAGAGGAGAGCTTTACTTGCCTAAGCCTTTTCATCTCCCATGATCCACACTTCAGATTTAGAGGGGCGGAGAGGGTAGGTGGGTGGTGGTGGGGGATGTTGTTGCTTTGGGCTTGTTGAAATAAACTGATTCCTTGGCAGAGGAGGATGAGGATGGGGAAGGCTTCTTGTTCACAATATAGGAGAAAGAGACAGAGCAGAAGGTGCAATGGATCTAGTACAGGCAACATAAATGGAACGTGTCCTGTCTGTGTCAGCGCTGCGTTTTATACTTGTGAACTGTCACCTCGGGCTTGTACCATCTGAATGTCTCGACGCTTTTGTCTCAGAGTTTAGAGCTAATTTCCCACCCACAGGGTGCCCTGTCACAAGAAATATGCAACAACAAAAAAAAAAGGCTCACTGGATTCCTTTCCTTATGTCACTCACACCACGTCACACTGTTAGGCCCTGGCAGTAGTTTTCTAGCTTTTTGGAGCTAAATTGCCCTACGGTGGAGGTATTTGATAGGACAGAAACCACCATGAAATTGTAATGGAAAATGTTTTATTTGCTCTGGGCTATATGGGAAAAAAGATAAATGTTGACAGCTCAAAAAGGAAAAAAAGAAAGAAAAAAAAAACATAGGCCCTCCTGTGGGATGAAACAGTCCATACTGTGCGGAGGTGGATAAGACTGTGAAGGTGAGGGAAGTGGGCTTAAGTGGGAGAAGTGGAGAGGGAATACTGAGTCTTTCCCACCACACTGTGTCTGTACTTTACCGGCACTTTCCCAGAATACCGCCTGCTGATTTGCCATCTGCCATGGCACTGGCTCTGAAGGCAGCTGGCGTCCCTTTGCCGTTTTTCTCTGGTTCAGGCATGACAACAATGGATGAACTGAGGCGCAGGCAATGTCAATACTTTAGCGTCTTCCCAATTCATAGTTTTGGTGTTCCTGTCACCCTTGTGCCTTTTCTCTCTTAATCGATCTGGGCTAAACCAGTTCATTTTACTTCCCTCGTCATACCTTTTAGGGGATACAATTGCATGGTACGCTTTTCGGATCCACATGTACAAAGTTTTATAAACTCTTTTTTTCTTGCATTCATAAATTTATTTGCACCACTGTGTTAGTCAAGCACATTAAACACCAATCTAAACCATTAAGGCTTCTGGTTATATCGTGACAAAATATTAAAGTGTTCAAGGGAAATGGACACTTTTGCAAAGCACCATAGATGTTGATCTTCCCATTAGCAAAATGTTTTGAAGAGTTTTCTCACAACAGCACTTAGGATCTAAAAAATATGACAATTCTAGAAAATTGTGATATTTGTCTCACCACTGCCCCACTTCCTCCAGCAACTAGACACACATATTCCTCTGTATTGTCCAATGTACCCTTAACTGTACAAGGTGAAGAATGATGTATGCATTTAGGAGGACAGTGAACAATGAAAAACATGTACTAGATGTCATGTTCTTCATAGTTCATGATCAAGGTTAAAGAAAGGCTTTTAAACATTTGGAGGGTTCGCATGTTTTTTTTTTTTTTCTTTCCCAATCCCCAAAGGCCAAGCAGCTTCCCTTGACTAAATGTGTAATTGATCATAAAATATGCTGAATAGCTTAGTCTGGATAAGAGACAAGAATTCAGTGCTGTACAAGGGACATTGACTGAGTTAATGGTGGTTCGTGTGATGGCGTGTGCGTCAGCTACTTTATGGTCACTGGAATGAGCTCAGTCACCCAGGGATATTTTGCAGGATGGAAATGTAATTCGTTCCTGGTTGAATAGGTTATTCCATTCAGTGTCTTGAAGAAGTTGGAACCTTTTGTAAATATGTCCACAAAGGTGTGCTGCAATTTTAGAAAAAGAAAAAAGAAGGATTCATAGGTTATATTTACTTACATATTTCATAAAAAAATAAAAGAATATGAAAAATCTATTTTTTAATGTGGAAATTTTCAATTATATATATTTTTTCAATGTGCATTATGCTTTTTTCCCCCACAAATAAGAAGCCCAGTCAAAGCATTAGATGAGCTCATTTTATTGTCAACTGTAATCAGACACATGCAACTTGTTTTTCTTTGTTTGGTTTGGAAGATGATCTAGTACAGTGAAGGTAAGACTTTACTGTCTTCTGTATGTTTTCCTCCTTTACTAAGTTCAGATATGTTTTGCTGTAAGCTCTAATGTTTCCTATTCACCTATTTTTAATTCTTACTGCTCTGTATCCTCCAACAAAGCTCTCTCCAATCCCTTTTCCTAGATCTACACTAGATCTAGGAAACATATATACGTGTTTTTATATGACGATGTCCAAATGAGAACTGAGAAAATGGTAAATGGCCTGTTCTTGTATAATCCTTCATCAAGTCTAAAAGGACCCCAAAGCACTGTTCACCACATTCACTCACATTCACACACTGATAGTTTCAAGCTAGTGGACTGAAGCCATAGCTGCCCAGGGCTTGTTGTCAGTTAGGGTAACCCAAAACACATTACTTTGTTGTGAAGTAGCTTTTTTAGTACATACTGGTTATACTCAAATGGTTTATAATCAGTAAAATAGGTGATCTTCTATAATTCCAAAATACTTGTTACTACATTTCATTTTACACCACTTTCCTCTGAGATATTATCAGCAGACAACTTTCCTCATATCCTTGTCAGTCGGGGATGTTTTGTGATCACAGGGCAGATTGCTCTGGAGCATGACTGAAATGGGTATCACTGGCAAATGCAACTACATGATGAGGTAACTCACTTGCCCTTACAAAAAGTATAAACTCAAGATTTGAGTTAAACTTTGATATATTGTTGAACAAGCTGCCCTCAGTTATTTTATAAAGTCATTAAAACCTTTCAGCCTTTCATTTAACTGACCTAGTTTGGAAACCAAGTTTGGGAACTGAACTGGATAACATTCATTTGAAAGTTGAACTGTGATTTATTAGCTTTTTTGGGGGGACTCGTGAAACTAGTTTTGTTGCAACAAACTGAAAGTTATACAAATAGAAATGTTTTGTTTCCAAGCTATGAACTCTAAATATTTATCCAGTATGATCATTTGAACCATATATATAGATGTCCTTTATCTAAACATCCTATATCAAATTGTATTCTCAGTCCACGAGAAGCAAAGTCAAAATCCATTAATAAGCTCTACATTAATGTAATTATTTACATGATGAGTGTATGTAAATTAAAACTAAGGCAAGCTGTTTTAGAAAGCAGGCCATGTATTAGAACAAATGCTATCAAGATTTATCAGGAAGTTAATTCAGCATCATGCAGAGAAAGTTCTCCAACTTTAATTTAAAAGGACTTCTAGTGCATGTAGTTATTTTGCTTGGGCTTGCTTCAGACCTCAAACCTAATCTCCCTGCACAGCAGTCACTGAACCTCACAACAGTAATCCAAGGGTGCTGAAATCTATTAAAAGAAATCAGTTGGTCTAAGTAGCTCATCCTAACTAAGGAAAAAAGGTTTTGTGGATCAGAGGGGGTTTTGTGATTAAATCCATAGGAGCTTAGAAACTGAAAGGAGGTAATAAAATCATCCTACTGATGATTTCTCTTTTATGCTCTATTGGGTACTCTAGCATGTTTTTAATTTATTTTGACAGGTACTGACAACACAAAAACTGTAAGAGTTTGAAGAAAAATATGTCAACACTAAAACAAGTAGTGCATAAAAAGTGGCACAATTTTATGGCAGTTCAAAATGCATTTTTCTGCAACATGTCAATAAAAAAATATGTATGTATATGCACACTCAAATGGGAATGCATAATTCAGTATTTTGCATCTACATGCACATAACCTTTTGCATTTCACTTTCTACAACACTGAATTCCTGTGACTCCAGCAAGAAATGTCATAGAAAATATATGCAAGGCACTTTGAAAACTCTGACACTTATTTTAAGCGGCTTTAGGTTAAGTAGCATCCTAACATTGTCATGAGAAAAATTTAACAACCCAATAAATATTCAGTTTACATTAACTGCATCTTTTTTTTCTTTGGTAAGGAAAGGGACTTGCACTTAACAAAGTTAACTTTACTCAGTAAACAAAATATATTAACAAAATCCACTTTCTTGCAAAGATAGGACACCCTAACACTTGACCCAACTTCGATCAGACACTTCCTATAGCACTTTACTAGTCTCTGACATTAATCTGAAGAAGGTTAGCCTCACTCCTCACTTTCATCTGTGAGGAGTTTGAGAGGTTTCTTCCATGTGCAGCCTGTTTTAAGTCACCTCAGATTCTAAAAAAAAGGACATCGATGCGAGCTGCAACTTGTAGTTTTTAAGACTTCACGTTGAAATTGATGGATTTAATTCTACAGCTCTGTGATAGGATTTAAAGCTGAAAATACAACCAATTCTTGAAAATGTGTTAAGAGCTACCAGGACTAAAACTAAAAAAGAAAGAAAAATCACGTACGGACAAATACACACACAAGTTCTCACAGAGAATCACAAAATCAAGCTGTGCATCCCTCCCCAGTCTAGACTGAATGGGGCCTGTAATACAACAACTCATCCCTTGTGGTAGACCTCAGTTTGTCTTTTATCTCCCAGGGACTGTTTACTCCCAGTAATTAGTTAATTCATCACCCTAATGGGAACATCCCCCTCCACTAAATAACTTCTCTTTTCCTGGAGCAGGCTCACAATTCTGGCACAGCTTCCTGAAAAGGAGGTAAGACTGCATCCTGAGCGCAGTGTCAAAGGGGTGCGGGATGTCCAATCTGTCAGTATTTCTTAAAAGAAGTCCATTCATCACCTACACTGGACGAAGGCAGGTTGTCAGGCAACGTTGGAATGTTAGGCATGATTAAAGAAAGTATAAGTTCAAATGCAGACATTTCTGCATCTGATTAGGCTTTTTTTTGATGATATATGCACATAGAATGTTGAGGAAAAAACACATCAATTTTATTTACAGTTACGGTCAGAAGTCTATCAACTCATCTTGGTTATGAACCTCACCAGAGGTAATTTTAGGGTTGAAGCAGCCCGCTGCCATAAAATCAAAGCATTTAAGCAAGACATGCATTTGCAGATATCCATATAAATAAGCCACATGCCTCTGGAAGTCACTTATAAGATTAGACTATACAAAGATTGAGCTATTTGGTAACAATAAAAAGTGGAATGTTTGAAAAATTAAACGTAAGGCTTTCAAAATTAAGACCAACTGTCAAGGCAACACATGGCAGCATGACAGCGTGAGACTACAAGATTTGCTGTTTCAAAAACACACTGATCACAGATGGACATTCCAACTAGATGAAACATGCTTGAAGCAATAAGTTAAAATAATAATCTCAAGAAATGCCGTTAAAGTAAATTAGCAGGAGATTACAAGACTCTATATAGAGCAGTAATCAGTTAACACTACTTGTTAATCCCCAATTGACTTCGTAATATTTAAACTCTGCTGTTTTGCCACGAAAAAATTGTGATTCTTAAAACCCTGTGGCATCTGACAAGAGCAAAAACAACAAAAGTCAAAGACAATATCTTGGCTGTGATTTTGAATATATTTACACAATAATTACCAAAAGAAAATGTTAGAGGGGACAGAATCTCTAGATTATGTTCTTAAAAAGCCCACTTTTTTTTTTTCGGCACCACAAGAACAAAGATGCACACAAGAAAACAGTTTTCAGGGCTCTGACTGTATCTTTTTCTGATGCTCAGCAGAAAACAGGAGTTACAGGGGATGTTGGAGCTAGAGGAAGATCTTATTTTCTGCTGGTCGGTACCAATGATGCCTGCCACTTGCAGAGCTTCTGAACACTGGTTTATTGTGGGAACACTGTGGGCATGAGCCATTTACACAGACAGTGCAGAATCAATCATAGGTTTTGCAATGTTTCCATGTAGCTCACAGAGGACAAATTCCTTATTGAAATATGAGCACATCTATTAGGTTTCTTGAAGTTTCAAGAGCTAGGGAATGTACTACCTCATGAAAGGAAGGGGATGTCAACAGAAATTAGTGTTAATTTCCTGTCATTTTCCTTAGTCTTTCAATCACGCACTTTCTGGAGTACAGCTGTGACTATGGAAGTGACAGGGTTGCCTAAAGCAAGTTCTGCTTCATGTCTGAATAGTGGATACAATTTTTAATATAAGTACTAGTGGGCAATGCAAACTCTCCTCTGGAGTTTGAAAAAAGACTGACAAAAATATCAGTTTATCTCTAAAAGTGAACTTGTAGGTCAATGTGCTGAAGAGAGCTTAATTTCTGGCTCAGTTCTAAAATACTGTTGGTGTCTTAATATTGTCAGTTTGTATTAATTAATCTTGCTCTAAATGCTGTGTTTAACTCCCACTGACTGTTGTTAGTAATCACAGATTGGCTGGTATTATCAAATGATCACAAGAAAACATTGTTCTTCAAAAGCATTAAAGCAGAAATGTCCAAAGTGCAGCTGGACTGACTTTGTGGATCCCCTGGCTGCAACTCAAAAGCAATTCACATTTGACCAGCCAGCACAGCTGTTTGAGCAGATGGAGACTTTATAGTTTTAGTTAGAAAATAAATATATCTACACATGAAAATGTTTTCTTTTTAATAAAACATAGGTGCAACACAAATTATTCATCTTGTAATAACCACACTTTTAGCATTTTCTTGTTAGTGAGAAGGACCACATCGATTTTACGTAACAGTACTGAAGAGCCGGATGCACCCAATGTACCAATCTGTGATTGCCAGTGTCCGGTTCCCATTTGTTGAATGGCAACAAATCAAAGAAGGACTCAACCAGACTGGACAAGCTGATTGAGATGACAGGGTCTGTGGTTGGCATGGAACTGGACTCTCTGGTGTTGTTAAGAGGAGATTGTTTACTAAGCTGTTGATCATTTTAGATAATGTTTGTCATCAGCAACCTGAGAAGTTTGATCAGTAACATGTTGATTTTCTTCCAGATAAGGAAAAGACATCAATCCATCCACCTGCCTGTCTGCCTGTCTGAAAATACTTTTAGTCAAGTAATTTGGTGATATTAGGGCGTGTCTTTTTAGCAGTACAAAATAAGATTTGCATAAACACTCTGAATATATTAAACATTTACTGGTCAAGACATTCATAGTGGAATGATGAAATGGAATTGAGAGGAGTCTCTAGTGATCAAAAAACATCTCTAGTGATCAAAAAACAAATACTTTTGTTTTATATGCCCAGTTACGAACTGGCCTTAGCAAAAGACTGGTTAAGCACTGACAGTGCTGGTTTTTTACCAGTTAGTACCAACAAATTTATTCAAATATACAGAAGATGTGATTTAAATGGCATGAAAAGTATTTACAACTAATATTTTTTTTTCATATTATAGTCTTCCGATGCACTTTTTTGAAATTAATATAGGTCCTAGGCTTCATCTAACAGTTGTCCTTATAAGACCAATGAGAGCAAGAACAGCGTAAAGGAGCGCTCATCTTCAGTGGACAACAGTAGAACCAGAAAATGACTTCTCATTTCCCCCTTAGGGAATTGTACTCTATGCTTTAGAGTGAACAAAATCATGTGTGGAATCTACACATGCTTCAGACAAAGCCAATGGGAAGAGATTGAGGAGTATATTAACAACACACTATTGGAAATATTCCTGATGAGAGATTAGTTGGTTGATGGGCCCCGGCCTGCTTTCATTTCATTCAGCCTGTTCTTCCATAGGGTGAAGTCAAAAGATTTGTCTTGTCCACCTAGGAGTCAGTGGATAGGCTGGAGTCCTCATCCACCTTTCTGATCACCACTCACCTCTCAGTGGGTGCCTTTGTGTTCTGTCTCTCTTCATTAAGATAGGATTTAATGGACTTTCTGTAAGATTCGGTGCTAGCAGGGAGGGATGAACTAGCGAGATGTAAAAAGGGTCAAAAGAATGAATGTCTTCCCTTGTCCCCTGCACAACTGGTTCAATAGACTGAAAGGAAACATTTAAAATGGTTTCTCTTTCGATACTTGGTCACAAAAAAAAACATAAAATCAAGAGAAAAATAGAATAGTTTTCTGAGATGATACTGTGGAAAATTCTAATTTGGGGTACTTGCCACATCATTTCTAAGTCATGAAATTAAGTCTTATGCCCTTATACTGAGAGTCTATTGAATGGTAAAATAATGAGTTTAAAAGTAATAAACATCTGAATATGATTTGATTTGTGACCCTGGCTGCACTTCTGTCCAGAGTCTTCCTTCTTCAGAAGAAGACTGGAATTAGTTTTGCATTTGACTTGACAT
Organism: Poecilia mexicana; assembly: GCF_051168715.1. Lineage (NCBI taxonomy): Eukaryota > Metazoa > Chordata > Actinopteri > Cyprinodontiformes > Poeciliidae > Poecilia > Poecilia mexicana. The sequence continues at coordinate 46,245,191 of NW_028263371.1, read as the reverse complement.
GTACTGTCTCAGTTCAACATGTGTTATTGTACCTCTTATTCCCCATTCAAAGGGTTAAAGTCTTGTGTTTACTTTCTTTCGATAAATAGTATGTGAGGTGTGGACTGACTTGACAGCTTTAAAGATGCATCTGCTGCTAAATTAATAAGAAGCATGAGTTGCTATTAATTTAGCAGCAGATGCTAAACTAGTCATTACAGTCTAGCAACAAACAGTTTGATAGATTTTAGCAAAACTTCCAGAGCCTCCATGATGTGCAGTGAGAACTTACAGAGACCGCCGTCGAGACCTGAGGCTCTTCCACATCAAGATTGTTGGAATACGACTTTGAGGAGCCAGTTGTCATCGGTACGGCCCACCGCTGTTTATGTTCGAAGCCATCTCAAGGATCCTGACCTCTTCTGCTCACTGTGTGGGTACATCTTGCATGAGAGAAAGCAAAAAAAAAGTGATTGGCTAAGCAGCTATATATCAATAAATTATGGCAGTCAGCAAATCTTTATCTATCTGGCTTACATTGTAAAGGTTATGGAACAGCAACAGAGCTTCTGGAAAGTGCTTCATATGTAGCTGCCACTTAATTATCAAGGGCAACTAAAATATTTATCATCCCGGTGGATGCAGAGACATTATGGAGCAAAGCCTCTGATCAGTGTCCCAAATACCAAAATAGGGGGGCATTTTTAACACTACTGTGTAACATTACTAAGTTATTGACATATGGAAGTTGTCTAGCGCATGAGACAAGTGCCTATTATTAGTTATTATGTCACTTGTGTTTTATTCTTGTTCCTTCTGTTGGTCACAGTGATCCCAGAAGAGAAGAAGAGTCACTGCATTTCCTCTGGGGGAATCAGCTGGTGAGGACTTGAGTAAACATTTCTGTACGTTAAGAGGGAGGAGGTCTGTTCTGTTCTGTGTTGTTGGCTATCACATATTACGCTTTATTGACGTTTGAACGCAGTGCAGCTGTTTTCAGTTTCTTTAAATATGGAATTCTTAGTGTACACATAACGAGTAATTGTGTAGATTCTTCATCTTTGATCTTCCGGAATGTTCAGGGTTTGGATCACCATATTAAACATGACAAAGTATTCTCTTATCTCATATTTTGAAACATTAAATCTTACGCAGGAGTGGAAAAGTAAAGCTTTCTGGAATATAAAACATAGGGCGACCCTTACTTTAGGGTCATCAGCTTGTTTGGATACATGAACTTTCTTCCTTTTACACTGATAAATATATATTGAGCACTGATGTTTCTTTTTCTTTTTCCTTCATTTCTTTTTCTTATTCCTTATAAGGACTAAGCTCTTTTCATTATTGGTGCAGACGTTAACTATTACTAAGATCTCTATCTGGACCTGCTCTGCCTCAGCACCTAATATTATGCGCACGCATACTCTTAACAGTTTAATTGTTAAACATTTGGAGGTTACGGCATCCATCTGATTATTATTCACTCTATTCCCATATTCACAGATCATACACATAGATTGACTTTTTATACACTTCCAAATGATATCCTGATTTAGAAATTTCAGATGGCACAACATAGTAATTTTGGATTATACCCCAGTGTCTACTTCCATGAAAATCTATCTGCCAAAACAAACAGATAAAACTAAAAAAAAACAAACAAAAAAACTGTTGGTTCTTTAATTCTCTTTTATTATCTGATCTGGCCTTAAAAATGGATATTATATTACATATCTTCCAATTTCTGGAGAGCAATGATAAAGGCGAGGTTAGCAAATATGTGTGTTGGGAAACTTTTAAAACATATCTTGGAAGCAAATAATCTTGTGTGACTCTTTAATGAACTAAATAAACTGAAAAGAATGGAAGAGATTGAGGGTGAATTAATTACTGTAGAGCAGATTTACAAAAGCTGTCTTCTCCAATAAGCCTACATGAAAAATTCTTAGACTTAGATCTGAATACATTTCCATCTGGGAAAAACAGATTGGCAATGTTTTATTAAATCTGAAACAAAAACACTTGAAACTGGGGGACAAGCCTCACAAACTACTGGGTCTACAATTAAAGGGAGTGAAAAAAAAAATGGGCCGTAAACAAAATTAGATCAAAATTAGGCATTTTGATCACAAATATCACAGATATAATGGATGTTCACTCAAAAAAATGAACTTAGGGGGTTATTAGATTAATAAAAAAATATCATGTACTTTTAACACAATAATTTCATGTTTTAAACAAAAACGTGATAAAATCATGTTGAACAAACAAGAAATTCATCAACTTAACGTTTATGAAATTGAATCATGTTGAGATAACACGATTCATTATAGTCAGACTGATCTTGTGCTGGAGGCGACGAGCGAGATCACGGCAGATCCCGATTCAACTTATTTACTTTAGTTGGACCCAATGTAATTTAATAGAACCAGACCAACTAATTTGCAATGTTTTGGACCAAATAATTGACTTTACTTGATTAAGATGAATGCAGATTTAGTTGAAACCAACTTATTTAACAGTGATACCTTCACACTATGTAATTGATGTACTCATGTCAGTGGCTAACATGTGTTAACATCACATGAAGTGATGGTTAGCTGGTAATTAATCAGCGTTTTTCTAACATTTGCACCATTTCCTGCTTGCTCCATGCTTGTGTCAAAGCACAACTGAATTGAAGTGGTTATTGCATTTATAAAAAATAACATGTTTAACAGAATTATTTTATGTTTCAAATGCAAATATGACAAAATCACGTCAAATAAACATAAAATTCAACAACCTAGCGTTAATAAAATGTATTCGAGTTGAGACAACGTGATTCAATTTAGTCAGACTAATCTCCCGCCGAAGAGGGTCTAGCGAGACCCGGAGATCACGCGAGACACTGGCGAGATTACGAAAGATCACGCGAGATGCTAGCGAAATTATGAAAGATCACGCGAGATGCTAGCGAAATTACGGAAGATCACGCGAGATCTTGTGTCTGGGAAAACTTCAAACTGTTCTTTCAAGAGAAGCGGGAAGATTCCTGATTTGGATCTGCTTAATTTGAAAAAGGTAAGATTCAGTCTATTTTCATCCGTCTAAATCAAAATAAAAATCGAAATAAAAAGATGCAAATTAAAATCATCAGACTTAAAAAAAAAACATTTTTTTCTATGTTCGGTCACGTTTCTATGTAATTGATGTACTCAAATCATGCTAACATCACATGAAGCAGTGTAAGGGTCACAAAGCTGCTGTCAAGACAAAAAACGGACCCCATAAATGTCACAGTTTTGCTCCTCCTCAGGTTGTTAAAACTCCCTGGAAAAAAGTTGGACTGATGTAAATTCAGCATCTGGTGCCATACAAACTCTGAAGTCTGAGGTTTAGTGGATTGTAAACAATGGGGCCAAACATAAGTCTATTTAAATGTTTTTTTATTATTATTTTATTTCAGTACTGTTATTATGTAGGTAAATGCAGAGTGGACATTGGATACACACACACTTTTGTGGCTTTCTATCGTAATACAGATTCTTCATTTATTAATAATAAAAAGTATTAAATTTGAGTCAGAGGAACCTGTGGAGACCTTTGCTGTTAGAGCTTTAAATGTGCTTGCAATGTCCACATAAATGTCCACCTTCTAACTATGGATTTCTAGTATTTTTTAATGGCTGAAACACTCAGAGGATTGTCCATTATTCCTATTAGTCCATGAACAGACTTGAGCTTTCTTATTTTTTAAATACATATATTCCTCTGCTCTAAAGATGTATTTTGTTATTGTACTTGTTTTTCCATAAATAATTGTAGTTCAAAAACAATTTTTAAGTTTATCGGTTTAATTTTGAAATGTTGAGGTTTTTGTTTTGATTTTTATGTTTTATATTTTCATTGCTTTCTACCATGTTCAGTTCACCACTGTTCTGCACATACATGCTTGTGGTTATATTCAGTTTCAGAACAGCTGAAACACTGGGTGCCTTTAAATCTCAACTTAAAACCCACCTGTTTAGAGTTGCTTAGCTAAATTAGGCTTAGTGCGGTTTTAATGTCTTCAATGTTTTTAATGTTTTTGACTTTACTTTTTATCTGTTTCACTGTATATTAAATGTTGCATGACTCTGTGTTTCTGTTGTTAATTATGTAAAGCACTTTGAAATTCCTTTCTGCTGAAATGTGCTGTACAAATAAAATTTGATTGATTGATTCATGATGCATTCAAGAGACTTGTACTAAAAGTTTGAATGTTCAGATACAACTCTGCTCAGGGTGAATTACATATTTTAATGTTTGAAAATCTGATCTCTTTCAGAACATCACCTGTCTGTTATCCACCTACATAAGCACTGGTGAAGGGGGTCATCGGCCATCAAGTTTTAGATTGCAGTGGCTAATGATAAGTTTTGCCAGATCTAAAATGACTGAATCTAGTGTTAGAGCGATCATAAGGGTTCAGCTGAACTTGTATTTGGCAAGTCAGTTTTATTTGTCTTTATTTGCGTGGGGATGTGGAACTGTAAGGAGTGTTGTCTCTCTCTGTCTAGTAGATATGAGCTGCTATCAGCCCAATGCTAGCTACAGAATAGTACAGAGCAAGGGGGAAGAAGGATGAGCAGCAACATGAGATTGTGATTGACAGCACTAAAACTCTCCTGCCACTGACTGGTTGTTTCTAGCACTGGGAGAAGGCAGAGGAAATAGATTTTTCACAGTATATCCCCCTATACTGTACCCTTGTTTCAGACATAAATATTTCTTAGGTGACAGCTTCAGTTAGAAGTTTAAATAAAATGTTAAACTTAATTTTAGTCATGGCATAATGAAAGGAGAATAACAATTTTAAAGATCTTTCAAATAGGCTGCAAGCCACTGATCACTTTCGTTGTGACTTCATTTGAATTTAAGTTTTCAAGTGTGTGACCCTATAGTATACTGCTGGATTTTTGCGGTTGTTCTCATTGTTTTCTGATCTGCATATTTAGGAAAACACTGCTGAAGTCAGACGAGGGTGGATCCTAAAAGGTCTGTGTGCATACCTGAATGAAGATCCAGAGAAGCTGGAGAAAGAGTACATGGTATGTTAATTTATCTTTGTGTCCACAAAAGAGGTGATGATAGTTGGAGTTAATTGGACTTCCTGTGAATTACCAATAAATTTAAAGTAAGAGAAGATCATTAAAACTTTTTTTTTCACTTGGGTACATTCAATTTTAATTTGACTTTTGAGATGCTTTTAGATTTCTCCCACAGAAAAGGATAATCATTAGTAAGATTGATATAATTACAGTTATTGTTAAGTGGGTTTAAAATGAGGATTTTTAGGTGAGTTAAACTCCACAAAAAGATCTTTGGCCTGTTTTATTTAGCCTTATTTTCTAACAGCATTGTTTCATACGCAGACAAAAATATGAACTAACTTTACCTAAGATGTTAGTACTGATCTATTTGGAAATAACTACCACACATAGTCATGACATTTCCTCCATCCAGGAAATAAGACAGGTTCTTCATGTATAAGATGTTTGGTTTGTGTACAGAGTCAGGGTTTTGTTTGCACATAAATTGGACTGGTTTAGAATGACAGTCTGTGTGGTGGATCCTCAGACTGTCATTTCAATTGAGGAGAACAGGCCATGGAATATGGGGCCTATTTGGGATTCATCCCTTCTCTTCATGTTTTTCCATATGAGACAATATACCGTATTTTCCGCACCACAAGGTGCACCGCATTATAAGACGATTTTTGTGAAAATGTAGAAAATATGGTACCTTTTCTAAATGGAAAATCTTACCACTGGACTCACAATTAACACAGACAGGTCTTTGATGGACCTTAGCTGTTGGTGAGTCAGCCAAACAAGTGTAAAGTTATTTTTTTATTTAATGAGATGTGAAATCTCTCCTCCCCAAATCCCCACCCTTGTTCCCATCATCAAGGTGCACAAATGGCCGAGACCGTCTGTGGAATCTTCGTTATTCGACCGGAGAGTGCAGAGCCTGGCGATGCCATTGAGGATGTTGGGATTCTCCTGGACGGGGTGGAAGTGATGAACAACTTGGGCAATCTATCTTTACATGTTTTTCCAAAGACCGCAGTCGAAAACTAAATTTTAACTGTTACAGTTCGCAAAGTTGAGCGAATTTACTGACACTTTTTATGTTGTTAAGAATTTGATCTATGCTAAACACAGCCCAGTTTTTTTCTGGAATAACAAAACTGACCTTTTGTTGTTTATTTCAACTTTCAACTCAGCTGTTTTTTGTGCTGTGTAAAAAGAAAATGGATAACAATTTTGAAAATACAGTTCATGTTGTACTTTTTCTCATTGTTGAGTGTTCTTTCTTCTTTCAGTGTGGTCTTAAAACACTTAATTTAATAGCACTTAAGAAAATGTCTTTGATTTAACATAATTCAATCATGGAAAGATTTTCCACACGATTATATAGCTTTCTTTCAGCATGAAGCATGTTTGTTCAGCTAACTTAATTTTCATGAGTTGGATCAACGTAATTAAGTAGTGTGAAGTTATCAGTGTAAAATTAGTTAGGCTGGCTCTATTAAATTACATTGGGTCCAACTAAAGTAAATAAGTTGAATCAACCACAAAAATTAAGTTGAACCAACACATTTCCTTTAAATTGGAATAACCTTAATAAATTAAGTTGAACCAACACATTTCCTTTAAATTGGAATAACCTTAATAAATTAAGTTGAACCAACACATTTGCTTTAAATTGGAATAACCTTAATAAATTAAGTTGAACCAACACATTTGCTTTAAATTGGAATAACCTTAATAAATTAAGTTGAACCAACACATTTCCTTTAAATTGGAATAACCTTAATAAATTAAGTTGAACCAACACATTTGCTTTAAATTGGAATAACCTTAATAAATTAAGTTGAGCCAACACATTTCCTTTAAATCGGAGTAACAAAATTACATAGTGCTGAAATAAAGCAAAGTAATCAGGTGGAAAATCTTTCCATGATTTTTTTATGTTAATCCAAAGAGTTATTTTTTTCAGTGTTCTAAGGAGTTTTCCTTTCAGTAGATTTTAGATGCAAGCCGATATAATCTGAGACTCACTTTTTGGGTGAAATTGGACATATATCACCCATGGATGCTAACATAATCAAGTTTAAATATGCTCCATTACATATATTTTTGCTAATAAAATATTTAAAATGTTCAATATTTATCTTCCCTGCTATGTGTTAAAATAAACTCTTCAGGTCTGTCTGGCTACATGTAAAATAAATGTTTGGCTTACATTTATTATCTCAATTAAAGAACCCATTCACTGTTTCTTAGCACTGCTATTTATTTAAATTGATTATTGTATTGTAAATGTATGTTTCTGTCAAATCCACAGAGTTACAGCCTATGAGTAAGCACATCTACCAGACCACATTTACAAGTAACAGCCATAAAAAGCACAAGTAATTTACTTTATGAGGATCATAAAGCTTTTTTATCTCGTCATGGCCCACAGCTACTGTCAAATGTGGGTTCTGCATCCAGCGAAGGGTCACTCTCATTAGTCAAACCTCTGTATTAGACATTAATGAATTACATAAGGTGGCTCATTAGCAAGCAACAGGAAGATAGGCTAAATCGATTTTTAGAGCATATGCCTTTTCTACTTTCACCACATATGAGTTGTTGCTTTGCTGCTCACCTTTGAATGTTTTACAGAAGGGAATGAAATCGATTTTCATGCATCAGGTGTTAATATGTGGAAATATTAGCTCCCTAGTTACTTGTAACGATACAACAAAACCCTAACCCTTTGTGAAGACTTCCTATATCTACGATTAACAATAAAACAGACATATCACTAATAGGATATGTACTATTTCACTTGACTGAAAGTCTGCTGAATTCTGAAACGATTCTTATGCTTTTCTTTTAACAATGGCTTTCTTTCTTCTTGCCACTCCTCCACAGAGACCACATTTGTACAGAGCATGACCATTTGTTGTCCTGTGGACAGATTCCAACACCTGAGCTGTGGATCTCTTCATTTCATCCAGAGTCACTATGCTGCTTTGCTGATCAACGCTCTCTTTGTTCGGTCCGTACGTTTAGATGGACAGCGTTGTCTTGGTAGGTTTACAGGTGTGCCGTACTCTTTTCACTTTTATTGGTTGGGATATGTGACAGAAAGAGGAGCTTGCCCAAGGCAGCATTCCTGTAAGAACCACAAATGCGTACGTATTTATAGTCCAAGCTTACAACCTTAGGGATTGTGATTAATTGTGATTAATCACAGCTCTAGAGTCTGATTAATCTGATCCATTTTTTAAATTGATTGACAGCACAAAACTTAAATCATTCTTTATTTAATTAATGAATGCATATCATGTTTTTTTTTCCCTCTGGTTTTGACACAGTCTGATTATCTCTAAATATGTGCAAACTTACACTATATATTTTAGGCCAGATTGTGAAGTTGCTTTGACTTGTCCATATAAAGGGCAGAAAATTCAATCTTTGAGTGTTGGGGCATGCAGGCAAGCACAGCTGAGGCCCTGTTTACTTCAGACAGAAGTGGAGAGATACTTTCATGCTGTTGGAGATTTCTGCACTTCACATGTTTACCATTTCCAATAAAAAAAAGAGCTCTTCCTTTTTTTTTCTTACAAACACACATCAGCAACCACATAAGCACTCACCAGTCACGTCACAAGGACAAAATGTTCTGTAATCAGTTGTGAGTATCCATTATGTTATAAAAGAGGGAAAGTGATTGATGCACATTTGAATTAAAGTTCAATTGAAGGACAGAGCTCCCAGTTATGGCAGCTATTCATCAATTAGATCCAGAAACACCCACTACAAAAAGAGAAAGATGGTTCTTTAATGTTATATTTTTTTCTGGATAGAAAGTACAAAAATCGGCTTCTTTTAACAACAATTTTGAAAGTTACTGGGGGAAAAAATTTCATTATTATGCAAGCCAATGCAATAAAGCGAACTTAACCAAAGTTTCATTTTAAAACCATCTGCAATTACATTTGTTTTCATGTTTTGTTTAGAGAGAGAAACACTGCTAACATCTCTGCCAGCATAATTATTAAACTAGGAAATATGTTTTTTTGAAATGCAGAAACCAAGAAGATGTCATTTGAGTCAGAAAAATCAGATTATAACTTTTAATACATCATTAGTTTGAGTTAATTTGTTAATTCGTGAAAATTATTTTTTTCCTTTCTGTTTTGGAACTGGTGTTACTAGTATCCTTAAACTATCTAATTTTGCACCTTTTGAGTTTGAACTCACCTCTTATTCTGAAGGAAGCAATGAGAAGATAATTGTTTAGTGTCCTATAGACATAGGTGTTATGGGTGTTATACCAGCTGCTTCGTCCTCTTACCCTGGATATGAGAACAAATTGTAGTTGAATAATTTAGCAAAATGCTGTACTTTCTTAATTTGTAGTTGTGCTTAGTTAATGTTGTGTTTTTCAGTTTGTAGTTGTGTTTAGTGATTTGTTGATGTGGTTTGCATGTCAGGGCCATCTTGTCTAGACGGAGATGGCAAACAACCTTTGCAAAGCTTATTTGTCGTTTAATAAGCTGCGTGTCCATTTGAATTCGGTGCCTTGGGAGACAAGAAGCACTGATTTTGAAACTGGTTTCCGAGTGCATACATTTCATAACATCTGTTCCATGAGCGTGATATCTTTTTTTAAAATGAAAATGTCAAAGCTCACTCTCACAAATAACAAATATGTCGCCATTCTGCGTTTTTTGTGTTGCTCTCTGGCAGTGTTACAGCGCCACCAATATGCCTGGCATGCCTCTGCATCATTTCCAGTCATTCATCCTGTCTTACACACATTTTGTTCTTAATCCAGTTTCAAAAGCTAAGACTATGAACCACAGTCTGTCACAGATAATGTTTTATGGATTATCGATGAATGCATAATAGCAATGCTTAAGCAATTCTTTACTAAATAAAGCATAAAGTGGTCACATGGTAAAATTGAATTTGCTATTTAAGAAAACATTTCAAATTATTGTTATTTGAAGCAATATTTTCAACTGTTTTCATTTTGAGTTTGTTGATTATTTACTGAAAGAATAACAAATATGTTTATAACCCCTAAAAAGTTTTCGATATTTTGCCATTTCTGATTTTATCCTTTATATTATGACATGCTAATTTAGCTGCTGAGTTTTGGAATGAAGCACCTTTGTCATCAAGTAAAATGGCAAAAACCTTGTAAGGTTAACTTTTCAGAGCTCACTCGTACTAGAAGACAGCTACATCTTCTAACCTTTTCCAAAATCCTTACATGGTTTTCATCTACTTTAGCTGCAGTTTTCTTTTCTTCTCTATATAATTTTCACAATTTTCAACAACATTTAATCTGAAAAACAATCAGGATCAAGATTACTTGACATTTTGCAGCTTTACCTATGCCAATTCTACCATGCATTGCTTCTGGACAAGGTAATCCGTGACACAGAGCTTTGATCAGGAACTTGTTTATGGTGCTGGAATCTAAGGCCTTAATCTGCCTTAGAGATATCAGATAGTGTCATCCCTCGGCGGTGTTGAGTGGATGGCAGAGTGTCTGGCCGTGACTCTATGTGCATTGGAGGGGATTAACTGAGAACCAAAGAAAGGAGAAAAGCAGCAAAACAGACTGACTACAGTGACAAAATGACAACCATGCACATATTTTAACAGGTTCCTGCACACGTTAATTAAAATGTGCTGCAGAAACTTTTTTAAGTTAGCATGCGATTGTTGAGTTGGCTGAAAATCTGAAAGAGCACTATTAGGTTTCCACAGTGTTTATATGAATGTATATTAGGAATATATCAAAAAACTTTGGAATTTCCAATTCAGTATGTCGATATTTTCGAATATGTTTGCAGTAATGCTCCAATCTCATTGTTCAATGATATATGCAGATGCACAGCTTTAAGTAAATGCCGCAGCATGCACAAACTGATTAACAACAAAGACCGGCCGCCTTGGATATTTACTGACATTTTCAAATAATTCGTTGTTATGAACATTATAACTTAGAGGCTACACATATATCACACAAATACTGCTCCTTCTATATATTGGTTATTAGTCCTACTCAGATGTTGCAGCAGTGACCCAATACTTTACATTATGCAGGAGCTTCATCTCAGCCTGTTGGGTGCTTGAAATGACTCCAGCAGGAGAGCAGTATGACCTACATTCTTATTTCAAATAATTATTATTTTAACACTTGCTGGCAATCACAGACTTTATATACAGCGTTGATACAGACTGTATATTCATCTGGTTTGATGATGCATCATCAGCCCCGATGATGGTATCATTAGTAAATATGGAAACAGGGAAAAAAGCAATTATTTCCCAGCAAAAGAAATTATATTTAGTCTTTTGCTTAAATCTCTTAGTGTACAAATTTTGGCTCATGTATATCCATTTTACTTTTAATTTGTCAGAATAACTTTTAAGCTGGCTTGCAGTAAAACATCACCGCCTTAGCAGCTTATGTAGGTTTTCAAAACAAAAGTAACCTTTTTCTTGCATAAAAGAAAACTTGTAAAAAGTGCAACATAGATTTATTATTTTCAAAAAGGGGTTTCTCATGCAGATCAAAATAAAATACTGAGTAACTATGGAAATTCTAATAACAGTTATTGTGACATTATTAGACATTTTGTCCATAATGATGCCGATAAATGGGAAAACAATTTTACGATTAACTTTTTAACAGTAGGTTACAGAAGGGAAGCAACATGTGTATTAAAAACTTAGGAAATATTGATATTTAGACCTTAGCACATCAAACTCCTCTGTTGATTTATAGATTTCACTTTTGCACATAACCTAACCGGGACAAGAAGCACATACACCAGAGCAATGGTTAAATTAAAAATGAAACTTGCATTTTGTGCACATTAGCAAAAGGTTGTTTAAAAAAAGGTAAATTAACACATGTACAACAAAAAGGGTTACCTCGACATGACAGTTCACATCTTCACAAACTAAATGAGAGGAACGGCACATTCACATTTATGCACACATTTTGCATCCACTAAATCTTTCAGTGTAGAAGTGCATTAGTAGAAGCTATTGTATTGTTCCAGGGGAATTACATTTCTCATTATGCATCGCCATGCCACCATGCAAGCGAAAGAGAGATTAGAGTGCTGATTAGTGAAACTCCATTATTCTATGTCTCAAATGGTTTTAGAATCAATGGTCCAGCCCAAGAATGTAATTTTTATTGCAATACTGGCACTTCAACAACAGATTACTGAAGAAATGCACCCTTAATCAAATTCTAGTCACCAGCATTGTGCATATGGCAAAAGACATGATTTAATATTACTGCCCTGTCTTATAAATGAACAAGTAATGATTATATTTTAGAGAAATAAATGCAGAGTTTCAGCAGATCACCTACCTTTCATAATAGAAGAAGCTTTGTAATGCAGAAACAGCTATCTATCAACCCCAACACATGAAGTTTACATGTTTTGTAATTGATAAAAAAAAAAAGCTATATAAATAAAATTACCTTGTCTTATCTTACCTTATAAGCGTAGGTGAATATAAAACTGGGCAAAAATATTTAATGTCTCTTTCACATGTGTCACACTTCGCTCCATGATTTACTGTAAAAACATCAGAGATACAGTGTTAGTAAAGTATCATCTTTACCTTTTATACAGGTGAAGCGATGCTGCAAACTAACACAATGATTAAGCTTAGTCCCTACTATGAACATCACAAAGTAGTTACTAGTGCAGTGATGTGTATACTCCTGCAGCCTGAGCCAGCGAAAGGCAAAAACGTTGCAGTTTTCTAAATAAAAGGAGTAAGTTGAGTAATGTTGTTAGATACAGATAATGTTTTCTAAATGATCACTGATTAGTCCATGCTTATATATTATGTTAAGCTAACAAAAATACTAATGTTGTTGCATAAAGGTGGGTAGTAACTAGCTACATTTACTTAGTAACATTTAGTTGAGTAACTTTTTGGAAAAACTATACTTTTAGGAGTATTTTTACTCCCTTGCACTTTCACTTGAGTAATATTATTATGAACTACTGCTACTCTATTTTAGAGAAATTTTTGGATACTCTGTCCAACATAAGCTACTTCATTGTACATACAGAACAAACATATTTTAACCAAAACTGTATGACACGCAGACACACACTAACAGGCCTCTCTTTTTTAGTTCACAAAAAACCTGATTAGTAAACATCAAGACAGTCGTTAAAGGCTAGAAATCTGTTTAATAGCTGTGGGAAAACTCCAGAGAGTGACTCAATAATTGCTTGTAAAAGGTCAGGAGTCAAAACATCTGAGATTTTTAAGAATAAACCGGTAGGTAGAATATTGAGGGAACAGGTGGATGATTTCATATGATGCAATGTATAATCCAAATCTAGCTGGATAAACTGATAAAACTGCATTATTTTTCATGATAAAAGGTGGCAAATGTGTTACATAGCTCAGGAGAGAATAATTCACAGTTTATAGAAGGGAGAGGAATTGTCAACCTGTCAACAATAGAAAACAGAGCATGAGAGTTATTAACAGACAAGGATGATGTAAAAAAAATTAAATAAACCTCTGTTTCTCTCTATGATTTCATGATTTAAAATCCAAAGCTGGTCTTTACAGCTGTCCGACTGAGCTTGTAAATTACTTTTACTTCTCTGATGTTCAGCTTTATTGGCTCTCTCTTCTTCTCTTCCAACTGACTCTAAGTCTCTCCAAGGAAGTTTGTGTTTTACTTATGTTGTATTGGGAGCAATGTTATCAATAACAATCAATAACTGCTTGCTCCCATAACAAAATCAGCTCATCATCAGTCTATGATTTTTTTTTTACCAACCGAAACCAGTTAAATGACAAAACTAACAGCTCTTTGAGCAGATTCAGCCACCTAATCTACAGACTGATTCCCCTGACGCTATTTACACAGAGCAGAAACCAGAAGAAGCTTATCTATACAATATACTTCACCTAATTCTGTGCACACATAAAGGCTTTGTGATAGTAAGTTAATTAACTCATATTAATAAAATTAAACAATTGTGTGAACTGAACTGCAGCTACTATCCATGAAAAGAGTATTTAAGTGAGAGTTTTATTGGTGCCGATCTGTTTTGCAGAGTGTGGTGGACAAGCAGCTATCTATTGTAGCCACATATGTCTACCCACTAGAAGGAAACGGTTACTGTGGGACAATACTTCTTGATATGAGAGAGTGTGAAAAGAATACGCAAGCGAGGAAGGGAGGTTTATGTGCGCAGATTTTATCAGTGCAGAGAAAATGTTTGTGCGCGAGGAACACAAGAAGCATAAAATCTGAGCAAAGATTTGAGGAAAAACAGAGGATATTTGAAAGGGAGCACAAATTTCAAGTGTGAGCATGACATGTTTCGAGAACAAAGTGATGAAATCTTGCTTTAAAATTAAAATGTAAGTTTTTGACATTTGGCTTTAAAATTGCCCCAAGTGTTTGTTAACATGTAAGGCTATACACGTGTTCAACAAAGTGTGTGTTTTCCAGAGATTACTTGTGTAATCACATAGTCATGTGAGCTTTATGCATTTTGTAGGTAAACCGTATCAGCATGTCATGTTACAAACTGTGTCAGAAACAAAGAAATCTGCTCAGTAACTTTTCATGTTCCTTGCTGTTTCAGAGTAAAGAGCAAGGGGCGCTCCATCCTTGAGGGCGATTTAGACCACAAAATAGTGAAATTTAAGGCCATTTCATACACAATTGAACACTGAAAACCGAAGATATGATGGGAATTAGTTGACAGAGAAAGAGGGGGTGAAAAAAAGCCAATCATTTTTCAAAACTATGTTTTCCTCAGGACAAGTCTGGGAGGAGGATGGAGACACTGAAAAATTAGGAAAAAAATCATATTAGGAAATGCTAATTTACAATGAAATTAATTAAATGATGTCAAGTCTGATTTTATCTGACATGGAGGTAATTTGTCTCTCTTTGCCTGCCTGAGGACCGTGATTGTGTATATGTAAGTGTGTGTGCGTGTGTTTGCGTGTGCTAGATTGGTAATTGCTTTGAGCCAATGGGGCAACATATTCTGCATTATAAAAATCTGTAATGTAACCCTTTCTTAGTTTGGAAAAGCTTTTCTATGGGAGATGTCACTTAAATGACGTGGGCAAAGGACACTCAATAATAGACCAATTCAGATTAAAATACTGTGTTCTAGTGTTGCATGCAATAGTAAATTATTATCACATATAAATACAGTAATAAAATGAGGCTATTAATTGTTTTAATATTACTGTAACAAAGTTTTTCAGTGTCAGAGACTTTTTTTATTATGCTGTTTCAGCCACAAGTTAAAAGGCTGTGTGAGCTTTGGGTTTGGGGTACAGGAGACTCTCATGTAAACAAGCAGTGGGGTCTCACACACTGCAGTGACAACCCCAATATTAATGCACCTTAAACATACCATCTGCATTTACTGCCCACATTGGTGCTGTTGTTTCAGGGAATGTCTCAGAGTGGTGGGCTCCATTCCAATAGAATGGCCAGTAATTTCAATGAACTGCAAGGTTGGTGGCAGTGCATTGTGAGATTAAAAGTTCTTATACAAAGCTCCTATACATTAGTCATTCATGGCAGAAGGCACAATAAGGATGATGAGTCCACCATTAAATCATTTTTGAAATACATTATTGAAATCTGAAATTAATGTGAAACTAATGACAGTGATGCAGGGGTATTTCTTGTTTCACAATACGGTCGAATAAGAACATAAAACACATTCAATCACATTTTCTGCTGTTATTTGTTAACATGTGGAAGCATAATTATTGTGATCGGATTTGGTTTGACAAGCTGTTGTTTAATCATATTCTTACTTGAAGGAAGACATGTAGTGCTGCCATATGAAACATCCCTCTGTACAAAGACCTAGAGAAAAAGGAGCAACAAAGAAAATACAAGCATGCAAAGTTCCCATTAATCATGCCTGTTCTTTGCAAAAATAGCTCTGAAAAGTGCACTCATTCTTTTAAAGGCCAAAGGCTGCTGGGATCTTTTGTTGCATCTCTCCATCTCTAAGTGGACATAGGAAAGAAAAGAAAAAAATCACTCAAAGTTGAGCACTCTACCAAGGCCAAATAACCTAGCAAGGTCTACTTCATTCAGGATGCTACCATGAATTATCCTACTCTAGTTGTTCTGCCACATTTAAATTTTCAAAACAACTTTCTTCCTATCAGGTACATAAATATGATCAGAAAAATACACATCCTGTTAACTCAATATTCTGAGTAAAAATCAGAGTGACACCATTCTGCACTAATTGCCAACACCGAAAGATTTGTACTAATCAGACAGAAAATATAAATACCTACATGCTGAACAGATCACTATAATTCTGACCTTTGAAGGCATTGTGACCACGGAAAAATGCATCAGGAAAAAATGACCACTTTATTGAGAACCACTGAAAAACTGAAACCTTGTAGTGGAGAGCTACCAAGTGAGAGCTAAGGTTGTGCACGCAGTAGTGTTTCATTGTTTCATGTTTCATTACGTGCTGAAATAGAAATTAAATAATAATAAAAACAGTTATCAATTATAACGCCTACTCAAAATGATGGGAGGCATTTTAAAAGGCAAATAATGACAAGCAGTCTTTCAGAACTATATATAAAAATAAATAATTACGAGTAAACAAATTTGCCACATTTACCATGTGGTGCAGGACACACCACTAATGTAGTGCAAAACGAACAGTTCCTCAAACACCGGTACTTTTGAGACACAACTGTTTGAAGAAACAATCCCAAAGTAGATTATTGTTTCTTCTTGACCTATTGTACTAGAATAAAATAACTAAATATTTCTCTTTTTCTCACATGGGAAAAATAAATATTGTGACATTGCACATTTTAAGATATTTTGATGTGAAGAACATTTTAAAGTAATACAATACAAATCTGACTTTAGTTTGAAGACTAAAGTAGTTTTCCACAAGACAAATCCTGTAGTAGTAACAGAATTAACGCAAAAGTTCAACCTTTGCCTTATAAAAAATGAGTGTTATTTAGAGTTGTAGAAAATTGAGATGTGCCATTTTTCATGTGCAAAAGGACACAATTATACCTCCACTGTAAGCCAACAAAGGACTGTCATCAAGCCATTATGTTACACATGAATAGAGCGGCATAATTGCAATAGAGATTTGACTTTAACAATGACGCCTCCTCACTTAAGACCGCTGCTTAATTAAAATGCAGTGTTGCCCACAATTGGTCTCATTTATCACCGTGCTCACATATTATTAGTATATTCCATGAGTGGAAGTCATTTTAAAATCTCACTTCATTACCATTAACTTTGCAGACACGAGGAAATGCTTGTTTTCCTGCTATGCCCTTGATTAATTTTTCAAGTGAGTAATAGGATGCTCTTACACAAAGTTTAATTAGCAAGCTTTGCCAATGTGATATAGCAACTTTTCATATTTAGGAAGGTTGCACACCTCATTGTTTATTTTTTGCAAATAATTTACCTAATTTTATAAGTACTAAGCAAACAAAACTTGCAAAACCTAACAAACCTCACTTAAGATTCGAATCTAAAATTCTTACTAGCTCTCCTCTTTCAAATCAACATGACATAAACAGAAACAATGACTGCTTAAGAAAAGAGAATAAGGAAACTTGCAAGAAACAGCTGAAAATTCGGTGCAAAAATATTATAAACATTTCCCAAAATGCTGATTAAGAAACGTGTGACAGGAAAGTGTCCAGTGAAGCATTGCTGAAACCCCTGTAATGACTCTTAATGTGTCCAATCGACTCAGCCATTAAAACAGCGGTGTGGAGCTGATGAAAGTTGTATACTTTAGTTTTCCTCCTGTAGCAATTTTTCGGTCACCCCTGACATCAATCTTCATTCGCGCTGTCCTGTCTGCACTCTCAAATTCACCTTTTATGTGCACTGCCCATTGCTTTGGCTGGTTAACCCCAAGTAAGGCATTGCGAAACTCATCAACTTTCAGTACCTCTGTTGTTTGATGCAGCAGCGTTCCACCGGTGTCTGTCTACCTAGTCTTATTATTCTTTCCAGTGCATACCTTTTGCTCCTCTAATTCTTCTCCACCGTCAGCTCTTTGCTGTCACAACAGTTTACAATGTTGTCTGCAATGCATAGCTTCACTGACTTCATTTGTTAACCTGTTCATTGCTGCTATTTCTCTGATCTTATTTAAGCATCTTCAACAACACTTTTATGATTTTACTAAATTTTCCATCCATTGACCTTATACCATAGTAGAAAATCTACTACGCTGCCTTGCTCAGACCTGGGCTGTCTTTATCGCAACACCCCCCATATATCTATATGAATATATGGATATATGTGTATATGTATAACAAAAAAAATAGAGGTAGCAGTGTGCTAGAAGTCTAGTGTGTTAATCAAGGTGTATAGAGGTATGATTAAGGCATTGCAAATTTGGAAAGTTAGTTCATAGTGGAATTGTAGAGCCTTTTGGCTTAAAGATGTGGAAACTGACACCCTCATAGCACAAACTGGAACTGGTGAGTAGAAGAACGCATCCACAAAGACTGTGTAAGTTAACGACTGACTTTTTCGAAATTGTATAGAGAAGAAGGCTACTCTAAAAACCAATTAGTACATGTTAAGTACTATTTAAGCAGACTGGCTACAAGATTACATAGATTTTCCCAATTGCTCATTACGTAAGTGATATGGTAGAAGACAAAAAACAGAGGTAGCAGTGTGCTGGAAATCTCGTGTGTAAAAGCCAAATCAAATAAATTCCAAGAACAATGTAAAATCAACCATTGAAGGTAAGATTTTCACGATGTTTTGTTACAGCTTGGAGTGGAAAACAAAATGAAATGTGAGAAAGAAGAATAGAAACTTGGATGGGGTTATGGATTTATTAAATACATCATGCACAGAAAAGGCATCTCTCTAGAGATATTGAATTTTACAAATAAAGAGACACATTTTTAAATTTAAAGTACCAATTTAGTTTCAGTGGGGGCTTAGTGTGAGGATTGCTTTGCCTAACAAAGCAAGTGATGAACACTAAATGCTGAGCTGCTCATATTCATCACTAATCATATGAGCTGTATTTCACAGGCAGTATGCAAATTACCAATGGGACTGTGGTATTAATCTTAATGTTGGTGTTGTCAAACAGCACTTAGTTTAATGCTTCATAGTTTTAGGTTCCCTCAAGCTTGAAATGATAATATTTGAATGCAGCCAAAATAGAACAGCCTGTGCAAATCTTAGATAAATGCTAACATAATTCTGATGAGTACAATAAGTCCTTCACCTGCAGTAATATGAAACTACTTACAGTAACTAGTCACTGCTGTCATTCGTTGTTTTTGAGAAATACTTAAATGTTCTGCTATGGCTGATGTTTATTGTTAAAACTAAATTCAGAATAAGACTCCAATGGAAAGCAAAAAAAAAAAAGTATCTGTAGTCTCACTGAGTACTTTTTTTTTTCTTTATGGGAAACAGGGAAACTGGTCAGAGTTAACAAGAAGAAAACCTCTTAGAGAATGCAACAGACTTGAGATTATGGTGAATGTTTTTGTTTTTTTTATCTAGTAGGACAATGACCCAAATTATACAGCAATAGATCTTTAACGGTTCAGATTGAATCACACTTGAGGGTCAGAATGGCACAGATAAGTCCAGGCTTCAATCAAATAGAAAATCTAGCAAGGCTAGAAAAATATTCACAAACACACCGGCTAATCTCAGTGAGTTTTAGCTATTTGGCAAAAGAAAGAAAGGTAAAACTATTTAGCCATTATGCATCATGTTTAGACATGATGCAAAATAGTTGCTGCTATATTTGCAACAAAGCTAATTTCACGCTATTCAAGTTATTGTCTTTGGGGATTAGGATTGAGGTTAGGGTTAGGGAGGCAAGAGGGTCCAAATGCATGCCACATTGTTCAGTTTTGTTTTTTGTTTTTTTGTTGTTTGTTTTTGGTAAAGGGATATATGTCAGGACAAACAAATGTGTATCTAGATGTTCATAACTAACAACCACTTAGCAATACCAATTAACATTTTAACTGTGGGGGTGAAACTCGGGAAACCAATTAGAATCCATCTATGTACAGGCAGAGAATACAAACTGTATTAAGATCCTGGCCAGGATTTCAGTAAAAAACCTTTATGTAAGGCAACATTTTTGACCCAAGACATTGGCATTGGTGTCTTACTCTACTCTAAGTTTCCTTAAATTTCAGCGACATGTTCCAATTTTTATTCCCTATAGAATAGTACATTAGTCCTTGTCTGCTTTACGTAAATTAGTAATATGTTATTGAAAACATGACACTATATTATGG
The DNA here is from genome assembly GCF_051168715.1 of Poecilia mexicana. Taxonomy (NCBI): domain Eukaryota; kingdom Metazoa; phylum Chordata; class Actinopteri; order Cyprinodontiformes; family Poeciliidae; genus Poecilia; species Poecilia mexicana. The sequence continues at coordinate 46,224,816 of NW_028263371.1, read as the reverse complement.
CTGAAGAGACTGAAACTTTGAAAAAAAATAATTTGCCTCTAGTTATTGAACAGAATTTCTTAACCTAAATGTATTATAAGAATCCACTGTAAACATGAAGGTCCACATACAACTTCGTTACACTACACAGACGTCACCTGAAGTGTTAGCAACAACCCGGTCACAAAGAAATCAAATAAAGCAAAAATCTGCCTGGATTTACTGTTTGGTTTCCTGTATGATGTTTTGTATGATGCTTTGTATATGTGTGAGTGTGTGTTTTCAGACCATGTCCTCTCCAGAAAGACAGCCTGTGAGGAGAGTCCAATATGCTAGTTATGATGAAAGCTCCCAAGGGGGATCGCATCACCGCTTAGTAGGCTTTGTGCAGTCCATTCAATCAAAGACTTCCAACATGCAGGGATTTACAGGCTGCCACCCTCAGTAGTAACACTGAGAGAGAGAGATAACAATGGCAAAATTCTGAAAACAACAGAAACAAGTTATGTAGCTTTACCGCTGCCGTTTTACTCCATTAAACTGCTGTCATTGCATCAACTAATTTTTTCTACCAGAAATTGTCCTCATGCTAAAAACTGACCACATTTATCTGTAACATATCCACTAGAAGAATCAGGGATGGACAAATCCCCACAGTGATGATTAGCTAACATACTTAAAATGCCATGAAAAAGTATTTTTCGCCTTATATTTACTGTTTATGTCACGTTTAAATGTTTCAGCTCAACAGACTTATTTTAACATCGTACACAGATTAAGTAGTTTCCGAGTGATAACTTAATATCTAAAAAGAAAAAGTAATCAACCTGCTTGTAAAATCATGAGTTTACTGTAATTAACCCCATTTTGGAGGGATCAATAGAAAGTTGCTTTACTGTCAGACCTTTGAAGTCAAGAAATCAAAAAGAACATTTCTGACAATATGAAGTAGGCTAAAAGACCCCCAAAAGCAAGGCAGAAAACATGAGAAAAAAAAGTTATTGTCATGTATCAGTTTGGAAATGGCTGCAAAGTCATTCATAAGGAAGCAAAAACTAACGTGTCAGTTTTTGCTTCCTAGAGTTAACACTAGCAGTTCTCAAATTTGGATGTTATTACTTTTGGTTAGATTGGTTCAATTATCTTTTCCCCCTAAATTAAATCTCGGTTTACTTTGTATTTGCTGAATTTAGTTATAACAAGTTACACAATTACTTATTCATTTTTATAAATTTAAGGTTTGCTGATTTTATTTAAAATAACCACAATGAATGATCAGACAGTAAAACACTGAAGTGAAAAATTATATTCTGTCACACTGGTCTCCCACTTTTACTTGCTGAGGGGCATCGATCGATTCACATAAAGAAATCTGAGATAATTTATACTCAACTGCTCTTATTGCTCATATCAGATAAAAATCAGTACAGTTTGTCAGGGGAGCTGCCATGTGAAATTGAGAGGACAGGCAATGACAGATTGTTTCAATCACACTCTATTACCATCTTAAGGCAGGTGATCTGACTTTTCATAGGGCGAGAGCTCCGAGATGCTAATCTTGTTATTGGATTTCTGATGATAATGCCATAAAATGTCATCAGCTCAAAAAGAGATGCATCTATCATGCAGAAGCAAGTGTCAGAGTGGTGACACTTTATTATTGCTGCTCTTGCATGATTTTATGACACGTTTGTGAGCATGTTTGCGAGACAGAGAAAAAAAAAACTGCTTTAAAGGTCTAGAGAAAAATAAAAACAACAAAAAACATCCAATATTGGAAGCCTTGTTGAAGGAATGTCTGTCTGTCTCTCTCTGGCCTAATGAGATAATCTTCTGAACGATGAGAGACGTCTGCAGTTTCATAGGGCCAGAAGGAAGACGGCATGCTGTGCCTACAGGATAAACCACACTCTAATGTGTCTGGGTGAACCCCTTGAGTATGAACTGACATTTTAAGTCAAGCAATGTGTGGGGCACTCAAAACTACAGGGTTGATTTGGTAATGTTACACAGACAAAAAAAAGAAAAAAGAAGAAACAAGTCAGTTAGGAAGTAGCTCCAAGTGACCTGAAATTAAATAAACATCACATTTGATAAAAGACCAAAGTGAAACTGTACTGTTGCTGTTAATACTGGAAAGATCCCCACTCTGTTTAATAAGAAAAGAAAATACGTAGTAATAATAATAATAAAAGCCACAGCTAAATGCTCATAGAAATGGAAAAAAAAGAACCTCTTGTTATAATCTCTTTATAGCTGAAATGAATGACGTAATTGAAATATTTCAGTGCTGTGCACATAATTTGAAATATTTAAACACCATCTCAATATTCACACTAAATGTTTTTGTTTTCTAGTCATGCAAAGATTCTTAACTTGATGGGGTTTCTTTTCTATTTTGTATCAATGCGATTAAACAAGGACCAATCCAAGTGAAAGTTACAATGCTTTTCAAAAGTATTAAAAACCCTTTGAGCTTTTCTACTTTTGTTATATTGCAGCAACAATTTTCAATGTATTTTCTGAGATTTTACGTGACAGTCCAATACAAAGCAATGATCAATGTGTAGTGGAAAGAAACCGGTTCATGCTTTTCCATTTAATTAAAAGCAAACATAAACGTGGTGGGCATTTGGGTTTGCCATCTTTTAAATCAATACTATGTAGACCATGACTCACTGCAACTATAGCTGCAAGTCTTTTGAAGTATATCTAATTTTATTCTATTTCTTCCTCGGATAATACATTAAGCCAAGTCATATTTAATGGAGAATATTTGCAAATGCTAATTTGCAATTCTTGTCATCCTCAAAGGACTTAGGTGTGGACTTTGATTGAGCTATTGTAACACATGAATATACTATTATCTCAAACATCCCATCATAACACTGGTTGTTGTTGTCTTTGTGGAAGGTATTTCTCTGTAACAATAGATAAATAAAAAACAAAGAAAAAACAGCATCTTTGTTGCAGTCTCTGATGTTTGTTCAGCCTTTAGCATGTTTTCTCAAGCTGTAGTTTCATCCATCTAACCATCCACTTTACCCACTTCCTGGTCCTTCTGAAATAAAGCATCCCCACAGTATGATGCTGCCACCACCATGTTTCACAAATAGCCTCAACATAAAGATTATTTCTCGGCTGGCTAAAGCAGCTTCTTTTACATGTCTTCTGTGGACACATTACTTATGGCAAATGACAGATGAACCGCTTAAAGCTTTAAGAATTTTGCCAATCTCCCATAAATATTTTTCAATTAGTTTACAATTCTCCCTTCTATAGCGGTAGATCTTCAACTTCTCCCAAATTACCGCGTGTCTCTTGGTGGCTTGCTCTGCCTAATTAATGTTCTGCTTTCCTGGCCTGTTTTTGTAGGTTTGAAGTTGTCCCACACTTTTTACATACTCAGATGGACTACCACTACACTGTTAGGATCTCTGTAGCTGCTTTATATTTCTTCCAGTTCATGCTTGTGGGATAAATTGTGTTCTCTATCTCACATTATATCCCCTCCAAATAAAATACCTGTTACACTACGGTTGTAACATGACAGAATGTGGAAAACTTGAAAAAGTCAGATTTTTTTTTTTTTTTTGCAAGGCATTTGGAAATGGTCCTCCAATGGTTCATTGACAAAAAAAAACAACATTTGAGCAGCTACTAGTAAATAGATAAATTCAGGTTTTTATTGTCGACCCTCAAATTCAATGTGAAAGGATTTAATTTCAGTGATAAAGTTTCAGACACTGTGACCAGCAGGGTTTCAAATGAAGACGTAAACCCAGAAAAGGAACACAATGGATGTTTAAATATTGACAGATCTTTATTCATATTGAATTAAAAATATACTTTTGACAGAATCATGTAACAAAACAAAGGGAATATGTATTTAAATGTTCTAGCTGAGGAGAAAAGATCAATTAATAGTATCACACAAAATGTTAAGATGACAAAGTACACCCTATAAAACTTCTCCATCAACCTATTCAGTAAATACAAAGAATTTATGACATTATAGAAAGTTCCTCCTTGCAAAGCTCATCGCTGAACAGATAAAATAAGATTCAACGAGCTTTCCCATCCCTGCATACACATTTAAATACTGAAAATTGGAAAATGATGTAGTTGCCACCAAAATCATCGAGTGCACAAGCCAGGGTACTTTCTAATCCTACCTGTACAAAAAGCTCAAAGTATTTTTGCAAGAAAGACTTAAATATAAAAATCAGCATGATAAATATTAACAGAATCCAAAATTTACAAAGGATGAAATTCTGATCTATAACAGAAAACAACATCTCAATGCTCAATATTTGTAAAAAAAAAAAAAAAAAAAAAAAGCGGTATAAATAAAACAAATTATCTTCAAGTGTTGCGGTACAGACATGTAGTTTCAATAGTCTCATCCTTAAATATCTGTTCAGCAATTGAATATACATAATGAATCCTAGCAAATCTTGTAGCTTCAGCTACTGTAAAAAACTATGTGGCATAAGACTTTTGACACACCAACTGATTACTAAAATGTACTAGCTACAATAGCCCAGTGAAAATCGTTATTTGTGATGATTTTGGTGGCAGTTTCCCTTCAGATAGTAGACATGGTTGAATATAGGCCTCAAATATGCTGAAAATCCAGTTTTGATATAAAAGAGGGAGTTCAGAAAAAGAGAAAAGTTCTGTTGAAGCCACAAATGTACTTCAATGAACAATCGGCCATGCAAAAAAAAAAAAAAAAAAAAAGGTTCCTCATTGTTTTCTGTTAAATAACAAACCATTCTTAGGTTTGATATTGCTACACCATTCAATCAGTATTGCCCTCTTAGTTAAAAACAAGAAAAAAAAATGACAAAGCTAAGTAAATATCAAAAGTAATTGAGAAGATATTTTACTATGTTTTAGGTCCTCAACATTTATATTGTAAAGTGACACTGGCGGATTAATAACATTTATTACAAATACCATATGTGAATATCCCTAGCATTGTAACAGTATTAAGTGTACAAAATTAAAACGACCTCAAGAGGTCAGGTTACTGGGAAAATCTGAAGAGGAATGCGGTGGTTATGTAAAATATATTCAGTAAAAAAAGGAAAGATGTCAATCCTAAAAAAAAGACAATAGCATAGGTTGAAACAAATTTCACTTAGCTGTGCTGAAAACACAATCACAAAATCACAGGAGCATTGATGGCTGGTGTGTGACCAAATGACCCTTTGCAGCTTACTCTTAGATTTGCCTTTACAGAATATATATATTCACTGAATGTATATATAGCTATGTACATAAAGAAAAAAAAAAGTGAAAATTAGAAAAACTAAAAATGCATTGGTGTAAGGAGAAAAAAAAAATCTTGTCAAAAGCATGTCTAGAGCAATGCTCTATTTACAGATACACCTGACGTTTTCTCTCTTATAAAAATATTGTCTTGTTTTTGTAACAGTTTTATTTTTAGTAAAATCTTGAAGCAATCCATTTTAGAGCAAAAGATAAGCATTTCCAATATCACAATTGTTTTAACAGCAGTTTATTAGAGTGTAGCCTGTGCTTTCCTAACCACTCTCTTTTATTCTGCTTCTCATGGCACTTGGCAATGCACATACTTAGTTTAACACAGTGCCAGAATTGCACCATGAACATCACCGGTTTATTAAACCCATCATTGCAGAATTTGCTTTACCAGCTGCTATTTTATTTAAAGATTTTTTTTTTTTTTTTTTTTAAATGCACAAATACGTTTCTGCTTTTTTGACGGTGGTCTTTGCAATAGTATGTGTCAACCACAGATGTAGTATATTTTTGCTTTAAAAAAGTTCTAATGATATGAAAGGGAAGTTATGAAGAACTCGCTGTATAAAAAGATTATCTGTGACCCAGTTCAGCAGTTAAAACTTCTAAGGCCTTCATTTCTAGACTACAGTCTTAAATGAAAGATGAGGAGTGTCTCATATTAAAGCTTCAACAAAATATGATACAAACAAGACAACTTTTGTGTGGATAACAGAGTACGGGGACGTGAATATAATTTTATTTGGGGTCCCTTCCAATTCCATTGCTGGACATAGCTTAGCTAATGTTTTCAATTTTCTGGATTTTGATGTCTGTGTATTATACATATACAATCATCAAAAATATTAGGGTAAAACAATTAAGTAAATAAAGAATATTCAAACTTAGATTGCAAAACTGAATCCATCTAACCATTGACTGGGCCCACTTCTCTATGTAGGGGTGCTTACATCCAGAGGTCATTGAACAGGGGGCATGCTGCTGCACCCAGGTCAGATGCCAGTCTATCACAGAGAAAACACCAATGTAAACGCACTTACAAGGGTAATTTAGAGTGATCAATTAGCCTAACTGTCATGTTTATAGTCTGTGAGGAAGCCAAAGAAACCAGAGAGAACAATGGGCATTCAGGGGAGAACATGCAAACTCAATGTTTGAACCTCTGACCTTTTTGCCACAAGGGAACAGAGCTAGCATTTACATCACCATGCAGCCCACAACTTAATCCGCATTGCTTAAATTTTAATCATGTTACATACAGCACGTGATACAGCATGTCTTTTCTGAAAAAAAAGAAATTAAATGCATTTGCTTGTTGCTTTTTTCAGAGAGAAAATTATATGGCTTCAAGCATTTAGAAGTTAATACTGGCAAAGCTGAGAGCAAAAATCATTTCACAGAAAGCCCCCTTTGCAGAAATTATACTGAAGTGTTGCTTGAATTTTTATGAGCTTGACTTCTTTGACAATTCTGTTGCTCATCGGAACCCTCTGCTGGAGCGAGGGTCTAAGTAGCTGCCAAATTTTGTGTCTGATAGTAGCTGTAGTAACAACTTTATCATTGCAAACCATCAAGACGTGAGTCAGTTATGGCAAAATCCCTTTTAAACCTAAATTGTGAATAAACTTTTACACACCAAATATAAGCATCTACAGCAAGGTTTGAAAGGTTGGCGGTAGGAGAGGCGGCACCAATATCTGATCATGTATGGTCAACGTAAACTTTGTAATAGGAGGTATTACAAGAATTGCGTTACTTAAACTTTTAAACTGTTGAAGTTAAACCTGGCTTATGTGCCTGTCAGAAGTCAAGTTTGGGTAGAAACTTTACAAAACAGTACAGAAGTTGGATGTTGAGAAAACTTTCTTCGACAGTGTTGCTCACATTTTCCAAAGGCAAAGATTCAGCAATAAACAGTTGCAGGTTCATGAGGAACACCTAAATATATCTATTACAATGTCTAGTACTTTTTTCAGCAAAGATCTTTGGGTATGGACTTGAGTTGCTATAAACGACAAAATATAACAGCTATGCAGTAGTTCCAACAAGGATGATGCAGGTTGATACTAAAAATTTATAAGACCCTGAAGTGCAAATGAGAGGAAAAACAATACAACCCCCCCACCCCCCACAAAACATGTAGGTACGGACTATTAAAATATGCTCAACACACTGACACAGACCAACAAACAGGAAAACATATTTTAAATAAATAAAAGGGTTATCATATACTCCATGTAGTCAATAAGTAATTATTATCCATTTAAAGATGTTCATATGGCCCTGTGAGTGACTAATTTGACCACAATCACCATACTTTTGTTTTTACTCCACTAATTTCTGCTTTCCAGTATTTTCTGCCTTCTGCAGTGTTTGCTACATATAATTCAACAGTCACTTCTGAAGAGACATAAACAGTGGCATTTTAACTCTGCTAGTTTCATTGCAGTCACACCTCCCACCCTCCTGGCTTTTGTATACCGATGCATTGGTTGGGTACATTTCTTGAATGCCAATGCCGTAGTTTTAACCTCGCTGCAAGATTACAACCAACTGCCTGTTGTCCAGGGCTTCTCAGCTGGTGCACTGAGTGAGTTGTTGGGTAACATGATTTCCCCGTAGAACAACAAGGAGAAAGTAGATAAATTAGCATTCAAAAAGCTAAAAGCCCCTGCGATGGCTGCCAGCTGAGCGAGCCAGCAGCTTTTCTATTTCATAGATTGGGTTTATTTTTCTCAAGAGAACCATTTCTATCCCTAATGGTGACTCTTTACTGCTCTTATTGCTCTTACATGCACGGTCATACAGTGGTCTACAAGCTCTGCTATGAATGCCTCATAGATGATAAGCTTACAAAATAGAATTTTCAACACAGAGAGGATATTGCTACACAACTCATTTACACAATAATTTAGGCAAAGGTGATTGTTCATATAAAGTAAGCAGAATAGTCATAACCTTGGACAAAATATTAGCAGATATAGAACAGATCAATGGATTAGCATCAGAGTAGAGTAGCAATACGGTAACTAATGCTTTGAAATTCACCATTGAATTCGCATTGTCATTGGGTTGCACAAGTCAACAGAAATGCATTCATCTAGTGGGGTGTGATGACACCAATCTATCTTCCAATATACTTTTATTTCATTTGGTTTAACATCCTTTCATGATCTGGCAACGTGTGTCTCAGCTGGAGCTCAATTGGATGATTATTATTCCCCATAAAACCTGAGAGGCAAAGAAAAGATTCTGCCAGGGAAACATCTGTGCTTGGTACAGTAGTAAATCACCCTTGCTGCTTATCTGAATCTTTAATATAGAGGCACAGGTTGTGCAAGAGCGCTTGTACGTTGTTGTATAGCAATGAAAAAGTTCATCAGGCTAGTCTGCGTGGTTACACACATCTTTTATTTAAATGCTATTTAGCATAGTATATTTAATCTTCAAAACATCCTAAATGGAAACTTGTCAAGTCCCAGTAGCCAATTTCAATCCTCAGAGTTTGATGGTGTGCATGTGATGTCATTTTGTTAACACCCCATGATTAGCAAAACATCACTATTCACAGACTATAAGCTCTGTGTCATTTCACCCCCATTTAATAACTATGCATTGAAATTATATTCCTTACTATTTCAGTTTCTTTTTGTGACTATAATTTCTGTTTTTGTGCATGCACTCATTTTCTAAATGTACTTCCAGTTTTAGATGGTTCTCAACCCAGGTTTAGTAGTTTCTGCAATCTCCTTTGTTTTCTTTGCTTAATGCCAATTGTTTTCAAATAGACTAACATCCTTTCTATGACCATAAAAAGGATGAATGACCATATGACCATAAGATGTGTCTTTCCTCATTCAGAAATGAGACTATACTCATTGTATCAGTCGGGGTTGAATATTTTGTTGCCAGCTGGAAGGCAAGTGTCTATGAAGTAACCATCCAATGGGACACTCATCCCTACTTGCTCAGTTAAATTCAGTTGGAACTATTTTTTTTTTTTTTTGGTCAGGCAGTATATGACTACGACACAAAAGCAACACAAAGTAATTATAAGTGCCTTTCTGTTTGCTGGTAGATATTATTACTAACTGGAGTCATATATCTAAATTGCCTTTCAAGCTTGGCTTTCATATATATAAGTGTGAAAGCAGCTGTGAAATCTCCTCATGCTGCAAACAGATCAAAACTTGCTCAGTATAAAATGTTCATTGGCAGAAATGCACTATTTCAAATTCAAAAAAGTCAGGTACAAAATTACGCATACTGCAAGGGTTCAAAATGGCAAATGGGAAAATGTCCAGCACTGAATTGGCTTAGAAAGAAGCAAAAGAATTTTACTATTGTTTAATCAAATTGTGCAATTAGGATACATGTATTTGTCTTGCAAATGTGCTCACATTCATGGGTTCAGCAATGGGCCACATAATAAAGTCTAGTTTTCACTTGGGATGTCCCAATGCAAGACTAGAGCCTTGTATCGGCTCAAGTCCAGACCACAGCTTCTATTAATCATCATAAGTAGTCACAAAAACTCACGATGTTGGTAGTCTCTTTCATTTTAATAGGTACACTCTCAACAAGGTGCACTGCCTCACTTTTGGAGATATTTTTTTCGATCTTGCATTCATCTGCACAGCTTGCAAAACTGTAATAGACCTAATACATAGGTTTTTTTCCCCTCTCAACTTTGTTTTGTCACTAAGAATCTGATTATTTTTAGACATGTGACATGTATTGGTGTCTGTGTGGCATATAACCTTCTCTTCATATTGTGCTTAGATATCCATACACATAGATATCCATTGGTATTTTGTAAAAATATTAATCTTTAAATTTATATAACTTTAAAACAAACTCAGAAGTTTTAAACCAGTTTTAGAAAGCATTTAGATCATGAATGGTATAGCTTTAGCTGTAATCCTTATGAAATTAAAATGTTATGAAGCTTAAACTCATCTAAATAATGGCTAAGATTAAATTTGGCTAAGATTAAATTAAGAAGACCAAATTCTTAGTAAGAATCTTAATAAGAATTATAAAATGTTTATTAAAAAACAAAAAAAAAAAAAGTGGAGAAGCATCCAAAAAAACAAAAAAAAAAAACTCCTTAATAGCACTGAAATTCTCCACAATAAACCCTGCAACAACGCCATTTTAAATCAATTTCCACTCTTACTAACATGTAAGAAAACCAAATGCTTTCTTACATCTTTGTAGCTCTTCCGTTTTACTGACAAGAGCACAATCCTATGTTAACTGCTTCCTCGGTCAAAGAGTGCTTGAAGTATATCCAGTTCAAATTAATAGAATTTGTATTTATGTACTGTGTACTGAAAAGATTTACTTACTGTTCATAGTGTGATGTACATTTGCTAATGTCTATTAGGTGAGTGGAAATGTGCTGTTAAGAAAATGTGCATTCCAAAGTTGATTATGTAGTAAATACAACAAAAGCTAAAATATGATAACATGTTTTTAATAAAGAAGGATTGGGAAAAAGGGGGTTTCTGTTTTGGTGGAGTGACCCTACACTAAGAAAACTCAGCCTTCCACCCATATTACAAAAAGTGCAATATTAGAAACCAAATAATTCATTAAACAGCTAATTTTTCAAGATATTTCCCTGATTTAAAATGTGTCACTCATTCTTATATAACATTGCTATACCTCAAAAGTGCTAAAACTTAATTAGCAAAATGCTGATGAAATGAAAATAGTAGTAATGCTAAATTATACTTGCATCATATAAAAACATATGCATGAATTGCCTTCAGAGCAAGAATAACATTAGTTATTTAGCTGTCCCAGAACATTAAGGACATTTTAATTAACAACTGTGCCAAAGAAAGGCTTTGTAGTCTTTTCGATGGTAAATACTACTGGTCGTGAGTAATTAAAAAAAAAAAAAAATCAAAACTGAAGTCTTTCATTGTCAATGTAAAAAAAAAAAAAGTCTACTCTCGAGCAGACTATAATACCAAGTTCATTTCAGTGTTTCTGAAAACACAGTGGTGCAAAAACCTGCTGTAGTTGATGTGCTTTTACATCTCTTCATATACAGATTGGTTCATATAGTATTTTTTTCCCCTCTCTGTATAGTAATGACGTGTAATCGGTTCATTATTACAGCTCTTAAGAGAAATATTCACAGACTGTTTTGGTTGTTGACTATTCAGGTTCTTTTTCCACCTTTGTCATTTAAATAAGGAACATAATAAAAAATCTTGTGGTTTAATAAACAAAAACTAGCCTAGTAAATTTTTTTTATTAATATGTCAGAGTTAAAAGCTTCCCCAAAATCAAAATCTTCGTCTCCTATTAAAGTAATCATTCATGCATGGCACCAAATCAAACATTGATTTGGTTGGTTTGAGGCCCTATTTGCTGGATATATTTGTATAATAGAGAGGAAACATGATGTAAAATAACATAAGGAAATAAAGGACTGTTTTCTGAACAATCCCTCTTTTAAATCCCCAACATAGCTGGCATATCTGATCACAAATCATTGCTACACCATTCGGGATAGTTTTTTTTTTCTTCTGTTTTTGACAAAGCCCATGTCTAGGCAAACTGTGTGATTCAATCAATGTCAATGTAAAAGTTATGTCATGCCGGCAGGTAACATCAGTGGCAGCAACAATGAGGCTAACATTGTGTAGTCAAACTCCAAAAGCAGAGCTAGGCTAAAGGTTCTCCACAAATATTATGGAATGGGATGATGACATCACACAGGAGCACACCTTGAAGACCTGGGAGGTGCTCATGACTGTGGTGAAGAAATTACATTACCCCACATAGTTTTTCCCAATGCCTGAAGTTTGAACAGCTTGTCTCCTAAAAATGATTTGAAAGTCATCTAAATTTGAAATAAGACAAATAAAGGTAGAGTCCATCCATGAGTTATGTAAATTACTTATCTTAGTTCTAATGTGCGTAAATATGTGCTCTGTAACCAAAGATGACACACACACATACGACAGCAACTGCCTTTCATATTGTTTGTTTTGAGACAAATGATACAATTTCAAGAGTTTCAGCAGAAATGTATGTATGCACGAAAAATCCAAAAAATCTTTTTCCATAAGCTTGTATTTGCTTCTTATATGTGGATGCAAAAGCCTTATTTTGTGTCTTACAATAAGTAGAACAGTTCTTGCATGTGTTTTTTTTTTTTTCTTCCTGTTAGTGCGTCTCACTCTCCAGCTGCATATATTCTGCTGTTGACTGGAGTTGACAGTAAGTCTCCGATGTTCCCAGAATGCAATGCAGTGTCCCTGCTGTAGATTGTGCTTTTGTGATCACTCGATGCCCTTTCCTCTTACTCATTAACTTCATGAGCTTGCATTAAAAGGTTAAATCAAACAGAATCAGAATAACGTAAGACAGATGTGAGGGGGTAGAAGAAAAACAAACAAACAAAAAAACAGCTGCAGTACTGTTCAGTACTGTTGGAGACAGAATGAAGTTTTTAAGCATTTCCATTGTGGAAAATGTTCATTAAAAAAAAAAAAAAATCATATTATTCTGGACAGGGCCAAAAGCTCAAAACAATGCTACTGAGCATTTTGTTGAAATATTTTCTTCTGCTCTTCACAACTTCCTGTTTTCTGCTGCTTCAGTAGATGATCAAACTGCTCCACAATACATTTCAAGTGGTTGCAGGCGTACATGTTACCGTGTTTGCGTGTGAACAAATTCATGGTTTCTTTTGTTGTTCCCAGGCCTTCGGGCTTGTCCCAGGTCTGACATGTTTAATTGTTTTAAGAAAGGGACAGAAAAAGAAGTGAGTTTGTGGGAATAAAAGCTACTTTAGGTATTCTCAGCATAACTTCAGTTTGGTTGGTAAGTCAAGATTCTAACCTGAATGTGTGTTTCACATTATAACCTAAACCCAATGTAAAAAGTCTGTTCAAACAAAAGCATGTACACAACTAGTTTCATTAGAAAATATATAAAACATACAGAAGAATGATTCATGGGCTCATTAACAATCTCACAGTGTCAATGAAAATACTCCTCGTCTGACTAACTAGTTTAATTAGCCTAATTAGGTTATTTCTTATGTTTTTTTAAATAACACACTGATGTAATCTTTTCTTGGATTGCTCTTGTTCTGTTGTTAAAGATGCCAGAACAGTTTTCTGCAGGTCAAATCAGATCCCTCCCTGAAGGAGATCCTCTAGTTTAGGAGTCATGTTTAAAAAGGATGGTTTAAGTCTTAGATGAAGCTGCCACTGACAGCTGTTGTAGTTTCTGTTACGGAAAGGCAGATTCAAACACTGAGAATAGAAGACTTCCAAATAGAATGATTATGACAAGTTTCCAGAAAAGGTGCAAGGAGGACCCCGGAGGGCAAGTACGGCATTGAAAAGACATGATTTTAATCTCCAGATGCTACAGGTGGGTCACTACACCACAGTGTTCCTCTGCCTGTACGGAGGTGGTGGCAACACATTGCCAGCCTTCATAGCAGCCTCAGACAAGTATTCCTGGTTTTCTGCCACAGCAGGGCGAATGCGTCCATTCTGCCGGTAGAAGAAACGTGTGCTGCAGTCCTGCAGGTACTCGGGATTGTGCAATGTGGACTTCGGAGGGAGACTGTGCTGCCAATACTCAGGATTGTCAAAAGTTGCTTTCTTGGCTTTCTTATCAAATGCCATTGTGCTACTGGTGATGCCTGAGTGTAGTGTGTGTCCTGAATGCCCTGGATGCAAGGTATGTGATGGATATGTCGGGTGGGGGAGTAAGCCAGGAGTTACCACATATCCAGTGGAGGAAACGATGTGGCTTGATGTGGATGGATTTGCTGTCTGCAGGACTGATTGTGCAGTAGAGGACGAAGAACCAGAGATGGAAATGGCACCAGCTAATCCATTTTTGTCCCCAGGGCTAAGGAATGTATTCAGGTACAGTGGCTCATTGATGTACTCATCGTCTCCATGGGCAGACTGGCCTTTCGGGGCAGCGGCAGCGCCAGCTATGTGCAAGGTGTGGCAACTTGCTCCATCTATCACTACGTGGGCATCGCCGTTCCGACGACGTGTGACAAAAGGGTTTTCCTCAACAGGATGGAGATGATCTGGAAGTAAAAGAGGGGATTTAAGATACATCTGTTTGTTCTGCCCAGTGTTAGAAGCCACCAGTTAAATGTGTAAATATATAAATACAGGCAATTACAGCAATGAAAACATAAATCATGCAATATAAAAAGTTCCATAAAAACATTTTGTCTCTTAAATTATGCATTGCTCTCTTTTAAAGCTGTTCATTTAACCTGAGGTGTTCTTGTTTCTCATGGAAACCATGTAGCCATCCTTGTCTCCCTTTTCACCTCGTTCTGATAAAAGACCAGTAGGATCCGCACTGTAGCGCTGTCCACTTGTCTCCTCTCCTCCACCTTGAGAGGCAAACAAGGAAAGAAGTAAAGATTGATATTACATTCAATATAGGAACTGAGGTATAGAAAAGGGTTATTGTTCAACCCAACGCTAACCCTTTCATGCAAGTAATATTTTTCCACCAGAAAACAATGTTTTAAAAAGAAGTTAATTCTTGTGCATACTTGCTTTTTCATTGACAAACTATTGTTAAGCACTCTGTCTTCTATGATTTGGTTCCTCCATCAATAACTTGTAGAGCACCTGAATTTATTAGTTTATGTAATACTCCTCTGCTTGCATCAGCAATTTATGAATAAGTTATAGTTCAGTCAAACATGGAGAGTTGATCATTTTATATTTACAGCTATTAACTAAAAAATTCAAATGTGACTTTGCGGTGGTTTACTTGGTGTGTAAACCATGGCAAATTTTGGCTGTCAATCCCAATTTAGTGACTTATTTCTATAAATCACAGCTGGGCAACACATTTATCAGAAACTACCATGAGTAACCATATACTGGTTTGCATAATGTAGATTAATGACATATATTCAGTACTATACCAACACAATCTTTTTCTATATTACAAATGAACACATACAAATTTATAATTGAAGAGTATTGTGTGCAGCTTTGAACTTAACTAAAAAGTCTATGTATTTTTAAAAACAACTATGTCTATAAGGGTGCTAATACAACACATAATAAAACAACTGTCTTCTTCAGAATACAAATGACTTGTAGCAGTGTGTCTGCATGGTATTTGGTCCACTCCACTAAAGAGTCTATATGTTGAGATGTTGAAAACATTTTGCTGTTTGTAAGCAATGGGATGCCAGGCGTTTTACACCAAGCTTTACCTTGTCCTGGAGTATGAGCTGAACCAACGGTGTTTGACCTTGGGGAGGCCTGCTTTCTTAGGGTGCCATTACAGCGAGGGTCATCTTGGTTGCCACGACTAAATCCACCACTGATCTGGGCCCCTGCAGCGAGTTCCTGTGAAGGGAGGCTGCTTCCAGACATGGATTGACCCACTCTAGGCAGAGAGGCCAGCATGTCCCCCATGGTAAAAGTTGGATCCTGACAGCCAAATTGATTCTGGATGGAAATAATAAAAATTAAAAACTTATTCTTGACACAAATAAACCGACAAAATGAAAGCAAACAAGACTTGCAAGACAGAAGCAAATACAAAAAGTAATTTTGTTTTTACCTTAGCTGTAGCCCTCACTGTTTCATTAGAGGTTTTGATTAACTCGTCTAAAATATTAAAACAGCTATTTTCTTCCGGTTTGTCTTATAAATACAAATAAAAGTGAAAAAATGAATGACTGATCTAATGTTAAAACTGATTCCATGTTAAAAACTGTATTTTGCTAAGGTTTCCATTTTTTTAACTAAAACAGAAAAGGAACAAAAAATAAACTTTGCATAACAATGATATGGAAGTTGAAGACCATTGGCAATTTAATTAACATAATTTTAATTAAAAACTTAAAGCAACCATATCAGCTGAGGCCCGCTGCGTACATTTGTGTCTGTGCTCATAAGAAAAGATTTTTTTTCTACTAAATCTCTGGGAAAGCTTCACATCAACTTATCTCTCAGCTCCTTCATTTTCATCAAAGGTTTGACTTTTTCAATTTTATTTTCATTCTTATTTTTTAAAGGCTGAAACTTTTTAATGTTTGGGATCATGTTAAGAGTATTTGCACACACAAATTGGGAAGCAATGGTCAAGTGGAATTTTCAGTTTAGGATTATATTGGATTAATTAATTAAGATGTAGATATTTATTCTACTTCTGATCAACATTTCTTAGCAGTCCACATACCAGTTGAACAAATATAATATGATACGGCATTTGGCCCCTACAAGAAAACTGAATAGAAATGGTGCATGTGCTATTCATTCACTGCTCCGTTTACTTCATGAGGGCATTCAAATTAATCTGTTATATAGACCGTTACAGCTGTAAGGACTGGGCAAGTACATACATTGTTTTGCCATACATTTGAACATATTTAAAGCACTTTTTAACTTTTTTTAATAAGTTTACTTCCTTCCAGTATTTACAGTTTCCCACATGACACACAGATGTTTCTCTTTTTGCTATTTTGTATTGTGTCATCCATGGATATGCACACAACTGGCCATATTTCCCATACGAAAATAAGAATGCAAAAAATGTATTTAAAATAAAAAAATTAACAGTCTATAACTATTTCCAGACTTGTTAGAAGTCAATATAGTCATATTCATGCTTTATGCAAACTGACAAAACTATATACCAGTGTAATGTAATTATTCTAAACATATGCAAAACATCCTACAACAGGCAAATCCTAAAAGTAATATTGAAAGTGAAAACAAGCCTTTATCTTTAGAAAGAGTTGAATTTAAAGGACACTGTATTGAAAATTTATTTTTTGCAATCATTTTTACCTTTTGTACTTTCATTATTTTATTTTTTTTTTCACTTCGCAACAGCAGACCTTAATAAGGACCAGGGAACACAGCAGGCAGATCAGGGATACAATAATGAAGAAGTTCAAAGTAGTGTTTGATTATGAAACAATAGCCCAGCTTTAAGCATCTGTCAAAGCACATTTCAGTCCATCATCTGAAAATGAAAAGAAAACAGCACAACTCCAAACCTACAAAGACCTAGCTAAGTTGACAGGCTGGACTGGGAGAGAATTAAACAGAAAGTCAGACAGTATGCCAGGGTAACTCTAGAGTTGCACATCTCAGATGGGGGAATCTGTTTAGACTCAAAACAACCGTTCTCTATGCAACTGTGCACTTTGTAGATCTTCCCACTATGGAAGAGGAGGTGGAAGAAAACAGTTATTACAAACAAGAAAATGTGTTTGTACCACGAAACACACAGCAAAGATGTTAAGGAAGGTGCCCTGATCAGATGAGATCAAAACTGAACTTGCAGCTCAAGCAGGGTTTGGCATTGCCTTTAGATGATAAAGATGATAGATGATAGATGATAAAGACAAGACAAACTGTGGGAAAGATCAAGAGTTGAAATACTGTGGAGCAGTGTTTTTTTTTTTTTTTAACACAATGACAGAAGATTATAGGACTACAGTATGGCTTAGTCCAGGCAATTTGATCAATCTGAAGTTTTAAGAAAGAAAATCAGCATCTAAATTGTTATAAAACTAACATTTACTCCACTTTCTGAATTAGTCAAATATAATAGGGAAGAGATCTAGCATTCGAGACAGGAAGATAAAAAAAAAGAAAAACAATATTAGGAAATCTAACAGAGGCACGTATGAATATGAAAAGCCTGTAAAAGCTTTAAAATAGAGATTAAAACTAGTGACTGCATTGCCTTAAGGAATGTGTGTTAATCTTTTTCCCTAAAATGTGCAGATCCTTTTTCCTCGGAGGAGTCTGCACATCCCTAAAATAATTTACCTTGTTGGAGTCCATGCGTGTGCGAGGAGTGTATGCCAGTGGTGGAATGTTAAAGGAGTGAGGAACCAAATACTCCTCGGCATCCATCAGGTCCTCCAGCTCGTCTTCCTCTAGCAGGCTCTGGAAAAACTTGCTGTCGTTGGGGCTGGGCAACTTCATGCGGTCATCACCCTATTTAAACACGAGGGTTGATGTGTCATTCACAGGTTCACTTAACCACAAAATGAATATGGTGAATAATAATAATGTAGTGCATTACTTAATACTTCTCTGACTTTGCATTAAATTTTTCCAGACTGTGGTAACATTTCTCTTATACCCTTACCTTCTAATGAAATAAAATCTAAGTACATAGACCTGATTTGAATAAGCCCAACAGTCTACAGACAAGCAATGACAGTTTTTTTTTTTTTTTTTTTCATATTATTTTGTTAAAATTTACTGAGAACCTACCTGGATGACCAGGTATCGCTGGGGGTCACGAGCCATCCGTGTGAACTCTGCAGCTAGTTCCTTGAACTTGGGTCGACTGTCTGCATCAATCATCCAGCCTGAAAAAAATGTTTTTGTATTACATACTGACCACTGGAATTAAATATACATACACACTGGAGATATTAATCTTTAATTTTTCATGAGATAATGAATCCTTTAGCCCCTGACTTCAAGTTTGACCCTAGTACTTAGTATGCTTATTTAATGCTTTTCTCAGCAGCATTTGCAAAAGACATAAAGATGAACTTATTCTTTATAAGTCATGTGTAAAATAGTTTCCACATTCTGCTGAGTCCAACATGAACAAGCACCACATTTCCTGTTAAAGTTCCTTACCCCTCTAACCATTTTAATATTATTTTATTATGTCACATTGACACCAAAGTCAATGTATTTCAGTAGGATTTTATGTGACCAGATCAGCCTAAAGTAGTTCATCATAGTAAAGTAGCAGGAAGATTATTATTATTTTTTTCCTATTTTACCTAAAGTGAAGGAAGGAGTTGCAGAGACACGCAGCTCAGGTGGGAAAATGTCAAAAGAGCAATTATGGATAATTGCTCCATGTATGACCTTTATAGAAGAGTGGCAAACAATTAAAAAGAATTCCAGTTTTGCATGAGCCTGTATGTCATACACTGTATGAAGATGATGTTCTGGTCACATGAAATCAAAATGTACCTTTTTGGCCTGTGTGCAAACCTCTGTTAGCGGTGGAAAACTATTGCTAAATGTCATTCTGAACAAACGTTTCTCATTGTGAAACAGTGCAGTAGCAACATCATGCTGTGTGGATTCCTTTCTTCCACTAGTCAGGATTTCTAATACGATGGATGGAGCTACATATAGGGGCATTTAGAAAGAAAACCCACAAGAGGCTGCAAACAACACCGGCAATTGGAAATGTTACTATAATATTACTAGTCGTGTTTTTACTTTGATATTTTCAATTTTACCTAGCATAACATCATCTATTGCATAGATAGAACATGTCCATCTGTAGATATGTTGTTGTTCCGGTTAATCATTTAACTTGTTTGAGGGACATTAAATATTTTCCTCTAAAGGTAATATTTTTAGTTGTGTAAAAATGAGCAACTACGTATTTTCTATTTAAACATGTCTTTACATGTAGTCACTTTTTCAGCCTAAATATAAATACTCTTTCATCACTAGAACAGCCATCTGGAGAAATGTGCTCTTCTGCCAGTTTTACTGTTGGACACATGGATACGACACCAAAGCAATCATGTGATTCGACCTCATCTGTGCATCAAGGGAAATAAGATGAAATGAATACAGAAGTAATACAGATTAGGCAAAAAGTGATAGCAATTAACTGTTTAAAAGGGAACCTATCAGTACTTTATCAGCACATTTCACATATGTGCATTTTGAACATCACATTGTGCAAAAAGAAAGAAAACAATAGCGCAGTGACATGGATATTTCTCTGCTCTCTATTGCTTGCCAAGTTGGCGCAAGTTCAGGGTGGCAGGAAAAGTCAAGGTGGCAATGACAGCCAGAGGCTCCATGTCACTGAGCAGCGGACAGGGCCAGTCTGTAACTGGCAGCAAGTCTTTTTCCTGGCCACAGTAACCAGATGTTATAGTGCTGCCTGATGGCATTCCATGAGTATCTGGCAAATAACACCAACAAGCTGGTGCTACCATTCAGTCAGTGGGAAGGCAAAACTTGAATTTATCCTCCTTAGGTGGCTGTGAACTTAACTTTCTATTATGCTTTTACTTATATACATATAATTGCTGAATAGCATTCAATGAATGAACATCATGAAAACAGTTGGCCCTGATTTTAAATTCAAAATAACACAGTGTAATGTGTGTAATAAAGAAAACCATCTAAATTTGGATGGCTAATTGATTTCCACAGGTTGTTTTTCTTCTCACAAAACTTTAATTGTCTTTGTTACAAAGCCAGCATGGATTCAGATACCCACAAATAAAATGTCTGCTGGCAAATTACCTCTGAGATCTGGAGTAAATAGAAAAAAAATAAAAAATAAAACAAAACATATGTTGTATAAATTAAAATGTATAAAAACAGATTTTTGGTATGTACAACACTATTGCTGGTACTCATAAGATGAAAGAAAATACAAACATTATATGACAAAATGAAAAGAATCTTAGGATTGGCATAATCATGGAAGAGTTCGAGGTTTGGGGAACAGGCTCGGAAATTTAAGCATGGTGCAATTGCATCAGAAATACAAAACACTCTTTGAAACATGTGTTGTTTTATGCACGTTAAACATAGTTTACGTCGTTTTCTTTGCACGTACATTTGACCATGACCATATAGACATCAATGGTACAGATGGGTGGCTGAGGAAGACGTTCTCCTTTCTCCAGCAGATCTGGAATATCTCTAGTCGGAATGCCATCATATGGTTTCCCTCCAAAGGTCATAAGTTCCCATATGGTCACACCTTTGAAGACAAAGATGGTTGGAAAAGGAATATTTGATTGAAAATGCTCTATGTTAGGACAGAGGCTATGCATATGTCACTGCCAGTGTCTTGTGTTGGTGTTAACTACCAAGTAGGGGGAAAATAACCCTCACAACTACTGGAGACTGTAAAAGCTGCTTACCATAACTCCAAACGTCACTCTGGTGGGTAAATTTCCTGTAATGGATACACTCCAGGGCCATCCACTTGATTGGCATCTGCAGTGTAGGAACATGTATTACTATATTATATAAAATATGCTAAAAATAAACCTATTAATAAGAAAAGAACATTTCCACGATGCAGATTTGAAGTGTTTCATTGTAAAATGACTGACTGTTTCAGACATGTTGGAGAGCAAAATGTAATGCGGGCGGATTAAAAGGAAACATGGTTTGGGTAAATCAACATCAAGAGGAAATTTTCACACACACAATATCAATCTAACCACCCACTGACATAAAAAGACACACACACACACACACACACACACTCAGACTAAGATGTAGTAAATTAAGAAGAGAAATAAACAAGGGAGGTCTGGGATCAAGCTTAACACTGTGATTAGATTTGAAGGCCAGTTCCATTGATTACAGTGATAAAGGTTGAGAAGAGAAGAGATGTGGAAGGTTAGTGTGCCTTTTGTTTAACAGCTACAGGGATAAATGCGCAGCACTGATCACTGACAGAAACCGCAGTAAGCATAAAAAAGATTAGGAGCGAGAGAGGAGGAATATCCTCGCTTGTGAAAAAATGGTTTGAAAACAAATCAGAAGTCAGGGAAAGGATAAACAAAGATTAGAAAGGGTCAGAGACCTGTGCTCACATAGCCCCAAGGACAGATTTATTCACTACGTTTACAGGGTTGTGAGATCTCTTCCCCCCGAAGGTAAATAAAACGGTTCAGTAGAGCAGAAGAGTATTTTACGCTGAGAAAAAGCATCCTTTGTGATTGGTAATGCTCCTCCTGGAGGCTATGAAACCCTTATTAATGTTAATGCCCATTGTTTCATTTTGTGACTTGTCAATGCCACAGTCTAAAGAAATAGTCTAACATTTTATTTCCAAAACCAAACATGTGTAACTGCAGACAATAAAATATCGTATTGGGCTCTAATTACAGAAAACTGGCAGATTCTAATGTGTGATCTTAAATAAATCATCCTTGAACTATGAGCATTTACCTCTAAATATTAGGTGTAAGGAATCATAAGCAGCAGACAAGACCCACAAAAATTCTAAAGCTTTGATATAATCTTGACAACCATCTTGCTGTTTAAGCCAAGATTACATGAGACAACAAAAAAAGGAGGAAAGGGTGCCGATGTGTGATTTTGCAAAGCCCGTTTTTTTATGTTGTCTTTGAAAGAAAGCAAATAAATAGTCAAGTGTTTTGACAAGAAGAATAAATAATACATCCAGGGTTCATTGCATTTGAACGACACAGTAAAAGATAACGGCAATTAAAGATACTTATTAACAGGAAACATTATGGTCCTGGTAAGTGTTGAATTAATTGTGAGAAGTTGCAAATGTTTGTGAGAAAGACACTGAAGTTCACCTTTCCCCCATCAGCATTATATTCCTTTTCGTTGACGTCTAGCAGCCGAGCCAGCCCAAAGTCGGTGATTTTGATGTGGTTCGGAGATTTGACCAGAACATTCCGGGCTGCAAGATCTCGGTGGACAAGTCTACGCTCCTCCAGGTACATCATTCCCTGCAATATAGACATACAAGCCCAAGATTAGAGAGTAATTATAATTTTCTACAATATTTATTTGCATAGAAAACATACTGTATCGGCACTCAGATATGTGCTTTGATATACAAGAAAAGGCACAGTGTACCAACTATAACGTTCCTACAAGCAGAATTCTAGTAATTTTTTTAGTCTTACCACAGTTTCTCAATTGGACTTGGTAGTAAAACGTATAACCTCCATTCTTATACATAAGTATGTGTTGATCTAAGCTTCACTGCTTCTCCACTCCTTCAACTTTGAGATGAGTCCTTGGTCCAATACACAACATCAAATAGATGAATTGCTTCCTTACAATGCAGTCTAGTTTTAAAAAGTCTCCATAATGACCTAAATAATTATATGAAGTTGTGATCTAGAACTTGTGATCCAAAGTGTCATATTCTAACTTTGGGTGAATTATTTAGTTTTGTCCTTCTGAAAAGCCAGTCTTTGTAATTGTCTTAATTTGTCGCAGGCACTACATTTTTTTAAATATATAAATGTATTTACCTCCTTTCATCCTCCCAAAAACTCTGGCCAGACTTAGTTCTTTGCCACAGTAGACCAAGATATTCATTAATGGTCTCCTCTGAGCACACCACCTTCTTGCTTACGGGTTCACTGTTTCCATTTCAAGGCTCCTGGCAAACTGCTTCTGATGGCTTTCTTTCAGCAATCACTTTCTCCTCACCACACTTCCAAAAAAGCCTTTTACAAGATGATCCCAACTGAGCAGGGGATCTCTGCAGCTCCTTCAAAATTATCATACGTCTTCCAGTTGCTTTTCTGAATAACAATCACCGTGTCCAACCTGTCAGTTTAATTAGGCAGCCATGTCTATTTAGGTTTGGAGTTATGCAATATTCTTTTCATTTTTTGGATCATGGATGATTTTTCCTTTTTACTTTCAAATTATGCTCAGCAGTAATCCGTGTTTGTCTATCATATAGAATACAAATACAATTCACAGAAATTTGAGGAATTGTTAAAATAGAATGTAATCCTTTTGCATGGTGCTGTACAATAATGCACAGTGTATGTGTACATGGAAGTCTGACTCTCTGCTTGTAACTCCATTTGCTTTAATCATTATCAACAGTACTATCATCATTACCAACATCAAACCTATATTAGATTTTTGATACCTCTTTGTGTCATTATCATTACAACCATATTGTTATTTCATTCTGATAACTCTCAGCAACAACTACAATAAAAGACCTTCTAATTGCCGAAGGCCTGCATTGGTAATAAAACAATCATCCACAAGCATCAACAGTTCCCATAAGAGTGAAAAGTGTTGGAGGGAAATACTTCTCTCAATAAATTTTTAAAGTCATTAAGAAGCATGCAAACTTACTTTCTTTTCAAATTTAATTATTGTTTTAAGATACTGTGATTGTTCTTTTTTTTTTTCTCACAAACTTTATTTGAACATAGAGAGTATGCAGGCTACCTTTTCCAGCAAGAACCTTTCCAAAAGAGCAATTCTAAACCAAGCATTTTACAGTATTCAGCAATAGTGGGAAGTTTCTAGGATCTTTTTTTCAAGACGCTGAAAAAAAAAAAGTTTTTCCTAAAACTACCCAAATAAATATTTGTGATTGACCCCAATACATATATTTTTGGCAAAAGTACTATTGGTTCAAATGGCAAAAGATTTGTGTACTGTGACTTGTAAAACCAAACCTTCTCCCCCGTATTCCGTGTTTTCTTGTTACAATAAGAGATTTATTCCCTTTTGTCAAGTATTTATGTATTGTCAGCACAACTGCATGATTGAAACAATTAAAGTACCAATATTATTATATCTTTAATATGCATTTACACTTACACATATAAACAAATAAATGCAGTGTGAATGAATCTGGCATACTTGATCAGGTAATTCTGACAAAAAATTCCAATGAAGTCCTCAAGGTACAAAAATCTAATTCCTGTGCATTCATTCAAACGTTCTTGAATTCCTACAATACCTCCTGTGCAACATATTTAAAGTCTTTACTGCCAATTACAGATCACTGCAAGCGTAGACTTGAAGAAAATGAGAAATGGGTGGTTGATGGGAGAGGTGGAAACAATCTCAAATTGGACAAGCAATAACAGGAACCACTTTGTTTGAAGTGGCGGAAAGACTGAAAACCCAGGACTTATTTGGAGCCATAACAAATTGCATTTAGCAAGAATGGGATGAAATGAAAAGAGGAGTGGAATAGGGGGGTGGGAGGGGGCAGCCTGAAAGTAGCCGAGTAGTCAAAGTTGGGGCTGTGCTAGAGCACTCTACAATGTGAGATTACACTGGTGGAGCTGCAATCACCCTGCCTCATTTGGCTCCCTCTCAAAGAGGAGTGGGTAGTTTCAGTGCACACCTGCACATTTGCATACAAGCTCAAATGCAACTACAGATATGTGACCCACACAATGATGTCCTCACATGTTGCAGGTGTCTTATTATTAAGAGATCACTGCAATATATTAAACATCAACAAAAGCCATAAACACAAACTTCCAGGCTACTAAGTCAAAGAAATGCAGTACCTCCCTTTGGTTTGATCCCATTTTTTGCAACAGCTGACCATTAAAACCTTACACGTAATCAATGTAAAAGCACAAACTTAGACGGATCAGGCTGTTCAAATGTAAAGCACACTGATGAGATTTTGTTTGCAATAATTTAACTGGTCATTTCATCACTTTAAAGTGCATTGTCTAAAGTGCTGTAATAAAGTAAAATCTGAATATGATGGTGTGGGTTTCAAGGTGTATGCCGGCATTTACTTAAAGTTCATAAAACATCAACACTATGACTGTTTGTCTGGCATAGTGTATTCTGCCAAATTTTTGACAGATTCTTATTTATACGTAAAGCACCCAGTAATCCCCTCAATTTTCAAGACAATTAAGCAGTGGAGGAAGAATGGATGGCTTGGCAACCCGTGAATTTTAATTTACCAGCACAATGAGATTGAGAAAGGGGAGTTGATGGTGTGTGGAGACTCCGAAGTTGCAGCAGACATGCATAAGAAAAACTTTTTTTTGTGGCGTTTTGCTTGGATACTTTCATTTACAACCCTCCCACGTGGGCGTGTTGGGAACAACTCACTGCCAGAGGTTTGTACTTGCAGTAAAACGGGATGCATCACCCACACCAATGCCAGTAGGGGAGGATGTATTTCAGGTGAGCCTGGCACCAAAAAGAAATCCCTAGGTTTCAGACAGACTCTGTTATAATCACACCTTCAGAAAAGTGCTGCCTACCAAGCCACAGGGATCTCGCCTCTGCCCCAAACCCTGCATAGTTATTTTATGAGGGGAAGAAAGCAAAGAAAGGACAGCAAGCACGCAGAATGTTTAAGCCACTGCATTCAGGAGCAGCAGAATCCCCCCCCCCAAAAAAAAAAATCCAAGTGGAAGTAGTTCAGCTTGATGCACCTGGTACCATCACCGGTCACCAGCCTATCACAGAGTGATATAAAAGGGAGATATAGTCATACAGGCACACTCCCGTACCTGAGGGAAATTTGAAGAGATCAGTCAACCTAACAATCGTGCTTTTGGACTGTGGAACTTGTAGAGAACCCATGCCTGCATGGGGTTGACATACATATTGTACAAGACACCAGGGCGATCGTCAAACCCAGGATCTTTTTGCTGCATGGCTAAAGTACAACAAAGTCCATAAAGATGACTAGTGGGACTCAAATGGATTCACTGAATGCAACCAGACATGTACAGTATCTGTCTTTATGCAACATGCCCAAAGGGTACTTTCTGTACTCATCTGTTGCTTTAAAATTAAAGTAGCATTCGACTGCATTAAACTAGAACAATATTTAGTCATTCCCGGAGTGTAATAAGCAAAACCGAATGCAAACAATACAAGTTATACAGGTGTTATGCACTGTTGAGAAATTACCTCTGTGAAGTCAAAAGAAATTAAACTCCATAAGACATGTGTGCATATTTTGGTTATTTATGCTCAAGTCAGATTCAGTTCCCTCCCCAAGTAAACAGACTTGTCTTCAGATGTGTTTTCTGAGGACAGGTTTGGCAGCAAGTTAAAAAGAAAAAAATCAATAAGGATGAGCATGAGTAGAATTGGTGGCCATTTTTCACTGACAAAGAGGTCTCTGAGTTGTTTATTATGACAACACACTCAGTTGCTCACATAGGAAGCTGTCGACTCACTCATCTTCCATGAACAGATATCCTGAATCAAATGAACATTTTTTATGAGTGTTCATCTAGCACATCCTGTACTCATTCCTTGTAAATTCTCTGATCTGTCTACTCATCAAGATGATAAATTTAAGCTGAGGACAAACTACACAACTTTTTCAGTCTTTGCAGATTTTTAAAAGAGTTGGAGATCACACTCACAGCCTGGTTTCAGATGTTAGATGTATGAATAACTGGAGATCCATTGCTTAACAACTGTACCTACTGAGAGATCACAGACTACAGGGTAGAAGATATACAAGTATATTTCTGATCCGCTCATTAAATTTAAAATGCTTATCACATTATTTTACAGATCACTGAGGTGTCTGAAATCCAAGTATCCCTGTCTTTAATGTTTTGTTTGTTTCCTTTTTATCACCATATGATGGAAATTATTTAAGTTTATAGCAGGACAACTGTTTTGAGTTTATGTTCATAATGAATAATGTAGTGTTTTGTTTGTTTTTTTACTCTCCAGTACTTTTGTTTTAAAACTAAATCAGAAAAACGATAATAAGGCTGTGTTTTTTATCTTAAAGCTACAGTATGTAGCTTATATATTTTTTTCTACATATTTGCCAAAACTGTCATTATGTCATTACAGAATAGACCAAGGGTGAGAAAAACAACAACAAAAACAAAAACAAAAAAAAAACAAAAGAAAAGTTCCCAATCCTTACTTAGTACAGGGCATGCTGAAGGAGTGGACAAAGTGAAAACCGGGAGAGATGGGTGATAATTTAATCATTACCCAATCATTAACTGCAATAACTAGGTAGAGCCACTAGGACTAAATGTACCCAGCAAACATTTATTTTAAAAATAAATAAAAAAAACTGATTAGTAAATGAAACATTAAATATTATCTCCTCATAATTTGAAAAGTTTGATCTTAAATATTTCCTTCAGGGAGTAAATAAATTTACTCTGCCAAATTTGCTTCACCAAATATTTGACCAACATAAAATCTGTTGAGAGTATTTTCTCACATAATTTGAGTGTATCTCTGTGCAGTTAGTTATTTCTGAGTACACACACAGAGAGCAGAACCTATGACTTATGATTTACCTATTATGGTGCTGGAATTATTGCACATAATCAAATGCATTAATACTCCCAGACAATACTCAATTTTACTTTATGTACTCAGAGATGCCTCAGAGCAACAAGATGGCCTGACTTTGTTTTTTTTTTTTTTTTTTTCATTTTTAGGTGGAATTATATTTTCCATTTCTCTCTATTGCTGCTTTGTCAGGTTAAGCATTAATAAAAAGGGGTTGAAGAAGCTGTTCAAAGAGCTTAGGTCAAGTCAAGCGCTTTACTCACTCAGTCACCTATAATATCTATTTTTTGACCTGTGCTTTAACTGAGGCAGAGAAAGGATGCCGTGATAATAAATGATAAAAGATGGGTTCAAATAAATACTGCTCCAAGTCTCACTACATTTATCTGCTGTGACCTCACCATAGTTTTAGACGGATCTTATGAATTTCTTTCAACAGGAATTGATAAAAGTTTAGTTAGAGAAAGACAAAGACATCCAGATAAGCTTAGGCGTCTATAAGTAAAGATGGGTAGACAGCTACGCGAAACAAAATTGCAGAAAGAAAGCAAGATTTAAAAAAATATTATTAAAAACTACAAGATTCTGTGAGGGGCTCCCCAACTGATGGTAGCAAAATACAGATTAGCTTAAAATTCAAGCCATCCCATGACTAAAACTAAACGCATGTATGTGATCGATTGATGGACACAACACCATCCAGTTGATTTACCCAGATTTTGGATGGAAAAGTGAATAATATTTGGTTCTGAGGGGGAAATGGTGGGCACTTATTGCTGTGAGACTGCCGAGCAGCCATCACTCCAAATAAGATTCAACTGCTTATCAGCAACTGCTTCTGGATCAGCTGAGCAGGCAATGACCTTACTTCTTCTAGCTGGTGGATTTATTTTTGCGCCAACAACTCCAATGTTATGGAAATAACAGCCTTGGAGCAATGAAAGCTCATGAATGTTATTAAATAGTTCAGAGTTTGACAGGAATAAATTGCTTGTTGTAACTATTTTTATAACAATTTTTCTGACCTTTTGATCCCACTGTGAGAAAAAAAAGGCAATGTCAAGGTTACATGTCATTGGCTTCTTAAAGATGGAAATAATGAATAGTTGTCTTCCTCTGCCACAGTCTGATTAGAAGTTTGATTTCTTGCCCTCTGCCTAAATGCCTGTAGGCAAAACAGAGTCTTCCTCATTGGTCCCAGTGTACTTCCTAGTCTATTAACATTTGTCTTGTTTAAGGTTTATGTCCTCCTCACCCTTAAAATAGAACTGTCTATCTTTATTCAGACTTTTTTTTTTTTTTTACATACCCATCAGAATTTCTAATTTTGTTTTAGAAGACAAAAGCAATTGGACACATCAACATACGTTTCAGTAAGTGACATAAACAAACCATAAAAACAACAAAAGAGCAAGAGCCCTGCTCTTGAGAAAATGGTAAGCTAATACTTTTGAAGTCCTTCATGCAGCTGGCTCTTATGAATGAATGTATGAAGGGTATCTCTTGACCTTACCACCCACAGAGGGAGGGGCAGACAAAAATGCTCAGGCAGTGAAAGATGAATAAAAAAAAATAATTAAAAAATCAGCCTACCCATGCAAATAAAGTACACAGTTTAAGCTTTTAAAAAAGGGGCTGTGTGCATGAGACAGAAAGTGAGAGAGAGAAAGAGAGATAGAGAGAGAGAGAGAGAGAGAGAGAGAGAGAGATAGAAATCCTCTGGCCTATTATCAATTGGTGAATTAAAAACATATATGTAATCAGTGAATTGAATAACCTTTTGCAATAATTTATTCTAGAAACCTAGAATAGACATTAAGAATAATAAAATAAATAAATAAATAAAAATATTACAACTTCCATCTTACAACCTATAATAAATACAATGTCCAATTCCTTGCAAAATGCAAATTGTTGGCCCAATAGCATAATAGCCTAAGTCATTTTTTTGGCCAAATTGAGATATCTGCAAAACTTTACTCTCCTACCACTGCTGCATCATTCTGCCTTATTACCAATGTCCTCAGCCAATCAGAACTCCTGTTAAAAGTCCAAAATCACTGTCTGTCATCTTTTTGACTTAGGCATTTTTGCCGCCACATACAAAGATGGCAAAGTTAGTTATGAATGAAATATTAAATATTCCCAGAATTAAAGTGAAGGAAAATAAAGACAAAGAAAGTCCTCTGAAGTTACGTAATTTAAAGTATGGCATTGGGAGTTTGGTACAGATTACAGATGAGGTCTCTACAATTATAGCTTCTCTGTTTTAGCTACATATTAAATTACAAATGAAATTTAAAAATGTCTTATTTAAAGGAGCTTCTACTGTTAATTTAGAAATATCATTCAACTTAAAGTGACTGTTTTGAACTTTAGCCGACATATTTGGATTGAATTTATTTATGGAGTTATAATGCCTGAAATATTTTGTTCCTGAAGTTTTTCCTGCTAGCAGATAATCTCATTTATTTTATTGAAAATGACCTAAAAACTATTCCAGCATATTTAGAAATGAACAAGCATCTTTGTGTCGACTGCTTTTCATCTTTTCCTTTTGAATTTTTGTTTAGACGGCAGGCAAAGACAACCTTTTTTGTGTCTTCGAAAAAATGTTGCTTGGGGAGAAAGGCTGGCAGAGTGATGAAACTTTATCATCAGCATCAATGAGCATGCTTTAGGCCTATGATAGAACTGAGAAATAGAGTGCAGAGTTGCACCAATAAAAGCTAAAAACCAAAGAGAGAAAAGAAAAACAGATTTGTATGAGAAGAGAGTCTTGGAACCACATCGGCCTAAATGTAATTATGATGTGCTACGGTTTTTATAATGTGCATATGATGCTTTCCCTTATTCTATATTCTTTGCTCTTTATTGCTTGATTTGTGGTTTCCATGTCAATTAACACGAAACAGCATAGATCAAAGGGAATGCAGAATTAATCCATGAAATATTAGGAACTATATTTTCCTTTTTTTTGTGCTGTTTTTGTCTTAATATTTTATTAATCAGTATTTTAGAATAATTGCTAATGGTCATTTTAAATGCATCAGTATTTAATGTCTATATCTCTTATACATAAGGTAGATCACAGGCTGTAGCACTGTACTACACACCTGGCTTCCTTTGATCCAAATAAAACGTGACAAAGACCGTCACTGCTTGCAGCAAATCCCTTTTAAAATAACATCACATTTCCAGTGCTGTGCCATTAAAAGTTGATTTCATAGTGATGGAGCAAGACAAGAACAAACAGGAAGATCAGTTACAGTGACAACAGGAGAGGGGAACAAAAAAGGTGTTCGTTTTTGTGTTTGACCCATATTGCACCATCCGTTCTTTCATCCTAGTGGTTTACCTTCACAGAATCACTCCCGCCACCCTGCCAGCATGTTGTGTGCGCCAGGTCCCTACAGGCATCTTCGGGATCAGGTGGCAAATTCATAACATACGCCAACAACATGACCTTGTCCTGGCCGAACCCACTCAAGCCCAGTGAAACTGGCAACAGGGGCCAACGGGGTGAGTGAGAATAAGAGAAGAATGAGACACCAGATGGATATGTTAATGTATTTGGCATGCTTTAATCTGCTTCTGTCTGTCTCTGTCATGCTCTTTCTCCTTGTCAATGAGGACAAACAGAAGGAAATGTCATTCTCAAAGCTTTACAACAGGCTGCTCAGGCTCTTTTAGGAACCACGGACCTTCTGCAGCTACAAATAATCATGGTTGTGGCAGAGAGTAGCTCAATTTGTGTCCCCTTGTGTTACAGCAGGCTGCTCAGGCTCTTTTAGGAACCACGGACCTTCTCCAGCTACAAATAATCATGGTTGTGGCAGAGAGTAGCTCAATTTGTGTCTCCTTGTATTACAGCAGGCTGCAATTTGCAGAAATGGTAAATCTTTAAAGAAGGAGGCTGGCACAAGAATCAAATCAGATATTTAGCCAAACATCTGGCAGTGTTATAAGCATATATAATATAATCATAACCAGCAGTTTAGATTTTGCTTTGAATCAATGTGTGAACATAAATCTCAAGATTTTAACAATTAAGAACTCTGTGTTACTGAATCACGTTACCTGCAGAACTAAAGTGAGTGTTGTTACAGGTGTCTTGCCATGACCACTAAAACTGTTGCTTTTGCTTCATGCACAAGCCAAACAAATTTTCACATCAAACCTGTATAGTTTTTGCTTGTCATCTTGACAGTTTTATTATTTGCTGACATTTGCAGAATAAGGACTTTGGTATGCTGGTAACTTTTGCTCTTTGAGAGATTGTGATGTTTTCAGAAAAACACCAATCAGGCATAACATTCTGACCACTGATAAGTAAAGCGAACGGCGCTGATTAACATACCATCTGTTAATGAGTTAGATCGGAATTAAGGAACAAGTAAACATTGCATCGTTAAAGCTGATTTGTTACAAGCAGGAAAAATGAGCAACTGTGAAGATTTGAGGGAGTTTGTCAGGGTCAAATTGTGAAGATAGACAATTGTTCCAGAGGAATCCCTTGAGATAAAGTTGGTTCCGCGGTATATGTTAAAGTACACAATGCAACACAGCACCTTGTCCCTGCCACAACAAACGGTGATTCATGAAGGGGTTGAGCAGCACAACATAATCTTAGGTTCTTGATATATTCTCATATCTCCCCAGATCTTAAAACAATCAACCATCTGTGAGATTTGCTGAACAAACAAGTATGTTGTAAAGCATGGCAATCTCACTTTCGGTTCTTAAAGGGTCTTCTGCTAATATATTTGGGGCAAATACCAAACCACACTTTTGGGAGTTCAGCGGTAATTCTCACTGTGAAAAAGAAAAAGTACAAAAATACAAAAAAAAAAAAAAAAATCATCTACAGTGTTGGTTGTCCCCAAGGCTGTTATCCCTCTTGTTATTTATTCTATATACAAAAAGCTGTACCAGTGCTCATCCTGGCAGGTACCTAATTAAGTTTGCTGATGATAAGGTCCTGGACCGCCTTCTCCAGAATAATGAGCAGGAACATGGTCCGGTGTTGGGTTTTTTTTTTTTTTTTTTTAGTTTTTTTTATCTACCTGTGTGAATACTCTCTTGAAAGCACGTCAAAGAAAAAAAAAATGTTAATCAATTTTGGACCCCAAGTCTAACAACTATCAGAGGGAATCATATACAGACTATTAATGAGTACAAGTATCTCAGTCAATCTAGATAACACATGACATACACAGAAGAAACAGAACAGATTTGACTTTCTAAATAATTATTTGATGTTAACTGTAAAATACTGATGATTTACAATGGTTTTGTGTAGAGTGTTTAACTACTTGTATTTTATGCTGCATTGGTTGGGCGATGGAAGCAGAAATGAACACACTAAGGAAAATAGTGACTATTGCCATTAAGATGCTGGGGATTAATTTGAATAACACATCTATAAACAGAGATACCTTAATGAACATGTTAACACTTTATTTGAAGGGGTGTGCATAAGACTGACATGACACTGTCATAAACATGACATAACACCTGTCATGAACATGAAGGAGTCTTTATGAATATTTGACTGTTGTCATGAAGTGTCATTCTGTAAATAATGACACTTTTAATGCAAAGTTGCTCTAAAAGTTGCATTGAAAGTCCATTAAAAATGCCAACTTTGCATTAAATTATCATTATTTAAAAAATCAGACACTGTCAATCCTGGCACATGATTAAGTAGTATGCAAAACAGCAATGAGCTGCAGAGGATGTTATTGACTTTTTTTTACATCGTCTGTGGTTAAGTGTGTCTGATGGAGATTGTGTGCATTGTAGTGATGCTGCTTTTAGTCATTAGTCAGACACAAAGCAGTTGCACTGAATGTATCTGAAAGAGCAGCTCTTTAGAGCTGCATTTACACAGAATTCCTCATCTGATCTCTTACAGCAAAGACTTCCCATCTAGTATGTCTTACATTGTCTTTGCTTAAAAACAAGTAACCCAATATGTTTGTTTTTTCCAATGGATGGTCTTTAGATTACAGCTGTAGGTTGTTTGCAAAGAGATAAGTGTACTGAACCACATTGGTGAACCACCTCTTGTGTATTTTATGTAAACATCACCAGTGCCTAATTTCAACAGCACTAATGACTACAGGAAATGTTTTTTTTTTTTCAAAACCGATAACACAAGAAGGAGTTTTTCGTATTTTTTATTTTATTTTATTTTTTTGACAATTTACCCAAACAAAATTTAGGCTTTTGTAAATAGCCAGAGTAACTTTCAAAATCAAACGATGGCAATTATTTGTTAGCAGTTTACTGGTTAAGTCTAAATTAAGTGTTTGTTGAAATACTGCATTCTTATAAAATTTACACATAAGATTAATTCATATTATTAACACTAATTTCTTTGCAAAGATAATAAAAAAAACATGCTTCAGCATCGTTTTTAGATTGTTGTAAGTCTAACTTTCAAAAGCCTTATAAATAATAGAAATAAAAAAAACAAAAACAAAAAACAAAGGAAAAAATATTGTATGCTTGTTTTAGTTAGTCCTACAGGGATGAAGTATTCCCTATACCCTCCATTTTTCATTAAGTTCTAAAGTAGTTTAAACCCCAATCGGCCAGACTTACTCGATCTGGTCAAGCTGCCCGTGAGCCTTTTCAACACTAAAACAACTTTAGAGAAAAGAGAAAACAGACTGTAACTACACTCCTGCCAGTCAATAAATAGAATAACTGACACTTCTGCCATTATACCATCCCTTTTCAGCTCTGAAGTAATGAACTGTAATAGAGAAATGATAATAATGATGATAGCCATAATTAGTGAGATAATAACAGGGTAATCACAGTGTGCCGTAACGGGAGACATTAGCCGTGATCTATGATTGATCTGTTGCAAGGGTTGCAGCTTGGTAATCGAGCAGGAAATCCCTGCAATGGGGAGATGGAAAAAAAAATGTTCTAGGGTTCAAGGATTTGTTGGTTATTAAACATCTCATAATATATGTCTTGTCTTGCGTTAATACCAATGAGTCCTGTGTTTTATAGATTAGAACTTTTATAGGAAAATAAATCACATTTAAATAAATCACATTTTGTTAGACAGGTGTTTTACTGTATTCTTCTGCTAACTAAATGTATCCATGTTGAATCTTCTCTGATGTTAGTAAAATGAATAGATAGGGAGAAAAAACAGAACATAGTCAAAAAATGCCAGATAAATGTTGACTATATGGACAAAGTTGTCCTCGGGCTCTTGACCCCACCTCCTTCTGTTAATAGAGCATTTGTTCTATTTCGTAAAGATATTCTATGACATATCCTAAATAATTTGTCTAAATCTAAATTGTAAGGGGCAAATGTGTGTGTGAACACATTATTCAAATAAAACTCACTCAAAAATGCGACTAGTACGAAT
Source organism: Poecilia mexicana (assembly GCF_051168715.1). NCBI lineage: Eukaryota > Metazoa > Chordata > Actinopteri > Cyprinodontiformes > Poeciliidae > Poecilia > Poecilia mexicana. The sequence continues at coordinate 46,189,332 of NW_028263371.1, read as the reverse complement.
AACACAGGACTTTATTATTGATGTAAATTAAGCGTCCATCATCTCTGAACATACATAAAGTCATGGCATCATAATGACAGGAATCAAATAACAGCAAGCACTATGAATCTGATCATATGTCAATGAATCTATCAGCCAGTCTTACTTCTCAATTTTTCCTATTCAAATCACATCCTTTAATGAGGAAGAGAAGGAATTTCATCCCAACCTCATCTGACTAACTCTTCACATACGATTAAGATCACCCTACAGTCTCCATGACCTCAGTGACTCAGTGGGACCTGCTTTGATGGGCGCAAGTTTGGTAAACCTTCTCGGTGTGAGAAAATCACAACAATGTTTGCTCTTCTCAGTTGTTTCTACTATTATCCTATGACACAGTACAATGTTAAATACTGTATAAAGTATCAAATGTTTTAAACATTCTCAACATCAGAACAGCAGCAGTTTTACACAGAGTCAGAATACAACGGACAAAAATGTTTAAAATATTTTTGCTCTTTTACTGCAGGCACCACCAGCCTGTGTGAAGTTATGTATTTAATGAATGTAATCAAATTAGTTATTTTAATTGTTGCATTTGCAGTTTTTATGCCTGTACTAGGCTTCATTTAACAGTGTGAAAGTGTGGGTGTCCAGAAGTCACTCATTAGTGTTGACCTGTCTCCCAGAACCACCAGTCTCATCCATTGTGTAGGCTGTCTGCAGTCATCCATTTCCCCCCATCACCCTTCTTGGCCACATCCATCTCTGCTCAGTCACACACTTTTCAAACTGTGTCACTGCTGTAGGTGTGTGTGTGTGTAAGAGAGGGAGATTGAGTAGGAGACAAAGATGGAAAAATGGGAAAGGAAAAGAGAGCGTCTTCCTCTTGGCTTGATGGAATACTTGATAGACAAAATGGCAAACGGTGAGTTAGTATAGGCCAAATCCTCTTTCTGTATCTGACTCTCTTGGCTGCTTTTTATCTGCCAGCTGCCTGAGGGTTTGTGACTTTACATTAACAGGTCATTCTAGTTGGCCAAGTTTCATTTCAAGCATTCTTTATGTGCTTTGCAGATAAAAGCAAAAACAATTCTCGTATGCCTGTAAGACAGCATGGTAATCCAGCTGTAGATTTCCCATCTGTATGTTTTTTATCTGCATTGGCTCTTGCTGGTAGCTGAATGAGCAAGGTGGTGCACATCTCATTAATCTTCCTTCTTAACCAAGTTCTTTTTGAAAAATTGTAATGTCCTTACTTTTTCGATCCCAATAAGCTGGAATATCATTGAAAAGTTATTTTATTTATATGGTAAGTGGACTTAACTTATATAGCACTTTTCCAATCATTTATGACCACTCAAAGCGCTTTACACTAGAGTCACATTCACCCGTTTTCACTCTCTCACAAGCACACACACATTTATACACCAATATGCAGATCGGTAGGCAGTTCGGGGTTAAGTGCCTTGCCCAGGGGCACATCGACATGTGGCAGGATGAAGCTGGAATCAAACCTACAACCTTCCAATCACAAGACAACTACTCTACCCATAGAGCCAAAGTCCCCCACATATATGGATTTATTGCACACAAAATGATATTTTCAAGTCATTTTGATTGCGATGTAAATTAGAATATTTCATAATGACTAAGACACTATGTAATTTCACTTGGCTGACACTAATGTCAGCCTAGTGAAATGTATGTCTACGTACTGTGCAGTGTATGAAGTCAATACTTTGTTGGGGCATCCTTTGTGATAAGGCAATGGGCTTTGTTGCAAGTAAGGTCACCCACTGCAGGAAATGGTATCCCTCATCTCTCTCTGCACCATAACCCCTAGAATCTTTATAGGTGTTGGGTCAGGTGAGCTTTCTGGCCAATCAAACACAGTGATCCAGGCTTAGCTTCATATTGTGACTCCCCCAAATCTTTACCAAACCCTCTCCTACATCCAGTGCGATCTCTTTGGAGCCTTTTCTAACTTTACTGGTATTAAAAGAAAGGAATTACTTCAGATATAACTATCATAGTCCCATTTTTATTTGGCACGTATATTTCTGTAACATAAAACAAGAATCATTATCATTTTAATTATTTGCAGTTAAACTTACAAACGTTAGCAACTATGCCTTTTGTCTTTGGGGCTTACACTATTAGTCAAAGTGTTTATACTTTATTTTTAACCATATTATGCTTGGAAATACGAATTTGATGCGATGTGATTTAGTTTAGTGGCCGGATAGTGTCACCGGTCAAAAATAAGGAATCTCTTACACTGAACTCTGACCCAGTGTTTAGACTGCAGTAAACGCAAAGCTGGGAAACAAAATGCAAACAAGTCAGTCCATGCTCCATAGCACAGACTTTTGTTGTATAGATAATAAAATCCAGATCAATATAAAGGAGTTGAGGTCATCTCTCAAAGCTATCTAAATGCCACTAGCATTTCTTTGAAATATTATATTATATAAGACGACCATGGACCAAAATGCTGTATTTGATATACTTTATTAGGGCATTATCTAGTGAGAACTATAATTTTTTTTGTCACTTCTGACTCTCCTGCAATGTACAAAATATACTAGCCTACGTGCAGTGTGGTTCAATATCCCAATACATAAACATTCAAAAATACATTAAATCAAATAAACTAATCCAGCTATTCAGTTGCTGGAATTCCAGCATACAGCTGCTGCTATAATAAATTAAATATTTAACCACAGGGATGGAGGCATTCTGGTCGCCGACACAGAATATATACTAATGCTGTAATGAAAGACCCCGACAGAAATGTTTCAGAATTAATTAGTACACACATGAAAGAGAGGCAGACAGCAAGAGCCAGAAATTGAGGAGAAGGAAGATAGGCGGACACTTGTTGACATTTCTAAGGGTTGGGATAATCAAAGGCTTGATTCGTGTGATCTACTTCTTGCTCTGTGTCTTAAAATCTAGTCTCAGAGCAGGGATGTTATCTGCCATGGATGGCGGGAATCAAACATAGGAAAGAAATGTTTTCTCTAAGAGTGCATATAAAAATAGGATTATGTTCATTGGCTTAAAGAATATGTCAACAATGCTTAGTAACACTTAGAACATGGAAAGTAGGACACAGATATAAATATTTGACAATTTGGGGTGTTTACCTGAGGTCAGTTGCAAGTGCATTTGAGTCATTACGGTAGGGGCTGTCAGTTTTTGGAAGCTTTTCCTCTTTATTTTGGCAGCCACGGCAATAATAATCATTTTAAAAAAGTCACTCCCTTAACCTGTTATTATCATGTTTAGCATGATGGCAATATACTCATTTGAAGGCATTTCTTCAGAGATACTAATGCTAAATAAAAAGCAGTGTGATGTAAAATAAAGTTCTTGTAATGGCTCTACGATGATCAAAGGAGGCAATAAGACATTTTAGGGAGAGTTCAAATTTAACATTTTTATTTGACAAAAAGCCAATTTAAAACTGATCCTGTAAGCAAATAAACCGATGACTATACCTACGTTTTATAGCAAGGGCAACAAAACTTTAAGTTTAAAAAAAAATAAAAATTTGCACAAAAGGTTAAAACATTCCTTTGCAACTTTTTGCTATTTTTATGGTCACTGGCTGGCTGAAAGGTGAACTGCCACCTCAGTCTCTAGTATTTTGAAGCTTTCAATAGATTTTCTCCTGAGATTGTCTGAACAAAAGAAAGATTAGCACGTCATGGTTCTGTCACCACTATGTGTCGCTGTAAAGACTGTGTGTTTCTGGGAACAGACAGTTTACCTTTACCCTGATGTGGCATTTTGCATGGAAGCCTAAAAGGTCAGTTTTGGTTTAATCCAACAAGAGCAACTTCTTCTACATTTTTATTGTGTCCTTCTAAACTGCTTCCAGCCAAATGCAAAGAGTGGTTCTTAACACTGACTTTCTTCCTTCTACTCTTTGAGAAAGACCCATATTTGTGGAATGTGTTGTTGAGCAGAGCACCTGACCTGTGGATCTTTGCCACTAGACTATTTTCCTCAACTTCACAATTGTGTACTACTTTAAGTTGGTCAAAATTAAAATCTCAATAAAATACACTAAAGTCTGTAGATGTAATTTGACAAAATGAGTAAAATGTTCAATGGGATTTAAACCCCTTTTCTCAATACTGTGGGTGTATAGATGTTCCTACGGTGATGTAAATTTATTAAGGAAATCACACAAAGTCAATGCAAACTTGATATTCTTTAACAAGATTGTGCATTTGGAGCACTGAATCAAACTGATTTTCTTTTCAGATTTTGGTAAATCAACTTCATTTTCTCTACCAAAAAATATTGCTTTTTCATAACCCAAATATGGCCTTCATTTAGACGAATGAGGAAGAATTGTAGATAGACATACATAAATAGAAAACCCTTTGACCTATTTCACAATTAATATTCAAGCACCAGTTTAGACTGCCCACAAAAAAATGTAATAGAAAGGGAAAAAACGGAACAGTTGGTCAGTGGGTAGATTAACTGAAATATTTATATACAAGAAAATAAAATCAGCTCTGATAACAGCATGGCGATCGTACAGCATGTGTAATAACAGAGGAACAAAACATAAAAGTGATTGTTCATGAGAGGTTATGGTATATTCCTCATGCTTTAATGTTCAGAGAGGTGGAAAGAAAATACTGGATTCACAAGCTAAAATAAAAATAAAAACAAAGCAGAGAAGCAAGTGGGAATAGAGACAGAGTGGAAAGGGAATTGGAGTGATGTGAGTTTTCATGGGAACCCTAGGGACGTCTGTAATGAGCTGGAGGGAGGCATGTTTGCCTTGCTTGGTTTACAAAGAGATATGACCCTGTGATACACACAGTGGGGCTTTTTAACCACTCCCACACACATCCATATAATACTGGACTCAAAGGAAACCCAAGGCAGTCATCTCAATGAAGACAGATTTACCAAGAATGAGATTTTGCAACAGTGTAATGGAGGCTTCTTAAATGTGTGGCACTGAAAGAGAACAGTTCAGAGCAACATCGTGAAGTAGGTCCCACAGGTAGCAGAACACCAGCTTGTCCTTCCACGGCAGAATACCAAGGGTTCAGAATAGCAGAACATTAAGCAGTCAGGTAACAGTCAGGTTAGCTGCTCTGTATTATCACTTGAATCATTCTGTGTCTTTTGTTGAATGTGTGTAGTTTGCAAATATACACATTCAAGAAAAAAAACACTATAAAACATAACTTGTTCAAACCAAGTCTAAAAAAAGTTGTGTATTTCTCAAAAGTACATTACAAAGAAAACAAAGGATATCATACGACCAAAAACAAGACTAACTCCAGATTAAATGGTTGTGACAGCAGTTCTAAATGAGATACAGTTGAAACCAGACGTTCACACTAAGAATACAAAGAACCTCTTTCCTCTTCCTGTCTAACATCAAATCCATTTAAACTTTTCTGCTTTCAGGTCAGCTACGATTATCAGAATTATTTGCATTCGTTAAAAAGACTGTCACTAATGTTAAGGCTAGCTAGCATGGCCACCGATGACTGTGGATAAATAGTTCACCTGTAAGGGGAAGTTGTTTCTCCTCCATTACCACATGGAACAGCATGCACACAAAAGTGACTGACACTGCTAATAGCTTCCTCCTGGTTATAATTGGCTGATTTTGACCGGGAACAATGTATTCCTGCAGATTGTAGCTCAGGAAGAAGTTTTTTTTTATTTTTATAGAAGTTGCATACCGCAGTGCATGTAAACTCCAAAATTTTAATTTAATAAATAATAAAATAAACAAACCTCAAGCAAATCTGTCACTCAACATTCAGTTATTTAGTTAATAGAGAAAAGCTGATAATGTCAGTAGAGGAACTGTTTCTAGATCCATTCATTTGTCCATCTCCACTCATCCTTGCAGGATCCCAGGGGGATGTGGCACCTATCTCCAGCTGTCAGTGGCTTGTGCACCCTGGAAAGGTCGTCGGTACATCACAGGGCACAGGGCAGGTGCTAGGTATTATGATTAATTTAGCCCAGGTGATGAACAGGCAACATGTCCACCCAATGGTCGCTTGAAATAGGCTGCAGATCACTTATACCCCCCAGCCCCCTCCCAAACCCTGCATTGATATGTGGATATAGGCAATGGATGGATGGATGATTAATTCAATATTTGCTGTAGGCCACATATTCACTTTAGTCCTCAAATTGTGCCTCTTTAAATCCCAAAAGTTAAACTCCCAGAAGCTGTTGTCACACTGAGCCCAAAAGCAGGGAATTGAGTGCATGTTGTGGCAAATTGTGTTTCACGCTGTCTCTTTTGGGGCTTAAGTGATGCCCCCCATCCCCCTTCCCCTGTTGTCTGACAGGGATGTTTATCTCATGAAAGACCACAAAGGATGTACAAAATAACCACCATCTATTGTGCGTTTTTTTGAATGTCTATAATGTTTACATCTTCCATTGTAAAATGTTATATAAAATATCCACATAAAAACTTATTGTCTTGTAGCTGTTATACATTAGTCCAATAATTTGCTTTGCTAATTTAGTGTTGTCAGAATATCTGTGCATAAAACAGTGGAGCTAAAATAAAAAAAAAAAGTCTCAACAACCTTCAATAAGTCAATAATTCTTTAAATAGTTGGACAATCTCTATTTTAGCAAAAGTCTGACATATAAAAATAGATTCAAAACAAGTTTCAAAATGTGAAACTTGACGGGCCGAAAAATATCAGCATCTAAAATGGTAGTGACTACGCAGGATGAAGGTCTATAAAATGTGGCTCAGGTCGATCTGGTAGATGATACACTTCACATAAAAAACAATATTCCTTATAAACTACCAAACAAAGGGTCAGCAATCACTAAATTAGATAGACAAAATATATGTCACAACCTATAGATTTAGAGAAAAAAATAAAATGTGTGTTTTTATTACCTTTTATGTTTGTCATTGGTTTATGGTAAATGGTCTGTACGTGTACAGTGCTTTTTCAAATCCAGAGGATCCCAGAGCGCTCAGTTACAATCAGTCATTCACACATGCATTTAATTCACATTTTTTTAATACCAAAAGTGCCTTAATCAATAGTTGATATTATTATCAATAATTATTTATATAAAATGTAAATTGAGTGAATGGTAAAAACAAATTGTCAAAGTCTACAAGCACACGAGTGCATTAGATGTCATGACTGATGATATAGAAGACAGACATGGTCAAGGTGCAGCATTGGTGAATGCTTTTCATTTACTGGATATTAGTAGGTATTAGTCATTAGTTTTCTTTGAGGGACCAGTATAATTTTCACAAAAAAAAAAAAAAAAAAAAAAAAGTATCCACTCCAAAATAGTACATTTAAAACTCAACTAAAATGTGCTTGGGCAAGCCAAATGTCTGGGTTTACAATCACTAAAGATAATAATTAGACTTTTCATGAACAGTGACATGGATATTTTTAGACGACCTAGTATGAGTTTCACTGACAAATGTATTGGCACATTCCAGAAGGTGAATGGAAATATGAAATTGGACTGGCAATGAAGTAATTAACTTCAGTTCAAATAAACAACTAGATAGTTGAATTTGACACAATTGGGTCTGCCAGCAGGACAATAATTTCAAAGCCACCTCAAAGCCATCACTGGAAAACACAGCACTTCCAAACAATAAAGCTCATCGAATGGTGTCTACAATTTTCATACTAAAAGTGGATCAACTGTGGAGAAAACACAGATCAACCAGAAAACTAACCAGTTTAAATAAGCTCTTCTTTTTCTCATAAGGTGTGTTAAAATATTCAGGAAAATTGTGCCGTGAACTTTGTTGGTGGCTTATAAATGTATGATTTCTGTGCAACTTCCTAATGTCTGCATAACAGTGAAACACAAACTCTTAAAATGGGTGGTACATTCACTCAACCACAAAATTAGTCCTCAGGAAGATAATTACCATAATAATTGTGCATGAGTGTACAAGAAAAAAGTGTGTTATCTAGGAGATGTACAAACTTGACATAATGAGAAGGAAGTGATAGTTTGTTATAGTCAAAATAAACATAAAAACAGACACCAAGACCATAGTATGATAATGATGCATTTGCAGTAACCCAAATAAACTGATCATTTGTATGAGTTTCAAAGAAGATCAGCTATTAATTTAGATTGGCTGTGATGATGGTCTTGATGCAGAGGTTACTGCAGGGATTGTGTTTCAGATTGATCTTTACAGTGGTAAAGACCATTTGAGACAGAATGCACACATACATGATAATAATAACAAAACGTAATAACAAAATAACAATGAACCAACAAAGTTTTCACAATAAAGTCTAACAAATTAAGTCTACCAATTTACCTTGTCAGTATAACAGAGGTTAGAACAAAGTACATTTTGTATTTGTATAGATCCAGCATGGCAAGTCTCACTGCCAGATGGAATTGCCTTTGATAAAAATATATATAAATATAAAAAATAAATAAAAATAAAACATTATGTGGAGGATGATAAGTGTGTCCCAAATTTAGATGATGATTTAATATTTCCCTTGGAAACTCACTGGAGAACAGCCAGCTTTGATTTAGCCAAAAACAGCAACCACAGTATTTGTATAAGATATTAAATCTGAGGCTGCATCTGTTCCTAAGTCATTTCCATTCGCCGTTCTCTTTCTTTTGACTCATTACATTTCTCTCGGTTTAAAACACTCTATGCAGTCAATCAGAAAAATGCACCGTGCTTGTGAATATTCAATTGTTAAAATGTGGGAGATACACATTTCCTTTTTTTTTTTTTTTTTGCGTGAAATAGCGCAGAATAAGACAAAGCTTCTGATTCTAGGACAGACAAATTCACTATATTTAATTAAAATTCCTTCCTGTAATCATACTCCTGTAACACTGAGTTCCTCACCGACATTTACTCCACCAAAGCCGAGCAGGTCTGTGAATTATTGAGCTCAATTTTTTTAGGAATATTGGAAATCCTTAAGCAGGCTAAAAACTGCCAAATCTAAAGCCTCTGAGGTAACTCGAGGATTTAAAGGCCCAAATGTATTATTTCATCTGATGTATCTGAGTACAGACAGTAACTCAGTTCACAATTGATCTTATATCCAAAGCAATCACTTGAGGTTAAATAGCAGACAAATAGCAAAGTGACTGATCTTTCAAGTGCCCAATAACATACTCATAGTAACATCTAGTACGACCAAATCAATTAAGCATTATAGCAGCCCCTTCACTACAACGTGTACTACTTCTTACCTTGGCAATCTGGACGCACCAGTTGAGCAGCAGCTGTGATCCGATGTTGTCCTTGTGCTCGTGGACGTAGTCAAGCAGGCAGCCATGAGGCATCAGTTGTGTCACCAGCTGGATAGTTGGACTCAGGCAGACACCCAACAGCCGGACAAGGTGAGGGTGCTCCATGCTGGCCATTATTAAAGCCTCCTGAAAAAAAAGATACATTTACACTAAGCAATGCGGGGTATTATGGGCATGGCTAGTTAAAGCTTGCTTTAAAACACGCAAATTAAATTACCTAGGTATATTTGTCCTGTGGTAGAGAATGTCTAGATTTATAAACTTTAAAAAAATGGTTGGTTTTAATTCAGTTGGATAATGTGTAAGTAATGTGTTGTTCTCATGAGTCAGATAGTTTGACCTTCATGTAGTTCTATTTTAAATCTGTGTAAACATCAAAAATTTGGAATTGGCTTGATGTGCTTAATCAATAAATTCCTAACCACAGAAAAAAAGCACATCAGTTTGTACATCTGCACAAAACGATGTACAAAAGGATCCCTTTGTTTTTATGTTGTATATGTTTTCAAATGAATTTTAATCAGGAATGAGTGGTGTGCTACTTTAGAAAAACAGTGTAATGCAGAGGTTCCCAAACTGTGGGGCGCGCCCCCTAGGGGGGGCACCATGTCATTGCAGGGGGGGCGCAGGAAGCCGTCTGGATGAAAAAACAAAACAAAACATGAACACTGTATGTGCTGGGTTTTTACCTTAGAATGGCCAACTCTCTGTTATTCCTATGCCAATTTGATACAGTAGAGGCTTCCACACTTCCCATATTTGTGTCCTCTGTCACTTTTATCAGCAGTTAAAACTGTTTAAACATGTTGTAACCTGTTTTTCCAAGCCGCCTTTAAACGCAACATGAGCGCTACGACGCTCGCGCTGGGTTTCCACCTGTGAAGGAGACCTGCTGCTGCTGTGCGGAGCTACGTAGGTTTGTGTTAGAATCACGGCAGCAAACCAGCAAAACCCAAAGAACTTTTCACAGTTTTTCCCTCCAAACTAACCGACTGAGTTGAGTAAAGCTGTTGGATCCAGGTAATGTTGGCTAAAAGATGACTAGCTAATATCAATACAGAACCTTAAGCTTAACAAGTACCTTGGAGGCTACCGATGTTGGTGTCTATTTTCAGCTACGTACATTCATTTTGCCCCCCCCCCCGTCACACGCGTCGTTTCAACCAGACAGCCATTTGTAATCCATAGTGGGGGGGCACAGAAAATGTTTGGAAACCACTGGGGGGGCGCAGAAGAAAAAGTTTGGGAACCACTGGTGTAATGAAAGGCTTCAGGTAAATGCAAATAACCACCAACATTTAGTAGTTTTTGACAAGTGTTCAGCTTCTGGTTATATGACACTTGTAACACATTTTGTTTAAAAATGCAAAAGCACCAATGTTGTTTTTGCATTGCCTCAGAACTACTTCTTTGATAAATTTAGTAATGTAAAGGAATCAAAAACATATAAAATAAGAGGTTTTCATTAATATTTGACAACACAGATGACTTTAAGGGAAGTGTGTATTTGCAAACCTTTTGGAATATTATAATGACCTAGATTTAAAAAAAAGAAGAAGAATTTCCATAAACAGTTTTATTTCCATATTTCAAGTCTAACAAAACTGATAACATTTTAATCCCTTAGAATCATCACCTTGATCAAAGTTCCTTTAATAGAGCAAAACATTTTGATAGCAAATAAGAGAAAATGAAGTCAGTCAGTTAAGTTAGCTAAAATGTTTTCAGATAAATCCTCATCATAAAAAGGTATAAACCTTACTCTTGAAATGTCATATTGTGCAAAGACAGTTTTCCTGTTAATGTCAAAGGACAAATGCTCAAACACTCTCACACTCCTGAAGCGTTCATCAATTCTACTATTGTAGACTGTACTGTTGGAGATCACAGGGCCCCTTATTCTCTTTAAGGCTGAAGTTCCTCTTGAAGTGAGCAGCAACGATGCGCTCAGTCAAAAACAGTGGAATTCTATTCAGTGCAAAGATCAAAGTGACTTGCTACTGCAAGACATTTTGTGGTCTTCATAGTAAAATAAAGATGTAGTAAATACAGCAAAGAGGGGGGGTTGCTGTAAATCATTAATACCTGCCAGGAAAATTTAGCAAAAATGGTTTCTTTCTAGTTGTTTACTTCACACTGTGGATGTCTTGTATAAATGTAAGAAATGCAAATCTCTGGCCTGCAGTATTACATATGATCAAGGTAGCACATCTTTCAACATTTTTTTTTAAATAAAATAATGCTAAAGGCAAGAATATAATTAAAATGGATTGAAAACTGTTCATACACAACCTGATAGGTGTAAATGTTTTGAGTCAATGTGACAATTGTTGAACAAATAGCTGTGCAGCAAAGTACACAAGTCATGAGGATTACACAGTCAAGAGAATGTAAACTCACCATGCTTCAATATTTCTCCTTTTTCCTTTTTTGTTAATTAAAGCTGCAGTAAACATATTTTCTTTTTTAAATAATTGTACATATTTTATTAAAATTTTTCATATTTGTTAAAACAGTCACTATATCCTGACAAAATGAGATAGATAATCTGTGAAAAAAAATGAAGCCGTGGTGACCTCCCTGAGGTTCTAATGCCATTGCTTAGTTAGAAACAACCAACCAGAGCCAGGAGGAGGGCATTAGCACTGTCAATCATCCTTGTGTATGTATACTTCACACCCTTCCCCGTTGCTCTCTGCTTCACTACAGCAACTTCCGTACAGTGGAGCCTACTGATAAGGATTGCTTGACCACCGATGAGTTTTCCTGTGATAGCAAGTTATTTCACTGCCAGCTGGAGACTCAAATTACAAGCACCACTTCATTCTAAGTTTTGAAATCAAGGAACATTTTTCTGATTGAAGTGATCAAAAGACGGGAAGACTTTCTGAACGAAGGGTTTCCTGATCCTGCAAGCCCTTGCTTCCGCAGGAAAAAAATCCCACAGCATGTGCTCCTTCTGCACCAGTGGTACAGCTGAACGATGCGCTCCAAACCTTTCTGTCCATAACTCCTCAACGTGCTCTCAGTTCCCATATAGAGGGATGCATTGAATTCAATGTCTAGTTCAGACAAGATACTCAGATAGAATGTTTTTTTATTTTATTTTTTTTTTTTGGATCGATTTAGTTACCTTCGCGTGTACTCTGTGTAAAATTGAAAATGTCTGCGCGTCTACTCCAACTGGTCAGGTGTGTGAATTGTAATCTATCAAAATGACAGATAGTCTTCAGATTTTTCCATTACTGTTTAAAAAAATGATCAAAGGAGTAAAACATTCTGTTAACACCACGTCTGGGTGAAATGTAGTGGTGGTAAAGTGATCAGGAAGAACTTAATCCAAGGTTCACAATATATTTGTTTAGTTACTGTGGATAAGATTTTAAATTAATCTACAAAACTTTATAACTGATTCTAGCTGGATGTAGTAAAACTCACAATTTCATTTATTTTGCTTAACTATTATCTGACCAGAAACACAAGACATCTGAGAAAATGGCCTGTATCAGTGATCCACAAGGACGTACAGCTGAAACCAAATATTTGCATACACTGTTTATGTAGATCAGCAATTTTTGTTCTAATTCTGACTTTACAGACATAGATCAACTAATTTAAAAAAGTAATAAAAATAAAAATATCAAAATGTTAAATTATTATTATCTCAATAAAGAGAAAAGTATAGGATCCACTAAATATCTTTTATTTCCACATTCATGTTAACTGTTTTTTTTTAAATATTATTTTTATTTTTTATTTTTTTTGCAAGGCTGTGTTTTGCTAATAATAGACATCTGAAAAGAACTAAAGACCTTAGTCATTTTACAAGGAAAATGAACAGAACATTTTTTGAAGGACAGACCACGGGTTATCATGCAGATTCATCCTGACAAGCCCTCAAGCAGAAATTTGGCTTCAAAAGTAAATATATTTTATAGTGAGCTTCTCTCTCTATAGGAACATTCTCTACTGCAAAACATACTATGGACATTATTAATGCACACATTTGAAAATGTGCATAGAAAATGCTACTAGTCCTAATAAATTGCTTTCTTGCCATCTAAACATGGCAGTTTGGCAGCCCAACAATGTTTTAAGGCCTGCAAAAAACCATTACTTTTCTTTACACTGGTAACATAGCAAACTCTAACCCAGACCCAGTCTACAAATCCAGTCTAGAAATCAATAAATCATTGTGATATTTTACAAATTTAGTGAAAATAGGTTTAAATCAGCAACAAAGAGAATCCAATCTACAATTCACTTTCTTTAGTTCTCCATTATGACTCAGTTGGAGACCTCCAAATGGCTGGATTGAAATCCCACAGATGCTTTCTTAGATCAAGACCTGGGACATATGAATGTGAAGACAACAGCTCAAATTCACCAATGTGTTTCTCAAAGGATTCCTAACCACTTTGAATTGTGGCTAAGACCATTATCCTACTGAAAGAGGTCACAGTTACCATGAAAGTTTTGGAAATTCTTTGTTTCATGGAAACAATAATTATAATTTAAAGTACTAAAAAAACATTCAAAATTAGCCATTCAAAACAGTAAAACTGAACATCAACCAACATTGAGTTCAATGTTTTTGAACTACAGACTTACCATATTTGGACATGGATGTGAATACTGAACATTATTTTGACTTCTCTGCTATGCCTTGGGCTGTCACTTATTGCAAAATAAAGTTTTCTTGTTGAATGTGATTTTGCTCAACCATTTGATTGTTTCACTATCCTTTACATTTTGAGCTTTAATCAGTTTTTTTTTCTTTTAATTTGCTTTAATTTTCAAATTATGGAGTTCTGGAATTCTTTGAAAACATTTGTCAGCTAAAGATAAAGAGCTGAAGTCGGGACATAAAATGTTTGAAAGAGCATTGTCCAAAACATTGCACTGCCTTTGCCAATTTGTGTTCAGGTAAGTAATGCACAAGACATCAAAGCCAAGTTGAAGAATTCATCAAAAAAAGTTCCTCCAAGCTGACTAATATATACCTTTCAGTAGCAAAGATAGTCAAATTACTCACTTTGACTGTCGCATTTTGATATGCCATTTTCTTACTCCAGTGAGAGAACTTTATATTTCCATCATAACACCAGTTCACACAGTAAATGACACAATTTTCCTTATTCAATCAGCTACTAGTTGAATCTATATGTAACCTTCAGCTGTGACAGGTACGTCACTCTGGTTTTCTGGTTATTCGACAAGCCCCCAAAGAACGCAGGGCATAAAATTAACCACACATGGGAAATTCATCAAAGCCATCATGACAAAAATAGTAATTCTAACACTCAAACACTCTTCCTTTCTGACTGTCAAACTAAGTGCAAAACATGAGTGCAAGTGGGTCGCGTTCAGTGTGTGTGTGTGTGTGTGTGTGTGTGTGTGTTGATGAGAGTTATTTCATCTGCATTGCATCATGATAGTGTAATAATTTAGATTTTTTTCCTTTTCCCTTTTCAGATGAGCCAAGTTGTGAATGTTTTATAAATGGGGCCGTGTGCTCTGTGCTGTGAGTCTCTTGCGTGAAATGTGTGTATGTCTGCATAGGTAAGACTCTTAGGGACCCCTGACTGTGACTTATGGGGCTCCAGCTTTTTGTTCTCAGTAGCTTCAGAGCTTTCTTTGACTTGTTTTTTTGTATCATAAAACCATTTTGTGGTGTTTGCTTTTAGGATGGCAATTTTCTGACAGTAAAACGTTTCTTGAGATTGTGTACTAGATCAACTAGGACCCTTCCTAGAATGTCTTAGACCAATTTGTATACTGATTAAATAGATTTTAATATGTATAGGAGCTACCTTTAAAGCACGTGCTCCTATAGTTCAGGCTACAAAAGACTTGAAACCGGTGCACTGGTTCACCTTCCAGGCAGACAAATACACAGTGTGGTTAATATCTCAAATCCATTCAGTCCAGATCTAAGCCAAACTGAACATCTGTGACAAAACTTGAACACTACTATTCAAACATCCTCTTCATAAAATCTGACTGAGCTTGAGTAGTTTTGCAAAGAAATCGTACAAAAACGTAAGTCTCTAGATGTGCAGTGGTTTTGCAGATAGAGAGAGAAGATTGGAATCTGCAAAATATTATGTGATTTTCATCTCTGCACACGTGTCCAAGCATGACTTGAAATACAGAACACTAGACTTGAGAAATGGTTATGTAAGACTTGAGTTTGGAATGAAAAATAAATGTTTTTATTCCACAGGAAACCAGAAATAGATCATTTTTAAGATACTCACGTCCATGAACTCCACATTTGCCTTGGGTCCAGTGGCCTCATTAAGGATTTTGATGGCCACAGGAATTTTTACAGTTTCACCCTCTGGGACCCAAATACCCTAAAGAGGAAAGAGAAGTACAAGCAGGTTTGACTCATTACACTGATTACAAACTCACATTACTGAGTGAAGCTGTGTTAAAGAAACATGCTATAGATCTTGGAAGAACAAGAGGAATCTCTATTAAAAATGTAGAGTTTCTCATCCTTCCAACTGTTTCATATTCTCACCTGCAGAGTATGAAAATGTTCGGTCTGCTGTATTAATAAGGGAATGTTGCCCTTGGAGAAGGCTGAGGTAAAATGACTGAATCTTGTTGAACAATCTAATTTCAGGTTGGATTACTGTGATTTAGCAACCAAACCATCTAAAGATTGTGTGAAAACATTACCCTCTTAACTCCTCGTATTATTAATCATTTTTCACCTTTGTTCTACAGAAACGTGACTGTACTTCAACAACACCTGGTATCATGTAGCAGAAACAAGATTTAAGTTTATCACTAGCTTTGTTTTATGTATTTTAGCCTATTTTTAACAATGTGTTATTCAAAACATTGTCAACGTGCTCTTATTGAACAAGTAAACATGAAATACTAAAGTTTTAATTGCAATCTCAATTGTTTTCATAATTTTTGAAACTGAACGAATTGCTTTTTGTAGTTAAAACATCTCACATCATACAATTTTAGAAAAAAAAATTGAATTGCATGAATTCAGTAATAAGAAGCTATATGGGTAAACATAATTGTTCTTTTTCAAAATCTCTGGTTCTACAATTAGCACTGACCCTCACATATTTCATATTTTATCTTTTTAAAGTTTTTTAAAGCTTTTTAAAGTTGACTGTCTATAGATTATTTATTGATTTTCGGTTTTCCTGTGGTATAAATACAACAAGACATTGAAGCAAATTCTGTTCACGTAAGAAATTACAGATGAATGTTGATCTTTCTGTCTAAGAAACTGACAATGATATAATAGCAACTCATCAAAAGCATTTAGAACAATGATAAAGGATGGCAGAAAAAAATATATAGAGAAGGGTCTTATATAGAGAAGGGTGGTGTTTTGATTCATTAGACGTTTATTTTCTGCATCCAAATTTATTTATGGATTTTTACACATCTTTCCAATGAGTTCCTATATTTATAGATGTAACGTTTGTATAGTCAAACAAATGCATACACATATTTTTTTTCATGCTTGTAGTTTAATTCCATTTCAAACTCTGATTGTGCTTTAGAAAATTTGTGCATGTGGATGAAAATACTATGGAAATTTAAATATTAGTACCTAGAGCAGCAGAAAGAGACACTTTCCAGTTTTATTATAGTGTCTTAATTGTGCAACTTAAAAGTCACAGTAACAAAAAATATAAAAATAACATCTTCTGTCAACTTCAGAGACACTATCAAATTTACAGGTCTTTGGCGAGTTTCAAATTTATTTATTTATGTAATTTTAACCTTAGTGTTCTCACACCAAAAACTGTGTTGTCAGCATTCATCAAAGAACTACACGTTAGTTGACTTACCATTACAACGTCCATTGTGCAAAATAGCATGATGCGACAATCACTGTAGTGAACAGCACTGATCCCAGATTTTTTTAATACTAAAGTATAACATATTTCCGCCAGAGTATAATGTAGACTTTCTAATTTTAGCTGTGTTTTTGGCTTGAATCTCTCATCCAGTATTGCACTGGCAATGACCTCCGCTCCCTCTTATTTCATTGTCACCCCAGGGCTCCCAGTGTCACCTATTACTTATTCTTTTTATTTTACACCCCCACGCTTTTCATCAAATATGCTGTCACTAATGATTCTGATATCCATCTCTTCCGCCGATCATAATGTGTGTCTGTCTGGCATCACATGAGTTACATGTCCTATATGACCTCTCATATGAGCCAGTTTGTAGACTGAAATCCTCAGGCAAAGTGCTACTTATCTGTTTTCAAGGGTTTGGTGGAGCAATTGAGGGGACAAATTATTTGTAGTCTAAATCCCAAAATATATATATTTTTTATCAAGATCTTTGCAACATATGTTTAGTAGAAAATGATTTTCAAATCCAAAATTGTAATCGCATATTTTAAAAGTCCCCAAAGCTCACATTTTACCTTGTATACAGTCCCAAAGGCTCCAGAGCCAAGGATCTTGACTCTTTTAAGTTCCGTTTCTTTAAGGATGCGAAGTTGGGCTTGATTAGGAGCTGTTCCACTGGGAGTCAGCGGTTCCACCAACTGAAAGCACATATCCCAAAAACACAAAATATTCAATTCATTGTTGTAATTTAAACTCATGGAGTTAAATCCACACACAAAACAGAGAAAAAACATCAACATGTAGAACAAAGCATGTTTTTGAGTTGTACTTACTATTTTGAAATAAAATATTTGTCAGACATGCTGTTGATAACTAAAAAATCAAATTGATGTGAAAGAAAAGCTTCATCCCCACAATGTTAGAATTATTCTGAGCTTACTAAAATTATGCTAAAAACTTTATTTACCCAAAATTATGTTTGAGGTTGAGTGCACTGCAGTGTGTTTGACTTAGAAGCCTTTCCTCCAACTGCCTGATTGTCACAAAAGGTTTGCAACGGGTCCAATGCATTTCATAAATTAAAATTACAATATGCATCAGAAAGTTCTAGATGCAGCTCTCCATCTCTACAGTGATGACACAGTTGTTTTTATCATGCAAAGACAGCTACCCTGCTGTTTGATCATCTGCAAAAGCATATGACACAACCAAATTCCATTTTTTCACTTAAACTTGACACTAGATGTTGAAAAGAAGTTGTAATTTTACTGGTGTTTTTTCAGCACACATCTTACCACTATTGATTTGTGTGTTCTTATACATATGTTAGCATTTTAATTTAGGTTATATTACACTTTTTTTAAAAATCTGAAATTAAGTTAAAATGTCATATTATAGATATAAATATTATACAGGAAGAAAAGAATGGAACAATTATGCTGCAGATGATCAATAAAGTCTTATATGGTGGTAGGTGGATAATTGTTCCAACAACAAAACTGGAGGAATGAATAAATGAAGCGATGAAAAAAAGAAGAAAGGTATCATCTGGGAAAGGCTGGACTAAAAACAATGGCGGAAACAACAAGACATTGAAATGAGAAGCAAAGAGCTAAATTAGTCAGGGGGTGCTAAAGCATGTGAGGGAGCAATATGAAGAGAATTGCAGAACTTGTAAGATTAGAGAGGGAGGGCAAGCACGCACAGGAAAACAGAGGAAGCATCTATCAGCCTAGCTGAGGTCTACAGCTACTGTCCCTCTGGCTCATGGGTTACCATTTGATTAAAAACAATAGCCATTTTTCATTTAAATGGAATAACAAATCAGCTTAAGCTGTGTGAAACAAGAGGGGTGGTGCACCACAAATACAGAGAACATAACCTAGATGTTTTTATAGCGGTTGGGTCCAGACAACAAAGACAGAATTCTATTTCACAGTGCTGAGAGCTGTTCAGCAGTAGAGGTGCTGAATATGCTGCGCCTCTGCAGTTTTGCAACCCAAAACTGAAAATAAAGCAAAACTGCACTGTAAAACAGTATAATATTTGACTGTCTAGTCATTGCAGGAGACATCTCAAAGTAATAGTTCATCTAACTCATCTAAGGATCTAAATGTTCCCGCTCTTTTATTTTGCTGCATTATTGCATATAAATAAAATATTTCTATAACACAAATACACCAGGGTATATTTGTACCACGGTGACATAGAAAGGCATATAAAATGTTTTTCTAAAATGTTTTAAGAGTCCCAGGTTTGGGCATTTCTAAGAAAAACAAAAAACAAAAAACTGGGATTTAAGGGGGAGAACTTGCTTGTTGGCTTTACAGCAAATAGAACAACTGTAAATTTAGATAAAAAGGAGATGAAAAGTTGAAGAAAAAGTCAACCAATTGCAACTCCCTGTCTTTAAAATGGTTATGTTGGTAAACATTAACAGATAATACGAAACAACATGATCAATAGGTTGATACCTACAGAATGCTCCTCTCACTGATGATTGTTTATTAGAATTATTTAGTTTTTTAAACCAAACTTGGTTTCCTATGTTCCCTCTCATCTTAATTTGTATTTTTTATTTTATTTTATATATTGTGCTTAAAAACAATGTCAAATTCCACAGTACCTCAAAATATTTTGTCAAAACATATCTGAAATTATAGTACCTTAGAAATGCCATTGGACTGCCAACTTTACAATCTAATAAGGGCAATGCAATTTTTTTCTGGTTGTTGAATTCATTAAAAGATAATAATATCGCAATATACAGACTACTGACTGCACCTATGTATATAGGTCACAATTGTCCATAAGAGGTGAGTGTCCATGTTGAACATACTCTAAGTTTTAAAAAAACATTTTATTATAATTATCTGACTTTTTGTGAAAAAAAGGTCTTTTGTGTCAAAGCGTCCTTTACATACTTATGTGGATGACTGTAGCTGCGGGTGCACTAACATGCTAAACAAAAAACATAATTGGTTTGTTAACATTTCTTTATTTGGTGACCGGTACTTTTTCCATAAGCTAAATGTGACTCCGCAGTGATGCTAGCTAAACATGAGCAAACTGTTTCAACAATAAAATCTCGTTCCAAACAGTTGCCAAAACAAATAGTAATTAAAGCTCCGCGGAGCCTCAAGCGGCCCTCGCAGCCAAGCGCCGCTCAAGCCTATAGCCACCGCGGATGTTCCAGCACCGCCTCCCGCCGGCCACCGCCGACGCTCGCGCGCCGTCCTCCATGCGATCCGCTTCGATGTCTTCGGCAGCGTTCACTGGCCATGCACCCAAAATCTGGAGCAGATTGGGCCATGTGGCAAGGAGATACAGCTGTTTGATTAACCTAGGGGGCGCAGTGGAGTCAAATTGCAATTAAACTGTATTGGGCTCCTCAGAGGTTCACAAGTTTCACTCATAAAACGTCTGGTGCAAATAGGATGATGCGTTTGTGAATAAGAGACGATCATATGCATATGGCGAGGGACAGCCATTTTGCCACTCCCCCACGGGTCAGTAGGCATTGACAGAGTTCATCATCATGTCATGTTATGTCAGTCTGCACAGGGTTGGAATCCATGACACACCAACATGTTTTACAGTGTAAAAGTAAGACATACAGTATAAAAAACAGGTGACTTCCTGTCGGAAGTGGGCGGGGCTAAGGTGATGTCATCAATCGACCACCTAACTGTGATGAGGGCTGGTCTATAATGACACATAGAAAGTCTGATGCATCTGTGACCTGGCATTAGGAAGTAATTTCACATTCATGTTTCATGATGTATATTCAAAGTTTGGGACTTAGCCACGCCCCCACGGGTCAGTAGAGTTCATCACGGCAGAGTTCATCATCATTTCATTTCATGTCAGTCTGCACAGGATGAAACCCATAAGAATTAGAGAGAAAAAGTAAGACATACAGTAGAAAAAACAGGTCACTTCCTGTCGGAAGTGGGCGGGGCAAGGGTGATGTCATCAATCGACCACATAACTGTGATGAGGGCTTATCTATAATGAGACATAGAAAGTCTGATGCAGCTCTGACCTGGCATTTGGAAGTTATTTCACATTCATGTTTCATGGTGTATAGTCAAAGTTTGGGACTTAGCCACGCCCCCACGGGTCAGTAGAGTTCATCATGGGAGAGTTCATCATCATGTCATTTCATGTCAGCCTGCACAGGATGAAACCCATAAGAATTAGAGAGTAAAAGTAAGACATACAATTGAAGAAAGAGGTTACTTCCTGTCGGAAGTGGGCGGGGCTAGGGTGATGTCATCAATCGACCACCTAACTATGATGAAGGCTGGTCTATAATGAGACATAGAAAGTCTGATGCAGCTGTGACCTGGCATTTGGAAGTTATTTTACATTCATGTTTCATGCTGTATAGTCAAAGTTTGGGACTTAGCCACGCCCCCACGGGTCAGTCGAGTTCATCATGGGAGAGTTCATCATCATATCATGTCATGTCAGCCTACACCGGATGAAACCCATATGACTTAGAGAGTAAAAGTAAGACATACAATAGAAAAAACAGGTGACTTCCTGTCGGAAGTGGGCGGGGTTAAGGTGATGTCATCAACTGACCATCTCAATGTGATGAGGGGTGGTCTGTAGTCAGATATAGGAAGTCTGATGCAGCTGTGACCTTCTATGTGGAAGTTATTGCATCTTGATGTTTCATGGCGAATAGTCAAAGTTTGGGACTTAGCCACGCCCACATGCTTTGACATAGAAAAATTCCTACGATAACTTTTCATCTTTAATGTCTCAAGTCTCTGCTGACTGAGTTTGAAGTCTCTATCTCAAAAGCTGCAGGAGGAGATAGATCAGATGCGATGTCTATGAAAAAGAGGAAATGGCTGATTTTGATCCAAAATGGCCGACTTCCTGTTGGGTTTGCACCATGGCTCCAAGAGACTTTTTTGTAGGTCCTGACATGATACACATGTGTACCAAGTTTCATAATTCTAGGTTAAAGCATGGCTTGGGGCTGATTATTTAAAAATTTCTAGGGGGCGCTGTAGAGAAATTAGGCCACGCCCATCAACGACTGTTATGGATTCCTGTTCGGGGATGGATAAGGATGCATCCTAGTGAGTTTGGTGCAGCTGGGCTGAACGATGTGGAATCTAGAGCCAAACGTATGGCGGCGGCGTTACCTCTGCTTCGCCGCGGTCCCACGGCCACGCCCTCTACAGAAGACTCTTGGCGCTTTAAAGCAAGTGAGACTAACATGTTATCTGTCATCCAACACAGAATCATGTTGATTAGGTGCAGTGAGCCAGAAAGGCAGCTTTCCATGGAAAAAAAAGCACTTCCTGTTCTGAGGGGGCGGGGCTTAGATGACGTCAGACTATGACAACATAGGATCGTAGGGGACCCTACCAGGATCACTCATGTCAAGTTTGGTGCAGCTGGCCTCAAAATTGTGGAATCCACAGCCAAACGTAAGGACACGGCGTTTAGGGTCACTTCGCCACGCCGCCACGCCCACCTGCTGGATTCAAATGAGCTTGGCTTGGAATCCTCAACACACCAACATGTTTTCTGTCTGTGGACACAGTTTCACCTCGATTAGGTCAAAGGGGTCAGATAGCGACCGTTCAGCGTAAAAAATGACACTTCCTGTTCTCAGGGGGCGTGGCCTAAGTGACGTCATCATTTGACCGTTGGGTATTGTAGAGCATCCCATGATGATCAATCACTGAAAGTTTGGTGCTTCTATGAGTTTTTTTCAAAGAGTTATAACAGTTTGATGTTTCATGGCGAATCGGTGACCTTTGACCCCCGGAAAGACCCCTTCAGCAAGCCCGAAAACGCAAACCTACGATAACTTTGGATCGGCCATGCCTTATGAACGATCTGACCGAGTTTGAAGCCGATCGATCGAAATCCCTAGGACAAGTTTGATCAAATGCGAACCCTGCAAACGCCCAAAATCGGGTCAAAATCGGAACTTTAATCCAAAATGGCCGACAATCTGTGATACTTGCACTATGACATTAATTGTAAATTCTGAGTGTTTTGGGGAGCTCTACAAGTGTACCAAGTTTCAAGTCTCTACGATAAAGTAAGTGAATAGGAAAGGGTCCTTTGAAAGTTGCTAGGTGGCGCCCTTGAGCCGTTTCTTTAGCGATTTTTCTGGGGACCTTAAAATACGTAAATTTTACACGGGCTCTATGCCCCCGCCACGTTTGGTGAGTTTTTGAGTATGATAAAGCCCCCAAAAAGCCAATTCATTTGGCTGAAGAACTATAATAATAAGAAACAGCAAGGTTTCAATAGGCTCTCGCAGCGCTTAGCTGCTCGGGCCTAATTAAACAAATTCCTTTTGGTCACGTGTGTGTCAGATGCCCTGTTGTTGTGCGTCCAACGCATCCTGTTTGTTTGTCAAGTTTGTGTCGGTCAGAAACTGACAGGTGCACGGTGCCACGCCGCTGTTTCTTTGTGTCATGTGCGTCGCATGCATGTGGCCTGTTTATGTGTGGGTCAGGCGCACTGTGCTGGTTTTGTGTGTCACGCGCATGATGCATATTGGGGATGTGGTTGTCTTCATGTGGCTCAGTCACCTTGACGGTTTTTGTGCAAGTCTTCCGACAATATGCAATGCCTCACACACACTTACCCAGTCTCTCTACGAAAAAGTAGGGGCTTATGGAAATTACAGAATCCTTTAAAAGCAAAATTTGATTTCATGCTGCCAGAAAAGAAAATACTTACTTGCAATTAATTTGGATTGATTGAAAGTGATTATTAAGACTAATTTGCATTACTACTTCAACAAGTCTTTTAGTCAAGTGTCTTTAATAACCTGTTTTGATCTGACAGTTTAATAACGATACATCATCTCGTAAGTATTTTAAATTTCCAGTTGTTATATATGTATAAAAGAAACCTATTTAAGTTAATGCTGCACTTATGGCAGTGCAGCATTATAACAGTGGTACAATAAAATCTTGCCAAAGCTTTTTCGAGACACTTTAGTGATACTTGTCAATCCAGAGGAGATAAAAAGCTGTGAAATAAGACCTCATTTTCAATGTGAACACATAAGTGACTTTTATGATGGTGCATTCTTGTGGTTCTAACAAAGAGCAAGAGTGTGTTCTCTTATTTTAATGGTATAGTATGCTATCTCCTCCTAAAAGAAGTGTCCTCTCCAACATACTGTGCCAAAGTCAAGAGCTGAACAGAGTTTCTGAAACTTTCTTAACTTCTGAAATCCCCATTAGCAAACATAGTGTCTCCCTTTTCCCTGTCTTTTCTCAAGCCTGTTCCTATTTTCTACATCAGCGGATGTTGCGTGTTCATTCAGCTTTCCCTCACCAAACAAGCAAATAAACTTGTTTGATGGTGCAAAAAAAAAACACAACAAAAAATGAGATAAAAGTATTTTTTCCCTGTATTGATCTAGTTCTTAAAAGAGGAATGAAAAAATTGAGCAAGCCATAGCAGTCAAATAGAATTCTGCCTAATTCTGAATTATTTTGAAATTGGGTTGCCGGGGCTTGCAGAGTAACTGTGCAGACTTACTTTAGAGATGCTTAATCCAATTACATATTGGACAACGGTTAATTTTTCCCTCTTTTAACTTCGACTACTTTCTTCTTTTACCTCAGTCTCCAGAAATCGCCGAAGGGCCCTCTTCTTCTTAATGTTCTTCCGGCGCACTGACACTGCTACACTCAATACCATGATCACCACCATGAAGAGGCCGCCAATCACTCCAGCAGCAATCAGAGGGGTTCTGAACACAAGAAGGTAGGGTGGGAAAAGGGGGAAATGAGTGGATTAAGAGCAGGAAGCAACCGATCTTATGGAGCGCAAGTCTTGCTGAGCAGTAGCATGGAGGATGGGAGGATGGAGGCAAAAATTTTTACCACAAAGAAAAGCAGTCACTTTTCCCTCCTAATGTTAAACACTCATGTTAAGCTCAAACTATCATAATGAAGACATATAATTCAATTGTTCTTCCATTAGTCGACTTTAATTTTAGGACGATGTCTAAAGTTTGGACTTTAGTTTAGACATTCCCAATCTCGTAATTAAATTCCCACTTAAACTTTGCAATTTATAGCACATCGAAAAACTTGTCTACAGCTTAGACATGAAAGCAGGTACCAAGTAAAGTACCCACAAGACCTTTTTCACATATTCCTATGTTATAACCAATCTGTGTTTTTGGTATGAGATTTTATGTGCTGCACCAACATAACATTGTGCATAATAGTAGAATAGATTTATGTTTTTTGACTATACTACTATCTAAACCATTTTAATGAAGTCCATGCTGTTTTTAGGGTTGTTGTCCTGCTAGACGGTGAGCCTTCATCCACATCAAGTCTTTTACTACTCACAGGTTGCATATAAGTAAATGCACAAAGTGTACTGCAACTTATCTCTTCCCATAAACAGAAATTCCTTTGACCATAAGTCGTTTTTTGTATTATGATTTCTTGTTTTTTGTGAGTAGATAAATAAATAAGCACAACAAACAAATTGGGGAATTTTGACTTGCCAAGTGGGGGACATGCCATATGAGTCATTACTAACAGAGTTTAAAGTAAATCAAAAAGATTAATCCATCCAAAGCAGACGGGCACAAAATCCCCAGACAAGATGTGAGTTAATACTAGGATGAACAATGGCTGCAGAAATGCTTTGTGCAATCACATTTTTCTGATAAGACACGGCAACAGGTAGCAGCTTTGTGTAACAGCTCACTCTAACAGCAACGGTAAAGATACAACTGCATGTTAACAGGAGCTCTCGATGTTCTGATAAGAGCTGATCACTTCTCTAGGTTAGCAGATAGCCATGTTCCCATAGCAGCTACAAAGCTCTTTCATCCGATTGGCAGTGTCTCCAATGCTAAAACATAGTGCCTTGTAATTGTTTTTACAACCACTGATGTTTTTGTTTTTAGTATTTTGTAGTATTACTTCAAAACAGCTGTTCTGTGAAGGCTTCTGAGATTTGTTTGAGAACATGGATGAACAAATGAACAAACCAAATCATAAAAGATAAGAACGACAGAATAAAGGCCAGTGTTAAAGCTGTGGGGAAGTTGAAAGCAGGGTTAAGTTATTAATTAATACCCAAAGCTTTGGAAAAGCTAGCTATCAAGAAAAACAGTTAAAGCCATCGTGGAAAACTAAGAGATCATAGCAACTGTGAATCTATTGAGAAGACAAGTATTCATTATGTACTCCACACATCCAACCTATATGGAAGAGAAATGAGAAGTCACAAACTATGTCGTCTGTGTAGACTTTGATAAAAAACATTAAAATATATTTTGTATAACTATATAAATTGTTGTGGAAGTGATCTTTGGATCCATCTTGATCCAAAGATTATTGTGTTTATGTTTTTTTTTTTTTAACCTATCCCCTTTTCTTTCATATTTCCAAAATGTGATGCCAGCAGTTTTAATTCTAAAGTCTTAAATCTATTTGTAGGAAACTGGGAACAGCTTTTGCTCTCCTTTTCTCCCCCATCGCCTCAAAACAAATTCTAAATTGCGATCAATTCATCAGGAACTGCATAAAATCACAAGGACACACGCATGCACTGCAGCACGCACAGAGAGGCATTAAGGATACTCACAGGGACAGTGTGGCTCAGAGCAATCCATTAATCAGAGACTTTGCTTACTGTTATTCTTTTGTGCATCTGTGTGTGCTGCTGTGTGGTAATGTTTTAATATTAGAATGTGAAAAAGACTCATAATATCATACCTGTCCATCCAGCCGATGCAATCTTGTAGTCTTGGTCCAATGCACCTTTATAAGACACAAAAAAAATTGCAATGATGCTCAGACATAAAATAAACATGCAAATAAATAACTAACAAACATTAGCAATAGTGAGAAGAATTTAATATTGACATTTTCTTTCAGGATAGTTTGCTCTACTGACCGCCAAGTACACGTGGATATAGATTTATGCTAGGTTCAATTATCCTGTTGGTATCTTTAGGATGAAATAATTTCCAAAAAATATTTTTTTTTCTTGCTTGATTTAATTTCCCCTAATTGTGAAAGGATTTAAGACTAACAATCCAAAGCTTTTCCAAAATTTGGGGGAAATTTCTTCAGCTATACTACATTAAGCAATAAAAAAAAAATCTGAAATGTGGTTGGTGTTCTGGTTGCATAAAACAGCCGTTTCTTTCCCCAAACAGTTCTTTCATTTCCCCACCCATCAGCTTGTTTTTCTTTTATGAGAAACCTACCTGCATGTGAGGTTGTACCTGTGACAAAGAGTCAGCCTAGTGTTTTCCATTTACGACTGAATTGTTATGCTCAAGCAAGCTGGAGACTGTCACTCAGGAGAAGAAAAATAACACAGAGAGGCTGTGACATAAACCCCCTGTGGAGTTAAATACAAAATGATGTCTTTCCAAACCCGGTTGAATATTACATTGAGCAGTAAGTGGCTTGAGAGCAGCGGAGAGTGGCAGGTTACTACATTGAATCCTCTCACTATGATGTGTTTTTGCTTCCAGCTTATTTTCCGCTTCTTGCCTTTATTTTACCCCATTTCTATAAACTGATGTTTAGATTATACATTTACATGTGAACATTTTGGATTGTAGGACACTTGTGAGCATATGTATCTGTGAACATCTAGTCATGTAGAAGTCTAGTTATGTAAAAATGGATGAATGAGAGAAAAAAAAAAATCCTAAAAATTCTTGCCTTGGTGTCTTACAAACCAACTTCAACTAGTGCTGTTTTGTTGACAACCATCATTCCATTCACTTTAAAATATTGGTAATATGTATGTGCAATGCATAGACAGTTGCTTTCAAAAGTCCATAGCCCATTTAGTGGAGAAAAAAAATGGACGTAGATCATAAGGTGGAGCATATATACACCAAACTAACACAGTGAAGGCAGTCACCAATGATGGGGAAGGAATGGGTAACAGAGACATCACAAAAACTGAAGGTTTGACCAAAAACGGCTCCTCAGATGCAAACACTAATACTGAAGGAGCTCCAGGACCAAGTACTGGCTGTGCTCTACATGTGGTTAATTGAATTCTCCATATATTTGAACTATGGAGAAGGGTTGAAAGACAGAATCCTTTCCATTGGTAATATTTCACAAAACCTTAAAGGAGAAAGGTGCTCTCGTAAAAACTTGAACTTTGGGCCACAGCTAAATAACCATGGTGCTAGCATCATGACCTGGGGTTACTTTTTTCAGAGGAAAGTGAGGTTTTTGTCAAGGTGGAATGAGTTGTGAATATTTTCAAACACCAATCAACGCTGGTCTAAAACCTTCAACTGAATGGAGAAGATAAAGAGGCATTTTTCTTTTTTCACAATCACCGATTCCACACATACATAAAAATGAAGAAAAGAATGACTCGATGCAAACATTCAAGTGATCTAGCCAGAACTCTAAGTTTAACAGAAGGTCAACTAAAGAGAGCTGTGGGCAAACAGATGCCCTTACAGTTTAAAAGACTTGGAGAATTTTTATAAAGTACAAAGTATAAATTTAAAACACTGACCTTAAAATATAACAACAAAATAAAAAGACAAAGTCCTGTTTTGCATAAAGTTTGACAATAATTGCACTACATTCTAACAAAAAAATGGGAAGAAAGCAGCATCCCTGTTTTTTGCTTTTTATTTCTTGTTGACAAATTGTAGTAAATTGAGGCAAATTAGAAAAATCTAGGATGTCTTGTTTATTGCAGGGAAAAGGCCATCTAAACGCAGCACTCTGATGCGTCCTCGGACAAACTGCTCTTACCCTTGGGTGCAGTTGGCATGGCAGGGATGGCATTCATTGTTTACTTCGGCATATTTGAAGATGAAGCTGTTGGCACCTTGTAAGCCATCAGGACACTTTTCCACACAGTTCGGACCGTCCTTGAAATGAAGGCATTTCACACAGTGTTCCGGGCCCTGTGGGTTATGGCAAAAAGAAAAAGGAAAAGCATTCATCTTTTAGATGCTTATTTCTGAAAACAATCATCTTTGAAAGAGTTCAAACAATACATTTTCTAGTACAGTCGTAGTAGTCATTTCAGTGTAAAAAACAATTGGTTTTCTATTTGGTTGTTTTGAGGTCTGTAGCCAGAGGCAGCCATTAAAACTACTTCCAATATTATTGAGTTGAATTTCCTGAAAACCGACGGGTGTATATATAGAAAACATATGGAGGTAAACCTAATATAGCAAATTCGAATAGAAAGGAAATGTATTGTCACCGTTCTTGTTATAAATCTTCGTCAAAGTTTGTTTGCCTGAAGGAACCTATATTACCAATAATGTACACATCTTATAGGATTGAATTGTGAATTGTTAGAGAGGTTTTCCATTACTGGGATGATTTTACATTCGTTTGCTTTATCTAATCAGCTGCTGTGATAGTGCATAGAGTATAGTTTTTACCGTATATGGGTTTTATATTTTGTTGCTCATGGTTAAACCATAAATTTTAGAGATGAATCTGTCCACTTTGACAAATCGCATGCTTCAACTGGCAACAACCCCCCCTTAAACTTTCAATTGTGCAATCATACAACTCACTGTGATGAAACATTACAGCACTTTTTTGCACAAGGAGCACAAAATATTAGAATGTTAAATGTTGTGTTAAGATAGTTCTCTCTCTCAATGTCGTCTGCTGAGAGCTCATTTTCTGGCCTGCAAGCTTTTTGTCAAAACCGTTATTTAATTTTTGCTTAAAGACAGTAACCCTGCTTTCCCAGCAGCTTCCTGTCCGCAGCAGAACTTTCCATGTTCCGTCTTGCACTGTTCTAACCTATATTTTATCCTTTAACTTTCCTTATGGACAATATTTCAGCTTCTTTTGCAGATTTAATGGGTATAGCTTAATCAATAATCCTTGATGGTAATGTTGTTTAAGGTGATCTCAAAATGGATTTACCTAAAAATGCAAGGACTCTTTTTTTAGCACTGCACTGACCTCCAAGAACGTTTCAGCTCTACTGTGTGTGGCTTTGTTTAATGAGCGCTATCATATAAAAGTTTTCATACTGGGATGGAAGAGACACCTGTAGCCATTACAGCTAATGAGGAAGCTTCAAGTTTTAAACACGACTTTGAGCATCAGAGTCACTGAAGCAATGATGTGGATGTGAGATAACTAATTTAAGACTGCTATCTTTAACATACGTTTGCTACTGATTGTACAAAATGTGGTGTGCATTTGTATGCAGACCATATATATAGATATATATTTTTAAGTAAAATTTAAAGCTCAGTTAGATTGTATGGGAAGTCTCTGAAAAGCACTTTTCAGCACTTTTTACAAATTATTCTAACACATGTACATTGGCCTAAATGCTTCGTATGTAGCTCTGACTTTGTGTTCCGGTTTTATTTCTTCCGACAAGGTGAAGATCAATCCCAGTCTTAAAATTTTGGAGCCTGTAATGGTTTTCCTTCCAGTAAAGCCCTGTGTCTGCCTGCATCCATCTTCCCATCAACTCCGAGTACAAGTACATAGATGATTTTCAGGTTTCCATGTGTGAAATATAATCTTTCATTTTCATTCAACTTCACATGCACTTCTTTGGTTTGTCTATCAAACCAAATAAAATGTGATACATTTGTGGGTGTTACTTGAAGACATAGAGAAAGGACCAAACAGAACATATAACTTTGCAAGCCACTGATGCTTTTTGTTAGACTTAACTCAGACATTCACATTTACAGAAATGCATAGTGAATAAATAAATGCATGCTCACTACATGCATATCAGACTTAGTATATTACTGTTGTGCTCATGTCTGCATGGGGACAGAAAGGCATGAGTGTGGAAGAGATAACTAAGGTGAGACAAATAATGCAAGAGTGGAGTGGGTAAGAGAAATATAAAATAAAAATAGGTAGCACACACTAATAAGTGAAGAGAAGCAGAGAGGGTGGACATGGATGTATTACAACCAAGTAGAGGAGAGAGACAGTCTGAGAAGTCTAATAAGGAAAAAAGAGAGAATAACAGGAGGAAAAAATGGAGAAAACAGGCGAGACCGTAAAGCAGCACGAGCAGAGCAGGCAGATAATAACCATCGCTCACAGCACACACAATGACCATAACAATTCGACTAGAATAGGATTTATGGAGCTAATATAGGTGCGGGAGGGGATAGAAGAGGGAAGGAAGAGCGGTGACGAGGTCTCTCAGACAGGCCTCGTAACATCAGCAGGACACACACACAAACACAAAGGTATGGTCAGAAAGAAATTTACTTTTCACATACATCAGCAATGTGGAAGTTCATCTTAATGCATACATTATCACCAACGCCATGTGTGAAAAATACTTTAGAGAAATAAACAAGCACTTGTATTACTCTCTCAAAGCTTTCATAGATGATGCATGTTACTAGGAAGATAAATTAGTGTAAATAAATTAGTGCTCGTAAACAGCTCAGGCAGCATTTTGTAAGGGTCTGTTGAATGTGTGAATGAGTTTCTCAGAAATATGTGCTCTTACACCTTGTGTGTCAAAGAAGATGTACTCAATCTGGTATAATTATGTAAATTGAAAGTGTTACTGTAAAGGCTTTTAGATTTTGCCCAACATTTTGAATACCTGTTATCACCCATGAGAAGGAGAAAAGGAGAGAGAGTGTAGATGTCTGTATGCGTGCACAATGGCTCTGTCACACAATGCTTGTGTTATTATCAACATGTTTTAATGCATATTTTGAAGTATCAAATTAGAACAGCATGATGGAAACTGTCAAATTTAATTTCCCTTTGTTTTTTCACTGGAGGTGGTGTTTGGTGCTTCCAAAAAAAAAAGAGTTAATGTTAAAGGAGAGATGAAAAAAACATTTCAAGAGTAAGTTCTGATACAGCGAACACTCGCATTCACTGATGGGTCTGTGAACAAACTAGGGCTGAAACGATTCCTCGAATGATTCGAGTACCTCGATTACTAAAATTCCTCGAGGAAAATTTACCTGCCTCGAAGCTTCGTTAATTTATGTTTTATTAGTTAGTGCACCGTGTTCCGTCCGGGACTTCATTTGCGTTGCGCGGAGCTCTCACTTCCGCCTCTGAGTTGTTGACAAAAGCTAAGTCTCAGCGTCATAAAGTCCAATCTTCAAGATTGGCCCGTGGATATTTTATTGATTGATGATAATGCCCGACTTTTTATCGTTTTTGGGGAACCAATAAGCATCCTTAAAATGACTGGGGGAATGCCTGGAGTACGGCAGCATTTCTCCTCCGGGGCTGCTGGTTGAAAGCGAACGGCGGGAAGAGCGCTGAGGTGAGCGGATAGACTGAACAGGGCGGGCGGCTGAGTAGCTGATGCTTACCGTGTAAATGTAGCTTTACCGACGAACCGCACAATAAATTTCATATCCCGGTCTGAAGAAACGGGTGGCGGAGCGCATCGTACATGGCTGGTAGATGAGTTTCTGAGTGTGACCAGTGAAGGTGTCGTAAATATCCCGTATTGCTTCCCCCCGTGTTCGTCCCCCGGTCTAACGGTTCGTCAGTCCGCTGGTCTATTTCCTCCCCTCAACCCCATCTTACGTTCGTTCATTCGCCCTCTCCTCCCACTCCAGGCGGCATTTCCCGTATTTTCAAACCCAAAGCGTGACAGGTTAGGTGGCAAGGTGAGTTTAATTAATCTATTAAACTCACTGAAGATGAATACATAAACTAAAAGCTGGATTGTAGACATTTTTTATAAGCATATTTGTGAGTCTGCCTCTTTATTAAATTCAATATAATTTCAGATTTTTCTATAACTTTTCTTCTGGTTAACTTAGAAAGTGAGCTATTATTGTTACAGGTTAGTTTTCTAAACTACAAAAAAGCAACTGTTAGGGATGCTCAAATATGGAAAATTGGACTGATATTGATATCTGATAGTAACACCGGTATTATGCCAGATTTACCAATATTTCATTTTATAATTTTTTTTATCCGATTACTCGATTAATCGTAAGAATAATCGATAGATTACTCGATTACTAAAATATTCGTTTACAACAGCCCTAGAACAAACCCCCAGTGGATGGGAGCTCCTTATTCAGAAATACTGCTGAACAGAAGCAGCAGCTTTGCAATAAAAGTTATGATTACATTTTGGCACTACAAACAGCTGTTGTTAGCTATAATCTGCTCACAAACCTGATAATTCTATTAAAACATTTCAAACATGGAATGTTTCATCCAGCACTCTGCAAATTTAGGGGAAGTGTCAAGAAGATAATAATTATTTTAAAAAATAGCCATAAGAATTTTTTTTTTTTTTATGTTTGCAACAAGCCATCTTGGGAACACAATAATGCAAATGAAGGTGCTCAGGTCAGACAAAATGTCAGTAATAAAAAAAATAAAACAGATGTTTAAAAATGCTTTTCATCTAACAGACATATTGCCAAAAATATGTGTTTACACGTGCCAATATTTTTGAGATATAACTTAAAATACTCACAGCTGAAATGCACCGGTTTATTATTTAAAGTCACAGCAAGGTAAACTGAAGTTAGCAGTTTTAACATGCAAAAAAGTTCAAAGATTATACATTCTTTTGAAAGGTACCATCTCAAAGTGCTTTATCTACAGTGACTTTTTAAAATGTTTTATTACCATTGTGGGTCAACCCACACATATTGCCCCACTCAATTATGGTACTGGCATTTTGATAAAAATGTAAAAGAGGCTAAGAAAACCAAGAAAAAAACTCAACAGTAAACAGGCTTTCTTGAGATAAAAAGAGTAAATGTCAAGGATGCCTCCATCACTAGCAGCATATGCTAGAAACCACTTAGCCAAAAAAAGCCAATAAAAGTCACTGTATATAAACTATAAAGCAACTGTAATGGGCTTCATTGTTATACCATGGTTGCTGTGATTGATATGTACATCAGGACTGTGCAAGCCACCTTTACACAAGATAAATATATTGGTTTACATACATTTATTTATGATTTAATAGAATTGCTATAAAACATTTACAATATGATTTAGTTGTATTGTTTTAGCTATAATCTAAAACAGTGGATTTTAAATTATAACTATAATATAATATGTAATATAATATCTATAATTTACTTCTAGCTTTTGTTGGAAGCTCCTTCCCCAAGCTTCCCTCAATTCTTGGCCAATTCCTCCATAAAGAACTGGCTTTGCATTGTAGACTGCTTTGACAGACTATACTTTCTTAAAGTCTTATTAAAAAGTATGAAAATTAGCTCTTGAATGGCTTTGTATTGACAAAATCAAGAACTAAAGATTGATTGTCTGGCTGGCAAACAGCAAGTATTGAAGAACTTTCCATTAGTCTTAAATTGTGGTAACATTTAAGACTAATGAAATTGTCATAAAATGCTAATCATTACTTAATAAGGATTTTACATCAAGCTAGTGCTTTCCGGTTCATTCCATGACAAAGTTCAGTGATAACACAATTTTAGTGAAAACACAAAAAGAAAACATTTAAAATGCTTATTGTTTATGGACACATTTAGAACAC
The DNA here is from genome assembly GCF_051168715.1 of Poecilia mexicana. Lineage (NCBI taxonomy): Eukaryota > Metazoa > Chordata > Actinopteri > Cyprinodontiformes > Poeciliidae > Poecilia > Poecilia mexicana. Next base: position 46,154,686 of record NW_028263371.1, on the reverse strand, counting down.
AGACACAATTAGAATAAATTTTTACGTGAGTGACCGGGTTGCATCATTAGCATAAGCATAATTATAAACACATTTTCACTGGAAACATTACACATAAGCAGGGGATCGAGGATAGTGTTGTGAATGTCCATGCATAATCCTAACATTTTTAAATCTATATTGGTATTTGTAATGCTCTTTTGCTTTTATTTGTTATTCGCAGTCTCATTACACCTGTAGGAAAAACAGAACTATGACACATATTTTTCTCACTGAGTAATAGCACCGTATAGTATTAGGTTTTAATGATCAGATAACAACCAGTGTATACAAATATCTCTGTTCTCGACTTGTATAAAGCGCAGCCATCTATGAATTGATTGCTTCCGTGTGCTTGTGTATTCTTATCGGTTAGAGCAAGCTTACTGGGCCGTGGCAGGTTAAAGAGTCATCGTCTGCTCTTTCACACTGGGCATCACACTCCACACACGTTGAACCATTGGCATACTCTCGAATATCCCTGTGAAACAGGAAAGTAAAAAGAAAGATGGGGCAAAGTATTATTAAACAATAAATGTTTGAGATAAAACAGAAGTCATAGTGGCAGTAATGCCAAAAGGCTATGAAGTTATTTTCTTATAAAGAATAAGGATTGTTCAAAAATTCCATGGTTAAAAGGACAAAAATAAACATTAGAACTGTAATATGGTGTTTTTATTACAACAAAAAATACTGTGCAGCAGAATGGTAATTTCAAGAGCCTAATTCACAAGTGAACATAGTTTGTACAAAATCGTTTTCAATCAATTTTGCCCAAATTAATCCAGAGTGAAACTGACAGTGTTTAAGAGAGTAAGGGGGATCGTAACCCAAGAGGTCGACACAGTTGAGAGGTGCAGGATGTGGGGGGATGGCTGACGTTTTCAAAGTCAATTAAATTATGTTGGTGTTATTCAATTTCTGCCATCTACGTATAGTGGAAGAGTAGTAGAGTGGTTCAAAAAGTCATTAAATTTGACCACACTGCAACTGAGTTGGCACTTTGCCTGTGTTAATACAGAAGAAAGAAAATTAAACCTGTGTTCTTGTCTTTTGCTCAGTGATAGAAAAAAAAGCACTAGAAGGAAAAAGTTTCTCTTCCATTGGGAATAAAATCAAATTAATATTAATCATGCATCTTCTGACCTTCATAAAACCTTCAAAGAGGCAGGGAAGGTAAAACACATGTTCTGTATGCACGCTGGTTGAACTAGTAAAGGTTGTGGTGGACCTGGAAGATATACAAGACTTTTCAGGCAGTAAGATGTTTTCATGTCTTCTGCTTTAGTTTTGGTTACTCGTACAAATCTACATAAATAACAGGGAACTGTCATTGTTTTCTGTTATGGTTTTCCAATCTACTCCAAAGTGGGTGGATGATGTGATGGGAATCTTAAGAATCTGAGGCCAAGCAGAGCTTTAGAGAAAAAATTAATAAAACTTTGGCTGATAGAAAAAAAAAAAAAAACTTATAATTAATTCTTAAAGTTGAGATTCAATCCCAGGACTGAACTCTGGAGTTCCCCACATGTGACTTTTGTCTGCCACAATGAAAGGTTTTCTATTGATATAAAGAAATCTGGCTCTTTTGGTAAGATTTGAACCAGTCAAGTGCCGGACCTGAGAGTCCGACACAGTCTCCTCAGTAATTATGCCATATTCAACAGTGGCAAATGCTGCACTGATGTCCCACAGAACCAATGCTGTGGTTCTTCCACAGTCTGTATTTATGTAAATATAGACACTTAGAGGAGGACTGTCTCTGTACACTGGAAAACACAGAAACTGGACTGAAAGACACCAATCCAGCGGATCATTGTTATGAAGGAGACTGGCCTGTAATCCTGCAGTAGTGATTTGTTCAGATTGTTCTTTTTTATAATACTTTCTAAAGCCTGGGTGAAAACACCATATGAGAAACGGGTTTACTATTATAATCAGATCAGATGCAATAACAGTTAGGATTTTCTTAAGGAAGGATGTAGGCAGAATTCCAAAGATTGTATGCTTAGTTTTAGCATCTACAAGCTAGATTGTAGACCTTTCCTGAACCCTTGCTAGATTGGCCCTTGATGAACGTTGAAAACTTAGAGCATTCTGTTGTTACAAAATCCTATTCTACAGAAACCATGCTGTCAATACATCTGAAATACAAGGCAAGGTAAGCACATCAAAGCACAAACTAAAGAAAGACTGAAACACACCATGCATTATAAGATACATGGTAAAGCATTGGCTGGATGATGTGTCAATGATAGAGACTGACGTGTAGGCAGGCAGGTAGGCAGGGCGTGGCCCCGTGCGCAAGCAGTGACTGTGACACGCAGTGACACGCCTAGCCCTCCTGCCCTATCAGCATCTCAAGATCCTGACTCCTCTCCAAAGTGGCCTCCCGAACTTTTGTAATCAGGTTGTATTTCTGAACTCAAAAGGAGCTTTCATGTAATTCTCTGTTAACAAAGACAAGTCAGTACAAAAAAAAAAAAAAACTAAAATGTCATTAAAAAATCTCCCCAGGGTGCATGTTTTCTCACTTTTTAAAGTGGAGGAAGATAACATCAAGGGACTCCTAATGTTATGAGTCTCTGCAGGGGTGCACCTTGTTCCCAATGCTTTTTAAATTGTACTCTACTTCCCCCGGTTCCTAAAACAATCTTGTATAAGAAGGAAAATTAAACAAAACTGGAAAACCCTGATAAATGTGGGTTTTTTTTTTTTTTTCTTGGAAACTTTTCAGGTAGACAGTGAATGAAAGTCATACTATTTAAAATTATTACACACATATTAATGTAGTGAAAATCTCTGTTGTATCTGATTCAGGAGCGGCTTAACAAAGCAAATCAACAGTTGTAGTCTATCTTCTGGATAAACCTGTGTGTGATGGCTCTTGTAGCTTTACCCAGCCTGCAGTCCACACATTTTGGATGTGCCTAAATCTCCTAAATGGTCTTTAATTCACAATCAAGTAAAAGCTGTAGCTATCAACATTGCATGTTCACCATTTTCTACCACATATTCTCCATTTTAACAGTTTTTTTTCCCCCAAGCTAGGCAGATGTGTTCAGGAAGATTCAAGTTAAATATGTACTAAGTTTTAAGATGCCCTAGTAAAGTACAGTCCTCCTCCTATTAAACTGTGTGGGTTTAGACTAGATTTGAGAAGAAAATATCTGTTGCCATGTTACTTAATTAAAGGCATTTCAATGAGATATGTAATATGTCTAAGCTAAAACATGTTTTGAGAGCCCAGGCTCATTACCATGTGAATCTTACATGCATTTTAGACAGACAGATCATGATATACTTTGATGTTGTGTCAGAATCACCAGTCCAATTTGCTGTTTACGTATCCCTTAACAAAGGAACAAGTTAGCCAACCTTTCTATTCAAGTGTTTATTGTCAAGAAAAGCCTTCTCTTGTATAACAGTACACTTCAGTATGTGATCTGCATTTAAAATATAAAATTATAAAGTATATTTTTTATGGTTGGGTTAAAATATGACGCATATACATTTATTTATTTCTAAAAGAATAGTTATATTTTATAGCTAAAAAAATATATATATATATATATATATTTTTTTTCCTCCTTTCATAGTTCAGGGATCCATCTTTGATAGTCTACACACTGCTGCTGAAGTGAATTTGATTTGCTTTTGGCATTTGCAGGACTGTCTTATTTTCCTTTACACTTCCAGCTGCAGAGTTTTCTCTCCCTCCCCTGCCCACCACTTCAAATGCTGATATTCAGTTACCATAGAGCCTTGACTGACATATTCTCTTGCTGGAGCTGTAAAATCCTGAGATCTGTCAGTGACCATGCATGTTGCTGCTAGGAGACTGAGAGGGAGCTTCAATAAGTGCAAGACTGTTATCACAAACAATAGAATAATGAGTCATTGTTTTTGTTTAAAGAAATAAACACAGCATATGGAAATATCCAGCTTACAAATGTGGGTGTTTATGTCTCCATTCACACATTTAGGTTATGCCTCTGATCATGTATAGTTTGTGGTTAAAGGCTAAAGGATATAAATAGGTTTAATAACTTTGTATCACTCTGTGCCTCCAGAATAAAACATTAATGACCTTAATTAAGGATTAAAGATCATTATGTAGCTAATCTCAGATGAATTTGTGCAGGAGTATTAACATCTTTATGGGGCCTAGAAATACAAGCCAAAAGAGCCTTTACCAATTACAAACTTACTTTAATGGAAGTTGCTCTTTTTTTTAAATTTCATTATACGTAATTAAAATAGGTAAATCAATAAAATGTAAACATCTGGCAAATCTGTTTCACAATAAATTACTTCTTGTCCATGATTTAAAGTAACTGTGAAAAAATATTAACCGATGTTCTGCAACATTTGAAAAAATACACACAAAAAAGAGAAAAGAAGAACACCATGTAGTGCTTAAAATACTATTAAAAATAAATTATATATAGCAGATATGCAGGCATATATGCAGGCTATATGCCTATATTTGTAGGCATATAGCCATACTATATACTATATAAAATAATCAACAAATACTGCACTCTAAAGAGTCATCTGTCATATTAACAATCAGTTTTTTACTCTGTGCATGGTCCGACGGGTAGAACTGACTGCATGTGCACTTTTATGAGTTTTTTTCTGTGTGTGGTTTCGGAAATTGACCGTTTGATGGGACAGTACTCTTATGCGCTATCTATGCATGTATAGAAATTCATTACTCACCCTTCGTACAGGTTACAGGTATCTACACAGGTTCGTCCACGGCTGAAGTACCGGCAGGACAGGCACTGGTCCGGACCAGGACCCCAACATCCAGCATCAGAACACAATGTGTCACACACCATGTGGTCCTTGGCTGTTCAGTACAAACGATCAGAAAGACAGTGAAATGCATTCAGAAATGCTTTCATGCATTTCTGAATGGATAATGAAACAACAATGTATTTGTTAAGTCATCAGTTTGGTGTAAAAAAAAATAGCAAAAATAATAGCATCACTCATGATAAGACATAGGGTTAAATGTCTCAAGGCACAAGATACTCTGAACATTAAATGTTTCTACCTCCTCATGACAACTGCATATCTGTGTTGGCCTATAAAGTCTATTTTTCATAGCAACAGATTTCTTAAGCCAAGACTGGGATAAATAAAGTAAGGCAGATGGGTGAGTGGCTGAGGGACTAAATTATTTCTCTTCCGGAAACAACAAAGTGTCAAACAATAGACACCAAGATGTCTGGATAATTATCCCTTTTGGATCAAATGGTTGACAACACAAACACTGTTGTGTTCCAAACTGTGTGAATATATAAACAGTGTGTATGATAATTAATCTTTATGCATGAAGTGTGTATTACTATTACATGTTTTTGTGCAGTTAGCACAGTAGGGATCTGTGCTGCTTCATTATCTAAATGCTGAGCAAACAATGGCAAACCACAGATGAGACAGAAAGAACTTGCAGATGCCACACAGATTTGTTGATATAATTTAGGCTAACAGCCAAAAGAGTAAAAAAAAAAAAAAATGCTGTTAGGTCTTGTTTTTTAATGCACTACCGATCAACCCTGAACATCTCATCTGCTCTGCTTTATAGAACTATATTTGTTCTTTGTCTCATGTTCCCCCACAACACACTTCCATAAAAGTTATGACACATGGAAGCACAATGTTAAAATACTAAATCAACACTCTTCACTAAACATGAGGTTAGTTTTGTTTTTGGCCACTTGTAGGACACACCACATAACCTTGATGTCTTACTGCGTTATGCTATTTTAACAGAATGTTGCAGTTGTTCAAAGAAGACTGAGACTCAAAATCAGTTGTATCCTTTTAGGGAAGAATATAAAGGCTTTGGCTTTTACAGCACAAAAACCACCTCTCTGGGTAATCTGGTGTCACGTGTAAACTGACCAGACAGAGGAAATAACAAGAATAAGAGTGTTTGGGGGCTGGCAAAACACATTAGTTGTGCTGCAAGATCAAAAAGAGCAACTTGAAATGTGTCTAAAATGCTTGAAAAAGCCCTACCATTAGGAAGAAAGAACAGCCTATTGCAATGAGTGTGATAATGTTTTTAAAAGGAAGGAAGGATGTGACAAAAATGTAAATAACATAAAAACACATTTACTAAATGGTAAACATGTGAATGTGACTCTGCTGCATTTTCTATTAGGACTGATCAGATGTCAGCAATCACGGTAGCAATCACCCTTACAATACAATACAGTATTGTATTGTACAGGGGAAGGGAAGGGAATACAATACAGTATTGTATTCCCTTGTAGTCCATGCTTGCAAAACTGTAGTGCACAATTATTTTATTGATTTAATCTGAGCATTTTGACCACAATATTACATTCACACTGAGAGGGAGAAGAGGAGTCTATGACATGTGACCTGCTCTTCACTGATTCTTGTTCACCCACATGTCCACACACAGCTCCTTATGTAGGACAAAGAGCTCTGAGGGATGCAGTTAAAATTCTACTTTTAAGTCCAGTGTATACATGATTGACCTTAACCACACTAAGCTATGTGACCAGCCAGATTTCTGGGTTGTGTCATTCAGAGTAAACCTGTTAAAGCTAATATTCTTTGCTGTTTCTTTTACAGATTTAAGGTCTCATTATTGGTAAGCAATTATATTTCAAAGAGGTTTGTGGCTTTACGTCTTTGAAAAGTGCTCCATTTGCTGTATGGAAAACTTTCTTTGCATCTGCAGACACAGGTAACCAAAAACTGTGATCAGGGGATGCACACACACAACAGACTTCTTGTTCAAACCGTCAAATGCAAGCAACAAACAGCTGAAGTTGGATTTCTCCTTTGTAATTTGAGTCTTTGGAATGTAAAATATTTTGTGCTAAAGAAGCTTTTTACAGGTTGAATAAATTGTGCTTGCAAAGACACCTGCTCATGAATCTGGGTCAAGCTTTGAAGGGATTATGCAAAATGAAACAGATGTGGTGTATAAAACAAATTATCAAGATGCAATGCCCTAAAATATGAAGCAGACCAATCTAGGCATTACAACAATGTAATATGTAGACAATTTTCACCAATGCAGCCAGATATTTTGTGGAAGTACATCTGTCAGAACAAGCTCTGGAAACATGTTATGCTGTAGAGGTATACATAACTAATGCAAGCAACTATCAAGTGATCATAAGTGATTATGATGAAGACATCATAATGTATTTCTGCTTTGGAATCCTGCGTAGCCAAAACGTCATATTGGAACCATATAAAACTTATATGTGATGACATGGTCTAAAGACTGAAAGCTGTGTTGTTGGAATGAAGTGTTGACAAGGACACAAACATATATTATTGTATGTAATTATGGGCTTTAGTACCTTTATAAATTAATGGGATATTCCATTCATGCAAAAAACCGAGCAATGGAAAGATCGTTTGTGCTTTGCACCACTTCCTGTGCCTTGAAAAATAATTCACAACCCTTCAACTTCCTTTTCATTTTGTATCATTGGAAATATGAACATATGTGCATTTTATTGCAATTTATGTGACAGACCAACCTGAAGTAATGCATGACTGTGAAGGGAAGGAAAATGACATCTGATATTCAAACTTTTTTTTTTTTTTTTTACAAAGAAATGCAGTGTTTTTGGCTTACACCCTCTCTACTACCTTACTCTGATACACCCAGATAAAATCCAGCATAACAAGTTGCTTTGAAATAAAGTTTAGCTGTCATAACATAAAATGCTATGACAGTACTGAATAATTGATCTTAAAATAAAACTTTATTTTACGTAATAAAACAAAAAATAGTCAAGAATTCCTCACTTTAAGAGGATGACACTGATTTGTATTGGTTTAAATATTTTTGTGGCCCGTTAGATAATTTTCAGAAATAAATCTGAGATGTGTATAATCATTAACAATGAAATTGTCAGTAGACAGTTGTAGCTTAGAGTAATTTCTGAAATTATGCATGTCTTTTGTAGGTAATGACTTGACTTTTCAATTTTATTTTAATTGACACAAAACATTTCCTAAGATGTAACTCTAAACTTACCACATTCTTGTGGGCTTCTGTTGCTGCGAATAAGGACATTTTGGTTACCAGCGCGAAAGAGTCTTGTCCAATTCACAGTGCTGTAGTAGCAGAGTTGGCTGTTCTCTGCAATGTGGACATTCCCAGCACTGATCTCTCTCAGGGACTGAAGCTGCAGTGATGAGATGCCCTGCTGTTTTAACACCAACAGGGAAATCCCACTGAGAGGGCAGAATAGGTGGAGGTGAGAGAAAGACATGGCCAAACAGGAACAGGGGGATATGAGAAGAGAGGGAGAAAAGTTGAGGTTGAATACAGAATGGAAAGGGGGAAAAGAGAGAGAGAAAACAGGACAGTTTACTGAAGATAAGTTAATTTTATTGAGTTAGCATTTGTCTGAGCCCAAAGCAGAAGTGCACAAAGCACATTTTAATGAGCATCCCCCAATCCATCCCCCAATTTTGTTTTTTTTTCTTTTTCACCTCGGACACAATTACAGATTAAGATGCCTTAATCATGCAGATGATGTTGCATCCAACACGGTTCATCTAAAGGCAAGGTGTTCCCAATCTCAAAATGTGTTTCAAAAAAAATTGTTGGGACAGCAAAGTCCCAACTCCACTGTGTGTATATATACTCACCCACCCATCACCCACATATCACAGGGAAAACTCCTACCACCGTCATCACCATATTGTCTAAAGTGCAATTAAATGACCACAATGTGAACCAGTTAAACAACCTCTCTGTCTTTCTTTACTTTTGTTTTTAAAAGTTTCCCCCCCATGTTTTGTTCCTTTTGCTCCACTTACAGTTTAAATATGGCAGAAAAGCAGCAGGGAGTCAGAGCCATCAGACAGACAGAGTACGCAGGATCAAGTACAGGGCAAAGGTGAGAGGCAGGCTATAATTTCTCCTGCTGTTTTCATCTGCATGCACAGCACATAACCACACTTTTAAAAAGATACACACACACCTAGTCTGCAGTATATAATCAGACACGACTTACAATATTACCATCCAAATGTCACTACACGTTTCCAAGCACTTTTGCAAAAGGCAATGAAAAGTAAGTGATAAATAATTATGTTCCATCAGATGGGTTAAAACTACTTAAGTCTCCAAATGTCAAAACAAAATCATGACCAAAACCATTTCCAAGCAGTTTCCTTTGTAAGTGATAATTAGACTTGGAGAAATCTAAATTCAGAGCACTTAATCACAGGAAACGAATGTATTCACTAATGATTTTTATATTTAAAATGATGAAGATGCATGAAGCAAGCTCTATTAAATGCTAATAGCTACTCGATGCAAATGATAAGTGCCAGATTTATAACTCTTTTAAGGTTGCTGAAAGTTCATTTTGCAACAATGGAACAATATAATTTTGTAAACTATTGAGCTGATCCTAGCTCATCCAATTTTGCAAAAATAGTCCATATTTTTGCAAAAATAGTCCATTCAAGTACTTATTTAAATATTCAATATTTGAATAAGTAGGACAAACAAAAAGCAAAGGGAAGCTTTGTCAAACTGAAATAAAGCCTTGCGCAACCCCGACCAAAGAAGCAATTTATTGCCAATCTGAATCCAACACTTTTGGGTCAGTGTTGAACAATTGTAATTAGGATTTATAAGCAGACTGATATTTTTATTCTCAGCCTCAATATCATCAAAATATCCATGTTTATGACTTAATGGACTGGCTATATAAATGTACATAGTTCTGTGAAACAATTAAACTTGCTATTAAAGGGATATGCAAATGAAGAAACTTCTTCCCTGGCTTTATCTGATGTCCTCCTGATACAAGTTTGTTCAGTCATGTTCTCTTAGATGCTTCAGGCTGACATTGTTTTAAGTGAGTCATTTAGCCAAGTGCAGAGTGAGCAATGTATCACAGTGCTGTTAAAATTATGTATGCTTTGGTTCAGTCCACTTTTCTTTCTCAACAACATTAAAACCTTAAATCCTTAACTGAGGTTAGCTGCAAGTCCTCTCTGTTTACGTTTGGTGTAACTTTTTAAAGTTGCCCAGAACACTTCATTATGCACTTAGTTCAGCAAAGACATTCTGCGTATGAACAGGTATCAAGTTACTGTAAATTCCATAAATCCTCCCTTATTTCCTATGAACTATGTGAATCTGAATGCACCTATTAGTCTGTCACTTTGCTGCTGGTACACCTGAATTTTCCTACTGAGGGACAATGAAAGATATTTCTACTCAATTCTATTCTATTAGTACATAAAACTTTGGTTAAACACATATTGCACTGTGCAAATACGGGCATGTTCACAACACATTTGCTGTTTCATCAGGTACCTGTACAGTGCTCTTCCCCCGATAGTTACTAGGTTGGAGAAAACACTCAGGTCAGTCATGTTCTCAGGCCAAGACTGGATGTTAAGGTAGCCTAAATAGAGAGAAATGCAAACACAGATACATAGGTTACAAGTCTAAGGCACAAAGATTCTGACATATTTCCAGAGGTAGCAATAGACTTCAAGCAGTTCCCACATTAACTGAGAGTTGACATGGAAACGCCACAGACCTTTGACTCAAACGCATGCCGTAGGATTGACTTATACAAAGAAGATTTTCATACCAATGCAAAGTCTGACACGTCAATGTTTTTTTGTTTTTTTTGCACTTCCTCCTGCTTCTCCTTTGTTGAATCATTTAAAGGATTAAATGAAAAGCTGGAATGATGGCTGTGGCTCATTTATAATTTTCAATAATGGATTCAGAGAATATGAAATATTTAGTAGAAGAACAGTGGGTGAGTACAATCCCCAAGCCAACACCAGAAGACAAACAAAACTATGGGTTAGGGAAACAAAACCAAGGCTAAATCCACAATGAAGAGATAGTACAGTCAAGAGAGAATGAAGAGAATGGAAGGAATTAATGTCGTAGCAAATACAAAAAAAAGCTATAATTAACAGCAATTATGTTAACACAAGAAGAAGAAAGCATAAAGGGCACAAGCTGCATTAATCACCACGTAGAACCAGCAGAAGGTGGTGGACGGCAATTAAAAAAGAAAGAAAGAAAAAAAAAAACAGTCTGCGCCTTAGGATGTATAGCACATTCTTCAATCAATAAATAGTATTTGACGTCATCATATTACGGTGCGTGATTTCCTCCCACTGGGTGCATAATATTGTTTATCCAAAAAGCGGCTTGTTGAAAACAGAGAGCAATAACCTTGAACAGCCTCTTTATCAGTTGAGAGACATTATTTGATTTGTAATGTCAATCCCAGCTGAGCGGCAGCAGCGTTGGGAAAATGTGTGTAAACAGCGTTTACAGACCAGAACCAGAAGACCTGAGTGGTCCGGCAGGCTGATACAACAACAGCAAATCTTTAATGTGGTCTGGTGCTAAAACGTTCAGTGAGTTATAAACCAACAAACGTATTTCAAAGTCTATTTTCTGAGCCATGGGGAGTTATTGTAAGGATTTTAAAAATGGGGTGATGTGCTCTATCTTCCTGGTTTTAGTGAGAACCAGAGCCACAGAGTTCTGGATCAGCTGCAGCTGGAAGATTTATTATTTGTATATTTTTTTAGGCAGACCTCTGAGGACACTGTTGCAGTAATCAAAGATAAATGCATGGATGAGTTTCTCCAGATCTCGGTGAGACATTAGTCCTTTAATCCTGGAGATGTTCTTCAAGTGACAGATGGCTGACTTCTCTCTCTGAATATGTCAACAAAGAGGTTTTGTTTGTTAATTAATCTGCCGAGTCCAGGTGTGAGTCCATCATTTGCCTTCAACCCATCCACCATATTTTGAAGTAAACACACAAATGCACACACATATCCTCTCAATGCAAACATAGTATTTAATTGAAAATAGTAAGTTGATTTAAATCAGTTTTCTTCAAATTGCTAACAACACTCACTTTTATTAAGTTAATAGAAATTTGTAGTTGAACAGTCTCTCCAGCATGCTCTACTTTAGATGGATTCATTTAAACAGAGCAAGTTTTTGATAATTGTGCTTTTATTCTGTCTTGGAAAGTACTTTGACTCAGTACTGCGTGCTTCCAAGTGCATATGCTTTACTTGAGGTTTTATGGAAACTCATATCTTCAGGCCTGTTGCAAACTCTCTCTCTTTTGAGCTCCACTTTACAGTAAAAAAAAAAAATCATTTGCAACAAAAGAAAGCAAAAATATTTTTTCTGGAATTTTCTGCACCTTCCTTTTAATTCTGTTAACATTTACTATGTCTGCTAGTGCCAGAGTTGTATTATGCTTACAACAGTTAGCTGCACTAGCCTGACCACCACCAGCTGTAGATTTGTCAGGCATATCTAATTGGAACATGATCATGAAGATAAATGATATGAATGGCTCATATCTTGAATGCCAATTGACCTCATAGAGTTACAGGAAGATACTGATCCATCTGCATCCTCCATAATGGAGTAAAAATTGACTTTCATTCTATGTTATTAATGAAATGATAATAAACTATGTATTGCTTGTGAATGTATGCGAGTAGAACTAAAGAACTTAAGAGAAAAACTGTGACATCAGTTAGATTAAATGATGGCATGTTAATAAAGGTATTTATATTTGACACAATTTGTTTATCAGCTCATTTTCAAATCCAGTTGTGAGCTCTAAATATTTGTTAAGATACCACATGAAAGTCAAAGCAGTTGCTGAATCCGACTCGTCCCCCTAACTGGCACCTAAATACAGTGATTTCTATATGACTAATTCCTACCACCCTGTCCTGATGTGCACATTGTGTAATGGTAGTAGACACAGAATCTTATGTCAGTGTCATCTAATAGATCTGTCCATTTCCCGTCTCCTCAGCTTTGACTAAGTTTGATTTTGTAAGATGAAGAAGTGGCTCATGTTATGCTGAGAGCCACATTAAAAACGCACCAGACCGCACAGCAAATTGCTCTGTGGAGGCTTTTAGCAAAGAGGACCAGGAGCTCACAACTAAAGGTCAAGATGGCTTAAGTTGTGGTGATTACAGTTCTGAGTCAAAACATTGATAAACCCTTATGGAAAATTGCACAACTTGATTACTCACTTGTTGCCCTCTTCGAATAAGACCTGACCTGGTGGGATGTATTTTAAGATCCATTGAAATACGGTTCAAAGGGAAAACAATGAATAGTAAAAGATGAAGGAGTGAGTGTGGATGGTAACAGATGCCGCCCCCCCTGCCCCCTCCATCCTACTCATTTGAAAGCTAAGGCGGTGTTATTGTGACCTAAGGGTCAGAAAGCCAGGTTGACTTCTTCTGTCAGATGCCATATTTTCTTGACAGCTCAGGGAGACGACAAGTTGTGCTGACACGAATGTCTAAGTACATGGCCACAGGTTTATGCCCCATCAACTGCTCTCAACCAGCCATCACTCACCAAAAAAAGGGGAAAAAAATAACATTAAGAATAAATAAATAAACACGCCTTTAATATACATACATTAACGACCTGGTTGCCACTAGTATTAAGGAAGTTTAAAGTCTCAAAATAAAGTAATATGTTTTTTTTTTAATTATTATTATTATTATTTTTTTGAAATTCCAATTCAGTTCGAGCACATTTATTCTATAATCCGAGTGCCCTAAATTATCAGGTAACTTCTGCTGTCAATGCCCTGGACAACCCCTTTTTGTCAACAGGGCAGCACTTATTCTCCTGTGACATTTTATAGTGATGGAGCATACATTTGAGAGGGTCACTATTTTATCACTATTTTACTTTGCACAAATCCCTAAATCGGAGGTGTCCAAAGAGCCGCCAACGTACCACTGCTGGCCCTCTGGAGGGTCATGTGTAGCAATTAATCACAATTAAAGAATGTAAGTAATTTGGCCTGCCAGCACAGATGATTAATGGAGACTGAAAATAAAACGTTTTAGAACAAGATTTTCACAGACAAATTACTATTTTGCAAAATGTTAAAATGCTCTACATCAAATGTGTCAAATTCAAAGCACAGGGGCAGTTTTTTTTATCTGCATACAGTCAATTTAAATCAGTGTGAAAAGACGTTCAATATACTTGGTCTCATTTTCAGTTCTCAAGTGACAGAATCATAATATAAAAAAATGTCCAAGCCATTCTGTTCTAGTGTTCGACTTTGTGTAATCTTCATAAGAAATGCACTCTGAGCGTTCTTTAAAGCTTAACCCTGAACAACCTGGTCTACTCAGACTCCTTAAGAACCAAGTTTAACATCTGACTTATTGTCACTCTGTCACTTAATTCCCTGGTCTGCATATTAAGTGCTTGAGATTTATTTCATTGAGCTTCTCCTATTACGCACTTATATGATAGATGGAAAACATTACTAAGACTATATGAGATCTGCCACATATGTGTTTTTATTTTAGGAGGGAAGGTGACATCACAGATACAGGTTGTAATGTTCTGCTGGCACTGCTGCATGTCTGGGCTGGAAAAATGACAGCAAACACAAAGCTCAAAAGTGGCAGCGGCACAGGAGAGCTGGACAATTACCGATGCACACCGCATGTTCTGGATCTTTTCTTCATAGTGCGTGAAGGGAGAGTAGGGACTGAGGGACTCGAGGCTAGAGAGCCCCCAAGGGAGAAGCGGAGGAGAGACAGAAGAGATTGAAAGTCTCATATAATATTCATCTTATGCTGCATTGTCTGTCCTTGGGGTGGACAGTCTCGGGAGAAGGGAGAGGGTTGACTTGAGCAAACAAACACATACATACAAACCCAGCTGAACTCTCCTAAAAATGCCATAAATGGTAAGGCTAAAAGAATAACATCAGAGTGATGAAGTTGGCATATCGTTATGCGGCGATGAATATGTACCAACCTGTGATTTCCCGAACTGTCCGGAACACATTGAGTTTTTCTGGATCTAAAGGTCCAATGTTGTGATAGACATCCCTACGAGAGACAATTGTATATTAAAATGTTTAAAAAGAAATATGACAGAATAGGAAAAGACAAAACAAAGAAGAAATTGCTACCTTAATTTATTGTGGTACAAAACTGATACACATGAACAAGGAAAGACGCTTGTCTTTTGCATTCCTTCCTGTCTGTGTGTGTGCTTCTATCATGTTCGAAATAAAATAAATAATTGTTTACTTAAAATTGTGTTCACCACCAGATTTTGACAACCATATAGAAGGTGGATTGCTTGCACAGTCAGATTTGAAATATTTAGAGCAAAGTCAGATAAAAAAAAAAAACAGGAGAAAAAGATAAAGTACTTTTGAAGTCCTCTGCACTTGCATTGACACTGCAGTGAAACTTGGTGGCAAACCCAGTTGGGTGGAAATAATATGGAGAGTGAAAATATATAAATATTTGTTTCTTTTCCTTTAGAAGTAAGATAGTTTATTGATTTATACACCCTAATATTATTCCTTACCATTAGATAGAAGCCAGCATGACAAGTTTCTAAGTTCGTCTGGTTAATTGTTATAACCGTCTCACAAAAGAGTTAGTGACGGTTTTAGATTTATTACTTTTTTTTTTAGACATTGGGAGTTCAATGCTCGTCGACAAACAACTGATGTGTAATTGTTTCCACATAATGTTCACTGTGTTGGTAGAAGTGATGTGGGTGGGTTGGAGTGGGATCATTTTCTCAATTTTCTACAACCACCATCACCATTTTAAAGATGAACTTTCAGCACCAAATGGTGCATCTGGGACTTTTAACGACTCTAAATATTGTTTTAATAGGCTGAATCACCTCACCCTTTAATCCCAGTAATAAGGAACACCAGGTTGCCATTGATTTTGGTGCAGTTGACAAAGTTGTCAATGTTGCTTGAGTCCACTGTCTGAGCTGTCTGGAGGCTGGCTGTGCCTATTCCATCACATGCTGCACAACCAAGAGAGAAAAAACAAGTTTCATTCAATTGATTATTGTATTACTTATGTAAACACACACAATATTATAGATTTATAGTTTAATAATGTGAATTTTGAAACCAAGTTCCAACAGAGTTTCTATGTAGAAACATGTCATTGTATTATTTGAAATGCTAACTAACCCATTAGTGATTGAAAAATATAATATTCAACTATTAATAAACAATTGAAATGTACATTCCCTTTGCCTTAATAATGTCCCTTTGAAAATGTGTTTGTTTTTAAGTTGAGAAATTGCTACATAAATAGAGACATGAGAAATGATTCATACTTACCTCTATCTGTAATGATTACAACTTTGGCCATTTCTTTTATTTTACCTTTTGGGCAGATATCCGTGCAAGGGATGCACATCTTAATCCGGTTCTCCTCCACCTCCATCTTGTTACTAGGGCATGCTCTCACACAGGAGCTGTGGTCCACCACAAAGTTATCTAGGAAAAAAAAAAAGTCACTGTAAATGTCAAATACAAATGGCTGCTGTTTGTCACACAAGAACACATGGTAAAATAAGTGGTAGAGGAGTCTAGGTAATCACACTACAGAAAAGTCACTTTGGTTAGCTTTTTTCAGGAATGAAAAAAATGAACCTCCAGGAATGTGAAAAAAAAAAAAAAACATCAAAAGGCAGAACAGTTGTTCAAATATTATTGTTTCATTGTTTTAAGGTGAATCCCTTTAAAAAAAACAGCAAATAAATACAAGAGTTTTTGTCAACTAATGCCTCAAGTTTTGTTGAAGCTCACAGAACAAATACTGATAAAATTATTTAATATAACCATATTGTATTTTAAAACAAGATTTTACGGACTTTTGATCTCAACACTCTTCATTTTAGAGTATATTTTTGAAAGTAAACATTGAAGTAAATTTTTTATTTCCACACCCAACAGACATGAACTTCTCTCCTCTCCCAGTGGGTTGTGGTTAGCAAGCAACATTAACAGCAACAACAACAATAACAATTCAAATTCAAAATTTCTTTATTGATCCCATAGGGGAATTAAGCAAAAATTACAATCTTGTTTTTATATAAGAAAATAAAATGTAACAATCAGGCATGTTTTTATTGCTCTAAATATTTTAACAATTAGATATAATGTGCATTTTTATTTGTGCCAAAACACTTTCTACGTTTGCACTAAGTCACATTCCACACCTGCTGGCTGGACTTTTCACTCATGCTGTGAGCACGACTAGTTGCTCACACTTAATTGTGGGCTCAGTAGCTGGACAATGGCTACCAGGGCTGCGTATGCTGGTGTACACAATGAAAACATTACGAGCTGATGTCATAATGATACAAATTAAAAAGAATTATTACCATTCATGGATTTTTCAACATCATTTACAACAATTTCAGAACAAAACAAGACAGGCTCTTGGTTAAGAATACCATCTTGATTGCAAAAACCACACCGAGAGTGATCATAAAAGGATTTTTTTTTTTCAGGGACAATGTGTCGCCTGTATTTATACTCATTCCCCACCCAACCCCCAGTGTCGTAAATTTTCTTTCTTACAGTGATACAAGCCAGAACGTAATTTCACCAGACCACCTTCTTCCGAATATTTTCTGTTTCAATTGATGGCTTTATGGAAAGCTTTAAATATGACTTATTTTGCCTCTTATTAGATCATGGCTGACATCTTAAAACTATTTCATGGAGGCCAGAATTGTGAAGTGCATAATTAATAGTTATCTTGCAAACAGCCTATTCTTTGAGATATAGGTCTCTCCAGCTTTGATGGAGACCCACGACTCTTTACACCTATCAAGTTAGGGTGGAAAGATTTGTTGTGGTAAACTTGGAGCCCTTTAGTTTTCTTAATGTCTGTAGTTACCAAAGTTTGTCTCTGTCCGATGTAATGCATTTCTTTTTTTTTTTTGTTTTGTTTTTGTTTTTGTAATGTTCCTTGTTCACCAGTGTCCACAGCTGAATTTAAATTGGAAGTAAAGAACACACAGGTAGATTCTAATTAACTGATCAGGGAGATTTTGTTTGCACCAAGTTTTATTTTGGGGTACTAGAGAGGAGGAGGTTACAAATACAGGCACATATTAGAATGTTTACTTGCAAAATTTTATATATATTATTTTTCGAACTGATTCAAAATTATACACTACTTTGTTTTGGTCTACCAGATCAAATCCCAATTAATACATTGAGGTTATTGATTGTAGTATGACAAATGGGGGAAATTTTCAATTGTATGAATACGCTTGCAAGGCACAGCAGACGTCCATTTGCATACTCAGGTGGGGGAACTTACGAGGGCACTTCTTGACACAGAAGGCTCCATAGGTGTACTTTGCTCTCGGGTTGTGTTCGAGTTGGAACGTGGTGGGATTGTAGACAAATGGCTGAGGGCACTGCGTAACACACGCTCCACTGTCATTGAAGTTTGTGCAGGCCTGTAAAGATAAAGACTTAAGTATCTCGCCTAAACATTATTTAATTTACATTTCATAAAAAAACAAACAAAAAAAAAAACACACAAATCTTCAAATCTTCATGGTTTTGCACTAATATGGTAGTGCTGCAGCACACTGCATGAAATAGGATTTTAAACTGGTTACAGGATTGTTGCAGCATGTGAATAAATATGTGATAGTGTGGTTAAACATGAAGGTATTTCATAAATCTCAAATTTATATTGACTACACCACATGTGAATACCAGTTTCCCTTTGGAGTGTGGAAAAGAGTTATCAAACGGCAAAGACTGGGCGTACTCTCCCTTAAACTGATCTAATCACTTTTAATAAAATAGAATCTGATTTTTTTGTACCAGCTAAAGGATGTCATAATTTGTGGTGGAAACTGCAATAAATAAATTTATGAAAACAGTTTGTTTTTTTTTTTGTTGTTGGAATTTTACAAACACATTTCTTGTTGATGTTATGGTATCTCATGGCCATCTTCACCAACTTAAAATGGTATAAATAAAGGGTCAACTTCTACAGCTAAATCCAAGCCTGTTTTGATTAGGAATTCAATTAAAATCCTCTCCATTCAGCTTGTTTACAAAGGATTAATTCATATAAATATATGTATAAAATTTTTCTATATATAGATATAGATATATAGACTTATATTTTTACTGTCTTACATTATGCATTGTAATACTTTTTTTTTTAAATCTTTTCATTAAACATTTTATTTCTGCAAGTCACAGGAACACAATCGTTGAAATAATTGTTCCTGCGAATCAGACAACAAAATGTTATTTAGAATCTACCCAAAAATAATGTTGATACTATTAAGATAAAACCGCCATGTTGATATAAGTAGTAATACATGAATTTGGACATAAACTGAGACTACTTCAAATACTTTGCTTTATGAACAATAGAGGCTTTATAAGTCATCCTAAAACTGCAGGGCATATAAAAGAACGCTTTAAAATATGATTTACCTTGCAAGGAGAATAAGACAGGATGGTTTACTAGTGAACTCTATACAGGATTTAACTTTGAAAAATGCTAAAATAAATGTATTCCTAAGATTTACCATACAAGTGATATTTATTGCAAGCTAAAAAAGTTTAAGGAAGATTTTTGTCTTTGAGGTTAATGCTGAAAAATGCAATGTGGTGAATTATTTGGTTTACTGTATATCAACTAATGTTTTTCTTTATCCCCAGTACTCGGAATGATTGAAAGTGATTGGTTTTGATCAATGGAAAACTCCACTTACAAAACAGTCTGTGTCCTTTGGGCCAAAGCAGCCACCTGCACACTCGCGATGGCAGCAGTCACTTACATAGGGACCAAAGCAGCGACCGTCGCACTGTTCAGCACACACCGTCTTAGTTACTGTGAAACCACAAAAGTAGGAAGGAATTAAAAGACATACCCCATAGGGTTTAGACCACAATCTGTTGCAAACACAATCCTTTCTGCACAAGTATGTGTTAAATGACAATGTCATATATGTATCATTTGTTCTTTGAAAACTCCAGCCAGTAGTGAAAGTAGCTGAGCATACCGATTTCTCTTCTCTGACATTCACATACACTAAACAAAGCCATTCAGCCATTGGTAAAAACTTTATTGACACTGAAAAAAAAACTCTAAAAGGTGAATTGACAACCATATTTGAGCAGGTGCTAGATACACTGCTGAAATGAATGGCACAATGCTCAAGTCTTCTTGCTGCCATCGCTGGCAACCATCGCTGGCAAAACTTTGTAAGGATTAGTGTTTGTGTGCTTGCATCTGTGATTTTTTTTCCCCTTAGCAAGCTATATTCTGTCATGTTCAACCATATTTTCCTCTGCCTGTAAGCACACCTGAGGGTCTATCGCTGAATGTGACAGAGATGTAGTGATTGCCATTTAACAAGGTGCATCGCTGTCACAATGGAGAGATGCCCGTCCCTTTCCTCATGTGCCTTTTGCAATCATATGGGCTACCGTATGGCTGCGTTCCTCTCTTACAAGCAGCCATATGTCAATGCACATTGAACATGCTGCAGACAAAGATAAGTAGCAATGGGCACAGCTTAAGTTTGAGTTTTTGGACTCATGTGAGAGATCAGGGGGGAAAAACGGAATAAAGTAATAAAAAATATCCAAGAAAAGCTCCTGCAATAAATGGGTAAACTTGTGTTTGAGGATAATACTAATGTAATACTTTTTTTTCTAAATATGCTACCTCTTTACATGTAATATTTTATCTGCATTGACTTATATTTAAAAGTTTACATTTATGTCTTTTAATCAAAAAATCTGAAAACTTTTCCTACAACACTCATCAATAAATTATAAAAACCAAAATGATTTTTATAATTTAGCATTTAACTTCTTTTTGATTTTTCTCTGATTAATACAGGGTTAAAACTATACATACTAAGTCAAACATATGTATGCACCTCCCAATAATTAACTAAAAGTCCCTTAGCAGCTCAAATAACCACGCACCTCTGGGAAAATTCTTGCTAGGTGTCTGAGCATTCTTCGAGCAAAAAAGGGAAAATGTATTTAACTGATCTGCTTTCTGGCAGGGGCCCACTTTTTAAGAACACAAATTTTAATTCAGATTTCAGACTTCCTAGAACCTCAACATTGGCATGACTATCGCAAAACCTGGCTTAATGTGTTTAATGCTGCAACAGTCAGTTATGCCCAAATTTCAATCATCTTAGCTGTTGATTTGAGTTTTCAGTTGCGGAATATTGATGCCGCATTCTTTAAGTTTCATTTATTTATTCTTCAAAATTAATACTATACAAAACTAAAAATTACATGTAACAGTTATACATCAATGTAGAATATTAGCAACACAAAACTGGAAAGTATAATTCTCTGCATTTTTCAATGGAGGCTCATGATGTTTTGTTGGATGCTCCATTTCTCTTTCACCGTTACTCTGACGAGATACTATCAGGGTGATGGATACCCCCGCCGGAAAAAGTCACCAAAACGAAAAATGTGACCAAGAGCACACACTTCACCCCACACCGAACGTACCTTCAGCGTCATTCTATTAATGGTGCCTGGACTAAAATGAAAAGGCCTGCTTTATTTAAAGACACTCCGTCAAACAAATGACCTTGCCAGAGAGAGGAAAGAGAAAGGGAGCAAGAGTAAGAGATGCAATGTTGTTTATCAATTTAGCTTTAAAACTTCCACTTTAAGAAAAAATAAAAGGAAAAAGAAATAGTGCCTGGTGACAACAAATACCGAAAGAATCCATCTCATGAAATATGCCTGGGAGCTTCCATTTGAACAGACTGTGGACAGCAGCATCAGTCACAGGAGCCAGTGCCTTTCAGCTGCTATTTACATGAGCAAAAATTTCCTTGCTTTTTTTTTTTTTTCTCACTTCTGCAGTAAAACAAAAACAAAAACTTTTTTTTTTTTTTGGTCAAACAGAAATGTTCCAAAGATAAAAGGTGTAAGTTGACCACGTTTTGTAGTTAACAATGTCTTCTTGTAATAAAATATTCTGTTAAATTTTTATTTGAATTAAAGCTTAATGTCCTTCTACTGAATGAGCATACAATATAGATCAAATGCTGTTGGTAATACTTCAACCCTCCTTGAAGGCTTAAAGGATTCGGCTAGCAGTTACCTCATGCTTGCAATCAGCCTGATTGTATTTCAGTTACACAGAAAACTGTCACATTTTTTGGCTCATTTTAGCCAACAAATAGAACTTAAAAAAATGATTAATAAATGATTAATTGGAATACAGCTTGATCTGAACTCTAAAAACAACTATACTGTGTATTGTTTTTAACACCGATATAGATCGGATGTCTTAAAAGGAATACGTAGCAAGTTTGCATGTTACTTTCTACAATTCAAAAACATGCATACGACTTTACCATTTGATTGGAATTGCCCTGAAATCGGTGTTTGTTTCCATTTTTGCTTTTGTTTCAGCTCTGCTGTCAAATAAATCAATGTATTTATTTGACAATTGCCTTGATCAAGGTATAACATTTCTCCAATGAAGCTAAGATTTTAAAACCACCAGAAAGTGCCAGCATAGACAGAGTTTTGACTGGCTGTGTGTATGAGAGTTTTACAGCACTTCCCCTCCCCCACCTGTTTGCTGCACTTTGCCATTCAACAGGCTGAAAGTCGCCAACTACATTTTTTTCTGTTACTAGAAACACAAATTTGGGCTGTATGGAAATATTAAAGAAAATATGTGCTACCTGTTACTCAAGCTGTTTTAAACCTACAGCTGCAATGCTCACTGCACACTAGGAATAGTGGGGCAATATAGGGGCACAATGCAGGTTAGCATATAGTTACATAGTTTGACTATAGAATCAGCTACTACCAGCTTGTGAGACCCAAAGTATAACTATGAAAAGCAGAAAGACGCTTTAATTTGAAAAGCAAAATGTAAATTTACCAAGCGCTTATTAAATATTAGCTATGAACTTGTCCAAGGTGAACCAGCCCCTCCTTACCCTATAACTAATGTAAGGACAATGACCCCATTTTCTAGGTCAATTTAAATGTTGATGTTTTTCAAAGACGCCAAAATGAAAGTAATTTTTATAATTCAACAATCTCGCAATTAGTTTATTATATCTAACTGAACATAAAACATGTAAAGATTTTGTGGAAAGCAATGAAAGAAGACTGGATAATGACATGCACACAATGTAAAGCTGCAGACAGGAGGTAAACTGTGATAACAGGTAACCACCCACAGAAAGACAGAACTAGGGCTTATCTGGACCTAGTCAGTGATGTTCTGTCAACCTTACGTAGAGGAATAGTTTATTCCTAACTATCGTAATGAGATCAGAGCCGCAGAACAAACTCTTGTCAGAATAAAAAAGCATAAATGAAGATGTCAGAGAACAGAGTGATTGGAAGAAGGAAACTTTTTTTTTCAAGAAACGTCTTTTAATTTCCACTGAAATTGCTTGCAAACTTAAAGAGGAGAAAGTGAATAATCTGACTTGTCGAAATTGGGTACCTCTGCTCGGTTCCCGTTTAGTTGATCAGATTTTTACGCAAATGGAAAAAAGGCTTTTTTGTGAAAACTACTCCACATGAAGTGTTAAAAAATTGGATTAGTTGTTTATTAGCATGGTACATAAATTTTCTATAATAAAATAAGGTTTAGGATCCCCCGGCTTGCCACTTATTTGAGATAAAGGAATAATAGTAAGCAGAACGTTTTGCAAGTTAGAGCAAAAAATTGAGAATGAAGTTGAGCTCTATAAAGAAATGTTTTTTTTTTTGGTGTATGACAAGAAATAATCTATTGCATTCATGTTTGTTTAGCTTAATTTTATACAAAAGCTTTAGCAAAACCACATTCAGACCACTTTTAATAGTCCACAGATGACTCATAATATGGATTTTGTGTGAGATTACAGTGAGAGGACGTTACATTTAAAAAATAAAATAAAATAAACAAACAGTATGAATAGGTGACTCCCAAAATCAAAAAAAGTTAAGTTACATTTTATTCTGAATTGTAGTTGAGCCCCAAATGTTTTATATGACCGGTAGATTATGATTTAAATGTATTATCATTTAACCAAAATAAGATATGCATCTCTTAAGAGAAAAGGCATGATAGATAATAATAAAGTTCTTTTCAACAATCAGAGCACAAAGCTATCAATTGTCATCACAGCAATCAAACAATTGTTAAAATTTCTGACTGGCTTCTTGCACTGTTATTTTGATGATTTATCTGTGGCGATGAGCACCAAATCTCTGAAGGACTCAATTGAAATTGAGACTCCAGCTGAGGCACTTCAAAACATTAATGACACTTCCAAAATTCCAGCCCTACTTTTAGTCTAAATCTACCATTACTATGAAGAAGGATAGTCTTAAACATTACCAAGAAATACAGAGTTTATTTGGTGTCAAACAATAACTGGATTCTGTCCACCTCCTTTTTTCCACTTAGCTTAGTCGGGTGGGGCCAGCAACATCTGCACATGTGAGAATAAACATCATTTATTTTCTGATCATTAGTGTTGTTTTTGCAGCACTGAGTAATTGGGGTACACAAAATGTCAATTTAGTTTTTGTCCTTGACAAATACATAAATTAATTACTTAAATGAAAGAAGCTTTTTCTTTTGTTAGACTTTGAGGCACTACTGGTCTTTATTAGCCCCTTAACATGAAAGTGAGCTAAAGCTGTACCTGTCTTTTACTGCACTGAACTTACAGCTTTGACAGTGGTCCTCCTTGGGGCCCCAGCAGCGCCCAGTACAGGAACGATGACACTTTTGACCTGCAAGAAAGAAGAATAAGAAAAAAAAAAAATCATGAAAAAGCAAAACATTAGCTAAACTTTTAGAAACTATGATCTGGAGTCTGTGAACTATGACTACAAGTACAACTGGCTGTTACTCTTTTTTGTTTTTGTTTCAACTTGAGTGCGTGAGTGTTTTATAAAAAAAAAGTTTTAATTAGCTGAACTCTTGTGTTTTTTTTTATATCTTCAAGATTCATTGCTTTGTTTTAAATATATTTTCAGCATTCTGGGTGTGTGTGATAATTCTGTTAAATTAAAATGTGAAATAATGCACTGCTTACAAGAAATAAACGATTGTGAGAACTTGAATGTATAATTATAGGACACATTTGCAAATTACTTTTTTAGGCATTTCTGTCTACTGAAACACTACCTATTCACCAATTTATACCTGCTGTTTTTAAAAGTACTTTATGTAATTGTAGCATTTGGTTGTTTTGTAAAAATAGGTGTATTTTGTACACAGCAATACATGTGCCAAATAAGGCAGCAGCAAAGAGAGTGAGAATAAAGCAATGGACAAGGAAGAAGAAATCAGTCAATCAATCAGGCTTACTTGTGTAGCACATTTCAGCGGCAAGGCAGTTCAAAGTGCTTCACATTATAAAAATACAATAATAAGAAGTCATATAAACAACATACAGTAAACAGCACTGAAATATATCCTCAGTGCTGCAACTGGATTTCTCAGTTTTTAAGGACTTAATTTACTTTCAAGTAATTGACTAACTGTGGGAGCTGAGCCTGAATGAGGAAAAGTGCTGCCCTTTGTCCATCAGCCTCTTCAGATGAGAGCTATTAGCATTTGATGGACTCCAGTGCCCACCATGTGTCCACCGTGTGCCTCTCCATCCTCTACTTGCTACTCTTTGAGCTTTTCTGCAATATTTTCATTTCTTTCATTCGAAGTTTACCTATCTTTGATTCTGTATCTCTGTGTCTTCTCCCCAGCCTCGGTTTTAGTGTCCGTTTTGTTCGATGTTTCAGAGAACGGTGGTCTGCCCGTATTATCAATGCTGGAATTTTGAATCAAGTTCTTCTCTCATAAAGAAACCAAAAGACAACAAAATATTGGCACAGATAGGATAAACACTGTAACAACATAAAGCTTTTGTGCCCCCAAAGAATGACATGAAGATAATGTTCTCAATGGTGGATTAGAAGTCTGGAGACCCTTGATCTTTTGGATGGGGTAGATGACTTACATGGGAGTCAGGGTCGTTCCGAGGCTAACAGGGCTGCAGGGAGGAGGGGGATTGAGCAGAATATCAATGCCATGAGTAGTTAATATGCATTGGAAGTCTCCAGCAAGTGTTGTGAAAAGAAATCCAAGGACATGTGCCTACTGTCTTTGTATTTTGCTTCAAAAATGGTAATGCATTTTATTTTATGATTTGACAAGAAGATTTAAATGTCAAACAGTGGGAGCACTGCATTAATAAAACCAAAAGAAGTGTATTAAGAGGCTCAATGAGCAAAATAAATGGGGCAGAGGAGGTGACTTAATTTATTCTTACTGACAATCACATCAGGCATCGACCGCCCCCCTTCTCCCTGACAGACTAAATATTGTTTTTCTCCCCCTTATTTCGATATGTCCCATTAAAACTCAATGTGTTCATTAACATGTCTTACAGCAGGTTAAAGTGGGGCATGAAAGGGATTTGAATAAGTGAAGATTATGATTTATAATAGCAAGCACAATAAAACAATAAAGTCAAGGGTGGGCGTTTCCATGTTTCCATAGCAAATCCAAAATGGACTTTGAAAATGTGTATTTGTCAATACATGATTTTTGATTCAAATGTGATAAGTTGTGATTCACTAATTGCACACCCTGCAGTTAACTTAGTAAAACATATTGAGTCCCACCACTAATTTGTTTTCTCTCTCAACAGTCATGCATTATTTCATGTTGGGCTATAACCAGGGGGCAAAATATGCTGGTTTTAAAGAGGGATGATCACTTTTGCAAATCATATGTGAAGAATAAGTTTAAAAGAATGTAATCAATCAAATTAATTGGTTACATATTGGATGTTTACAAAACATAACAAACAGCAAATAAACAAACAAAAAAAAGAGTGAA
The DNA here is from genome assembly GCF_051168715.1 of Poecilia mexicana. NCBI lineage: Eukaryota > Metazoa > Chordata > Actinopteri > Cyprinodontiformes > Poeciliidae > Poecilia > Poecilia mexicana. The sequence goes on along the minus strand of NW_028263371.1, from coordinate 46,127,887 downwards.
GCAAATTCTTAAACCCATCAGTGATTCACCCAAAAAATGAGATTGTTTGGTCTAAGCACACAAATCATTGAAAAAAACTGATCTCTTCTAAGTTTGTTAAGTTCTAAAGCAGGAAGTTAGACATCTGTTCAGCACTTCAGAAGTCTGAAGTACTTAGAAGTTGTGTTAATGCCAGCAGCACAACATGTGTTCACTGAGGAAGTAAAGTCTTTGTGCTCCAACTTATATTGTGAGGTATCTAGCTCTTGCAAACAACGAGAAATCACAAGGAAAATAAGATACATCTCGTTCTCTGTATGGATGTTTTTAATAATCAATCATGCAACCAACAGTGTTATTGAAGCACAATGTAAAATCAATGCAGTATCCTATTAAACCCAAGCATTGGAGTGTAATGATTAACCTGTGGTTATACTATGCATCCTACAGAGTAAATCAATATAGCTGTGTTTATACAGGATAAGAGTGTCTCGGGGGAGAAAAAAAAAAAACAAAAAAAAAAAACACCCTTTAATCTTATGAAACCTTGAACAGAGCAGAAAATGTAAGGTAAATTGTAGTAGCATCACTGTTCTATTAGATGGCCTGTCTTTATAGTTACTTACATATAACACTGCTGTTAGTGGGTACCACTATAGGATGAATCCTTGGATACTTGACAATGTCCTGCCAGTGGATTGTGTCTGCATGGCAGAGGAACTTGTTTTGGTCAACATACACACCTCCTTTGAGAATCTCTGTGGACAAAAGAAAGACAACACGGTCAGCTGTGACTTTCTGGATTTGCAACAGTTTTTGCCCGCAATGTGTTCAAAATGCAGCTTTTATTTTTCTCGACTGCAGAAATCTTTCAACAGTCAACTCAATATAATTAACCAGTTTCAACACCAGCACTGTTAATTATATTTCCTTTACTTTTAGTGCAAAAGAGGCCAACCTTTAGGGGAGTACACTTTATTCCATCCGATTTAACCGGAATTGCCCCATTTTACACTTGACCAGCCCTGTCAGGTCATGAAGTCAGAGGAAGCACAAAATGTGCAAGCAGCTTCAAGAAAGGAAAGGAAACTTTTAAAGATATTTTGAAAGGCTATGCTTTTTAAGCATAGTGAAACCTTCATAACAAAAAGTTGAAAATATAAAACAGAAAGGTTGTGCTTTTTTTCTTTTGGAGAATCCATTTTAGTGATGGAAGATTCTTTATACAAAATGACAGTCTAAATTCTCAAAGTTGGATGGGATCTGCTAACTTTACATACAGAGAGAGAATGACGCAGACATGACACACAGTTAAATACCGTATAAGCACAAATATAAAATGTCAGACACTTTAAAATGCTAACTTTTTGGTCTTTTTGTTTTGAAACGGTTTCGCAGCTTAGCTGACTAACACACAGTGTCTGCTTTTATTCTGCTCCTAATATAAATAAGAAGAAATCACAGCAGAAAAGCTGCTTAAAGTAAACAAAACAGAAAAAAAATACTTAAGAATCTAACATACAGCAGTAAATGGAATATTTTAATAATGAGGTGGACACAGTTCTTCATCATTTAAAATTATATTCCAGCATAAACTGTAAGATGTTGTGATGTAGCAAACTTTTACAGTTACAAATGTGAAAAACAAAAGTGAGTAAATTGAAACCTATGCCATGAATAAAACATGATATAGTTCTTTTTAGTTGGCATTTCAATGTACCGATCCCTCTGTTCCACAACTTGTAGCAGTTTAGTGTATAGATTTCCAGGGATAGACAGCTCTGTAACCTCTGACTTTTTTTATTTTAACCAAAAACCTTTTATGAAGACATTTACATTTTCAGTTTATACATAAACTAAAATAAGGTTGTTATTTGTGGTTTTCACAGTGAAATCAGAATCAGTTATGGTCTAATTTGGCAGGCGTGAGCATTACAAAAGCAATTATCAAAAATTTGTCATGCCATCTTAGAGGGATCCACAATTAGTTTAACACATTGGCCTAAATATGTTGTAAAATTGTTTGCGATATGCCAAAACTCATAATTATAAAAAAAAAAGTGTAACTGTTATTATATTTTTTTCATCTATGGAGGTTCCCGTTTTTTTACGGGTTTTACTGGGTGAAGGTTGGTTCAGTTCTGCACTGGAATCTACAGCGTAAACACAGGAAGGCTAGCTTTACCCGAGTTTTTTTTTTTTTACCAAATTATGTTTGACTGTTGTAATGCCACACTGCGGTGCTGTTGGCAGTAATTTAGAAAAAAAAAAAAAAAAGAAACTGAGCAAAATAGTGAGGTGAGTCTGCATGGCCTCCCACAAAAAAGAGCACAGTGGGGAAAGAGCTGAACACAACTTTCGAAGGACCTACATTTTCACCCTCGATGTTTCTCTCCAGAAGACTTGGAGCCATTTGTACAAGCAAAATTGATCAAGTACCTTACAGGTGGTCATTTCCCTTTGAAGCTAAAACAAAATGCAGTGAGAGAGTTTTTAGCCACAATACGCCTAAATCCTAATGCCGGCTAGCGAGAGAGACACTGGGAGAAACATCAGACAGGCAATGCTGGAAGCGCTTTTAAATTATAACAAAGCTATTCTTACTTTTGTCTATACTGAAGGTGAAACCAAGAACATGACATCAAACCTAAGACTGGACGTTAAACGGGTGTTACCAGACCAGACAGCGCTGCTTACAGAACTACTAACCGGATCACACAGTCCGACAGAATCTTCCATCACTAAAATGAAAAGGTGTGTGTCATTCACTGATTCATTCACAAAGCTGAAGGTGGCAGCAGCAGCACAAACACCAACTTCTTCAGCCAATTCTGTCCTCATCATCGTCATTAATCTTTGAGAATTCCACATTGCTATCAATCCCAACACGCTCCAGTTCAAAATGAAAAGGCTTAATCTTACTCACAGCTGTTTTGGCTGGTCGGAGCTAGTGCAATGGGACCAAGCATGTCATTTACCCAGAATCCATTGTAGTGTAAACAACATGGTGACATTCATGTGACTTTTTTTATTTACAAAAACCACATACAGTATTATTGTATTGTTTTTACATTTAAAATAAACATTTCTAAATTAAAAGTCTCTTTTACAACTATTCATAAACCCCTTTAAGAAGTTTGTAAAACTTACATTTTATTCAAGTATGATTTGCACTTCTTTATCAAACCAAGGTTTGATTTCTTGGTCACACATGCATAAATATACACAAACATTCATGAATATAGATGGTGGTTTTAGATTATTTTTGTGCTTGAGTTTACATCTACACAATCCTAATGTTTATTTGAGCTAGATAGAGCAGAAAAGAGAAAGAAAACAAATGAAGATGGCAGAAAGCAGCACAGAGACAGACGATGAAAAAGAAACACAAAGTAAAGCCTAAAACCAGATTTGCATTATTTACAGAGCTTGTGTGTTCTCCATCTCCATACAAACAGCTTACTGACACGGGGCTAAAACCAATGAGACCAATAATCTTACATAAGGCGTCCTGCCAGCCCCGCACAGTACCGGCCAAATATTCTCACAAAATTTTGATTAAATTATGCTTCTTGGGAGGGGTGGTGCTGGTCCGATTCCACAGGTTTCCATCTCCCGACTTCAGTTCTTCATCTTCATCCCACTACATGTGCAGTAGGGATAGGGAAATAAATAAATTCTGCTTCTCACCACAGGAGGGATATCACTCATTCGTGAGGATTCCATGTCACAAAAATCTAATTGTCTTCACAATAGGATACAGCTGGCAAAGAAGGATGACGGACAAGCCAAAAAAAAAAACAAACAAAAAAAAAAAAACCCTCGAAGCCAAGTAGTTATGTCAAAACTGCCAGGAGGGTCTCTCAATCTTACTCTTGAATCAAGCATCCACTGTACACCATCCAACATTTATGAGAATTCTGGTTGGTTGCTTGATAATAAGGACCAAAATACAATAAATGTTGCTGTAAACATGTCAATGGCACAAGAGGACATGTGTCATGAGTAAAACAAGTATCTTCATTTACAGTTTGAATTAGATGTTTACATACACCAAATCTCGCTGCCTTAAGTTAAATCAGACTACACTCCTCTCATGTCAGTTAGAATTACCAAACGTGTTTCTATTGTCCAATTGGCACAAGAAGAGAGAGAATACATTAGAGATTTATCCATTAATGTTTACTAAATCAGAAGTTCACATCCATTTCCTCAGTATTTGGTACCATTGTCTTTGAACTCCATGACTTGACTCAAATATTTATAGCCAAAATAGCAAACTGTTTCTCACAGCAGTTTGCTAGATTCTTTAAGTTGACGACAGGTGGGCTTAGTTATCAATTTGAACTAATGTGGAGTACTTTTACATTTTTAGATAGCACAATATGATTTATGTAGAAGTACACTGATTAAAGAACCTCTTCTTCCACTACCACCATTGAGTAAGAAAAAGGATTCACTTGACTTTGAACTCTAAGCTATACGCAATTTCTCTGGAAAGTCATTGTGCTCTCTAGAGAAGCTCTATTGGCTGAGGAAGGCACATATAATACATAAATGTAATTCCAGAATGTCTTCCTAGTTCCTGTGAGACTGGGGAAAAAAGGCATGAAACATGCCACAATTTCATCAAAGCCCCTGGCATCTAAATTTTGCACAAAGTGCCCTATGATAAGTTCACAGTCCTACAGTCATGCCTCTAACAGAGGCTGGGAGCAAAAGTTGGAAATATTATTCTTGAATCTCTATATGTATACAAAACCCACAGGAATAATGTGGTATTTATATCTATAGAAATGACACAATTTGAAATCTCCATGAACCAGGCATTTTGTCCCTTTGTTTGTTTTTATACATTTTTAACAATTACATTTTGCATGCAACAGATATTCAAATTAGCCTGTTTAATGAAACAAATTAGTTTTGTGTTTGTCCTACAGAGAAATGCCACCAACCTTCGGAAAACGTCCTGTTTGGTATAAAATACACAACTTTCTGAAAATAATGTAGTGTGTTTAGATAATGAGGCCCTGAAAAGTACTGTAAATCATCTCTTCCTGACACTTTGAAAGCCAACACAAAAAGCAACTTTAGTTTGTTTTTTTTTTCACTAGGCCTGCATTATCTGAAGTTGATTGAAAGCAGAGACAAACTCATCTGTGAATGACAAAGCTACAAAGGATTAGCTGCCAAAATGTGGTTAAATAAAGATTTGAAAATGCAAGTAGCAAAACACAATTATAGATATTTGTGCAGAAAGAGAAACAAGAAACAGCTCACAAAATAAGTCACAAAAACGTATGTCCAACAGTATTTGAATGACATTGTTCCCTTATAACTGGTTCTTTATTGTTTATAACAATTGTGCACTCACTCTTGTATCAAGAAAAAAATAAATACTTTATAAGACCCCTGATAATATACTAAACCCATATTGGCTTTGTTTTCATTAGAAGGACTACTTTGCTTACTCAGTATGTATCAAGAAGCCAGAGGGGGATCAGTGGTTAAACCTTGTTGTAGGAAGGGGAAAATGTCGTAATTAATTTTTCCCAAATAGCAATAGTGCAGCTCACGATTCTAAAATTATTTCTCCTCTCCAATCTGTTTCTCTGTATTAAAATGTGTTTAACAAGTTTTAGTATTTTGTGTTCTAGATAAACTTTACTGCTTCTGTGCAATATTGTCAGATAACTGTTTTGTATACTGAATATTAATTACAAATATATCATGATTTTAATTAGCTTTGACAGTAGGAGTTTTTAAAGAGACAGGACAATTTCAAGGTGTCATATTTATTTTAAGCTATATTTGGTAAATACAGGCTGACGTCTTAGCATAGTTACTGGATTGTGCTATAAAATGGCTATAAAATTCACCCCTTAAACTAGCAGGTATGATATTATCTGAGATGCCATTGCCCTCTGTCTCACTCAGAAACTCTGAACTTTATTGGAACACAGTTGTCGTGAGGTGTTGGTGGTGAGGGAGAACGCAGGCGGGCCCAGGTTGTAGAAGAAAAATTATGATTTTAATGAAAAAGCCACAAAAACAAAATCCAAACATACAAACAGCACAGGGAAGAACGGAAGACAAAAGGTCCATGACTGAACAGACTGGTACAAAGAACAATGATGGTCGACATTAGACGAGGACCCGACAAGAGGCAAAGGACACAGGTGGACTTAAATACACAGGGAGGGTAATTAGGGAACAACACACACCTGGGAAGCAATCAAGGGGGAAGAGACAGGACACCACAGAGACTCAGGGAAACAAAACCTAGAAAATAAACACACATTAAAACTCAAATCCTCACAATAGTTTCAAGAAGTTTTTCAAATAACAGGACATCTGTCTGTATCTGGAGAAAACCTAAAATGATGTCATCACTGGGACATGTACAGAATAGTGATCCAAAATAAACATCCATAAAAATGAAATATAAAACATGTTAATTTTATTTACATAATTTTTGTGGCAATCAATGTGGAGAGATTAATTTATCTCAGTTTGCAAATATTGCATATTTAAAGTGTTTTACCTATTCTAAACAGTTTCTGCAGAAGATCTTCTGGAGAGGTCTGTTTTTAACAAACCATCTGGCACATTAGATTGAGGCACAGTTGCAAGAGCAAACACAGACAATCAAATTGTTAGACAGAAAGAATCTAGAGATATAGAAATACACTCAGCCCTGCAATTACATTAGATAGACAGGCATATATTTCACATAAAGACGTTTCTTCTTTGTTTCTTATTTGCTCTAGCAGTCAAACCAATGATTCAGTCTGGGGTTTCTTTGCTGTCTCAATGAGATTTAGCATTGTTTCAGCTCAGTAAAGCTTTCAGTTCGGTTGGACAGCAGTGAGAAACTGAAGAACTGCAGAAAGATGCTAAAGTATTATGAGTCCAAGAAACTAAATGCTTAGACGCTGCCCCAACTGGACTAGCAGCGGAGATGGAAAGCTCAAAGTATTTATAGGCTGCTCTCAAAAGTCAGACCAGCAGAACTGCCAATATCTGTAAAAAAAGATACAGTAAACACATGCTCAAGCAAACACTCACACAGACACACATAGGTCAGATTTCTTAGTAATGAGAACCTCATTACAATACATGCCTTGAGCATCAATTAAATTACTAGTTTGCTTCATCTGTAGGCCTGTAACCAGGGGGATAGTCATTTTAATGTCTACCTAAGAGCTGAGGGAATGTGGGCATATAATGTCAGCAAGGCTTGACTGTTCCTTTGCAACTTTGGTTACAAATCGATTTTTAAAAACAATACAAACAGAGGTTTCACTGCAATGTTTTATGGTCAAGACACTGAAAAGAATGTGCTAATCTATAAGGTAAAGCTTAGAGAAACAGCTTCAGAAAATATTAAGCTATCACTTACTAATTTGTTTTACTATTTTCATAGTATTGTAAGTTCATTTTTTTATACCTGTTTCTGTTTATGTTCTAGATTTTGGTCTAGGGTGCTTCTCTCATGGCTACATAACCCCCTGCAAGACTGTATTTGTAGCTGTCGTATGGATACAAGTCTATACAACGAAAAAAGAAATACTGCCCAGGACGAAAAAACAACTTACAAATGCAGCACTGATAAATAGCAACAAGGAATTTTCTAAGTAAATTCCAAATGCTCATTTTGCCACACCTAACATGTCATTCACTTTGGTTTGAGCTATTCGTTTGTTCACAATATATCAGGAAAGCAAATCCCTGACTTTTCTCTGCAAAAGGTGATCTCTCCTTCCATCCATCATCTGCTTCTACCAAACAGTCTTTATCCTCTTCCTGCTAAAATGCAACAAAAAAAAATACACATATGAACTGCACGCATATATCTATTATAATTAAACTATAATATGCATTATGCAGAGACCATGACTCCAAATCCAGTGACTTTTTGGAGGTCAATATTAGACTCTAATACAAAGTGGGTTTTCAACTGAAATTAATAATATTGTAATAATGCTTAGGAAAAAGCTATTCAACAATTTCAGTTTTACTATACACACAATTATAATTAGAGGGTAGAAATGCATCAGTTTTGTATCAGATTTGTAATGTCAAGTTTTTGTATAGAAACAATTGTAGTTACTGCGACCCGATAGGGCTCACGGAAGAAGTATGTGGTGGGTTCACTGATCAGAAAATTATATTTTTGAGTTTCCAGTTGGCTCGTCATCCATCAGGGCCAATCAAGTTTAATATATTTTACTATGCTAATTTCTATGTTATTTCTTAGTAACACAAGAGCAAATAATATTAACCATATGATTATCATTTCAATGCTCATCAAGCAGTGTTTCCATCTTCCAAATCAAAGTATGAATGGCCCAGTTTTTATACAAGTCCTCTGAATTTAATTTCCTACATGGGTAACACTTCAATAACACAAAATTTCACATTCCCCACTGTTCCCACTGCTTCCTTTGAGACCCAGTTCATCCAACCTTCAATCTCAAACCAAAATAACATTGATAGTACAATGCCTGGGTAATTCCTTGATAATATCATTTTAGTGATGCAATTGATAGTGAAAGTACCATTTGCACTATACATTCAACCTAATATGACTTGGCGATCAGTCTTCATTTACATTGTGTAAGAATGTCCCATAATTCCTCATTAACCACACTGTTACGTAGAAAACTGAAGCACAGAGCAAAACTGGCAGCCATTTTAGACTGAGTAAGAAATATGCTCAACCCACTGGAAAGAAACCACTTCATTTTAAGAAGAACTAGGATTCAAGTGAGATATGTCCCTAAATCCAATAACTTATTTCTAATATTTTTTTCTTCCCAGTTTGGTGATTCAACATGAAGTCTACCTAACAGTTGAAGAACCTTCAATAAATAAAAAAACATTCAGAATTGGATTGAATAATGAGTTTCTTGATATTAGTTCCATTGTGTGACACGTATGACACCAATGCATCATAAATTTCATGTCTTCTGTAAAGTCGGTGAAAGGAGCACCTCCCACAGGAACGGCATGCAATTTTAACACTGGCACCTTAGTTCACATTTGCAACGGTGCTACCCGTTCATGTGTAATTGCACTTTTATGGGTAACTATTGACCTGAAAAGAACAACTGCATTAATTTGAACACATAAAAGTGCTTTACAAGAGGCTCACCAGAGAGATAGCAAGCATGGGTTTGATGTCTCTGAGCACTTTGCGGTCAGGAGGAGCCGTGTGGGCTGTGTGTATGTGTTAGTGCTTGTGCATGCGTGTGTGCGTGCGTGAGTGTGTGTATTTGTGGATGTCACAGAGAAGAGAAATGAAAATGTGAAACTGAAAAAACTGAATGACTGGAAAAGAATGCTATTAAAGATAGGCCACAGACAAACACTGGTTATAAATTAGTTTTTAACTTTAGAAGTACATGCAGCACACACTCTACATACAGATGTGGTCCCATCTGTGGTTAAAGGCACCTCAGACATTGAAGACATACTTAATTTAACATGCCAAACACCATTCGTGCCTGTAGAGCTGTTTCAGTTCTCAAAATCATTTTTATGGTGTTTTAGGGCACAATGATTTTAAGCATAACACAAGCATCTTTCACTTCTGCAGCTTCTATTTCACTGCAAAATTACTCCAGATTTAAATTATTGTTTTACTTTCATTTACCTAAACATTTACTTAAGTCTAATTTAATTATTTTATTTTTTTCTCCACACTTTATGAGTTACATTAAAACATTTGCCTATGAAATAGTAGCACAGAAAAAAAAAAAAAAAAAAAAAAAAAAACTCTCTTGTCTCAAGAGGCAAAATGACCAAGTCTAAGATTATGAAAATCAATATAATAGAGGGCAAGGAAAAAAATAAACTATTTTGAAAAAAAAAGTAGAGTTAATGTTTTATCGGAGACTTTGAAGGCCGCAATGTGACAAAATATTCAACTTTTCACCAAAGGGTAGACTACTGCGTGATGGAGAGGACAACACAAGCTCAAGAGAGAGACGAAAGTGACATTGAGAAACAAAGGAAGTGTTTGTGACACGAGGAATGCCTGCAGGATATTATCGCATGGCACACACAAAAAACATCACCACACCTGACCCACACAAACATAACCTTATACTCAACACGCATCATGCATGTGGCGCACAAAACCAGCTGGTGTGCACCTACACAAATACAGGTCACATGTGCATGATACAAACGGCACAAAAAAACAGCAACATAGCACCTGTCGGTCAATTTATGACCCACACCAATCGGCCGTGTGTGACACAGCAAATAAAACAGTATGTGAACCACACAAAGCACACAATGCATATATGTATGCCTGCATATCCTATTTATTACTAATTACACTAAATAATAAGGAAAAACAAAGCCCGCCTATTTGATATAAACTCTATTCACGCTGGTCCCCAGGCTCTGATACGGTGTCTGTGACATCCAGAGGAGGAGTAGATGAAGTGACAACATTTGCTTCATTTTTACTCTTTTGGAAAAATATTTTAATTAAACTGTTGAACAGCCTGTTTGCTCATTTTCAGTTAGCTTCAGATAGTGTAGTAGTGAAAACTACCTAACCCGAGACCAAGTGAAGACCAAGACCAGAGTGTATCGCGACTTTTAAGGTCCGATAAAGACTGAGAGAGGTCGAGACCAAGTCAAGACCAAGACCAAGACCAGTGCCCCACGCTACATAACACAATAAAATTGAAATATGACCAAAATTGCTTTTTAAATTGATCTGAAAGATCCACATTCCCATAAAACACCTTTTTAATAAGCATTTTAAAAAAACTCTAAGCAAATTAAATGCTTAGAGCTGAAATAAATTTAACCAATATCATTATCAGTTCTACTTTGCTTCCATCTCTGTGCCACAATCCGCAGACGTCTCGTGCCATCCCTAAAAAGATAACACCCTGAGTGGTTGCCCATATTGCCCATGTCAGAAACCACAGTATGCCATCTGCACTATTAAATATAGCAATTAAGGCTATGCCCTAACGGTAAACAACACTAACCTATGAACAATGACCAAGATGCAACAAGCAAGAAGTAACCAAGCACAAGGCGTGCACCATGACTGTTCTCACTCTTTTTCCAGCTGTATGCCTGCCATCATGACAGGTGACGAAAGCAATCAAAGAGCAATGAGCATGTTCTAGGCTCTTCCTTTCTTGTGTTTTATTTATTTGCCCTTTAAATACATATTGATGTATGTAATTAAAAAAAACAAGCTACTGCTTTTTTTTTTTTTTTTAATTACAGAGCATTACAAAAATAAAGGATGGCTCTGAAGCTCCAATCCTATCTTATTAAAGAGCTGTTCAAGAAGAATCGGATCGCTCGTGAATCTTACTTCATTATATTGCAGACTTTGGTCACAGCGTTGTCCCATATATGCAACACATCAGTCCACACCTCCGCATAATAATGGACTCTTTGCACCTACAGAGCTGACATCACATCCACATGAGCAAAATGCTGCTTTCTTGCTTCCACTTTGAGTTACCATGACAGCTAGAAAAGACAAAGTCGTATTTCAGAGACAAATTAAGCAATACTATGAACATTGTTGTCTTCCGAATATAATGGGCTTTTAAGTTTCAATAGATTTCCAAGCGATCCTGAATTAAGAAAACGGTGGCTTGTAAATACTCGCCACTGCAAGTTAAAGCTAACGCCCCACAGCAAAGTTTGCAGCCATCACTTCACTCCGGATCAGCTTCTTCAACGTAAAACTCCCGGGAGGAGACGGATAGTAAATAAAGGAGCCGTCCCTGTATTATTTCCATGGAATTTCTTCTGTATTCAGCCTGATAGAGCAAGTGTATGGGAACGAGTGGGCAGACCAGAGCCAGATCCCACAGCAACTGATCTACCTGTACACACTGCTGTAAACACCATCCTATGTTAGCTCTTCACAAGATGCATGCAAAAGTAATAAAACTAAATAGCACGGAGACCTTAAGGAACAACAACAACTTCGAACCTAAACAGTCAGCTGAACTAGACACCAGTGCTGCCCTACTTTAAATTGTTCAGATACTTAAATAACACATTTTTACAAGAAAAATGTCCGACGATATTGCCTACTAGCATAAGCTAAAGTTAATGTTAGCCACAAAGTTTAAAGAAAGTAAAACTCACCTTTGTATATGTGAATGTATAACGAGGCGTACATCTTAAAACTTTCCTCCAGCTTACTTGTTGGGGCTTTGGGTCGATGTATAACATTAATCGTTACCTTGGGCAAGCCCTGCAAGCACCAAGTGTAAAATACCATTTTCAATAGATCGGAAGCATCCGAGCCGCTTATCCCGAACACGGAAGCTGACGTGCAAAGAGTCCATTCAGAGCAGTGAGTAACAGCTTTTTTCATACAATTTGTCCCTGCACGGCTAGCTTTGCTAACATTACGTCCACAGCTTACCTTTCTTTGAGCTTTTTCTCTAAGTGAGGAGATAAAAGTTAGACGTAGTCCTCATCGTCTGTGAAAGCGAAGCTTTGCTGAATTTACTTGGTGCTATCGGATTTCTGATTATTGTTTTCTGATGTAGCGGGATTCCATTACTGACGATTATACAGACACCTGCTGCCTAGAGAAAACCACTGCGCATGTCTTGGAGTGCCATGTGGGAGTGAATTGGGGAGGCGATGGGGGACAACAGCACATTTATTTGTTTATAAATAAACAAGTAAATGTTGTTTATTTATAAACTCTTATACAAACATATAAGAGTTTGTAATTAATACAAACTCTTATATGTTTGTATTAATTACATAAGATGGAGTAGCTTTCAACAAATAAGCAATTTCCCCTTGGAGATCAATAAATTATATATTCTACTCTATTCTATTCTATTGCTTGTATTTTAATCGGTATGTTTTGCATAGATGTTAACAAATAAACTGGACAATATGCTGGCAATTTAGTGATAATTTTATAGTTGTGGTCTTGACCGGCCTTGAAATAAAATCCCAAGTCCTCTACACCCGAAACCGTGATGACACAGAGACCATAATAATAATAATAATAATAATAATAATAATAATAGTAAAAAAAAAAAAAAACAGAAATGTCCAAATAATTATACTAAGATAGTTTTTTAAAAACTCAAAGGAAAAACAAAGTATGCACAACACAGGCAGCTTTAGCTTATAGATAAACACGATCTATATTTTCTTTTGTTCCTTTGCAAAGTTGGTGCGTGCAGCTTACGTTCCTGTGTGCTCAAGTCAGGAAATTATGGTTTTTGGGTTTTTTTAAAGCAATTATTTCTGCACTTGCACATTGGCCACCGAAAGGTGTCCTACCAGTTGAATACCTTTTCTCTTAAAAATTATGGTTGCAGAGTGCCTAATCAATTCATCGGTGAGCATATCTTGACATTACCCTGTTGGCAACTCAGTAGTGGAGCTCCAGTTGGGTATATTCTTGAAAAGAATAACAAGCAACAAATGCACTCTAATGCATTTCCAGTAAATGATAGAAAATATGCATTCTTAACATTTGAAAGCATTACCTTAAAACAATATTTGATTGGCATATGCTCAGATATGCTCAGTGAGTAACACAGAGCAAGTAGACGCAGAGCAGCTGGCAGATGTGAACATGGGCGTCAGAGCAGAAAAACAAAGACATTCTTCACACGGGGGTTGAGGTTTAGTATTGTTGGCTATTAAAAAGGTTTATTTTCTGAGAAATGTCAGTTTAACACACACACACACACACACACACACCCCCACACACACACACCCCCCCACACACACACACACACACACACACACATATATATATATATATTTATTAGTGTCAAAGAGCATACATTTTAATAAAATTGAAATGTTTGAAATGGAAAGATAACATCATGACCACCTGCCTTAAAGTGTCTTTATCCCCCTTTTTAATCCAAACAGCCCCATGCTGAGGCATAGATGTCACTAGAACACTGAAGGCCTGCTATTGTAACTGGTACCAAGTTGTGCGGAGTGGATTCTTTACGTGTTGTCAGATTTTAAAGGGTTGCCTCACTGGGTCAGACTACCTTGTCCATCCCGTAAATGCTAGTCTGGCTTAAGATCTGGGAAATTTAAAGGTCAAGTCAAAAACTCAAACTCCTTGTTGTGCTCCTCAATCTATTCTCCATCTATTTATGAATTTTTCCAGAGTGCATTAGCTTGCTGAAAGAGGCGAAAGCTCTAAGAGTACACCACTGCAGTGAAAGGGTGAACATGGTCTGCAGTAATGAATAGATATGTACGTTTTGTAGACACATACATATGGTCCATAACATGCCGTTCACTTTGCAGGTTTGCCATCTTATCACAGTACACCCTGATGCATTTATTAGCAAAGCAATGCACACAAAATGTGCCATTTAAGGGATACAAAAATAAAAATGTGCCCTATCACTCAAATGTACCTTCTTCCATTTATCTGCGGCCCATTTCTGGTGTCTATATATTCTTTGTTGGAACTATTGGGGACTGTTATGGGTATTCTGACTGGGTATGCAGTCTCATATGCAATAACACTGCAACACATTGTGGAGTCTAACATTTATGTTGGAAACATTAACTTCTTCAGCAATGTGAGCTATAGCAGCTCATTTCCTGGATCGGACTGCAAGGGCAAGCCTTTGTTCCCCATGTCCGGCAATGAGCCTTTGCTGCCCATAACCGTTGCACCATACAAGAGCCTTAAAAATCCTTACACTTGCCCTATTTTATGCTTCTAGCACATCAACCTTGAAGACAAAGTAATCACTTGCAGAAGCAATGATGAATAGATAATCAGATGTATTTTTTCAATCTCTCAGTGGCCATAAAGCTATGCCTAATAATTCCAGAACTGGGGGTTAGAAACTCTAACATTTACTTTATTGGTAATAAAGCAATCTTGCACTTTTTCAGAGATATAGCAGATGTCATGGTGGTGCTAGCCCTAACTCCCATCTCCCAAACACATGCCTCCTCTCCTCTGAGAGAATTTCAGTCATGGACTGTTGATTACATTTAGCCCAACCCTGCTGCAATTATTTCCAAGAGTCTTTATGAAAAATGGCAAAGATCTGGGGATTATGGAATTATGCATGAGCAAGGCAAACCATGTGCTTATATACAAGAAGTGGAGAAAATAAAATAAAATTATGACAGACTATTTATGGAAAGGAGGGGTTGCATTGGTGTTTATTTCAAACATAAGCTGTGATAAAATCCCGGTAATCGGAGCTTTATGGATAAGATGGAAAAAGAGGGAGAGAAAATCATTAAAATACTCCAAGATAAAGGAAATATCTAAGTGAGAAAGAAAAACAAAACTCACAAAATGTAGAAAGAGACAGAGAAGCAAAACACCAAGATTATTAAGCTATATATGATTGAGTGATTTACAAAAAAAGAGTAAAGGGACCTCTAATAGCCGCTGCTGAGGGCCACTTAGCGTATCAAGGCTGATGCGTGCTCAGCCTGCCAGCTGAATTAAAATGAAGCAAAGCGTCTGGAATGGACAAACAAACCAGGGTCTGAGAGAAGCAAAGGAAAAAGAGAAGAGGGAGACTGAAGGGAGTGCATGTATCTTATCACAAGCATACAAACTATGTTGGTTTTACCAAAGAGAAAGCTGGATTCACTCTGGGCATGGTTTGAATAAAATGAGGCCTTGTTTTTTCAGGTCTACTAAAACACAGCAAGTAACACTCTGCAGACCAATGTTCTCACTTTGTTAACACAGCTAAAGTATGCGTTAGGCATAACATAAAGGTTCCCACAGAGAAGATGAAGAGTATTTAAAGACAAACAGTAGTACATTTAGCAAGTAAACATCTTTCCCGGGCTGAAGGCAGTCATCTGAATACACACTCTTGGAAAGTGACTTGGAGACCAATGGATTAGAGCTCATGTCACTTCAGGCTAAATAGAAGCCACTAGCTCCTGAAACCACATTTCAAAACAGTAAATAGTAAGGTTATCTGTACATTTTGCAATTGTAAGCTCATCTTGAACAGCTTTTTAATATGTGCTTTCCCAAAGCTAAAAATGCCAACACTCACACCAACGTCTTAGTGGCTAGGCAATTATATTATAATAAGAAAAGGATTTATGGTTAGAACCATTTTATCGAGGTCTGTTTTGTTTACACAACGATTTCTGGCACTTTGTGTATGTGCAGCCAAGTGCAACACTTTCAGTGCCTCACAGGGAAGATTGCCTGAAACACTGCCACCTTCCCATATTCAGTGGTTGCAATGTCTCCTTCCTCCCTGTAAACAATGTGAGCTTTATTAGTCACTCAATAGAAGTACTTGGAACAAGCACCTCACCTGCTTTTGAGATTGGTATCTCAAAAGCATCTTGGACCACTTATTAGAAGAATGAATGGTGAATGGGCAACAAACTTGCAAAAAAAAAAACATACTCTCACTGGACACTTTACTGGGTGCATTCGTTTTTAATCCAAATAATTTTTTTTCATGAAGCACATAAAAAAAAAAAATCTCGCACAACCAAAACAAAGTGATTTGGTTGTGTCATCTTAGTGGACAACTAAGATTATTAAAAGAACAAGAACCTAAGCATACTTATTCTTACATTGGGTATTTAATAGAACAAATAAACGTAAAGTAAATGATTTCAGTCAATAACACTGACTAAACTAACCATAGATTCAATTTGATTTGACAATTTTTTGCCTTGAACTGTACATCGATATAGTAAGGCTACTGAGCGATTGAGCCTGAAGTGACATAATACAGCCACGAAGATCAACAAAAAAAGCTCTCTGTATGTCCCTTTGCCCAACACTTACTCAAGGCTGCAACCGAAGAGGCAAAAATAATCATATTAATTATTAAAATGCCAAGAGAGGAAGAGGAGTGGTACCATTGAAGGGTTGAAGGACAATGTCTGTGCATGTGTGTGTGTGTGTGTGTAGGTGCGTGAGCATATGCTTCTGGCGGGGTGGGAGGGATGCGCATATTCAATCCCCTGCTCATTTTGTAAGTTTACTTACATGTGAACAACAGAAAAAAACTTTATTTTTATTTTTTTGTAATTTATAATGTTGAACAATAAAGTACAATTCCAGAAAAAATACATTATAAAGTTTAATGTGACCTTTGACTTGAATTATTTAAAGATTTTCCAGTTTTAAAATATTCCAAGTTGAAACATTCCTTGTGTAGTGTTTTTTTTTGTTTTGTTTTGTTTTTTTTTTTATAAAAAACATTACACAGTGACAGTGATATAGTGGTATTGCTGCTTACAAAACTCTGAAGGCCAATTTATCGGTCGTCACTCCAACCTGCCACAAGACGAACTTCAGAGCCTGCAAAGTAATAGCCAGGTGAAGCATTGGTGAAAACAGTTTCCAATGCTGTATAAAATTATGGAAAAATGACGTGCTCTCCATGGTTAAATAGTTTGTTGAACCACTATTTTGAGCAACCTAAAGTAGTCTTTTTGTGTGTATGTAAGATCACCATTGTCTCATACTGATGTAGAGGGAATCTGACTGACATTAGAAGTTTGGAAACAGTTGCTTAGTCATGTGAAGTTTTAGAGTGTGATTAATCTATTAAAAAAGCTTGATCAGGATCTCTGTCCTAATTCCAATTTATTTCCATGTAAGATCATCTGTCAGTCAAATGCTCTTCCATTCAACTGTAGAATAATTTGGTATGCAGTTGAGTGTATGATTCTCTCAATGAAAATTTAGGGTTAGGGTTAAAATTTAGTGACTAAAAAAGGCGTCTAAATCATCACTCTTCCATCACCATGTTTAACACTCGCTGTATGATGTTGGTACTGGGGGCATTGGTAGAGCACTACCCCCTACTGTACTGCTCTACCAATACCCCGTACTCTGTAGGGTAGTGGCAGAGCAGGCACTTCATACACAGAGGCTACAGTCCTTGAGTAATCCAGAGTTCGATTACCGATCCTGAGACCTTTGTTGTATGTGTTCTCGCTTCAAGACCAGCAGGACCAGCATGCTTCTACCATAGAAGCAGCAAGGATCTACTTTTTTTTTTCCTCGACAGTGACTTCACTTGTTGTTATGCAATATTGCTAACTATATGACTATAAAGAACTTGTTGAAATCCACGTCAAGTTTGAAATTCTTTTATCATGTCCGTTTAGGCCATGTAAATAAATTGATATGGAGTGACAGATTTTACAAAGCCTTTTGAGGCCCCCTGAGCTGCCAATCAATTCCCTCTTTACTTGCTTTCCTCTTCATTTTGTTCTTCCTCTGAGATGAGCAGAGTCTCTCTGACATCAAAAGCCTGTTTTAAACATCATGTTGCCCTCTGAATCAAAGTAAAAACTTTATGTGAAGGCTGCACGTCTATGCAGTGACATATTAGATCTGCAGTGACAGTCAGTGACAGAAACTGAACATGGCAGACAGTGTGATCAAATGCCATCATATCTGTGAAATGCTTTTCAACAAATTACAATGAAAATCCATGATGAACCTTTGACACATAATTAAAACAGTATAAAACCCTTCAGTGTAGTCCTGTTCATGCACAACAAACTGTTTAAGCTGTTTTAAGGAGACTTCCTAAATGTTTGTCCATCGAGATATTATTGTGAGTCAGCTAAAAAACAAAAAAACTTGAACCCTACATCTTCAAATATATTCAAAATGACTTAGTGACTTTTGATTAGGTTACCATAAATCTTAAATTTTTAAAAAAAGTTGATACAATTTTATTACGGGTGTTAATATTAATGCATGCTATTAATCTGAAATTTTTAATGTGTTAATATTACATAACGCAACTAAATTGTACTACCTAAAAGCTTCTCTCCCACGGTTAGTTACCTAGTTTACAGCAGTTCATTGACGGCCCGGACAACAGCAAAAGATGAATGTTTCCCACGACGGCAAAAAAAGTAAAAAATTCTTAAACTTTCTTGTGTCAAATTAAAATCATGTCTGATCCTTTTCTCCATGATGTTTCTGACCTCAGAAGCATCAAACTTAATCAGGGTGCCAAAACTTTTATGAGGGTGTGAATATATATTTTTTAATATGTTCATTTTCCTTAGTTGTATCGTAGGGGAAATTTTGACACCTACCCTTGGAAAATGAGCAAACAAAAACTTAAAGATACATTTCTGACGCGAGCGGATCACACCATCACCCTTTTGGACCGTCTTTTGACATTTTTTGTTCTCTTTTTCTTTTCAATGTGTTTCTGAAATAACTCGGTTGTCAGATGCTTCTCGGAATTGATTGACGTAGATGTCTAGCGGCTAAAATTTCCCGGTTCACACCTGCGTGTGTGGAGGACTGTATAAATCTGGGATGAAACTTTACTAGAATCAGAGCTCACTTTGACTATTGTTGAATGAGTTGCTCCGTCTGCAGACGTTCGAAATAAAAGTTTTGTTCCTTGAAACTTTGCTTCTCAGTAGCCTGATTTTTGAAAGATCTCTTTTGAAAGATTTTTAACTCCACACTTGTTAATCATGATTAATCACTGAAAGTGATTGAGCGGGTGATTAGTCTGATTAAATTTTTTTAAATGATTGACAGCACTAATTTTTATAAAACTGATCAAATATTTATGTTTATTTCAGTACCACTGTATCCTTGATGGAAGGAATATAAATTAGATAAGTCATATGACATTAATATAAACGCAATATTTATCTTGAGGGTTGCAAACAAATGTTTGTTTGCCAGTTTGAGCGAATTCTGACCATTAGGGCCACCATACTGTGAAAATGTTTTGCATCAATAAATTCACTGCAGTCCTGGCAATTTTTCATGTACAGAACTCGTCTGCACATTATTTTGTAGGAGACGGCTCACAACCTACTTGTCATCTACGTGAATTATAAAGTTCAGAATTTTGGATGTCTTTCCCTGGTCCTGAGGTATGCTAAGACAATCTCTTAGCATATTAATATTAACAATAGCTCATGCATTCTCTCTTGCTTAGCTGGCAGTGTTTTGTGTGAACGATGACACCAAACTAAACTCGACATGAAGTAGTTCCTGTGTAAAAATGGATTATTTTGCTTTGATTCATAATGTTATGGTATGTTTATTCTTTAGAATTTTTGGGTAGATTACAGTACTTCCATTTAACTAATTAAATGAATTCAACTCTGTCACACAAAGATTGTGTTATCCTTTGATACCTGTGCTGATTTAAAAACATTAAAGAAGCAGCAATTTAATTTGTGTTAATATATGATGACAAAAATAGTAATTTTAAACATCACGAGGCAGCGCCTGACATTAGAGAGTAGCATCTGGAACAAGAAATCTGATGAGATTTTAACAAATAAAATATATCTCATTCATCTTATTAAATTGAACATATTCATTGGAGCTCATCAGTCTAATCTATGTCTTTGCCTTGAAGGAAGGAAAAGCATGAGAGAGACTTGGGAGTGTTTTTGATTATTAATTGGCATTAAAATTCCTTCCATGCCTCCTTTAACTTTTAATGAGGTTAAAGTCCACTCTTACTTCCAGCAGACCACCAAGGTTCAGTTTCTAATGGAATGAATGTATATTTAGGCAGCAGTGTGAGCTGGTAAAAAAAAAAAAAAAGTTTAACTGATGTTAAGGCGTAGGGAGCTATTTTTCCTCATCAGTGTCCTAATATTGGTTTTGCTGCAGATATAGGCATACTGTAAGCAGTGTAAAGTTGAATAAATTATAAAATTTATAAAAAGTTCATGTGTTTCAGTAGTTGAAGTTACAAGTAAATCACATTATATAGATTAATTACACAGACTGATGTTTTAAAGCCTTTATTTCTGCTAATGATGATGACGTCTTACTTACAACTAATAAAAACATGACATTCAATATAACAATGTTAAATCAGACCAAGAAAAAAAAATCATTCTTAATGCAGAAATATGGGTCTGCATGGGTCTAATGTTGAAAACCTGTTTAAAAGTTATAACTTCCAAAAGGTACACTTAATCTGACGAACAAGCCTAACTTGAAATCACAAGCAGGTTGGGGTTATATTTAACAACATGGTTTGGGTTGACATGATCTGTGTGTCTGCTTTCTCATATCAATGTGTTTCAACACCTCTCCCATATACACAAATGCAATCCCAAGCAATATCTGTAAAAAGTCAATAATTATGTATCCCTAATGTGGCAATCTATTGCAAACTACTTTGACAGAAATAATTACAAAAGGATAATATATATATATATTTTTTATAAACTTTTAAGTGTACCCAAACATAGTGAATAAATGATATCCCAGGTTGTGTCATATTTGCTTTAAGTCAGTAGTATCATTCACTGTGTCAGCAAGTGGTATTACACAGCAATCAATTAACAGGAAGTACCTCTGATGCCTGTTCCATACTTCAATTTAACATGTCCCTCCTTACGATCCACATTAGGGCCACAGAAATGTGACAGTATGAATCTCGTCCTTCAAAAAAGAACTCCCACATGCCCCCTTCCTGGAGCGGTGAAATATTGAGTGTGACACGGGAGTAATTGCATGGGAAGTAATCAATTAGACACACAATTGAAGGAGACCTGAGGTCTGTGGGCTGCCAGGCAAGAAGCTCAACTGAATTCTGGTGACATGCACCAAACCAATCTGGCCTGCCTCCTTTGGCAAAATTGCTCATTCATTTTCTAATAGCGAGTGGATGAATAAAAGATATAGGGATCAAAGAAAAGGGACTAATTTTATGTACCCTCATTAAGCAGTCCCTATACTGGGGAAAACACACCAACTTAAATCATCACTTTCACCTTACACCTTAAACAGTCCTTTCTATTGTTTCCTTTTGTACTGCTGTCATCCAGCAGCAAACTGGAAAAGCTCAGCATATGATCCCAAAACTGCAAAAGCACTTGCAGGATGCAGAAAGTCTCAATCTTTGTAAGAGTTTTGTAAACAGTGACGAGCCATGCAAACATGACATTGTTTGCTTTTTTTGCTAAAGCCATCAATGAGACAAATTAAGACGTCTATCTGAAATATGGTGGGGAGAGAACGGGGGATAAAGAGGTGGAAGACAGACAAAAAAATGGAAGAGATAAAGAGAGAGCAGATGGGCCATGAAGAAGTGGATAACGCCTTGGCGTAAAACACAGGCTTGTGTACATGCATGCAATGAGAGAAGATCATTCAGCAGATGGGGCCTTAGATTGGATGCTTCATTTTAGACAGACGTGGTGCAGACACGGTGTGGTTCGGAGAAATAAAAAAAAAAAAAAACCGAAAAGAATCAACAACACAAAACAAATGTGAAAAAATAGACACAGGGTGCAATGGGGAAATGGAGGGGAGGCATTAGCAGTAAAATGTGTTAAATCAGAAAACTCATCTGTGTTGTGGTCCTTATTGTGGCTGTTAATATTTTGCCAGGGAAACAGGCTGTAATTACAAAGTGAGAGCAAAAGCTTTCCGAGGTTCATGTAAATCCAGAGAGAAGAACTAGAAATGTCTGCCTGAGCATGAAAGCCAACATTCTGTATCAGCATGCATCAAAATAAAGATTAGGAACTTTTGCAAATGTCAGCAGGCAGCACTGTATAACCTTTGTCTTAGATGCTCAGGCAAAAACGGGGTATAAGACTTTTAAACAGAGCATTCTTGTCTATATTTGTCACATTAGAATAAGGCTTCACTAGATTTTTATTGCACTTTTATGTTATAAACAATGACAATGTAGTGCATCAATATTGTGGAACTAAAATTCAGCATGGATTTAATTTTTTTATAAACAAAAGTCTGAAAATTGTGGTCTGCATGTTTAATTCGCCCTTTTATTCTATTACCTGAAAATAAACTATATGGCAAAAAAATTGCCTTTAGAAGTCATTTAATAAATATTACCTGCCTGGGTATAATTACATCTCAGTATGAATAGAGATGTTTACTAAAAAAAAAAACAAAACAAAAAAAACATCGTTTACTAATGTTAGAAAACATTGGTCTGCAAATGGCACAATTAAACAAAAAACAAAAAAACAAATATCAGGTTAAATACAAAGTTCCATAAAAATTTGCCATTCCTACTTGACTAGGCATGGCATATCTGCAAACCTACATAGATCCAGAAACACATCTAAATGGGCAAGTCGAACAAGGAGAGGATCCAAGCCAAAAGGAGCCGTTCAATGAAATCCATAAGCTAAACCAGATGTAAACAAATTATCCTATATGCTAAGCGCAATGTGTGGAGAAAAAACAACTCAGCAAATCACCTTAGCCCAATCATCCACACAGTGAAACAAGGTGAGATCACATTTTTCAACATGGAAGTCGGTAAGAGTTGACAATATGATGGATGAATCTAAACACAAGGAAACACTGGAAGACAACCTTTAGACAGAGATCCTAAACACACAAAGACAGCTATTTTGTATTGGTTTCAAAATTGAGTCCTCGATGTCTGGTGCTGTGCATCTTTTACATGTGACACCCAAATTAAATAAATCAGCCAATAGCAGCACTTTATAGAACTAAACTGACTGCTGCAAAGATAATTTAGCCAATTAAATTTAGTAAAAAGTTGAAGGACAATGCTTTAGACAGAACTTTAAGATATCTGGTTTATTTAAAACACATGCTTATTTCTTTTTCATAATTTGTCAAATTCCACACCTAAATACAATTGAGAATTGATGGCAACATCTGATAAGTGCTAGTCAGAGATGCTATTTTCAAATCTGATGAGCTATTTTACAAAGCAGACTGGGCAAAAAAAGTCAGTCTCTAAATGTGTGAAGCTGTTAGTCATACCACAAAAGACATGCAAATGTAATTGCTACCATGGGACTGAATCCAAATATACACCCCACTTTTCCTTTGTATTTGTAAAAAATTAAGAAAACCATGTATTTTTTTTTCTCTTCAGAATTGTACACTATGTGTATTGAACTATTCTTCAAAATCCAGACGAAATCAATTGAAGTTTATAATTCTAGTGTAAAAGGATAAATTTTTTTAAGGAAATGTAAAAGGCTTTGTTGTAAAATAAATATGCTTTAACTTTCTCCGGGTTTCAGAAAGTAATGTCAAACAAACAACTAAACTTCTCACACTTGGAAAAAAGGTCTTTTATATTTATTATTCTACACACCCCTGTGCACGCAAACACAATCCCTAAACTTTTCCCAGCTTTGCAGTGACTTATATTTCATATTCATGAGGATAACTTAGCTAAGCTTGATTGAAAGGTGCATCAGAGGGAGTCCTATCCCTGCTCAGCCAAAGACCTCCCTCCATCCCACCCAGTTCCTTTAAACCCAGAAAGTCCATTCACAGTGAGCAGAGTGCACCTAAAAAAAATCAATAAGTGGAATGCTACAATATTGTACCGACAAATTGATTTCATCCCAAGGCAATTTTTTACCCAAGTGGAAATACATATGGGGTTCAACAACTGAGGGGGCCTTTAGCTGTGCCTTCTCTCGATTACCCTCTTATGGTCTTAATAAGTTTTATCCTTTTTTATGTGTTGCTTATAGATGATATCGATCATTTTACACTTCTCCTGGGAGCTATAGCAATGGGAGCAATGGACTAATGTGACAGCAACATCAAAGGCCTTGTAATAAATGAGACGTCTGGGCTTCAACTCACTAAGGCATTCACATGAAGGAAGGAGTTTGATCTACTGCAGAGGACTAAGACTTATTTTCTTCCTCAGTCCAATGTTGTGTGATGACAACTGTGCACACATCTCTAGCACACAAATGATTTGGCTTAATCCCCAAGAGCTCCTCTCCCAGCTACCTCCATGTATGTAAAAAGCAGCAACAAGGACATGCTAAAACAAGTTTTCTTTTTTTTTTTAATCTATGAAGGCTTATGATATTTTTCCAAGATATAAAAAGGTGAAACAGACATTTCAGCATACCTTGTATGACAAGAGATTCTTCAGGTTCAGCGATTTATTAAATGTCTTGAAAAGCTAAGATAGTGTTTCAGCTTTTGAGCTCCGAGGAGAAGTGTACGTCTGAATGGAGAAACTTCTTTTTGCTACCCTTTCAAGAATATGTGGAACAGTCCAAGCTAAAAGTAGTTTGTTTTGATGTAATTTATGATCCTGTTGTTTTTGATCTGCAATAAAACAGACAGAACAGGGATATGCATTTTGGCACAACCCAGTTCAGATGTTTTTTTCACCTACTTTCTTTGAAAGTATGAAATTATTACATTTTGGGAGAAGGGTCACACTGAAACCACTCAAATTTGCATGCATTTCACAGCACCAATGAGCCTCACTCCATAGCTCTGGCGTGTTAAATTCTTACTCCTTATCACTTCCATAAATCTCTGTTTTTCACCACTGTCTAAAGAGGGGCATGGGCTCTTCCTACAGCAAAAGATTGATAGAGTACCCCACTCCAACCCAACTTGTTTACGGCATCTCCACATTTACAGAAATGCGGAGTCTGTTTTGCCCTTATAGATTATCCTGAGATTACCATCACAAGCTCTGGAAGGTTGTTGTAGCCCAATTGTCTTATGCTTATAGCCTGTAAGCATAATAAATTAAGATGAAGGTAACATAATATAAGTTTTGATGGCTTTGGGTTAATAGCTAATACATACTAAATTTGGTTAACAGCCCATAATCCTATACTTTGTAACAAAGATGAAGGCTACAGTCTATAATAACTTAGATTCGAGTGTTGACTAGAATTGCCAATTAACTTGCAAAAACTACAATTTCAGACTTTCTCTGTACTCACGCTCCAAAGACTTTTGACTGAACATGGGCTCAAGATGGCTTCAAGTCTTTGTCTCATCTAATCAGGGTTGATTGTAACTGGCAAGTGTAGATCATTTGAGTAAATAATTTCTTGTCCTCTCTGTGTTACTGCTGTGCATGTAAATGGCTTGATGCCATGGCAACATTACACAAAGCAGCCGAGTGTTCTCTGTAATGTTTCTAAACAGTAGGTGTCAGTAAAAAGAGTTTTTTTTTTGTTTTTTTGTTTTTACTGCAACTGCATTGTTAAAGATGTTAAAGACTATAGCCCTAAAAGAAATGTGCATTTACTTCTAAAGGTGAGATTAAATTATTAAGTGGGTCTTTTTTAGAGTGTGGCAAAATTATGGTTAATAACCCCTGCGTGGCCCGTGTAGCTTTTTAAAAATGAACATATGGATATAAGTTCTATAATGGACATTTTTTAATTATTCTGAGTTTTTATATTTAAAACTTTTAGATGCATATTTAGGACTTGGTTTTCTATAAATTTGGTAAACACTTTGATTTCAAGTGAGGAGCAGAAAAAACTGTAAATTCTAATGCACTGCCTAGTAGGGAAGTGGAGAGGTTACACATGGAACATTTCAGTATGCCAACAA
The DNA here is from genome assembly GCF_051168715.1 of Poecilia mexicana. Lineage (NCBI taxonomy): Eukaryota > Metazoa > Chordata > Actinopteri > Cyprinodontiformes > Poeciliidae > Poecilia > Poecilia mexicana. The sequence continues at coordinate 46,101,567 of NW_028263371.1, read as the reverse complement.
ACGTCCTTCAAAACAAAAGCACTTCCTGCTTGATTCATTCAGAGGAGATGTTGCTGTATTAAATTCTGTTAAGCAATAATAATTTGAATTCATCGACCACAACACCTCTGTGTTTTAGTCTCCCTAGATGGCATGTATCTGATGTCTGAATATTAATCTTTTTTGTTGATTATCAAGAGAAGTTTTATGACTTGACTTTTACCTACGCCCAAATAATTGATATACAACTAGGACTGGGAAAAATGACTCAAAACATCTTGAGACAATACACAGAATGCACACCCAGTCCTTGAAAAAAGGCATTTTCTTTTTAATTTTTTTTTTATTACTTGCTTGGATCTGAAAAATTGGAAAAAAACAGAAAATAGTTCAAGTTTAATTCTATGGTCACTTAAAAACCCAGGAAATAAGCCACTAGATGTGATGAGACTATGATCTGGTTAGGATAGGTAAAAGTTAAAATTCACAATTATGTTAATGAGGGTTTGACACAAAACAGTGACTCGATGAAATGCCTGCCTTTAAGGAGGACAAAAATCTTGGCCTTAAACAATTGTGTTGTTTTCCCTGTATACCATCTCTTCAGAGACAGATTGATGAAGCAGAGCAGTTGCAGACCAGTGCTTTTGTACATAACTTCCCCCGCTCTTAATGGCTTAAGGCCATGGATGGCAGATCAAACAGCCTCTTCTCACAGAGTCCAGCCCCGACTCCCAGAGCACTGGCTTCAACTTGGCACCCAACTGAAAAAAGCTGGTTTGGCTGCTGTTTGTGACAGACAACTGCTTTTCCCTAAAAATGGTGGAAAATGTAAGAAAACATACTGCATTGTGATGTAACACAAAGGCAGATACTGCCTTAGCCTACAAAGCCTGATCGGGCTCCGTTACGTTTTTCACCTCTGGGGAATCACCGAGAAAAAACAGAGGATGGACAGAATGAGAGAGGATTAAATAATTTAAAAATAAGGTTCAAAAGAGGCTCAGAATGGGGTCTGGTGCCATGTTTCAGTCTCAAAACACTAAAATAAACATCCGCTATGACAAAATGTTATTGTAATCTAACTATGATCTGTTTCACTTTGGTTGCTCTTCTTGCCTTCCACATGAAAAGTGGGATTTCTCTCAGTATTCAGTTTCCATGTGAATTGCCATGGAAGTTCAGAAGAATGGTTGTTCAGATCAATTTGCAAGCTTTTCTGGGGTCATATAGAAATAACCAGGAATTAATGTGAAATTTGTGCCTAAACTGAAAATGAATCAATCCTACCTTCATGTAAAATGCACAAATAATCATTTTCTGTTAGTACTTTGAGTTACTTGCCAATAGTGATTCCCTCTCGGCTCTTAAGTAACCCATCTGTAGATGAGTTATTTGTAGTTAAAGAAAACTTAATAAGGAAAACTATTTTCCAGAGTTTTTTTTTTTTTGTACATTCTTATAAGCTGTTACTTTTAACTGATTGCTTAAAAGACCCAGAATCAAGTTACTGAAGTAGCAGAAAGCAGCCTATATGACAATAAAGGTCTTAAGAAACTGCAGATAAGTTACTAGTTTAGACAGCAGAAGTGGTTGAAATTCTCTTGTATTTAAATTGGATTCCAGAACAAAAGAATTAAAATTATGTGAAAGCTTCTTATTGTTCATAAGCTGTTAATGTGTTTCCCTTTTATAAGCTTTAGTAAGCATTAAATCAAATGCCTTAAACTAAATCATTTCTATTTGAACATCTTTGCTTGGTGCCATTTAAAACAGTTTTCTATTCTGTACATCAACATTTACTTGGAACGATCTTGAGGTTGAATTTAGCTTCAGAATGAATGTATCATACTTTGATCCTGCATTAGGACTTGGCCTCTCTGTGGTACGCCACTCTTAACCCTGAAGTGAAAAAGCTCTTCATGTTGTTTATGAGACAAGAACTTTATTTAATATTGACCTCAAGGTCAGGGCTCTCCAAGAAAACCAAGCAGCGCAAACATCTGCTGTTCACAAAACACAGCCACCCACACAATAGTGTATTTTCTCAGGCAGTCACATAATGTTCTCTCAACTTCAAGCTAAACACCCAAGGGTTGATTGACAAGTGGATTGTTAATCATGAAAAAATACATGTGGGTGACCACTTGGTGTAAATGAATTAAATTAAGTCCTACTGGTTAGGTCCTTGAAGAAACAGCAGATGCAAATGCACAGGTGCACAATCAACAATAAAATAAGTGTACATTGAACAAATTTGTATTAATTCTAACCAACTTATATGTCTGTAGTAAAACCTTCACTGTTCAACTGAAGTTTGGCCTGCAGAGCTTTTGTTCCTGAAGCATCACCAAATCAGCCCTTTCAAGACTGCCACTGATGAAGTACACCACAAAGATTTAAAGCAAACAAGTAGACAACTGATATTATTGCATACATGGTGTGTTCCCCAACTAGTTGGCCACTAATTTGTCAAAACTGTAGTGGTATGAGAATCATCATGTAATGCCACATGTACTGTAAATACACACCATTGTATTTGCAGACATTACAGCAAAGACCAAAGAATTCTATGCATGATCTGACTGCTTCACTTACCCTTTTTACAACAACAGACCAAACCTATGGAATCCATCATATATTCAAATATGTCAAAATTAAATATCCAGCCACATCAATTCAGCCACTTGCCTGTGAGGTTTTTAAGACCCAGCTGTCGAAGGCCAAAGTTTCCATCCCGTCTATAATTCAGAAAGATTGCAAGCGAGTAGCGGTCCTCATAAAGCTTGGTTCCTCGAATGATCCTCAAGTTCTCCAAAGGCAGGTAGTCGAACTGGTTCAGAGCCACCAACACGTAGCCAGTCACTTCTCGTATGGACTGTAAACAGAGTTATAGAAGGTTAATGTTAATGTTGATTTTAGCATTCTGTGGCAAAAAAGTGGCACTGAAACAACCTTTTTTTTTCTTTCTGATAGTCAAGACACACTTAAATAATAATGAAAAACTAAGAAACTGGTGACTTTTTGTGCAATATTGACAGTGAATATTTCTGAGGATGACAAAAATCTAAATTTCTACACTACATATTGGGTGGAGTTGTGCTGAAATGTTTTATTCCTATACCAACACTAAAGTACGGTGCAACAAAAATGTTTTTTTTCATAATTCTTATTAATTTTAAATAAATGAATGCACAAAACTAGTGAAAATTGAAAAGAAAGTTGCAAACTATTAAACAGCAATGAAAAGGAAAGGCCCACATCAGATCGCTGGTAGACCAAGTGTTCAAGGTCACTTTCCACATTTTCAATCATGCCAGGGAGTTGAGTTACAGCATTGAAGGCAGGAGATTTTGCTTCAGGGTTTGTGGCCTCGTTGCAAAACCTGGCTGAGGGTTCAGTGCTCATAGCCGGGTCTCGGCCTGGGGTGACTGAGTCACAAGGACAACCATTGCTTCACACTTTAAATGTCATTTAGGGAGGGTATAACGACTGTGGAGACATTGGCAAGGAGCCACCCATTCAGAGTCGCTGTAGCGTGAATCAAAGTGACAGCATGTGTCCTTTTTCTCCCTTCCACCCATCCGTGGTGGCTGTCATTAGTAGACAAGCAGTCAAAAAAGTCTTTCCATGCTTGCCCAACTTATTCTGATAATCAACAAGTCTGTATGTGAAGAGTGCTGCTGCAACTTGTGCATTGAGCTGAAATAAGTGAGAAAGAAAGACCTAATAGTTTAGTGACAGTGACTGACAGCTGACAAGTGGTGTGATCATCAGTCAGTGGCAAACAAATGGCAATCTCAGCTCAGCTGATGGCCATGTGCAAAATATGTTTGCAAGTCCAGATTGTATTTTTTATTTTTTTTATGTAAGGGAATTTGTATGCTTTTGTGCATGCATTTTATGCTCAATACTTGTCTGCCCATGCAGCTATTGGTTTCAAGTAAAAGAACAAGTTAGATGGCTTATATTATTTAGGATGTGATGAAATAATTTTGTTTGTATGCATTCATCACTGTCTGTGCTGGTGTGGGTGAAGCTTTGAGTGATTTTACATAGGAAGTTAAACCTTGCAGCCAATCCACTGTTTAATACTGTCAGCAATTATGCACAGTGATCCGTCATCTGAAAGAGATTTTATATAAACATACATGCTTAAGTCAGATTTGCAAGGAATGATGAACCAGGTGAGCAGATCTCATCAATTTACCAGTGGACAGTCTGATTGCTTCAGATTGAGTAATCTTGAAGATCATCACTTTAATTGCCTGTATTTTGTATTGAAAACAATACTGTATGTTGCAAGATTCTATGTGTTAAACATCTAGAATAGTAAAAGTTGTGTTGGACAATTAATGTAAAACTGCCTTTTTATATAGAGCTTTTACAGAGCAAGAATGGACTGCAGTATCAATGTAAAAGCTAAGCAGAGAGAAGCTCAATCTTTTTCTCAGATTATCTGTGTCTTATTGGACTGTCATGACACGATGACAGGTTTAACAAATGCATATATACTGCAAGTGCATGGTTCCTTTTAGATTAAGTTTTACATTACAAGGACCAAGAAAACATTAAATCTTCCTGTAGAAGTGAAAATTAACTTTGTTCATAAAGATTCCTGATTATGAGTTTGTGTACCTGTGTTGTTGAGCTTTTTTTTCCCCTTTATGTGTAACTGTATCCTGGAAATTTGTATGAAGACAAAAAAAGAAAAGAGCTCTTTAGGATATCTGTCTATGTAGTGCAGTGATATATGCAGTATCATGCGATAACCCTTCATTCCCAATCTAAGTACTCTTTGCTTCTACTTAGAAACTTGCGCAGAACAGCAGGAACTAAATTTGGCTGACTGTTTCTAACCATATACAGAAACTAATAATTACTTCAGGGCCCACATTTCATGGGGGCTTTATACACTTTTTTTTTTCTTTTTCTGAGACTGTTTATTACAGCACTCGCACAGTTGTCGGTTTGTTATTTTTCAGCTCCCAAATCAATACTTTACCAAGTGCAGTCTTGCAGAGGGAAATAAAACAAGGGAGAAAGAAGATGGCAGATGCACACTTTTTAACCCACACATTATTTGTTTAGTAATAAAATGCATAGGAAAAGAGAAACAACTTGTAGTGATTACCAGCCCTTGCCGAGTTAATGGCTAAATCCGCCCTGTTCATGGCCGTTTTTATTAAACGCAGATGGAGGGGCCTGATGCAGCCCAAACGCAAAGTATACTCACTTGAGCAAAACATCCATCTAGATTATAGCAGTGCTGAGCGACACACGGCTCCAAAGGGATAGAATAGTTATGTATCCCCAGAAAAGGAAATCTCGGTCCCATCTGATTAGAGCATCTATTTCCACATATTTTGGATGTTCCCCGCATGAGTTGTGGCAAACTTCTTGTAGCTTTCTTTCAATAAAATATATTTTTTCTACTTCTCAGTCCTTCATATACGCCATATTTGTAAAAGTTGTCCTGCTGAAAGCTTCCAAAACTTGAACTGCTGCCCATTTAGTTACCATGAACCTATGACCCCTTGTTTGGCCTGTCATTTAATTTGATTGCCATGTCTCATGAGAGGTTTAATCAAATTCTGCTTTGAACCACTTTGCAACTTTACCCTGACCTATCTGGCCTGTTCCAGGATTCATAAGTATGATTATTCACTAATATTTTCTGACAAACCTCTAGGGTTTCCACATTAAGTCAGTCTGAATGCACCTTATTGTAATGGATGTTATTTATGGGGCTAAATTAATAAATGTTGTATTTTTTTCTTTTTTTTTTGAGAATTATGTTTGTAAATATATTTAAATCATGGATCCCTTTATTTCCACTTCAAAATTATGCACGGCTTTCAATTGGTCCATCATATAAAATCCAGAAGAAATGCATTAAAATTTGTGGTTGTAACATCTCTAACATAAAAGTTTCAAGTGAGTTCCTAATTATTCAAGGCACTGTGTGAGCACAGTAAACTTAAAGTCAAAATTTAAAGCAAATTATTTGTCAAAGAAGTTTTGAAAAAAATTAAAACAGGCGTCTGAAGTACATGGGAAGACCAGCCAAACAAGAACTAATTTATACAGAGAAGTTAAAGTATTGTAAGTAAAATTAAATATGATTATTTTATGGGATCTCTCACCGGCGTCATCCGACTTTACATGAATTCCTAAAGGTCAATGAATAAGTATCTCAGCAACAGTGAACAAAAGAGATGGCGAGAGCCAGATTCAGTAGATTAACAGGGATTTCTCCCTTTTTCAACCCAAGCAGAAGCATTTGTGAGCGGAAGTGTGGCAGCGGAACAAACCCCTCACTTGAGTCACTGAGACGTGCACCGTTTTGAAATTGAGTCCTTCAGTCCCTGAGCTCTGAAGGAAGAAGAGAGGAAGGTTTTGAGCAGAATCAGTGAAGGAAGGACAAAGAGTTGGGGAAGAAAGGAACCATGAAGAGCAACAGATTGGCAACAGATGACAGGTTAAAAGTTTGGGTTGTGTTTTACTTAATTTTCAAGACATAATTGATGCCATGTTTGAGACAAAAAACAACATGGACAAAAGGTTTGGGGCACATATTATGTTAGAAAGGTTGGGGAGTGGGCATGATTAACATTTTTGAAAACAAAACAAAAAAGAAAACTTAGACAATTGTATGATTCCTTCTTATTTCTATACATATTGATGCAAGCAAATGTTCTATGCAGAGATGCAGCCACTGAAGACAAATACACAGTCCTGGTGTACTGGGAGGGCTTAGCGTTTCCTTCACTAAGCTTGCTTCCTCTATTTCCGTATTGCATCAATAAATCCTCTGCCTGAGCTCACTTTCACATGTGTAAGCAGGCATAGAAGCCGGATAAAGTGTCCTTAAGTGTAACTAAGAATCATCCTCAATGTAAATGAAATCTAGATTAAAATATTAAGTCAGTGGCAAATGTAAAATGGTTGAAACCGTGGGCCAGACATTAATTTTCAAAACTTGACAAACAAGATTGGACAGTCCTTTAAAAATGAACCCTCTTCAAAAGTGCAAGTGTCCATTCATTTGTTCATTCGTTCGTTCATTCGTTCGTTCGTTCGTTCGTTCGTTCATTCATAGTGCTTGTTTCTCAATTTTAATATTGGGCAAGTTTAAGTATCTAAGAAAACCAACTTCATCAGGAAATTCCCATTTAAAGTATAAATACCTAATTTTATTTTATTTTTTTATGATACTCATCAAAGGGGGTACAGGTTTGTAGTACCCCCTTTATAAATTAAGAGGAAAAAGGAGATTGTTTGCTGTGGACGCAAGGCAACACGGAGCACACAATAAAGATCTAGAGATCTACAGATGGGACTTAAAGGCAGTATTATGCAAAATCAACTTTTTTGAGTTTTATGCTTATCCCTTATATGGATGAGATGGATGCTTATTTGAGAGTCCTGCTTCATCTATAGTTTCAAAACTTTAAATAGTCCACATTGGGATCCGAGTAAAACATCAAATTATTCACATCTTTGCTTCTTCTCTTTCAGTCAACAACTGTGCCCTTTGAATTGGGGCACTAGTGTCTAGAAGATAAAGGTCATCACTCACAACAACTTTGTACTAATTTGAAGTGGCCTTCCCTATACGGGTACAAATATTTCTAAACTCTGCCAGAAAAATGTCCCTTGTAGCACACCATAGCCACTAGATACCCTAGTTGCAGAGGTCAAAGTTTTATATTTTCCTTGAATGTTTCCCTGATCTTTGCAACATCCATTTTGGTTAATATATTGACTAGACACACACATATACTAGACATAGTACATATACTGTGTGACATTCACACAGAGATAGTGACAATGGCCTCCACGCTATCTTCCGCTGCCTATCTTCCAGCAGCTCATTCCTATTCCAGCTCCCGACAGTTTCAGAATTAAACTTAAAAGATCCATAATTGAGACAGACTCTGCCACCAGCAGGAAAACAAATGAGCCAGTGTCCATCCCATGCATTGCTGTAAGTAGCAATAATACAAATGGTGATACTAAATCTTTCTTTACTTTGTTGCCACCTCCACTCTATGAACATAACATAACTTTTAATCGGTGTTAAAATCTCTTAAATTCTAAAATATTTACTAAATTGTACACACTATAATCTGTGCTATATATATATATATATATATATATATATATATATATATATATATATATATATATATATATATATATATATATATATATATATGTTGCTTGACTAATATCAATATTAAACCATGAAACTTGCATTTAAAGGTTTTTTATGAAGGTTTTGCTTAAAGTTAGCCTAATCAGCATGGCTGTAGCAGCTGTTCCAAATGATGACGCTCATTAGCTACCTTTTAAAGATAGGGGACTTCATTAGATCCAATTAGCTTCACATTTTCCTCTACCTGGACACTGCTTGTAATCTAGACCTGAGTAACTGACATTTGCAGTGGTATACCAAAACATCCTCAGTTTTGTCATTTGTCTTACCTTCAGAAGACGGTTAAAGAAGGATACAAAAGGAGAACAGTAAAGTGACACTACTTCCCATGAGAAGAACTTGCAACTCCATCAGAGCACTAGTAATGAGTGGACTCCTGTGGGGAATTCTCCAAATTGACTAATTTGTAATTGATTCAGTGCATTAATTACCAGCCTGGTTACACATGTGTCATGGTTAATATTGGGCCAATCTGACGAGGCCGCGAGTCTCGTCTGCGTTGGGACTGTTCGGGTGAGGCAGCCATTATTTAATTATGCCACACATATATCTGCGGCGAGGCAAGTCTTAATTCGAGAGTAATCACTTCTGCACGTTCCCCTACAATGAGCTGATGTGCGGGCAGAGGAAACTGAAGCAGTAGGAGGACCTGGATCAATGTAGCCCATGGTTAGCTCCTTAATCAGGCCTGGGAAACAATTCCCATGGTGTAAAGTAGTATAAGAACATAGTGCGCTGTCTTGAAAGTTTACCATGACACCAAGGGTCTCACTTTACATTGATTTATATCTACATTTTGTGTGTGTTAGAGCTCTTTGTTATATGTCTATGACAAAACAAATGACAAGCAGCAACTTGTGAATGTGTCAAAGTAGCATTAAAATACATACCATACAAAAACAAACATAAACTTCAGTAGTTAAATAATCAGTACACAGTATCCTTTAAAATGTAGTTTAATGTCAGTATAAATACAGCTGTATTTTAAAAGCGTCACAGGCTAATTAGAGAATATTAGTGAACAAACATCATTGTGAAGACCAAGGGTCACTACACATATCACAGATAAATATGCGTTGGTGCTTAGGTTGGGTGAGAAAGTAATATACCATATTACAGGTTGCTATTTAATCCATCAAGGTGAAGTGGGAAGAATTTGGCACAATTGGAACTGTACTAAAAAGGGGCCATCTTCCTTAATCTAAGAGATCAGGCAGTGAAGGAATTGATCAGAGAAGCCCCCAAGAGACCCGTGGTAACTCTGGAGAAGCTGCAAACAATCCCAGCTCAAATGGGAAAAACCATTGATAGGGTTAGATGTCCTTTATGGAACAGAGGTGAGAAAAAACTCATTTATAATAAATCATGTAGCAGGGACAGCAAAAAAAAAGATGCTCTAAGTCAAAACATTTCAGATTTGTTTAAGGCATTTTAGAAAACAGCTAGTATTCACTTTCAATGTTAGAAATATGATGAATACTTTGGGTTTACTTATCTCATGAAGTTTTATTTAGATAATAATATTTAACATCCCATTAGAGTGCAAAATCTATATTTTTTCAGAACACTGCTTTTGGATGACTAGTTAATGATGACTGGCCATCCTTCTGGATTGTGCACAGTATAAACAATCTAAGATTTTAAGTCCTCCCTCCATGGTCAACTAATGATGCCGAAGTTGACATCTTATGCAGATTGTTGTTTCCAAATCCAATATAGTTTGCTGTCTCTAAATGTATTGTCAAACCTCAGTCAATCAAATTTTTTCCCCAGATTTCTACTTACAAAACAAAGAGCGTATTGACTGTAAACTTCTGTTTTCCCCTCAGCAACTTTTAATTCAGCAACAGTTTGTTTTCAGCCCTGAGCAAAGACTCAGGGCTGAAATAAGAGGACTTAAATAAGAGGACTTTCTCTCTTATTTAATTGAATATTCTTCTGCTTTGATCAACAACATGCATCTTCTAGCCATTCTTCAAGTGTTTTGGCTCTGCACAAAACACTTGGAGAATAAAAAAAAACAATGCATTCAGTCTAGAGAGTATCTAGATTTTACTGTGCCCTGTTTAAATGTGGCAATCTGAGCAGCGTCAACAGGAGCAGTTTAAAATTACAGGGTGTTCTTTACGCAGTACATTTGCTAGCTATTTTGACAAATCATGCAGAAACAGATAAGAGACACTCTAAAACTTTGTCTGACATCTTTAGACAGTCAGCACTTTCAACTAAGCTACAACTTTTTTTAGACACAAACCACAAAAATATGCAACCTAAAAAAGTGTGGAAAAACATGCTTTCTTCCCAATTATTGTAGCATTAGGATTAGGACAACATTTTACTGTGTCGTATTTGCCTTTTTGGTTGACTTGGAGTCTCATACCAATTGCCCCCTGGGAGTGCTATCCTGGTCTTAGCAATGTCAAATTGGAAGTCTGCTCAGACCCTCTGTTGCTGGAGGGGAGGTTGTCACACTGTGGCCCGGTTACTTCTGTCCTCCAGCAGTACACCACCGAGACTGCTAAGTGCTGCTGTGAGGGAGTCTCAACCACTCTTAATGGTCCTAAAAGTATTATTAGGTAATAAAGGCTGATAGGTCTCATGGCCCTATACATTTTAAAGGACAAAGAAAAATAGACGTTTTAGTCTTGGTCTAAGATTTGTGTGTTCCCTGACTTGGATTTTGACAAATTCTGCATGGAAAAATGTGAGATGTGGTTCTGCAAAAGACATCAAAGCTCGGCAATGAATGTCGAGCTTTGATGTCAAAGTTGTATCAATTAAAATAATCAAAAAGCAAATTAATTTCTGCTAATCAAGTTGAAAATGGAAACTCACATTATTAGTTTTATTTCTGTTCATGTTAAAACCCAAATTTCAGATATTACGAAAATAGGAATATTACATAAAAGCAATTAAAAATAGATTTTGATGACCAAAGTATTAGCCTGATGTGGGAGCACGACTGTACTGTGCCATCTATGCATGATGCAATACTTGGTCGCTTGTTTTGGGACTACTTTACAGATTGGGCAGGGATACAGCCAATCAAGCACTGCACTGTCACTGTGATTAAATCAGGTATGAAGTAGTCCAGTCTTTGTAGACAGGTGCAATGTTCTGCAGGAAACTAACATGTTTCCAGAAAGCTGAAAAAATAAGTGCTCAAAAATTTTCTTGTAGACAACTGCACTGACTTTTGTCTACAGATAACATAAATTCCTGTACCTAAGTCAACTTTGAGTCTGACTCTCCTTTCATTTACCAAGCTTTACTTTCAGCTGGTGCTCATTGAAGCACCGACTCCAGTCTTATTCCACACCTTGCTCAACTACCCAAATCTCTTAAATGTGGTTTAATCCACATTCTTAAGGTTGAGGTTATCCCTGTTACATGTGTAACATTTTCTAACAGTCTTGCCTTCCGCTCAGCAGTCTTTCCCATTATTGTGTGGGTCACAACATGGTGATAGTAGAACCTGTCTGTACTAAAACGGCTTTGGGAGAAACTGATTTACATGCATAGTCAACAAAATTACACTGAAACAAACATCTGAAATATCTTGGTATGTATAATGACTCAATAAATTAGTTATACCTTTTGAAATTATTCACATTTCTTGCGAGGTTCTGAATTGCAAAACATGGCCCATTATCTTAATCACTCAAGACTGTATGCCTAAGCCATGATGTTTCACAGTGAGTCATTTAGAATATGTCTATTGTTATGGGTGATCAACACTTTATATAAATCATCAGTATAATATGTAAATGAAATAAAAACACCATCATAAAATAAAAACACCTTCATGATTGGGTTGAAAATGAGAAGGTTGTAAAAGCAATACATCTGCCCAAGATGGATGTAAAAATGTCCACCTTATATCTTCTCTTGTCTTGTCTAAGGTAAGTGATGACCCAGTAAAATGGAAAAGTGTTGGAGAGAAGAAGAAATAGGTGATGTAGCCTCCTGTTCTGACCACAGAGGAAATCTCTGAAATTGAAGATAAAGGTCTTGCTGTCTCCACAGGGAACCAAGAAATCAGTTTTCTGACCCACTTGGCTCTGCACATGCTCTCTCTTCCACACACACGCACACACACACACACACACACACACACACTTGCACACAAACACAGACATCGAGTGGCTGAAAAGTCCAAGGGGACTTATTTGGCAGCAAGACCCAGTTGCAGTTTTAAGAATTAAACAAACCCAGAAAACAATCATGTTTAATTAAGATGGTATTCTAAAGTGTTCTGGAGGAATTAGAACGGAACACTTTGACCTAATGTGATTTTTTTTTTTTTTTTTTTTTTGCATACTGCTTTGAGATCATGCTCAGCAATAAACACAAAGCAGAATACTTGATTTTAGTTTCGAGGAAAAAGGACACATCCATAAAATACCATTATGATGGATGTGAGCAACTCCCCTTTCTCTTTGGTGTCAATAAACAATGAAACTTTTACAAGTCTTTTGAAAAAGCTCCATCAAACACAAAAAGTCTAGTGTACATGGATTACACTGCCTTACAAAACCATGTATTCACAAGAAATAGTATATTTTTTTAAATTAATTGTAACAATATAATGGTCTTGCCTCTTTCTTGTTCAGTAAGAACTGTTCCAATCCATCATCCAGAAATGGAAAGAGCATCTCACAACTGAAAACCTATGAAACTGAAAGTGACAGGGGAGCATTAAACAGAGAAGGATTAATGATGTTGAAAGAAAATCATTAGGGTCTCCATGTTTACAGCAAGTCATTTAGGGGCCATAGCAAACAATTAGAAGATGGTGCTCAAAACAAATGAGATCAAAATAATATATATATTTTTTGCCTATATGTACAATAAAAGGGCATCGGTGGACCAACACCCCAGATAATATTGATCACACCATCTAAACAGTGAAATATTGTGGTGATAGGACCATACTGTGAGTATGTTCCAATGTTCCACGGGCGGCCTAGGAATGTAGGAAAGTTTTGATGAGATTAAATAGAAAAAATACATTTTCTAAGTCAGAAAAGGTTGCCACTTCTCATCCAAGTATAATCTAAATGAGTCAGAGTTTTGATGAGGAGGCTCTTTGTACATCCCATGATGTGGAGGCATTCATTATTGCTGTTGTATCAACCTCTCTTACAGATTATTATTAACATATATTGAAATCTGCCTTTTTTCAAAAGTATTTTTCTGTCAGCTTTGCCGTCATTTTGGTCTTTCATTACCACAACTCATTTGCCCAACCTCTTTTGGGCCAAGGGGCGATAGCCCTTTTACTGTTGATGTTAAAGAAAGAGACAAAAAAGTCGGAGCAATTTTGGGTTCCAAGATAGTTGTGCATTGGGCTAGACAAAAGCCTGTGTAATTACAGTACTAGTCACTGGTCCATTAGTGATAAAGACTTAGTGTCTCACATGGGTGGAGCTGGCACTGTCAGTGCATTTACTACATGGTAAAAGGTGCAATTATACCAAAAGATACTCTGTATAAGTGTGTGGGCTTTATGTTTCATTTTCATTCATGGTTATATACATTCTCTTCTCTTACAATCTTTCTTCTGTTCCTTTATCTGCACTTTGTCACTTTCCTACATGGGGATATTATCTGAATATAACGGTGTCATCAACTCAATGAGCAATTAAGGTATTCTCTCATCTATTTAGAGGGATAATAAGACTCATTGTGGACAGAACAGGAACTAACACCTGCACATGCACACCCACAGAGGAGCACATACATTTTCATCAGCTTTTATTGGCTTCTTCTGTTTCCTCCTCAGAAAACAGCAGTAACTTTGAAAGTGGTAAGAATAAGAAAGTTTGTTTTTGCACAGGGTTTAAGGAGGACAGACCTCGATCGACCATATGTACCTTATCACTAATTAAACTTGAGTGAAAACAATATAAATCTGGGATACTTGATCTATGCTTCCATGAAAGACAGATCAAAAATACCAGCTGTTTTTCCACCTCTCTTCATTTACAATACATTAACACCATTGTGAAATACGGTGTTAATGTATTAACACCTTCCCAAGCTCTGCTATGAGCTCATAGCAGAGTTCAGAAAACATTGTTAGACATAGCTGCCAAATTAATTCTCAGTGTTTTACATGGCATGCATACACTCCTAATCAAAATCCTAAGAAATTAAAATATTTGCATTTCATGCAGGTGGTCCATAACCAATTTAGTGTATCCCTTTTTTTATTACACCCAATGAAGATATGTACATGACAAAGTTAAATAATGTTCTAAGAATAAAACTAAACTCAACGGGATTACAGAAAGTAATTACTCTCAACACTATATATCAAATATATATTTTTTATTTAAAAAATCAACAATTGCATTTTCTTAAGTGACCATATTGTTTTTGTACAGTTGTAAAACATTCGGTCTGTGTTGCTGTATTGATGGTTAAACACACATCCAAGGGTCAGGGGCCAAAACGTACTGAGATAAGCGATACCCTTTATTTCAAAATAACTTTTCTGATTGTAATCATTAAGAAGGATGTTCAAGAACTGTATGTTCATTCCATGCAACCTGGAGGCTGATAATCAGGCATAAGTCTTTGGAAAGACAGTAAGAAACACTTATTTGTCTTTTAAGACTTTGCTGCCATCCTTCCCAAGTTAATTTAGCTTGCATGGGTCAGAGACCTTGACCGAAACGCCCTCCAAGGCCACCCGCCACACATTAGCCTGACTATTCTCTCTTGACCATTTATTCCCCAAACCCGCTGGTAACATTGGTTGATGGCTAATCATCTTTTAGCGCCTCCGAGTGTGTTATTACATAGCAATTGATGGATGGTACAATTACACCCTGTGTCACTTAGCTAAATGGCTATGTAATTCTAATGAGATTTTATTCAAACACTGACCGTAAGGAGAGCTGGAGGTGGGATGCTGAAGGAATCGGGGCTAGAAATGCAATAGGCAACAACATAAGTTATTGAAGCAAAAAAAAAAGAAAAAAAAAAAGAGGTGGAACAGGAGGACTTTAAGCAATAAAAGGTAACAGGATTAATATGTTTTTATCTTGTCAAATAAAAGTAGTAAAAAAAAAACAAAAAAAAAACAAGTGGCATCCCTAAGGATGTCAACTGTCTTACAGTGAATGTAAATTTTAGTGCAGAGTTACGATGGTGTTTAAAATTAAACTATTTTAGCAACTAAATGAATCTAGGGTAACTGGCATCCTAGTTCTGTGTTCATTATTTAGTATTGGTGTATTAATACAAATAAATCAATGCATAAATATCACTATTATGATCTGGATTTCTCTAACATGACTTAAATGAATAAATAAATAATAGACAGACTTCATGCAATCCCAAATCTGATCTGGGATTGTCTCAATCTGCAGATTCAGGTTTTAAAGTATTGAATTACTCTCCCTGATCAACATAAAACACATACCCATATTTCAATACAGAAATAGTAAAACTGTTCAGAAAGAGATGACTCATTTTAGTACCTGTCCAAAAATATTCAGATTTAAAAGGTAACTTCTATGCTGATAAACCAGTCATTGAAATTCATATTCTAATGTTTTGAATTTGCATGGCTGTAATGTAAGGTTGAGATTTTACAAAACAGAGAAGGTGAGTAAATAACCTGATTTCAGACAGAACTCATACCGCTGAGGTATACTATAATTGTAAATGTGCGAACAGAAAAATAAATCATAAACAGCAGGAGAGATGAAAGAAACCCACTATAGAGGACTAGGCTAGCCAGAACCACAAGGTTCCTTATTATTATGCATGGAAGTACAAGCAGAAGTTGAATTCAAAAAAAAAAAAAAAAAAAAGCCAGAGGGGATTATAGTTGCAAGTGTTTTCACAATGGGTTCAGCTATCAATGATGACTTGGTAATGGGGATGATAAAATGTGGTTCCAGAGGAGCAATTCTGCTTGGGAGTTAAGCCTAAACACATGCCATTCTTAAAAAGGACTCCCTCAAGTCACACTGCATGCAAGAAGTGAACTGAAATCTTACTCCATATCATTTACATTTCTTTTATTCATATATTTATTGAGTCGTTTTTTTTCAGGCTACAGAAGAAGCTAGATATGAAGTCGAAATGCAAACTGAGAAGCAGGGTGGTCTGTCCCTTCTTCAGCCCTGCTTATCCGTACCTGCAGTTTATTTGAAAATATGCAAAAACAGCCATTTTTAACTTGAAAATCTCTATCAATCAGTTGTGCACCTAATTAATAGACTTTTCAGTGTGCTTTTAAAATAAACCACAACTTTAAAATTTGGCATGAGCAATATGAAAGAATGCACCTAACCTTCATAGGGGGAAATAGCTGAGTTTGGTGATGATGGTCAAATATTGTGGAGGAAGGTTTTTTTGTTGTTGTTGTTGTTTTTCTTGATATCCTTGGATCCCCTAGAAGAATCGCAATTTTGTTGTGGAGTATTTTCATCTTTTTGAAAATGAAAAGGATTTTTACAATACTCCAATGGTCTCTTTAGTTACCAAATCTCAATCCAAAGAAGCACCTTGGTGGTTTGTTGAAATTAGAGATTTACATCATGGAGGTGCACAAATTAAATATTAAACTAAATTAGAATTTTAAAAAAAGTTCGAAATGCAAACAGGGTTCAGTTTAATACTACCAAAATGAACCTAATAAAGAGGCCAGGAAAAGTATGCGTGAGTAGAAGAACTTCCAATGTTGCAGATATGCACAGCCTAAATATGTATTTGATGGATGGGGATTTGAGAGAAGTGTTGCCATGGCGAAGAGAAACTTCTCTAGTGCCATATTTCACATAACGTCCCATGCATAACCATGCACAAATAAAAGTGTTTGTCAAAACACACACATACACACACCCGCAAACTTGACACACAGTCAGATTTTGACTATCATTTACTGCTTCTTTTCAATGCAAAAATGGAGAGTCATTCATTTTCAGGTGCGGCTGTCCCCATATCTCTCACATTCATCTTTTTCACACACATTGACATGCTATATATTTGGTAACTGCTGGAGGTGAAAGAGGAAACCTGGAAAGTCAAATGCTGTTTTTTGGGGGGAACAAATTAAATGTAAAATATCTCAAATGTCAAAGCCAGTAACATGACAATGCAGAGGAGACTACAACCTTGTCCTGTCATCAACGTCTATATGATAATTGGTATCACAAACCTAAGAACCTATGGGAGCCCAGTGGGAGTGTGTAAAGTAAACTGTGCAGAATGAGAGTTACTATCTGAGAAAAGAAAGAGACTGATAAACATTTAGGGCAAGATGAAGAATGCACCATTATTTCAGCGCAAAAGTCAAACTTTTGCTCACTATCAATTCTCCTCAGGACTTCTCTCTCAATGGTGTCATTTCCAACCCCACACTGTCCTTCTTCGTGTCAAATTAAAGTGATGGAAATGAACTTGAGGAGACACTAATTGCAACTGTCAATCCAATCTAGGTTAGGGCTGAAAGACAGGGGCTCCCTAGCACTTCATCAGTCTTCATTAATATTGAAGGAGTTTGCCGAGGAGCATGGGGCCAACGTAATCTGCGCTCATCTAACAGTGCATCAGAAATTAGGAAGCTGGGGAGGGCAGTGATGGTACCCAAGGGACAAATATGCCAGTCAAAGAGAAATATGAAGCGAGATATCAGGAGACAGCAATGGTGTGCAAGAAAAGTGTCTCTACATTTTGTGGGAAAAGGAAAATAAAATACCTAATAAGCATTTTTAGATCTCATGGGTACAAATGGTACCTAGTCTGAGAAAGTTTCCTACAACTGTAATATGCTACTGTTTGGCATCTGCATGGGATTTACTGCAAATACCTAGTAAATTGGGTTGCATCTTGGTAGTAATTGCTTTTCTCTGAATATTGATGAAATAGAACAAATTCTGTTAAGTGACTCAATAAAATAATTATGTGTATTTTTTCCAATGTAAACCAATGAAAAACTACAATATATTTGTTGTACAAATAGATATATTTTTGCAAAACCTCTGGCCAGTACTGGGTAGCAATAATAATCAATTGTTATTCTGATTCCCCTCATGACCTCAGTGATAATTTATGATCCAGAAGTTTTTGTATTAGGGAAGTTGAAACTTGTTTCCAGTTTCAGAGTATTTCTGAAGGAATGTTGGGGTGCAAGAAAAATACCAGAGAAAGTGTAATTTTGTTTTAACAGTGAGGAAAAATATAAATAAATAAATAAATAAATAAATAAATAAATAAATCTGCAGGTCACTTTCCTGGATTTTTTTTAATTTTTTGGAGGGATTTGCAAACCTAACAATCTGATCTGACTAGCAACTATGTATTTTAAAGTGCAACATACCAAAGAAGACAGATGAATCAAAAAAAATAAAATAAAGTTAATATAATGATACTGAAAAAAGATATGAATTGACAGATTATTGACAGATTTAATTCCAAAGTGTTAATTCAACCAGATTATTGCAGCCTGTAAAACAATAGTACTGAGCGCAAATTAGATTTTCCAAATCTACAGAGCTTCCCATTTCAGAAGCCTCTACATTTTGTGGGAAAAGGAATATATAATTAGTTGGTTTTCTATTATTACTATTGTACTATTTGTGATGCAACTTGATAATAGACAGAAAAGAAAAAAAGTTATCTACAAGAATAATTATAGCATTCATCATATTACTCATATCTCTGAAACTTTAAGTAAATAATTCTCCAACATGGCCTTCCTTCACATATGACAGACTACTGTCAACGAAGTAATTTGACCTCAGAGAGAGGATGCCACAGACTTTCTGGACATGTCAAAAACTTTTAGGCCATGAGCATTGCAACTCAGACACCATGTACAATACAAATGGAGTTTAAACCATGTATTTATACACCAAATAAAAAGACTCATTCACATTTTTTTCTAAGTGTCTTGTGTTTTAAGTCAGTTAGAATAACCAAAATTTTGCCCACTCGCTAAGTTTTCTTCACTAGAAAACTTAGCAATGATTTTTTGAAGTCATTTTTATGTAAATTTATTCCATTTCGGAAGTTTACATTTGATCAGTATCGAGGATAATTATACTGTATGACTTGGGTCAAATCTTTTGGGTTTCCTTCCACAATCCTTTTATAGGTTTAATGACCCAATTCAGCAAATCCTGACACAGATAGAAGCAGGAGGATGTGTTCTACTGATCACCATCCTGCGTTCATGGACCCACAAATAAATGGAAATGTGGCTGTTGTGAGAGCTCTGTGTTCTTTCAGTTAATAAATGCAGCAACATTTTGAGCTATATGCTCTCTCAATTAATATATTTTCTGTTGAAATGGAATTATTAAGAATGTTAAGCCATATAATTTATTTACACTTAGACTAAACTGAGAAGTGTTTTTAGACTTGTCAACAAAGTTTGTGACAACAGCTTTATTAAATGTTATCAATATGTTTTTCACATTTCTAAATTTCCTCAAACATCTAAGGCATTGATTCCATAATTTAAAAGCCATAACCTGAGTAGTATGTCTGAGTGTTATATATCAAGTATTACCTGAGCCATATCCAGGCTTTATTGGGATCAAAAAGGTATTTTTGAATTTGAATTTATAACCACAGTGTGTCTATCTTCTGATGGTTACTTGATGACTGAATTCATTATAACATGTACATGGTTGTTTTGTTTTTTTTTCTGAAATTTCCTTAGGTGGGTAAATGTAAAATAATAATGTTTATGTTTAAATGGAAGTAATATAGAGAACATGCTTATCAAACTGTTACCTTGATTGTATTAAGGGTAGAAAAAAATAGTTTCAACAAAAGATTGCCGTAGATGCCACTGATATCACATTCTAGATCGAAATAGGGCTTTTGGAAAATTATGGTCTTTGTCTTTTAATGCTGCCCTTAGTGACTCTTCAATGAATTGTGCACTTGACCTTACACTTGTTCAAATAACTCCCAGCTGTCACAGTGATGCTCACCAGATGGAGAGCACAATGTGCGCGCCAGTGAGCAGGAATAGACTAATCGGCAACTAAAGGTTAAAGACATCTTGTAACTTCAGTCAGGAACAACCTACATAGTTAAAATTGAAAGGTTGATGTCTACATGACTGGTAATGTGTTTATACTGTCCTCTTTGGTCATTTTCATTGAGGATCACACAGCAGGGTAGTTCATATAAAAGTAATATAAGCAGTAAAAATATCCTCCCGTACTTTCAGTCCCAGCTGACTTGACCTTTTCAGAGAAGGGTCCATCTACGAGTTAATAGTATATGGATGCTTCAGGAGTGAGCAAACATTTTGCACAAGGGACTCACATATTCATATTAAAACAAAGCAAAACAAAACAAACAAAAAAAGAAAAGGAAAAATAAAAAAAATGTATAATCACCCTTTGTGACTGCAGGGACATTAACTAACCCCCCATCAGAGACATTATTGAAATAAATGTTTTCCTCCCTTAATCCTGAGAAAATATTAATAATAAAAAAAGCATTTATGTTTTTTATACAAAACAAAGTTTGTGATCAAGGTAAAATGACTTTGCTTTTGTAAGATTAACCATAAATCAAATAATAGTAAAACATCTTCTTACATACTTATATTTGCCTCTTCATACAAAGTTATTTTAAGTTTGCACCACTTATCGCTGATTTCTCATGTAAAGATAAAATGTCTACTATTTAGATGACCTGGAATGCTTAAAACATAGTATGGTATAGTATTTACATACACTGGGTGTAATTGGATGATTTAATAATTTGTTTTTATTTAATTGACATCTTGCATAATTTATTCCAATTTACTAAATATGCTCATGGTTCTCATAAGTTAGCCAACTCTAAACATATAAACTCCTGTTTAACAAAATGTTTTGCATGTTGGCATTTTATTTCAGTGTTCTAATTATGAGATGTCCTAGTTTTTGGTACATCCTTTGCTAAGAAGTAAACTTTCTAAAGATACTGACACTACACAAGCTAGCATATAATCTTATTGCAAATGTCTGTCAACATCACTGATTTAAGCTAAAAATATAGGCAAATCAAATCAGCTCTATTAAGAAATAAAACAGCTGCAACTACGTGTATGTTATGAGCGTTAACCATAATTGAAAGAAGAAGACAAAAGCTGGTTGGAAATGGTTAAAAACTATTCTGTCAAAGCAGAAGACACTAACAGGAGGAAAGTAAACAACAGTATTCTTCTTGTAGACTGATTAAAAGGGACATTGAAAAAAAAAAGATAATACCTAGCTACCATTCCTTTTATCTTTTTCTGCCATCTGCCACATAAAAAGGTATGCTTAGGTTGGAATTTCCAATTTTTGTATGCAAATGCTTTCTGTGCGTAAAATATGGGAAACATATTCAAAGAAGTAAGGATATGGATTCTTACATACTGTACATACGGTTAAAAGCTGACTGTGGGAGTCTTTGTAACAATGTGCATATGTGTGAGGGAATAAAAGCCTGTGTGCTGAAATGCAGTTATTAATCACTGTGAAAGCGTTGATTCATCTGTCGTGGTGGCAGTTTGGAAGATGGACTCTGTTTACTGCTAAAGCTGTTTGAGGGGCTTTGGGAGGCAGCCATCAATCTTTTGGCTATCTTCAAAAGAAGCCAATGCACAAGCATCAGTTTCAATCACCTCCCAAGGCAGGTGGTATGGTAAGCTCCAGCACAATAGTTTTCTTTTTTTTTTTTTCCCCCCTTCACTTCTTTTCTACCTCAAGGTTATTTTTTCCCTCCCAGGGGAGCAATGTTATTAATGTCTCTTATCATAATAATAATAATATTTCCTAAAAATACATACTGCACCTTGCCCTTTGGCTCCCTTGCTGTTTGGCACCTCATGTTTCTAATTAGCATCTTCAATTAACCCATTTTAATTGCCCACCATGAAAAGGTGGAGAACCCTGGCAAGTTGGTGCCACAGGGAGATGTTTTGTAAATGACTAGTATAATGTCAGCATCTAAAGAAAGGCTTGTACTAATGGACTTTCAACCTCATCCCGCAAATGTGCCCTTTATATAACACAAGCTGGTACGGGTTACACAGTTAAAAGGCATAAGATAAAGCATAGGTGAGCATGTTTCATAGTTCAAATTGGGTCTGTGCCGATGAACTACAATCAGATTTCATTTCCCCCTCCTCAAACACATAACAAAATAAACAAAGACCCCTACCTAATTTTAGTCAATGAGGTCGGGTGTCTCTTCAGAAGTCTAATGGTAGCAGTTAACCGTCCATTGCTCCCTCTTCCTTAATATAATATGTTTTCTTTCATAGGAGTGTGAAACATTTAATGACTGTGTTGTTCTAATGTTTTTGGTCAGTCCAGATATACCAGTTAACACAGATTAAACACAAGTAGCCCACTACTTCTACCTGACAAAAACAGACCATTCTTCTTTATTAATTTTAAATGACTGATGTAGTGACAAATACAAGAACACTACTTGATTTTTGGTTGAGATTTGCTTTCTTTGCAAAGCCTCAGTAGCCCAGTTCATTCTCACAGCAATATTGGCCCAATAATGCAGTCAGCACTTTAGTGTAACACCACGGGAGCTCCCATGCCCTCCAGAAAGATTGAAATCAATTGGAGTTGGATGGTGTTGGCAGTGCAGAGTACAGGCAGCACAGTCCAGGGCTCTGTTTGTTAGCAGGAGAGGTCTGAGAGGTCAATGTGAGCAGCTGATTTCCCCAAAACTGTATAGACTGGCTTCTTTATTCTCAAAATTCCGACCACCTACCTTGTCGTTTGCATGAAGTTACAGCTCAGAGAAACTTTCAAATGAAAATATTAACTGATTTCAAGTTTGAAAGAAACAAATCATATTGTGTGTGTATTTGTGTGTGTTGGGTTAAGGTTCCTTTGGGACATATGTGTTGGGTTCAATAAAAAAAAAAAAATCTTTATTGGTATGGCTTGTATATGAGTATAACCAGATTTTATTACAGTATTGAAATCTATTCCAGTCCTTAGCGAATCTCAATTCTATTTAGACATGGGGTCAAAAAAGTAAATGGTTTAAATTAGCAAGCTAACCAGAATGGCTTCTGGACAAAATAGTCCTAAATTTTCAATGAATTTAAATTGTATGAGCTTTATACGTTTTATGAGCTTTACATTAACATTTTTGACAAAACTTTTTTCCAACAAGTATATAAATGTCACGCATGGCATATTTGTATCTAACTGAAAGACGACACTACAAAGCCACAGGCTTCAACTCTGCATTAGATCCATATTTCAACACGTCAAAACTTTTTATTTACAGCATCTTATTGTTTTGTCCTTACTCTGAGGAAGGTCAGATCTCGACTACGGTCAATGCTCGTAATCTCAAGGTTGCCCATGACGACTTCACAGTTCTCGTAGTATTTTCTCAAGGTGCGATACTGCTGCTCCAGGTCCGACAGAGTGCTTAGCTTGTTCTCCGTGCCAGCACAGACTGGAAAACATAAGACATGGACAAAAAGATATTATTATATCAACTGTATTGTAATTTGCATGCTTAGTTTGATTTGTTATGAAAACTTTAAAATAATAAATAAAGGTGTAGGCAGATTCTTACTTGTACAAAATATGTATTTGGAAAGGAAATACAAACAGCAGGATAAAAAAAAAATCCATTCAACTGAGTGATAAAGTGATAGATTAGATCTGAGAAAAATAAAAAGCTATTAGATCAGAATAATACATCTGGTGTGAACATAAGTGAAGCACACAGTGACTGTTTAGTCATGAAAGATGTCCCCTAGCAGCGTACCTTGGCACCTCAAGTTAGATAGAATCTCTTTAATGACCAACTGGGTTGCTCATCTGACGAGTAATTAAACAGAGGCAGTTACACCCATCAGACACCTTGGACACCCACAACACAATCCATCTACCCCATCAGCCGGCGTTACAATGTCTCGTGTTAAAAGTCATGTTTGCACAATATATTCAGACCAACTGTTTTTTCAGTTTGTCTGAAGAAAAGCATATAAAAATAAAATGTTCTTAAGTATGACTAAAGTCAGGCAAATTATTTCAAAACGAGAATAAGTCAAGAAATTGCCTCTCATGTGTTAAAAACTTCCACGTTGCTTAATGGTTTAGAAGCAGCATTGCAAATAATGTTTCTTTATGATAGGCAGATAGTCTACTGAGAGTTTTCAGGAGATCCTCAAAAGTGTTTTCTGCCACTAGTGTTTTCTTTTTCTTTTTTTTTTCCAGTAGCATGTTTCATAAACTCACTGAGCTGTAGGCTAGGTATGTCGGCTGGATAGAGTTATTCAATTTCATGAAGTAAAATTTTCATTTGCATTGCTGTGGCAGTGTGGTTTCTCCCATACACAGTCTCATGGTTGACAGCGAAGCCTGCACTGAGGCAGAGGGGTGACGGGCCCTTCCATGAGAGTCTTGTCACAGTGTCACCTTTGAGCTTTTACTCTTCTCTTTGAACACCTCCACCTTGAAAGATCTTCACTGATGCTCTGCATTTTATACCAGATCCATTCTATATGCTACCATGAACTATGCAGAGCTGTCAATGATATTTACTATTCTCTCTTTCAGTTCAAGCTGAGTGCATATTATCCTTGCACTTGCAATAATGTGGACCAAAGCCATTTAACCGTTTACTCAAAAACACATCCATGCACACACGCAATGTGGCAAAAAAAAAAAAAAAAAAAAATCAATTCCATCTGGTTTTCCCTTCGCAATTACACAATAGATGCATGTGGGGGGGAAATAAGAAGATTCAGCCTTGGGGCAACCAAAGCTGTAAAGACAAATGAGATTGTGTTTAAATACTTCCACATCGAAACAGATATTAGATAAGTGGAGCCAGTCCAATGTGACCTGAACAATACCCATATGAACAGGTACTGATTGGCTTTGTTGTGCATAGCATACCGTGGTGCTCAGGAATGATATATGGCAGACCTGGGTGTTTTCAATAACAGTTAGCGTGGGCTAGAAGGGGAGCGGGTGGAGGTAGAGAAGGGTCATAAAGCGAGGGTAGGTGTAATAAACTGTTATTGCACCCTTGGGGCAGGCCACTGAAATTAGAGGAAGGGGGCATTGTGGCATGTGATGTCTGCTGAAATTTACTTTTTACACCCATATGCTTCCACTAGTGTGCCCTTAAATGACCATTCCACCTATATGCAATATGAATATGAAATTAATGTTTATGCATAACAAACAAGAGTGGGTATTTCATGTCAAATGCCCCTGTTTTGTCAAATATTTCAAAACTACCTCACATACCATTTAAAAGTAAGATGAAGTGTAATGTTTGTATGAAATATTAGCGGATTAATTTTATGGTAAAATTGATGGAGTTTATAAAAAAATCTGCTTTCATATTCATACAATTCATGTCAATTTTTTTGTCTTCTTTCTTATAAAGTCTGTTTTACAGTAGAATGAATCTGTCTTAATATGATGATACCAGTGTTTCTGGAGAGATCTTTAGTCACTTAATAGAAAACATTTAATATTAGACAACTGAATCTTTTACTGAAGTGGGTTTTCTTGAATGATCTTCCTCAAGTGGTACTTTGGGGGAAAAAAATGACATTTTCCCCAAGCCAACGTTCCAGACATTCAAGATGCTATCTACAAACATTACCTATTGTAATATTTGTACTGACGCACCATTGGGGATGAGTATTTAGCACAATAAAATAGATATGTCCACTTGGAGAAATTTGAGCTTTGTGGTGGGATAAGGAGACTTCTTTTAGTTTCTGAGTTGAGACTGCAACCCAATATATATATATTTTTTTTTCCATGTTCAAAGTTAACCTTTTACGATTTTGAACGGTTAATACAAGGTTTCTAACAAAAAGTTAGTCCAAAGAGGTTGTTGTCACTGGGGATGCAGCAGGATATTCTATGCCTGCCGACAGCTGTTGAGTTCAAACTGGATGGAAAAAGGAAACTGCAGTGTTTTTAACTCTGAAGTGAAGTTACGACTAGACAATTCTCCCTTGCTGTGCAAAGTCTGCTGCCTTACAGCAGGTTCACTGTCCAGAGTGAGTGTTTGTTTTGTGTTTCTGATTTAAATAGAAAAAATGAATAAAGTTATTCCTGTTTTAGTTTTTCTTCTTTTGAACCAAAACTATATAGGTATATGAAGCCAAACTACTGTGACTTATCCTTAAGTTATTATGCAAGCCTGGAGCACTTTGGAAGTAACATTCACAGATCCACTGACGTATTTACTGTGACGTTTTTCTTTGTTTTTACAAATTAAAAATGTAAGTTTCATTAAACTTTCTCAACCCGAATAAGTGCAAATTAGCTGGCATTTGAAAAACTTTAACTTTTGCAACTAATCTGAGGCTCATTATTTATATGTTATCATTCAACAGATAAATACATGTGGTTTTCAATGTGTGTTTCTGCAATTTCCAAATAAACTCTGAAACCTAAGTTGACCTAACTTGAATCCAGGTGAAAGACGTCATACGGAACTATGTTTCCCTTTCATCAGAAATGCAATCGGATCTGCTTACTGTACTGAAAGGCAAGGCTACACTTAACAAGAGAATCATTTTATGGACTATTCTAAGACAACAATGATATTAATACAAAACATACACTAATAAACACTAACAAAACACAGAAGTACCTGCAAAAACACAATCTACTATGATTTTTGCATTCAAACATGGTAGCATATCACCAGAGTATACTAATTGAATTAAATATAAATTACTGAAGCCACAAAAAACTGTCTATTGCTGCAGGTAACATAACCTGCATTACGTGTGGCAGCTGTAAAGAATTTTGAAAATTGATCAGGTAAAGAGCTTGGAAAGCCATAAAAGCAATAAATCACAAATTTTTAAATGGGATAGAAGCTTTATAAGTTCTTTTTAATATTCCTTGTAATCTTGCCTAGATTTTTAGCTTTAAATACACTGAGAAAGTCACTGAGGTTAGGTGAGGAAATGTTCTTTATTTCATTTAGGTAAAAAAAAAAAAAAGCATGTGTGGTGTCTGAACCCTATGCAATTGAAGATGTATGAACTGTTGCAGATTTACTGCAAACTTTTATAGTCCTGACTCTTAAATGTCTGCTTGCAAGTCACTAAAAATGCGTAAGCTGTAAATAAAAGACCTCAAGTTGTATTTCCCCCCCATCTTAGTGCATGATGAAATCAATTTGTCCCCATGCTCAGCATGTTAAACCCGAGCTTGTACATCATGGTAAAAGTTGTATGAAACATGGTCTCTACCGTTTATAATGTCCAGCTTGCTGACTGAAGATGACAGAGTGCTTCAAGAGCCTGAGTCATCAGATGTTTAACATATTGCCGAGGATCCAGGAACAGACATCAAGAACAAATGAATCTTCATAAATAAAGCCTGTAGTTGTCCCATAAAATAAAATCTATCTCATTCGTGTGATTGATTCCACTCTTTCCTGGAATATTTAAACTTAGTAATATCAATGAGAAGCATTGCCTTTGTACTTAAAAGATTTGCATGACTGGGAAAATCATAGAGAATATTATCCAAGAGGCAATAGATTCAAACACTGCATATTAATAGCTCAAGAATTGTCAGTGGTTGTAATTAATGAGATTAAGAGTCATTGGGTTAAAAAGCATCTAAGAGAATTTATTTGCTCTAGAAGGACATAAATTTTTTTTTGACTTAAGTGCTTTGACGTAGACAGCTTGTGAGAAGGGAGATAATGCAAATTGCATATTTATCATACTGACAGATAATTAGAATGATAGCTCCCGTATATTTCCAAAAGATAGCCACTATAACCGACCAAATGCATCTATCACTTTCTCTGACACTGTCACTAGACGCAGTCTGTTCTTTGTGTAAAATAAATAAACAAAAAGCTTGCAAGAATACTGGAGTGGCCCTGAGCCGCATTTTCATCAATTTTAATTTCAGAAATATCTTTATCAAGATTGCATAGGCAGTACATTGTCCGGATCTGTGGTCACAGACAACAACTCCATCAATACTGCCTTGTGTGATTATTGAGTGGCTATAAAACTGGCAAGTCTCTGAGGTTTATAAGCGCCAGCCTGTGAAGCCAGTAAAAGGTCATCCCAATCGCTAGTAACTGACTGAATTAAATAAAGTTGCAAATGTCACTTACATAAGTAAACAGTGTCAATAGATGAGTTCGGCTAACGGGCCAATAAAGCAGAAGGATCTTGTTAAAATCAGGCTGAATCATTTTTTATGCATAGGTGTGAATGTCACATTTTTTGTCTGGCATGCTGGGAACAGTGTTTGAGGTCAGAGCAGTCCATTGTCCCCTAGTGTCCTCCAGATGAGCTTTGGTTGGTAAGTATGAGTTACAAGCCACTGCCTCTGATGGTAATCATGCCCCAGATTATTGTCCATCTGTTGAGGAGCTTAATACGCATCAAAAACAATAACTAGATGACTGTTCATAATGGTAGCATGGTCCAATAACACTAACCTCTCGCTGCCCTCCGAGCTCCAGTCGCCTACTAACATTGCTGTGGCTGCCTCCATATGGTCTACCACAAATTAGCATGCAAAGCCTTACTTATGCAAACACACCCAACACCTTGTGACAGTTTTTCACTGAAGATAACGTTCATTCAGGGTTTGCATAACTTAATTGCATTATGTGTATCTGATATATTTCAAGCTATTAAGCTGGCCATCGGTATGCTCAGCTCATGGTGAATACCATAGTTTCGTCTCACTTCTCTACAAACTACAGTGACAGCACATGAGCTCGATAAATAAACCGTATGGTACCAGTTAAACAGCGAAAGACTGAATGCAAAACCTTAGCTTGTCAAGATTAACTAAATATTTGATAGGCAAAGTTCAGAATATTAGAGAAACTCACAGCTTCTGAATGAATCAAATTAGTTTTCTTATTTTTGTGCTGTTAACGTTCTTTGCAAAATTATTCATATATTTTCACATTTTTCTTTTTTTTTTTTCTCCTCATCATTTTCGTCCTGGTCAAGCATTGATAACAGTGAAGGGGACATGTCAAATGTCAGAAATATTCTTCATAAGCAGCTTAATTCATTTTTTTCCCCAGAATCCACAATAGAAAAGACAATGAATAGAAAAAAGGCAATTTTGACATTATGAGCTCAATGAGTTTGGAACATTTTTCCCATAAGGAATTAAGTGACAGAAAATGCTTGTTTTACTCATTGATATTTTGATCTCTGCAATTTTAATGTGTCTAAAATTACACACATTAATTACAAATTAGTGTGTGTAATATAGCAAACATATTGCTTACTCTGTGTAAGAAATATTTCCAGAATCTCAACTTCAAGTTATGTAGACTGACTCAGTTCTTTGTCTTCTAGTTTGATTTATGAATCTCACTTATAGGCAGGATAAGAGTACATGTTCACCTACTCTGTCAATGTCAGGCTCCACAAAAGTGTTAATGCTTTCTCTAATTGAGACACATAGACAAATCGGGCAAGAGGAAATCTCCTGAGATATGATAATTTTACATATATATATATATATATATATATATATATATATATATATATATATATATATATATATATATATATATATACAGGTGCTGGTCATAAAATTAGAATATTGTGATAAAGTTCATTATTTTCCATAATGTCATGATAAAAATTAAATTGTCATATATTTTAGATTCATTGCACACCAACTGAAATATTTCAGGTCTTTTATTGATTTAATTTTGATGATTTTGGCAAACAGCTCATGAAAACCCAAAATCCCTGTCTCAAAAAATTAGAATATTATGAAAAGGTTCTCTGAACGAGCAATAAAAATAATCATCTGAATCAACAAAGTAACTCTAAACACCTGAAAAAGATTCCTGAGGCCTTTAAAAACTCCCAGCCTGGTTCGTTACTCAAAACCGCAATCATGGGTCAGATTGTTGACCTGACTGCTGTCCAGAAGGCCATCACTGACATCCTCAAGCAAGAGGGTGAGAAACGGAAAGAAATTTCTGAACGAATCGGCTGTTTGCAGAGTGTTATATCAAGGCACCTCAGTGGGAAGTCAGTAGGAAGGAAAAAGTGTGGCAGAAAACGCTACACAACGAGAAGAGGTGACCGGACCCTGAGGAAGATTGTGGAGAAGGGCCGATTCCAGACCTTGGGGGAAGCAGTGGACTGAGTCTGGAGTAGAAACATCCAGAGCCACTGTGCACAGGCGTGTGCAGGAAACGGGCTACAGGTGCCGCATTCCCCAGGTCAAAGGTCAAGCCACTTTTGAACCAGAAACAGCGGCAGAAGCGCCTGACCTGGGCTACAGAGAAGCAGCACTTTGGACCACTGTTGTTCAGTGGTCCAAAGTATTTTTTTCGGATGAAAGCAAACTTTGCATGTCATTCGGAAATCAAAGTGCCAGACTCTGGAGGAAGACTGGGGAGAAGGAAATGCCAAAATGCCAGAAGTCCAGTGTCAAGTACCCACAGTCAGTGATGGTCTGGGTGCCATGTCAGCTGCTGGTGTTGGTCCACTGGGTTTTATCAAGGGCAGGATCAATGCAGCAGTTATCAGAAGATTTTGGAGCACTTCATGCTTCCATCTGCTGAAAAGTTTTATGGAGATGAAAATTTAATTTGGTCTGGAATCGGCCCTTCTCCACAATCTTCCTCAGGGTCCGGTCACCTCTTCTCGTTGTGTAGCGTTTTCTGCCACACTTTTTCCTTCCTACTGACTTCCCACTGAGGTGCCTTGATATAACACTCTGCAAACAGCCGATTCGTTCAGAAATTTCTTTCCGTTTCTCACCCTCTTGCTTGAGGATGTCAGTGATGGCCTTCTGGACAGCAGTCAGGTCAGCAGTCTGACCCATGATTGCGGTTTTGAGTAACGAACCAGGCTGGGAGTTTTTAAAGGCCTCAGGAATCTTTTTCAGGTGTTTAGAGTTACTTTGTTGATTCAGATGATTATTTTTATTGCTCGTTCAGAGAACCTTTTCATAATATTCTAATTTTTTGAGACAGGGATTTTGGGTTTTCATGAGCTGTTTGCCAAAATCATCAAAATTAAAACAATAAAAGACCTGAAATATTTCAGTTGGTGTGCAATGAATCTAAAATATATGACAATTTAATTTTTATCATGACATTATGGAAAATAATGAACTTTATCACAATATTCTAATTTTATGACCAGCACCTGTATATATAGGCAGAACGTGTTTCCCTCTCAGGCCACACCTTGGTGATCTTGTTTATTTCTAACCCATTTTTTGTAAAGTGTTACAAAAATCGGTAACACTTTATTTGAAGGGGGGTGAATAAGGGGGTGAATAAGACTGTCATGACACTGTCATAAACATGACATAACACCTGTCATAAACATGAATAAGCCTTCATGAATATTTATGACTGTTGTCATAAAGCAGGGGTCCCCAAACTTTTTCCTGCGAGGGCCACATAGCTGTTCCTTTCTCTGGTCGGGGGCCGGGCTTAGTTTTTGGAGAAAGAAACCTTAGAAAATTCTTGTCGACGGGGGGGGGGGCTGCTCTGTCTTCGAAACTGGGGGGAGAGGGGGGCGACGACACATTCGCGCTTTTAGATAGATTTTTCCCCAGAATGCAAATGGAAAAAACCGTGAGTGAAACGGTGACTGGGACTAGTATATATTCCATTGAGGGAAAGTTAGTTTCACATCTGCTCAAGAGCCCCCTGGTGGTTGAAGAAAAATCCACATATAAACCGGAAAATACAATATATGAAAAAAAACACTGAATGCTCTCTGGTATGAGGAGGCGGGCCGGATCCGGCATTGTTCAGGGGGCCGGACCAAATGACGTGGCGGGCCGGATCCGGCCCGCGGGCCGTAGTTTGGGGACCCCTGTCATAAAGCGTCATTCGGTAAATTATGACACTTTTAATACAAAGTTAACATTATTCAAAATATCTTTGTTATGACAACTTGACATTAACCAAGAAATCATTACTGTTCAAACTTTACCTTTAATAACATAAAGTTACCTAATTTTTAAAGTGAAATCAGTAATTATTTTATAACAAATTTATATCAGTAATGATTTCTTGGTTAATGTCAAGTTGTCATAACAAAGACATTTTGAATAATGTCAACTTTGTATTAAAAGTGTCATAATTTACCGAATGACGCTTTATGACAACAGTCATAAATATTCATGAAGACTTATTCATGTGCATGACATGTGTTATGTCATGTTAATGAAAGTGCCATGACAGTCTTATTCACCCCCCCTTCAAATAAAGTGTTACCCAAAAATCTATTCCAGATACACAACAGGCACATGTCGTGTCATAGGTGTCAGTGTAGACATTTTTCAGATTAACTTTCCAGGGAAGGTGCAAAAACATTTGACAACAAAATGTTTTAAATAAAAATGTCATATAAATGTCACGAAAAAAATTCCCAATATACATGAATTTGCAGAATATTCATGTATGTTGTGTGCTAACATCACTAGCACACAAGTTAGCCAAGTGAATGCCTCCTGGGATATTGGCTTTGCCTTGCCTATAGGCATTAAGTGTTCCTGCTGTATATGTACAGCATCTCCCACATTGTGTTTTCCCCATTTTTCTTCAAAATTCAATGAGTTCAACAGAAAAGGTTGAGAGGTGTTTCTTCTATGATCAAAAAACTGTATGCAATATAGAACAAAAGTGCTGCACTTCTCTGCACTGCATTGCTCAAAGAAAACTGTTCCGTGATGCAGTAAAATCTGCATAGCATTTTATGGCACTTTTCCTAAAGCTGCCACCAACTGCTGTATCAGAATTGGATAAATTCTGATACAGCAGAATTACGCTAAATTAAATTAGCATAATTTAATTTAACTTGATTTCATATCTGTAACTCAAATAACCATTTGGGAATAAAATTGCAGAGTTCCATAAGTTCAACATATAATTATCTAATCAAATGGTTAGATAATTATATGCAGAATAATCAATTCACCATTCAGTTTCAAGAATCTGGGGTGCCAGATTCTTGCCTATAGGCAAAGCCTATAGTTCTTTATCAGTCATGTTTGCGACGTCTGTTGGACTGCAATTAGTAGTTCTTGTGAAAATAAATTGCTTGCTTAAACCAAATTCATTTGTATTTAGAGGTTCTGCTAAAACGTTAACTTTGCTAATAAAAACACGAAGCTTGATGCTTATTCTCTAATCCTTATTTTATTTGTGGTTCATGTTCCAAGCTCAAGGTCACCAAGGATCCCGTCATAATCAGAAGTCTAGTCAGGTCCTCAAAGGAAAACATTGCATTTTCACTATTGTCCAAGTGTTATCATAATGAACATAAACTGTTTAAATATAGTTCTTGTTTTTATTCCTCTTTCTGTAATATTCATATGGTTATTATATGATGGCTTTTCAGCCTAAGACCCTCCAAACATGCCCCAGAAAGAAAGGAAGAAAGAAAGAAAAGCTATTGTTTAAATCAGAAGTCATAGTATGTTATAGGAAAAACAGATTGACTGCACTCTCTTCCCTTGTATCAACTATCCATACAAACAGTTGCATTCACTGCAGGAGCTGTATACTGTACAGTGTAAGAACTAAGAGGCTTCACCACCTTGCTGAAAGGCCCCCCAAGGGAAGTGGATGATGAGTGGAAGAGTGCAACTCCTAGACTTTATTTCGCCTCCAGCTTGTTTCCAGCCAGTCTAGGGATACGAACTGGTAACCCCCCACAAACCTTCTTTTCTTGCCCTGGGCTCCAACTATATGTTTTTTCCTCTATCTCTTTCTCCCCCATATCTCATCCAAGCGTTTTTGTCCCTCTGTCACTCTTTGTTTGGGTCACGGTTTGGAGGCCTCAATTCTGTGCTATGTGAAAAAAAATAACTAATTTCATCATGATTATTTTTCATTTTTTCATACACTGCACCATGATGGCACTTTATCAATTATGCTAGCAGGCCATTCAAAATTTTACCCCACACCCTTCATGCCTCTAGCGCTGAAGAGTTTCAGTCCCCCATGTGTGGTCCTACACATGAATCTTAATCTTCTTCCCAAACAGTTGCCATCAATTATCCTGGCTGCTACTGCTAACTCTTCCCCTGCCTCCCATTTTTCCATATTAAAAGAAAACCTTTTTCTTCCTTCCTTGTTCAGACCGAATATCTTCTGCTGTTTGCCTGGGAAATGATTTCTCTGAAAACTTACTGTCCCTTCGCTTTTCATATGTAAAACGTATGAATACAGGCATGTCTATCTCTGTTTTGCAAATGTGCATTTTAGTTTGCATATAGTGCTTTCTATTGTGATGGACTGACACTACAGTGGGTGGCTAAAATCTAGTTTTAACAATGGAGAAAAAAAATTTTGAAAGTGTCACACCACATTATGAAGAATAAAACCAATGTATTAATTTAAGAATGAAATAGATGTATTGGTATTGGTCTTTGAATATTATTATCACAGTGATATTCAAAGTTTGTCTTTGAATATAAGTGACTTAAGACAAATAGTCTTTGAATATCACCATTGAATATCATTATTATTCAAAGACAAATAATGAAACATGCAACCAATTCTATAGCTAGAATAGAGATTCCAAATCATAACCAGTTCAAAGGACATAATATCAACTCTGTCAATTCTCAGGATAGCATGTGAGACCAACACCTGCTCCCTTTCAATAGCTTGTTCTAAAAGTAGATACCACTAATGATATGACAGTCAAAACAGGTCCATTATGTGGAGCAGGCCACTGTAATTCCTTCTGCATTAAGTTGCACTTGTCCTAATTCATCTTAATACGGCCTTCTTATACAAAAACAATAGCCCACAGCTTCCATGGTGCTGGTGCATACAAATTTGAGACACCCAAAGAGCAAAACCAAGATCCGATTTTTCCAAGAAGGAAGGTAACTGTGATGGCTTCAACCGCCCATTAGTAAAATCAGTCTATACTCTCACTGCATTATTTTATTTTGCAGTTAAAACATGTATTTTAGAGATGTAATTAATTTATGTAATTATACCTTACTGTGATACTATGTAGCACACGTACGATGTAGGACCACAATGTGGTTTTTAAAATGTTGTAAGCTATATTGTTTCTCTCTTTTTTTTTTAAGTTACCTGGTTTGTGGAGTTGGCTGCCTCCTGTCTGGGTAAGAGGCATTGCCAGTAGCTGAGGACTTTAAAAGCACAATTTCAGCTCAGCAGGATCAACCATGTATGTCCCAGCAATGGGAGTACTTTAGGTTTAGTAAAATTAAACTTATCAATTATTTGGGATGAAATAAAAATATGTTAGTTTTTAAAAAAATATTTTTTGTAACACCAGGTGCCTTCATTCAACAGGAGATGGACAGGAAGAAGGCGCTGAGGCAAAAGGGAAAGACATGCAGAATCAAACCAGCAGTGAGGATTGTAGACTCTATACTTGGTATGTATGCCATCAGCATAAATCTGATAAAAAATATTTACCCTTTGTCACTACACCGTTGAATCTATATATAATGAAATAAATTATTTGAAAATGCAAAACAAGAGATTGTGCAAGGGATTTAACTTTAACATTCCTTGCAACATGTCCATAACAGTCCATTTCACAACAGCTGCAACTTCAATTAAAGCGTGTTTTTTTTGTTTTTTTTTTCCCCCAGAGGCACATCTGTTTCTTTTCTTTCTTCAGCTAGTGATAATCACAATAATTGTCATTGAGAAGAACACATGTACGCAAAATGGTTTGTGTCATCCTACCAGCAAAGACAGGACAGTTTACTCTATAAATCTTCTAGAACACACGGACAACAAGAGATATTCAGCCCTAGCATGACAAGGACGGACTGCTGCAATCATCATTTTTCATCTGTAAAATAAAACTGTCTACATCAAGCGCAGTCTGTTTGCTTGACAAGGAATACATACAATGAATTATCAATGCAGCGGTTCAAACTACTGAACATTTAGAAACCTGAACTAATGTGTTGAGCCTCTCTGTGAGGATTTCAGCAGATTTTGCTGCCTAGAGGCACCGCTCGCGGGCAAAGCTTGTGAAAACACCGAGATTCGAGTCGTTAAAGCTCAAATAACCCTAAGCACCTACAAACCCTTTGTTGGAAGTGCGTCTGAAATCAAACCCATTGTTTTATTATTAATTCATTCATTTTGCTGTTTGTTAAGACATGCAGTTTAAAATGTTTATTGACCTAGAAGCTTTATAGCTGTGTCACATTTTAAAACAAGAGCTTTAATAAAATAGTATTTCAGAAGCAGGTAAAACATAATTCCATTGAGAATAGTAAATAATTGCTCAAAAGGATCTACAGAATACCATGACGCCCCATTATACAATGCTTAAAAAATGTTTAACATTGTTCTTCTTATAAGTAGTATTAGTTTCTGTGCCATAGCATGCCACATAATAGACAAACAATGCACCGGAAATGTTTGTCTTTTTAAAAAAAATATTTATCCAGTGATTTTTTTTCCTTATTAAGAACGCTCAGTAAAAATGAGGAGCAAATTAGTGTTTATGTTCCATCAGGGAATCTTTGCACCATCCATTTTAAGTTTGATTATTTTTGATGCACATATGTTTTAATAATACCCAACTATGGCTATGCTGCTGTCCCTGTCACCTCTGTTGTATTTGCAGCAGAACTCCTCATCTCATCATGACCCTAAACAATGGCAACATAGCGATTTTCAGGTAAAACTGAACATATGACTGTACATATACTTTGATTAAAAAAAATCTATTTTCTGTTACATTTTTCCCTTCATACATTTTAAACCACAATATGCGGTTATATTCAATACTATTTGTATGCATGAGAGTGGAGTACGTTTCCCTATTAAATAATGGGAGACTACATTATCTCCTTTCTGCTGGAAAAAAAAAAAAAAAAAGCAATCTCATAATTGCTTGCATTTTAATTGGTTGGAGTGCGGCAGAAGGAGGGGCTTGCCCAGGGCGTCATTCCCACAACAGCCACAACTGCGCGCGTATTTATATTTCAAGTTTACAAAGTTAGGCATAGTGATTACTTGTGATTAATCATAGTGCTAGTGTAATTAATCAGATTACATTTTTTATTCGATTGACAGCATTAATATACATACTTTTTGGAGCCTTTAAGTATTCTTGTTTAAATATTTCTGAAAGGAAAATTGAAAATAGGCAGAGCCCCGGTACAAAGACTCACAGTTGTGTAATTCTGAATCAGTGAAGATGTGAATGATTAGACTTAAAGAGACACAAATCAAGTTTAAACAGAATTCAATTGTGCATAGATTCAGCAATTACAGTTTTAAGTGACTTATCATTTTATCAAAATTGAGATCTGAATCTGAAATAACTCAAGACTTGTAGACCACCAGCTGTATGAGGAAGGGCGTGCTAATCATCAGTGACATAAAGCCATTTTGCACTTTTTTTTCCCCATGAGTTTTTAATAATCTCATGGAAAAAAAATCTAAATTCTTCTGGAAATAGCAAAACTTTCAGTGATTTGTTCACTTTTTACCCTACAATAAACAGATTCAGAAACAGTGACTTTTAAATAATGTAGACATTTGTTACAAAGTTTCGCTTTGTAAAAGGCTAGTTTGAATGTAGAAATATATTTTCTTATTTTATTTGTATTTAACTATTCATTTTTGACTATTTTCTATTTATTGTAGGATTAATTTTAACTGTAGTATGCTAAGACAGGCAGGGCAAGATGCAAGACTTTTAAACTGTAATTAATAATGCATATAAAAATAAACATGAGCAAGTGGATGTCTTTTTAGCTTCTCTGGTTAAGTTTTAAAAACAGCTGAAAACACAACAAACTAGTAGATAAATACTTGACTAAATCCTTTCTCATCCAGAATCTTATTGCACATTATTTTTAATAAATTAATAAATGAATTAACATAAAAACATTGAGAGAGAACAAAAGCATGGAAAAGTGCAATTATGTAGTGCTAAAGTTAAAAATGTAGAAAAATGTTCTCCGAGTGCTTCATAAGTTAAATTATTTCTCAAGGTAACTAAATTATGGAAATGTAGAATGAATTTCTTCTTTTAGGATACAAGCCGATACCAAAAGCTTCAATTTTCCACTATTACAGCAACAAACAGCATAATCTCAAGTTGTATTTTGTTGGGATTTATAGAATAGGCAACCACATAGTAACAACTGTGAAATTGACAAAACAATATTGTTTTGAATATAATATTGCTTATTAAATATTGAGGTACCAGAAGGGAGGTTATCTGACAACCAGGTGGCGGTTGGAGGATTCCCAGACGGCATAAAAATGGCCTCTGCCACACCCACAGAGAGGCTCTCCTTATCAATGACTCCAGGACTTACAGCAGCACGCCTGGGTTGCCATCCTCATCCTCCTGATTTTTTATTTTTGTAATAAATGCTTCTAGCAGGACTTAAAATGGTTGCTGGTTTAGTATCTCACAAGTCTTTGCTATGATCTTCCATGTACCAGGTTGCAACATAAATGATGTCGTATGGCACAGCAGGTAGGAAAAACTAAACTCTGTCCTGGTTGTGAGTGATTAAAACCAAACTTTATTCTTTCAAGAAAAAAAAAAAATCTTAAAGCTGCTGTATGTAACTTTTAAATTGAATGTTTTTTTTTTGTTTTTTTTTCATATTTGTTAAAATAAAATTGATTGTTTCTTACTGGGTGTCGTGTATTTCTACAGATGGCAGTAGGATCACTGGGAGAAGACAAAGAAGCTTGATTTTTTTTTTTTTTTTTTTTTTACAGATTTTCTTTCTCATCCTTTAATGTCACAGCATAGTGACAGTAGATGAATATGTAAAAAAAAACAAACATATTAATAGAAGTTACATGCTGCAGCTTTAGAGCCAATTGTAACGTCTTTATGGTATGTATCCTTTTGACAAGATAAGAAAAAATATTTTAAAAAGCTAAATTATTGTTGTTTGCACCTCAAATCTAACTACATGTCCCAATAATTAGATTTCATGCAAAACTGTTTTTGTAATAACTTTTTTATAAAAAAAAAAAAAAAAAAAAAAAATTTGTTGGACCTAGTGGGCTTTATTCGAGAGCAATAAGACAAGAAAGAGGGTATTGAGAGAGGGGGAAGACACACGGCAAATGTCATCAGGCTGGGATTCAAACCCGCGCGACTGTTGCTTCAAGGACTAAGGTCTCCTTATATGGGTTGTGCTCTACCCCTGCGCCACCACGGCATCCCAAAACAGCATAATACCCAATTCAGACACTAATTGAAACATATTTGTTTTCACGCCTAGTGTATTTTGCAGAACATTTTAATTAGCAATCACAAAGATATAGGCAACTGTGTAAACAGAGGCCACAGCAGAGTGGAGAGATGAAAATGATGGATTTTAAACAACCGGGTCTATCTGCATAAACTCCACTGTCCACTGAACTCAAATAAATACCACACTACTGCACCCTCAATACAAATTTTAATTGTTTGTATCACTAGCAGGTCTATGTGTTCTTTTGTTAGAATGTGTACACAAGGCATCACCTCAGTCATTCATTATTTAAGCTCTGCTGGGCCGTTGGGAAATTGTTTCTACCACCCCAATGCAAGTTGGTGCCTAAGAGAGCTTGGTATTAATTTTCACCAGCCGCAGCAAAGGGACTGCATGTGAATTCCCATGGCAAACATATTTGGCAGCCACACTCATCTGCAGCACCTTACAAGACTTATTGAATATTAGAATGGAATTATTTTTATATTATTATTTTTTCTCTGCTAGCTCTTGTTGAAGTACATGGCATAGATGTGAATATAAAAGAAAAACTGAGAAAATAAAAAAAAGTCAAAACACTCAAGAAGTTTGTTATGAAGCACATATTTTTTTTCTGAGTAATGGGCTAATGTAACAATCAGTTCTAAATGTGCTAAAATAAAAGTAAGTCAAACATCTTTTTACTTTTCTATAGTGCTTACTACTGCCGAAACTCTTTTTACAGCATTCTGAATTATTATTGTTATTAATTTATAAAATGTTTAACATCTGAAGGTGTGCGAATAAGAAGTTGAACAGAAGTACACCCTGCACGATAGCTACCCTAAAACTCAGAAACACCTAGTGAATCCACCAAGCATGTCTGAGCAGTAAGAAACAGAAAGTATTAGGCCAAGTCAAAGTTCACATCTTGCCCACAGTGAGATACTGTAAGGTTTCTGTTTCTTAAAACAGTATGGTGGAACAAGAAAAAAAGTCAGCCACAGGGTACTCAGATTTGTGAATTACTAGTTTGGGGTTAAACTAAATGAAATGGTCTTCGGGTAGTTTAAAAAAAAAAGCAAAAAGTTTTATTGCAGCGGAGGTCAGTATTTCTTCTCCTTGATTACTCTTCTGACCCTGACGTCTCCAATTAGAGATGAATCGGATCCCCTCTGAATGGCTTAATTCCCCTTACTCTGTTCCCTTTTTGTTTCTCATTGTCTGCCTATCATCCATCTGCTGTGATTTTCTTTTGTACACCTTCCATCTTAAGTCCCCTATAAGTGAAAGCGAGCAAGAGAGAAGATCAATGCTTTCTCCCCATCAACAGTCAATATCCAGTCAATGACAGCAAAAGAAGAGGAGGCAACTATACTGATGTTCAAGGGCATGTCACACCTGAATCTCTCTTTATGGTTCACTCACCTGTGATAACACTGGTATTGATATGAACTTGCCTGAACTAGCTCATCCAGTGAAAGGGGATGTAGATGAATTAAAGGTCATTATATGAATTGTTTCTGCTGTGATGGTTGTGAAGAGATTTTACACTGTCATTGTTAAAATACCCTTAACAAAACAGCTAAATCAAATAAATCTACTTGTCTCTATGCAACTGCAACATCCACACAAGTGCATAGAATTAAGAACTGTTTTTGTCTTAAATTACTTTTGTGTAAAACATGTCAAAGATAGAATGTATTTTAAGCATCATTTCATTCCATATTTCATATTTTTTATTTGTATCTTTTGCATTAAAATTAAAACCTGTGTCAAGCGAAACAAATCAAAAACAGCCACTGTAGAACCCAGTGAAGATTTTTGGGTTGGTTTTCAATGAAGGATAAGCGAGAATAGCCACTGCCTGGTTGGATGGATGGACTGATTGCACAACAGTTAGTATTCCAGCTAAACGCAGAGTGAGCTATATGCGTTATTGCTGTTTCAAAATGCATGAACTGACACAAAGTTTTGGCTAGATGCACCTTTGATGTTGCCAGAAGCAGAGTTTAATGACAGCTCTTGGGTTTGTTTTAGTGTCACTTTTTAAAGATGCTCTATAAGATGTTGCTCTGTATCCTTAGTTCTGCGGTTCTGGTCACAAAAAAACATTTTCTATGTTCTCAGGTATAAAACTATAATGTATTTGTTTGGTACAAATGTGCATGACTGACGGAGTCACTTATATTTTCAGTATGAATATGTGTGTTGTTCTATCCTTTATAAATGAAGGGACTGTCAATTTAGGAAGAATTCTGGTAATAAAACTTTTTCTAAACACAAATATGCTGAGATATTTGAATCCTAATCAGATTGATTATTAACAAAAGGGGCTTCATAGTCTGTTTTGAAGCCATGTATAAAGTCTAACAATTATTGATTATTTTTCTTTCACCATCAACATTAACAATACCAATATCAAATTTGCTTTAGTGAAGGTAAATAGAATCTCTACACAAAATGCTTTTCCAGGGGGCAACAATCAGTAAAAACCATCAAAATGTGGCCATCAGGCGCATGGAATTAGTTTGGCAGACTTTGTAAGACAAACACAGACCCACTGATGCAAGACAGAGAGCTTGTTGAGTAATAACTGCACAACAGCACATACAAGTTATGCTTCCTGACACATAATTTGATTTTAATGAACAACAAGTCACAAAGAATGAAACTCAAAAAGCCTGTTTGCATCAGCGTCCATCTGCAGGGCTGGGCTAATAAAGAGCCTGGCACATAGCACCTGGGCAGGCAGAGGAGACAAGCGTGCATTTAGTTTAATCCAAAGCACACAGCTCCCTCTAAAAACTCTGCACGTGCAAGTATAATAAATCCTACATGTATCTCTATTAAAACCAGTGGGGAAAAAAATGGTGTTACATGCAGAAAAACAAAACTAATTAGCAAATTACATTTGTCCTTTAGACTCAGTTTTTCTTTCAATCGTGATTATCACTGAGTTTTTAATTTTTAAAAATCCATATACTCCTTTGAAATGTAGTAACAAAACAGTATTAGGTGGTTATATTAACTCATGCAGCTCTGATGCAGACATAGTCAGCTCATATCACACCAGCTCATATTATGTATTTCAACAGAGTATACTGGCCCAAATGATCACGATAAACGTGACCAATGAAAGTATATGTATAGTAAAATGTAAAAAAAAAATCATTAAAATTTGATATTTCAGAAATTCTATGTTTCTTTAATGATTATTTAGAAATTTAAATGCAGTGGCTAAGCAGTAGCTTTTTCTGACATTCATTTTATACACTGTCATCCATCCATCCATCCATCCATCAAAGGAAAAAGAATGACCTTAAATTAAATAAGATACAGTGACGTCATGTCACCCTATAAAGTGTACAAATATTTGAGATCTTCTAGGTATTTTGACACATTACCTACATTATCTTCTATATCTATTTGAGTTTTAGAAACGTGTTTATCTGCGACGGTGATAATTTTATTCAGCACTAAACATATATTTTTCTTTTCACCATTTGAAATGTAAAACCACACAGAAAAACCACAGCCAATTTCACAAAGGCTACTGCTGAAACTTTGATTTTACCATCCTGAAAAACGAAACCAGGTGGGCAGTATCCGCCCCCTGTTGAAATGTCTGATTAAATGAGATTGATGAAGAAAAGGCTAGAGAGTAAACAAGAGGAAGAAATGCAGCCAAACTACTCATATGATTCTGCCAAGTCAGCCCAGCCAAGCTGTCAGAGGCTGGATAGTGTTTTCCATGAAGTGTAACAAACACCATTCTAAGAATCCTGCATGCCATTCTGTGTGCATGCATGCGTATGTGTTTATGTGACTGTAGAAGTCATGTTGCTGGGACAGAAATCCGTTCATGGTTTGCGTTGGATTCGCATTTCTTTTCCTAATGAGATGAAAAAGTCAATGTCATTCTTATCTATTATTTTTTTTTTATATTCAGATCTGATTTAGGCTAAAGTAAGTAGCTGCTATAAGCCAAGTTAAAGTTTGATGGAAGGGAGTGTGCTGTGAAGTGGGAGAAACGTGCCTGTGTTGGGATGTGTGTTATCCACTTTAATTGTCAAAGACTGTCAGACGTTACCAATCGCATATCTGAGTCACTATTTACATTTCCACATATGCAAGCGGACTCACAAACACACTTGTCTCCTACACTTTCCACCTGTCACACAGTCTCTGTGTCTCCCACTCCAGCTCACTCACCCCCCTTCTGCTGCCGGTGGAATCTGTTTTGTCTCGCTCACTCCCAACCCAAACACCCCCAACACAGTATACACACAGAACAAAACAGTACTGTACTGCATGCAATCACCCAAAGTGACAGTTTTTCTGATTATAACATGAAGCAACTGCTTGAGTTCCAGACATGAGCTTGTATATTTTTGACAGATGACAACTCGCACATAAATTCGGGTCCAGGATCTCTTTTACCAACTGGATGTAAGTTTGATTTAATTATGACTTCAGCAGAGATTAGGACTTTGTAGCATAAATGATCATAATAGTTAATTCTTATCATATGTTCATAGGTATTTATCTATTGCAGAAATCAGTAAAAAACTGCAAAAAAAAAAAAAGAACTTCATTAAATGAATTAAAATGAAAATTGCCTACAATTAATTGAATTCTTTTTAAACTTTGAGAGCTTTTTTCTCAGAAATTGGATTCTCAGATGTTTGACATTGTGCTTAAAAAAATGTCATGGAAGGACGCTGGGATCTGAATAAAAATGAAACACTGGTTACTACGCGTTTGACTTAAATTGTACACTTTTTATTTTATTTTATTTTTAACAATTACTGAGACTGAGCTACTTCACTAGTTTCCTGATCATCAGAAATTTAAAAATTAACAATTAATTACATCT
The DNA here is from genome assembly GCF_051168715.1 of Poecilia mexicana. Lineage (NCBI taxonomy): Eukaryota > Metazoa > Chordata > Actinopteri > Cyprinodontiformes > Poeciliidae > Poecilia > Poecilia mexicana. The sequence goes on along the minus strand of NW_028263371.1, from coordinate 46,057,292 downwards.
ACTAGCACAACACTAATATGAGTGATATCATTCAATCATTTTTGTTGCAAAAGATCCACAGGAACAGGTAATCAAAACAGTTTTCATGCCTATAGAAGCACTGAGGACAAAAAGGACATTCCTCTGGATGCAGGACTTCCAGTACGGGGGATGACATGAGATTGTGCTGCCTATTTTACATGCATAAAGAGGAGAATGGAAAGCCATCCCTCCCGCAACAGAAGTGGTGGTGTGTAACTGTGGGTGTGGCATTTGATTATGAGGCAAAGCTGTCATGTTGCTTTCCCATTTAAATTGCATCTCCTCAGGGGGAAACACTTGTTCGTGTGTCTGCTGCGTACAGTCACGGCATGGCAACCTCGATCTCATCAGACAGACGGGCAAAGGGAAGCGAAAGAGAAATGGGTGATTGTAGCCAGCGTAGGGCTGCGTAAGTGGGATTGTTCAGGCTTTTTTCCTCCCTGTTCTGGTGTGTGCTGATGCATACCTTTTGCATAAATGCCTAAAATACGCCAGTGAGCGTGCGAACAATGAAAGTTTAATAAAAACCAACTCCCAGCATATGATTGCAATACATCATGTTGCTGTGCTTTCAGCAAGTTTCTCCGTTCTTGAGTCAGTGTGGAAAGGTTCAGGTACGTATCACAAAAAGAACTGACCTTTCTGCCCGAACGCTGTCAGAACTGATAATCATGGAATTAAGTGAATTAGGGGCTGGCAAGGGCATTTAAAATGGTTGAGGGATGAATATGTGAAAGAGACTGTAATGAAGTCAATGATGCGAGAGTAATGCCCCATCACCCGGCACCAACAGCACCTCTGCCACACACACCATGTAACTCCTCCCAGCCCGCTGCAGTACTTCTGGGCAATGTGGCAGAAGACATAAAAAAAATGCAGCACACCCTTTTCAAGGACAATTAGACCTTTTACCCATTTGGAATTCGTATTTACAGATCTACACAGATTGCACTGAATCAGATTTAGAAAGAAATGGTACACACAAACGTGAGTATTGCAACCCTTATTTTACCATGCTTGGCATTTCCATTGTTTTCCATCATGCACAAAAATACGCCTTCCTGTCATAAGAAACAGGTCACGATTCCTCGTTAAAACATTTACTGCAGATATGAAAATCAATGTTAGCACCGATAGCACGTGTAAAATCAGGGGTTTGAGGAGCCCTATGTTAAATGTGACTTATCGCTAAACAAGATGCTAGTAATTTTAAGATATTGTGTGAATACCACATTGCTGGGTAACCATTCACTGCTAATGATGCTAAAGTTAGCCTCTGATAAGCTTCCTAATACAGCTAAGCTCAAAAGCTCTTTATTTTAAAAAAAAATTATCTGGACTGCAGCGATGCAAAGTTAGCTCAAAATTAAATATTTACATCTCAAACGTTAACTAGTTTATTCTACACTTTAAAAGACAGTGGGGAATTTATAATATATTTGTACTATCTGTTAAAAGACAAAAAGGCTTAGCATCAGAACTGCATTTTAATTAGGGGAAAAAAATCTAACTTGTCAAGTGTGAACTGAACGATTATTTACTCTGTACACATTACTTAAAAATTATACCTTTTTAAACAATCATCTCATTTCATGAATCCATGCATTGTTTTGTCCCATGAGCTGGTATTATTGTCAAACCCATAGTATATTTATATATACAGAATTTTTTTTTTTGTTCACAATTACCCACAATGGAAGGAAGGGAATAAAAAAAAGGTGACAATATTTGTGTCACATTTTCTAATACTATCATATTTTTTTTGAAAAACCATAGGATTGTTTTTTGAAAATTGAAACTATTTATTTATTCATTCATTCATTCTTTCTTTCATTTTTGCTTTGTTTTGGAATTTCTTACATACAAACAAGGATGATATGCTGTTTTAATTAAAATTATGATGCAGCATCAAACAGAATGACCAATACCAGGCAGCAACTTACACAAAATTTTCATAAGAGAAGACAAGAACTGAGAGACATAAGTCATTCATAGACTCTTATTCAGTTTGTGTACTCTGCTGCAATATATAAAATGAATTTGAAACTTTCAAATTCTTTTGAAAATGTGGCTATACAAGTTAGAATATCACTCAGATAATATGCATTATATGTTAAACACCCATGAAAGCCAAATGTTTCTGACAACTCTCCTCACCGATGAATAACAACAGCAGTTATGTCTATCCTATGTCAAAAGATTAAATAATCAGCAAGAATGTGTGACATCCACCAGATTATTATGCAAATTCCAATTCTGCTGCTGTTTCACATGTTGAAACTTAATTTCTACTATTTGTTCAATTGTTCCTTTGTGGCCAGACTGACTAAGCCACATTAATGAACAACCTCAACAAATCTAGTATAATAAAATAGAAAGAGAGTTAAAAGAATTTTTGTCCTTGCATTGTGGTCTAGACCAAAAGCTTTTCTGTCATCTCTGAGAATATTTGATCACTTGAAAGCATTGCTCTTGTCCTTTTAACTACCAAAAGCAATCATGTGGAGCGACAAGAAATAATTCTCTTTACAACAAATATTTGAGGGAGAGAAGTGCTGCCTTTTGGGCCACCTTCTGTCTTAAGAAACTTTATGTTTAGCTATTCTCTCAGCACAGTTTCATCATGGCCCCGAAAGAGAAGAAAAACCCATGGAGCTCAGAGAATGGAACAGAAAGTGGTGAATGAATCAGCCTTTCCCTTGGTGAGAGCAGCTTGTTTTTTTTTAAGCTCCGTCTAATTGGATTAGCATGTAACCTTCCCCTTCCTGACTTCTCCTAGTTTTCTTTGTTAAAAGTAGTGCTTGATTCATGGGCCACTTCTTGGCTTGCAAAGGGCATTCCAACTCACCGCAGGATGTTTTTGTTCAGCTTCTTTCTAAAACAGAACCACTTTAACACAGTGCAAACGAAAAATGGCTGGGAATCAGAGATCATTTCAAAGATTACATAAAGAACAATCTTTATGTGTTCAGTATATCTTGCTGTTTTATAATTGTGTAACAATCTCGAGTAGAGGGTATCTGTTGATTACTGCTGATTTGGTTCTTTTCTGTTAACGGAGATTTCTGAAGTATTTTTGGTGAAGACTGAAGTTGGCATGCAAACCAGGTAGTAAACTTACAGATTCATTGCTGTGAAACGTTTAATTTAATAAATTAAATATGTTTACTCTTTTCTTATATACCTATTTGTTTACCCCTCAACACAATTTAAGTTCTCACAAAATCCCTAATTATAAAAGGGTAATTTGTTTTCCTTTGCAACAGTTACATCACAACTAGGGGAGACACAAGATCATATCATAATAAGTATGTTTGACACATACCCATCAAAGACACTGATGATGCAAAATATTCTCTTTAATGAGGATGCACAGCAACAGAGACAAACTAATATACACCAATTTGGATCCAAATTCATAAAACAATGCTCAATAACAGACAGCCCTTGCTTCAAAAGTGTTTGATTAAACAATGCACTTACTGATCTATTTTCAGTTACGGCCAAAGGTTTCCAAACTATGTCCACTCTTGGTAAGCTGCTAGAACATGTGTCCTTTTCTTTCAGGCAGTGGGGGAGTTGACTATTTTGTCAATGTGACTAGAGATACATGGCTTTTTCTGGAGAAGCTATGCTTATTTTCTCTTCCTGCAGGGACTCAGACCACTGGATACAAATCTAGATCTTAATTCTAATCCAAGGTTCTTCTTTAAAGGTTCAATGACTTTCGCTCACTTTCGCTCGAGACACTCATGTGTTTAGAGTCCCTCATTTTACACAAGAGCTGTCCGATGAAATTGGTATCTTTGCCTCTGCACCAGGCTTTATAAGTTAACTTAGTGGCACAAGCAAGACCTCCGGTGTGCGGAGACACCCTCGACCAATGAGACCACATCAGGTATATCGGGACTCCTGCAAATACTGATGGGTGTAAATCCATCAGTCCTTCTACCTTTTTCCTTTGTAATCTAGTTCAGGGTGGATTTTGTCCTTTGTTTTCCAATAGCAGGCTCCAATACCGATCATACTCAGGAATTATTTTTCCAACCGATTGTGGAAACTAAAGAAGAGCTATAGATGAGATGTCAAATAGCTACGGCTTCAGGGTGTTGATTATACTGCAGTGTGTCTTCAATTTTAGCATCATCTCAAGTCATGCCTGCATAAGGGTTTGTTTGCCATAGATTTCAACCCCAGTGTTCAACTTGATTAAAAATGTTGCAATTCTATTATGTGAATATCCTGTGCTTTATGATCTTCATATTGATAACCTTAACCATGTTTTCTGTTCATCTCTCATCCACTCACTGTAAGTCAGACTGATGAAATTGCAGACGAAAGGGGCTTTCAGTGGGTACTGATCCTAAAACTAAAACTGATTTTATAGTGCTAAGGTCAATTGGCTGTAGCAAGTGGTGTCAGGAATGGAGAGGGAAAGTGTTGTGTTGTATTTGAGGACACATAAACAGATGCCTGTGAGCTTACAGTATAAGGTTGCCAGTGCCCTAAAGATCAATGGGCTGTTTCATGTCCACCTTTAGTTGTGGCCAACATTACAGAGCAGGCCACATATTACTTTTGAAGCTCTCCAAGCCAAAATAACAACCTCCTGTATGGTGAGATACAACTTTCTCATTCAGCTGACTGACTCTTCTGGCCCTGCACAGGTGGTGTTTAAAGGGAGAGTATGTGAGGAAACCACAGAGATGAAAACATACAGATAGAGAGAAAAGGTGAAATAAGTACAAAGTAAAAGAGAAATGTTGATAAAGTCCTCCGGGAATCTATAATTTGTCTCTGGAATGTTGCTGAGGAATTATTAATCTATCACCGCAAACGAATGCCTATAGCTGGATGCCACTAACAAATAATGGACTGCCTCCGGTAACAGAGATAAAGGCACAAACGATGTTCTCTTTTAGAGTCCCAGACAGTAACTTTTCCTGTCTAGTTTTGACTCCAAAATAAAGTATTTGCTTTGTTGATTTGCTTTAAAAATGTTTAAACACAGTGTGAATAAAAAATGCTGTAACATCAGTCGCCTGTGTTTAAACAAGAATTTAGACTAAAATATTTAAAAAGATTGGAATATCAGTGTGAAATAAAATATATTTATCAAGTGTCCTTTAAATCTGAGAGTTTTATTTTAGAGAAGTTTAAGAAGAAAAAAAAATACTTCTGAATTTATTTAGATGAAATGTCCATATGCATCCGCTTACAAAAACACACACATACACACGCACACACCTACACACACACAAACATATGTTCACACTTCAGTCTTTCCTTATTTAGCCAGAAGGGAAGGATGTGTTGCCAATACGTAATTTTCTTCCCTCTGCTTACCTCACAACCATATCTATGATTAATATTTTTGAAGAATGTAAACTACTTTTTTCCTCCGTTGACCACTGAAAATTGTGTTTTACCATACAGTTTTGGACAAGGGATTACATGTGTATGTAAAATGTCCCCAGTGGACCAAGCAAAGGCTTTTGCTGGATGTATTTATTGTTGGCTCCATGAAAAGTGTCCAGGCTGCCAGGCTTCACCCAACCAGAGCAACTGTCACAGTATATTCATCCATCACTAAAAAAAAAAAATGAAGGTCCAGGGTTACGGTTATTTGGTTGTGGGTCCTTTGGTTTGTTTAATGAATTTGACTATTCCTTTCGTTTTGCTTGTGCTCCCTCAGTAAGTAAGCTAAATTGAGGTCATACATCAATGTTTAGATAAAAAAAAGAGACACAAGTTGTGTGCATCTTTGAATATTAATCTTCCCCTCCAGACAAACTGTAACATTTTCACTTTAAAAAGTGTCCAAAATCAAAACAAAATAAACAAACAAACAAACAAACAAAAAAAAACAAAAAAAACCCAGGGGTCTATTTCTGTGTGCAGCTTATATATTGTTGTGCAGGTAACTGGTACATAATTTACAAAAAAAAGGGCAAAGAAGCTATCTTTAAAGATCCATCCATCCAGCCAGCTTTTGTGTTTTGGGTTGTGATCAAAACTATAAGCTACAAAGCACTGTTTCGCTTTCATTGCATCCATGAAGCTATGAAACAGCTACAGGTACTCCAAGCTGTGAAGCGTTTTTTTTTTTGTTTTTTTTTTTCAAAAAAGGACACCATTGCAAGCTTTTCAGTTTTTTTTCCAGACATAATATCAGCCATTTAGCTCAGCCTGAGACTTAACAAAATATCTATTGTTTAACTTAAAATGAGTGACAAATGGTTGGCAGAAGCACAACGAACTAACAAGGAAAAACAAGACAGTAAATGACAACAGACAGCTTTTCTCATCATATTAAGAACTCAAAAGTTTCCAAATACATTTTGACATTGTTTCTCACAAACACCTTGAAGGCCCACAAAGGCTGCAATTAACATCCATACTCTTTTATCTATCACTTTGAAAACTCTTTTTTTAAACAAAATGCTTTTGAAACCTGTGTAACAATTAGAACCTAATCAGACTTTGTCACTATAAAAATATAGATATGTTGTCTGCTAATTTGTTATTATGAAATTTGTTATATTAAATATTCTTTCATTTTTCTTATGCTTTATGGAATTGATCAAAGCATAAATAAAAAAAAAAAGCTTTCATCAGCTTGAAATTGAATTATGAGCTTGTATTTTGGATTTATACATCCGATTCTGGAGGAATCAGTGAATCTCAGTCATGAGCCTCACCACACGTCAGCGACCCACAACCACTTGATCCAATCAGTGGTGTTGGAATAGGTGGCATGGATAAGGGAGAACCACACAGCTCTCATCATTTTTATTGATTCTGATTCTGGTCCCTTTTAGAGTTAGCCAAAATATCTATGGTCTTATCCACAGTAGCATGAAAATATTATATAAAAAAAAGAAATGCCAAAGACCTTTTTTATTTTATTGTATTAAATGTCAAGATTACAATCATTTGTTGTTGCAGCACAAATATTACAGCATATTTGATTGACACGGCAGTTTGCTCAAATGTATTCCTAAAAAAGTTAAAAGTAAAATGATTAAAACTGCATTTGACAGCCGACTAAACTAGAAATCGCTGTTTTTTTATATGTATATTAACATGAGGGGATTGCTTTTATTAATAAAACTTGAGAACTGTCAACAAAAATTTCCCAGCGGACTATATTCATAATATATATCGCTATAGGTTTTATAGCAACATTGTATATTTATTGAATTATTTGAGGACTTTCCTGATGTGTTCCACAATACATTTTTACTTTTTAACTTCTTTTGCTGTCAAGGAAACTATTAAGTTGTTGTATTTAAGATTAACTTCTTTTGCATTAAATAAAGAAACAAACTGTTTCGAGAAGCATAGACATTGAAATTGCAATCTGTCTCGCCATCTGAAGTCACATGAGTTGCCAGGTTGAGATGAGGTCACACATGGTCTACGGGCCAATCAGTAGACCCATGCCTCTGCGTCATGGCTCTAACAGTGAAGCGCACACACACACACATGCTCCCTGATACTGGCAGCATAAAGGAATGCTCTCATTCAGCAGAGGGACAACGGGAATCTGTCAGAATGAAACCACCTACTGAGCCATGTGCTAATGTAACTGCCACAGTGTTGGCAATGTTAAGGTTTGCATTTCAGTCATAAACAAACTGACAGACACAAATACAGACATAATGAAATGTGACAAAAAGTCTGATACAGTAGATATTTCCTTGTTATTCCTAGCTATTCAGTTAGGAATTCTGTCAATCTACCTCAGACAGAAATGGAATATTATGCAATTTAGATTCTCCCCCCCCCCCAATTCTTCTCTTTTAAACCACCACTTATTTATTTCCCTTGGGCATCATCGTTTATTTGAATGAGAGGTGGAGGTTGGAGATGCACTGACTGACAAAACTAAATCTTGAGCCGTAAATGAGAGCTTATGTGTTTATAGCAGGGATATTTACAACAGTTAACAGACACCCCTAAGGGAGAGAGGAAGCCCCAGATAGAGTGAAAAGAGTGGTGAGGAAATAAACGTCATCGAAATCATGGACCAACAAAGACCCTCGACTACAAACTGCATAATGCAACAAAAGAAAGGGATGATGTTTGTGTCAGAGTACTTTCTAATATTCATAAGTTACATTTTCCAACTTAATTGGAATCTGTCAGGGCACATTGGCCGTGAGTGGCATCACAGCAGCAGCTGTGCTGTTTCCCCATGGCTGATGAGACGCAATAAAAAGAGAGAGAGAAAGAGAGATGGGGAGGAATAAAGAAGGAAGGGAATTGCAGACTGAATGAACTGCAATTCAGAGTCAATGGGAATCAAAAACGCATCACTGCAAGTGGTATGAGTAAACGTCTAAAAGCAGGGCTGTTAGAGACAAATACTTCCAGCAGTTCAAACTCTTCAATCGTTTCCTGAGGGAGCATGCATCTCATTTATTTATTTTTTTTTCCATTTCTATATTTTTGTTTATCCCGTCTCATCAGCATCCCAATCATGAAGCCCTGGAGATGCTCCAACAAAAAGAAACCCCTGTTTGGCTGCTTTTCTTTCTCATGGTGAATAAAGCCATATCTTTTGATTTTTAGAGACACTGGTACTCAACACTGAAAAGTTGATCTAGTGTGCTATTATCATAGTTGAAAGGAAAAACTAGCACTTCCAATAATCAAGTCATTTTTCTCAACTTCATATCAGGCCTAGAGTCTTAGAGGGCAAGCTCCAAGCAAGTCCCCACAGTGTTGTCACAAGTCCAGTCAAGTCTCTAATTTTTGAAGGGAAAGTCCAAGTTGAATCTCATCTCTCAAGACATTGGGTGCGTTCACACTGCAGCCTGAAGTGACTCAATTCCGATTTTTTGGGAATTCCGATTTTTTTTTGCCAGTAAATGCGACCTGTGTTCTGCAGTGTAAACGGGCAAACGACCTGAAAGTGTCCCGCATGCGCAGTAGAGGGCGCAATAGCGTCAGCGTTCTCAGTGTTCTGCCGACACACCAACCTGTGCACCGCTTGGATTGATTACAAGAAAGCCTATGACTCAATGCCACACACCTGGATCATTGAATGCTTAGAGATGTACAACATCAATAGGACTCTAAGAGCCTTCATTGCAAACTCGATGGGGCTGTGGAAAACCACCCTTGAAGCCAACTGCAAACCGCTTGCACAAGTGTCCATCAAATGTGGCATATACCAAGGAGATGCTCTGTCCCCACTGCTGTTCTGCATAGGCCTGAACCCCCTCAGCCAAATCATCAACAAGACTGGCTACGGATACCGACTTAAGAATGGGGCCACAATCAGTCACCTCCTAAACATGGATGACATCAAGTTGTATGCCAAGAGCGAGCGAGACATCGACTCACTGATCCACACCACCAGGATCTACAGCACTGACATTGGGATGTCATTCGGACTAGAGAAGTGTGGCCGGATGGTTACAAAGAGAGGGAAGGTCGTCCGCACAGAAGGGGTCTCACTCCCAGAGGGAACGATAGCAGACATAGAGCACAGCTACAAGTACCTGGGAATACCACAAGCAAATGGCAACCTCGATGAGCTCACAAGGAAAAGAGCCACAGCCAAATACCTCCAACGAATAAGGCAAGTCCTGAGAAGCCAGCTCAATGGCAAGAACAAGATCCGTGCAATAAACAGCTATGCCTTACCAGTAATCAGATACCCTGCCGGAATAATTAGCTGGCCAATGGAAGAGATGAAGGCCACGGATGTTAAGACTCGGAAGCTACTAACCATGCATGGAGGGTTCCACCCCAAATCCAGCACCCTGAGACTGTACACGAGCCGTAAGGAAGGAGGCAGAGGACTAGTGAGTGTGAGAGCCACTGTCCAGGATGAAACATCTAAGATCCATAAATACATCAAGGACAAAGCCTCAACGGACGATGTGCTCAGCGAATGTCTCAGACAATGGGGAACAGAGGACGAGGTGCTGGAGGAACCATCATGGGAAGACAAGCCCCTACATGGGATGTACCACCGACAAATAACTGAAGTGGCTGATATCAGGAAATCCTACCAATGGCTGGAGAAAGCTGGTCTCAAGGACAGCACGGAGGCCCTCATCCTGGCCGCCCAGGAACAGGCCCTAAACACCAGAGCAATAGAAGCTCAGATCTACCACACCAGACAAGACCCAAGGTGTAGGTTGTGCAAGGAGGCCTCTGAGACAGTCCAGCACATAACAGCAGGGTGCAAGATGCTGGCAGGGAAAGCGTACATGGAACGACATAACCAAGTGGCGGGCATAGTGTACAGGAACATCTGTGCAGAATATGGACTGGAAGCCCCGAGGTCAAAATGGGGGACACCCCCAAAGGTGGTGGAGAATGACCGAGCTAAGATCCTGTGGGACTTCCAGATCCAGACAGACAAGATGGTAATGTCGAACCAACCGGACATTGTGGTGGTGGATAAAGAACAGAGGAAAGCCGTTGTGGTGGATGTAGCAATACCAAGTGACCACAACATCAGGAAAAAGGAGCATGAGAAACTGGAGAAATACCAGGGCCTCAGAGAGGAACTGGAGAAGGCCTGGAAGGTGAAGACCACAGTGGTGCCTGTGGTCATCGGGGCCCTCGGGGCAGTCACCCCCAAACTGGAGCAGTGGCTCAAACAGATCCCAGGAACAACATCAGACATCTCAGTCCAGAAATGTGCAGTTCTAGGCACAGCCAAGATACTGCGCAGAACCCTCAAGCTCCCAGGCCTCTGGTAGAGGACCCGAGCTCAGAGGATGAAAGAGACCACCCACGGAGGGTGAGAGGGGAATTTTTATTTTTTTATATATATATATATATATATATATATATATATATATATATATGTAGAATGTTGCAACTATATATATAGTTGCAACATTCTTGAAGTCTAAATAAACAGATGAACATCCAACATCCTTATAGCTTATCTTTTTTTCAGGATGCTTAATTCATCATAAAAAAAATCTGTATTTAACTGGTGTGAATTATTGAAAAAAAAATTAAGGTGTAATATTTACCCCACTTGAAATATAAATATGCATTTCTGTTTAATAAGTAAGATGCATTTCTTTATTTTACAAAGTATTTTGTGGGTATAAAGCCCATTATTTAGGTTACTTATTTACATCACTGATATTACCCACTTAAACCTTTTATATTACGTAGGTTTGTTTGTTTTTATTACTAAGTGATTGCATTTTGGACTCAACCATGAAGGACTGGATACAGGGAAAAAGCCAGAGTCAGAGCAGGCTGAGAGTAAGCCTTAGCTCAGGCTATCAGTGATTCAAACTTTGCAAGCTTAATTCCAATAAGTGGTTTGATCACTGATAGTCTGTTTCCTGTCTTCTCAGTAAATTACATGAAAATTTAAAAACATGCTAAATGGTGTCGGTTGTCTTAGCACCTAATGTTGAGCCGAGATAATTATTGTTGGTGCTGTTGTTCAGGTTGGTTCTCCTCTCATACTTGCAGATTCCAGTCTTCACTCGATCTCACACTAACAGATTTTTGTGCCAAATCGCCCTGCTGACTGACTGCAATTAGTGCAGACTGATGCAGATTTTCGCTGATTGGAAATCGGGCGTAAAATTGTGCAAAAAAAATAAAAAATAAAAAAAATCATGTAGCATGTCCCCAGTTTCAGTTGCAAAAAAATTAAGTTTAGCATGGAGGTAAAAAGTGTTTCAGTATGCCAATATATTGGAAGGCAGAAGATCTTTTGCTGAAGTATTATGCTCCTAATCATTCTGCACAATAAACATTTGTAACCCAACAAGATAGTCTGATTCTTTCTGACCTGCAGAATCAGTAAATAATGGCGTTTTATGCTGTAAAATACTCTATATATTTAAAAGATCCTTCCTAAGAACTCAAAGGACAAATTCTTTAAGGTGAACACGAGACAACAAAAGACGGAAACATATTTTCACATGGAGAATTCTCAAAAGTATTTGCATACGATCACATTTACACACCCGTAGGTAAAATTAATCTACACACATACATAGACAAACACACCAGCCTAGAGCTGAGAACATCTGGAGTGGAAGTCAACTGGAAGTCAAACTACAAACTGGCTCCCAACCAAAGCAGAGGAGCACAGTCACAGCTATCTCCAGCGATCCACTTTTAAAATTTACCACAGTGACTTTGACAAAGAGTCACCAGAACTCTGTACAAGCGCAGCAGGGACTCCAAAGCTCGTGTCTCCAGTAAAACCACTCACATTTCTTAGCAAGATCGATTTAGAAATGTTATTTGGTGATGTGCAAAATTTTCAAAAAAAATAAACAGCAGCTTTTGTTTCTTTACAAAGAAATTTTGAAATTGTACTTTAAACCATTTCTACATTCTCATTTACATAGTCCAAGCTGCAAAATATGAAATCAGACAGTTTTTGAGTTTGAAGTAGGAGTGGGAAAAAAAAAAAGAAAGAAAAAAAAAGTATGAACTAGAGCTACTACTGATACAGTGATGTTACAGAAAACAGAAAACCTGAGACATGTTCAAATGCATTAGCAACTTTAGATCATAATTATTGTAAATGTCACAAAGTAGAGGGCAAAAAAGGGCTTCTGATGGACTCACATTGTTCTGTTTCTCTACCTGAGTTATTTCTTTTTGCCACCTCTTCTCACTCATAGTATGATAAGGAATAGAAAAAAAACTACAATACAGTAATATGCCATGAAAGTATTTATAAAAGGCATGTTTCAAAGATTTCATTTTTCACTAAACATTTCATCTTACCTGATTGCCTGATGAGCCAGAGTGTAGGAGTGGGGGCTTCCATTAAACAAAAATAAAAGTAGTGATATTCAGCAATTAAAACTTGAACTGATGATACTGACACAGCAATTCCACATTAGAGTCAAAAACAAACTTGGCAGCAATCTAACAGTGACTTTTTTATTTTTTTATTATTATTATTTTTTTTTATAAATGGAAGAGAATTTCTTGAAAACATCCATGCTTTTTCACTTCTGAGGCAGGATGGGAGAGGAGAAACGACAGCAGGGAACACTTGTGTCAATATTTTAATGAGAGATGAAATATTAGCCAACAAATAGTACTAGCAATCATTAAGGATAAATTACATTCAGTAATATCAACAAACTAACTGTCATGTGTACAGGACAAAAGCAAAGAGTAAGTCCTTGCATTGGCGAGATGACAGAGTTAATTTTCTCCAGTCAAAACTTCTCCTACACCTCCCCCTATAGTTCTTCCACACAGCTATTTTTCTCTCATGTCAGGGGCCAAGCCTCTCAAGGTGTGTTATCATTTAGTCAAGTGAAGAATGTTTCTGCTGTCGAATTGATTATGTGGGTTGAAGGCTACCTGTCTCTTCAACATCCACCAACAAGCCCCACCAGACTCAACCTGATTCATTTGTGCCCACATATTCTCTGTTCTGATCCCAAAAATGTAAAGGGTGAGCAGGAAAAGCATTATTCTTCGAAGGAGTGTGAAAGTCTTAGTAAAATAAAAAAAAGTAGAGCCACTCACTCTGTTTTTTTTTTTTTTTTTTCTTCATCCCTAGAATACGCATTGCTCACAAAGGCAGCAGACAGGCAGGTGGAAATCAATTCCATGGAGCCAATGGATGAAAGTAAGGAAGAAAAGAGCAATGAGACACCGGGAAGCTATATGAAGATTTCGCCAGGCAAAAAGCAAAAATAGCCAATGGTTTTGTGTGTTTGTCCTCCACCTGAGTTTACTCATACGCACCATACAAAAACAAGCTGAACCATGGTAGGTGGAGGAGCAGACTTGTCTTACAAAACGGGTTCATCCGTTTTTATATAAAAATGGCACTGATTATTTAGCAAAGCACTGTTACACTATTTCCTAAACATTTGTTTTCAACAGCAGCAGCAATCAGCAGCTGAACCAATTAACAAATGAGCCTTGATCAGAGTATCTACTCTGTTGATGTTAACATTGAGCTGAAATCAGTGCTAGTGGACTGCCAACTTTGGAACCTGAATACTAAATATCCGACAAGATTCTCCAGTCTCCAGCTAACAGGCTCCACTGTTAGCTACCAGGTTCAATCATCAGCTACTAGGCCCGGCCACCGCGCCAGAACCAGGAATCATAATTATTGTGCAGTCTACAGGCCTGTCGCAATAAGTAATAAAGAATAAAACAACAAATCAATATATCAATTAATTGCATGATAAATTGAAACAGCCTCAATAACTTCCATTTGCATGATTTACTGTTTTTCTCTTTTATCTCTTTCTTTCTACCAAAAAAACTGGATGATAAATGTTTTCAGTCCAGTTTATTGGTCTCAATTAGCCTTCTGTTGAAGGACAATCTTGCTTACAGAAACTTAAGCATTCATTTTAATTTTTTTTGGTTGTTTTGTTCATTTATTTTAGATACTTACATTTATTTTAGATACTTTGTTTGTCAATAGCTGAGACCCCAGACCATCTGTACAAAGCAAACAGCATAGGACAAGGGGCTGGTTTTAACAGGCTAATATCAAATATTACTCAAAATAAATTTGACTTCATAATTTGACCTTTGACCCCTGACCTTTTAAGAAGCTCCTACTCTTTCTGACTCTCTGCCTTCAGTATGTCATTACGACATTGATACTCATTTCACCATTAACAATAGTTATAAGGAGCGTTGGACTGATAAATAGTTAATATGATGAGTTCAGGAGTCGCCCAGTTTCACCAGGTGTCTGCTAATTGCTGCTGCCACTAGTCTGAAGGAGCTGTATGGGGAAGACCTGGGGCCGGGTGCTCTGTGAGGTAGAGACTGTAGACTGCAGCTCCTAGGAGGAGCGTTGTGGAAATAGTTAGCGCTTTGTGGGCACAAGTTTTTAGGCACTCTGAATAGCAGCCATGAGAGATTTCTCAAACATGCATGAAAAAAAAAATTAAAGCTATGTTTTTGATGAAGGAATATCATTACAACATGGTATAAAACTCCTAAAAGTTGACTTTACATAATACACCTTTTTTAATGTGAACAGATAGTTTCTCATTAAGGTGTTCAGGAATTACATAAAGGAGAAGGTCATACTTTGTCAGGTAAGGAAGAAAATTCATTTTGCATTGACCCCAGACACACAGCCCCTTTCTAATCATTTGTATACCTTATCTCAGTGTCATGCACAGAAATTACACAGAGACAGCAGCAGAACAGATCATATCCAGCTTCAAGTTGAATAAAATCCTGAACGGCCCACTTACAGGCAAGCTGTTGGATTCATCGACAGTTTACCTCATTGCTACTTCATGTGAACACATGAGTATTTGTAGGCATGCGATCTCACCAATAAGAGCCAAAATGTCTCCACCAGATTAAGAATTAACCAACAGAGTAATCTTGCCAAAAACAAATGTGAGAATCAAGAGCAGAAGAGAGAGAAATTAGATTCTCGCCTAAAACGTAAGGCGGGAGAAGGAGGGAAATAAACACTGCTAGGAAAGCCAAATAAGAGAATGTGTGCATGTAGGTGTGTATGAGTGGGAGGATAAGTAAGTTGGGGGAGGAAAGGAGACACACTACCCACTCATAAACCAATCATGACAGATGGATCTCAACACCTTCCAGACGATACAATGCACTGGATATGTTTAAGTGGGTTTGATATGAGACCGTTTCAGATCCCCCTGTGCTGTTCATTCATGGTAATTCTGTGTATGAAAAACATTTCAAGATAGAGATAGCGATAATGAGAAAGAAGAGTGTCAGCATGCATGTAAATATGATTCTACTGTTTATTTCCTGTGACTGCTGTGTGTTTGTTCATGCAGAGTCACGTGAACTGATTTGTTTGGCTTGTGCAGTGAGTAAAAGGCATATGTGCCGTGAATAAACCTTTTGTCAGTTCTATTAACAAAATTCAAAAGGGCAATTTTCAATGTATTTTATACAGATTTAATGGGGATATGAGGTCCAATTTAATCAAATTGTGATTTGGAAGAGAAATGACACCTGCTTTCTCAGTCTCTGTTCCAAAATAAAAAGGAGAATAGTGTATAAATCTGCTCTGAATCATCGAAATAAGATTGAGTGAGTCAACTTGTTGAAAAATAAAGTCCCTCCATCTGTAATTTAATTTCAGTATAAAAAAATAGTTTTGTGAAGGCTTCACCTTTTTGTTTTGTCATTTTTTGGAGGGATGGAAGAGGAGTATGTGTGTGGGGGGGGGGGGGGGGTTGTTGATAGTTTTTTTTTATATATTGGTGAAACTAAAAGGACACCAGAGGCAACACAGGAATATAAATTAGTGGAGACATTTAAATCAAGGGAAATTTAAAAAGCAATTTCCCAGTATTTGAACATCTCACAGAGCCATGCTCAATCCATTATTTGGATATATAAAAAATCATAGCACAACTCCAAACCTACAAAGACGTGGCCATTTATTTAAACTGACATGCTGGGCAAGAATAGCATTAATTAGGCAAAAAGTCCAACGGCAACTTTGGACGAGCTGCAGAGCCAAAGCGGAACAAGTGGAATAATTATCGACTGGAATGCACATTTTGTCTCCACAAAAAATGTGCACTCCACTAATCTTCCCCTTACAGAACAATGATATGGAAAAAATATATTGTTGAAAGAAAGAAAAAAGGAACCATCCAGGAGACATAAATGTGTGTCAGATTGTGCCCTGGCCAAAAGTGGGAGTCTTTTCTTCAGCAGGGGAAGGGAAGCTGCTCTCAGGAAGGTGGATGGAGTTAAATACAGGGTCATTCTGCTCGTAAACTTTATAACCCCAGTCCAGTCCTAAATTAGATGGAGATTTGTGGCAACACTTGAAAATTGTGGTCTATCGATCAAATCCAAGCGTGTTTGAGCCAATTTGCAAATGTGAACTGTGGAAGTGTTTAAGTTTATATTTGTGACACATCTGTTGACAACAGATCTGTGGTCTCAATGAGTGAAAATTGCTTGAGGAAAAAAACGAATAACATGAATGCTTTCGGAAGGCACTGTTCACGCAGCAAATATTCTAGCTTTTTTTTTTTTTCTTTTTTTTTTTTTCTGATGAGCTACTGGGTGTTTCCATGAGTACATGACATATTTATTCTCTTACCCAGATTTATTATTCTGTTTTATCATCCCTTTGATTCGGAGCACCTAATCCAATATTTCCTTTAGCTGTTCTTTGGGCGTACCAGCACGAAAAGAAAGCGTCACATCACGACCAAAGCCGCAGATTTGAGTTGACAAGATATCATTGGATTACAAAGATCATTTCACTGTGAGTGCAACGGTTGACACACCAGTGACTGGGTTGGTCAGGCATGCAGAGGCAGATGGAGATGGAGAGGGGCTTCTCTTCTGCCCATCATTGTCTTTGGCATTTACAAAGGCCACTTACAGGAAGCCTCAGATGTGACGAGCTCTGACTCTTTCTGAATCCTATGATTGCTCTGTGGGCTGAATATAATGGATGATTTCGAAAGCACCAGAGTGACTGTACACTTTAATGGCAGGCCGTGAAAGTTACACTCAAAAAAAAAAAAAAAAACGAAAGAAAGAAAGAAAGAAAGAAAAAAAAACACCATTAGTGTGGTCGCCGTAATACTTTTTCTTTGTCGCCCACATTTTCTCCTATTAGAGGAGTTCACTTGCTGCCTGGAGGTCTGGCCTTTTAAAATAATAATTAAACAAAAAGAAACACACCCATTCAAGCAAGATAAAACAAAGACATGACTGAGGAAAAGGCAAGGGAATGCATCAAAGCTTGATGAACTAAACATTACAAGCAAGCCCTACTTTCCACTTAAACTACGTAGGGCTCACTGAGACCCCCAGAGCCACTCACACGCCCCAACATCTACTGTTACAAAGAGAGAAAACTTGTGTTCACCTTCATTGTACATGTGTACATCTGACGTGCATAGGGGACTGCAATGTTCCTGATGAGAAGCCCAAGTGATTTGTCAAGGATGATGGTACATCTGCAGACGACAGTATTAATGATGCACTGGCCACAGTTACAAGCTCCTCAAGCACTGAACAGACCCCCCCCACCCCATCATCACTGAAATGTAGATAGAATGTTACGCAGGAGATGCATGCACTCACAGATAACATTTGTAATATTTTAGAGTGAACAGCTGTGGAGCTTTTCTATCTTGTTAACATCACTTAAAAATCCTTTCACTGCAACCTTCATCAAAGCACGAGGAAGCGATGACAAGTCTTTTGGCTGTCTAAATACCACAAAAGAGAGGAGTATGGTTTTTCTTTTCCTTTTTGCAAATGTACAAGGATATACAGGTACTTCAGATGCTCCATGATGAGATGGAAAAAAAAAAAAAAACTTGATTAGACAGTTAAACCTTGAGACACCATTGCTCTTTTGTAAATTGTGAATGTTGAGTGGAGGCCAGCAATTATGGACAGACAGGACAGAAAGAGTAGGCAGAGCAGCACAAAGAGTGAAACACAACCTAGAACACCGGGAGGTTATAGAGGGCTGTACTGAGCCAGTGCGGAGGATAAGAGGGTGGTAGGAAGGCTGGGGGCATCTGTCTACTGTTTAATTTGCCATCTGTGAGGCATACTGCTGCCAGGGTCCCTAATCAGGCAATCCATCACACCCCCATGGAAAAGGCGTCAATTATCTTGCATCCCAAGGCTAACGACAGCCTTCATGTCATTCAAAAAAGTAAAAAGCCACTGACTTCTTACACAATGTGTTCTGTCATTGTGGGTGTTTTCTCTTTTCTTTTTTGTTTTTCTTTGTTTTTTTTTAAATTTTTTAATTTTTTTATTATTTTAAACTTGGGCACCAATCTAGATAGATCAGGATCACCCAAGTTAATATTTTGTCTTGTTTGTTGAGGATTTTAATATGAGATCCCCCGGTTCTAGAGTTGGTACACATTGTGCTTTCAGTAGTCTTTTAGTATCATCGAGTACACTGCTTTTTGTGACATGAACACGCTTCCATCCAGATTTTGTGGCATCCTAATTTACACACCTTTGACAACTGGCATATCAATCTACAAAATAATTACCAGAGAGACTTGTTTTGTCACGTTATGGTTTCTCAGAATCAGTGGTTTAAAAAGCTACAAGATATGAATAACCCCAAAGTTTTTAAAATAAGTATAAAGGAGAAATAGACTGGGACCCTGTATCTAACAAGGTGGAGTATGTACATCCTTTAGGTTAAGCCTTCCATCAAGCCCTTTAGTAGCTTTTTAAGAGACAAGCTAATGATTTTAAGTGCTGGTTTCCCCTATTTCTGTTACACAATCCAGCTCTCTGGGGTCTTTTAGTTTCTCCTCTTTCAGAGGTTGTCAGTTGAACTATTATTAAAGTGACCTGAGACTTGAGACAAAATTGACCTGAGCCCAATATTTCCACATTTAATGTGTAAAGCAACTTAATGTTCTTTTTGTATTCAAGACTTAATGTTACTGCAAACATCACCAAGAATTCAGTTACAATGCAAAGCAAATTCAATAAATTGTGCTGTCATCACCTGACTGCAATCACTGCGTCCAAGGCAGGACACTGTTCTGGAAAAGCCCCAGGTTATATTACATTGGGCCCAGACTTCTTACCAATTTTCCATATTCCCTTGATCCCAAGGCAATCCAGCATTGCAAATGCTACCCATAGTCTTCCTAACCTTGAACTCATAAGACTCAAAGGACTTGCCCCAATAAATAGTAGGTGGTTTTATTATACAAATACAAACCTACTATTATGGACAGGTGGACTCCATTTCAACCATTGTTCCTCTGTGTCAATTCTCAACCATGTTTCCAAACGTTTCTGAAGAAGGTGGGTTTAACCTCTTTAAATGTTCATTTTCTTAGTTTTAAAGAGAAAAAAAAATATTTTGATATCTATTTTAAAGTGTTCTAATATCTAATATATTGTGTTTTTTTATTTTATTTTATTTTTCATATTGTAATTCGATCCGTGTGTATGTGTATGCTGCAACTGCACAGTAATTTCCCTGTTGGGATGAATAAAGTACTTCTATTCTATTCTATTCTATAATATTACTGCTAATTATTGTTTATCTGCATTTAAAGAGAGCAAAAATTAAATATTTAAAGTATTACAGCATATTAATTATTTTTTCTTACATATTATAAGTCCTCAATTTTTGGACTCCAGGTCCTAAAGATTTATTGTTTATTGGATAAACGAGTCAGATCAATTAAATAAAATGTATATTTTGCTTGCAATCAGACTAATTGTTAGTATACGTCATGTATGTTTGAAAGTTTTTACACTTTTAAAATAGCAAGTTTTTTGCTATTTTGGAGCTGCTTTATTTGTTAGAATATTGACAAGATATTACCAATTCTATATGCATTTCAAAAACATTAAAGTTGGTATAGTTTTTTTTTAATTTTTTCATCTAGATTGCATAAAGTGTGAGGATGCGAACCGCTTCTTTTGTAGGGTTGATTGCCAGTCCTTCATACCTCACTCCCACACAAAGAGCCTTCCCAAACCTCCCACCCACAGCACTACTACCCCCCTGTCTTCCCCTCTGCCTGCTCTGCAGATCAAAGAGGATGATGTGAATAGGGCCTTCAGGCATCTGAGTGGGAAGAAAATTCTAGGTCCTGGTGGAGTCTCCCATCTTTCTCTAAAAGTCTATGCTGAAGAACTTAGCCCCATCTTCACCCGTATCTTTAGGTCTCTCAAACTCTGTGAGGTACCATCATCCTGGTTCCCAAGACACACACCATCTAAGAATTTATAGACTACAGGTCTATTGCTCTAAAGTCAGTGGTCATAAAATCCTTTAAGCACTGGGTCATTCAGGTGTCCTTCAGATACCAAAGCATCTGAAGGACTTGACAGGCCCCTTGCTGGAATCCTGCAGTTTGCTTACTGGGCCAGCAGATCAGCAGAGGATGCACAACTTGGATCTACCCTTCACCCTGCTCCACCTCGCCTGGATCCTGTTTGTAGACCCCAGTTCCGTCTTCAACACTTAAAATCCTCCACCATAAAAATCAAAGTACCAGCCTCTATTTGCCAGTGGATCACCAACTTCCTCATGGATCGGCAGCAGGTAAAGTTGGGAAGCATCTTCTCCAGCTCAACTATTTTCCATAGAAGACAAATTAATTAGTTACAAGGTATTCAGTAAAAAAAAAAAAAAATCTATCAAACAGAGCCCTGATTTAAATGCCATTTCAAACTGGAGAGACTCTCACAGAGAAAAAGATGCAATTTGATGTGAGTGAATTAAGGTTTTGGCACTTGGAATCCAGCAGAAGACATGGGCGCTGTGAATTGCAGTAAACTTGGATGAGCACGTCTGGATGAGGATTTGAGACATCTTCTCCCCCTGGGCTCGGACACTGGTGGTCGAGGTCAAAGAGAAGAAAGAAACCTGAAGGAGCCGGGAGAGCAAGGGTGGAGAAGGGGTGGAGGTGGGTTGAAACTTGGCTAGAGAGCATATGGAGCGATTGCAGGAGGACCTCATGAATGGAGGCCTGCTTGATGATTGGCTACAACGAGGAGTGGTCCAGTGCTGATATGCTGTGGTCGAAGCGCATGAGGCAGCCTTTGTATGATGCCGATGAGGCTGAAGAGAATCTTCCAGTTTGAATTTAGGGCTAGGATTCATGTGTAGGGTCAAAGGATGAATTCTGTATACCAGTTCTCCGACACATTTAGCTTCTTTTCTACTTCACTTTGGATGATGAGCGATTTTCAACTTTACCCAAGCAGCTCTAACTTGGCAAAACTTAATTGTAACCATAAAATAGGTCCATCAATGATTGTCTTTCAGACATATTCATATATTGCTTTCTCACCCACACCTTTTGTGCTCATACTTCAACTAGTTCAGTTAATTGTACATTTTGATAAACCAGAATAGCTTTAAGATTGTTAACAAATACTTTTTATTACTAAGGTAAAATTAAGTAAAACCTTAGACAGAAAAGCCTTACTAGAAAAAGTAGCAGAATCTGCCTATATTCTTCACCAGTCTATCCCTAACAAAATGCTGATAAACATCTTTCTGTCTCATGATTTGAAGCCGCGGTTTATCGTACATCAGTGGTGGGCTAAATGACCCTCCTTCAGAACTCCTGTTCTTTTGTTTGTTTGTTGTTATTGTTTTGTTTTTTTGCTTCTCTTGATTCACTGTGTTACTATTGCTACAGACAGCTGCAAAATTACCTTTTTTTTCTGTTTTTTTAAAGTACCTCAAATTGTGGTTGAGATTCATGAAAATCTAAAATATTCAACATTGAATTTGAGATTACCAAACACAGTCCAGAATCTTTAGAAAGAAATAGCACAAACTATCAATGTAATACTAAACTGGAAGCTGTGAATCAGATACATCAGCGTCATTAGCCAGCTGCTACATCCCAGCAGAATCGTGCTCTGGGCACTTAGCCATGTCACCCAAATCAAAAACTGCCACTGATCCAAAGTCAGAACATCAAAGATAACTTTGTGAGCCTCTCAAATCCACCAAGAGGTATATGTCTGATGCTGTCGGTTGACAGTGGGGTACTTCATTCTCCCCTCTTCCCTTTATTTATTTATCTTTTTCATTTATAGATGCAAACCAGTTTAATTTGGAAGCCATCAGCTTGCTTAATGCACTCTACCTCTCTCCTGCTCTGAGGTCACATAGCCCACTGAGCACACTCATAAACAAATTAATTGGCTTGCCAACACAATTTATGTCCTCTGCACACACAATACTATATGCACACTCCTCTAACTCCCTCTGATGGGTACACTTTGCTCTGAGCAGTAAATAGGTGTTGTACATCTTTGCAAATGAATAATATTCAACAAAGGGTAAGCATTAGTGGCTCCTTCTTAAGTTAAATTTTGTTGCTAAATATTTTTAAAAATGTACTTATTTATTGCTTTAGTATAAAATACTGCATTACAGAAATGTGGTCAGAAAATATTGTAGCATAATTAGTTGCTAAGAAAAATAGCACTACATACGCAAATAGAGCAATCAACAAAGCATATCCTGCCATAATATATCCATAGAAGTAAATTCAATGATTAACACATAAATAAATAAATGTAGATTTTTAGGGAACCTTAAAATTGGACTCCACAATAATTTAAAGTTGTCATAGCTCATCGTCATAATATAGCTATGGCTATTCTTGATGCATCCACAACATCTGCAGTGACACACAGTCAAATTACGTCATCTCAGCAAACGTGCCCCTCCCAGCAGCCCATCGTGACAGACACTCTGCGGGAAAACATGGCAGGCAAGCAAGAGCTCCTCCTGGCGGAGATTCGCAGATAACTCAAAAAAACACCATCGTCATATTGTGTTCTGAATAAACTAGACAAGAGACGGCTCCAACAATAACTAAATGAATTAAATATTAACTACCCAGTTGAAGTTTGTTTTTGATTTAATATAAATAAAATGGAAGATCAAGTCTTGCCGTTTTTGAAAAACACAAATGTTTTGCAAGGAAAATGTTTTGTTTTTTTTTGGTTAATTTCCTGTCCAGAATCCAGTCCAGTGGCTGAGGTTAATGCACCGCACATTTGGTCTACCTTGCACAGTTTGCAGATCGTTTTATAGTGCTTTGTTTAATGTTACTGTGCATTGAACCACTAAGACATTCCACTGTGCAAACAAAGGTAGGCACACTCATCTCCAGTATTAGTCAACACCATACAAATGCATGCACTTATACACTGGTGAACACACAGCCAAAGGATAAACCTGCACGTTGTAGATTTAAATAAACTGTTACACTTTTCTGGTCGACACAACACACACACAAAACTTTCACACATCAACCTGTCAGCCTGAGGCAAAATGGTTTACATAAATCCTCAATTCTCTGTTGGCACACACTTTCTAGATGGGTGCTTGCTTGGGCTTGTTGAAGCAGAGATTGAAAAAAAAAAACCCAGCTTGATCAGAAGAGGAGAATACAAACAGCATGTTGTCTGTGCAACTCAAGAGGAAGAAGGTGTGGATGCATTTCTTAGGAGTACACAGAGGTGGTTCGACAAGTGAACAGGCCTGAGGGCTGGAGGAGCCGGGTATTGAGATATAGAGGGTGGTACATATCATTTACAGAACATATTTTAGTTTAAGATTTTGGACTTTTGTTTTCTATTTTTAGTATTTGTCTACAAATGTGCTCTCTCTCTCGCTCTTAAATGATTTTAGTCTTTGACTGATACATGATTGTAGGGATATTCCAACCTGTTTTCATATTTTCCAAAATTGAATAAAAAATATTGCATTTTTTAAATAAATATTACATATTTGAATTAAATATGCCACTTCAATAATTAGAGACTCTGTGTTCTATGCTATGTATTTGTTGCCCAGCTTGTGTAGAATAGCAAACTTCTTGCACTAGCAGTTTCTTAACATGATCAAGTCTTTAAAGTACTAAATAAACTACACCAAAAGCGCAACACGATTAAGTTTGGAAAAGAGAATCATTGCAGCAGTTGTTCTATATCATGTGCACATAAAAAAAGAGAAAGATTTGAGGCAGATGCGATAGGAAAGAAGAATAAACTGCAGCAATAAAGTGTTGAATCAGTAAGTAATAATGTTACCATGAAGGCAGAGAGGAATCAAAGACCCAATGTTGTCTAAATTGTTGTTTTTTTTATAATAAAAGGTCTTGTGTGAGTGTCTAGATGACCCACAAGCCTGTCTTTGAATGTCTTTGAATAATTTATAGATTTTCTGAAGAAAACAGCTGGAGAAATGAGGGCATTTTCAGGGTTCTCCAGACTAAAAGAAAACGTGACATGAATCGCCTCAACACATAGATCACCACAATATCAGACTGTAAAGCATATACTCTTAATAGATGCACTGCACCTTATCTGTCCAAGAGCCGTTTTATGATGTGGATTCAGAAAATCACTACCCACTCTCCAAAAGTACTCTAATTATGGAAGTTAAAATACTAAATCTCATAGTCATTATAATGATGCAGGTACACAGGCACCCTGCTGTCGCCTGCACTGTCCTAAACATTGCAAACATATTCATCAACATTCATAAATTCATGACTGAACCAGTTAACATTATTCTTCATTACTGCCTGCACTGGTATGATCAGGAAATGAAGACTAATGTATAAATATATAGACACAAAGCCATTGAGTATTAATATTACCCTCTCACTGGCTAAGAGACGTCCACAGGTTTTTTTTCTTTTTTTACTCTCTGCGTGGTCCAGTGGGGTCATACTGACCCTGTGTGTGCTTTAACAAGTTTTTTTTTTTTTTTTTTTTGTGATTTCAGAAATTCACGTTCTTACGAGAATACCCCCCCACTTTCCCACTGTCCAACTGTGACATTTTCTGTGCTCCCCTTGAGCATCGCGCAAAGTCCGTGGGAGGGTTAAAGATGCATTTGAGCACCACTCATAAATGTGCATAAATAGACTATGACAGCTGATTGTATCATTCAATATGATTCGTCCTCACAAGGAAGAAGAAAAGAAGGGCTTTTTAATCCATTAGCAATAAATCAATCTCAAGATGAAAAAGAAAGACATGGGACACAGAGCACAATCAACCCCTTTACAAAAAGTTGTCTCTTCAAAGTAATGCTCTCATTTGACCTAATGAAAATTTTGACAAACCAGTGTGCACACTGGATAAGTGTGTTTTGGCTGATAAGAACTATGCACATTATATTATTGTGCAATGAAAGGGAAAAGATGGTTTAGCCTTGAATTATCAATCATTCTAAGGTTTGCCAAGCTTTGTTTGCTCCGTGAGATCAGAGGGAGGATAATGATGACACAGAGATTATAAACTAGTTTTTAATGCATTTCACAAGGGGTCCACAAGAATATCAATGTGTTCAGTTTAATTCCTCTGTTCACAGTTTAAGCACGGCACCCTTCTCCCCGTGTTGCCCTTTGTGACCTGTTCACCTTTCGCCAGGATTCTGTGTTGAAGAAACATTATACACTCAAGAATGCTATCAGATTCATCCCCCATGAAAAACCATAAGAACAGTAAGATTTTTAAACATGTCGAGCTCGACTCATCTCACAAAGCTGTTTAAATCATCTAAAATGGAAAGAATGCAAACAACAAAACCATTGATAAAAGACAGGTATCACTTATTGTTTGCAGGTTGCTACAAGTCATGCAGACATCACATTAGGCATGTGGAAGAATATGATCTGAAGAAATTAAATCAAAATGACAGTTTTTGCCCTGCACTGTCATTCTGGTTTGCTTTGTGTGATAAAAAGTAACATTGCACATCCGTCTAAAAATACCCCTATCTACAGGGTAAACACAATGGTGTCAGCATCAAGCTGTGGTAATTCTCTTCTCTATCAAGAACAAGAGAACTAGTCAAAGTAAATGCAAGAATGAATGAAGCTAAATATGGAGGCTTGCTAAATTAAAATCCACTTTAGCGGAAAGGATTTGAGACAGAGTCTGTGTTAGTTATCCAATATTCAAATGATCTTTAAAGTCTGTGGTGTAATGCGGAAGAAATGTCGATAATGGAAACTGCTGATCATTTTGTAAGGTCCATCACTCAGACATGGGTTAAAAACAACCTAAGGTTTAATAGGTAAATTTGATTACTTTAATGTGTAATCTGTTACATTACTCAATTCATCCACATTCTTAGAAAAGAGAAACCTTCTTCTTTTTATTTTTTTGTCCTGTTTTTTGGTGTTTTGATAGGAATTCACTGCAAACCTTAATACATCCAGTATAAACGACAACCTTAAAGCAAGGTTTGTTATGAATAAGAAAAATTAATTGAAACTCAGACTTGAAAACAGGGCCAAGGCAAATATAAATGAAAGAGGAGCTTTTAGTTTCTTGTTCTTTCTCAGACGGCCCTCAGAAGCGTCCAGACAAGGAGGTATTCAAGTGCTAAATCCCTTTAATCTCACACATCAAAAACCAACTCATGCAAATCTCTTGACTGTCTATAACTACTGAATAAACTTCTTTATAATCAGGAAATGTTGCAAGCTGTTTACTTATGTTTATACCATCTAAATTCACCTTTCTTACTGCACATGAAACAAAAGCAGGTGAGGAAAAAAGAAGAAAAGCTATTTGTTGCAGACAATGCGCCTGCAACTCAGCTTTTGTGAAACAGCGCAGTGACACAAAAGGATAAATTGGTGTCACTGCTCCTGTCCACCTTCCCATTGGGGGTTATCTCCCCTTCGCATCACACCACCATGCATCTTGTTTGATGGCTGCAGGATACTGTTCATGTCAACACAGACCTGTAGTTTTATGCTTTTGACCTCACGGAACGGCTCTCTTGTGAACACTACCGGAGGAAATACAAAGTTCAAACCATGCATGCATGCACCAGTGCACTCATCTTAACACATTTAGGCACAAATAGCAACTAGCCACCTGAAAAAAAAAAAAAAAAAATCCACACCTGATACCATGCCTTCTTACACAGACATTTGTGATTACATTTTAGAAAGGTTACTCAATCAAACCATGAGCTCATCCTGTTTGTCCACATGAGCTCTGTGAATGCTTAGCAGTCCATGGAAAGTGAAAGTCAGCCAATGTTACAAATAAGATGGAGTAGGCATGGGAAAATGATTTTGCTTTGTTTTCATTAAAAAAAAGTGTAAAGAAATTACATCACAGTTGTGAGTTTTGGAGCACAAATCTATAAAAGACGGCAAATCTTTATTTCAGCCAGGCATCAGAAATGTTGATCCATATTAATATAGTAGCATCACACAGTTGATGCAGATTTCTAAGCAGGACATCCATGACACAAGTCTTCTATATACCACATCCCAATGAAGAGCACTAAAGAACAGTGTACTTCATTTTTATCATATTAATATACACCTCTATTAGAAAGGATGCATTATCATGCTCAAAGTAGTCATTAGAAGATAGACAAGGTGTCCTCATGGTCAGCAACAGTACTGACTAGGCTGTCTGGTTTGAACAAAAGTCAGTGAATACCACGGGGTCCTGAGTGTGCCCCCCAAAAAATCATTCTATTACAGATAGTTAGATTAGGCATTCTGTAAGCAATAAACAAAGCTACACTCAAAATTACTTGAACTACGTATCTTCTGCTATCCGACAATCAGTTTGAAATCCAGTGAATTGTATTTCACACGTCTAGATGTTTGAATGTTGCCTTACAGGAAGAGGTCACCTTGCATGTTCTTTCTGTGCATTCATTGGTCCTCTCGATGTTGTCCGGATTCCTCCAGCAGTCCAAAGACATGACTGATTAATTAGTTATTCTAGACCGCCTTCAGGTGTGAGTGTGCACATGCATGAATACGTGTTGCTCTGAAATGGACTGGCAAGTTGTTCAGGGTGTTCCCCCCACAACTCTGCAAGGGCAAGCGAGTAGAGACAGTGGAAATAAACAGTGTTATCAATTATTGCAAAACTCCAACTGCCACTTTATTCATGCGCTTGACTGCAAGTGTAAGTGTAAACTGAAATGTATTTACAGATAGCACCCCAAGCTGAAGGTGTTTTGTACAAGTCAGCACTGAGAATCATTCTATTTCACAGTTTTCCCTTTTCATATTGCAAATGCTGAGTGAAGGAATATACAAAAAGATGTTTGCGGTGGTCTTTTTGTAATGAATTAGGTGCCAGGAAAGATTCACTTTAGGATGGTCTTTTAAAGCTAGGGGGTCCTGTGGTAAACAATCATATTTGCTGTAAATCCTTATGAAGGTCAGAGAAAAATATAGTGGAAATGAAATGGCTAAACAAAGAGAGGAAAAAAAAAAACTAACTTCAAAATGAGAATAACAATAACAATGTCGAAGGATGTTTAGAGCAGATCTAGAAAAGCATTACCTGGGGGGTGGGGGGAACCCTGCAGAAAAAAAACTTTAGAATCTTGAATCTGAAATTACCAGTAACTTTAGTTTGTTTTCACCGGCCTGCACCCATTCTGTCTTCAATCAAGTGATGCAGCCTGTTGTTTGAGCCCATTAAAGAAGAGAAATGAGGATATCCTTGTTGAGGTGAAGTACCATCTATTGTAATGTAGCTAAACATCCATTTTCTTTACACCCTTGTCCCTTGGTGGGGTCGGGAGGGTTGCTGGTGCCTATCTCCAGCTAGCGTTCCGGGCGAGAGGCAACACAGAGACAAACAACCATGCACACACACGCTCACACCTAGGGGCAATTTGGAGAGGCCAATTAACCTGACATGTTTTTGGACTGTGGGAGGAAACTGGAGTACCCGGAGAAAACCCAGGCATGCACAGGGAGAACATGCAAACTCCATGCAGAAAGACTGGGGCTGGGAATCTAACCCAGAACCTTCTTGCTGCAAGGCAACAGCTCTACTAACTGCACCACTGTGCAGCCCACATGTATATCCTTGTAAGAACAAACACAACTATGAACAAACGTGTTTTTTTCTGTTTTTAAGGACTAGTTCAGGCAAGTATTAGGTTTTGCAAAGTACAATAACAGGGCTTTTGCAAAATCTCTTCATTGTACTTTTTGTAAAAATAAAAAATTAGCATACCTTGCAACATATTGCTTAAAGTTTTGGTGTTACTTATGTGATGCCTTGAAACCAGAGTATTTTTAATCAAGAGTGTCATACTGTTCACATTTCTTACTAGCCGCTGCCTAATGCAAACCACTTCAGCCTGTTTAAATTTCAGCTTGTGTATAATAAATCTAACAATTTGATGCTTGCCAATTTCATATGCGTATATGCAAAGAAAATGATCACTACCCAAGCATGACAAACACACTTCGGTTATGCAGATGAGAAGAGTGTGTACACAGCCATGTTCAGATAAATTAATTCTGAGAAAACTAGGTGAACAATTAGAAGGGAAACCAGAAGGGAAAAGTCTACGGGGATGTTGGAAAGTGTGATGTGTTTACTTCGATACTCATTTATTCCCATTCCCAGCTTCTGTTTTTGAGATGCTCAACATTTTATCATCACTGTTCAGGCCTTCTTTAACATGAAGCTTTTTTTCTAATCTTAATTATGCATTACATTATTTTTTTCACAAGCATCTTCACAAGCTTCCCCGAAATCTGAATTTTATTTTTAAAAATTCTTGTTAAATTTGAAAGAAAAAAAAGTATTCTTGACTCCAGATTAATATGTTATTGATTCTGAAGACCCTTTTTGTGGTTTTGCAGACTAAACGTTTTAAGCAACTCTTAGTTTCTAAATGCAGTGGAAACAGTACAAAAAAGATGCATTGCATATCTATATTTTGGGTCATTAACCCAAGCGTTAGAGTTGTTCTCCCATAAAAAAAAAAAAAAAAAAAAAAAAAAAAAAAAATATATATATATATATATATATATATAACTTATTTTGCGCTTACACAAGCTATGTTTTTTCTTTTACAAAAACCGTAAAAGAAATATTTGGGATTTTTTTTCTTTTTGTTTGTTTTTAAAATACACATGTTGATGTGGTTTTGCATTTAATATTGAAAGGAGGTTCAACTGGCACTTGATTAAACCGATATATTTTTCTCCGTTTTTAAATGTAGCTCGATGTTGAAAGTAGAAAAGTATTATCTTATGCCAGCACAGAAAGAAAATACATGTCTTTCCCAGAACGTTGGACTATTTCACTTTAAAAATT
This sequence comes from Poecilia mexicana, assembly GCF_051168715.1. Taxonomy (NCBI): domain Eukaryota; kingdom Metazoa; phylum Chordata; class Actinopteri; order Cyprinodontiformes; family Poeciliidae; genus Poecilia; species Poecilia mexicana. Next base: position 46,026,683 of record NW_028263371.1, on the reverse strand, counting down.
AATTCTGGTTACATATCCTTTTTTTCCAGCATGGGCTTATAAGACATGAATATTGAATTTCATTCATATCCGCAGAGTTCTTTCAGATAGTTCGGAGTTTTGCATGCACCCACAAAATCAGAATGTATACAGTCCATACATTAAGCTGTTGTTTCTGATATATTTTGCAGAGCTTTTCTTATCTGCTTTTCTATTTCTTTCCAAAGAAGAGTGTCACGCACATTCTTTTGTAGATTAATTATGTAATTTGTCTGGTTTTGTTCAATTGATTCCACTCATATTTACTTGTTTTGTGTTTATGGTTTTATTACATGGAACCATTTGGAGTTGTGTGGCAGGTGTCTCTTTCACCTGCCACTGTCCCCTTACATAATTATTTAGTCCAGGCAGATACACAGCATCCCGCCTGTGGGGTCACAACCCGTCCTTTCACCTTCACACCTGCCATCCATGGGTCAGCACTAATGAGTATCAGGTCAGTTGAAAGGGAGGCTAGGTCAGCCCAATGACCTGCTGACCCCAAGCTATGAGACACGCACAGGCTGAGCTCATCACTGAAGGAGACACAGAACTTTGATGTTGTGACCGTTTAAGGAAGGAAGAAAATAAATGAAACTGAAAACTTCCACCAAAAAAGTTGAATGCAAGCCATTGTTTGGGCACAGGTATTTCATACATCATGCTCCCAGTCATGAAATGTACAATGTGTATGACTCTGAAAACTTAAACTTTTTCCAACTAAGAAATCAAACAGCATGCTTAAAGTTCTGCTATTGTTTATGTGAAATTAATTTATCTGCTCACAGAAAATGGCTCTATTATTTGATGCTTTATAGAAACTAGTGTTTAAATTTTGTCTGAGAACTTAAACAAGAAAGTGTAAGGAATAATAATTGAAAGCAGTTCTGTCTCAACCAGAACTCTTTATTCTCAATACTGATCTGATTTATTATTCATTCGTAAACTGAACTGAACTACGACTAGGCAATAGCCAGTCAAGTGTTACAGTCCAACTTTTTATTAAAATTTGAAAATCAATCCCATGTCAATGCATTTAAACTCAATAGCTATAAAGCATAGTAAAAAATAATATACTATATCTTAGTATTACAGTAAACACTTATTTATGTTTCTGCAGTTTCTCTTTTCCATGATAGTAAAAGAGTTTTTGATTTGGCTGGTCTGCAGGCAAATCCATCACTTACTCATTGCATTGCAGTTTGCTTTAGTGCTTGGCTAACTTTAGTAAATATCATCAATGGCTTCTAGAAAACATTTTTGGTGTGGTTCCAGTTAATCATATGGGGACAAAGTTTCTGTGTTGCTCTTTTGTCATTTCTTTCTATCATGTACATGGGTTTTGCCTCAAAATGATTTTAAAATGTCCAACATGGAATGAGGGGTTGAAGATGGCAGACCAATATTACACCTCTGATCCACACTGAAGGTTTTTTTTTTTTTTTAAATGAGTGAACATCGTGGCTAGTAGGGGGTGATATGGGATAAAGACTGACATGTACACTGTGGAAAATGCATCAGCAGCACAGCCTGCAAGGGTGTATAAATCAGCTACATCATATCATCATCCTGTATCAATGTGTTTTCAGGAAAATGCTAATTAGCAGAATCTGACGCAGATAATGATATGTTGAGGATGGCATAAAACAACTTTGCTTGTATTTAAGGCACTGAATTCATTTGAACAGCCTGCCTACATAAGGATCGCGAGACAGCGATTGATATGTAAAGGTTTTATCTTTTGCAGATGAATGCTGCGAGTTGTAATTAATGCCCTTTTGGTTCCTTGCAGCATGATACAAAAGTACCGGCAGACTGTGATTTTGGCAACTCAACTTGTGTACTATACAAGTACTAAGTAATCAACATGGGTCTTCTGCTTCCCTCAAGGGGAATGTCATTGTCAGGCTTTTATTCAAAGTGGAAAGCCTAGACTTGATCAAATAAATGTTTTGTACGTAGGCACTACACTAAAAATCAAGTTATGACTAGAAAACATCAATGAAGTTCACACCTCACTTAGTAAAGCTTAGTTGATACCAACCATTGAAGAAAGTTGTGACTGAAGCCCTGATCAAAACCACAGATTGGATTGGTTCTCCCGATTTGGAAAAAAAATGTTTACCTGTTAAACAGAATCAGGACTCTGTGGTGGAAAAGCCATGAGTGAAAACATCCCATCTCACTTTTTTTTTTTTTTTTTTCCCCAAATGGAGCCCAATAAAAAATAAAAACTGAACATGGTTCATCTTTTTTTATTAAAAGCAAGTCACTTGTGGTCACACTATATACACTTCTGAAGATCGATCTTGTGGCATTCAATGACTCACAAGGGCTTCGCACTGTGGATCTGCCAAGGCTGAGTGGCAAACGGTCCCAAACCAATTTAACCGCCAAGTACAAGGACTTGTTTGATTTTACAACCAAACAAATCTTAATAATACTGCAAAAATGACTATGTTTCCTTTGTTTTAAAACCCTTCTACCAGTTTTTATGTTATCTTATACTTTCTTCATTCCAAGAAGTAGTTTCTCTCCATAAAATTCCCCCTCGAGTCTTGCATAGTAATGAAGTCATTTATTCCAGAATTGGACTTAAATCCTCAAGGCTCTTTCACTGTTTCCAGAACTTTCAAGCCTGCAATGACTTTAAATCATGTGGCATGTTGTGAAACACTGGTGATATTTTGCTATTTACATTTGGAATAAATTAGCTAAAACATTTTTTTTGTTTCATATTTTTCAAATAATGTATTTTGCTGCAATAACTGCTTCAAATATTTTGGATATGTCTATCAGTTTACACAGACAAAACTGTATTCATTCCTTGTAGATAAAGAGCTTAAGCTCATTCAGGTTGTAAATGGATCTTTCTGTCACTAGTAGCTTTTGTGTGTTGATCAAAAAGCTCCTTTGTGGTTTCACTACAGTATGACATTCAAATATTGGCAAAAAAAAAGTCAAGTCCTAAGCTTTTGAGGAGCAAATCTTAGTCAAATATCAAGTCGGTGAGGGACCAGTTAAATTGAAGTCTCAAGATTTTACCCAAATTCAGAGACACATCTCTACTCTAGAAAAATGTTTCAGTCATTAATCAAATCCATGAAATCTAAAAACTCTAATTTAAGATTCCAAACCTTTTCTGTAGTCCTTAGGCCAAATTTGTTACATAACTATTTAATAATTATTGTTCAATCTATTAGTAATGATTAATATTGACTTTTGGCGAAATACACTACTTTTTATACAACCGTTAAATCACCTCATCCTCTTTGTGACACTCTGCCCTCAAGAAGTAATCACAACTGTGCACCTCTATTAACCCTTTAGCAACATTTTCACCAGTGTTGCACTGAGAAGTAATTTGTACAATGAGCTCAACAAATGTGCAGGTTTGGTAATTGCTAATTGCTGCTGGCTAGTCTGAAGGAGCTGAGTGGGGGGGTTGCGGGTGATGACTGCTCAGTGAGGCAGAAGCTCAGAAACTTGGAAACGGCAGTTCAGAGGAAGAGCTTCATCTTCAAATGTGGTGCTCCCCCCCTTCTACCTCCCCCGTTTGCACATCTGAATGTTTGCCATGGGAGATTCAAGGATTTCTCAAACATACATGAAAGAATCAAAGGAAGACTCCAGGTATGTTTTGGATGAGGTATAACATTATAATATCATGGATAGCTCAACAAATTGTATTTCATTATGCATCTTTTAATGTTTTGTTTTAAAGTTATTGATCTTTTGAGTATGTGTGAGTTTCCATGTACTTGTCACTTTGCTACTGACACGGAATTGTCCCCACTAATGGGAAAAATAAGGGATATTTTATTCTAAAAAATATATATCTTTTTATTATCCTAACAATGAATCTGGGCAATGCAAAATATGTTTTACATACACATTCGCTGTTAATTGTTTTTACCACTGATCATAGGAAGCAATGGAGGAGGTCGTTGGTCACTTTATCGCTTCCTTATTTGGTACAAACGGAGCAGTCTGCTAATGGACATTTTCCTCCATTAATTTGTTCTGCCGCAGGGTTGGGGTTGAAAAATGAAACTTTGTGCCATGTTCACTCATCACCAAATTTGTACCTGGGAAAGCAGACTAAGTCACCTCAGAGCTTTATTGACCTTTTAAAATTGCTTTCAGAAGGAGTGATTGTTGTAGTGTCGGCACAACTTGCATCTGAGTTTTTGGGAGACCTTTGGCTTTTCCTGTCCATCTGTCTCAGAGGCAAAGGACCTTCCAACTACACTTCTGTTGCTTCATGGGCTAAAGATAGAACCACAAGTTCTGTTTCAGAAGTACTTTACATGTTAACAGAGCTTTTATCACCCAGCTGACTGTTTTATTATCAACCAAGATTGTTCACTATGCAGAAGAAAGGAGTTACATCATTACATCACTGCGGTATTAAAAATGGGGGCAACTTCAGGGAACAAAATTGGGTTCATTTCTGTGAATTTTGAATTAAATGAGTAATGTTTAAATAAAGCATTTTTTTTCTCGATTTTATCAATTATTTTGACAACCCTACTACAAGATATTTATGCACTACTTTGTGCCTCTTGAATGCTTGAAATCTGAATAACATGCATAGAATTGTATCATCATAACGTAACAATTTATCAAAGTTGAAAAGGTGTGAATACTTTGCCAGGTACTTCTTTTTATAAGAGGGTAAAATTTAAGTAAATAATCCAGAGTTTATTTTTGGTAACTTAAATGCCACATGCAAAAAAAGGAATTAAAATATAAACACTTGATTTAGCCTCTTTAAAATTACAACATTAATCCAATGTTTTTTTTGGGGGGTTTTTTTTGTGTGTGTGTGTGCGTTTTTTTATACATTTCATGTTTACCTGACACCTTACTGTCAACCATCTCTAAGCCTGCAGTTATCCCTGCTGTAGGGCCCACACAGAAATCTCTCCTCAGCTTATGCTGCTGAAAATGAGGGACATGTAATAACTTCATACACTATTAAAAGTTACAGGAACTAAACTAAAAAAAAATAAATAAATAAAAACACACTGATACCACAACCCTCACAAAGCTGGCTTAGTCACAGATTGTTTCGTCCTGAGGCAATGGCTTTTCAGGTCTGATAAGCGACAGAGTAAATATTAGTGTCAGGTTATAGATCATAGTTATTTTACCCATAAAGAGAGAGTGGGTGGTGCAGAATAGTAGAGGGAATCAAAATGTTGCCCCTTATACAAGTAAATTTATTTCAAAGTATTGGCACATACTTGCCTTTTATGATTAAAATCATTTATTTGATTTGTGATTAGTCAAATTCATAAGTCACCCTGGTTCATTGTTCGAGTCTTCAATTTAAAAGGGAGAGCTTTGCTTTGCTTTGCTAAAACCTGATGTGAACCCATCAATAGCCAACTACGATTTAGCAGTAAACTTTCTCGTGTGTCTGAATTACTGTGTGGAATGCACGTCAAGTGAAAATAAAAAAATTAAAAAGGGGGAAAACCATAATATGCAGTTAATATGTTTCATAATCTAGAATTTACCATACAGATTATGCAATAATTAAAATGTTGACTATAAAACTTTTGTCACTCTCTTTAAAATATGTTTTCTTATTTCTGTCTTCTTCTTTGTTGTTTTTTTTTTTTTTTGCTTCATATAAAGCTCAACCCAATCACCCAGCCCGTCTACCTCCACCTACAGTTGGTCTCTGTACATTCAGCTGCAGGTATGTTGAGCTGCACCTACACATCGCAATATAGATAGAAACAAGACAGCAAATCTCCCCTGTGTCCCTATTGAATGACCTATTTTTCTTGCACCGTATCTTAGAAATACAGTTCCAACTTAGAAAAGTTACAATTACTTACATATGCTCAGACAAGCTTCTAAGCCACTGAGCATGAACACGGTAAAAAGCAAGAGACAAGCAAATGAGATCAAAGTCACAAGCAGCCTACAAATCTGGAGGCCAAAGAAAGTCAAGTGAGGTACATTTTCTGTTCAACCACTGAAACCGCATAGCAATGCAAAAACACGCCTTGATACGTCTCTGACACGTCCTTATTACTAGACTAATTATAGTATTAAAAATAATAAAAATCAGGGTCATGTTTGAGCTTGATTATTTTGCTTACTGAAGTAAATAATCAGACAATCAAGTATTACCTTAAATGTAAAGAAGAAAAATGGAAAAAGAGTGTTTGCTTTAATATAATATAGCAAAAAGCTGTTAGTGAAAAAGTAAATAAAATATGCAAGTCTGTATAGACAGCTGCTATTTATCGCTGCTTTTAAGCAAACAGTAAATCAGGCAACCTTCAGGTGACATACAAACAGATCAACAAAAATATGAAGGTCACCCCAGCATAATATTTAGCATATAATGTAAATACCGAATGCAAGCATGTAAAAATAAACATTGGGGTGAATAATTTTCATGTGGCAAAGTGCAGCAGTATTTGAAATGAGTCCAGACACGGTGTATGTACATCTACTGTGCGTCCATTTTCTTCACTGGAATTTGTGTGCATGGATCCAGAAAGAACGCTTGGGCTTGTCGTCACTTTTCAGTTCTAATTAAAACAGAGCTGCAGTACTCATCACATATGGCCATCATTGATGACATGGGATGACAGAGTCAGGATGTTACCTGAAAGACAGAGGGAAAGACAACATTAAATAAATCAAGTCTGAGTCAATACCTTTGATAATATTCCATCATCGAAATATATCATTGAATTTTATTCATTGTAAAAATGCATGAACGCCTCTCGATCTTTACCCTTTGTGTCTGGAAGACACAGTTTTGACTTGAAATTCGATTTGAATTTGAGCAGAGTGTCATAAAAAATAGACTAAATACTCTGAAAGTTGCCCTAAGGAAGAGCTTGAGTCTGCTTTTCTCTGTCTTTGTTTTTGTTATGCTCTCCTCTTCTTTTGTTCTCAGATTCCTCCTTTACCAGACAGACTGGTTGCCTATTTGGTTTGGCAGTAGCAGCTAAACGTAATCTCGCTAGAACAGAGGTCCCGGTGATGTTTAACCCTTTCAAGGCAGCAAGACGGGGAAATCAATCACTACTTGTGTGGAAAAAAAATATCCCCATCCTGTTAGCTGCTCACTTAACACCTATTCCTGTGCTGGCTGTCATGGAAAGGGAAACCCAATGGAAGAAGAAAGAGGTCAAACTCATTTAGGCAATCATGAAAAAAAGGGGAAATGTCACAAAAACAGCGACTTCAAATGACACTGCTGTAGAGCCTTGTGAAGAAGTACTGCAAACATTATCAAATAATCAAATGAAACAATATTTAACCTGTTGCTTCGATTTTAAACCATTTCCAGCAAATACTGTGAACAGAAGTACACCCAAATAGATTGGTCTCTAACTGCTTTACCAAAACACAGAAGTTCATAATCAATTTCAGGTAATCTGCTCAAAACTGGAGTAAACCTTAAAGGCGTCATAAGCAAGATGGATTACCTAAAGTTGGACAGCAAGCCACTTTTTTATTCAATGGATGGATTGATGACCACTCTACTGAAATTACCAATGTCCAGCTAATATTTACTATTTTCCTAAAAAAAAATAATCTAGTCTAAAAAAAAAACCTATTTATGATATTTAAAGTAAAAAAAAATATTGTCCAAGGAAAACAAAATGTCTGAATAATTGTAAATTATGGGTTTTGACCTAAAAGTATAAATAAATCTTTTTTATTTTTCTGTGCAAAATCTTATATATCCGCATCTGTGTATTGTGATTTCGTATAGCGTGTATATCTCTGTAAGAATGTTTACTTTCAAGTTCCATAAGTTAGCTGGAAACAGTACTAAATATGGAATTTAGTCTTGTAAATTTTCAAAGGCACCATCTCAGTAGCCAGTAGCTGCAATTAAAAACTCTCTTGTGCAAGTATTTGGCTGTCATGTTGCTCAAGTGCCAGGGGATGCTACCTTCTGGTCAATTCTGGCCTTGGAAATTGTTCGAGGTTATCAAAATAGAGTCTTTGAAGCAGTGCCACAGTCACCAGGGAGCTGAATCAATGATTGCTCACACTTGAAAAATGGTCACCAACTGAAAATAAAGTGGGAATGTCAGGGACAACACAACAGAGACCAGCCGCACCACCTCTCCGCTGAAGTTCAAAATTCTGTTTATGATCCAAGTTTGCTCATTTGCTCTTTTCTCTTTCATCTCTATCTCTTCTCTTCTTTTTGACACAAGAACTGTACATGCAGCGCAGAGTTGATGCCCCTTGCAGTGATAATTAATTGTGACTCAGGGCCAAGAAACAAGCCTCTTCATTTGAAGATTAAGCAACCCAGTGTCCAGCACTTAGTGCTCTTGGTTTTAATGAGCCTGCCCCCCCCAACCCCCACCTCCAACTCCAGCTTTCTCCTCGGTTCCGGCTCTTTTCTACCTTTTTTTTTTTTTTTCAAAAGATGACTCTGCCAATAGGTGTCCTGTCCTGTTGCTTTCCAAAAATACAAATAAATAAGGCATGTCTTATTTGATGGCACCATCAGCGGGTTGACGACGTTGATGTGCTGTTTGCTTTGGTCCATAGAACTACAAACAAATACAGTTGACCACAGAGTTTAAAACTTTTAGCACACCATAATGTGAACCTTCTGAAATACGTTCATGGTGAGAACTGACAGGTATCAAATGACACCCCCTGCCTTGTACCACTGTGTTTTTGCCCTAGATCCAGCACCCACTTTGTCTTGTTGAGGGTCTTTAAGTGTTACATCCCACCTCAAATATGCTAAGCCATCTAACCATTGCATAAGTTAAACTTGACGACGCTGTTCCTACTCCACTTGGCAGGTGAGAGGTGGAACAGTGACAGGCTGTCTTTAATTCCCCTTGCCGCCTCTGTTCTTTCAGAAATAAGAGATGAACAGACGGCTTGTTTTGAGTGTGAGAGCTGAAATGTCTTTTCCTCCTGAGTTTATTGCTCTAGCAGTCTTTAATTTACATTGGCAGCTTTTTGGGTTCATTTCCACAGTGGGGTTCAAAATGCTACGATTAGTTTCATCCACAAATGCTGAGCGGGGTCACTCCTTTCCACAACACAAGTGTCACGTTGCTCTGGTACCCACTGCTGCAGAGACTCTTCACAAAGCAAAGATTTTCAGTAAAAAAAAAAAAAAAAAAAAAAAAAAAAAAAAAAAAAAAAAAAAAAAATATATATATATATATATATATATATATATATATATATATATATATATATATATATATATATATATATATATATATATATTTTTTTTTTTTTTTTTTTTTTTTTGTCATGGTGTTTTGAGTAACTTAGATAAAAGCCAAAATCAAACTCAGCAGAAACATGTAACTAACAGACTATATGGGGATTTAGCAGACACACTTCTGTTTTCTCACTTTTTAAGCAAGTGAAGTGAGAAAACGCTGGTCTCATAACTCATGACTATTTCACAAATGTTTAATGTATGAAACGGATTTAAAAATCCCTTCAAAATAAGCAAACACTCAATTAATTTTTTTTTTTTAATTTTTTTTAATATTTAAACTATGCAAAATGTCTTCCAGGAGAACATCAACCACAAACATGCACATGAAGCAGCAGCTAAGGTTTTATCCAAAGTGCTTCAGTCATTCACCCATTCACCCACTGATGAGGCAAGCTTGTGGTTGGAAGGTGGGTGAAGTGTCTTGCTCAAGGACACAACAAAAGAGGCAGAGGAAGAGGTGATTGAACAAGCAACCCACCCCCTGCTGTAAAGAATCCATAGAGGTTGTTTTGTATTTGTGCCTCAGAAGAAATCATTTTTAAATTCTCTTCAATAAGATTTTTCAGGAGATACTGCCTCTTTATTCTCAAACTGTCTGCAATGATTCAAAATCACAAAATAATACTGTGAAGACGAGCTTAAATTTAGATAAGTTATAATGCTAAGCATTTTCAACCAAATTGGGTTACTTAGAACTGTCAGTCAACTCCATACCAGGGCCTTTGTTTTGGGTAAAGGTCTACCAATATAATTTGTTTTTGTGCTGGTAAAGGCAGTGGACACAGAAAGGAGGAAAATAATGGTGCCAAGAAACTACTTGGTTCTTAGAAAAGGCTCCTGCTGTCAAAACATTTTCTGAATCAGGCAGTTGAAGTTCATCATTATTAGCCACATGTGCAGACTAATGGAGACACAGTCGCATAGAGGCAGAATGAACTTCGGTTGACAGAATAAGAGAAAGCAGTAATAAAAAAAAGAAGATTTGCAAGGTTTTGTAAAAATATTTTTGGAAAAGGTTTTTAATAACTAGCCTTTGTCATATACAGGTAATTTAAATAGCAATAAATTAAAATAATTGTCCGTTAAAAATGGCCTTTATTTAACAGTAAGTGGACTAAAAGAAAAGCAGACAGAAGAGGAAGACATGAAGTAAATGGCCCACGGCCAGAAATCAAACTGTGGACAAGAACTGTTGCCTCTGTAAATGGTGTCCCTGCTCTACCACTTAGCCATGCGGTACCGCAGCTTACTAGGAGGTTTTTAAGTCCCACAACAAGCTGTCAAAGCTAAAACATGTTACCTCCCTCAACCAGTTAGTTCTCCACAGATATCTTCTAAAGTAGCAAAGCTCACTACTCTTAATTATTGGGTCACAAGGACAGGCAACCTCTCAAATCACTTCAGCACAAATTGTCAGTTCTTATCCGACAAGCAAAGAATTTAAATGTGGACATGAAAATGCTGATTTAAATCATCAGTATGAACTCACCAACAACTTTGAAACTGGTGATAGCTATAAGCATAGCTATTTTACAAAAACAATCGCACTGAATGCGGATAATCCGTAATAATTCAGTTGTGCTGAATAATGCTTAAAATCCCCTTCTTTGACACGATTGTACAGCTGCTTCTGGGTATGCAAAATGCACAATTTCAGCTGCAGGGATTTGGATAACTGAACAAAACAGAGGTCTCAAGGGGAGCCTGAGCAGCGACATTCTGCCTAATGAAGATGCATTAATAAATACCAAATAACACAGGTCATTAAATGTCATGCGATACCCTGTAAAAGCTTAAAAAATTACAAGAAATGCTGGTGAGTAAATGTCTATTGATGATGCAAGGAACCGAAAGCATGTTGTTGTGCTTTATATTATATTATTAGTTGTATAACACATTTCAACAACAAGGCATTTCAAAGTACTTTACATCACAAAAACACAAAAAGCACAAAGTCATGCAACATAGAATCAACAATCGAAACATTGGATGTAATCAAGTGCCATCGTTAAATTCTTAATCGATTATTATCCTTGTATATTCTTGTTAAAAAAATGGTTTGCCCAGTCAGTAAGTGTAAAGCTGCTTTGATTTGGGTATAGTTTGGAAGTTTGAAAGGCATCCTTAAGAAAAGCCCCTCAGGAAAACACAGGGCAGTAATTTCCTCTACCATCATTTCCACAGAGGGCAGCTTTGGCTTCCATTCTTCCTCACCTCCTTTCTCACTTTACACAACGAAGACAGCCAATATATGCCAGAGCGACATATCCTTCCCCCCGATAATGGAATTGCCCGGCTGTAATAATAATTTGAATTTCACACCCTGCTGCCTCAGTGTGGAGGGATTGCTGGAGCAGCAGCATAAATTAGCCTCCGTGCACAGGGCTGATCGATGAGTGCCCCGTTCACCACCTATTGATTTGGGACAACTCTTGGGCATGCAAGTGTACCTTGCATGTCTGCAGTTCCATGCAGGCCACTTTTTCTTTTTTTTTTTTTTTTTTTACTTAACAGAAAACAGCTAAGTTTGTATTTTGGCTGCCAAAAGTAACAAGCTCTGGTTTAATGACAAGACCATCATTATGCTCGATATGTTAGCCAAGTGGTCAGATCTAAATTCCATAGACAATCTATGGAACATTGTCAAGACAATGGTGAGAGACACAAGAGGAAACGAGGAGCTAAAGGACACCATTAAAGAAATCTGGATTTCTTTAACATCTGAGTTACAAAAGCTTATTGCTTTGAATTACTATTGAAGTAATTCATCCAGAAGAAGTCCAAAACAAGTACTGAGTGCATATACTTTAGATCACATGGGCATATTATTTCAGTGAGATAATATTCTGTTTTTTAAGAACCTTCTTTTATTAGTTTTATTTAACATTTTTTGTTAAACTTGATTTTTGGGATTCCATTACCTTTAAGCCATCATTATCATAATGAACATGTTTACAACGTAGCCCTCTGTAAGTCATGTAATTCCAAATTATGAGTTTCATTGGTTGAATTGATGATATTCTAATTTATTGAGATGCACCTGTATACACTACGCACCACACATTTCCATTATGCATTCATTTTAATTTGCATTTCACCTTCCATATGTGAAAGATGTAAACTTGAAATGAATTCACAAACAAGTACGAAACAGTTTTCCAAAGGATCACAACTGCAGAATGGGAACATCTGAGGCCATATTTAAAGAATCAATTTTACAGTTGGGCCAGGAGCCAGAATTAAAAGCATATGGGTGCTCCTCTCAGATGGAAAACACACCCTGACCAAAATACAACGTTGAAGTATTGAACAATTCATCAAATTCACAAATCAATAGGTCCACAAGCACCGAAATCCTTCAGAGTAAAGAGACAGAAGAGGTAATTTCTCTGACCTTTCTACTATAGGGTTGTGACTGTTGGTGCAGTGGGGAGATTGGAGCCAATAATGATGAGAATCAATTCTCAGTTTGAGTCGTTTTTCCTCAGTGTGAGGGTGTTGAGAAATTAATGAGTGTCCTAACCCCCCCCACCCCCCTACACACACACACACCTCACCCTGCCACCCACATGATAAGGCAAGTGTAATGTGTGCTCACAAGCGTCCACACATTACAATAGGGGTGCATTAACAGATTCAGATCAGGCTTGTCCTGAGGCAAGGTTGTGTGGCATTGCAATGCTGAGACAGCTTTCTGGGACTGGCTCATTAAAACAAAATAAACAAAAGTAATATAAATAAATAAAATTATTTTTATTGCATTTATGAAGTCAGCCTGTGGCAAAGAACAGCTCTAACACAGACTATGAATATTTTTTTTTTGTCAAATTGACTGTTGTTGAGATGTCCAAACATTACTATGGGGATCATTAAACATATAACCTATTTATATTTAAAGCTGGAGCACCACAAGAACTCGGAGGACAATACTCTGAATTACAACTGGAAATGTAAAAAAATCAAAACAAACTATTTTAGGATAGACTATTCATTTCTGTTTTGAAGTAGGGTGTACTCAGGATGCAAGCTTAAAATTTACTAATCAGATAATTGTGAAGAATTTCAGATATTTGGTTTGCGTAAAGTGTTGACCTCGCCAATTTAGTTAATTTCATTTTATCTTTGAAACTGTAGGAAGATAAAATAATTGTATTCAAAAAAAAAAAAAAATAAAGCCTTCTGCTGTGACTGATATTAGAAAAAAGAAACAACTTTAGGGCACAGTTCTAAGCGAGAGCAGATGTGTTATAACAGGATTTTAAAAAATATTGTCGAATGGTTAAATGGTTTAATGGTTAAAGGCACCTTGAGCGTCTTATATGAATGCTAAGCACAATTAAAAATATTTAGCTTGAGTAAGGTTAGGCTTAGGCATTATGTTTGATTGGCACAGTGTGCATAAACTTGTGTCTCTGTGTAGCCCATAGATAACGTAGAACTGACCTTACTCTACACAAATGTAAAATTTCCAAAAAGCTACCAACATTGACTGAAACCTCAGCGATGCAACAGAGCAATTTTGTTGTTGTCCATTCAAGTCTTCCTTTTGTGTGCTTGAAGTTTTGTTTTCGCTTGCTCTCACAGCATAAATAACCATGGACACGCCTTAAGATGAAAGAAGATACAGTTTCCTTTTACATTTATCTTGTGTAACAGTTATGGGCTAGGCGGCTAACTGCGATATCAGAAACCGGTTCTTTGAGGAGCCTGAGGTGTGAATGAAAACACAAGGAAACTGTTTTAGTTAGTGTTTCGTGCCAATGTATTGAATTTTTTTTTTTTTGGAACAGGGAAAAACATAAGGGGAGAAAAAAACAAACAAAACAATTACAAATGCACAGTGAGAGACAATTCAAAATAAATGCAAAGATCATAGAGTTCTTTTCCTTTAGCTCGCCATCCTTTGGTTCAGAAGAGGATCTGATCCATCATATAAAAAAACCCGACCTAAAAGGCCAGAAAACCCATTAAGTATGTTATCAATGTACAAACATACAAATACAATATTAATTGCAATTATTAAATATCTAATAATTAAACATTTCAATTAGGTTAAATTAACCATAATTTAAATAAAGAATAATAATTTCAAACTAATCAATTAAGGTTAAACTTGAAAAGTTGAAATCAAAGTTAACTTCCAAAATATCAAAGAAAATAAATTAACTCAAATACTCAAGCAGTGTGAGGAAAAGAAATTAAATAAATATACTGCGCAATATCAATTTAAAATGTAAATGTAGCTACATCCTATTTTATACGTTTCATTTCAAAAGTGCCAAAACACGCACAATACCAGCAGTTTAGTTACCTTAAAGCAGGGAGTGGGGCGCACCCAACAGCGATCAGCTGTGACCGCCCAGGTACAACGGCAACTGTTCTAACAAAACAATGCTCCAATGAGCAATCAAGCAGAACTGGATGCTAAACAGATACTGCTATGCTATGAACAAAACTCACCAAGAGTGCAAATCAATAGTTTCAGAGATTTGGGTTGAATTTCCAGGGTGAAATCAGCAGGATGCCAGCAGCCAGCCACAATCACAGTGAACAGGTGATGTTGTTTAACCTGGCTGGAGGCGGGGCTTTAAATAAGTTGAGGAGTTTGGGGAAAACAGGAAGTGGGCCCGCAAAAATAAAAGTCTTAATTGACTAACTGCGGGTTACACTTGCATTTCTGTTCTTTCTCTGATTTCATTTTAAAACACTAATTGACATGAGAAAACGTCTAACTTTGAGTCGTCTTTACTCTAACAGAATTCAAAAACAACACTGTTGTTGTCAAGTATGACTGGGTAGTGTGATGGTACGGTGAGTTCACGGATAGAAAAAACGCATTGGATTTTTGTGTTTCTGTCTGGCCAGATACCAGTCAGAGAAAATCCTGATAATTGGGCAATTCTGTTCACTGGTTGATATTTTGCTGCATCTTTAGTTGACATAAAACTGTTTATGCATGGTTAGTGAACGTACTCTGAAGTTCTGTGCATTACGGTCACCTAAGATAATTAAGATCCAGTGAAAAAAATAAAAGTCTCATCAACTAGTTACCTTTTCTTTAGGTTTTTGTATTACACAATTGTCAAAAACGCTCATAAATACAGCAGACCCCCATCATTTGCAACATAGTTTTATTATGTATCAAAAGAGAAGTATTGCTGAACTCAGACATTATACTGGACATATTTTTTCTATTACTCTGCAAAAATTATAAGCATCTAAAAGGCTCTTTCAACCTCTCAGCTGTATTACGTATTCCCGATTTTCCTCAGAAAAAGCAGAATCACAGGCTCTTACAAAATTGCAAAAAATGCAGTCAGGAATCAAGTAAAAAACATTTTGTAACACACTGTAGAGCACTTTTAAAGTATTCTGAAAAGCAACTCTAGTTTACAAAATTGTATTCTTCTCCCTTCCTTCATCCTCCCAAATTACCAGCCATCAAGGTGTGATATTGTATCAGGGACACACCGTCCTTAACCTTACATCTGCCTGGGTAATCAAATCATGGATGACTTCAGTTCAGTCTGATATTACACGGTTCAGTTGTACAATGGAACAACATTTCATCTGTGATTTCCTGGCATCCAAAAAAAAAAAAACAGAAAGAAAAAGAAAAAGAGTATAAGCTCAAAGAGATCGTTTTTGAAAAATATAAGACTTTTCATTTCAGACAGTATATCGAAAGATTTCTGGTTGTAAAAAAACAATAATGCTCACTCGACTATTATGCCCTCCCTCTCTTCTAATGTTATTAAATCCTCCCAATTTTTAATTAAACTATTTACCAAAGCGAGGAAAAAAAGTACTTTTAACAACAAACATCTAATCAACTATGGAAAAACCACACCATGGTGGTTTCCAAGTTACTAAAATGTGCACCCAGTTGCAGTCCTCAGCTCACTGGCTTACAGACTTTTGTGTGGTGATACCATATGGTGTTTTCTAATGAGAAGGTTTTTGGGTGCTGGTAAGAGTGTTTCGCTCTCACTTCCTCTCCCCACAGGAAGAAGTTCCCTCCCAACTCATAAGAAATTCACTGCACATTGTTGGCCCACTTTGTTAACGAAAGTCTTCTTGAATCATTGAAGCTGCGAGTCTCTGTTTCAGTCAATCCTCTGTGCACTGTGGGAAGCTTATTAACCAAGCCAAGGCATTACAAAAGGATTTTAGAAAGAGAGAAGCAATTTTCTAAAGCTCTGTACAAGGTCCTGGTTT
The DNA here is from genome assembly GCF_051168715.1 of Poecilia mexicana. Taxonomy (NCBI): domain Eukaryota; kingdom Metazoa; phylum Chordata; class Actinopteri; order Cyprinodontiformes; family Poeciliidae; genus Poecilia; species Poecilia mexicana. The sequence continues at coordinate 46,010,191 of NW_028263371.1, read as the reverse complement.
ATTATCCAACTAACCCTAACCCTTAAACTTAAGCCAAGTGCATGTGCTGATAAGAAGAGGTATTAAACTCTCTCTTATTTTTTGTTGCATCTCTGTGAAATAGAATTTACAGTACCCAAACCATACAGGCTCCCATACACAACAGCTGCAGATTTACACAAGTGAGTGAGATGTGATGCAGTTAGTAGCAACAGAGACATCCTCAAGATTCATATCCTTGTTAACTAATGGTCATCTTATGTAGAAGCAATAAAATATCAGCTTAAGTCAAAGGAATTCTATTTTCTTGAATTAATGTTTGGTTGTGTCACCACTGTTTGAGAACAGCAAGAGATCATCTACAATGCCTGGTAAAGGTATTCATACTCTGAACATTTTTTATTATTTTTCTCACATTTTCAGCCATAAACTTTAAAGCATTTTTGCAGGAATTCTATGTGATAGAACAACATGAAGCAGAGGAAAATTGTGAAGAGGACGTGAATACATTCATGGATTTGAATATTGAAAAAGTTTTTTTTTTTTTTTTTTTAATTGCTCCTACCTATAAACATCTAGGAAATACAATGTTTACCAAATCAGTTTGCTGAATAGTTTAAGTTGAGAAACATTGGACAAAGAGAAGGCTACACAATGACATCCCATAGAGTTGGTAGCACTGTTGCTTTACAACAATATCATGTTAGTATCACAAGTTTGTGGCGTTAACATGATATTGTTAAGGCTTCAGGGATACTTTTACAAACCACCAAAAGTCACAATTTTAGAGCTAAAGTTAGTGCGTACATAGCACTGGTAAAAGAAAAAAAAAAAACACACACACATCTTCAATTGGGGTTGAAACATACCTGTATTTGTCAAGTGTCCAATAAAATATTAGAGTAAATAAAAATTAGTAATAACTGCCTCTGAAAGTATATTTTTTGTATTATGTTTGCATTAAGAACATTTAAATTCATCTTGATAATTAAAAGCTTGCTCATTACTTATCTGGAATGAGTAAAATCAGAATAAAATTTATTCCCCAGTCTCCTGGCTGTTATCTACTAACAAGATGACCCTAAAAAGGTATGCCTCACCTTCTAAAAAGGGCAAGTGATAAACATTTTCTCCAACCTTTTGCTCATAAATAAGCTAGTCAAATGAATTACCTCGTTCATTTGACGTTTAACCAATTAATTATGCAGTGTGCTGTAGAGAGCTTGAGAGCAGGGCAGTTCCATTTTTGGCTCGTCCAATGGGCTGCTAACCCACCCATGACATTGAGCACTCCTCATCAATCTTAATGAGCCCGGCATCACCACTGGACTTAACAATGGCACTAACTCATGCATATGCAAAGACATGAGTAAAGACCCATACACCCGTACTGAGAAAACGCCACTTGGCTACTAGAAGCATGCTCGGTTCAAAATCATAGTTTGCTTAAAAAAGTTCACACCTCTTTATAGCACAAATGGATAACCAACACTGAACAATCTATATCTACACAAATATTTGTGGTCAAGTGAGGACATTTTCCCAATGTATAAGTGTGAAAATCTGCCAGTGGAACTTGTTCTTTTCAAGAATTGACTTAAATTATTGACTTAAAACGGACTTATTTTTGATTTGGATGTGGTTCACATCAAGCTTAGCATACACTCTTTCAGAATCTGTAAATAATTTAAAACTTCCCCAGGGAGACTTGTTCCTAGTCTTGTTGCCGCCAGTCACAAACTACGCTACAAAGACATTTGTCCTTATAATGTGGTTGTCAGGGACTGCTTTGACATGCTTCAGCATGTCGTCAACATCAAGGCATCTTGAGAGAAAAGCACAGAAAATGCATTTGCCTACAGCAACAGAAATAAAACCTGTAATTGAAAATTATGGGTGGACCACAAAAGCTGATCTATCCAGAAACACAAACCTACATAAATAAGGACTTCAACTAGGTCTGGGAGGAGCCGTTTCACAGCTCCTTTTGAAGGAACTGCACCAAAGACAGATGAAAACATACAGAATATGTCATTTCAAAAAACTTTGCACAGATTCATCACTGTTGGTCAATTGTCTTGTGTTTGTCATTGACTGTGGAGCAAAGAGTGTCGCTGAAAAATTAGGCTAAATTGCAATACTCACATGCCTGGTAGTGTCATTAGCACTTTCTTCCACTATGCTAGCAAAGACCCTAGAGTGGGCTGACGCCATTGACCAATGCAAAAATGTAATCAAATATGTAAAACATTCTGCTCCACAGAACTGCTCAAAAAGCCCTCAAGCATTTGTTTGAGACCTGATGGAATTCAAATTATGATATGCTGAGTTCTACATTAGAAAAGTATGAGAACATTTCTGAAATACTGATTGAATTGAACAGATCAGCACTGTTACAACTTTCATCAAATTATAAAAGGATGCCACTGATGACTTTGAGTTAGGGGCCGAACACATTTTGATGGACCATTTTTATGGACCATAAAAATGGTCCATGAAAATGGTCCATGAAAATGGTCCATCAAACTATCGGAACACTGTCACATGGCAAGACCCTTTTGCTCTTGGAGGTCACCACAATATGTGGGTCTCACAGCTGATAGAACTGATGGGGATGAATGAAACACCAACACCTCTCCATATGATGTACAGTACTGCAACCTCCTTTACTCCAAAAATGAGCTTCCCACAGAGGCTGAGCCCAGTTAGAAAAGGTGTCATGGGTTACATTGGGTATAGTAAATGTTTAAATAAGTCTAATAAGTTAAAAGAAATGATGACATTAACAAAAAAGTATGTGCATGTATAATAAAATAATGAAACAATATAATCCTTAAAAATAATCATGAATCAAAATCAACATATAGTCTTTCAAGCCCGTTTAGGAATGAAAATATGACCGACTTCATCCAAAGGTGCAAAACATCATTCAGATCATGGGGTTTGATGCTCCCTGGAGAGAGTGCACTGCCACCGAGCTAAATAAGAAAATAAACAAATGCATAAAAAGAAGAAAAAGAAGAAATCCGACCAGTTTGATGAATAGGAAGGTTCCTCCTTCCTCTGGCCCACAACAGCTGATGAAGACATAACTGAATATCATCTGTCTGACAACCATGTGAGATGCTTCAGTGGTGGACATTTTACAATGCTTTCCTGCGTGGTCAGAGATTGCAAGGTTCATCTTGAGTGTACCTGCACCCAGTGCAAGTGTATCCAATACATTACTAGACAGAAACATTAGTCTAAAGTCATTTCTTAGCACTGCTGGGGTCTTTGCCTTAAGAGATTTTATTACCCTTTCAATGCACCTTAGGACTTGGTGACATTGTGCCAATACCAGAACTATTTGGGATTTCAGCTATTACCCTCTTAAAATGTAATGGAAATAAATAAACTGTCCTCACACCCTTTTCCATCACAATGCCAGCAACATGGTAACTTTTACTTTCATTCAGGCTGGCAATCATAAATAAATCAAGAAATCAGAAGCTGACAATGCAAAAAGCACCAACAAACTCAGAGATGTGGAGTACGGCTGTATTGCATTTTTATAAAGTAGAATGTTTTGCTCCACTGACTGACCCACTGTCACCCCGGCACAATTTTCCTCAACTATGATGTTGCTCTTGTCTTATTCACCTACAAATTCTAAATAATGGAAGCAGAGTGAGAGTGAACACACTATCCAATTTGGTAATTCACGAGCTGACTAGACAACTTGTGTCTATTTATTTGGGCAGGGGTGCTGGACATGCTTGCTGACAAGCAAGTAAGAAACAGAATCCATCAGGGAATTGTTTTCTTTGTCTGCTTTTTTTTTTCTTGCAGTAAAATAAGTCACAGGCAGAGATTGTCTAATGTAAGTAAAAACAGTATGCTTATTTGACAGAATTGTACCTTGAAAAAATAATTCTTAAATATAAATAAAACTAAGGCATAATCTTAATAAAGACAACAGGAATATATGACATGTTTTTAGGCATATAGATGCGACTTGCTGATGTTCAAACCAGGCCTCAGAATGAGAAAGAAAAATGATAACTTTGGACATGTTGAAAATTGAAGAAGGTGGACAAGAGAAAAGGAGCACCGCGTCTAATTGCTGAGAAGATACAGATCACACAGTCTTGCCAAACTTAGAAAATAGTGAATTGTATAAAATGTGTGGTCTGCAGACCCTCTTCTTTTTAACTGTGATATTGAGATGATGAGGTAGGAATTTGAGGTAGGAGGTGAGGTAGGCGAGGTAGGAGGTAGCAATTGCATTGCAGTGCGGCAATGCGATTGGAAATCCTAACTCTTCTTAGGATTGCTGACCAGCTTTTCTCAACTTTATACCAGTATTTTGGCTATCAATCTTTATGATATCCAAATCTGTGAGGTTGGAAGACCTCCTTATCATCATCCCTATACAGATTCTCCCTCAGATTAAAGTTGGGACTCTGACTGCGGCACTCGAAAGAGTATGTCAATGATGTTATTTTCAGTCACATCTTGGTCAAATTTAGAATATTTTATTGAACCTAAATCTCGAGGGGTTGAGAGAATTTTGGTTATATCTGTAAAAATCTGCTCTCAAAATAAAGGTCTCCTTAAATGAGGCCTGTCCGTAGCAAACTTTAGTTGAATCTACCACATACTGAAACACATATTTCCACCCACACAAACACACACAGGCACAGAGGGTGTGTGACCGTGTGTATTACACGTGCTTGGAGCAAATCGCTTTCAACTGCAGCAGGTTGACATTGTTCTGCACCAAATGTGAACAAATTAAATGAGGCAATTAAAGAGTGAATAAGCCAGCGTTGATAATTACGACCTGATATGCCAGCAGCAATCATAATGAAGCTGCCAGTCTGCTCAGCTGGTTTACAAATGCTCCACAAGCAACCATAATATAGTGTGTGTCTCTGTGTGTGTGGAGAGTGAGCTGTTTAGTTGAAACTTCAACTTTGGTCTCAACAAACTCTTATTCCAACCATCAACGGGAAAGTTTCATGCACTTTCATCTGGACTTGATACACGTGGTGTAAGTGTTGGAGTTCTTGGTTTGTATAAAGTCTAATAAGTACAAAACGTGAGGAGAAAAGTGTTAGACAACATGAACCGAGCAGAAAATCTGAATTACAGAAGAGGATGTGATAATCAGAGCAAGAGAAAGGCAGGCCCACACACAAAGGTGAAAAAAGATGAGTGGAGGCAGCCTGGCAGAAAATTGAGACGGTCGGCCATTTTCGAGTCTCCCTCATCCCTCTGGGTTTATGGCCCGTGAAGCCTCTTGTCATTGCAGCTCACCAGAGAGCCAAGTTAACAGGGCCTGTCCTTGCCTCACCAGCATAAGAGATATTCCTCTTCATCATTAGCCCATCTTAGAGACACCTTAGAACACAGCTTAGGTGTTGAACAGCTATAGAGCTACCATTAAAACAACAGAACAAAAGAAAAGCTGTAGTTGCAGCTGCATTGCTGAGATACTAAACAAGCCACTTTATGTTTTCACCAATATTTCAAAAACATTTTTTATTGAAAAAATGAGTGGTCGACAAAAAATATGAGGTAGTATTTTACTCGATCAAGAAACAAAATGCTAAGGTGATATATTTTAAATAAACATTGCTGTTGTTATTATTACTAATAACTCCTATTCTTGAGAAAGACGAGCCTTGCTCAAGAATTTTTGAGCCCAGCTCAGTAGAAAGTTCATAACATTTTACTTGCAGTAAAGAAAGCTGAGAACCTCTGGGCCTCCCTTTCTGCATCAATTTCCCCCGGTTCCATATGGAATACTGTAGGTAATCTATCCAGTGAGCTTTGGCTTGATCTCAAAACTCTTGCCAAGCTGGCAGGAATCAAATAAAGAAAATGCACCAAAGGCATCCTTTACAGGTGGCAGAGTGTATTGGTTGACAACATTATTATTATGATAATACTTGTTGATATTTATTTCAAAAACTGACGGAGCAAAGCATACGTTTAAGAAAATGAAATCTTTACCATCCTGCCCACTGCTAGAAAGGAATATTTTCAGTAATTATTTTATGCTTTAGGTGATTCAAAACATTTCAGTTTAGTCTTTAATATTAGGTTGTGTTTCTTGGTGGATGCAAGATAGTAAACCCCATTTCTTAAGGTGCTATCTGACTTCTTTGACCAGCTGCCACAACAGTCACAGTTAAATTAAACAAGGTTATTTGTGTAATTGGGTTTCCAGGGAGGGATTTGTTAAACATCCCAGATGACAGAACGATGCAGGCAATCGACAATTTCTGACTACCTGTTAAAAGTCCAACTCGCGTTTTACTACACCTCTCCTATGTCATCTGTTCTTCAAGGTCTTTTCTTCAAACTCTTTTGAGGTCAAGTCTCCAACTTTCACACACAATCTTCTTCATGTCACAAAGAATTCAGGAATTTTGTGCTGGCCAACCAAGAGAGAGTCTAGGTATTTCTGTCTGTAATCGCTGCCGTTCCACTGCGGGGACAAATGGAATTAAATCTCTCTGCCTAAAGAAGGGCAGGGTCGCTGGCCTGACAAAAGTCCATTTGTCAGTAAAGTGAAAGTGGTAGTGTGGTTCAATAAGTTGCTGAGCCAACTCATCAGTTTGGCATAATTACTGATGAAAGAGAAACAATGTGTAAGAGTGACAGAAAAAAGCAGATATAGGGAAGGTAGTACACTTCATTAAATAATAAAAAAATGGATGTACTGATCGAGAGGCATTTCTTAGGCTAGACCTAGTGCTGGACTTTAATCTCTAGGATTGCAGATTGGTCTGTAGAGAACATTCATATACTGACAGCAGTCTAGAGATTAGAAATGACATGCCATTTAAAATTTGATTGCACCTCTAATTCATTTGACAAAATTGTAGTTTTCTTACTATTCTATTAGTGGAAAAAGGATCCGCATTAATTTCCTATTGAATTTCATTGGAACATGTGATTCTGATCAAATGTGACTGACAGCAGTATATGGTTTATCGACCACACTGTCTATATTACAAGTGTTTCCGCTAAAGGTTATCTTGAACAGCAACATCTGATGTATATAAAAGAAAGATAAACATGAAAAGAATGTAGTTATTATAATATACCATTAAATTAGAACATTTTATAATTTTATAAGTTTGCTGATCTCACCTAATTGTCATTACTGTATTTGTGTCTATGCATATTAATAATTAGTTTTGCTTATTGTTCAGACATTTATTTTGCTTGTAAGTTTACTCATCGAAGGTGTCAACTATGTAAGGCATTACCAGTAAAAAGGCTCTACAAATAGAAACTTGTAACACAACAGGGGACAGAATATATAAAAGCATATATCGATTACCCACAGTGGAAAAAACACTGACAAAAAAATGTAATTACACTCTACTTAAAGGCATTGTAAGCAAGTTTCACACAATCTGTAAGGAGGACTGTCAGATGTAAGTATGTTAAAGCCTCATTGGAACTTATCTCAGTGTGACATCTTTTAAAAAAGTCCAGCACAGCAGAAGATTAGTGTGTGAAATGAGGCGTGTGCGATTGTTTGTGAAGAAAGAAAGAGATAAACGTAATTATTGGTTTGGCCCTTTCCTCATCTGTTTATGTATTTCTATGGTACACACAAGTTGAGTGTTTGACCATCACAAGGCAGCAGAGGAAGGTTTATGACTTTAGCCTTCACAATTCTTTTGCCAATGGCAGCATTATAGGCAGTGAGCATCAATAATTAGCTCACTATGGACAGTCAATATGCTCCCATGCAATTTAAGAGCCCATAATAAAAACCTTTGTGATTGCTAACCTTGCTGGCAGAGTTCAAGCAGGTACATAAATTATTTTTCACAGAATTCTAGAGTGACGTAAACATGGAGATTCAGACACAAAATGTGGACTCATTTGGATTAGTCTTGTACTATGGCATTAATGGCTTGCTTTTTACATAAAAGAAGAAAATTATAACAATGAACACTGACAGAAAAAGTAAGCAGCGCATTGCACCGTGTTCACATTTTACAAATACAAATGGACATTTTGTTACAGACAAAATATTTGTAAAAATATATAGCTGATCTGAATACAGTAGACACATATGCATTTTGGAAAAAAAAAAAAAAAGTAACAGATAAGAGGTTATAAATAAAGCATGTTAACTTCCACTCTTACACACAGCAGAACCCATTTATTAATCTCAAGTTCAAGTAGTAATCGTAGCAAGATACCACTCAATCAATACTAGCTCACTATTTTTAACTGGATAATAAGCAGCTTTGAGCCTACAGTTTGCAAAAGGCAGAGAGACAACTATTCGGTCAATGTAAGGGCTGGTGTATTTGAAAAACTGGAGAAGTCATGATACAGTGATAAGAAGAGAATTACAAGATAACCTTTCCTGACTTTACAACATTGTGGGATAGTAGGATGTTATCTCCTAATTTTAGACAACTTTGCACAAAATATTAAAATGAAAAGTGATAAGAGATGATGAGCTGGAAAGAGAGAAAATAATAAAAAAGTAGAAAAAAATAAATAGTAAATGAAAGATGAGGAAGAATAGTGTAATTTGTAAGAAAAATGGAGGAATCAATTATACGAACAATTATGACCCAACATAGTCTTACCTCCAGCAACTGTTGTGTCTATTTCCCATCAATATTTTTTAATGTATAGTTATTTATGTGTGTGCTTTATATTACCAGGCTGCTTTTTGTCTCAAAAAAGCTTTCCATAAAAAAAAGGAACAAACGCTTTGATAATAAAATCAAGTCAAATTGAAGATGGAAAATTCTGAATTTCAAAGTCAGAAAAGACCATTAAGAATGCTTATAATTGAAGGCAGAAACATAAAAAATTCAACCACCAACTTTAAATCAACTGCAAAATATGCCACATTCTAAAGTGAACTTTAAACAAGAAGACACAGCATGCGTAAAACAAGAATCAGAATCAGGCCACTCACAGTAATTCATTCATTATTTAAGAGATTTAAATTAGAATCGAGCTTTGCGTCTTCAATACTGATCCATCAGGATTAACAGTCTGACAAATTCTTTCTACAGTTGTAAACTCTTGAAAATACACTGGCAAGAAATGTCAGGAGTTAAAAAAATATATTTCTTTCTAAATTCATGGACAACTGAAGCAGTCTTTTTGCAAACAGCTGATGTGGCAAAATATGACGGCCCCAAAGAGAAGGCAGGAATAGTAATAAGGCCTCACCATCCACAATACAAATATGTTTTTCTTTTGTGTGTGTAGTGTTTCTCAAAAATATATATAAAAAAATAGCCTGGGGAGTGATATTTCAAAGTTTTCAGAGCTAAGGCAGATATTTGTCATCTTTATCTGGCATTGAGGTTGCAAAATAATAATAACAAATTCATATTTAGCAAAATGCTCATTGATATTTAGGAACCTGACCTGATGATGCCCAATGGGAAAAAAAAAAAAGCTCAACTCTTTTCCACACTGTGAATATCAATAATCTTTCAACACCATTATCAAATATTCAACTTTGGCAAAGAATATCTAAATTCATCTCCTGACAGACAGCATTTACCCTTTACATTTATGATAAAATGTCTTTTTACATATATGTATATATTTCTTAAGTTTAAGTTTATATTTTGATGACGAACAAATATTTCAACAGAATGATTTATCCACCTGGCCATCCTGAGAGTAGGACATGGAACTAAGGCTGGGGTTTGGGCTGTGGTCTGTCCTGATTATATCCAAGTTTTCTTTTGCATTTTGCAAACATCCCAGTGAATCCGCTCAGAGAACTTTGGACAGTGTTCTGATACAAAAACACTAGTATTCATGTAGACAGTTTTCTGACAAGTACTGACTGTGTTCCCATAACATAGTCTGTACTTTTGTTCTATGTTCCTGGTGCCTAATATGCCAATATACCCTCAGGAAACGGCACCACGGCTTTTGTGTAGTGCATATCTGAGTAAGCCAGGGTATAATGTTGTTCTACTTGGGTCACACAACTGTATAATGTAATGCATTTACATAAAACACACAGAGACAAATTTGTTGGTACAAAAACAGCTCTCTTTAAAAGAAGTTGAAAGGAGGAAGAGTTTTTTTTTTTTATTTATTCTCTATTTGACACAAATGTAAAAAATGAAAATGGTACTCCTAACTTTTTTCAGTAGCACCTTTTGCAACAACCACCGCCAACATATGATTTCTGTACTTTACAACCATATGTTGGCATTTTCTGACAAGGAGTTTGGCCCCAAACAGTTCAATCCATGTTAGGTCTGCAGTGTGGCATCTCCACACATGTAACTGTCCTGCCTTTCTACTGATGTTTAAGGCCTATTCATGAATTGTCACATTTTAGGGTTATTTTCTCAGTTATCAAGCCATTCACTATGTCATTTTCCTCTTGAAGGAAAATGACATGGGGGCTGAGCTGATTCATACAAGAATGTATAGTCCAGGGTGATTTTATTCAAATACTGGACATCTATGTATATCTTTTGTTTTGTGGCATTTCAGGCTGGCCAGTCTAAAGTACACTTTTGTTAATACAAAGTTCCTGTCTCATTTTCACCTAAACAAATGTTTAGGTGGAGTAAGCAAATAAATGTCTTTTCATTGTTTTTACTCCAATTCAAAAGCAGTTAGTCTATTGAAGGTGATAGTCTTATCTCAGGTAAAAAAAAATAAAAATAAAAATCACTTTTACAAAAAAGATACTGAAATGTTTATATAGAAATTTTTGAAAAGTAAAAGTAAAATAATAATAAAAAAAAACCTTGCAAAGTTATCAGTCAAGCTGTTTGCCATGCTGATATCAGTCATGCTTTCCTTCCTTCAAGTACGAATAAAACTGACACCATGACTCATTAGCAGCACTCTCTAATGAGAGCCAACAAACCACAATCCCTATAATGATTAACTCTAGCAGAAATATTACCTCCCTATTGTGTCTGGGAAAAGCTTTGGCATTTAGAAGTTAAACCCAAAAGCTCCATCAATCACAAAACAGTCATGGTTAAGTTAAGACTTTGGGGAGAAATGAAAGGTTAAAAATTCAGGTAAACAACCAAAAGGAGACATGGGATGCCTTCAGTGTATGTGACCGTGCATTTTTATTGACAGCTCTTAACAAAGTGGATGTCTGTGAGCCTCTGTCTGACTTCCCAAGGCAGAAATAGAAAACTTAATAGTTTCCACCCTCATTTACGTATCTTATTATTGGTATGCTAAGTGACGGTGGCAAGCTCTGAAAGAAGAAGTTGGAATAAAGGGCATGAAGTTGCAGGCAATCATCTGCAGCAGAGCAAGGTGCAGATGAGTGAAGCACAGTCATTTTATAACACAAACTGCATGATATGCTTCTCACTCAAATTAAAGCAATGTGACTTATGGATACTTATTTTTTATGTCTGTCTATTTAAATCTCAAAATACAAAATATGTTTATTTAGCTATCCATACATATTTAATCCTGTTAAAAATATCTTATAATTTGAAACACACTTGTCATGGAAAAAAAAAATTAGCTAATTTTGAAAGTATAGAATTAAAAACCAAACTTAAACTAGAGAGAAAAAAACAGTATTAAAAGGTGAAAACATTAAGTGGTAGCACTAGCTGGCATGTAAACAGAAATTAGATGTCAAATTAACTACAGTTTAATTTATTTTATATAATTTGATAGAAAGTGTGCTAGTTGAATGTGCATTTAGGAGAATAAGGAAATGGCCTTAAACCCACTTTGATAGGACAAGGTGTGAGGTGTAATGTCATAGAAATAATAATTAAAAAAACACAGCCAGGAAATGGGTTGTTGTAAAAAATTATGGAGAGTAACAGAAATATAAAGCTTTAATCAACATAACTACTGTGCTCTGTGGAGTTGTGCAGAGGATGACACTGACAACACACACACACACACGCACGCACACCCCCGCACACACACACACACACACACACACTGATTCATGCAGGCACATACAAGCTTTACTGTGGAATCAGAGAAAGCAAATGCAGACAGAAAGAAATCAGAGCATGTCAAACAAAATGTGCAGCATCTCAAGGATCGTGGTCTTATTGAGCCATTCAGCAACACAAAGTAAGACTCACTGTTTTGGATTAATCGTAAATAGACAATAATCATAATGAGAATCTAACAGCTGTCCTCATCTTAGATAAACTGAGCGCCCAGAGAGTCAAATATTCTGTTGGATCAAAAGCAAATAAAACATTAAAAGTTCCAATTGATGGGTGAGTTGCAGTAAATGCTTTGACCCAGAGAACAATAACGACTTTGTTAACAATAACTTGCAGTTTATTATTTATTTTTTTATTTTTTTATTTATTTATTTTTTCTTCAGAAAAAGCTTTTTATGCTTTAGCAGAATTTGGAAATTTCTTGATTTTAACCTCATTTTTAGTTTCTAGGATTTATACAGCAGCCTTTATAGGTCCTTTCTCAAACTATGCCATTTAACAAGGGGTTGATCTCTTTACATTTCCCCTGACACTCTTGAAAGATCTGAACATATAAGGTGTGCCGTTTTAAAACCATCATCAGAACACAATGTTACATATGAGTCTAGTCTTGAATCCAGAAACAACAAGTTCCTTTTATATCAATTTTATAGCTAAAATAACTTTGGCAGATCTTAGAAAGTCCAGGATAGCATCTGCTATCAAAATTGTGACTTTTTTTTCTTTACACTGTACAAAAAACATATGCTGGCACAATAATGGGAATATCTAAAAGTAAGCATTATGAGGTCATAACAGTGTATAACTGGACATAAAGTTCAGCTGCACACTTCAGGCTGCCTGTACAGCGTCTGCTATTTTCATATACTAAAACGATAGCAAAAACAATGTGCAAAGGCAGCTGCACAGAGTCTAGACAGCACATCCACAGAGGAAAAGAAAGCTTAGTGTCTAAAACAAATTGTGACAAATAACTTTGCCCTAGACAACAGGGAAGAAGCAATATAAGCTTTGATAACTGTGAAGGTTGAGGAGAAATCGCAGGTGAATTATAACAAAAAGTCACTGAAGGGGTTTCTGGGTTTGTTTCCATAAGGATGGGTCACGATGTGCATATGCATTTTCATGGCAAATGGCTGATCATGAAATTATTGTGGTATTGATATTATTAACACTCTACCTTATTCAGGTACTTACATACTCAGACACAAAGCCTTGCTGCCAGAAACAACCAAGAGTACACAGAGCACTCGATGGGATTTTCCTCCCTAAGGATCTTGGTCACAGGCTGTGTTGGTGTGGCGGCCAGAGCGTAGTGGGCCGGTTTACCGAATCAATCCCTCACCAACCCTACCTCTTTCTCTGCCATCTGGAGTGTCATCTGCTCCACTATTCCAACACACGTCCAACACTCAGTGAATAACTACTCAGCCCTCCTTGGAGATTTCATGATGCGACAGTCCTAATACTTATGCATAACATAAAAAGGCACTCAGTGGAAAAGGCAATGAGTTTTTCTGTAATAAAACCCCTTAAGCATTGCATTCTGTGTTATATAGCACTGTATAACTGTGCTTGAAAAAGTCCATTTAAAAAGTTGGACAAAGGATTACTAGCAATCACTGCCTGTTTACTGCTGAGTTGGTCAAGACTTTGTGTCGTATCTGCCATAAAATAATTGCCTCTTACAGAAAAAATTGATATGTGAAATAGTAAATGATTGAGACCAATACAACTTTTTGTAAATCGCTCAATTCATCAAATGGACTATGCTTCCCATATGCACAGTGTTATGTCCATTTGTAGTCTTTGAATGGCACTTTTAGGTAGCTTATGTATTCTGATTATTCTAGTAAATTGTGGCAAGAGGTGCAGCAATAAATGTAGTTCATGTGATCAGATGACACACATAATTATTTTCACAGAAACAAGACAAGGTTTTTGATATATTCTGGTAAAAGTAAGAATGCCCAATTGAAGTTTTGATATATTAAAGGGGTGGTATTAGATATTTCCCATATTTAGCAGTGTTGCTACAAAAGCAGCTTGTATGATGAGCTCAGCAGGCCAGCAATTCCAGCAGGAGTTTGCAAAATTCTATTCCAATTATTTATAATTGTGTATGTCTATCAATTACTAAAAACATTCTTGTGTGAATGCAAATTAATATAAATGTCTTAATTTAAATAGTTCTTTTTGTATGTAAAGCTCATCTGTATTCGTATATCTGCGCTTTTGGTCAGCATATATGTGCTGCAACATTTGATTACTTTTCCCAGGGAAAAGAAGAATGGGCACCTGGCTGACATGATGGTGAATGATGAAGAGGAGGCCCACACTATGCAGGGTAAGCCAACGCTGATGTTTGCATTCCTGGTACTCTCATATTAAATGAATTAGAATATTAATGAATAGTTCATGTATTTCAGTAACTCAGCTCACAAGTAAAACACATTATATTGATTAAATGCAGACTGATTTATTGAAGCTTTTATTTATGTTCATAATAATGATTTATTGTTTACAGCTAATGGAAATGTTACATTTAAAACCACAACATTACATCGGAAATGTGGGTCTAGTGACCTTTGATCTTTGTCAGTTATAGAGAAATGTCCAGTTTTTGCAAACCTTTTTGCCATTGTGAATTTAGAATGTTGTGTTCATTTTTGTTTGTGTCTTTTGAGCTCTTCTCTTAGCTTGTACCTTTGTACAACAAGATCACTTCCAGCTTTTGCTACCTCCGTGGAAATTTAACTAGCTAAATTTCGAATGAGCAAATATCAAGAATATCATAGAGATCTTATTAAGTGGGGGATAAATATATAATAAGTAAATGTGTGGAACTTAGCAAAAGGTGATTAAATTAAGTAGTGGTTTAAAATGTAAACTCTTATGTAGTCAGGTTGTTTGAGACGTTTTATTTTTTATGGTATTCTCAAAAAAATAGTTTTGAGAAAACTATAATGCACTATACATGTGCAAATTAAGTTCGAAATGAATTTTACTTCTCATTTTTGGTACCAAAAAATGTAAGATTGTACAAAAAATGTGTATAATTTTTACTGTTAGTACACTGTATTATGTAACCTTATAAGTGTGTTCTTCTATTTTTCCTTCATCAGTTTTGCATTAGAATGATATCAACCCAAAAAATAAATAAATAAAGCACTTCAGACAATTGCTAAAAGTGCACAATAAATCATTTTGTCTAAATTGTAAGTTGTCAAAGGTCTTATCCATTATCCTTTACCTTGTCCTTTAGTAAAGTGATACAACTTTGCAAAATTACAGTAAGTTCCAGGTGAATAGAGTGATAAGGCATTTATACATGTCTATGCACCAGAGATAAGCCATTGGCTCTCACTTAGGCACAGAAGAACAGCTTGCCATTGTAACAGACACTGAGATTCATGTTGGCATTCCCATCTGTAGCTGGAATAACTGAGGAAAACACACTCTCTCTTGGCCCTTAAGGGAACTGGGCACAAAACACTGATGGAAAGATTTGTGTGGGACTCTGTCCATAAAGTTACACCAACCCCATTCTCTCATCCGGAATATGTTAAAGTCATTAAGACATCTTAATAGAGCACAGATAATCTAGGTCTGTCTGTCTTAAATTCTGGAGAGACAATAATTATTGGCTAAGTGTGCTTGGATATGCTTAGGATGGCCCACAGCGGCAGTGAAACTGGGCGGTATAAGAAAGCTGTAGGTTTGTGTGTGTATGTGTGTGTGTGTGTGTGTGGAGGGATGGGGAACGGTGTTAGGGCAGGGTTAAGAGAAGCAAAATTTAAAAAATGGAGAATCTATCTCTTAATTGCGTCCTTAACTGTCTCGTTTCTAGTGTGGATTTCAGCAGGCTGGGCAGAGCGTGCTTCTACTAACATTGGAGGGGTGCAGGTTACCTGCTTTTAGGAGGGACTGCACAGAATTTTTACTTCCCCTATTCATGACAATCTGGATAGATCTCTGTAGGTGTTTATCACAATGGAAGCAGCCGCACAGAGCAAGAAATGTAGCAATAAAACTAATACAATAAATAGCCTGACTTGTAGACCTGTTGCTATTAATTAACTGTGTGCTCAATTCAGCTTCAGGGAACATTTATATGAGATTGAACATTGCCCTCTTCCCCCATTCACAGTCCAGTATTTGCAGATTCTTCTGTGGAACATGACTCTAAAATACTCGTGGAATATTCACCTATACACAGATTTTTCTGTAGAGTATGTATAAAACATTTGAATGAAAATGCTGTTTGGGAAGCTGGAATAAGTAGATGCAGTGTTGCTTGACACACCACAGACTGGCATTTGCAGAGCAGCCAATCCAGGAGCACAAATTATATGCCTTGGCACTGATTGGCTGTACCACCGAGAGCAGAGATAAGGAAGACCATTGATGTTAGAACTACAGCAGGAGCTAAGAGGGCTTCCACTCCACATATTAAGAAATGCTGAGGTATATTTGGTGTTTGAACTATTAAAATAGGCAATTAAAAGATTTTTAGAGGGTGTCTCAGGTATTTGTGCAGTTTAACTACTCACAGATGTCTGTGGTGGTACCTAACCCCTGGAAATAACAGGGACCCACTGTATATCAGCTAGTTTGTGATATTATGAACTTTTTGCTAATATTACAGAGTTGCTTACCATTAGTCTGTTGCCTTAATTGTAATATTTAATAGTGCAGAAGAGGAGTTTTGCTTCTGTCAAGCAACTCAAGTCCATTTGTTCCTCTACTCTACTGTTACATTTCCCTCTTATTGTGTGAAGGGAATAAAATGTCTTGTTTTGAGAAAAAAATATATAAATATTCTGAGAAAAATATATAAATATAAATGTATATTTATATATATATATATATATATATATATATATATTTTTTTTTTTTAAATCTGTCATTTGAACAGGTCTTTTGAAGTGAACATATCCTGAACATGATGCTGCTTTCAAACAGTGATAAGTCCCATCCCTGGTGCCCGCTCACCCTTGGCAATCTGAAGGACCTCGTGGACGCGTGGCCAGATTGTGATCATGGTTAGTGTTAATCAAATAAACATACTGCTTGAACAAGCCAAGGAAACCATCAGTTAAACTCATCATTGTCCTGGCAACATATTTTAGCTGGCATATCATTGCCAGATAGATTGAATCATCATTCAGATTCACAAATTTAATAAAAGCTGTTGACAGCTGGTGTTTTTCTTAACCTACTGTGCTATCTCGAAGAACGGAAAAACAAATTAACCAACATCAACAGCAAGCCTTCAGATTTCCATCTCATCTCATCTTGTACATGGGTTATGACTGGTTTCATTCATTCTGTGCATAAGCCACAAGGGCATAAATCAGCAATCCTTTTAGGTTTATAACTAAGGTCAAAAAATAAAGGCAGCTAAGATGAGCAAGCAACAAGGCAGTAGGTGGGTAGCACATCACAAAATGAGACACCAACAAGGGGAATTATATCCAAAGACCAATTTAGCCACTTTAGTGAGGCTTTGGAATATAAAACCACATGGTATAGAGCTCTGACTACAGATCTAAGGACTTAGCACTTTTTACTCATCCAAATTAGGTCTGCCAGGTATGAGTGGGTTGGGGGGCAAAAAAAAGTCAGACACTGCCTTGGATAGGAAATGGGAAAGCATATCTGTAACTCTGTAGCCTTTCTGACTAAGTGAAGATTCTGCAGATGAGCAGACTAAGGTAATTTCTTTGATGATCCTGAAAAACTTGTATTTCTTTTGATTTATACATCCTAACCAGGATTATTTTAACATTTCATGGTCCATGGTGTTAAATATTTATATGTTTTCATAGGAAAAAAAAGAAACAACCATGGACAATTAACCACTGAGTAAAAATATGATAATGATCTGTTATCCCTCTGGAACTAATTTACCTACATAAAAAAATGGTTAGTGATGTTTGGAAAATATTTTTATCCTCCGGATAGTAAGACAAAAAAAAAAGAAAAAAAGAGAAGTCAGTCAAATGCTGGGTTTTGTTTGGATCTTCACTCAAAACCGTGCCAACTGGAAATTCAATTGAAATGAGTTATGATGATCATCTATATCATAGATTGTCAAAATTGATTTTTTAAATATCAGATTTCTAGAAGGTCAAAAATGTCCAAACAAAAAAAAAAAAAGTACAATTTATCAGACTGACATAAACAATAGCTGTGTAATGGACAACTCTCTTCTTTCAGTTGCTATACAATATTTGTATATTGGTTAATGTATAGTGTGTTTAGGTTGAATTTGTTGGCAGAAATATGGGTGTGTGTGGTGGGCAACAGGGTTGTACTGTTATAGTTTTTAATGTTAAATGGCCTATATTGGTATTGTAAGTCCAGAGGACACCAAAGTGCTTCACACTACATCCAGTCCATTCATGCACACATTCACATGATGACAGTGGCAAGCTACTGGACTGTAGCCACAGCTGCCCTGGGGCAGCCTGACAGTGAGGATGTCATCCACCAGCACCACCAGGCCCTCTGACCACTAACAGCAGGCCAGGACACATGGACAAGAACGTGCTCAAGGACACAATGACTGAGAGACGGAGTGGGGATTCGAACCGGCAACCCCCTGATTATGGGACAAGCAAATTTCAGTTTCCTCACACTTTGGAAATCTTACCTTAATTTGCCTTGATGCCAGATCTAATCAAATTCATCTGGGAGTGTTTTCTGTCAGGTTCCGTGCTGCGGTTGGTTAATTTTAAATCTATATTTATATTTAAACTTAGACAACTACCTGCTGTGATGAATAAATATGTTCTTTTATGAGAACTATAGAAACAGTAGTGTCTTCCCAGAGTAGCTGGGCTACAAAAACCAAAGTAAATGTCTCACGAGTTTAACTGCGTTTCATTTAATTTAAGGATGGGGAGACCGGTGTGCTCATATGGTCTCTGTGGGCCAACTGATAATCCTTTCACTCATATCCGCTGCACACATGCTAGAACACACATGGTAACTAACACTGCCAAATAACACATATTACCTCATATCTGATTTCATATGGCAAACTCCCTATGACGCTCAACACTCGGTATTAATACTGAAGTGTGCCAGTTAGAGTTTGCAGAATTTGAATACAAATTCCCCTTTTGCAGATGCAACATTAACACTGACATAAAAATATCTGATATGTAAATGTATTCTTTTTTACCCTGCACAGCCTAGATCTCCTTTTGAAAGATCAGCACAAAATGACATGCCCAAATTGAATGTATTATTTCTCAGGGAAAACATGGTTTATTTCAATTATTCTGGCATTAAAGTAAGGGTAAGACTGCAAAGAATACCATAGAGGACCCAGCATTGTCAGACCAAAGTTAACATGGCCACGTGGTTTTCGGATGTTCGTTTTTCCACAAACTTCTCACGGTCCACAAGATGCTCCGAGCCGAAATTCCCATCCAGCTGCAGTGTACAACATGGTTTTTGTCATGTGTGATTTACAACATAGTAAAAAATTGATCATGGCAGCGAGGAATGACTATGACAAGTTCACAAGTTCGGAGGAGGTTGTGATGAAAACGGGTGGACGACATGAGACTGAGAACAAAATGATGTGACTTCCGTCACATGACAATGACAGCTGATTTCAGCAGACTGACTAGACCATGGAGAGGACTTAAAAGCCAACATGCATGGTACTAATAACAGTATATTAAGAAGTCACACAGTAAAATAAAATAGGAAAAAAAAGTACTTTGTGATGTGGATATCCCATGCTGCAGCAGTAAATCATTAACCCGATTATGCTTTTATACATGGTATACATAATTCATCACACAGATTGTCTATGCACATTGTGTTCTTTTGTTGGGTGAAAGCCAAAGACACATTTCCATATGTGTGGACAATTAAGCAGTTGTATTCATATTTGTATTCACATAATACAAATATGTATATGTGTGTTAGCTTCAATTTAGCTTGGAAACACTAACAAAGAAATCAAATTATCATTTCCCTTAAGAGTATGTATACATTTGTACCAGGTGGACTTCAGCACTGACACCCCAGTAGTCAGGTAAAGAGGTGACCGATCTTATTGTTATTCTATAAGCAACAACCTGCTTTTTCAACCAACCCATTCGTGGCTCAGACAGCCTCTGCCTCTAAAGCCAACAGACAGCACACATCGCATCTCACATGCACACACACACACATGCATCTACAGACGCACACACATTGAGACTTTCATCATTTCGCTGACTTGCATTAATTTCCAAGAGATTGTTTACTTTGAACCACAAGTCCTGCTTGCTCTAACATAAGACTTTCTGTAAAGTTAAATCAGTGGAACTTGATAAATTGAATCCCGTCATGAAAACCACAAATAGTACAAGTACACATACACTCTGTTGCATATTGCTGCCAGGACACCAGTTGCTGTGGTAACGGTGCATTTCTCCCACTGGCCCTGACTGAACCTTACACCAGAGTAAAACCCAAGTCTATCTTCACTGATCTGGAAGTGTTACAGAGGGCAGTGATGACATCTAAGATAAAAAGAAAACCTCTTACCTGGTGTACAGCAGGGTAGACACACCAACTTTGCACATTTGATGGAGACATAACTATTCAAACAAAAAGGGGCAAGCAATGTACTTTTCTCTAGAAACCTTTCAGCAGTAAATAGGTTTACAGACACAGGCCTTTTTGAGCTTGTCTTATTCATTTGTCCTTATCCTAATTATCAGCTTTGGTGGAATAAATATATATATAAAAAAATAAAAATCAGATGCTGTAGGTGTTCAAGTTCTAATAACTGTTAGAATTTCGAATTAAACGCAGTTCAACCTACTAATGCATTGGCATCATTTCAAACCTAATTGTGCTGGTGAATTTACATTATTTATTTTAATGATTCAAAAAAAAATTCTGCCATGAAAAATAAATCTAATGCTCTGGTTTAGAAACATGTCAATAGTTTGGGGAATGCTTGCAGTTATTACCTTCAAATATTTAAACAAATTAAAGTAAAGGACTGAATCTAATTTGAGGATTCCATGCCGACACTGTCCTGAATGAATCCTCTGTTCCTAATGTGGTCTATAAAGCTCTGTAAGGCACATTCACCTCCTCTTTTCCATCTTTTGTGACATTGTCCTGACGTCTATACAACTAAAGTGTCCGACTGCCCTCTGTGTGACCCTCCAGTGCCGATCTGTATGGCTCATAAACCTCCATGTCTCTCACCCCTCACTTCAAGTCCTATCATCCACCCAACACCACCATGGGTGCACCAATGGCCGTGGACTCTCCAGCACAACTGAGTGACAAAACTCAATTACATGTCCCATTTATCTCTGCTGGGGCCGCCTAGGCCCGTGGCTCCAGTGTAAATCTCTGGTCCCAGTCAATAATCTATTCTCCAACTCGTCCAATGGCCCTCCATTGTCAGACATCCTTTTGGCAGAGGATGGATGAATGGGAGGGACAGAACAGAAAAGGGAGAGAGCGAAGTGGTGGGAGGTGATGGGACTTAGGAACCAGAGGCCATCCATCTAGCCAGTGACTTCTGGTCACAGTTCATTATGGGCCATAATGCACCAGTTTTGCACACAGCCAATGCCAAGCCTCACATTGCTTTAGTGAAAGTCAAATTAGGGCCCCTGTTCTGGCATAACACACTGGAGGGAAAATAGGTGCTGAACATGTTACTGATTTTTATCAGTGGCAATAAATTTATACTTCAGTATTGCAGTATTATAAATAATCCACACATACAAAAAAGTCAATAGAATTTAGTTAATAATTAAATGTAAAAGTGGAACGCTACAAGGAGTAAGTACTGAACACATGAAAAAAGGCAGGCGCAGAAAGCAATAGAAAGTTAAGTAATTATTGAAATTTGACAATATTTAGTGAACACCAACACAAAATAATCGCAGCTGGTCTTGCTTAAATTGGGGGCCTGACAGAAGAAGATGATTACTGTATGTATGTGTGGATCACATGGCATGTTACCAACATCCGATCCGAAGTTCATGCAATGCCCTTGGCATATATTAACTAAGAAAAGTGTTGACAAGTCAAAAAATTATTTTCCATGATAAACATTTTCAAACCAGTCGAGAATAAAAGTGTGTGGGCTTCTTTGATAATCACCGTTTATTCCAGTTTTTGTGATTGATTCCATTAAATGTACTTGCATAATTCCATTACATTTCGAAAGACACAACCACACTCGAGTTTCTCAATATGCAGGGTGTAAAAAGCATTCTAACCACAGGAGTCATTTTCCATGCAATTTTCAAGCAAATTTGTTGTGAACTTTTGTACTTTCACCGAAGAGAAAATGTGCAGCAGAGCACTTTAAGAAAATGTAGGTAATGTAAGTCAATGTGGCTTTAAATGGAATGAAAAGAAAGACTTGTTTAATAATTGTTGTAAACTGAGTATGTTGCAATTATTCTCCCTTTTAAGCGAGTATTGATCATGATAAAAACGGCTCACTTTTTCATTTGTCTATTATTTGCATTGTTGTGTGCCACAACAAAACAGTCTAGCATTTTTAATCTTCGAGACAACTCAAAATGGGAAACTATTTTTAAGATATTACAATAAAACAGCAATAGCAAAACACCTCTTTCTTTGCATTTTTCTTTTCTCTCATTTCAATTAACTTTTTTAAATGTGTAACTGGCATATAAAATCATATACAAACCACAGCCAATAACAGCCACAAAACTCACCAATTAACAGTCAAACAAAGAGCACGACTGTCAAAAAGTACATGTGAGAACGCAAGAGCAACAAACATGAAGTCAATGATAACCAACAGCGCTATCGAATGTCAAACTAAAGATGTCACTTTAGATAGATAATTACAGCTGATATAGCCGTGTTGGCTGCTGTTGCGCTCTCCCACAAACTCTAGGCAAAGCGATCTAATTAAAAGATGAGAGGGCATATTCATCCTGTTGTCTGAGAGTCCACTAGTGATGGATGGGATAATGAGTTTCCTGAAGAGCAGCAGACTGGGATAATGAGTTTTATCCAGGAGAGGCTCACGGAGTGCTCAAGGAGGGCTGCAGCATCCCAAGCTTGCTGACAAACAACCCGAGACGTTTTGTTGAGTGTGCTTGCCATAGAGGAAATGGCATCGTATTGGCCAGTGCAACCCATTATTCAGTGTGACTGCTGTTAGGAATGAAAACTGTCAGACGTGTTGGCATAGCAATCTCTGAGGGCGATAATTCTGCATGATGGGGAGGCTGGCCTTTGGTATCAGGCACAGACAGATTAAATGATGGTTCATTCTCAGCGTGTCCTTAGTACTCTGAAGCACAAGTCTGTTTTTCTTGTCACTGCTCATCACAGCAGAATACCGGTGTCCTTTGTCATGATAGTAAACTGAATGTGTTCAAGGTTTTAGTATCCTGGTGAAGGAAGCAGCTGTCAAAAAGATAAAAGATTTGTTTTTCCTTTTTCACCATTACTTCAATGCATTTAATGGGATTTTATTTTCTAGACTAACAAAGTTTTGAACTGCTTTTCCACTTGTAGGACCAGCTTCATTTGCCGTTTCAGACATGGAATTCATCTAGAATAGGGGAGGACAATTGTTTTTTTCCCCAAAGAGGGCACATGGGAAACTTATTTAATATTAAAGGGGATAGTTTCCACAAAACAGTGATTAGAACCCTCAGCAACATTTAATTAACTTACATATTAAACTATCACCTAAAGAGTACATCAAACAAGTGTGGAGTATAAAATGATTACTCTATTTAAAGCTGCAGTATGTAACTTTTATATAAATGTGTTTTTGTTTCATTTATTAAAGCCGTGTAGTGTAAGACATATGATTTAAGAACAAATCAAGCTGATCTGGCTCCTCCCAGTGGTCCTACTGTCATTTGCAGTTGCAGAAATGCACCACCTCAAAGTCAATCAAGCTCGTGTACTCTTCCCTCTTTCAGTGAGTATTGTCATTCCAGTTCAAGATTGCCATTTTGTGCTGCAGATATGCAAATGATGGAGAGAACTGTATAACGTTACAGGACAACTGTCACTTTCTCGGACTCTTGTCCAGCTCCGCTGTTGGCGAGTAGCAGTGGAGGGAGGGCTTTAGCGCAGTAGAGAGCAAGGGGAAGGGACCTGTAAGGTATGCTTGTTCAAATTGTTTGGGTAAGGCCATGGTTTCCTCAGAACGTCCTACTGCAGCTTTAACATTGATAAAAATAATTTAGAAAATGTGAATTTAATTTCAATAGTATGAGAACATAGCTAATTTTCAAACACCAACATCACATCAACTTTATGGAAATGAGCAATAACTGCTCATTTCCATAAAGTTTTTATTGGTTAATCTTCTTTTAGAGTTCAGTGAGAGCACTTAGTTCATGTATTAGTGCAGTGACATCAACAGAAAAGGCCAGATTCGCCACCCAGTGTGCATCTGAGAGCTCTGGGATATCCTTGTCTTTATTCTCACAAACGTCCTGAATCTGCTTTCAGGTCCCATCGCCTTTTTGGCACTTTATTCACACTTAACCATGTCACAGTTGTCTGGTAGTCTATGTCACTATGTTCACTGTCATGCTCCTTCAACAGCGAAGCAAACTGTCTGTGACTCTGTCCTTTTGACCTGATGAAATTAACTATTTTAGTTACAACATGGCTAGGTTTTGGCAGAGATTTGCACATCTCCTGATGAATGACACGATGCAAAAAGATCAGCTTCTGTTCCGAGTTCATTTACGTCACTTTGTCGTGCATCAGTTTCAAAAGTCCGACATTCTTTCCCCGTCAGATTTGGACAGCAATCAGTTGCAACATCTACCAGTTTGTCTGCATTTTCCTCTGAACAAATCACTCCCTGTTGCAATTTTTTTCATCTCAGGATGAGTGAAGTGTTGCAAAAAGAAAAAAAAAAAAATCCTTGTTGCATTCTCAGTTTAGCTAGTAAGTCTTCTGATGCTCATGCTCGCTCAGCATCTATCAAACTATCTGAGATATGAATAAAGTAAACTGAATTGAAATTTTTGTACTTCTATTTTAGTTGCTCTCATTAGGTGAGTTCAATTTGAATAATTTAACACTGCTAACCACACGGCTTTGGGGTTGATTTCAAGTATTTAGAAAAAGATTCTTTGCTAGAAACTGCAGAAGATTATTATGCCCTCTGAAAAAATACAATTCATGCAAAACTTTACATTCATCTTAATATTCTTTTTAAGGTTATCTGGCACTAGTGACCATTATTGACCTTTATCAGACAGGAAATAGACAAAGAGGAATGGGAAGACATCCAGCAAAGGTCTCAAGGTCAGGAATCAAACCCAGGATGGCCACGTCAGGACAATAGCCACTGTATATGGGGCAACTTGCTTCCCCCACAGGACAATGCTGCCATCAACAGGGTTCGGGGTGATATTAATTAGATGGTGAATTGTTGGCATATTTGTGAGGTCCTACATTATATGTCTTCCTACAAAAAGACTATCGTACCCGAGATGTGAATTTCTGCATCTTATCCACTCCATGAGCTTTGTTGTGGATTTTCTAAGAGATCTGTGGGATTTTAAAAACTTTGGAGGTTGGCAATTTTTTACTCATAAAAACAAACATCTAAAACACTTCTATTAGATTTTATTTGGGGTATTACACTGAACGGGGCTAATTACACACTAAATGCACATCATGTTTTTTAGAGTTAAATTATTTCTGATCATAATATTCTTCCACTACATGAATATTTCCTACTTTGTGTTGGTTTATCGCATAAAATCCAAATAAAGAACATTAAGTTTTGTGTTTATGACATGACAAAAAGTGGAAAGGTTTAAAGTACCTCATCAAGCATGTAGAGAAATGAGTTTGGCTGAGATCTGTGTGCGGACTTAAGCACTGTAAATGGTTTCTGCAGACACGAAATCAAAATTGACAACATGAGTCCTGAAACAGATGAAAATTCAGCGTTGAATATTTTTTTCTTAACTGCAAATGCTTAATTATAAGGGCCTTTATTTCACAACCAGCCCTTTTTCACTGCTGTGTTTTAATGCACTTCTGTCTTCATTGCTATTCTACTGCCTAATGTCTTTATCCACTGCAGCTGGCAAAAAAAAAAGTTTTGGATGCCAACTGTTTGGACTTTGTCTGTCACAAGAACTGCAGACTTGATCCATACTGCCTCAGGCATTTCAGCAAGACAGGGTGAGGCAAAGATGAGCATATCTTTACAGTGGTCATAAAGGCACAATGAAGAGACTTCTGAAGGCAGCTCTATGTCAGCTGGCAGCTGCTGTTCGTTCCATCGGGCGCAAGTTACGGGGAAGCACAATAAACAACAGCATGAGAAACAAAGTATGCATTTGTGCTTCTGTTTGAGTGATCACTTCTGTGCACATGCATTAAGAAAAGCTCATTTAGATTTACGCACCTCCACAGCTGCATTTATTCTAAACAACTGTGGACTAGAATGGCATGTGGAGTGAAACATAAATGCTGCAGATTCATATTTTCCAAATGAACAGTGAGCAACCTCTGCCACAAAGACCATGGAGTTAAAAAAGATTGAAAATGTTTCCAAATTAACATGTAATCTGAGCATTTTCAGTTTATCAGCCATGAGTTGGTTTAGAAGGACCGCTGCTTTCTGTCGAGGTAAGAGTCAGTGATCAGGAAAATCTGATTTTACGATCATTGTTTTCATATTCTTCCGCTTGCAGGTAATGAGGTGGATGTTAATTCTCAACTGTACAGGTGACTTGATCACATGCGATTCTTGCACACGTTTCGTATGGCTGACAAATTCACTGCACACATATATCTCTCTGTACCACGTTGCCTTCAGCTCAAATTAATTACTGGTACACTGGTTTTATCTTCATTATCTTGAAATCTAATGGTGACAGACTAGGCCTGGCTGTCTGGGCTGAAAGCCCTGAAGGCTTTCTGGAAACTAATAAAGTTCAGGACACAAGAAATATATTAGTAAAAGCTGCTATATTATGAAAATACAATCGGTCTATGAATGTTTAATTTGAAAACATGACATGTTGGCTCAAAATTAAACCGAGGGTATGTTTGTGTTTCCTTGCATTTCATCCAAGAAATATTTCACAAAAACTATTAACATGATTCATTGTTGTAAATAGTGTGTTGATTTTTTATTTTTTTGACAACTTGATTTAAGGAATTTTTTATAAATACCTACTTGGAATAAAAGTAGATTTTAATGTATCTATTTTACTTATGTTTTCTTTTTACCTTTCATGTAATTATAAACTCATCTATATTTAATTTTTTTTCATTTCTATTTATAGTGTATTAGCATCAAAAGTAAGACTAATTCCTTCAAATTTTCATGCCAACGTTACTTCTGTTATCAGCACATTTTAGCTTAGTCTTGTTCTGGTAATTATTTCTTTGTTGAACATAAAGGAGATGAAATTGCCTCTGTGACAACAAGAGTGTGTGTAGGTGTGTTTCAAGGACCAGACGATCTACATCATGTTTATAAAAGTTATTTCCCAATATTTCTTCCCCACTGGTATGGAGAGCCATTTTTATGGAGAGCCAAATGGCTCTCCATACTCCATACACTGGAACACTGTTAGCAAAAAGAAGAAAATGAAAAAAAGAAAGTATTTTAGTCAAAATGTAGAATTTCCAGGACCTTCAGGAAGTAATTCATAAAACTCTCCACTTGCCATTGACCTGTGTATAGCAATCATTCAACTTTGTGGTCATTATTTGTCTTCACAAAAGACTAAAAAACGTAACTCACAAGCATTAAAGGAACAGACAAAAAAAAAAAAGGAAATGGTAAAGTAGAGCAAATGATGGCTCAAATGATCAATAACAGTATTGATCTGGAGGGTAGAGAAGGAAGAGCAGAAATAAGTAAGAGAAAAAGAAAAAAAGAAAACAAAAGAGCATTTCTGTGTTGAATTGGCCATAATAATCCTCCTATCTCTAATCTTGTCTGTTATCTTCAGCGTTATGTACGGTGGCCGACAGGTGCAAATGCGCAGCAAAAGAGAAAACATGCAAACAAAAGAAAAGACACACCCCCGAATCAAATGCAGCAAACAAAAAAGAAAACACCCCCGAATTAAATGCAGCAAACAAAAAAGAAAACACCCCCGAATTAGAAAACACCCCCGAATGAAATGCAGCAAACAAAAAAGAAGACACCCCCGAATGAAATGCAGCAAACAAAAAGTGTTGAAAACGGAAGTGCTCCAGACCACTATGGGGAGTCTAACAAAAAATAGCTGTGTCCGAATTCAGGCTCTGCATCCTTTAAAGCGGGTGTTCAGAAAAGCAGCAATGGCGACAAAATAATTTTTGCTGTATTACACTTAAAATTACACAAAATTATTTTTTACAATGTTTTTAGGCGAGAATGTAGATGTATAGATCTGAAATATCTGCTCGGTTCATTAATAAATCACCTACTTCCAATATTGCTCCGACGTTTTCGGAGATGTCTTCTCCCGCTGCATTAACAGCCAGCTTCACTCGCAAGCTGTCAGCTGGCCGGGCGCTCCATGTAGATATTAATAAAGTATTTAATTTATTCCTGAGCAAATGGGTTTGACTGATTAAAGTTAAGCCTTCAAACATAGTTTATTTAACTGTAATGTCTTACTACCTGTGATCTGGAGAGTATTTGAAAATGAATAATATCCCTTGTATACATTAAACATTTTAGAATCAGACAGATTTTCTTTTTACTATGGAACAACCTTTATTACAAAAGGTGAAGAATAATACAGAAATAAAGAGTAAAAAACAACTGAGTCCGTTTTTTTTTACTTCGCTGCTCTGTGCTTCACGTTGTCACGGTTGCTAAGCAACATAACGCCTAGATGGAGGCTAGGCAGCTAGCCGGAGGCTACAGCTTCTCTCTTCTGGTCGTCCATATTCGTGGCCTTCGAAGGACCCGTCTTCTGTAGATCGGGCCGTTTCTCACATAGACATAATAAAAGGACAGACGCCTAATGGACCGCTCTCGTCTTATCAATACATACTTATATAAGTATACAAACATAAATAAATAATCATTAATACTGAATAATATACATTAGGCTATGCATGATTATGCACGCACACACACACACACACATATATATATATATATATATATATATATATATATATATATATATATATATATATATATATATATATATATATATATAATGTTTTCCAGCCTACGAGTTCTGGTTTAAGAGTGATTCAGCAGCTGAGATTGGGTACAAAATCCGATACCAGATTCATCCGTGCTGTCCAGTGAATCTGTCTCTCCCTTCTTCCTCACGTCGTAGGAAACCTTCAAAACAAAAACGGGACATTTTCGAGTTATCCTACGTTGACTGAGTTAAATAATTAAATAATAGCCATTGTCATCTGTGTAAACTTTGCTGGTGAATGTTATGATTTTTATAATATTGTTTCATTTCTATAGTAGGCTCTTGTATCAGATAATCTAAATGTTGGAGAATGACTGAAACATTTTAAGATTTACGGAATCTCGGTTAGCTGTCAGAGCGGGGGCTGAACACCAAGCACTATAGCTAGCATTAGCTGGTATTTCGCCAGTGGACATAAATACAGTATAGTAATATTCTAATCACAAAAATACACAGTAATATGTCCATCTTACTTGCGAAAAGTCTGTCGAGCCCTCACGTCAGTAGTCCGTCGATCCGATCAACAATATTCCGCAGTGCTGAAGGCATCTTCTGCTGTTTTGGTTGAGCAAAGCAAAGTGTATTTGCGCCGGAGCAGCCAATCGTGGGGGGGAGGGTGTACTCTTTTATTATGTCTATGCTTCGAAGGATCAGTTTCTCAGGGCCCTTGAAAGGATGCAGAGCCTGAATTCGAATCGGACACAGCTATTTTTTGTTAGACTCCCCATAGTGGTCTGGAGCACTTCCGTTTTCAACACTTTTTGTTTGCTGCATTTCATTCGGGGGTGTCTTCTTTTTTGTTTGCTGCATTTAATTCGGGGGTGTTTTCTAATTCGGGGGTGTTTTCTTTTTTGTTTGCTGCATTTAATTCGGGGGTGTTTTCTAATTCGGGGGTGTTTTCTTTTTTGTTTGCTGCATTTAATTCGGGGGTGTTTTCTAATTCGGGGGTGTTTTCTTTTTTGTTTGCTGCATTTGATTCGGGGGTGTTTTCTAATTCGGGGGTGTTTTCTTTTTTGTTTGCTGCATTTGATTCGGGGGTGTTTTCTAATTCGGGGGTGTTTTCTTTTTTGTTTGCTGCATTTGATTCGGGGGGGTGTCTTTTCTTTTGTTTGCATGTTTTCTCTTTTGCTGCGCATTTGCACCTGTCGGCCACCGTAGTTATGTATCCAAAACATTTAGTAATTGCATTTTAGATGCTACATTTTGTCCACAAGGGATTTCATAAGACTTGGAACATGGAAGCAACAATCGCTTTGCTTGGATGGTTTTCAAGGATTAAAATTAACCAATGAAATGTAGTCTGTGCAGTAAAACCTTTGAATAAAATGATAAAACAATTTGAAAATGTAATAAGATTTGAAAATTCCATCTTAAAATAATAGCCAACACTATTGCTGACTGTACAAACTAAATTGATGTTTATGGAGTTATTAGAAAAATAGCTCTATTACCTTTACATTGAGACAGTTTTGTGCCACAAAGGCGGCTCTGCCCACATTTGTTTGATTAATTGTTCTTCTGAAATATATAGATATATAGATAAATATCTACTACTTATCAGTCAGTTTAAAACTAATATTGAAATTTTCTTTTTATTGTGTCTTGTTCATTTAATTTAATGTTTCAAATAAAGTTATTACATTAGTCATTGAATAACTCAAAGCACAATTAAGCTCCATGTCTTTTTTTCTGCAATCTGTTTCCAGCTCCATTTTAAGAGAGTGTATGCAGAACTATAATTATACAAATGTCTTTTTCTCATTTTAAAACAATTATTAGTTGAAGGACCAATAACTCACCAGTTTCCATTCTTTTTTTTGTTTTTCTTTAAAAAGAAAGCTGCATGAAGGCATGCCTAAAATTGTTCAAAATTAATCTTTATATCATAACGGTACTTTTTCAAAGTATAATGTGTGCTGGTAACTTTAACTCCACTTTATGAGAACGGGAACCATAAATCACAATTTGTTTGTAGTTTACGGCTATTTGCACAAAACCTTGTGAAGGAGCTTTTGTAGAAGAATCGAATTGGACAAAACCTTGAGACGTTGACTCATTCCATATGTTTACAAAGGATGCAAACATCCCTTTGTTAACTGTCATTTGCCAAAAATATTCAATGATGCTCAGTAACTGCAACAGTAATAAAACACCATGCAGAGTTTGTCTTCTCTGTTTGGTGCTAGATTGTGCTGGAGTCGAGAGCAAATTGGAGGAAAGTTTTGATTTGTACAGCAATTATGTTATTGATTGGACACTAGCACCTCCAGCATGTTGTAGCCGCACAAATGCAGCCAGGAGAAGCATCGCTACACAAAATCAGATAAACAACTACAGTCACTTGGAGACTTTTCATGCTGCTCATACTTTAAAGGAGGATTACAAGAACATGAACATTAAAACATGTGTTCTACTGTGTGTTGCATGAGTAGAAATGTAATTCTCTGCATCTAAAAGGGCAGTCAAATTACATGCAAATGTGTGCATTGCTCACATTACAATACAGTGCTTTACAAAATAACAGTAAAAGCTGTACTGATAGCACGTTTTAACATTTTACATATTTCAACCATGTACTACACTGTACGTAATGAGTTTTTGATTTTAGAGGCCAGAATAAAGTAGAACACAATTGTGAAAGTGAAAGGAAATTCATACCTGGTTTTCATTTTTACAAAAATAATAAAATAAAATCTGACAACTGTGGTGTGCTTGTGCTCAGTGAACCCAAGTCAGGAATCACTGTTGGCTTCAGGTCTACGGTTTTACGGTAGATCTTTACCATATTTGTGGATCTGGAAGCTGAGATTTTTTTGACTTCATCAGACTGAAACAGGCTAAGTGTAAATGCACACCACTCTTTCCAAATATTATTTAGTGAAAAATGTGTTTGTATTCAAATCCACAATTCACATTTCAGATTTTAACTTAATTAATTAAAAAAAACATCATGTTATCTTTTAACGATTATGTGCTAGTTTGTGTTCATCTGTTACAATCTTAATAAAAGGCAAACGTTTCTGTTTGTACAATGATAAAATGTGAAAATGTGAAATGTTGTATGATGTTATACGATGATAAATGCCCTACAAGGGAACAAAATGCTACATTGCTTCTGCCTTGAAGGTATTTCACAGAAAATAATCTGATGTGATAAAACAATAGCATTACAAATATAAACATGTATCACCAAAGCATAAGACAGTTGCTAAAAGAAAACGTTTCACCTGCTGTGATACTATAAGAGTGAGTTGTACCAAAACAGTATCAAAGCATTGCATATTCTATGTGCTAATTTTGCAGTACAATGTCTATAGAGAAATTGCTCTTTTGAGAGCAAAATTAAATTGAAATTGTTTTAATTACTCAAAAATGAAACCAGAGAACGATAAACAAACACTCACATTTGCACAAGATGGAATAAAGACTGTCTCAAGAATAAAAGGAAAACAAGTGTGCGAAAGTCTGTTGTTGACAGATGATTTGAGGTTTCTGCAGTGAAATTGGCTTTTTGAATGAAAGAAACAAAATATACCTTCTATGTTTCTAATTAAAATTCTTATTAAAACTCAGGTACCTGTGCTTTAAAACAGTAGTGCAACCTTTAATATTGGTGCTGAAAGAAATATTTCCTGTTTATTTTCAACTTCTTTTAACTTACACAGCAAGTAGTGCAATTGCCACATACTCGCATGCAGAGCAAAATTCTAAAGCCTTGGAGGGTTCAAAGTGAAAAAGGCCTGGGAGTTTGGAGCCATGTATTAAAAAAAGAAAGCAAAGACACAATGAAAGAAGTTGAATCCACGACCTCTCCATCTCATCTTAAGAAACACACCACTTGCCATGCAGCCCAGAAATCGCAAAAAATCAGGAGGACAAAACATTGAAGTAATGTCTATCTGACAGAATGCCCTCGGGCCTCAGTGGTGTCTAGAAGTGTACGAAGACACAGAGTAGAGTAGAGAGAGGGAGGATTTTTTTTTGGCAAAAACGGTGCCTCTGTCAACTTACTCTGAAATGTTATACAGAGAGGACAGTAAATAACTGTTTTTCTATCCAATTCAAGGGAAATGTACAACAGCAGAGTGCTTACAACATGATTAGAAGATAGCCACTTTAAAAGGCCAATGTATTACTGCTGTTTTGATTCACAGAAATTATCAATGAAACAAGAAATCCAGCACTATTGAGAAAATTTGTACCTGCAGTGATGCAAATCACAGTGGTTATAGCACATGCCAAACTCAACACTCCGCTATAAGTGCTATAAAATTACATTTAAGATCAGCCGATTAGATTCGGGTAAGTTGAAACACTGGTTTGTCACTTGAAATTAGTTGTATTTTTTAGGAGTGCCACACAGCTCAAAAAAAACAGGTGCACAATATACATGTGCTATAGTTCTCAATGCAGCTGTCCCAAGTACAGTTCCCCAACCCCGGACCATTTACTGCATGTCTTCCCCTTCTCTCTCCGCAACTTCTTCCTGTCAAGCTACTAATAAATAAAGGCCACTAGAGGCACAAAAACTTTAAAAAATAAAATTATTGTTTTCTTTATCAAGTGGCCTAACAACAAAACGAATCATTCCTTTCAAAATGTTCAGGATCAAAGACTAGAAAAGAATAATACTAGCCAGTGTCCAAAGAAAAACATTAAAAATAACTTTAGAAACCCATGAACTTTATCCATCTTCCATTATGTATACCAGTTTATCCTTGCAAGGCAGAGAAGATCCACTGACTACACACTGGATAGGTTGTCTGCCCATCGCAAGACAACACAGAGACCAGCAAGACAAACAGCCATGCATGACCACACTCACTCCTAATGGTACCAATTAAAACTACAGTCATGCTTTTGGACAATAAGATGAAACAAGAATGCCTGGAGTAAATCCACAAAAGCGCAAGAAAAGCATGCAACTCCATACAAAAAGAGCCCAAGCTGAGATTTGACCCCAGGACCCTCTTTGCCGTGAGATCCACCCATCTGGATGCTTTTTATGAAATATTACAAAACTCCTTCCAAGAGGCTCTAACATTTACTCACATTTACATCTTCATAGAAGTTAAATGTTCAAAAAGCAGTCAAAGCCTCTTTTTGCAACATTAGCTAACCAAATGTATTGGATTTAGACAATGTCCTACAGAAAAATATGTTTTCACTTTCTCTATACAAAAAAACATTGACAGAAACTTTAGTGTGACTATACTTTTTCTTTTAACAAATGCGTTTAAAATGACAAGTGAATCATTTGAAAGGCCATTTTCTTTGCTAGCTGAGATTAATATTTTAAGCTCTAGTACTGTGTTGGGATTCAACACTGTGCTGTCTTTTGTCACTGTGGGATGTGACTATAAT
Source organism: Poecilia mexicana (assembly GCF_051168715.1). Lineage (NCBI taxonomy): Eukaryota > Metazoa > Chordata > Actinopteri > Cyprinodontiformes > Poeciliidae > Poecilia > Poecilia mexicana. The sequence continues at coordinate 45,975,693 of NW_028263371.1, read as the reverse complement.
CCAGAACTATAATATAACTATGAAGACCAAAAAAAGCTAAGCTGTTTGTGGAAGTCTGCCACGGACTCTGTGGAGTTAGACGAAAAAAGGCCCAGACAGCGCTGAGCTCTGTTGATCCGCAGCAGAAAACAGTGCAAAAAAGTTGAAGTTTTCAAAGTAACAAAAAGACAATAGTTACATGTCATGTGCAATATTTTCTCATGCTAAAACAACCTCTAGACATAAACAAGCTGCAGTGAGACTACTAGGAAAAGAAAAAAAATAAATAAATAAAACACGGAAAAGGAAATTAGGAGAAGATGCTATGATGCAGAAAGCAGTTTGGGGCTTGTGAAATTTCTCTTTTCACATTGGAAGTCTGTTTTCTGCTCATTTCAGAGCAGTTATATGTATAGACCTGTGTGTACTGGCTAAGTATTTGTCAGAGCACTGGGGTCAAAGGAAAAGATTTTTCAACTTTGATCACAGTTCATTTCCAAAGATGCACTCCGCGCTCCACTTATGCTCAGCTCAGCACAACATAATAACTTTGTTATGTGTTGCACATTGTATGAAATGGATAAATGAGCTTCCAGAGGTTAGCACACTATTTCTGGAATGAAAGGCCCATAGCAGTTTGTTGAGTCACTTCAGACTCTTGGTACCAATATTTATTTAAAGTATGACCTGGCCTTTGCCTTTGAGCATGTTATGAATAGTTCCTAACTTTCGTACAACATAAAAAAAAAAAAAATCTTGAAAAACATGTGGCCACTAGTGGACACCTTTCGGTTCATTATTATTTGTAATAATGAACTAAATATACATAAATAAAACAGTCCCCCTGCCACTTTCCCTCCTCCATGTTAAATATTAAGTTCTGTGGAAAAAAAAAATCTTCAGATCCGATGACACATCAAAACAATTTTACTTTAAGGTTAACTGGCATGCTGCTTAACAGTGTGACGTAATGCTATGCATCTTAAAATTGTTTACATTTCCATTACAAAAGATAACTAAAAACACAACTAAATGACTCGCTGTTTAATGAACATTTTCACATAAATCAGACCCAGTTGAAGCAATGATGTGAAATACTAAACCAAAAATCTGTTAACAGTATGTTTCATGTTTTATAATATGGGTCACTCTCCATTATTGGTCTTGCTAAAATTAAATGCTGACTTGACCGGAAAAAAAAAATATTTTGGTCAGTGTTAAAGGAGAAACTGTTAAAAAACAAATATCTCCCGTCTGTCTTTTAACACATACATTTTTAAATCTCTGTAACATATGGCACATATCACAATCAGAATCATCTCAGCATGTCATAAATTGCCATTGCGTGGAGAAAAAAAATGCCTGCACAGTTGAGGCTTTGTCTGAGTGTGTCACCCAAGCTGTCCTATGATCTCTGTGTCCTTAAAGCTGCACGTTAGCATGCGTTCTCTATCTTCTTCACCCGTACATCTGTCCATCTGTCTATGTATCACCCTCCTTCTCTCAGAGGAGATGGTAATGGGATCTTAGCAGAAGTCTGATTAAAAGGACACTTCCTCCTCTGAGACCACCAGACCGTATCACTTTTTTCTTCTTTTCTCTTCCTCAGAGCAGCAGAAACCTTGGATTTTGAAGCATCATGGCCCAATAGGAAGCTCATGCAGTGAAGGCTAATTAAATTAGGCAAAGTGAACCTAAAGCCTTTATCTCAATTCTATCATCAAAGGAAGAGTTAAAAAAAAAAAAAAAGACAAGAAATGTGAAACATACAACCTGGAGTTATGAATTGCTTCATGTTACATGCTACCACTGAGATATATTCTAGGGTCACTTGGGGAAGGAAAAAGAAAAAGTATTATTGCTTTAAGGAGTCAAAGAGTTTATGACATGATGTAGATCAGATATAACAAAAACAATTTTGGACACTTGCAACTTTTTATCATCAGTTTGTCTTGTTTTTTGTTGTTGTTGTTGTTGTTGTTTGTTTGTTTGTTTTTTGGCTGACAGATCCGGAAATGCCAAATTATGTGCATGGACAAGTGTGAGAGAGAAAAAAATTATTTTAAATACAATCCTTACACTCATCTAAAAATCTGCCATCAGTGACTGCTTTACTGATTATACTATTGTAGTTTCTATACGAAGGTCAACAGAATAATAATTGTGTTTTATATACACTTTTGACTTTCTATGTGATTAAAGAAAGTTATTATATAAAGTGGGCATTTTTGTGCTTCACACCATGCTATGTTTTTTTTTTTTTGTTTTGTGTTTTTTTTTCCAATTATTTATCACTGTTCTATTTTTTATGGCCAACATTCTTTGATACACTAGTTTTTTTTTTTTGTTTGTTTGTTTGTTTGTTTTTTTTTGAAACTCGGGGGGTTGAGAATAAAATACCCAGAACTATCTTCTCACTCATAAGTATTTAATTGAAACTTAAAGATCAATAGCAGATTAATAAAAACATATAACTCTGTATTTTTCATTTCAAATAGGAAAATACCCCTTTATCTGTTGCATAGTCATTTCAATAATTCAGTCTGTCACTGTACATCTTGAAAGAGGAAATTAAAGTACTGCAGTGGGCCAAAGAGCAAGTAGAGAAAATGAATGTTTATTAACAGATTTAATTTGCATTTGAGGTGAATTAAACTTCAGTTGTTTAAAAAACTTACATTTAAAAAAATGTGTCAATTTTTGATTGCTTATTAATGATTTCCAAGTATTACACTTGTGTATCATGGTGCATTGGGTTAGCAGAAGCTGTGACATCAGTCGCGAAATAGAAGAAAGTGCATTTCTGCTTTTGTTCAACAGGCCAAAGTTGGAAAACCAGAGTAAAGCAGGAAGAAAGAAAAAATAAGGAGGGGGGAAAGCCTCTCATCCTCATTATGTAAACGAGGTGCATGACTGTTCAGTGGGTCCCTCGAGAGTTAATTACCAGTGGCTTCTCAGCCTAATTGGCTGAAACTAAAGAATTTGCCATTTCTTATTCCCATGCTCCCTTTCCCCTTGTCCCCTCTCTCTCTTTCCCTGTATTTCTCTTTGTTTCTTTCCCTTTCTCACAAGCACATTTTCTATCTTTCACTTTTCAACCTGTTTTCTTGTTTGCCCCTCTCCTCCTCCACAGAACTGGCCTTCCAGCTTAGCTTCATGCCAGCTAAAAGCTGGCTCTGATGCTTAATTTGAGCATCTGCTCCAGCTGGCAGGATAAGAAGATTTTTACATTGCTAATTCCAGCTATTTGGCTAGACTAATCACTACTAGATAAAGAAGAGAACGGGGTTGCCCATCACTTAGAAACAAAAAACAGATACCAAGAACTGGCATCTCATCTTTCTAAATGGATGCAAATTAAATTCATAAAGACGGGGATAACAAGTTGGAAATAAGAATAAAAGTGGGCAACACTGTGGGGAAATATTAATAAATCAGGAAAGGCAGAAGGAAGAACGTGGGGATCCGGAAGGCTTTGACTTTTTTGGAAAGGCAAAGTAACCCAAAGAGCTTACTGTGTCTCTGTGTCCTCACTTTCATATTTATTTTTGCAAGTTTGTCTTTTTTTTTTTTTAGATAATTTGTTTCTATAAGCACTCGGGAAGAAAAAACATCTTTGAGAATGTGATTTAGGAGAAGAAAATACAGATGCACAGAGGTGTGAAAAGTGTTTGCTCCCTTCTTGATTTTCTACTCTTTGCATGTTGTTCACTTGTGTCTCAGAATATTAAACCAATTTAAATAATAGTCAATTTAAGTAAACACAAGTGAACACTAAATTCAGTTGCTAACAGCCTTTTTAAGGTCATGAAAGCATTTCAATAGGAATTCTGGTCAAGATTTGACTAGGCCACTTAAAGGTCTTCATTTAGTTTTTCTTCAGTCATGCAGAGGTGTACTTGCTGCTGCGCTTTGTATTGTTGACCTGCAGCATAACCCAAGTTGGTTTCAGCTTGAGATCACAAACAGATGAATTTTACACCACAGCAACACTAAAGCTGTGAGCTTGAAAGTTCACGGCTTTCAAAACTGGGCATCGTGTGAATAAAACCTCAAAAGAATTAAGGAAAAATATGTTTTTTAGATCTCAAGAAAGAAACAAACTAGAAAATCACTTTAATATTAGACTAAAAAAACTGTATAAATTTTAATGAATATTTATTTAATGTGCAAATGAGTTTGCATTTTAGAGATGCTAACATTTAAATTCAGAGTTGCGGAAATCACCTACAACAGGATGTTCATCTGACAAGCTGTTAATCCTTCACCAGTCAGAGAATAGACTTTCTCTTTCTTTAACCTGCGATATGAGATTTGCCTACTAAAGGAATTATAACCAAACTATGCATTAAATATGTTCAATTTGCAATATTGCAAATAAACCTGTGAAATGCACAAGTATAATGCACATGTACATTTATTTGCTATAGAATAAATAACTCTTTAGTTTTACAAATAGACTTCTATTCAAATAATCAGTCACAGAAAATGGTGGCAGCTAAATAAACTCAACTTGAAAACTCTGAAGTATACATTGAATAACATGAATTACTTGACGCCTAAAACGTGTTCATGACAGAAAACAAAAAGATATGCATAACAAGTTTTCTCCAAACAGGAAATGTTTACTGGTCTAACTCATTTTTTAGATTATTGATTATTTGATTATCTAACATGTAAGTAAAAGACTTTGGACAGAAACAAAAATCTGATAATTTACACAGTGCAAACATCCTAGTAGATGGAAATAGAATTTTCAGTTTCATGCCATACATTTAGATAAATAAAAGGTAAAATTGATTAAAAATTGAAAAAAAAAAAATCTCAGGAGCTAAATTTGTTTTTGAAAATTGGGGATGAAAATATTTAAATAGGAAACCCACTGCAGAACAAAGAGCAGAACTCCAGCAATTAAGTTTTCTTTTCTTTAATTCTTTTCTGATTAGTTATCCTGCAGAGAAATGATGAGGTTTTTATGTTACGCCTTTATTAAGTTAGCGTCCCGATAAAAACAGTATTATGCAGTTCCGCTTTAATTTCTGTTTTGTCCACAGACACACGTTTGAGACATTGTGGAAGGTATCGTTTTTCGCAGTTAATATAGTGGAGCAAAAGCAAGTAATCATTCCTGGTTGGGGGGGAAAGGTACAGATAACAGCAAAACAAATAACAAAAGATGCAAAATGATTTTTAAAAAGAAAAAGTAAAATAAAATAGTCCCACTAAACACAGTTGGACATCAGTCAATTTGATGTTCCTCTATTTTCCTTAGAAAATAGACATCCAAACAAAAACACAAAACAAAAGGACTTGCACCACTTTTGTATTATATAAACAGTGATCAGGCCACGCCAGTGTTGTGGACCAGATACGATTAGCTGTGCTTGTAGTTCAAAAGCCCAGCACAAATTCTAGTTACTCCGTGCAAGCATATCTGCACATTCACAGCTGTGTGTTTAAAGATAAACTGCTATATTCCACATGCAGGGAAATGCTATTTATTCGGTGTAATGAGCAGATATTAAGGAGAAAATGAGAAAGTACAAAACAGAGGGACAGAGAGGAGAATAATAAAAAGTGATGATAAAGGTAGAAGGAGGAAGAAAAATAAGGACAATAAAGTTATAAAATAGCCAGTTTTGTTTCTTTCTTGCTCTCTTTCTCAATTAAAGGAAAGAGCATTAGGGAATTTCTCTATCAAAAAAAGCATAAAAACAGCTTCAAATTTATCTCAGCTATAGAACAAACTTAAATACTTATCTGTAAACAATACCAAAGAAATCAGAGTTTTAAACAAAAAAAATGCTTTTGTGTTCGGCATAATACAGATGCATTTGTGCAGAAATGGAATGCAAGTTTTAGGAAAATATGAGCCACTTAAACTTAAATCTGTTTAATTTGGATTTTTTTTCTCTTTTGTGAATGACAAAAGGGTTTGATGCCTCTCTGGCTTGAACGATCAGAGAGAGGCACCCCCCACAAGTCTGCAATGCATGGATGGATGAATGGATGAGTACATTTTTAAACCATGAATTGTGGTGGTTGAAGACTTGAAATTGTAATGTGTATTGTTTTAAGATATGTATATTTGTTAAGTCACTGTACAATGTGACTTGTACGATGTGCATGGAAAATTTGGTCCAACCTTTCAGCAACAATAATCAGGTAGGCACACCTTTATATGACCACCTGCATGAACCATTAAGCCAAAGCAGGATGGATCCACATCTTGTTTACAGCAAATTCTTATTCCACCATCTGTGTGTGACAGCATGACATTTAAACTGAAAAAGAAAATACTTAAATTTAAGCACTTAATTATTACTGACCTCTTCTTAAACCAGAGAATAAACATGTTGACACTGCCCTTGGTATTAATTTAATGAGTACATACCTGTCTTTATACGGCATCCTAATTTTTGAAGTAAAACTGGTACCAGCTTTAGCCCTGGTATCCTCAGGAGTAGAGCTTCCTAGATGGCTCTGGTTACAAAAGTGTGGCTCAGTTCAAGGCTGATTCCTCTAAGATCTAATGAAAATATTATTTTTCCCCTCTTTCTGCCTCATAAGAGCCAGGAGGAGGGTCTTAGTGCTGTCAATCAATCTCGTGCCCATATGCCCCTTTGCTCTCCACTACACCACAGCTGGCACAGCCATTAGCACGTTTAGCAGTGAGTATATGAGGAAGATTGACAACACTAAGATCTTTCTACTGGCTCTGATTGGATGTATTTGGTCTGGATGACTCGGGAGTGGTGAATTTCTTCAGAGGGAAATAGCAGCTCAGGGAAGAGTTGGGGGATATCAATCTTTTCACAGATTATCCATCTCATGCGATACTGTCACCACATAGTCACAGTTTTACAAATGTAAAAACACACTTTTATAAAAGTTACACACTGCACCTCTGGCAAAATACAGATGCACAATACATACTTTCAGAACTAGTGAAACTGGATATCTGACAAACAATGAAGCTATGTGAAGACCGGAGAACTAATAAGACAAAAGAATTAATGCTTCTTTCCTGCGACTTTGGAAAGTCACTGCATCTTAAACACAAAAGCTGTCATTTTGCACAGCAAAACAGAGCAGATAGCCAAACATTCAATTCTACACTGACAAAGCTCTGCATAGCAAAGGCTGTGCCAAATTCTATGGATACCAAGCATGCAGCCAATACGTAACTGGGCAAAAACATCATCAGTTTGCATTTGACTTATCAGAGCTAAGCCTTCTTTTGTTAAATGATTGATGATTTTTGAGTTGGATTCAAGTCTTAAAGTTTATTACGTTCGCAATGGCTTACATGTACCAGAACCTTTACACAAACATTTTGTTTCCGACATGACTCTGCTTGTCAGTAAAAACAACAAGTGTAATTTAACACTTTAACTGTAAGTAGAACCAGGGAGAAGAGAAAAAAGCACAAGTCATAAAGAGAGGTAAATTGGACACAAGTTCTCCAGAAAGAAAAAAAAAAAACTTTACATTTTGAAATTAAAGCAAAAGCACTTAGAGAAAGTATTTGTTCCTCTTGAATGTGCTTTACATTTTGTCTCATTGCAACCACAAACTTGTATGTTACTGGGATTTTATGTGCCAACACAAACTTTCACATAAATAGAAAAATGTTTTTTTTTTTTATGTTTTTGCAAACATTAATCCATAATTCAAAAAGGAGTGATGCAAAACTATCAAGACATCTACCTGAGCAGACGGGCCGAGAAAGATGAGCATGAATCAGACAAGCAACCATAACCAGGGTTACCTTGCTCTATCTAAGTAGAGCATGGCAACCCTGGAAGAACTGTGGAAATCCATGCCTTGGGTGGGAGAATTTGGGAAAATTATCAATCTTGAATTCCCTGGCCTACTTGCAAAATGTAGGCAAGGAAAACTAAGATTGCAGATGAGCAGATCACACTGAGTTCACCATTACAGGGGTGAAATCTGGGGTGACAAGATTGGACGGTGCATGCATTTCCTTAGGAGGAACATAGAGTCTGGTAAGAACTGATGGGAAAAGGATTGATTGAAAATGGAGGTCAATCCTTTAAGTGTATGAGTTAGTGCAAATGAAAGGACAATGAAACCTGCCTTACAGCAGGTCAAAATATATATAAAAAAATCAACATTACCTAAAATGTAATGATGTAAAATGGAGCTCTAATAATTTACAAAAATTGACCAGAGAAGAACACAGTTTAAGTGAGGAATTGAGGAAGTACTTTGATAGTTGATGTTAACTTATGGTCCCCATCCAGTTTGGATGAGTTTAGAGAAGAAAGGGCAACTGCCTCAGTTTCTAAATATAACGGTTAGTCCAGACATACCAAAAGTGTTTCAGCTGTAATTGATGTGAATGGTGTATTAAAAAATACTAGGGTGAGTTAAGGTGGATTATAACTCACTCATGCCACACTTTTTAGAATTGTATTGGTGAGAAAATGTAAACGTTTGTATTATTTTCCTTGCACTTCACCATCCTGCAGTTCTCTGTTTTGGTCTGTCTGGTAAAATCTCAAAATGCACAGACATCTGTGGCTGTAGCATAAATACTTTTACTGAACTATGTAAATTGCAGAAACATTTTTAGTAATTTAGAAGAGAAAATTATGCTGCCGAGCTTAGAGCAGGATATGAATCATTTGTCTTTATGCAAATTTGATAGGCTTCCATAAGGGATGACACACAAGTTACTTTGAGGATGACTCAGCTGTCTCCGAGTTGTGATCCTGCTATGCAGTTGGAATATGTACTTCCATGCCCTCCTGTTCTTCCTCTGCTCTTTATCTGTAACTTTGCCTCTTCTTCTTCCTTTCTCAAACTCTGTGGGAACTGTACCAGCACACTGGATACTGTCTCCACTAGTGATAGAGGCTGGCACTCTGAAACTGACACCTCTCTTCCAGCGCCCTCACATGCCACCTATTACAGCGATTAACAATGCTGTCAGTCTGAGTACCCCCAGCCCTACAGCCCTCCACACATCACATCTCCACGCCACTGTCCCCCTCTCCTGCATCCCAAAGGGGTTTTTATGATCGACGGACTGAGCGTTCTTATGAGTTGGGAGGAAATTGAGGCTGACGGAGGTAGGAAGTGGAAGTTTCTCAACATCTGAATGGGAAAGGCAACACATCTTGGGAGAAGTGAAGAGGCACTGTTACTGTCACTTTCTGTCGATAGTCTGATGATACAGTATGGACGGGCAGAAGCGATGATTTATGTTGTCATCGACTGTCTGCTGGGCTGAAGAGGCATGTCACTGCAACAAATGAAATGATGTGAGAAAGTCGTACACATATATTTATTTACCTAAATTTTCTGTGGTGTATACCAAAATGTTTACTCAAGTAAAAGAAGAACTACTTTAATAAACTGTTGTGCACGTATAAAGTAGCATAACTGACCAACGAAGCTTGATTTGCACTGCATCTCCAGTACATCATAAAATCCTTTCATACGTAACCTAGTGTGGGATTTGGGATGAAAATGGGTAGATGGAAGGATAGAGGGAGGGAGGGATGGATGGATAATGAAACTTTTGTAGAAACAAGTATCACTGCCATAAGCTGTTTGTGTCTGGTGCCTTTTTGATTAAAACATGTCGGTTCTTGATTCAGTAAAGTTTAGGGCATAAAAGTTTTGTACAGCAAAACTTTTTTTGCTGTAAAAAAAAGTTATGATTAATTATTATAAGTTTATAATTATAAGTATTGATTAATTATTGATTATTAATCAATAATAATTAGTATTATTGATACTAATTTTTAGTATCAATAAATTAGTATTTATTGATACTAATAAATATCACTTGATATTTATTAGTATCAAGTGAGTCTAATCATCCATCCAAATCAACTAAACAATGAGTTCACAAGTGGAAGATCTGCTTTAAAGTTAAGTAGCCAGTTTGGAAATGTGCCTAACAGAAAACATGTGGTGTCACTTAAAGAGGGCTCTGTGAGAAATCATAGGAGATCTTTTGCAAAGAAAAGCGTCAGTTCAAGATGTGGTATGCTGACAGGCCTTCACCAAAGGAGAGTGAATGTTGACATTGAATATAATTTTTCTTCAAAGGAAGGTTAAGTTTAGAAGTGTGCACATTTGTGAAAGGAGGCTATTGCACCTGGTTTTCGTTTTTACTGTCCTCCAATCAAGTGTTTGTTTTTAGGGTTAAAAATGGTCAAAACATCATGTTGTTACCACATACACACCCCTTAATTCTCCTTAATTGTGGTTAAAAAATATATATTGGATTCTTACTGTTTTTACAACTTAAAAATCTTTCTTTTTAATGGGCTGTATACGTTTTTGAAGGAATGTATGTAAACCACAAAAAAATACATACATAAAACAGATGGATAGAGAGACAGGTAGGTTTTTTTTTTTGTTTTCTCCTGAGAAAAGAACCCAACATTAGCACCACATTAGGCCTAATTGTGCTTTCTACAGAGAAACTACTTGCATCTCTGTGTACACCACATTTTAGGCTGAAATTACACTCAAATTTTCTTTACCCCTTTTTGTTAAAGCATCTGCTCCGGCACATCATTAATCCCCGTTACTGGACCAAAGACGTGCTAAAATAAAGGGCCATCTAGAAACCTTTGATCTTTTGTTCTTGCTTATGCCATTAGAGTGAAGAGCCACAGACAGTGGCTCGCTGCCAGGGGTTTGTTAGATCTAAGCCAACAAGGATGGCTCAGGTAGTCCTAATAGAATCTTTCCTGCCCTTATCTGTATTGACTTCAAACAGTGTGGGAAGCACGAATGGAAAACAGTCGGGGTTTAATTCCGAGGGTGAGGTTGAAGCGTACTCACAGGTTTGGGCTTTTACCACAGGCACGGCTACGGAGCCCTTTCTTCACTGTTCAGATCAAAGTTAATTCCCCTCTTAATTAAGATGAAATTGGATGAGAGCCGGCAGAAACTTGCTTTTGTTTTTCTTTGTGCCTAACATTGCAGGATGCATCTCAGGGTGAGGGTGCATCGGTGAGTGGAACAATTTCTTGTAGCTTTTACTCATAAGAAATATATTAGTACATCCTCTTAAACAATTTGTGAAAAAAAAAACCACAAGTGTATCAGAGGTGCTTCTTTGATCTCCCTTGATGACCAATCTTTCTACATGTGGACATCCAACACCCTGTAATGAGACTTGTTCTGCCAAGGCTTTTTCATGGCTGTGTCCCTTGTTGTGATGCTAATAAGCCCTTGTTACCACATACACACCCCTTAATTGTCCTCTTTGATCTTGTGCTAATTCTGCTAATTGGCAGCCCAATTTCCAAAAGTTAAACATTTTGCCTTCACACCCAAGGATGGCATTCTGTGAGCATATCCACAAGTGAAGAGATAAGAGGAATTGGCAAAAACTTTACAAAATTGTCCTGACTCTCTCTTTTGGTCCAGGCTGGATCAGGTGACTTTTTTGAACAACACAATAAAACAATACATTTTACCACTGTGTTGCTTCACTAATTTAGCTACATATTTAGGGCCCAAATGCATGTACAATTCAGCAGTTGAGCAGCAAGCTGACATAACATCATGCTCCTGACAAATGCAAATTATTTCTGCCCAGATGCTTTGGTTTTCAGTTGTTGCATACACACATTATGCACACGCATAGACAAATAAATGTACTGTGTGAGCAAGCTAAGCTTTAAACATGGGAGCAAAGAGCCACTGAAACAAAAAACAAAGCAACCACTTTGCCCATCAAGTTCTTTGCTGTGCTCCATCACAACGTAATTCTTAGTAAGAGTTTATATAAGTGTGGGCAAAATAGCTTAGAGTAATATGTCTCAGTATCACTATTTTTTCTTCAAGAATTTAAGGTGAGCTTTCGGTTTTCACTTTTTACTTTCTCGTGCATCAAAAGTTTTATTGTTTTTTTATTATTTTTTAATAGGAATGAACTCCAGGCTTAAACATTTTGGAGTGGAAAGCATGAATCAATTATTTCCACAAGTGTCTGGGAAAACAACAACAACAACAACAAAAAAAAAACAATAATTATGTCGTAATCTAAAACTGTTAGATGGATGCTCTTCTTCAGGCAATTGTCCAGACCACCAATGATCATTAAAATTGTCTGGTCCAAAATCTAGAAATCTGTGAACATAAAAACTGTGCTAAACATACACCGTTTTGGTAAAGACAGTCAATACCTTCTCTATGTTCAAATAATTTTTAAGTTATACTTAATGTAGCTAATTTTAATCTGACAATGATCAAAAGTGTGTTAGCTTTAGAAATTTTTCATTCATTTCATATATTTCCATGTAAATACTCAAAAATTCAAAGGGAAACTACATTGACTAAACAACAAAAAAAGCACAACATAAGGTGATATATATTTGCATATAAATTAAGTTTTTGTCAGGTTTAATAGTTTCTTTTTAATGTATCTTGTAAAAAAAAAGATGACTAAATGACAGTTAATTGGACTCGCCTACTAATTAATTTTTAATGAAAGCGGGCGTACAAATAACTAACTGATGGTTTGTCTATAAATGTGATGTAAAAGTAATGTAAACTGAATAATTTGCTCTGTTTTTGCATAAACATAATTTGAAATAGTAATGTTTAATGCACCTGTTAAAACCCTATAAGTACAAAGAGTAGCTGAAAAAAAATTAAAGTATCTATATAAGCAAAGTTCTTGTTTATATATAGTTTATATATAGATAAACAAGAACTATATATATATTAAACCTCTGGGATTATCTTCTTACTAAAACTTATATATCATATACTTAGTTCATGAATGAAATATATATATATATATATATATATATATATATATATATATATATATATATATATATTTTATTTTATTTTATTTTTTTTAATTGTGATTTAATATGCCACCAGATCTTATGAATGGAGTTCATCATTCCTTGTCTTCCACCCTTTTACAGGTATATAACTGGCCCCTTCCAATGATTGTATATTTTCTAAAAAAATTTGTTATATTTTATAAGATGGATTCACGCAATTAACCCCTAAAATATAAGGTGTCTAAAAAAATGGCTGTAATCTTTAGAATGCTGATAACGCAGAGAAAAGGGGAGGATAGGATAAGCTAAGGCAGAATACAGTAGAGCCAGGGGATCCGATGCCTATCGGAGCATGGCCTTTTAGCGGAGTACACTGACAGAGACGCCAGTTTGACGTACAGCACCCCCCATCCACCCCCAAGTGACATTTCTCCAGGGCAGGGAAGAGGGGACAAGTGTTGGATATAAAAGGTTGTTAGAAGGTGATAGTGTAAAATTTACAAGAGGTCTTCCTTATAACATAAAAGGAATGAGGTTAAATGGCAATTATTTTTGAGATATCTCATGTAATTTCTAAAGGTTTTGAATATAAAAGGTTTTCATTTACTAATTAAGTAGTGTAATTTTGATTAAAAGCATCTTGGCATTGTGTGTGTAAAACACAGCTTTTCAATGCTTCTAATATGCATTTAAATGCATCCACTAGGCTTTCTTTCAATACAAATTGTCTTTCTTCACCTAAAAGCAAAAAGAAATACATTTTGATTTATTGTACATTTTAATGAGTTTTCCCAAAATTGACATTTTAGCCGTTCTGTGTTATTTCTGGCAGCAGGGGATGAATTCACCTCATTGTACTTGTGAGGTTATCAAACAGACAAGATAGGAGTTTAGAGGTGAGGTGACGGCAAGGGGGTGCTTGTTTATTGGCTAGCAGGTCATTAGCATCCCATCCATTAGTAGAATGCCAACCTCACTGCCCCACTCCATCACTCAGTCCTCAGAGACAGACTGGCTGTCAGTGCCGAGAAGCAGCCAACAGGCCTTAGACACACTGAGCAAACACACCAACTGCCAATTTTTGGCCCGTCTTTATTCATCTATCTGCTGTTTGAAGTGGAAGAGGAGAAGACCTGTCAGCATATGGAGACAAAAACTACTGTAAAAGGTTGTGCAGTCATAGAATTGCTTAACCTACTAGCCTATTATTTGAGACTTTGACAAGAATCATCTTTATATGTCTTTAGGAAACCTGAAAAGTATCAAACTAATTAGTGCATAACTAACTTTTTGTTTTTTTTATCTTTTTTTTTCTTACTACTTGAATCTGGAAAGCTGTTTAAGGTTTAAACATTATTTTCTTTATTTACAATTCTATCCAAACAATAAGCTAGTGATAGTTTGTTCCACAGAAGTATTTAAGGTAGAAGAATGACAAGGTAATTTTGTAAAACAACTACAAATGTCATATATAATTTAAATTTTCATATATGATTTTTAATATATTTTCAAAAAAAGTCTGAAAGATGTTAAAATTTGCATTCTGGTACCTGAAGTCTGATAGTGTGAAGTAAAACCCAGAATAACAAACTACTAATAGAAGTTGCTTACACAGTAAAATTCATTCATAATACTTCAACTTCAAAAACATGTCCCTTTTGTGATGGTAGTCTCATTTAATGCATTAAACCCTGGGGTTGTAGCAAGACATTTTTTTTTTTTCCTTTCAAGTACAATTATGAAAAATGTAGCAGATTTCTGTATTCAGCCCCCATGCTGTTCCCCCTAAATAAAGTTCAACCAAATGCTTACAATTTTCTTGTCACACCAAAATTCTACGCTTTAGGGTTTCTATCACATGAAAGCAAAAATAAAATCATTAATGTTTGCAGTGTAAAGACAAAATCTCAAGGGAAAAAAAAAAATCAAAGGATATGAAGGCATTTCCAAGGCACTGCGATTACTGTTTACATTACATTATTTTCTGTCTATAATCACTATTGCAGATAAACTTTAAATTAATTCACATGACAGAATGTCTTACATCCAGATGCACTGAGGCTGCAGCAGTGCATACAGCCTTACTTTGTATTAACAAGCTAACAGAAGATGCAAATATTTACGGGAATAGCGGTGGTGTGCTGCTTGAATATTGGTGGAAGAAAGTAGGTGTTCTTCAGTACGTTTATGTTCCACTCTTCTAATCAAATCATTCAGCTGATGCCAATGTAAATGATTTATCACGGTGAACTATTTTGACATATGCACCTGACTTCAGTGAAACAATTAATCAGTCTGTCACTCTGACACCAAATGGCAGATGAGCTTAGCAGATAAGGATATTGCTGTTGCTAGCTCATTTGCCTTAATATAGCTCTCTTCTGGAGCTAGTTTAGGCTCTGTGCAGAATTCAAAATTCTCTGCCACGTCTTATCTTCACAGTTGCACACGTGAAAAACAATGAATGAATAAAATGATTGCCATGTATATTTCATTTGTGGTTCATGATAATGGTGCATAGACGTACACAAAAAATGGGAAATAGGAACCAAAAACAAAACAAAAAAAAATCCTGATGATAACACAAGGTCTTGTGGAAATGTAATTTCCACAGGGATTTTTTTCCACAGTTTTGAAAGTCATTTCAAACCTCCAGCATATTTGAATTCAAGCAACAAAACAACATTTAAAACAAATATTTTTTTTGTTGACTCTTCTTTTTTTCATAATGTTAACAGCAAAGTTATGACAGAAGGAGATGGCAACCGAAAAAAGGTAGAAAATACACGCTCTAGTTGGTTGAATCCTCTGTTATTGTTTTGTTTGTTTGCTTTGTTTAGATTTCTACATTCCTTCCTAGTTTACAACACCGCAAGTGTGTACTTAGTGGGGACATAGATTCCATCGGTTGTTGTGCTGTTTAATAAAGATTGCTGATAGCAATATACACACAGAAACTTTAAGCTGCATAGTTTGAATAAAATAATTAAAAAGTACTCCAATGCACACATTTATGCACAGCCAGACACACCAACTGTCTTGTGTCTGGACCACCTGGCTGATGTTAAAATTGCAGCGTGCTGGTGTGTGTGTGTGTGTGTTTGTATAAGTCCTGGTCGGCACCAGGGAGAAAGTCAGACTAGCCTGTCAGGCCCCCGAGGGCCCTCGTTGGTTGAGTGTCCATTAGCCTGATGAGGTTTGGCAGCTCATGTTGCTGGAGTTACTGTTAAGTTTCAACCCTCCTCGTGGCTAGGCCTAATTAAACCTAGACCTCAGACCTAATTCAAAGCTAATTAGCTGTAGGGGTTAGCTACCACCACCGCAGGCTGTGATGGGTGTTGTGTAATATGTGTAGTAAGGCGTGTTAAATGGCAGTTATTCAGTGGGAGACCAGCTGAATTAAATGAACTCACCATATGCAATTTAGATGATGTTTTTTAAGCAAAGCAGTTAAAAGTCTGAGCAGCAGCACGAGTGCACAGAGGTTCCTATGCTCGGAAAAGCCCCAGTGAGCCCTGAATATCTAGATTTTCCAGTAGGAATTATATCTCTAGCAAACATGCAGGGGAATGATATTATGGTGAGCTCGAGTAAGTCAAGAGTTTGCGCATTTTCCGTGCACAAAGAAACCAACTGGCCCGACTGAATTTTTGTAGAAGCTACACAATAAACTGTCCGACCCCTGGGAAAGGTCCTATGGTTTCCCATTAAGCCGTACTGACAGCTTGACATTTCCCAGGGTAGAGGGTTCTGATTCAGGTATGTTTTATTCATCCTATTGACTTTACATTGCTGCCAACCCAGACAGAGAGCAAAAGCTTGAAGTGTAGTAGGCGGCAGTGAAAGGGAGAGCTGAAGACACCTGTTGTTGTTGTGCCTACTGCTCAGATAGCCAGGTACATGTCAGAGACAACCAGGTGACATGTACACAATGCTCATCAACATGCAGACAGAGATTGGAAGATTTTGCCTGAACAGAAGGTATAAATCTCCTGCTTTACTAGGATGACTTCCAGCAGTCTGGTATTGTGGAGGTGTGGGGAAGGCCTTTACTAACAGCATCACATGCTTCTGATTCACACTTTAAGAAGCAGAAATATAGCTGAATTAATTAAGCTAAACTGCAAACTGTGACTCACTGAACTTAAGTTTAAAAACATTTATTTTCTGGACACATATGCTGTGCCAACTCAAACTTGCATGAGGTATTAAGCACCGACTTCATCCTCAAGCAGTTTTTCTTTAGCATTTAGAACTCCCTAAAATAGGTTAAAAAGAATAAATTTGAGGGTGTGACATTTCTGCGTACAATGCTGCTGTATGTACAATAAATTATTTATGGTATTATAATTAGGCGTGACGCCATCTTCCACTGAGATTTCAAACCCCTCCAGTGGACTCAATCAATTCTGAACTTGTGTTCAGTTTAACCTGCCAGCTGTCAATTAAATTAGCTGTGACTTTAACTACCAACAGTACAACAACACTTTGTATTGCCTTGTTGCTGAAAATGTGCTATATAAAGTTACCTTTACCTTTACTAGCATGCCATAATCAGCTGATCCAAAACATGTATGCAAATAAATAAATAAATATCAAAATTATTTTTCTTTAACCTCTCCTTCAGGTTTCCAAATTTCATTTTGTCTGATTTTTAACTCGTTTCATCAGGGAAAAGGACTTGTTCCTTTTATCAATGTATGCTCACTTGGGATCTTTAAATCAAATGCACAGCATAGGGTTGATCATCTTGTATAATGAGGCTGTGCTATATTTGTTATTTTATGTTCAAGCACAGCTGCAGGTGACATCTGAACTCAGAAATTATTGTGCAGTTCATGTCCTATGAAACGCCAGACTGGATATAATTAATTGCAACCTACTTCATACGGTTTACCTCTTAACTCTGAAACGAGAAAAATGCTGTCATGCCGTGTCATTCTGACAAAATAATGTCCTGCAGAACTTGCTTTGTAAGATTTAGACGGTGATTAGAGTAAAAAAAAAAATAAAATAGTGACTTATCTCAGATTTCTTGCTCTTTGGCAATCATTTCCAGTGAACAGGTAATTGATTCCAGTACAACTTAACTTGGAGAGGGCCTAGTTTAATGCTGTGTTCACAAGCAATCAGGGAAACAAAAAGCAACCAGTTGCTAAACTTTTACAGTTGCTTATATTATTGTGAAATACAACCCCCACATAAGCACATGAAGCTTTTTGTTTTTATTAGCCCAAATATATGACACAATTATCTTTCTCTAGGGGCCTCCACAGCTCAGCTGGGAGCTCCGAGTACGTGTTTAACCTGCCAGTACCCCTGCCCGGCCTCGCACGTTGCGTCTATATCTTTCTTTTAAGAAGCTGAGGTAGGTTTATTTATTGTGCTTCATAAAAGAGATGGCTGATTTCTGATTTCTAAAACTCCAGCTTCCCTTGATTCTAAAAAAAATAAGTAAATAAATAAATAAAAAATCTCATCCATGATCTTTATGTTTCCAAATGTTACAGAAATCTTTCCAGTGCTTGCAAATAAGGCAAAAGCTACATTTGTACTGAATATAATTAAAAATGTTTTTTTTTATTATATCCAAATTAAAATAAAATTTATTACACTACATATTTATTACACTTCATTATTTTATACTTTGGTAGGTTTTAGCTAAAACAAAATGTTTGCACTAATATGCAGTTTCTGTAAAATGTTAAAATTATAGGCTGTATCTGAAGCAAGGCAGACAGACTTTTGTGTGACTTTCAGGCCAGTGTGAGGAGCAACATGAATCTTCTTTTGGGAATATTTTCCTGACATATTCTGGACATAACACAATTCAGTAAGCGCTCCCCCTCATCTCCAGGCATGTCACGTGGGTTTGGTAGCCTGGAGCCGTGGCAGAAGCCTCCTACTGGACAAAGCACTTGGAGCAGGGGAGACACTGTGGGCCTTGTTCCCTTTCTGCCGGCTCCATGTCAAATGGGTGTTTGCTTTCTGGGAGGACGAAGATCCCCCCTGGAAGGGTAGCAGCACGCAGCTTGCACTCAATTCAAAGTAGCGACACAGAAAACCTGGATTTAGTTTAGGCACATTAGGGATCAGACTTTGCCTTTCAGTGGCTAGACATGGTTTCATTTAAAGAAATAAAAATGAAACGATTTACAGGAACTTGTTCAGGATTTTTGAAAAAAAAGTTTAGGTTAAAAGGGTTTACATATCCACACACATACATATCTATTTGCATTCATATCAGCTTGTAGTAAAGCAATTGCAGTAAAACTGCTTTACTACAACAACTGCTATCTTTCTGGTAGTTGACTTACAATCACTCAGGAACTATCACATTAGTTTCATTCTCCATGGCCAACTAATCTGACTTTCTCTTCCCTGACAGTTGCCCAAAGAACAAAGCAGATAATAACTGTCTTAAAATATGGGGCAGTTCTCGTTATAATAAGGGAAATTTATGGGAAAATACTAAAATGAGAGTACAGCGGGAAAGAGGGGTAAAATATTTTTCCAGCCAAAGCGGGAGTCTTGACAGGTATGGTGGTGTATCCAAATAACTCTGCAAAAATCATTAAACTAAATTACACATTGGGATGCTAGTTACATAAAAGCTGGTTTAATCAAAGGGGAAATCAATGTAAGAAATCAAATACCTTTTGTGTGAAAGACAGTTTCAAGGATGCGTAAAGTTCTGTTTATTTTTTTTTCCATCAAAAAAAGAAAAACAGTGTGAAACAAACAATAATAAATTATAGAGGAATAGTGTGGAACACACAATAAAAGTGCAATGGGATTACTCCAGCAGTTTGTATTTAAGTGTTTCGATCGAATATCAGCAGAGGATTAACAAAAAGAAAACTGTTATTATTATTTAAGTTTATTTGATAGGGACAGACACACATCGACAGACAAACTGAACAGAACAGCAGTCCCATGTTTGCGTGATAGTGCAATAGCAACAGCTAATCCACAGCACTTGTCCCAATATGGGCTTTAAACAGCATATCTTAAAACTAGTAACGATTGAAGTAGCAATCATTTAAAATACCATGACATAATGTTGACAACGTATACACAGTTATGCATATAAACAAGTGAAACAAAAGACATTAAGAATGGATACAGTTCTGTTTTTGACATAACCGGAGTTTTGTTTGTTTTTTGAATATACTGAAACTGGTTACAGACTTTAAATCAACAGCAAGTGAGTTCCAAACCGCAGATCCTCTCACGGACAAAGCACTTTGAGCAAAAGTGGTTCTTCGAAAAAGTAGATCGGAAGTGAAAAGAATCTAAAGTGAGAAGCGACTACTGAAAATCCTGAATGCTTGCTAATTTCACTCTTAACCAAAGGCGGGAGAAAAATAGGATGAAAATCCAAAACTTTTTGCGGTTGAGCTTCGACCAGCCACACAGAAGAAACACCAGCTTCTGAAAACGATTAACATAACCGCTAAAAGCAGATCAGGTATGATTTTAGGATTCTGAAAAGAAAGAAACTATACCGTTGCATCCTTTTATAACAAGTTTTAATTCATCAGTGTCTAACATCCTGGTTTTTCCTCCCCTGACCACATTTTAAAATCTCATTCTGTTAAAAACTATAAAATATTTCACAATATTTCTAAATATGCACATAATGTGCTCTTTAAAAAGATAGTGATCAGATCAATAATTTTGCTAAGTGAAAACAACTTTAGCAGGTAAGACAGTAACATTTTAACTACTTAGAAGTTCACTTAAAAAACCCTCAATGATCCATTAAACGGCTGCAGTAGGTCTCATTTGACCTAAAAAAAAAATAAAAACTTGTAAATATATAAAATACTTTAAAACCAGTTACATGGCTACGTGTTATTTAGAATTCAAAGCGATTGAACCAAAGACTAACAGAAAATACTAACTCCCCTGACAAATTCTGGCCAGGCAGGATGTTCAGAAGTGTCGAGTGCACTCTCTTTTCTGTCTTGCCTATCTGAATGTCCCCAGCGTCTGTCTCAGTCTCACCAGTGTCCTTGCTAGCGCCCTCGGGTGAACCAAGCCATGTCAAACCTAAATCCATCAATCACTCAGCGCCAGCCATGGGGGGGACAGAGGAGCTGGCAGAGATGGAGGGATGAAGGCAGTGAAGAAGGGGGTAATGGGAAAGGTAAAGTAGAGCCAGCAGTTCACCCTTTCAGAACATTCTTCCTAGCTGCTGTCTCCCTCCATCCACAGCCTTAAGAAATTCCGGACTTTAAAAGAGTTTGGAGACACTTGTCAGGTCAGAAAAAGGCATTCGCAACTGGTTCTAATCAAAAGGCTCGCAGACCTAAGCACATGTTCGAGGAGAGGAAAGTCAAGAAAAAAGGGAGGCAAACAGAGAAGAAGAGAAAACCGACATGACTGGGGGAAAAAAAATGAAGAGAATAAATTGAAAAAGGGAGATGAGAAGAAAAAAATACAATGAAAAAGGAGAAAATAAGATCGTAAGAGAAACAAAAGCCAACAGAAAGAGGTGACAATGTTGTGGATGAGCCAGCAGGTATATGTGTGTCCAGCAGAATGAAGTGGCACTGTCATAGCCTTAACTTCCCCCACAGGGTGCTTCTGATTAATTGTCCATTCAGCTCCTGTGATGGCGACTACTTTAACCAAGGCTCCCAAGACACTCACTCATATCCCGTACTCCATTGGAGCTGCTTCGCTCTTCTCCCCTGTACCACCCCGACTGGCTGCCCTTCTTTGACTATAATTAGGAGATTTTTTTTTTTTTTTTTTTTTTTTTACTTTTAACCCCTCCATCCACTTTTTTTTTTTTCCTGTCATTCTGCTACAAATAACCTTACATCAGCACCCCTTTCACCTTGCCATCGGGGGATAATGTCTCTCTACGGGAGAAAGATTTTGGAACAAAAGCAGGGAGGCTGAAAACAGCATGATATGCAGTGTGCTCCCCCTTGTGTGTTTACACATGCTCTGGTGACTGGCTGAGATAAAGCACCCCTGTCACAGGTAAACACTAAAGCACAGCAAAGCAAAATGGCAAGGTTGACTTTAGACCTGCTTTGCACTTACTCAGCTCTTCTCCTGTTTGATATTGTCTCATATCATCAAACGCATCCTTTTATTCAAGAAGCACCCACTCATGTAATGTAAAGCTTTTTACTGTTATTTATAGTTGTGGCAAAAAAAAAAAAAAAAAAAAAAAAAAAAGATAATTAAAAACTTTTTTTTTTTTTCCACAAAGAAAAAATTGCTTGTGTTACTCTAAATTAAATGTTTGGTATAAATTATAGCTTCCCTGTAAGCAGCACAATTGTCCATTCATTCTCCTCTCTTTCTGCGGCAGAGCAGTGGCATCCAACTGGATGGCTATATACCAGCTCCCAAAAGCAGCCAAGGTCAATTGCCTTCCTGGTCCTCTCATCTTGTGCTTTATGTACCTTCACATCCAGGGAAAAAGAGCTGCGCTATTTCTGCTCTGCTGCAAGGTGACTGCTGCTTCGCAGGAATCATAGTCACACTAATGCACCTGGCTGGAAGTAGTGCATCAGTCAAGGTTTCCTTATATGTAAAAAGTAAATAAATTGCTAGAAAATATGAAAACATAGACATAAATGCTCTCTGTTATTTTTTCCCCCCGCTGATTACACTCATATCTGTTCTGAGTTTTATCTAAAAGTTCTTAATGGGGCTGTTAAAAGACTACAGCTCGACTGAACAAAACAATTTTTCCAATTTTCCAATTTTCCAAGCCTAAACAGAAGTTTTCCTACTTCCTGACATGTCACATTTTGCTGTTATCATAAACCTGGATGTTGTTGTTTTTAAACAGTTCAACACAAATTGTTGCATTGCTGTGAATTGAGGAAGAAAAAAAAAAACACACCTGAAGATAAAAAAAAGAAGTGTCCACACAAAGAAAATCAGAAATAAAACATGGCTCAAGTTCTATGAGTTTGACAGGCTACGTCTGTGAACAATACAGAATGTGCTTAACGTCATTGTCCAAGTGGAAAGTAAACTTCTGACGGGTATAACAGGTTTTCTTCCAGCACTGCCCTGACTTTAGCTCCATCTCCCCAACAATTGAAACCAGCTTCCCTAACTCTGCTGCAGAAATCAAACCATCAGCATAATGTTGCCATGTCAAGGGATGGTGTGTCCAGGAAGATGGGCAGTGTTAGTTTCTGCCACACACAGTGTTCTGCATAAAGAGTTCACTTTAGACTTATCTTACTGGAGCACCTTCAGCCACGTTTGCTTTTTTTTTTTTTTGCAGTGTGTGTAAAACTGTAAAAAAATATTTCTTATGGTTTTCTTTCAACAATGACTTTTTTTTTAATTCTCATTATTCAAAAAAGATTTCTGTGAGAACCAAAATATTATCCCTGACATTTTATGGTGCATTTCTTGCCCTTCCATGATGATGATGATTTCTAAAATATTCTCCAACAAAACTCTGAGGCCTTCACAGAACAGCTCAAATGTAATTATACACAGGTATCAACTACTTAACTCTGTGACTTCAGAGGGCTATTTTTTCGATTTTATTTAAGGGTGTGTGAGTGAGGGGTGCTGAATACAAACTGCATGGCACTGAAATGTAGTAGCACTGACGGATTTCAAAAGCTGTAATTGGCCACAATGTGTAAAAGCTATGGATCAACACTTTCACATAAATCTTTGCTCCACCAAACAGTGATCTTCAGATATTTTTAGGTTTGTATGCTCTGCTTTTGGAACCAAATCAATATTCTCGTTAAAACATCTCAAACCAATCTCTGAGAAATAAACTGACTTTTTCTTTAGCATCTGCGATTAGCATTTTGTAAAAAGAAGTGTGCTAAAATATTTAAGGAAGAGTGAAACCAAAATATTTTCCATCTTGAAAGCTGAAAAACATTCACCCAGTAAAAGATGAACAGTTTGTGCTTTCTACATTTTATTTTGGTTTTTTCCCCTCGGCTTTGTGGTTTCGGCATATTTCACAGCGTGGCTTATCTCTCCTTGCAATATTTGATTCTTCACATCAAAAAAAGATAAATACTGACTTAATTCAAATCATCAGATAAAAAACTCATTTTGTTCAGGTATTTTTTCCTCTACATTTGTCGAGGATATTGAGACATGTAATTATTCTGGTCTTTGGTGGCATCTTAGGGCTATTATCTATAGCATCATCTTTAAATTATGACATTTTCCCTCTGTGTGGTAAATCCCTAAAATATTTCAGAGATTTCTGTTATTTCGTTACACAAGCGACAGCATGTTTGGCGCAGTCATTTTTCATCTGTGCATAGATAAACTGTTTTCCAACCAATTCTGAAAATTGCCCCCCACCTCCATCTCACACTTGCTCCCAAATGCCTCCTTACAGCTGCTATGACTGACTGCAAACTCATTTATTACAGGTCACAAACACCAAGTGCTTCATTTAAAAAGGACATTCCACCTCACCCCGCCCCACTCTCGTACGAGTGAAAAATTGACCTGCGAGAATAGCATGCGGGGCACACCGGCCCATTAATTGGAGACCAGTAGCACCCAAAACATGGCATTGGGGATATAGGCCACGAGGGTGAAGCAGAAAGACACATGCAGCACTTCGGTCACATCTTTTATTCTACTACAGTTATAATAGTTTACAAAAGGCACTAACATACAGTGAAATTAGGAATTTTTCACTGGAATATGCAACATGTCAAAACTTTGTAGAATCGCATTTTACTGCAATTAAAGCAGCCCATTTTGTTATATGGCAAATCTCCACTAGCTTTTTTACATTTCAAA
This sequence comes from Poecilia mexicana, assembly GCF_051168715.1. Taxonomy (NCBI): domain Eukaryota; kingdom Metazoa; phylum Chordata; class Actinopteri; order Cyprinodontiformes; family Poeciliidae; genus Poecilia; species Poecilia mexicana. Next base: position 45,951,142 of record NW_028263371.1, on the reverse strand, counting down.
TAGTTAATTTCAGGAACTTTCAAAGCTCAGTCAAATTGGACCACATAAGAACATCCGTCTTCAGGTTTTGCCACAAATTATCATTTGGATTTAGGGCTCAACTTTGACTAGGCCATTCTAGCACATGACTATGATTTGATCTACTTCTATTGCAGCTCTGCATTAATGTTTATATTTATTACCTGCTGTAGGATGAATCTCAGCTCCAGTCTCAACTTTATTGCAGCTTCTATCAGGTTTTCCATTAACTCCAACAAAGTCCTCTGTCATTAAGAAACACCCATGGAGGATAATACTGTCACTACTGCGATTTACTGTAGAGATGGAGTTTTTTGGATCACAAGCAGAGTAAATTTTCTGCAACAAAGCACTTACATACCAACAAGTTACATTTTGGAGTCATCTGGGGGCAGCAACTTTTTCCACTTGTTTGCTTACAGAGCTTGTATCAACTTCTAAACAGGATCTGTTTTGGCTTTTGCTCAATTATAACTTTCTACTTGCCATTCTTACATAAAAGCCAGATTTGTGGCATGTACACCAGTGCATATGTCAACATATTATTCTAATTGAGCTGATGATTTCTGCAGATCCTCCAGTGAAATGTGGGTCTCTTGGGTGGTTCAGTAAATAACCCTCTCCGAGCCTCATCTATTTTTTTCTCTCTTTTTTTGGTGTGCATGATTTATTAGGTCTGCAAGTGTGCTTCACACTTGTTGACGATGGATTTAACAGTTCTGTGACATACGTAGTGTATGGGATATCGTTTTAAAACCTCATCCTGCTTTGAACTGAACAGATACACAGACTATTAATGAGGTAGTTTCTTATTGGTTTAAAAGGGCTTATATTTGACAGTATAAGGAAGTGAATTCATATGAATGCCAAACGTTTTGGGCTTTCATGCGTTTTAAAAGAGGAAAACTGTGCAGAATTGTCTATTTCAAAATTATACTCTACTTTGTGTTTTTCATACAATAAAATATACATAAATATTTGGTTGTGATGTGACAAAATGTAGAAAGCTACGATGTGTGAACACTTTTGCCAGGCACTGTGGATACACTGTTTTACTGTGATAAGACTGAAAAACTTTAGAGACAGTAACTAATATATTTCCTTTGCTTTTACTTAGTTATAAGCCATTTAAAAGCAGCAAAAGTATTTTGCATATTTATTCAGATGCACAAAATACTAAATCAAGATTTAACATGAAGCTTACATTCCTCTGGCCATATCATTCAAATCCGTCTGTAATTACATTGTACATGCAGATTAGCCATGAATATTTTAAAAGGAGGATTACTAAAAGCGGAAAGAGACCGAGAAGGAAGGAGTTGAGAGAAATCAGCCCTCTAACATACACCCACATACGGAACTGCATGAAAAGCTCGTTTGAAGGTGGAGCTAGTCTTTCATGCCCAAGTTGTCAGCCTATTATCATCCTTTCATATATTTGCCACCATTATTAACTGTGAGCGGGAATAGAAAAAAAAAAGTGAGAATAAAACACATCACTCCAATATGTCAGACTGTCTCTTCAGAAGGAAGGTAGAAAAAAAACCCAAAAAAAAACAGCAGACCAACTCTTATCATCAAACTCTCATTCGAAGCCGTGGCGGTAATGAGTGTGTCTTAACAAAGATTAGCCATAATTTCCATTGTCATTTTAATGCTCCCACATTATGTGGAGGCTTACAAAGCCAAAGATGAAGGAAGAGGGTGGGCGGAGGAAGACGAACATGCAGACAGTGGAGCAGAGAAAGAGTCTCTGGAGCTTGCTTGGTCTGTCAGTCACCCCTCCCACCCCCCCAACCAAGCCTTCACATGCACACTGTTGGACACAATCGGTTCACACACAGACAAGCGTTCATGTACGTTGTTCACGCATGTTGTCACCCCATTTTGAATCTCTCAAAATGTGGTTGTCAAAAAGGGTCGGTGCCTGAAAGCCTCCTGCAGTCCTCCAGCAGGATAGACGGGCTTATTGTTAAAAGAGTAGCAGCAACAACAAAAGGGATCAAAAGCTTTGCAAGTTGACAGACATGCATGGCATGTTCAGTCCGCAGACAACTATATTGTTTAGCGAACATGCGACTGACGCTTTCAAAGGTCTAGAACATGCCCATTTGCTCCTACTATGTAGTGAAAGCTCAGGGTGACGGCAGGGTGTGTGGGTATATGTGTAAATGTGTGGGAGTGCCTTGTGTTTGACAACGTATGACGCGAGTTGGCATCAGTTAGCCCTGACAGCTTTAAGTGGATTCAGTTTGAAACAATGTAGTGTAGTGTGGTTATTCTTTTTACAGTTTTAGTGATTAAATGTTTAATGTTCAAAAGACAGAAGGGAGAAATAGGCAAAAAAAAAAGGAAGAAATGTGAGATCTGAATCAAATTTAAGGGTGTAAGCTATGTAAAGGGTATTCAACATTAAATTGAGATTACCAGAATTGTTCAGATGTTTTGAGGTGACGTTCTGTAAAGTTTTTGTCTGTAATGGTTTCCTTATTTGTAGCAGAAAGATTTCAGATCACAGTGAGTTTGTCACACACAGCATTTTAAATGTCTACTTCAAGGGAAGAAAAGTAAATTGAGATTACCAGTCTCTGCATTTGCAAGACACAGTGGTGGATACGGACAGCAAACTCCACCAGTGTAACATGTAGAAGCGCCAATGTTTAAAATCTATTATGACTGCATTACTTCCCACAATCATGAATATTTTAGACATATTTCAGTTTAATTGTCTGAGCAAAACAGGGTAAAAAAGCTTTACTTTTGAATCTGGTTTCTTAAGATATAAAAGTCTTGAGTTAAATTTGTAGTTTGTGTTCACTGTAATCCTCAGTCTTCGTGACAAAAATGTGTATTTTGTCATCATGTTACTCATCCAGGTTGGGATTTGTCACAACCTGGATGTGACAAAGCACATCCAGGTTGGGAGTGGGGATTAATATACTGAATAGTACATACTGAACAGCAAAGTCTTTTGATAACTTCAAGATTTTTAATGGTTCGTTAAAAGATTTAACAAGATTTTTTATTTACATTTCATTCAAATGAAAACAGAATTATGCAAATTAAGTTCATCTTAAATTCCATAATGAATGCTTATATACATATATTTTCTCCCAACATAATTTCCCAAGTTAATTTCTGCAAAGTCAATGACTTAAAGCAATTTGACGGTGCAGTAGAATAATTAGGATTTAGGTTGGCTGTATGTTATTGAATCTGAATATGTGTTCGGATTTTATGGTGGGGGCTGTGGGGGAGAAATCTGATCTTCTAAAAATGAATTTGGAGTAATTTGGATTCCAATTCCTGTCCAATTATAATTGCAAATGAGTTTGATCCGTTTGTGTTGTAAAATGCTGGGAATTGGTGCAACATAAATACATTGACCAAGTCTTAAAAATGTGGAAGTATGGTTGTGCTTTTTCTTTGAATAACCTCCTCAAAGAGTGAGAAGGAAACCCGCAGCAGCAGTCATGCAGGGATATCAAACTTTCTCAGAGAGAATGCATGTGTCCATATTATCTGGCTTAACGTCTTGGATTTTTGCTCACGTTGATTATAATGCAACACAGATAGAAGGTCTACATCATTGCAGAAGCTCTACATTGTGCTTTTTCAAACTCCCCTTGGAGGCCAGATGCACATATACCAACCTAATTAAAGTGCAACTGATGTATATTATAAAACATACCCAGTATGTCTGTGCCGATGAGAAATTGCTGCACTACCTTGTTAATGAAGGACTTCCGTTGTTGTGTATTTAGAACTCCAGAGCCTGAGTTATGCAGACTATCTGTCTATTTGCATTTCTCAAGTGTCTAGTTTCTTTTTTCCCCTTTCACAGAGAAAGACTCAAGCTTGCTCATCCTGCAGTCAACAAAAATAGAAAGTATAACAACAAAATAATACTGATGAGATGAGAAAGAGGAAATAAACATTCAATTTCTAATGTACCTTCTCAAATGCAATTTAATCTCACTGTTAGAGCCACACTTACTACAATGCATTTTGAATTCTAACATAGCCCAATTAAACATATTCACGACATTGGTGACGCATTGGTCCTTCTCTGACATCCCTCTCTAAAAAGCATGTTTAATAGCCAAGCTGACAATGATGCATGGCAAAACACATGCACATGTATGGCACATTCATAACTGCAGGTGATAAATGAGGGTGCACGAGTTGGTAAAGGTCAGAGAGGATATGATCTAATCATTTCTGCTGGCCGCAGACAGTCTGGTTATGAGCCCATCAACAAGTCAAATTGAAAAACTGACTCCATTCTTGTCCTCAGAGGAAAGAAAAAAATAGGACAACTGTGTTAAAACAAAGCATTTTGCAAGTAAGTAAAACAAGTTTAAGCACAACATTGCAGTAAATGAATCGGTAGCACCCCCCCCCCAAAAAAAAACAAAAACAAAAAAAAACAGTATTTATGCATTTTAAGTCACAAAAGTACTTTTGAGTAAAATTCTGCATACACTTCAGTTTCTGATGCACAAATCCAGCTTTGGTCATTTCATCATACCAGGTTTTTTCTGGTATATAAAATAGCAATCCACTCATGCCTGGACTGCCTTTGATGATCCTCATTAGAGATATATCTCTTCTAAAAACCATTTGCAATGGAATTTCAAAGTTAATTCACAGCACAAAATATTAATTGTTCACTGATCTCAGAAATCCCTTAAAAACTAGTATGAATGTAAGAGTTAGTCAGACACAACTGTCAGACGTCAAACAAAAAATGTTTACAGGGCCTGAAATTTGCTTCAGGATTCGGGGTATTGCACATTAAATTACTGATTCTTGGAAATCTAGTTTTTGTAAGGTGGAAAATTCCTGCATACAGTGTGTAATAACGTAAACGTTTGCATCGGTGCCACAAATTAAAATGAAGAACACTTCTAGCAGTCTAGCCTCTCTTAAAAAAAAAGGAAAAAAAAGCTGTTGGTTTTGCATGGAACACAAAACCATGCATTCTCTCTCTATGTCTCTCCTTCATGCTCATCAGCTGAAGGAAAGACTGCTGCTGAAAAGCACCATAAAAAAGTGATGGCAGTGAGGTAGATAATGACTCAAATACTTGGAACCTCCAACAGACACTGATCAGGTAGCATCAAAGAAAGATAAGCAACTCAAATAAAATTGTCTTCCTAACTGAACCAGAATATATCCAAGGCTTAAACAACAATGACTGAATAAGCTGTTCCATTTAAAAAAAGAGAGAGAGAGAGAGATTCTACAAAATATAAACTTCTCTGTGCATCTCAGATGATGTCTCTCACAGAGTAGTGGTGTAAAAGGAACTTCAGGACAATTCAGCAAGAAAAAGTTACCTTTAAGACATGCAGATGGAGTGTGAAGAGTCAATGTACGGAGGTTTGAACCTGCCAAAGTTGACAATAAATGTAGAAATAGATAAAATGGCTTTAAAATTGCGGTAAATATTCCATCCAAAATATATTTTTTTCCTAATTTACTTCATCAGTGTGATGTCAAATAATATTTGTTTTTAATTTAACAGTATTAATTTATCACAATTATTTATGTTCCATTTTTATTCTTATTGTTTTACAAATTAAGTTTCCTTTTTAATTATTTTTTTCTCATTTTATAAAATCCTGTATTTAATTAATAAATTTGTATTCATTGTCAAATTTCTTCTGTTTAACATAGTTTGTATTTATATATATTTTTTTAATCTAGAGAAGCTTTTTAAATCATACATCAATTAATTTTCTTATTTTTGTTTCATTATACTCTTTTGTTTTTACTCCCTCTGTTTGTAAGTGATAAACTGTCAAAAAAGTCTGGCCAGAAGAAGAAGTCTGTTTGGTGGTCATTTAGAGTCAGCTTCTCTTCTGCTGGTCAAAATAAAGATCCAACCTCTATGTTAGGAAAAATGCACAGATTTTATTTTTATTGCCAATTTTAGCAGGATCAGTCCTCCATAGCGCAAAATGAGCTTCGACAAATGAGCTAATTTACTGAAGAAACCGTTATTCTGGAAAGATAGGAAAAAGAGACACAGGAGGGAGAAAGAAGAGATAGAAGCAAGAGAGAATGATTAGCGGTGTAACCCAAAAAGTTAGGGAAAGAGGCAACAAATTACAGCATTATAAATAATTTACATTATCTCAGATGGCTGATCAGCAAAAACGTGTCAGGTGACATGTCACATTTTAACTATTTAAGATCCTATTTTTCAACAAAGTTGGATGGATAAAAACAGGAGGAGGAGTGGATCATGGAACCAAAAGACAATTGAGGGGATAGATAAGTAGAGAAGATTTAAAAAATGAATTTCAACCTTCTCTGGTTTAACCTCCTCTGGTTTAATAGAGCAGGTTTCACAATATTTTAAACACTTGGACTCCATATACAGTTGGAGGTTGGTAGGAAACCTTTGCTTTTTGAAAATGTTGGTCAGAATGATTATGTTTGGAAAACTTTGTAAATTTGGAGGTGGTAACTTTTTATAACCAGTGTCTTAAAGTAGAACCAGTGATCTATTTTAAGAACAAAGGGTCACAATATGTCATATTTAATTTGAGATAACTAGCTCAAACCTAAATAAGTGTCAAAACCGGTGGTAAAAGGGGGAATATAAACTCTTAATAAATTAATCAGCAAGTGAAATAAATTGAGAACTTTGTTATAACCAGAAAAAAGATGTTGGATAATAGCAATAAGAAACTAAGCTGAAAGCTCCTGTGATGTTATTATTGATACCAGTGATTTAATAGTATTGAACTTAAAATTATACCTACAAATTAAATCAAACTCCCATAAGAAAACGTTATTGACAGAAATGTGTTCGCCTTCCCTGCCCTTCAGACTATCAAACTGGGTATTCATCAATCCTTTTTTTGAGACAGTGAGGATTTACAGAGGACCCTGTGGTTTTCACCACTCACATTGAATCCTGTGTGGATTATTCATCCATAAAGTTGTTTTTTTCAACCATTTTATCTGGCTGAAGAGTGAAGTCCCCAGAGAAGACTAACACAATAAATTACAGTCTGCCTTAGTTTTGTCACTCTTGTAAAGAAGAGACGTCGACAAATGTTCAGCAATGAAAAGCAAAAATCCAAAGGCTTATATTTAATACGCTTTTCACACATTCTAAATAATAACATCTTGTCAGCCGTGAGGTGTTAACAGGATATTTTTAGTTTTTGTAACCGGAAGGAAAGGGTTTTGATCAAATTAAAAAGAAAATATCTTTATAAAAAAGGATCAACTGCCAAAAATAAGGGTCAAAAACACAAGGTTCACATTCCTTTTTTCAACAAATGGAAGTGAATTGGTACCTAATCAAAGACTGCCATTCTTCTAATATAAAGCCTAGTGTCAGCAGGGTCAAAGCTCCTTTAACAAGTGACAGCAGATATGACTGTAAGAGGGCTTTGTGACATAGTCGAGCAGTGTAGGCTGGTAAATGTCTCACCATTCTTTCGCCTGGCAGTAACTGGCAGAAGAAAACACGCAAAACAGAAAAGTATACAAGATGCCTCACTCTTTGTTGCAGAACCAGAAAAACTGAGACGAGGAAAAGAAAAAAAAAAGAAGAAAAGTCTTCAGTTCCCCCCCATTTTGTGCTCAAACCTTGCAAACATTTTGCATATACAATGGATCCGAGTAGTGGAAATGTTTCGTCAATTTCTCTCCTACAACCAGTCAGTGCAGCCGTGAGATAATCGCTAAACCAACTGAAAGGTTCTTCACCTACATTGCGCATCCACCTTTTCAATCAGCTGAAGGAAATATGAATTGCCTGTCAGTGAGAATGATTTAAAGATAACAGTTTGTCTATATTGATTTGAATACATGGGTTGAACAAGCAATGTACACACCTGGGGACTTGCAAATGCACTTTTATATGGGTTGTATAAACATTCATACACACAGATAATTTTTTTCAGAATGAGGCCACATGGTTTAGAAAATGGCAGCTCATTCCTGAGCTCCTATAGTTCCAGATTACAGCTGCAGTCAAATGAAGAGCTGTACGCTGCACAGCGACCCATGTGGTACGTATATTCAGCATACTGCAGACACAGTCCTCTACAACAGGAGAAAACGGGGCTGGTCAGAGATTCTGGCCCTACTTAAGCTTCTTCCTTGCCCAGGGGCCACAAGACATCCTGCCAGGAAATTACAAACACACCAGTTTTACAAGTACTATACGTAAAAATGGCATAATTTAGCAGTGTCTGGATGTTTTGTCTATTTTAGTAGTTTGATTCCAAAAGCGAAACCCCCAAATTATATTATGTTTATGACAGAGTGATATTTTTCAAGCAGCTTTATGTCATTTTGATCATTACCTTCTACTAATGATAACGCAGATCTCAGTTGAAAATTGTGTGGTAGGAAAACATGTAGAGAAGAAAAGCTTCACAAACAACATGGATAAGACGGATTTTTAAACAAAGCCAGTTCAACAGGACTGGATTGTTGCTCATAACACTAAATGCCTCAAATAAAAGTAAGTTTAGCATTTCATTCAAAAAGAAAAGAATGGAGAGGCACAGAACCAAATTTGCTTCAGTGTGATGCTTCTAGAGAGAGTGATGATAAATTGATATTGAGCCAATGAGTTCTATCAGTTTTTAAGTCAGCACAGCTACCTACCAGGAAATTTGTGCTTTATGCTTTTGTCTACAAAATCAAAAGGACATGCCAATTTCATTCTACATCATAACTTGGCACCTGCCCACACTGCTACAAGTACCAACATCTGATTCAAGGACCATGGTATTGCTGTGCTTGATTTGGCTAGCTGACTTAGCCAACCTGAAATCCCGAACTTAGTTGTAGAAGCATTACAGACAACTAAAAACTTTACCTCTGATATACAGTCAAGGTACTAGTCATACTTTAGTTTTTAAAAAATATAGACTTTCAAAGCCACTAATATCTTCCATCTTACTATTCCTGTGGTCTGATGATTTTTTTCTGATGCTAGGCCAGAAGGTCTGATTTATTTTACTTTATGGAACTTATAGTAAAGCAACACCGCCCCTTCCCAACATGTTGCTTCACAAAGCTGGCTTCAAAAAAGGCAATCAGGATTTCCTCATCTTACAGGGAAAAAACAAACAAAACAATTTGGCCATTTGGATATATTATTGGTCACAAAACGTGGACAAAATGTATATTTTACTCTTTTTTTTCTCCCGTCTTAGTACACAGGAGCTTTACTGAGTTACAATAAAAAAAATAAATACAGCAAAAGGAGAGGAAAAAGTTTTTAGAAAGTATTTTATTGAAAGTGCTTTTATTTTGATCGTCAAGGAAAATATTTTCTATCATGTACTTACTACAATAGTCAGGCAAAGTCCATGTAAGAGGTATGAAAGAAATTCTGCCCAGGGTGCCACCTAGATTTGAGCTGTTTCTGTGGAAAACGCCAAGTTATTTATGAAAACATAAACGCATAAGCAATTAAACATCAGTTACAAACGCAAGTCCATAAAAAAGGTGGCACTTTGAAGACAAGAACCACTAAAGCAACATAAATGGTGAAGGATTTTTACATTAATTCGTCATTATGGCTCATTAAGAAAGACAAAAGCATTCATTAAAAGAAAACCTCAAAAAAAATGAAAGAAAGAAAAAAAAAAGCATCTGTGAGACAAGCGCGTGAGTATGAGGGGCCGTTTAGGACAAAATTTACGTTTTGTCTCTCACACACTACCAACAAGTCTCGCATACTCCAAAAAAGTAGCCTCGCATACTCAAAAAAATTACGTTTCGTCTCTCACACACTACCAACAAGTCTCGCATACTCCAAAAAAGTAGCCTCGCATACTCAAAAAAATTACGTTTCGTCTCTCACACACTACCAAAAAGTCTCGCATACTCCAAAAAAGTAGCCTCGCATACTCAAAAAAATTACGTTTCGTCTCTCACACACTACCAAAAAGTCTCGCATACTCCAAAAAAGTAGCCTCGCATACTCAAAAAAATTACGTTTCGTCTCTCACACACTACCAGAAACTCTCGCACACTCCAAAAATTACGTTTTGTCTCTCACACACTACCAGAAACTCTCGCACACTCCACAAAAGTAGCCTCGCACACTCCAAAAATTACGTTTTGTCTCTCACACACTACCAGAAACTCTCGCACACTCCAAAAAAGTAGCCTCGCACACTCCAAAAATTACGTTTTGTCTCTCACACACTACCAGAAACTCTCGCACACTCCAAAAAAGTAGCCTCGCATACTCAAAAAAATTACGTTTTGTCTCTCACACACTACCAGAAACTCTCGCACACTCCAAAAAAATAGCCACGCACACTCAAAAAATACTAAAATGTCGCACACACACAAACGTTAACTTTCTCTCACACATACACTAACAGCTCGCACATTCACAAACGTTAACTGTCTCGCACACATACACTGGTACCAGCTCGCACATTCACAAACGTTAACTGTCTCGCACACATACACTGGTACCAGCTCGCACATTCACAAACGTTAACTGTCTCGCACACATACACTGGTACCAGCTCGCACATTCACAAACGTTAACTGTCTCGCTCACATACACTGGTACCAGCTCGCACATTCACAAACGTTAACTGTCTCGCTCACATACACTACTAACAGCTCGCACACACACACAGACGTTTATCTCTCACATACACAAGACTAAAGTTGAACACACACACAGTACTAAGACTCGTTTTTTGAATGTGTGAGAGCGAGACTTTTTTTGAATGTGTGAGAGTTGTCACGGAAGAGGCGGGGCATAATTTTTGGATCAAACTGCGCATGCGTAGATCCTAAACCATAAGTTTCGATTGTTGACTCACTGTATGTTCTATTACTTAGTATATTTGTGCTATATATATTTTAAATATATATAGAACGTTTAACTTTCTTGTAGATTAAATGTGCTATAGAAATAAATGAATTTGATTGATTGATTAAAAATAGCAAAATTGCTGTAGTACAATCTGTCCACTGGGTGCCAGCATTACAGGAATTATTAAGAGGTCTTGTGAGAAATTCTGTTCCCCCGTGAAAATCTGTTCCCCCTGTGACGGGAGCGCGCATTGCAGCCAGAGACGTGGATCCGGTGAATCTGACCATTTTCACGGCGCTTCTGATCGATTTCTCGGTAAAAACTACTCATATGATCATATCAATGTGTAACTTTCAGTTTAATCGGCAGCTATCAAAATAAAAATACATACATAAATAAACGAGGTCTGGTGTGGAGGTCATTTTTCGCTGTTTTGTGTTATTTTGAAAGCGAAGAAAATCGATCTTTTTTCAGCTTTTGTCTCGTAAGCCTGACAAATAAAAGTCAGTCAACAAACACAGGTTCCCAACACATAGTGTGCATTTATAATTTTTCATTTCTGATGGAGGAAGGAGATTAATATACCTGCAAGATCTTTTACTTTGTTTTCAAAATATTTGCACTATGTTTGACATTTGTCCTTAACATAGTTTAATATAAGGTAGCTATTGAAAGATAGTTTCAATATATTTATATATATTTAAAAGCACAAATATACTAAGTAATAGAACATACAGTGAGTCAACAATCGAAACTTATGGTTTAGGATCTACGCATGCGCAGTTTGATCCAAAAATTATGCCCCGCCTCTTCCGTGACAACTCTCACACATTCAAAAAAAGTCTCGCTCTCACACATTCAAAAAGAGTCTCGCTCTCACACATTCAAAAAACGAGTCTTAGTACTGTGTGTGTGTTTAACTTTAGTCTTGTGTATGTGAGAGATAAACGTCTGTGTGTGTGTGCGAGCTGTTAGTAGTGTATGTGTGCGAGACAGTTAACGTTTGTGAATGTGCGAGCTGGTACCAGTGTATGTGTGCGAGACAGTTAACGTTTGTGAATGTGCGAGCTGGTACCAGTGTATGTGTGCGAGACAGTTAACGTTTGTGAATGTGCGAGCTGTTAGTGTATGTGTGCGAGACAGTTAACGTTTGTGAATGTGCGAGCTGGTACCAGTGTATGTGTGCGAGACAGTTAACGTTTGTGAATGTGCGAGCTGTTAGTGTATGTGTGCGAGAAAGTTAACGTTTGTGTGTGTGCGACATTTTAGTATTTTTTGAGTGTGCGTGGCTATTTTTTTGGAGTGTGCGAGAGTTTCTGGTAGTGTGTGAGAGACAAAACGTAATTTTTGGAGTGTGCGAGAGTTTCTGGTAGTGTGTGAGAGACGAAACGTAATTTTTTTGAGTATGCGAGGCTACTTTTTTGGAGTATGCGAGACTTTTTGGTAGTGTGTGAGAGACAAAACGTAAATTTTGGAGTGTGCGAGGCTACTTTTGTGGAGTGTGCGAGAGTTTCTGGTAGTGTGTGAGAGACAAAACGTAATTTTTGGAGTGTGCGAGAGTTTCTGGTAGTGTGTGAGAGACGAAACGTAATTTTTTTGAGTATGCGAGGCTACTTTTTTGGAGTATGCGAGACTTTTTGGTAGTGTGTGAGAGACGAAACGTAATTTTTTTGAGTATGCGAGGCTACTTTTTTGGAGTATGCGAGACTTGTTGGTAGTGTGTGAGAGACAAAACGTAAATTTTGTCCTAAACGGCCCCTCATACGTGAGCATTCAGTTCAGCACACTCGTAAGAAGTCGTTCGCGCGCGTTCTGCTCGAGCTCACGCACGGGCGCACACTAAGGGAAATTGCCTTCTCCTTTTTTTTCCCCAACAGACAGAAGTTAATCCGCGTTTATGCCAATTCTCGCACTGATATTTGTATAATCCGTTCTTCCTGCGTTTGTCTGCAGTTCTCTTTTGTGTCGCCTTTACTGCTTTTTTGCAAAGCACATTTACATAATTTGGAGTTCTGCTGGCGGAATGGCAGAGTTTTTGTTGTTGTTTTTTTTGCTTTAGCGTGAAAGTGAATTACTCTCGTCTTCTCCCTCCTAATCCTGCGCTCCGCTGCTGGAACACGGGTGGGAGAAGTCCCGACACTCTTCCACTTATCCAAATTTAATATGCGCCTTACTCCATTTGTTTGTACACAAAAACAACATTGAGAGAATGCAAGACGTATAAAAGCACATATATACTTGGGTTTAAAGGCACGGGTCCAGCAAGAGTTCAGCCAACGTCATTATTTTTCCTACAAAACGCAATCAACGTCGCGTAGAAATTTACATTATTGCAACTAAATGTGAGCAAAAGGGCAGCTTAGAGCAAACTTTCGAGGATTACTTTTTATTACTTTCACTCCTTAAATTTAACTCTCGCACAATGTAAACGGTTTAAAAGTTAAAATGTTAAACTTACTTGAAGAACAAGGGGATACATTTTGAATGAACAAATAAAAACCACAAGAACAAATTGGCATTGCAAGAACAAATATATAAATATATGTTCTGATTAATCAGTCGAATGTATAAATAGTTCCTTTTTTGTATTTAGCGTGTTATTTAATTATGAATTTTCATTCTTAATTAATTCCTACAAAACAGTAAATCAACACCCAAGAAGCGGAAAGAAGCAAATGTACTTGTACTCCCTGTTTTCATTCCAGTCCGAGCTCGATTTTCTCGTTTTTTTTTTTTTTTTTTTTTTTTTTTTTTTTGTCGAAACCAAAATATGATTATGCATTATGATGATCATGATTATGATGGCGCTTTAGCCTTTTTCATCTCCATCAGGAGCACATCACCGAGTGCACCTTATGCCGCCCTGTGCATAAAGAGCGTCATTGCACTGTACAAACAGTACTTCCACTGTCAAGAGTGGAAGCCCTGCATGTGCGCGGAAATACTGGCTGTCAACGCAATGCCTGAGGGAAGCGACAGAGAGGAAGAAAAAAAGAACTGATTTTTCCCAGCTTAGTTTTTTTTTTCCCTTAAATGCCAGTTAAAAGACTGCATATGGGTGGGCGGGTTAAAGAGTTACACAGCAAAAACACTAACACACAACAACATGCGACTCATGAGAGGCAATCAATGCAGAAGTAAGTTGCGGATGTCCTTTGTCTGACAAAGCTTGCAGAGCAAAAAGCTGCTACACGTGAAACCTGCTGTCTTGCAAACCTTCATCCAATTAATTGGGAAACATAAAAGGACGTCTCACACCCAGTTATCTGGGACAAATGAATCTGTAAGGGTAGCAAACAACCGAGCATCAAAGCAACTTTCGCGACAGTTGCGCATTTGACAGCCTGCTTATCCACAGGAGCAGCAGCAACTTTGCCCGTTGCTGCGCATTTACTTCGCGCAAAAGGACGCGTGTGAGGGACATCAAACGCCCTCATTTCAACAGTGTAGCTTTGGAAAAGAAGAACAGCAAGTCACTCGATTGGGTTAATCACAAGTAGCTCAAAGCTACGACCTGCCATCTGCTCAGACCAACACACGCGCTTTCAGCGGAGCAGAGAGACTCTAGTTGCTGTTGTTTCAGACGAAACGAATACATGGACATGGTGTTGCTTATGCACAACAAGAAACTGTACTGATAAAGAGAGAAGAAGTAGGCACGTTTCTGCCGCCGCTCGATTCGCACCTATCAGCTCCAATGAAACACCGGGAAAGGGGGGGGGGGTGGCAAGCACTTGGCTTTTACTCACCTGATTGTGGAGAGACGACCCCAAACAAGACGCTTGTCAGGAGAAAGCCGAGGCAACACGGGACAGACGTTGGCTTCATTGTTGTGCTTGGCAGGTATCTCCTTTTAAATTCACATGTCCAGCGAAGTATCCCTCATTCACAGCAAGAAAGGATGAGCTGTTTTGCGTTTTTTTTTTTTTTTTGACGGCTCCTCAGACTGCGAGTTTTGTGAGCACTTTGGGGCTGCTTCTGCACAAGTTTACAGTTTGTCCAACTGTTCTTTGCGTCGTCTCTTGTTGTGCCTTCTGGCTTAATCTGTCACTGACGCAAGAACAGAAATTGTGGAAAATCAGCTTCTAACTCACTCACCGAAAACCAAAAGCTTGCCAAAAAAAAAAAAAAAATTGCGTAAAGCACTGTACTCATACCATTACTCCCCGTCTTAGACACAATATGCAGCTGCAGACTCGCATTCTCGAGACACACCTCCAAGTCCCCTGAACTCCTCCCACCCGCGCCCTGATTGGCACAGGTGCCCGACGATCACCCCAAACTCCGCTCGACTCCGGCATGGTGCGCCGTCCCATTGGTTGGCACAAGACGCCCGAGACCCCCCTAGAGTTTGTGCTTCGGCTGGCTGTGTTGCACCTGTCACCCCGAAAACAGCAGAGATAAATTCTGGGATTTATTGGCATCATAAGTAAAATAGAGCTGACTACTACTTATCGGGGGCTTCCTTGCACTTGGACAGACCTCATCAGGATCCGATAAGATATAGCTTCATTTTGGAAGAGTCGGTATGCTGTTGTGCTTTTCTTGTGGAGCAGTGAAATTATATAGAACTGGAACAGATTTAATTAACGGTCTTCCTTTATGTATGTGCAGCTCTTTGGGAATCACTTTCCTCTTCATTAATTTTCCTCATTTAAAGGCTGATGTCAAGAAGAATATTTTGACTGCAACATTTTGAACCCGTTTTCATTCTAGCAAAGCAAAATTATAATCAATGGCAATGTCAATATGTTTAAAGGTATAAACAAGTAAGACTCGTAATCGCAAAAACGGCCTGAAATATTGTTTTTAATCCCCATTCCATTAATTAATTTTCAAATAAAATTGGATATTGCTGTAGACTGATTAGTGTGGATTAAGATTCACTGAAGACATTTAAGCAAGCAAATCAATGAGAAAAATGTGAGCTATATTAGTTGAAATAGCTCAACATATTTAATCACAAATAAACACAAAATATAATTTTTGAGGTTGGGGAGGAATATTTGCAGTATTTGGGATATGCTTTCAGTTCATCCAGACTATTTGTTTTTCGATTATAGAACTTATTTATAATCAATAATACCAAAACAGAAAAAAAAAATATCTATATCATTAGACCGCTTCAGATTAGACCCCCTACACTGATCATACTGCCAACTAATGGTTGAATGTTTGATTTTATGATGGAAAAAAATATCCCATTTGATCCCATAGTTGCAGATTAAAATGTGGTCAGATACACAAATATCATATGTTATATAATGGTAAAATTAAAGTTTTTTTTTTTTTTTTTTTTATGTTTTAGTTTCCATCTGGGCAGAGGGTCGTATTTCAATGATGCTGTAATGAGAAGTGAAGTGGCCATTTTTTTAACCTTGACAAAACCACTGACGCCTGGAAAATCTCATCCCATTAGCATAAAAACAGGGGAAAACACTGAGTATAAAGTAGCTAAAATTATTCAATTCGGACCCATAATGGTCCCAGGGTTATTTGGTTTAAAGATTCTTTACGGATTCTACTAAAAGTGAAAGATGTCTTACCAGGTAATGGAACATTCAAAATATCATCCAAACAGGGATTGGATGATATTCTTATTTAATCCAGTTGTATTTAACCAGAGCTACATCTAAAACATCAATGGCATTGACCCCAGACTCTGAACTCCACTGACCTAAATAGAAGATCTAACATTATAAAGACTATATGGTCTCTCAGAAGATTAAAGAAAGGAGTTTGCAGCCTAATTTTGTTTTGAGTCTAAATAAGAAATGAAAGGGAGAATAGATTCAAAATCTTTGAATGTATTTACACCTAAGCCAGCAAGCTGCTAGCACTAGACCCAGCAGAACAGAACAGGAAAGGAATGCCAGATGATGCTAGGAAGTTATACTGTGTAATCCTGGAAATAGGTCCAAGGTAGATGAAGGTTAATTGGAATCTTCTGCAGCTCTACATCCAAATAACAAGCACAACAGAATCTCAAGGTTGAGTAGGCCTCTTTGGTCCTTTGGACCACAGGTTTAGGGTGTTGAAGCAGAAACACATCTAAAAGTTACAGGAGCTCAGCCAACCTCCAGTTGCTTCCTAAAAAGGAGTTTCCATGACGGTCTGAACTACCAACCAGATATAGGCTTAAGGAAACCTGAGAGATCATTTTTCAAAGAGCTTTTGAGCTATAAAACACTTTCTTTGCACAGATGGTTGATCAAAATCACAATCAATTACAATATCCAAAACACTGTTTCATGACCTTGGATGTTTTTACATTCAAAGTTGCAGCCGTGTAATCATAGGGAATGAAATTATATTTTCACATCCAGGGTTTAACAAGTTAGCCAGTATATTTCAAAGTACAACTCAGCTAGGATTACTTCCCACATGTTAGACAATCTACCTGACAGAGGTCATTATTAAGTTTAGATCAAGATACTGTTGTGCTTGTTGTGCTACTTCCTCTATACAAAAAGTAGTGACTTTGTGATGACTGAGAGTTAACTAAGAGTAAGCAAAACAATGAGACAAAAGGTTATTGCTTTCGCCAGCTGGTGCTTACTTTTTGCTCTTTGGGAGCAGGTTAAATGCCTCCTGGAGTTAAAATATGCCCACACATCTGGACCAATTTGAGACTGCATGTCCAACTCCTCTTCTCCTCTAGCTTCCAGTCCAACTTTGTTTGACTCTTGCAAAAACATGAAGACACACTGAATAGCTCAAGTTTTATAAGTCTCAAAATAGTTTTTTTAAAGCCCAGGGGAAAAAAAGAATATCTTCACAAAGACAAAAATAAAATAAAATACTGATTATTTGTTCTTATAATTGGAGTTAAGCTGATTTTTTTTTTTGTTCTGTTGTTTCAATTTCATGCTCAACTTGGGCCTTGGTGGTTCCTGGGCCAGTGTTTAGCATTTTGACCAGTTTCCTTTCATCGGTGGATGGCAATTTACGCTTGAGATATGACCATTACCAGGTGTTCCGACAGGACAATGATGCCAAATGAACAAGAAAATTAATTTAAGAAAGTTTATGCAAGCCATCTTAATGGCCTCAGAACCACTCTGAACTAATACCAATTGAAAATGTGTGGACTTTGCTTGAAAAACGAGTAGCAGGAATCCTCTTTAATGAGGCTTACCATTTCCGGTGTCAGCAAAGGAGTCATCAAAGGAGCAGCCAGAGTTATGCAAGAAGCTTGCTGATAGTTATAAAAAGCATGCGATTGAGGTGAAACTTTCTAAGGAAAATTTAAATGAATTTTGGTGCATATGTTTAAGCCTTTCATGTGTATTTTCAACTTGTGTGGATTAGAAAAAAAAATCATAATAAATGTACATTTTTGCATCCAACCTGTATGTTTAAAATTCAGGATGTGTCGTAAGTTCATACGGAAAAAGAAAAGATCAAATAAATCCTTAAAAGTCCAACGTCTGAGAAAGATGTTGAATAAGGGCCGCATCCAGTTCTCATATTTAATCTTAAGATAACCTGAAATACATCAATATGGCTGTATGAAGTGCAACTTCACACCACAATCGGAATAGAACAGTTCAAACAAATCCTTGAAAATCCCAAATGTCTTTTGAAGTTTTCCAGTTAATTTTTTTGTATAGCGCCAATGAGTAAATGACATCTCAAGGCACTTTCCAGAAAAGAAAAAAATATCCAATGTATATGCAAAAATCTATTATCAATTCAGTCCAATCTTGCAAACAAATATTTTTATGCTATTGAACCTTTAAGTCTATCAGCAGGTATATCAATTCAAACAAAGGTCGGCACTCCTATAAAGGACAAAAGGTTAATATTGGTATTCATTTTAAATTCATTTTAGCCATACTTAGACTGAAGGAAGCATAGCAACTCCCATTTCACTTTCCCTTTATGGCGTGCAGTATCAGCACTAATTCCTTTTAATGCAATAAACATGTATTTCCTAGCTGTCATGAGGTCACTCCTCCCCAGAGACCACTGAGTACTTTAAAAAGGAAGTTACACAATTCTCCCACCTACATCCCTTACCTCATTCATCGCTTTTCTGTTCTGCCATCAGAAAAATCTGCCAATGCAAAGCAACACTTTTGCAAAACAGGTTGCAGTCTTGAGGAAAGTCAAAATGCTCTGCTGTTGGATGCAATATGAATAGTGCACTGAACTGTGAGAGGCACTTCTTAAACCTTTGCTGCAGTATTGACCCCTTTCCAGTGGGGGGCAGTCCGTATCTCCTCACCCAGGTCACAGAACCAGCCAGCGTCACAGTGGGAGGGGAGCAGGAAGGTGGACTATTCAACCTTCCACCAACTTGCTTCCTGTCGGTTTGTTTGACATTGGCTTCCTATCACACAGAAGCTTTATTAAATATTCCTTCGCAGAAACGAGCTTTTAATATTACTGACACCACAAATGTATTAGGAAATATGGAAAAATTAGATCTGGCAGTGTGCTATGAGAAGAGGCTTCACTCTAAATATGCCCCAAATGGCTGCCATTTATCATTTTTAATACCAAAAATGCAATTTAGCAACACTGTGTATTTTCATTATGCATTATACATTACACTTTAAGAGCTACCCTCTGACAGTGTCAACCTAATGCTGTCAATTAGGTGTTTTATTCCAGGGATTATGAGAAGGAATAAGACGGCGGTTTCATGTGTTGTTCTCGCCGTTCCCCAGCGCCCGCTGTACAGCTAATCTAATACATAACCCCCTGATTTGTTTAATGGATGAGACTTTGCTGCTGCAAGAAGCACGCCAATAAAAGCCAGGCCCTCCAGAGGCTATTGTGCCTCATAATGATGCCAGACACACAATATGAGCGTTATGAAGCAATTTTTTATCATGCGGCGCATTGTTTTGCTCTGGTGGAGCCGTGCAAGTAAAGGCAATCTCTCCCTGCAGCATAACGCGCCTCCCGCACACTTAGATAAACCTTCAGTGTGATAAACTGTCCCAGCTACATGTGGTAGAGAAAAAAAAAAGAAGAAGTTTGGGATAGAATTGCCATGATGATGCGAGTCAGATGTGGGCTTTTTATTAGCTTATGTTTTCTTTCTGACTCAGATATCGCTTCCTTTTTGTTGTTGTTGTTGTTGTTGTTGTTGTTGTTGTTGTTGTTGTAGGTAGGGGTAATTACAAAAAGGAAACAGTTTTTTCAATTTATGGAATTTTAAACCCTACATCAGACTAAAAAGAAAATAATTTTTAACACATAAATGTTGGGCTACAAGCATACACTGCACATACAATCAGCACTAGTTGGGGATCTTTTGTATGAATTACTGCATTAATGCAGCATGGTATGAAGGGGATAAAGGAAACTGAAGTTGCTTTAACAACCGACTTTGTCTGCATTTTTGAGTTTGGGGTCTTTCATTCTCCTCTTGATTAAACTCCGCAGAAAATATTTGGGGTTCAGGTTTGACAAGTTTGCTTGCCAAGCACAGTGGTACCATGGCAATTAAAGAAGGTACCGTATTTGAACTTTTGGCAGTGTGAGCTCGTGCTGTTGGAAAATGGGTAAGGGTTAGGGCATCTTGTGGAGACTTAAAACTAGTGGAAACTAAGTTGACCATCAATCAGCAGATGGCAAGACTCCCATATAATCACTCACTGTGGAAATGCCAAACTGAACCTTAAGCAACTTTAATTCATTCCTTGACCTTTATTTCCAAATGAATTACAAAAATATAGAGTTCAAAAGAGGACTTTGGACCAAGTTTGAGCAACAGTCTAGTACTTTTTTTTCCTCGGCCCAGGTCAAACATTTTTAACATTATTTGTGGTACAATGTACAACAAACAATGTAAACTAGTATTCCTTGTTTAACACAATATGCTTTTTAATTCATATTCTGGATACACTTGCTTGTGAAGGCTCTTGAGGCACTGGTTCCAGCTGCAGTCTCTATCTTGTAAAGCTGGGTTATAGTTCATAATCTTCTCAAAGACACAGTTATCTACATTGCTTATTCAACTATTTCTACCATACTTCTTTGTTTAATTCATTTTCGAATTTTATTACTTATTATAATTCAATATACCAAAATAAGGGCCTGAAATACTTCAGTATATTTTTTATAGTTATCGCTTTCTGGATTCAGTTTCTAAATAGCTAAGCTTTCTTTGTGATATTTTGGTCTATTGAAATGTGTCAGTACAATAAATAATAAGAAACACCGAGTTAAATCAGTCATTGGACTCCAGGACATAAAAAATAATGTTCAAAGCAAGAATTGTGGGAGCAAATCCTCCAAACTCAATTACACTTAAACAATGGCAGCTGTTTCACAAATCCATGCAAAGGACAGTATGGCAGGTGTTACAGGACAGCAGGGCCTCCTTTCATGTCTTTTGTCTTCCTTACTGTAATAACAGAGGCAAAAAGGAGAATCGTTTTTTAGTTGTTTTTTTTTTTTTTCTTGGAAAAATAACATAAGAAGAGAAAGAAGAAGCAACTTCTGGTTCTGGGATGCCTTTGGTGAAAAATGAGAGACATTTTGTTGCCTCTCAAAGAAAAAAAAAAGCTTGTTGAATAGATAGCACTAAAGTTGTCTGTTGAATAAAATAGCTAGAAGACAACATCTCAGAAGGTTTAAGACATTTCTCTACTCCAGTGGAATGTTAATGCAGTTCCAGGGAGGCTATTTCCAATAATCAGTTCATACACAGCTCAATAAAGCCATCATATCCCAACTCAGTCATTTTTTTTTTCTCATTTTAGTTCATTTGCAGTACATATGCTTCACTTCTTGGTGTACGTACCTAAAGAATTGATAATCATACTGGATCAGAAGTGGGTATGGGACCGACTGTCTTTTTTATAAGCAGAAGGATAAACAGAAATAATGAGAATTTTTCAAGCATAGATTGCCATTGATTATGCCAGTTGACATTTCACGCTGTAGGCTGTTGTCAAGTCTCACAAGAGAAACAGCAGTGATGCATCATTTGACATGTTGACTGATAAAAATTCAATCAGCAGCCACCTCCACCATCGTGCTGCTCTTTATGATTACTCATTGTTAATGGACACGCTTTTGTTTTTTTGTTTTAACTGTGTATTTTTTTATGTCCAATCTGTGTGGTTTAACTCATCCACAAAACAGAACAAGGGCCAAATCGCAACAAAAATTTGGGTCTTCAGAGAGAACCATCAGGCTGACTTTCTTTCCTTTGAGGGTTTGTACAGAGTTAGTCTAATGTGGAGTCTGCGAATGTCTCTGCAGACTCCACACCAAGTGTTTAAACTTTTACCTTCATAGCTACAGAGTGCTATTTGGCAAAAAAAAAAAAAAAACAGCCGCCACAGAGACAGTTGCTTTCCCCAGGCTTGTTGACCACAGTGAACACCCAACGTCCAGAGTAGTCAGCTACTCCACTGTGAAACAAAATAAGCACATTTGCACTGTCACAACAATCACTTTCTTCTCCTTTTCTTTATATAAAAATATGGCTGTCATATTATTTTAGGTGAAAACGAACTGTATAAACTAAAGATCTTTACAATTTATTTGAAAAAAATGTAAAGATAAATTTAGTGACACAAAATAAACACATTCCGCCAATGCTCACCTCGATTAATGTGTATGGGCTTGATAAAGAAAGATCAAAAAACAAAACAAAATTTTTTTAGATTCACAATTACATAGGTAATTTGGAAGGAGTGTGAAGGGCTTTAACCCCTAGAACCCGACGGACCCACCGGTGGGTCCAGCTGCCACTTGACCTCGGCTCGCTCTGTAAACAAAGGCTCCACGTGCCTTTAAATTTTTTTTTATTTTTTATTATCCGCTAAAAGAGGCTTTAATCTTTCAAAAACTATTCCGCATAAAGGTTTTGCCCAAAATGTTAAGATTTAAATTTATTTATACCCCCTGAGGGTGTAAGAGGTTAAGTGGTTAACCACATATCAAGCTACTCTGTTTGTAGCGTAGTGGTTGATAGTGGTAAATGTTTCATTGGGGGTTTAAAAGCACGATGCAACATTCCTGTGGAAGCACTGCTGATGGTGTATAAGTGTTAACTCACATGTTCGGTGTACATACAGCTACGATGCACTACATGAATGTGGACAAATATTTTTGGCACATCCTGGTGAAGAGACAGAGTCAGCGCAACTAATGAGAGGCATGTATGAGAAACTACAAAACCTACAAAACTGCGGAAAATGGCAAGAGCTTAACTGAAGTAAAAATACAACAGATCATTGTAGGAAAAAATCTAAAGGAAATAAATATTTAGGAAGGGGAATGTAACAAAGAACTAATATAGCAGAAACTTGAATAAATTACCCACAAGAAACAACCAAACCAAAAGTCAAAAACCCAAACAAGAGTTGTGACACAACCATGAATGCTCAACTCGAATTAATGTTGTTACCAAGTCAACTGATGACAGAACGACATCCAGACAGACAGTACTTTTGTCACATGAGCATAGATAATATTGCTGAAGTGCCCTGGGCTTATTGAGGGTTGGTCTAATACTGCAATACATTTTACAGACCATAATAGTAAAAAGGGACATTAAATTACATCATAGATTAATGGCACTGTTAGACTACTATAAAATATCACCCATGTTTCTTTCTTATTTGTATGACACTAAGAGGAATACCAGGACTTAATATTGCTGATCTGAACTCAAATTTTATTCAAGTAAATCCAAGTTTTAGGAGTACTAAACTCACCCTTACCATCTCTGTGTGATCACAACACAAAACCTAAAAGTAAAATTAAAGTAGCTGCATGGTATACGAATTCTGAGATATTTATATAAGTAATCCAAACAGACATAAATCCTAAAAATTGCCTGTTTCCTTTCTAAACTTGCCTGCTGTCACACTCCTGAAAAAGAGCTTGCGTAGGAGATTATTTTTCTTTATGGGGGACTTATGTGCAGCCATTTAAATGAAAAAGAAAGAAGTTAACATGAATGATATTGCTCTGATTATGCGTGTTTTATCCTCAAAGCCTCCACACATATTTTCTGTCACCAGACTCGTATAGTGGCTAAAGAGGCAACTGAAGCTCCGACTAGGCCCACATGAGCTTGACTCAGTGAGCAATCAGCAGCGTTGGCGCATTACACACACATGATTACGTGGCCATTTCCTCCATGAATGAGTCTCATCAGAAGTCACTGAAGAATCCACTGAGTGTGTAATTGTTTCCCATTAGGGGAAATGTTGACTGCCATTGAGTCGCATCTCACTGCAGAGTTTGCTGACGAATGCACTCTGTCCACTGAGTGAAGCGGGCTAATTCGGCTCCGAGTGGTGATGGAATTACTCAAAATCCCCAAACCACCAGGACAGCGAGGGTGGTGCAGAATCTGTCCTCTTTCACATTCCTTATACTGCACTGCAGGGGCTAAAGCTCAGATGTTTCTTTGTTCACCGAAGTGACTTCAGTCGCACAGAGTCAACACCTGTAATACAGTGGGATCCCCTGATGCAGCTGTTCAGTTCCTTTCCTTGGATCCACGCATGTTCTTGAGTTCATATCAAACCAGATTGTTATCTTTATGCAACACCACTATTCCTATTGAACTCTTCAAAAGGTGAATAATTGTCAGCCTTTTGAAGTTTGAAATTTGTTCACTCTTTGCAGATAATAGGTGGTCAAAAGTTCAACTGAGGCCAGCTTTGTCGGGTTAAAGCTAAAGATGAAGTGGAGAGAGAACTTTTTCCTGATAAATGAGAGCTACATTAAACTGAGGCTTCTGCAGCAACAGCAGTTTTCAGGTTGTCTTTACAATGCTGCCATCTAAAGGCGATTCTGAAAAGTGCTTCATTGAGCACAGTTTTGCTGAAACTCCTCAGCAACACAAGTCTTATCCATCAACGTTTTTGTGATGCCTGCAAAGCATCTAAGTTGAGTTATTTAAATTTAAATGGGTTTTCATCTAAAACATAAAATGTGTGTTTTGTCTGTGGCCTGTATAGTTAAGACAACATAAAGTGCTTTTTTTGTTTTGTTTTACATGCATCTAATAAAAGATGTTTTAGGATAGAATATCATTTTGGGATTTTTTTAAGGGGAAGCAATGTTTTACAACATGCTTCTCTCTTTTTTTGTGCCAGAAAATGTTAAAAATCTGAACTGATTTTAAAATCTTGCACTGTAGGTCTACTATTAGACAAATTTCAAACATTTTTTTTTTATATTTACTTAACAGCACTACTCAATTGAAGAAGCCATATAGAGATATAATAAAAAAAATATTTCAAAAGTGAATTAATGCATTCATCTGAATTGAACATTCTATATTTATAAAAAGATAAGTAAACCACATAGTCTGTTACATCAGAGGCCTTTGACTGAGGAGACGATCTAGCTTTATAAGAAACAGGCAAGCCACTTAAACTTAAGTTTGTTTTTTTTTTGTTTTTTTTTTTCATTTTTAATCATTTCTGATCAAAATGAGTAGAGTGTATGGGGTCACAGCTATCAGATTCTTTATCTACCAGAATGAAAAAGACAATTTCATTATTTCCTGCTTTTGATAAATAAAATTTTTAAATCATTAAAAAAAAAAAAAACAAATAGCTCATAGCTTAACATTTGTCTCGTGAATTTCAGGAAATTAAGCATTTCAGTGTTTGCTTTAAATATAAATATGGCTTGCATAAAACAAGCAAAACAAATCAGTTCCAGCAATCTTCTTAGCAAAATTACTTTTATGTCCCTTTAAGCAAAAACAAGCTCCAAATCAATATTCAGATTAAAAAAAAAAAAAAAAAAAAACTGTATGTGTGGTAATGATCTATCAGGACATTTGCATCTATTAACCATTTAACATAATGATGTGTATTTTACCAGTGGTGTTTTCCAGATACCAGTGAGCGTCATTGTCTCTGAGGCTGAAGCTGAGGCGTTTCTGGTCAAATTAAAAGTTCACTTCCCGTCTCCTCCACGTAGTGTCTCATCTTTACAAGTCCTCTGAGAATCTTCTTCTTCTTCTTCTTGTGTTTTAATGGTGGTTAGCATGCAATATTTTTGGTGCATTACCACCACCAACTGGTATGGAGTGGAGTTTGGGATACTAAGTTGTTACACAAAAAACAATCTAAAAATAAAATAAAATGAAATTACTATATGACGAGAAAAAGATAACAAAAACTATTTTCACTCTAAGAAATTAATATTGTCAACGTACCTCAGTAAAAAGAATTACATATCAACACATAAACTTTTTCCGAAAGGTCTTGCGTGTCCAGTCACGATTTGTTATTCTGTAAATCTCAGGCCAGTTCTTGTCTGTCAACAGAAATGGTGGAAAACAATAAAACAAGCTCCTGTGTTTCTTCTTGAAAACAAAAGTTACCTTTCCAAAGCTGTAGCATAATATTTAAAACTCAACATTCATCAATTAGTTTATGAGCACGGGCAACGTTATTTTCAGGTAAGTGTTTCATCAATTTACACAAAAATTTAAGTTGCTTAATTTATTCCATGTCGTGACTATAACTTGCATCTGAGAATCTTGGCAAAAGCAATTAAATGATTTATATTTCTCAACTGTCTGCTGGAAATATGAATATGAAGATTTTTCTAGTCGATTTTTTTTGTTATTATCATTAATGTTTCTGTTAAATTATTTACATAATAATTTACTTTCTATTTTATTTAATTCTCACTTTTTTCAGGTCGAGTTGTTAGTTAACAACTTATGTTGTGAAAAACACAGTTGCTACCCCTATTGAAAGGTCCCATTAACTCCTTACAATGCATAATTCCAAATAATGTGCTATAGTTGCTAGAGTGAAAGCTTCTAAAAAAAAAAAAAAAAAAAAAAAAACATAAGTTAAACTTGGAAAAAAGAAATACATAAAATACATATATCAGTAAGTCACCACTAGATGGCAGGATGAGAAAACATCTGAACAGTCTTGAAAACAAAGAAGTATTTGATAATTACACAAAACAAAACATAGAGATATCCTTATTCATGTGTGTTTATATGAATATCGGTTGTTTTCTACCAAAAGGAAGACAGAATTAGCATAACAACAGTCTGGCAAAAAGACCATAGAACGTGACTTTCATAAATCTTAAAGTGTAATTAGTCTCAGAGAAAAGTGAGCCTTTAATTTGAAATTCTTTAGTGTTAGTTTTGCACATTTTGAATAGTGCAGTCTTTCATTTCATTTTTTTCCTCTCATTTAAAAATGCTTCAGCGCTGTTTCAGAGTGTGTCAATTTTTCCGTTTCCCTCACTCTCCTCTTGACCTAAGAGTCTGCAACCACAACAAAAGCGCTGACATTTAACAAAGAAAAAGAAAAATAAACAAACCTAAAGGTAAGAAGCATGCCAGAAGTACTTACAGTAACAGTTCCTTTTTGGATATAATTTTTGTCATTTTCCTGAGCTGCTAAAAAGTCCTTCAAGTAAGGAACAAACAAATCAGCAGAACGTAAGCAGAGCGTCGCCATTGAATGACCATAGATTATGCAGAAGCAGTAGCTGCTTCAACAGAGTAATTTAATTTAATTTAATTTAATTTAATTTAATTTAATTTAATTTAATTTAATTTAATTTCATTTCATTTAAATATTTTAAAATATTTTTGTGTTTATAAACATCTGAAAACATTTATCTGTCACTTGCTACATCTACAGATCTTCCTGCTAGTTTATTACATGTTATGTAATAAAGTCCTTCATAATTATGAAACGAGATATTGGTACATAATTTTCAAATGATAATTTAAACAGTAAGATGTGTGTGTTCTTTCAGCCTAATTAAGTCAGTTAGAGTTTTTTTCTCCATATTTTGCTGTTATTACAGCTGCATCAGTCCATCTCTTCAAGCTTCTCACTGAAGTTTTTAGCTCAATGTGTCTCGACTGGACCATTCTGCCTGGTCAGTCAGCAGTGCATTTCCTAGAAATATGCTTTGATCTAGAGCATTTTATGTTGCTCTAGCTGTGTGTTTAAGGAATTAGCTTGCTGGAAGGCAAACCTTTACTCCAGCCTCTGACAGGTTTTCTTTTAGGATTTCTTCTATTACTTTTCACTAATCTGTTTTGTTAACTCTGACTAACTTGTATGTCTGGTCAGGAAGTCTATCCCCTCGACACAGGGGTGACCTTTATTATACACTGCTCAAAAAAATAAAGGGAACACTCAAATAACACATCCTAGATCTGAATGAATGAAATATTCTCATTGAATACTTTGTTCTGTACAAAGTTGAATGTGCTGACAACAAAATCACACAAAAATAATCAATGGAAATCAAATTTATTAACCAATGGAGGCCTGGATTTGGAGCCACACACAAAATTAAAGTGAAATGTTCCCTTTATTTTTTTGAGCAGTATACTTTATGAAAAAGTTGAATTTTCCAGCACACAGGCCTTATTAGAATGTATCAACTTTTTTGACCTGTGTCCTCTGTCCTTAGCACTACTTAGGACTGATGGATTTCTTTCAGCAGTGGCTTCTCTGATTACAATTGTCCTTAAGATATTGTTTTAAAACCTAACCCTGCTTTTGCCACAGTTTAATTCTTCCCCATAATTTTTGGCACTTAATGTCCTCTGACAACCCTGCCTCTCGTCCAATGACTGCTGGACATGTGCCCTCCCATCCTCCACAGCCTCAATCTCGCAAGGATAATGATTGAATCGGATGGGTGTTCTCTAACACACATCTGATGCTGCCATGAAAGCACTGTGTTTAAACAAAGATTAAATTACACACAGATTGTCTCCATTTAGCACTTAGGTGACCTTTAAAAACATAATATTGGATTACATTTTATTTAGGGTTATCAGAGTAATTAGAGATAAACACTCTTTTATGCTACAAAATACTGTAGAATTTCCCTCACATTTCACAGTTATGATATACTTAGTGTTGGTATATCACATAGGATCCCAGTAAAAAG
This sequence comes from Poecilia mexicana, assembly GCF_051168715.1. Taxonomy (NCBI): domain Eukaryota; kingdom Metazoa; phylum Chordata; class Actinopteri; order Cyprinodontiformes; family Poeciliidae; genus Poecilia; species Poecilia mexicana. Next base: position 45,922,401 of record NW_028263371.1, on the reverse strand, counting down.
TCTGCGGTTGCAACATGAAACATTTTTTAAAAGTTCAAGAGGTCTGAAAACCTTTTCAGTGTACTGTGTTTATATGTAAAGAACATAAGTTTTTGTAACCTACATGTTGTAGTGGGAAGATAAAAAAAAAAAAAAAGTGTCAAATGGCAATATTTCAGTCTGAGTAACCAGCCTTGTCACTATTCTGTTCTGAGAAGAACAAAAAAGCCAAACATCTCCAGTTTTCTGGCAGCTTCTGGCAATTCCTCAGTACCATGTCAACACACAACCCTGTGTGTGATCCTCTGTGTTGATACCTTACAAGTTAGCTACAAAGTAGAACAAGAAAGTGCCTATTATTCAACACCAGATTTCATTTTGAGTGTTACCACTCAGTCGAAAACATGCTGGCAGAAAAGTTACTCACTCCTGGGACTCAGTTCAATTCAGTCAGTGCATGTACCTGATTGATGACAATGAGCAGAGACATAAAGAGAGTGCAGCACCACGTCTCCCAAGCCACGTCAAATGGAGCAACCTCAAAACTGACATTTCTTTGTTTTTCCACTTAATGGTTTACAGTATGTGAAGGTGCCCTTTAAATTTCTTGTAATTTCTTGATAATTTTGAACCTGACTCTTTCTGCTGACCCCTTTTAGGTCCCACCCCCAGCAAACTGCTTCTGCACAGTGTAGTGGAAAAAAAAAGAAGCAGCTTCATCACAGTCAAATTGAAAATGGTTAAAAAAACAAAAAACTGTCCAGGCTTATTTATTCTTGAACATGTCAGTGGTTACATGTGCTTCTCTGTCTGTTGTCTGGCATTCAGATGAGACTGGATTTAGCCCTGAACTGATGAAACTTCCTTCTCTTTTATTCTTGTGTGAAAAAATACAAGTTTTGTCTTCACATTTATTTCCTGTTTTCAGTTCAGCTCTAAGCAGCTGTGTATCCATTTATGTCAAACCACCAAGTGTTTGTAATCCTCACATCCCAGTCTCCTGCTGTGAACCTGTGGCTGCCTGCTGCATGACAGCCCTCATACCCTATCTCCCATCCCAATGTGTGTTTTCTCTCTGTTCGGGCTGATCCGCAGGTGTGCGCTGCTACATAAACCCCAGCTTTCTCTCTTTCTGTCACATTTTCTATCTTCCTGTGTCAGATGCAGATTCATCCCTCTTTGTCTCAGTTTCTCTGTTGTTGTTTCTCACTATGTCTTTCCCACTCTCTCAGTCTGACTTCCCAAGAAGCAAACAGTGCAAGCTCTGCAATGTTTTCTGTGCTAACTTTGCAAACTCTTCCTTCCTGCCTGTGCTCCCTCTTTTTACCCATTCTGCTTTTTGTCTGCCTCTCACACAGTAAAGCATACCTGCAAAAAATTTTACTTCTTACTTTATTTAGTTGTCTGAAAAGCCTCTTTCAAGTAGTCTTTTTTTTTTTTTTTTTTTTTTTTTTGCACCTCACAACCCTCGTCACCAGACTTGACTGCACAAAGCGGGTAAAAAAGTGGAAGTTCCCTTCCTCCCCACATAACATATAGACCTCGGTCTTTGACCACAAACCAGCCCACCATTACCCATAAACCTTTGCACCAAGACACCAAGTCTCAGTAATGTGCTGCCTGCACAAGGTGTAAAAATGTTGGCCTCAGAAATTCAAACTTGGCTGTTTGATTTTTACTCTTCTGCAAGAGTATATTTATTTAGCATTATGTTATATTCATTCTGCTAATTTGCATGAGAAAATAATCACAAAAAGCACACATAAGTAAGCTCAATCCATCTGCTCTAACTATTGTCTTACCTCTTGGGGTTGTGGGACATATCTTAGAGCAATCATCATGCATGTTTTCCCAGTTACTCACATTACAACCAATGCAATAAGCTACTGCACAAGATATCATTTTCTACCATGCTCAAACTAGCTTTGTTAGCCTCTTAAAATATGGGTGTGTAACAGAAACTAACTAGGATCGTGAGCTGTTATTTTGTGTGTGTGCATTTCCGTACATGTCTTCACTGGTGTGAGTGCAGGTTTAAGGCCTGCCCAAACATCCACCTGGCAGGAAAAACAGGAATGGGACTCATCATCAGGCAAGTTGTGCAACCCTGCAGAGGATTCACAACGTGCAATGAAAGCGAGAGAGAGAGAGAGAGAGAGAGAGAGAGAGAGAGAGAGAGAAATAGACAGAGAGAGAGAGAGAGAGAGAAATAGAGAGAGAGAGAGAGAGAGAGAGAGAAGAAATCATAGCTGCTTTGTTACCTTAAAATCCTGAGTAAAGGTTGTGTTGCTTAAGGATGAAGCCCATCTCTTTATACAGTTTTTTTTCAATGTACTTCAATGTCACTAGAACGGCTTTGATTTATGTTTACATTTTGTAAGCTCCTAGAATGTTGGCCACTCCAGAGGTGTGAGTTTGAAACTAATCTAAGGGCCTAGGCGTGGATGTCGGTAGTTTCCAGTGGCGCTTGCTGCCTCCATGGCTTTTGTTGTCTAAGAGGAGCTGTAAAAAAAAAATTAGCATGACCAGTGGAAGCCAAGGGAGGAAGTATTGTCTAACCACCAGTCTGCTGCTGCTGTTTGCACTGCTGTTTTCTAAGACTGCCTTATAAGCTCCCATCACCACCATGTATTTATTTATCTCTAATAATGTTCCCAATTTGATGTTCCTGGTGATTTTTGAAATTGTTTGGGCAGAACGCCAACAGCTAAAACGTTTAATGTTTTGCAGCATACTCCAGTATGATGGAATGGTTGAATTGTTTTGGTGTTTATACTATATATATTTTTTATATTTATTGAGATATGCTAATTTATTATTACTTTATTCAGTTATTTGACTTGCCTTGAGAGTTGCTATTTTATACATTTCGTTATACTTTCTTTCAAGCACAGTGACAATAAAATAAATTCTGATTCTTTATGATGTAGTTTGGGTTCCTATTTTTTGTATTTTTCATTGATATACCTAATAGGAAACATCAAATATGAAAGCAAAAAGACACTGTTAAAGTATTTTATTTAATATTTATTGTTTTGCAAAAGCATTGAGGTATTCTTGAACAAAGTTTAAAGCTTTTTTTTTAAATAACTGTTTTCATTCACTAATGTTATATTCATCTTTGATTCCTCCGCAAACAAACTGTTGTTTGAAAATTATTTGCACAGGCAGGTGCATCGCTCCTGTTCCGAAAGTGTGACTCAAACAGAGATAAGATCGAGATGGGAGCAAACAATCAACTGACAGGCAGGTAAATAGTGGAATCTAAAGATAAAACGATACAGTTTGGGGTCTGCTTAGGCTTTTACATCTCTCGGTTTTGCTACCGCCTTCAGGCAGCTTTGATTTTGTGCGTTTCTTGCTTGGTGAATATGTGCAAGTGTGTGCATGTGTGTGTGTACACCACATAGATTAAAGAAGCAAGGGGGTGAAGGAGACAGCTCTGACATTTAGAAACATCAGCAGGCTCTGGCGCCCACCTGTTCATAGACAAAGACTGAGGAGGAACAAACACCAGTCATTATGTTGTAAACTGAGGCAATCCCCCGATGCTGCACCGTAGACGGGGTGACGGACTTGCTGGACTTTGAGAAGTTTTTTTTTTTTTTTTTTTTTTTAAATAAAAGACCAGAGACCTTAGAAACTTTAAAAGTCATGTAGCTACAAAACCATTTATTGTGGTTTTTGTTTTTTATGTCAAAATGTTCTTAATAGATTTGTATGTATTTGAACAATAACTTAGATGCTTTTCAATAAGAAAAATATTAAACTGAATGGAGGCAATTGATCCATTGATAATTTTTGGATTGCATGGAAACATTTGCAACTATTTTAACATCCAATTTCCTCTATTAGGTCACTTTCAGATCGTCACTGCAGAATTAATATATTTATGTTTTTTTGTTTGTTTGTTTTTTTTTTTGTCTTCTGTCAGACTACCCCCAGGGCAGCTATGGCCACAATGTCGCTTCCTACAATTAGTGTGTGAATAAGTGAATGACTGGATATAGCATGAAGCGCTTTGACGTCCTCTGGGCCATTTGTCTTCATTCCTCTTGTTTTTGGGCAATTAGCACAACATGTTCTAAATTTCTATTTATCAGTATTGATATGACAAATTACATCTATTAGGTAGACATCACAGGCAGACTGCTTTCTACAAAAATAAGCTTAACTTTGAAGGGCAATGACTGGTTCATATCATCTGGCATGATTTAAACCACTCACCCATTTTAGCACTATAGCTTGACTCTCCTTTTTTATTGCCAACTATGAGTCAGGTTAGTAACAGGACAAATGTATCAAGTGTTTAATGACATGAATCCACCTGAATAGAAATGCCTTAAAATTAGAACAATCCCAAGACATAGCAGAAAAAGGTAAAAACTTAAGCCCCTCAAACTCAGAGAAGGCCCCCAAGACCACAAAAATTGTTACTTAAGTAACATTTATAGATGCATAGATATTTCTTGTATATGACATATTGATAGTCACAACCTATAAGAGTCCACTGACCACTGATTTTATGAATTAGTCTTTTATGTTATTTATTAATTTTGACAAATGTTGCAGCTGTTTTCCTCCTTCTGTACGTGTGGTTTGGAGCACTGCGTGTGTGTGCAGTGCTCCAGCAGACGTCTGCTGAGTTTGGATCTAATCAGCGGCTGACTCTGTCTATGCTACTGTTTCAAAATAAACATGGCAGATAAGCTGGCTGGTTTACCATGAAATGAGCTATAAAGTTCTCAAAGGTTATGGTGGTCTAAACTTTGGGTGTACTTCTAAGTAGATGGCTACAAGCATGCGGTTTAGATGCAAGGGTTCATTGGGAAACACAAAAAACAAGCAACATGCACAAAGATCAGTTGACAAGATGACAGTCAGATGTTACAGATGAGCCAGACAAAACAATTAGTAACCAGCTGTACATTTTTCAAAGCGCTTACTGGACTCTGTTGCTGAACATCTCTGCCAGGTTTTCTCATAAATAATCTTCACGAAAAACCTTGGCTCCTATGTGTCAATCTGAAAACGTTGTCCCCCTGCATTCAGGTTGTTTTTATTACATTTAATTCTCCAAGCAATGCACATATCTAAATGAATCAGAATTAAGCTCTATAAACTCATAAAGAGCGTATGCAGTTAATAAATTCAAGCAATTAGTAAGTTACAGACTTATGCGCAAGTATACAGGAAGGGAAAATTATATATTCTTTTTGCTTTATGGATGTACAGATAACTAAGTCAAGGCCTATTTGCATTTTTTAAATTTTTCAGTCACAGCATATTTTACTCAGGTTACATGAGAATACATAAGTAATCAGGGCTTAAATTTTGTTAAATCTTATGTTTGAGGAGGCATTCATACATGTATTATTATTATTATTATTATTATTATTATTATTATTATTATTATTATTGTTGTATTTTTTTATTAAAGTGCAAACTGTTATATGCATACTATTTATGGAATGCAAAAAAAAAATAGAAATAAAAAATAAATAAGGTTATTGAAAATGGATTCATTTTCTGGAAGAACATGGGGATAGAGACTAAGGTGGATTCTCTGAAATAATTTACATCCTCTCCTCAAAACAATGACATTTTGAGCTGTAGACATCAAACAGAACTCTACCCAAGTATCCAAAATACAGGAAATACTTTACCAGTTGCGAAGTACAATAACTTCATGTTGGGTGTGCATTGCAAAAGCCAGTGGATGATATGAAATGGATATAAGATGAGCTTATATTCAGTCCCTGTTTGGACCTTGGGATTCACAATCACCAAAAAAACATTACATTCAGAAAAATCAACAGAAATTATGGAGATACACATTTCCCAAAATGCTGGGGTTTTTTTCAATGCAAAAAAAATTAGCTTAAAATGTACATTTTAACTTCAAAAGAGGAAATTTTATGAACTGTAGAACGGAATAACAAGACAATGTAATCTTTTTCAAAATTCACAACACAAGTGAAGCAGTAAAACCATTTCTTTAATTAAGGGAAATCATGCCTTAAAATGTACACTGCAATGTTCACAGCTGTGTGTCTTCATATAGTCAATGATCTAAAGTAAAAATAAAGACAATGAGGATTAAAAAAAGAGCATAGAAAGAAAATACAGGGCTGAACAACTTCCTTCACCACTTTGAGTGTTAAGAGGCATCAGAGAAACTGAAATCTCTGCGCATCTTTCTCGATAAATAAACTAAATAAAAAATACAAGGCCTATTCTAATTCCTGAGAGCCCTTACATTAGAAAGTCTGTCAATATGAAAACTCATCAGTCGGCACACGTTCCTGAATAATTTCAATATTCAGAGCCAATATCATCATTATGCGCCCAGAACCACTCCTTGTACAATCTTGTAAACATTTGTTAAACTTCAAAACCATACAAAGTTCACAAAACTATTTGTATTAACATTTCAGCAGAAAAATAGACATTTACTAGGCTCGTCATCAAAACTTACAAAATACACAACATGTAGCATTAGCAATGATTAGAATTTTCAAGTAAAGTCTTCTGTTACACAGAGGGTGAAAGAAGACTTTTTTGTTTGTTTTGTTTATATGGCTGCTTGGATAAGACAGACAGATAGAGTTGTATTATACCTACAAATTGAGCTTAAAACATAAAGAAAATGCAATTAGCAATACATTAAAAACTTGTTTTTTTTTTCCAGACTAACCCCCTTTCTAAAACATAAACATTTGCAGAAACTAAATATATACAGTGGTAAATAGACAAAATAATGAAAAGATTTAATATAAAAGCTGTAAGGTGTAAACAATTTCCAATACCAAAACCTTACCATAAGTATGCTAAGAGGCAACATGTAAACAAGAAAGAAGCTGCCTTTTGATTTTATGAATACAGGAAACCAACATGATTGTTAAAAAAAAAAAAAGGTTGTGTCAAACAAATAATGCTTATATCTTGAAGAACTTCTTATATTAAAAAACAAACAAACAAGCATTTTCATAAGATATCGGGAAAAAAACACAAAGTTTTGCCTTTTTTATGCTGCTCCATGATTGTTCTAAGAATAAACTGCATTGTTTTCTGTTGTGCCTGCATTAAAATAGCATCGCCTAGACATACATAAAGTGCATGACCATGATCTACTGTACTGAGCTCAGTGCTGAGAAGCAAAGAAAGGACCAGCTCTTTAACCCAAATTTGCTGTGCTTCAATGAACTACAGTAAAAAGTTTGGAACTGGCCTTAACATCATTTTAATACATATTTCTTAGCTGATGAAGGGTATAAAAGTTGATATGCTGCAGTTTTTGGAAGTTCCTTTAGATTAGTACTATCGTACGTAGGGAAACCACACTCTGTTCACTTATCCCCTAGCTCATACTGCTCCTTTCTTGATCCTTGCTGTTAAAGGTCATACATGATTGTAATGGCATATAGCAAGTGAGCAAAGCAAGATTCAAAGTGAAGGAAACTAACATACATTAGTGTGTACTTGCTTGTTTGTGAGATGAGGGTTGAAGAGAAGATAAAAGAGCAGCCCCATTAGAGAAAGGCCTAATAAAACCGCAGACGAAAACCAACGCAGCGCAACACTTTAGCTTCAGCATCAGTAAACCGTTTCTCTGCAATGGTGATAATGCGCGAAAATGACAAACAGTGCAACATGCATGTGTCTACTATGCAACAAAAATACACATTTTATGGAAACTAACTCATATGGTTTCATGCTTAAATCCAAAGAGATTAAAAAGTGAGGTACATCAGAAAGGGTGTCTGTATCTTTGTAATACATCTTTGTTGCCCAATGGTTCAAATCCCTCTCCTACGAGCAAATAGGTAAGCGGCCTTTGCATTTAATTTACTAGCATGTTCAAAAGTAATTTCCCTGCATGCAATAAACTGTAATGTGCTTATTAGGAAGCCATGTTACATTTATATATTTAAAACATTTGACATTAAGTTTAATTTGATCTTAAAATATCTGGTGTCAAATGTTTAGACATTGATTTAAAGTCTAAACAGTAAACTTGTTCCAAGGCACCCTGTCTTGAAACAAGACCATGAATTCCTTGATAATTGGATTTGCACATCAAAAACCAGCATTGTAAAAAAAAACAAAAACAAATGTTTTAAAATGCAAAGTATTGAATTGAAATACAAGCTGTTTTTCATGAAGGTTTAAACAGAAATAAGAACTTGGTATTGATGTGTAAAGAAGAACAGGACCTGCCAATGTCAGCATAGGACGATTAAAAATATGGTTCCTCCACAGGAATATCAACAATTTAGTCAAGCTTTTATTTTGAAGGTCAACTAAATTTCTTTCTATCTATTTTAGACCATGTATAATAATAATAATAATAATAATAATAATAATAATAATAATAATAATAATAATAATAATAATAATAATAATAATAATAATAATAAAAACTCTCATTTTAATATATTTTGAACAAAAAACATTGAACTTGTTTGTTGGTTTTTGTCGTTATTCTCTAAGAAGCACATCCAATTACCAAAGGATCCATGGATTAATTCAGATTGAATTAACACATAGTAATGTACATGTATAATAGAATATCCTTTTTGAAATCTGTTGTATAATTTAGAAAACATTACATTTCACTTCTAAAACGTATTCGATTGTAAAACTAGTTTGACATTGTGTGGCCATTGTGTTGTCAGTGGGACTGACATGTCTCCTCTCATCTTAATTTAATTAAATTACACTTTTGTCATTTTGTTCATCCTAAATTTTCACATTCAATTTAGTAATGCACTGGTGAGATTGTTCTAAGCTACTTCCCGTTTTTTTCTTACATTTAATTGAGCCTTCACGGTACATGACTATGTTGCAGCCGAACAAAGTTTAAAACTCAAAAGCTCCAAGAAAGATCATTCCATGTAAAATTAAAATGAAAAACCGACTAAAAGCTGGCAGCTGCTCTCATAAACAATTAATTGGTTAGAAAAGAGGAAAAAAGAAACTTCTTTGTTCTAAGTTAGTTAAATAAGTACAAAATATGTCTTTGGCCCATACCTTCATGTGATTGTTCAACAGCTCCAATTTACAACCAGTAGCTTAAAAAGTAGTCTTTGATTGTGCTACACTTGCCTAGAGTGCCACTGTTTTATGCACTTTCACAGGGAAGGGATGGATAGCAGGTTAATGCTTGTCTTATTCCCAAAGCTTCCCGCTTGCTTCCGTTTTGTCCCTTTTAATGGAAAGTGTGCTCCCCTCGAACTATGTGCGAAGAGAACTCGTAGCGGTCTTTGCTTCGGTGACCACAGATGTTGCACTCCAGGGGATCCCTGTAACCGTGGCAACCCATGTGGATGGTGTACATGACGTGGTCCAGAAAGAGCAGTCGACAGTGGTCACACTGAAAGGCTCGCAGCTCGTGGCCGTCTCGAGCGAACACCCGCACCCCTTCATGGCCCACTGGCCGCTCTGTTACCACACGCATCATCCCTGCTCCCACTCCTGTCCCACTCCTGGGTGACACATCAATAACTCGCTCACCAGAGCCCACAGCTGGACTGGCTCGTGATCTGAGGCCTGCAGGTGTGCTGGTGTTCAGGTACCCTTGCCTTTCCTGAGGGCTGCTTCGAGCCGAGTCAGCCGAGTCAACGCCGCTGTTGCATGCTGATTCCTCCTGTGATGCCTGAGGTTGCTTGTTCTGCCGAGTCAAGGAAGAAGAGCCATTCGAAGTGGGGTGGCTGGGGAAATCTTGGGATTGGGGTGGATGTGGTGGAAGTGTTTCGCAGTTTCCTGGACGCTCTGGTTGCTGGCTAAATGGTAGAACATGGTGATAAAGGGGATTGACAATGGGAACAACCTCAGCCATAGATACAGATGGACCTGGATGGTGGAGCATTGGACGGAGGGTGTCCGATCCCAAGTACGTCATGGCATTGTTGATAGCCTGGTCCATCATGTGGGGTGGTATCAATTCGGGATGATTTTCATATTTCAAGCGCATCTCATGGTAGCCTATATCAGGGTAGCTGTAGCGAAGCTTTTCTCCTGCAAATAAATACATAATTTAAAAAACTGACACATACAGAAAAAACAAACAAACAAACACATAAATTAAGGGAAAGCTTTCCCTTAAATGACAATCTGGAAAGCCAAACCGTTAGCAAAAATCTGCGTATGGTTTTATATTTCCTTTCTAGACCATCAAACCTGCGTTATGCTGCTATTTCACCTCTTGTTTTTCACATTTTGTGCTATATGTTGTCGTCTAATGGGGTGGAAAGCCCCATCCTTCTACTATTGCACTGTTTAACCCCTCCAGAACAGGGATGCGGTAAGCTGTTTTCACTTGATAAGAACAATGTTATAAGTTACAGGTGTATCTAACCACAGAGTGAAAAACATTTCCTTGCCTTTGAGTCCTTTGCTTGCTCTAGCTTGCTCAATCTCTTCCTCTAATAGTGGGGCAAATAAAAAGAAAACGAAAAAAGAAAACATCTCATATAGATAGGGCTCATAGTTGCTGTGTGTTATAGGGATTTGATGCGAAACAAAAACTGGGAGGGAAAGACATGTATATATTAAGATTATATTGTCACTACCTTGTTTACCATCAGTGAAATTAGCTGAATAAGAATAAGACTTATTTAAATACATTGCAATAATTCTGACAAACAAAAGCTTAACTGAGTATGCACTTAAACAACAATTTAAAAAACTATTTAACATCCCAATTTTAACATGTTTGTATTTCAACAATAAAGACGTCGGTAACACTTTATTTGAAGGGGGCTGAATAAGACTGTCATGACACTGTCATAAACATGACATAACACCTGTCATGAACATGAATAAGTCTTCATGAATATTTATGACTGTTGTCATAAAACGTCATTCGGTAAATTATGACACTTTTAATACAAAGTTGACATTATTCAAAATGTCTTTGTTATGACAAATTGACATTAACTAAAAAATCATTACTGATATAAATTTGTTATAAAAGTATTACTGATTGCACTTTAAAAATTAGGTAACTTTATGTTATTAAAGGTAAAGTTTAAACAGTAATGATTTCTTGGTTAATGTCAAGTTGTCATAACAAAGACATTTTGAATAATGTCAACTTTGTATTAAAAGTGTCATAATTTACCGAATGACGCTTTATGACAACAGTCATAAATATTCATGAAGGCTTATTCATGTTCATGACAGGTGTTATGTCATGTTTATGACAGTGTCATGACAATCTTATTCACCCCCCCTTCAAATAAAGTGTTACCAAGACGTCCTATGTGTCACTTCAACTACTCTTGAAGTGAAAAAAAAAATGTCATGCAAGATGATAGCAGATAATGAAATGCAAAAAGGTTGACATTTATAAAACAGTTCCTCTAAAATAAGCACCACACACAAATCAAGCTGCTGATATCTGACCTATATACGAAATACCCACCCACAAATTTCTGAGGTGTAGTGCTCTTCCTCTTGCCAACGTTAGTGGGCAGTCTTTCAATGACAGGTGGCCGATCAAAGGCTGGCATGCTGCCGGCCTCAGCCATGCCCCCTTTTGGAACTTCACCTGAAAATTTCAGAGGGAAGGGATTAAACAGACGGACGTTTTGAATGTGAAATAACCAGGTCACTAAATATTTAAGTATTTAGACAAAAATACACAACTTTTTTAACAATTTTTCTAATTTTATTTTTAAAAATCCAATTTGTTTAATGGATAAAATAATTCACAATTTAAGAAATTTAATTTAAAAAAAATCTTTCATTTACATTTTCATTTACAAACTTTTCAGCAAGTTATACTTTATATATATATAATTGTTTTTTTTGTTGTTTTGTTTAGTTTTTCTTTTCTTTTCAGCCCTCTGACTGTGGGCGCTCATTTAATCATTTTATTCATAATCAGAGCTCATGTCGTTATATGAGAGCAAAGTTAATGTAAAACAGGTTTTCTAACATTTTAAGGAACAGACAAAAATGACTGAGTTCAGTATATCAAATGAACAATTAACTAGGTTTTCAGAATTAGCATTACAAAGGACAGATTCACAACACACCTTTTTATTTAGTGCAATTCACTTTCACAGTGCGCGTTTGAAAATGTATCAGCCTCTGTGCGTAAGATCAAATGCACACCTCATGTGGATTTCATTCATATATATAAAACATGGAATATAATATAATAAATCTAATATAATAAATAACACTTTACTAAGTTCTGTTCAGCTCCTGTGTTATTTACTGGAAGTCTTGCTCTCGCTCACTCTCTCACAGCCTGAATGAATTGCAGACAAGCAGACATGTTAAAGTCCTGTGTCCTTGTTTAAAGTTTCTTACACATTTGTGCTTTCTCTGACTGCATTTTCAAAAACCTCACTGATTCTGAAAATAGCTTTCCTCACTCAGCAAAAGCTGACTCAAGAAGATAGCGCTCAGAAAGGGTGCATTGACTTATTAGAAATAGAAATGAGCTGTTTTAGTTTCAAACTGGCTGGACACCAGATCAGAATAAACATCTGTCAATTCCGGTCACTAGCTGTTTTCACTGCGCAACTCTAACATTTACCTGTGTAAGGGCCTGTGTTGGCACCAGGATCCAAGCTGAGGTAACTGTGGCAACGCTCTTTGTGCTCCTCCAGTGATGTCCGTTGTTTGTAACTCCGTCCACAGAAGTTGCACTTGTGTGGTTTGCCAACTAAAATAATGGGTGACCAATAGAGAAAATATCTGTTTCAGTTACAGCTGCATAGAGAGTAGGGTCTGGAGCTGCAGCAACAAAGGTAGGCGTAATAGTAATACCACTTGTGAACAGTTAGTAGTACCAACCAAGCAAAAGTAATCTTCTGAGGTCATGGAGGTTCCACTACTAGTGTGAGGATTCCACACAACTGTTGCTAGACTGAAACAGACGCTGTGGGCGACATCAGTAGTTGTGCCATGTAGTCTCTATTTCAAAACACTTTGGTCTGTGCCACACAAAGCACACTCCCACTGCTGTGGCAGTGCATGAGTAAACAACGGAGTTGATCACGCATCCCGTGATGGTAGGAAAGTAACTCCAAGTTAAACTGCTACGGAGGTGGAGTGTGATTCATTATACCACTTTTGTTGTATTCAGTTCAATCAAATGGAAAGATGAGGACACATTCTTTACATCTTCCTCAGTCAACCAATCTACAAACACATCACATTTCTAACCAGATAGGCATGAAATTTTGAGCTTACTTGAAAGACAAATGCACCATTTGCTTAAATGCTCCGTTGTAAATCCTTCTTAAAAACTCAGCACAAAAACACAGCATAAAGCGGAATCTCGTCAAAATGAAGACTGCTGAGGCAATAGTTCTGTGTCCTGTATTAGAGTACTGACTCATAAAGAGAGTCAGTGAGTGAAGTAGAGGCCACACAAGTCTACTACTAAGAACCAGACACTATGATTGGCTGTAACAGACATCGCCTAGTATAGTTTTTACAGCTACTACTAGAAAATGATGTATGGGTGATCTAGTCCTGTGAGAACAGAGAAACCAAGCACGTTTCAGTCTGAGACACTAAGGCAGTAACACATACACATACGCGTGCATTCGCACACACACACACGCACACGCACACACACACACACACACCACATCACATATGCTTGGAGGTAGATTCACCCCTATTGTCATAGGAGCTTTTTATGTTAAGCAGAAAGGTGTGTTTACTAAAATAAAAATATGATGTAAAGGAAGTGAGTAAGAACTGCATATTACTCTTACAGTAAATCATATTTCTGTTTTTCCCAGATAAATGTCTAGATGGTGGACTTTTTTAGTTGTAAAAATAAACCCCACTTGTTACAAAATGACAAAACCATACTATCATTGTTAGTGTTACATAAGCACATGTTTTTTGTTCTATTCCTACTGCAACACAGAATATTCAGCACCAGTACAGACAACTATACAATCTCAGAAATTGACCACATAGTGTCACTGCAGTATTAATATTTTAAAATAATGAGCTACTTCAACATGAAAGGTTATCACGGAAATTATTTTCTTTGCTGTGTATCACAATAATTTTAAAAATTAATAAAGTTTTGCACATTATTCATGCCTTTATTCTCAGAGTTCATTTTTTCCTCATATTTATATGACCACCCACACACAACCTTGTGCAGATGTTGGAAGGATCTGAAGAACTCACATTTACCTGCTGTTTTTATTTATGTAAATGCTTTAAGCTCAGACTTACTAGACTGATTGCATTTGACTAACACATGGGGAATTGGGGTATGCAGTTGCTAATGAAAAACTGCTTCCCTCTCAATGCACACTGTTCTCTGTTATTGTCTCACAATGACCTTACTGTGAAAAAATCCACCTTCCAGTGTAACACCCTGTTCAGTCTTCAGTTTCCCTGCTTCACTGAATGTCACTCTCTTAACTTTTTCCTCAACCGACTACTCTGTTTTTTTCTTGCTCTCCCTCTTTTTTTTGGCTAAACCTGTTCTTGCTGGCTGGGACCCAAGTCAGAGCTGTCACCTTTGAAAGCCTTTAAAACTGAGCCTGGATAAATAAAGGATCCAGGATAAATATGGGGGAAGACTCTTACGATTAAACCTCTGGTGATATGCAAGAGTAATACCTTGTAAACTTATGTGTTACGACCAAAAATCCCAAAGTATATTATGTGAATGACCAACACTTTTACAGTATGAAAAAGATATGCAGTATTTAAAATAAGAAAAAAAAAATCTGGATCTTAAATAAAATCCAGAGCAAAGCAAGAAACTGCCTTAAGACGTTTCCGACTAATGAATAAAGTCAACATATGTGTGAATTAATCTTGGTTTTCACGGGTCCAGAGGTTAATTAACCAGCACCAAACATTTGATTAATCTTGGATAAAGCTGCTGATAAATTAAAGCAGTGCTATGATATGAAACATTATCTCAAGACATGAATGGTGCACTGTTGAATCCATCATGCAAAAATGGAAAAAAATATAGCAAAACGGCAGATCTCTACAGGGATAACCTTCCGCAGCCACGAGACACATGGTAGAAGAGCTGCAGAAATCCCACAGCTCAGAATCTGTGAACAAAACGGTCCAATACAAAAGAAAAACAACACACACATTGTTAAAAGAAAGCCGTAAGAGTTGATGGGGAAGAAGCAAGGGGCTAAATTCAGGGGAATCCTGTAGAGGCTGCAACAGAATTGAAATAGGGGTAGAGGATAAACCTCCTGGAGACCAATGACCATGAACATACAATCATAACTGCATTTATGGTTTTGACCAAAGCATGTTCATGTGTACGAATAGTCCAGTCAAAGCACAGGCCTTGAGATGTGTGTTTACAAATGCTCTCTATCAGATCTGACAGAGGCTGAGCTATTTGGCAAGTAAGAGTAAGATATCAAAAGATTAATCCACCAAAAATGTAATAGCTTCAAACGGTGGTTTTTGACTCATTGAGGCCGAATACAAATTCAATCAATACTTTCCTGATTCTTATTTGCAGAATGCATTTTTTTTTCAACATCACAATAATATGCGACTTTGTCTCGGTGTACACTCTCAGTAAAAAAAAAAAAATTCTAGTTGGTGGTTTTAAACCAAAATGTGAGATAATTCAGAAGGCAATACTTTTGCAGGACATTCAAACAAAATACAAAAAGTATAAAATAAAAGATATAAAAACTTGTATTGGCACAGACACAGAAACAAATGTTGCCTCCATCTAAAAGGAGGACTTTGTATGAGTAACCCCTGTGCGGGCATCGCAGGCAGAAATGACGGTATTGTCTGACCTTGATTTCAAAGGCGCAATGGAGGGGAGAACAGTCCTCTGATAGGAAAGTGGGTTACAGTTGAGAGAGACTGCTACCACTCCACATATGTTTCTCAACAGTTTCCTCTGTCTATTGAAAAGCAACTGAGAAACAGCATGTCCTTGGAACCTAACCACAAAGCACTCACAACGTCTATAACGTGGACATGAAAAGCACAGGTCTTTAACCTGCACACGCCTGTAAGTCACACTAATATATAAGAAGAATATGTGAGGAATGGAAACAAAGACTCGAAATAAAACAGACGCTTTCTCTTTCCGAAAAAAAAAAAAATCTGGGACAACTAATCTGATGCTCGCTAAAATGATTGCACTATACATAAACAAAGACCTAAAATGTAGTGGGGGAAATATTAGCATCAGTCTCTCTAAATATAAAACTACAACTTCTTCTTTTGTTTATCTCCATAGCACTTCTGGTGACACAGCAACAGTCTTTTCTAGGTAGCAGACATGGTTTGGTTAAAAAAAGAGAAGCATGCTGGGTGAGAACAAAGCTTACCAGCGTGAGTACGAAGATGGCCAGTGAGGGCGTCACGGCGCCGGCAAGCATAGCTGCAGAAGGGGCACTTGAAGGGTTTTTCACCTGTGTGCAGCTTAATGTGTCGCAGCAGGTTCCCCTTCTGGGTGAACGATACACCACACTGGTTGCACTGGAAAGGCCTGTCACCTGAAGGAAGACGGTACAGGAAGTCAATACCAGACTTACTATTAGCAGATTTTACCAAGAGA
Organism: Poecilia mexicana; assembly: GCF_051168715.1. Lineage (NCBI taxonomy): Eukaryota > Metazoa > Chordata > Actinopteri > Cyprinodontiformes > Poeciliidae > Poecilia > Poecilia mexicana. Next base: position 45,905,864 of record NW_028263371.1, on the reverse strand, counting down.
GCAAAGGTCATTTTTCTACTTTAAATAGAATAATGTCCCTTATGTTATGTAACAGCTGAACATTTACTTTATGTTACCACTAGCAACTGCTTTATTCTTCATATTTGAGAAGCTAAGCATTTCATCAGCTCCTTTGACAGTATATTTCATTTCCCAGTAAAATCTTGAAGATTTCTAAAATGAAATAAAGAGAAAAATATGTGGAAGGGGTGAGGGGGGGGGGCACCTTTGAACTTACAGAAAATTAAAAGTAAACATTTTAACTCTCTTTACTGAACCCACTGGGTATAGAATTTAACTGAAGCGACAAATACCATTATGGATAACTAATGATCCATAATGTAATCAGTACTATATCTTTATGTCATAATTATCTTTATACTTCACAAAACTGACATTTATAGAACAGTGGCAAGAAAAAAACCCGCTGTAGAGAAAAGAGACAGTTCTCACAAGTCATGTTGAGGAAACAGATAACTTGTTGAAGATGATGTTCTGGTAAGATTAGATTCAAACTGGTCATTTTGGCTCACAAAATGCCATGTACAGCAGAGAATTAACAGTACCATGCTGTGGGCAATCTTGTCTTTCGGGGGACCACTGAAGATGTTCAGAGTTGATGGGAAGCTAGATCGAGCTAAATCCACGATAAGGCAACAAGAAAAGCTGCTACAATCTGTAAAGAACTTGAGACTTCCAGCCTTCCAGAGGAGCAATGGCCGAAAGCATAAAACCAGCGACACGATAGAATGTCTTGACCAAAGCGCATTCAAAACTTAGAATCTCTGAGAAGACTTGATAAGAGCTGCTCACAAATGCTCTACATCTGCCCTGAGTGAGCTTTTAGAGATTTCGCAACAATGGGCAAAAAGCTCTATCTGTAGATGTGCATTGCTGATAACGAATCCACCCGAAAACTTGCAGATGTAAGATGTTTAATGGTGAAAAAGGCTGAAAACCATGCCTCAACTTTGTTCCACTTCAAAATGAAGCGCTACGGAATAGTACATGTGCAGACCGACAACTGCTGCGCCATTAGATACGAGTGTCTTCAGCAACATGTTTTAAGGTAAATAGTCCATAAATATTCACTTCACGTCATCTTCCCTAACATATTGACAAGCTTATTTTTTGTTATATAAAAGAAAGACAAAGTATGGAATAAAATCAAAAGTAGTTCTTGTTAATGTGATTAAGATAAACTGATGCTCATATAAATATTGCCTTCTCTGATTATAATACAATTTTATTATAATTCTAAACTGTATTTTAACCATGTAGCTTTATTGCTTTATAATATCCTACAGTTAGGATAACTATAAATCCTGTATTCAATATTTTTTATTGGACAGACCATTTATTGCGATAAGTCAGTCAAAGCCCAAATTAAAATCAAACTTAGATTCTCTGACAAGACTTCATAAGAGAGAAAATAAAAGACTGTAGACTCGACTTGTGGTTTAAAGACTAGAGATGTGATTGGTCTCCAGTCCGACACTCGAGTCTTAATAGAAGTTTTTATCTTCTGTAATAAAGAGTGAAAGGAAGTGTGTGTGTGTGTGTGCGTGTGTGTGTGTGTGTGTGCGTGGGGGGGTGTGTGTGTGTGCGTGTGTGTGTGTGTGTGAGCTACAGACTGCAGCCGCTGCGCATGCTTTACTGTCGAACGATGCTCTTGATTATTAGCCAGCGATATTTTGTTGATGATGGGATTTTAATGACTCATAACAAACTGTTCATATTATGACTTCACAATAATGTCCATATAAAGGTCTCTTTAACTTAAGGCTCTATTAAATGGCCTGGATCTGAATTTCAGAACAAAGTAAATTTAGCTCAACTCTGACATTGTCGCAACCAAGTTAGCAGCAACACAACAGAGACACTTCCAGCTGATAATATCAGAATTAAATTGTTTCCTGTTTCATTAATTCAGAATTTCAACACTCATTTACTTACCTCTTACACTTTTCCTCACTTATTATGTCGTAATTTATACCTTACATTTAAACATCTTTGCTGTTTGTTTAGATTTCCAAAATTGCTTCTGATATTTAAAAATATTCTCTAGCAAAAGACAAAGAGACGAGAACTGCTCAAACCCTGAATTAGAGCAATATCTAATGAAGGAGTGGACGATATAAAGACAGCCGTAAGCTGGTACTAACTGACTCATGACAAACATAAAAAGCACTTTGTTTTGATTCATTCAGTATTTTGTCATTAACATGTTTAAATTTTCTTAGAGCATAAATGCCTATTTTTGCTTTTAACAGGGTAAATGTTACACATGTATTTGACGAAACTGTTTGGCGTGGTCAGTTTTGTGCTCGCAGTAAATCTTTTTGATCTGGAGCCAGTTGGAAAAAGAGAAATCTGATTTTAAGTGCGATGACAACCAGAGGAGTCATGGCGTCAGTTGGAAACAGGTTGCGGAAGATTCCAAGGATATTTTTTTTCCCTTCCTAATCATTTCAAAGCAAAACTGTTGAAGAAAGAAAAAAAGAAGAAAGAAAACTCCACCCACTGTCGAGGAACAAAGAAAATATATAAAAGAAAAGGCATATGACTCACTGTCACAGGTTAACTACAAAATCTCCTGCCGAAACCTAAAAATTTTTTATAAAAACATCTGAATCATACCACACATCCGTATATGCAAATGCTTTTATTACATTTTGAAATAATGCATACCATTTTGTTGTCGAATCCCTGCGTCTGATGGTGCATTTGGTCCAGGCCCGTCTTGTCCATTGTGTGGGCTGCTCGTCGCAGATTCCTCCGGTGTTGCTCCTTCATCTCCTCGGTGACCCATTTCTTCAGGTGCTGTGCTGCTGTTGTCACCATCTTCCACCAGATCTTCCTCTTGCTTTATAGCCACTTCTGTAAAAATGTAAATATGTGATTCTCTTGACCTGCTAAGTCTGTAATATGATGTGATCATGCAATTATTACAAGAATCACTTACATTATCTCACAAATTGGCCTTTTTTATTGCATGAACACATAACGTCGTAAGGAGTTCCTTCCGTAGGTTACGGAACTCTGAATGGCCAAAAATGGAGAACAAGTCTAATGGTTTAAAGTTTTTGTGCTGATGTGGTAAAACAAATATAATATAACAGTAAATGTTTAAGGGGGCATAATAATATTGTAATGTGCAGTAATGTACAGAGTAGGATGATGTGATACCAAGAATGGAGAAGACTGAGACAAAAAAAGAGAAAAAGAAAACAGGATGGTCTGGTTTCAAGCTGTCCCTGAGGAGAAAAGGAGTGTCAGAGGCACATTGCTGGCTGCTGCTGACTACCAATGGGAGACACAATGGAAGACGAGGGCAAAAGATTGTGCAATACAGATAGTGTTTGTGCGCAAATGTGCGTGTGCAAAAATTTACTCCAGTTTTGGGCTATTGCAGCTTACATTAATTGATATTTCTGAACAATACCAAAAGAACATAGAACTGTGCCTAGCTTTATTTATTATTCCTACATTAGTTTATTGTTGGTTTTCCTTTGTGCCCTCTTTAATTAGAAACAATGTCCAGATAGAAAAATGCTTTTTTAAGTACAACCTGCCACAAATCACTTATCAGAAAATTTCAAATTGAGATAACGCAGGAGGTCAAGTACAAGAAATTGCCGGATTCCAGTCATGACCCAAATCTCTACAAAGATATGAACAGATCTGACATTCTTGTTTTGTTTGATCCTCCATTATAATCCTCATAATTAAACTGATAAATAATATCATACAACAGTTAGTTTTTGTTTTTTTTCAGAATATTACATTTGGCTCCTGTTCATTGCTGTGATTCAGTTTCACAGTGGTAAAAACATTCCTGAAGAGTCATTTTTAGTTTTGACCTATTGATTTTAGTATTTGTGAAAAACCTTGGAGCCAAAAGTGATTCTCCCAGTATTACATAACTTGATGATTTGTCTCATCAAGTAGATTTGACTTTGTTCCCAAACACAAAGTTCCCATGTTCTTGTGTAACTGAATATTTAGGTTTTTATTATTTTTTTTAAAGTCAGCACTACAAGTGTTGTCTGTTTTAAAATATGAAATGAGCCCTATGTTTGGACAAGAAAAAAAAACTCAAGCACGCTCCAACCGCACCTTACTGATCCTGACAATCCTGTTTTGGGATTTTACAGGGGAAATAATCTCAGTGAGAGTCTGTGTAGCTGTTGTTTAATTAAATCCTTCCATTTGACTGCTTTCATCAACCGACCTCTCAGTCTGCGAAGAAAAATCCTGACAACTTTGTGCTGCAGAAGAGATGTACAAATTAGGGGATTCTATTTTTAACGACTGTGGAAATTTGTTTCATTAAGAAGTAATATCCTCCCAGCTTTAACTGTATGTTTCACTTATCCCAGTGCCCAAGTTGAAACTGAGCCTCGTCTTTGACAGCTGTATCCTGGCAACACGGACAAGACCTAAACGTCCTTGCTACTCAGCTCTGTGTGTCTACATCCGCTTTTCCATTATGGGAGACTGGAATGTACAGAGTAGTCAGGAGAAGAAATTATTTTGATTTCATTAGATGTGACAAAAGAAATAAGTAAATTAATATACATTTTACAACTCCGTTTAGTTACAATATTGTATTGTTGATGCTTTACATGAGTTTCTAATAATTTATCTCTAAAGAACAAGAAGGGTGATCATTATTGATTGAGTGGTTGACTGACAGCATCAAAACATTATGAATAAAGAAGACATTCTGTCACCATTGCCATGCAATCTGTCATCCACCCTAAAGGCTGTAATTTTACTCTTCTACTCATCAGTAAATGGAGGACAGAATATATAATCATCATAGAGGTTCCGTTTAAGCTTGCAGGTTTGGCACTGAGTCTTTTTTTTTATCTATTTCTGACTGCGTGTATAATGTTTTCTACCAAAACTTCAAATGTCAAAACATGCTAGGCAGCATTGCAAATAACAAAAACACAGTTTCTCCCTGGGGAATCCTTATTCCAACTAGCCTCCACCCCTCTTAAAGACTTGTGGGAAAACTTTCTGTTATATTTCTACAGTTGGTTAATTTTACTTTGTTTCCCCTTTCCTTAATTTGCTTGTTCACAGTGACATTGCTAGAGATAATCTAGGTTTTTTTGGTCAGTACACTAACGGGAACCGTGTGACACTCTGGACTACATTTTACACAGAGGTTCAGTATGGTAACTTATGCACAAAAAATGTTTTCATAAAGCCTACTGTATCCATGCTAAATTGTCAATAAGATGTAATGTAATTGTTTGCATTTCACAGTTCATTATCTGAGATAATTTGAACAATGGCACATTTTTGTTCTGTGAAGTTTTGTGCAACACCATTTGCTGCAATCCTTTGTGTTTGTTGTATATTTTATTTGAACTAAAAAGCCTAGCCCAGTATTTAAATATTTGTATTTTTATAACTTCAATATTATCGAGACGTTAATTTATTTCTGCATTTACCTCGCCAACAGAAATTAATCTTACAGATAATTACACAGATTGAAGTTTTCCTTTCTGCTATGATATTTTCTGCTTACATCTAATGAAAGCATGACATTTAGCTTCTTTGAATATTAGAATATTACATCATACATCATCATTCAAGTGGGCGGGATGAACAGATTACTGAGATGCACATGTAAATAAAAATATGTAAAAGCATACATACTTTTATTTTACATTTTGTCACATTACAAACTCAAATGAGAAAAAAATCACAAACTCAGTGAATTTTATGCATAGATTTAAAGATTTTTGTAAAATAAAAATCTGAAAACTAAGCCCCCCTTACTCTCATGCTCTTGAATAAAATCCAGTGAAGCCAACAGCATCCAAGGTAATCCAAGGTAAACAGCAACACATTTGTTTAACCTGGCAGCTATTTTTGTTTTTTTCTTTTTTTACCATGTTGATATTTGTGAAAATAACACAAGGCGAATTCCTGAATATCTAGTCAGCACTATTAGGCCTACATATCAAAAACAGCAGCAATCTCAATAAGTGCAATGCATTTGGGTTGTGGAGTGGCTCTGGAAGAATGTAGCACTATTATTTACTAACCATTGGGGGAATTAGGACCCTGGGGAAGTGCTGGTACATTAGGTGGTGACATATCCACCACCATTCTCGAGTCCTCCTTGCCGGAAGAGCATTGGCCGTTACCTGGGAAACAAAGAGAAAGCAATCTTTACCAAGCATTGAAACAAGGCACACGTTTAAAAAAAAAAAAAGAAGAAGGAAAAGAGACCTCAGTGCTTTGTGGAAAAAAAAAATCCATGTTAAAGTGAGAATTCAGGGTCTTGAGAAAGGCCTGCATTATTAAGAAACACATTTTGAGTCTGTAGAAGCTCAAAATACAGTTTTTTAAAAGGATGAAGTTTTTACACACTGTTACCTAAACAATTCCAATTCATTTGTTATTGTGAAAACAATTCAACTGATAATGCAATCAAGTAAAGTGACTACGTAATAATGTGTTAGGCAGCACATTCTCCTATACACAGGCAGAGTCCTTGTAAAATGTCTCTATTTGTCTAATAATTCCTCATTCTTACCAGATCTGCCTCAGAGTCTATGCGGCACACCAGCGTACATAAGTATACTCTTTTTATGTATGCTGTATACATATACTGTATAAGTATACTGTTTTTATGTATGCTGTATACGTATACTGTATAAGTATACTGTTTTTATGCAACAATACAGTCCTGATGTCCATCAAATGCAGATCAGATTGCATCCTCTCAGCAGTCTGTGCAGAACCCTGGCCATGGATAGCCCAGTGTCCACTCAGAGGGAGAGCACACCAATCCCTTATCCCCTTACACCCCGGCCCCGTCAGGGTCACTTGAACAATGCAGTGGCAAGAGGTGAACACTATCTCTGACCCAGGTGTCAAATCCCAAAGGAAACATGGTTAGCCCATCAGTTTTTAGACCTTTCTTAGCAAACAGCACTAAGCAATAGTAAACACAAGAAAACAAGAGAAAAGAAAGTGAAATACAGGAGCCAGTGTTGCTTCTGAAAGGGTTCCATGCAATGCCTTATTGGTCAATTCTGAAATTATTCATTTCATAAGAACAAAAAGAATCTGCTCTAAGTTATCTCTAGTAATGACCAGTCATATTTGCTGTCAACGTCTTTTGTGGTCTTGGTTAGAGTGCAACAACAGCCTCACTGAGTGGGGCATACTGGGAGACGTTGTCCATGATACAATCCCTCAGCCTAAGCTCGGGTTGCACAGTTCGGGGTTGGAGGAAATCTCAGGTGACCAACCCTGGCTATCCCTTGGCAATGCTGTCCTCGAGTGGCCCAGATTTGTCAAGATGGATTTTCCATTAGCTTTTGGTAACAGCTGCTGACAGATGCTCATAGCAGTGGCTTGGCAGGCTAACGTCTATAGTAACAGCTTTGAGATGTTAGAGTTCAGCATGGAAAATAAAAATCTGTTTTATTTTTACTACACAACTATAAGAAGGAACATGTTAAGAGTCAAATCCCTAGAGCATCATTTACAATAATAACTTTTACTTGCTTGGGTAGACACAGCTGCCTGATCATTTAATTTATACGGTGTTGTGAAAGACAGCACCACCCATTTTGGATTTTCTTCTTTTTTGAGCTACACTTACATTTTTAAATCATTAAATAAGTTTTGACAGCAAGACAAAAATACAAAATGCAGTATTTAAATAATACTTTGTTTATTATGGAAAAAGACATCGCAACCAACCTGGTTATATGTAGAGAAGTAATTGCCCCAAAAACCTAAAAAATGGTTGTGTCACCCCTGTGGGCAACGTCTGCCATTGACATTTACCATAAATAGTAGTGAAACTTTTACAGTACTAAAGAAGAATTGAGGATCACTTCCTTAGCAGAATTACTTTAATTCAGCCACAGTTCACGATCATGAATGTTCACAGGCAATGTGAGCGTTCCAAAACACACCAGCATCATCGACCAGATGCTGGACAAGCATCAGACAAAATGGTCTTAATCTTAAGGTGACATACTTATAGACCTCCTTCAGGATTTTCTCTCTTTTTTTGGAGAATTCATTCTTCCATCAACTGCAGCAAGTTGTGCAGGTCCTGAAACAGCAAAGTCTTTCCAGACTAATAAATGCCAGTGTTTAATTTCTTCAGATTGGGGCAAGGTTTTCCTCTATTTCATGCCATCAGAGAAGTTCTGTACAGGTGATTTCTTAATTTTCCAGGCCTTGCAGGAATAACGTCTTGATAAAGTTTTTGAAATTGAACTAAAAAAAGAGTTAATAACTGTGATTATATTTTCGTAAAGGCTTAGGTTTTTCCCTTGTTAAAAGGAAAAATTTGAAAAATCCTTATTGAATTTACTCAGTTTGTTTTTCTGATATTAAATTTTGATCATCTGATCAATATGTGTTCAAATCAGAAGAAATCTCTAAGCGGAACAGTACTTGGTCACATCATTGTAAAACCTTTATCTGCTTCACTGTCTGAAGATAAAATGGGATTAAAAAATTAACAGCCAACAAGCTTAAGGTTTCATGGACTGACTCAAAAAGTTGCGTTGGTGTCCTGCATTTGCTGAGTCAAACCAAAATGAACCATAAGATCAGAATAACAAAGAGATAAGGCCTGCCGGGGAAAAGGTTATTTGAGTAATGCACTAAATTTGGACGATTTTATGTGCAAACGGAAAGGAAACATTGTATACACGCGAAACTTGTAGGTGTAATTTTTGCTGACTTCATTACTGACACCAAATAGTAAGTCCAGTCATCCTTTCAGAAACCTAGGAAGAGCAAAGACGTTTACTTCTTTTCAAAATCATGCATCTGTACAAGTGTGTCTATGTAGCATAGGTACCTTTTGGAAATATGTTGCTCTGTATCTGCTCAGAAGATGTTAGGGAAATGGCTCAAAACCACAAACAACATATCAACAAGTACACCATCTGATTCTTTTCCATAGCAACAAGGGCATGTGATTTGATGAAACGCAGCAGTTGTTTTGCTCTTTTTGGAACAAACTGAATCTGTGTATGAGACTAGACCTAGAAACCTCCTACTGTTTACCTTAAAATGTAACCTATTATTAAAGAGGTCATGTCATTATTTTAGGGTATTTCCCCTTTTCACTGTTTCATATATAGATTGTGCACCTGTAAAAGACAAGCAACCATGAAACCCAAAGTCCACATCAAAGGGGATTGATATTTTTTAACATCAAATTCTAAACTTTTCAGGTGCCAATCCACATATCTATTGGTAAATACTGATTTTTAAAGTATTGGGTATTGTTTTGTATTATTATTTTTGTTATTTGAATTTAATTCCCGAAGATGATCTCAAAACCTCACACTTGATTCCAAAAGCAATGAAACTTAGCAACATGAAAACTACTGCTAAAGCTTTGCTTCATAAATATGTCAACACGGTTTGGTAACCGGCCTCCTGAGCCACATTTCCATTTGTCAAAAAAAACTATTAATGTTCTTTATTTATATATGAATGTGTGTCAAATGATTAATGGATCTAATAAATTGCCAAAAAAGAAAAAAAAAAGAAAAAAAAAAGAAAGTAAATTAGTTTCTCCAAAACACAGTTAAAAGTGTGAGTAATTCCCACGGGTAATAGGAATTGCAAAAAAAAGTGAACGAAATCAACACGTGAGACGATGAAACAAACAAGGTAAGAGAATGATTCTGTGTGAGTGTGTGAAAGTGTAGTGCGGGAGTAGAAGTGCAAAAAAAGGAGGCATGACTTTCAGGAAGAGTATTAGAACAAGGACTGAATAAAGAGGACATAAAATGATTAAATAATAAAGGCCTTTTGGACTCTCAAGAATTGGTTATTCGGCAGATTTATAAAGAAACATATATAATTATAATTTGAACAAAGAACAATACTACAAGTATTGTTCTACAGCCCGTTCATATAATAGCAATCTTTACACTTGTTTTTTTTTTCCTTCTTCCTTTTATCTTTATGCACATCTTCTACACCGTCTATAAGGCCATCAGAAATTGAAACCAAAAATGATGAGTCCCATATCTAAATATTCACTGTCTGGTTGCATGTCTCATACCGCTACTCTGACTCATAGATAATGTTACCATCACTTACATAAAGATCAAGTAAACATACAAATTTCCACTCTGATGACCTTGCGTGAGTCTGATTCGATTCTTGAACTCCAAACATGACATGTCACAGTGTGGTGGGACGTATCTTCCAGTCAACTGTAAACCTAACAATGTCTACAAGCATAAAATGGTTCTGTACTGTACAATATGTCTTACTGTTGTGCAAATTAAATTTCTTTCCTACTTTTCAGCAAAACATAATTGAACACAGAATCAGGACACACGTGTTTCTTCAAATTTAAAGTCCCATTTGTCAAATTCCCTTTATTTTTCTTTTCTCTTTCGTGTCTTGCTATGGATGTGTTTACTGATTTATTGACCTGTTATGCCTTATCTGATTCAGGTAAAAAATTGGACAGGCACCAAGAAAGTTCTAAAAGAGTATAACTATTGTTTAAATCATGGATGTAAGATATTCCTTTTCTGTGTTCAGTCGTAAAAAGTCCTGATGCTGTGAAGTATTTTCTTGGCTGCATGACATTTCCCTTACACTTTAAAATCATAGATTGTCTTCCCTTTTTGAAAACAAGTTAATATTTTCAGGTTATAGGTTCAACCACAAGTTTTTGTTGAATTAAAACAATTGGTCCTTTCACTTAATTGTCATGAAAACATCACTGGATCATTATAATCTTCATGGATTGCTGTCTTAATTACTTTTTTCCGCTGTTGGTTCCGTATGAACATCAATAAAAGAATGCAGACAGCAGGCAGTGTCAGATGTAAAGCCAACAATTTTAAAATAATTTTGAATTATTACATTTATTATTATTATTGCATTAAAACCACACAATGTTGAATCCACCAGAGCACAGGGTTGATGGCAGCACTGCGCCCACAAACAGGGTTACCAGCTGATCAATATTCAGATCTAATATTGTTGGTTTGTAAGTTTGTGACTTTGGTGTGCTCTTTTTTATTACGTATTATAATTTCCACATCTGTGGTCAATATAGATTATTTTATCATTATACTGTAATGAAATTATATGTCTCTTCCGCACATCACTATGGTTATTCAATGAGGAATAGTGGCAAAATAAGTCCAAAATACACAATAAACCATGGTAATGTTTGAGGTCAATGTGAAGATATAGATGCAATAACTAAACATTTTTGAGACTGTCTACTTTCTTCTCCATTGTTTCCATAGCTAATATGGAAGAGAGATTTAGCTACAATAAAACCTTTGACCCGTGTCGAAGACATCAACCTTGAAAAGTTAACATATAGCTCATTGAATTTAATGTAGAACTGAAAAAAAAACTCGTTATGTCTAAAGGTATTAGTGATGTAAAATAAAAGGTCACGTTTGACACATTACGTTCTATAATGAAAGGCAGTGTACTGTGTACTAAGAATCTAAAATACTGGGCTCCTTATGAAAGTATGCTACGGTCCACCATCATGCTAACTGCTACATGTTCCATGTTTAGAAATCAACCCACAGATGGATGAAGACAGGAAGAGGCTCCTTTTCTCCTTCCACCTCCACTGGCCCGCCTGCCAAGTGTTCCTACAAACACAAACCCCCAATGGAGACCCAAAAGTCTCCACTGATGTCATCAACAAGATGCTACCTGTTTTTGAAAAATGCACACCAAAGCAAAAATCAAGGAGGGGAGGGGGGAGAGAAATTCAGAGACCTACCCAAAGGAAACCAACAAAGGGCAATGGAGTACCACAAAGCGCATATCCAGCATCTGCTGCATTCAACAGGATGTGCTAATGCATCATTTTCTCTACCTTTAGGGCTGAACAGGAAAAAGCCTGCACTTAGGGGAAAATCCCTTAAAATGTTTGTCGTGTTGTGATTGCAAATATATTTTATTCTTATTTTCAAATCAGCACTGTATCAGAATAACCTACATAATGGATAATAGACATTTGGATGGATTCATGCATAATCTTTGCATGTTTAACGTGTTATGGAAATGATTTACGGACTTACTAGTAGAATAGTCTTCAGACGTTTCCATTTCCATTTCTTCAGAGGTTCTGTAAGATATAAAATAAACGGTTAAATATTTGATCATTTTTTACAAAAATGCTATTGCTACATTTTGCAAGAATGTAAAACTATTTTAGAATACAAATATCGCATACAAAAATCATGCATATGCACTTTTAAAAAATCTAATTTATAGGTCAATTCAGTTTGTTTATAAAGTTCCAATTCACGAGAAAGGTAACCTCAAAGGGCATTACAAAATTAACAGGCTCATTTTCAGAAATATATAATTAAATCAATCCAATACAATCCAAACACCTAAATTCTGGTCCAATCCTATTTACAGTGCAAAGCTGCAAATTTTGCAGTAACAGACGTATCAATTCCACTAATCTAAAGTGTAAACGAACAGCAGGAGGTTTGTTCATTTCTTGCGGTAGAGAAGCGATAATGCACGTTAACAAATGAAGTATCGTCTGAGCTACATTAAACTTGAAAAAAAAAAACATATTTCCTGTTTGTTACTCAGATATGTGTCCTTAGTTAAATTATTGGTTTGACCATATGACGGTTTCTGTAAATTTCCATGAATGCACACACAGAGTGTCAGTGGTAAACATCTGATGCAATTCTGGGATTAAAATGAAGATGAAGATGAATTGACCTTTACAAATATGGGTAACTGATGAGTAACTAGTTGTTACTCATCAGTAACAACAAATAATGTTGTTTTTCTAAGTAAGGAGTTCTTCAATAGCAACAGGTGAAGGAAAGTCATAAAATCTGTTGAGTTTAACATTACATTGCTGTCGACAGCATTAACACAATTATTTAAAAAGTGAGAAATTCAACTGTTTTGAAGAAGGCCTCTCTGTACTTAATTACTTAATTACAAGTTTTACAACTAAATTACTCCAAACATCATTTGTAGAATTTATTGTGAACATCTGTTTATACATCATTAGACTCACAAAAATGCTATTGCTTTTTAGTAATAAACTGTAACATGTAAAGTTAAAGAAATACACTAATCCCTCAGCTCTTACAGTAAGGAAACCGGACGAATGCGTTGATAAGAATTTCCTCACACAGGCATCATAAGAAAGTTGTGTTTCTTAATTATAATTTTTCTGGCCTCCATAACCAATTTGTATTACATCACAACATTACTACTGGCTTCCTTGAAGGGCATAAAAACTTAACCCTTTATTAATTAGAAGAAAACAACATGACGACATCTAAGTCAGGACTGAATGATTCACGACTTACACATTTTCTCGCTTTTCTAGTAGCAATCTTATGTTTGAGACAGATGAACCATTTGTCATTTTTTCTCATAGTTTGAGCGAGTTTCACATAAAGAGCGACGCTGTATAGTGAAAGCACCAATTTAGCAAAGAAACAGTTTCAGATTCGCTGTATTTCTGTACATGAAACGCTTACATGACAGGAAAACTGAAAGTTTAAAGCAGAAGCATGCAATAAATAATAAAGAGTTGGGTTCACAGGGTTACATTCAAGTAAGTGGCTCCACTATGCACACACACACACACACACACACACACACAAAGTAATTCAGAGAAGGATAGAGGGAGGGGTGGTGGTATGTTGTCTCCACCTCCCTACAAATGAATAAAAATAAGAATAAATTTGAAAAGTTCAACTTTACCTAATTTATCCAGGGAGGTTTCAGGAAGATATAGAAACTTTTTTCCTCCAGATCAACATGTAACCATCCGATAAGAAAACAGCTCTAATGCTCAAGCTCAGAAAGACAGCGAAAAGTTCAGGAGGTGCGCATCTGCAGTCTCCTACAGGTGACTGTCGCTGTGTGTGAGAGCCTCTAAAGTGCGTGCCCCCTCCTCCCTGTCGAGTTTTCCACTTTAAAAGCGACACCAACGCCGTCTTATCGAGATGCACATTCAACTCAGCTCGAACTTCAGCAGATCGTTAAAAAAAAAAAGTGACGCGACTCATGAGCGAACGGTTACATGGCGAACGTTTACAGCGAGAACAAAGAAAAGGGAAGACTCAACAAGTTGGTAAAGGGAGCGAAAGAGAGAGGGATGGATCAAACTGGATCCACCGGTTCCTAAGGAATTAGCCATAGCGACAGGGAGCAGCCAAGCTATTTTCAACAACCGAGGCACTGGAAATCCGTGGGCAGGCAACGCTGAAAAGCTGCTGTGGAGATGTGACTCAAGGTCGAACCGGTAGAGTCGCAAGCATTTTAATTGCTCCTGAAGAGAGAATGTGATGTAGCCTAATGGCAGAACAACTCGTGGACATCGCTTTGGAAAACATCACAGTCACAAAGCAACTAACTTCCCCATCTCACAGCAATACAAATGATTTAACTTTCCTTTTTTCTAATTGAAGACTATAGGCCTATGCCACTTCTAATTTCCTAGTGTGAACGGTGCTTATTGAAAGCCAATCACAATCAACAATCTTATCAGCAGGAAAAAAAATAAAAATCATGAAGCATTGTTGAACGATGTTTCAGCATAAATATTAAGGACATAATTTGTTTACCTGAAGAAAAGCTCTTTAGCTACCAGCAGCGTATAAGGCCACTTTTGCTGCCATTGAGGTAACGCGTGTTTCTCCTGTTAAATGTTTTTTTTTGTCTTTCTTTCTGCCTGTGATTCCTGCATGACTTGGGAGCTGACTGACAGCTGCAGTTCAACAGGTTATCCGATCACCGCTGTCTTACAGCAGAGCCAGTCTGCTTTTCCATTCATCACACAGACGCTCCTTGTCTGCCTTTTCTGCTGCAGACATGCGCCGCCAGCAGCTCTCAAGCGTCTGTGGCCAATAATACAGTCGCAAGATAGACGCTGAATGGACAGGCGAGTACATACTCCGTTTAAAGCAGGAAACCGATACGCGCTCCTAATTGTCTCTAGCTTTGTTTGTTTGGGTTTTTTTGTTTTATTAAATTACCTTAAATAGGAAGGACTTTTTTAATATCCCCGTGGACTTGCACTCTGATCCACAATGACAGTCTAAAATAGAATTGATTCTTGTCCGATATTCACCATGCCGCCCGGACTGAGAGGTAGTTGGTTCCGCAGCAGCAGCGGCGGCAGCAGCAGCAGAAGCAGCAAAAGCAACAGTTGTTAAATCCACCACTTCCTCCTCCATCTCCTCGCTCGGTGGCCGCACGCGTTGCTATTCTGGGATGTTGGTCTAACACATAGAAACGGATCACACCGTGTGGACAGTCTGCCTCTTCGCTCTTCTCGCCAGTCGATCAGGTTACAAGTGCTCTCTCCTTTTTTTTTGTGTGTGTGTCTTTTTTAGTTTGTTATTGTCCACAAAATGATGCTCTTTATGTTGTAATGTCCCCCACCAGCCGATATTTTGATGTTAAAGTCTTTCATTAATCAATACTGACAAACAAACAAACAAAAGACATAATAAATAAATAAATAAATAAATAAATAAATAAATAAATAAATAAATAAATAAATAGGCGAATATCGTCTGAAAACTGATAATGTAGGTGATAGATATGTATTGGTCAATTTTCATTTTTTTTTTAATATTGAATCCATATAGTCGAACGTCTTCTGTTATGTCTTCTGATATCAGTTCTGCTTTCGGGCTTAAGAACTAATCAATGTTACCCATCTTTTTTTATCACTCAAGGTGTGAACCAACTCTTTGAAGAAAGAATATTATTGATTAAGGAGCTGTGAAAAACACATGTTGCACCTTGCAAAATTCCCCCTACTTTTTTTGTTCTCTTTTTTTCTCACATCCAACCTAATTGTTTTCAGACTATTGCTGATTACTGCCAGACCTGTCGCTTAAATAAAACCTGTCAATGAATAGAGGGGGGGAGTAAAATAACATTTTGATGCCTGGAAATAAAAAGTCACTGACGTTTTATCGTTGTTTTTACTGCCTGTCCCAGGAATCGATGGCAGATCAAAAATGTCACAAGAACACAGTAATGAATCTTTCAGAGGGTCATTAAAGAACTCAAGACGACATGTGAAGCACTCCAGGTCTTAATGTATTTGCGATTCCACAAGGAGAGATGAGGCAAAAATGGCATCCATGGGAAATTTCCAATTCAAAAAACTACTGTTGACCAAGAAGGGCACAAAGGACACTCACTTTTTTTTTTTCAAAACAAGTTTGATTCTCCCCAAGACCTACAGGAAAATCTATTGTAACCTAATGAGACAGAGGGATGAATATATATATATATATATATATATATATATATATATATATATATATATATATATATATATATATATATATATATATGTTTTGGAATACTTGCTTCCTCTTAGCACTTAAAAAAAAGAATAACATAACAGCAGTCAAACAATAAGGGTGGTGGTGTTTTGGAAGACATGTTTCCTCTTAGTACTTAAAAAAAGAATAACATAACAGCAGTCAAACATAAGGGTGGTGTCATGGCTGCTTTGCTGCTTCAGGAAAAAAAAAGAAAACAAAACAAAAAAAAAAACTAAACTCAAGCACACTTGGGTTATGCAGGTCGATTTTCTGAGGGGTCCAGCTAGTCTACCTCGAAATGATTCAAAAAGGGATACTTTTAGAGTAGCCTAGTCAAAGTCTGAACTTAGATTTAATTGTAATGCTCTGGGGTTAACTTGCCATCAATGTTGAAAAACGGTCTATTGTCGCCAATTTAAAATTAATAATGTTTAAAAAATTGCAACAAAAAAAAAGAATGGTGCAAAAAGTCTATTACCTTTGCTATTTGAAAGTATAATTGAACGCAATTGTTGTTTAAATCCTGTTCAAAACAAAACAATTCTGAATAACCTATTCAGAAAAAAAAAAAAAACTCAATTCACCTCTGATATCTTATTGTATCACGGTTAATCTAACGACATCACTACAAAAACAACATCCTGTGTATTAAAATAAAAGTAGCTCCCATCCTGTCTTGCTCATTATTTTTATCATTTGTATCATACGTCAAAACATGATAACTCTTTAGACTTTGAGCTGAATGAGTTTGACCTTATTGAACATAGTGTAATAAAATAATAAACAATGTTATAAAATACATTTAAAACAAAAGGAAACAAAACACAAGCAAATCAAAAAAGAATAGGAGTAAAGTATATTTACACATTCAAACGAATGGGTAGAACTATGAACTTATTTTTACACCCACCCCATGGATTACATAAATCTAAACATAGATTTATATAGTGCTGAGTAAACTGAAGAAGTGGATAATAATAAATACAGCCATGTGGGTCCATCCACCCCATTGTCTGTCCTTGTATTATATGGTGAATACCTCCAGCAGTCATTGGGTGGGAGACAGGTCAACAGTCCATCACAGGGCACGGAGGTCCATAAAGTTGATATATTCTATGACATGATAGGTAAATTGGCTTTAAGGTAAAAAAAAAAAAAAAAAAAAAAGTTTTTTGAGAATTTTTGACAGTGAAGCCACCAAGACCTCAAAGTATTGACTGTATTGTTTGCATTTATGTATCTATTAGTAAAGATTCCCATTAAATAGAAATATTTAACTATTTAACTTTACCTCATGCACATTGCTGTTGCTGATCTGGAGAGCTCCTTCAGTGACAGACTGTTGCATCCTAGGTGCACAAAGGAGCGGTGTCAGAGATCCTTCCTCCCAGAAGCTGTGAGACTTCATAAACATTACTGCTCCCAGCAAACTCAATAAGTCATCACACATATATTTATGTTGAAATGTTTTCTTATCCTTATTCTGTTTTTTATATTCCATCTTTGTGTGAACCTACTTGCTTTGATTGCCTGTCACTTTGCTACTGCTACATAGAAACTTCCCCATTATACAGCAGTAAATAAATTTCTATTCTAGCATTGTTATGATTCATGTCCTGTCCATGCTGTGTTAAGCACTCATTCAGTTCACCTGCCACGCCTGATTGCTTACCTGTTCCACCTGGGCCTGGCCCTACTTAAACACCCCTCAGCCTCTGCTTCCTTGCCAGATTATCGACAGCCACGAGCCAGTAGAGATCCAGCGTTTCCTTCCAAGCCTTCAAGTGTTTCTTCGACCCCTCTTCTGACCACGGATTTTCCCCTCCTGCCAAGCCCCTCACGGATCCCTTCTATTCTGGATTTCTGGACCCTGACCCAAGCTCTGCCTCTTGACCACCGATTACTGCCTGCCCCTCAAAGCTAAGTTTGCTCTCTCTGTCCTCCTGTGTATGACCTCAGCCTGTTATTCAACAAAGTCCCTGGGTGTTGCATTTTGGATCTCCCCGTGGAGATCTTCATTGCCTCCTCAGAACCCTGTTCCATTGGTTTCCTGCATCTCCCTGTCATCGGACCCTCTGTTCCTCTGCTCCACCCGTCCACTGCTCTACAGGTCAGTTAAGCTGAACATTTCTCAGATACCCCTCCTTTATCCGTGCATCACCAGTCTTCTCCCCTCTCTCCTCAGTGCTGTGTTGATGACCTCTCCTTGAGCAGAAACCAGTATAAGAAAAAATAAACTCTTTCCCTTTTTGTATACTCCTGTGTGTGGTTGAATTTCCGGGTCCCCTCTGAGTGTCCTTACAGTATAATCTGGCCACTATGGACCCGTCACCCACACAGGAGTGGCGTTCCAGTGTTGAAGGCGCTATTAACCGCCTGGAATCTAACATGCAAGAAATGATGTCTATGCTTGATAAACTGTCCTCCTCTCCTCCTCCAAAGAGTGCCTCTTCTCCTAGCCCCAAGGCTTCTAAGTCTGGCTACCAGGTCTCGCCCATTTATGAGCCCCGTCTGTCGCCTCCGGAGGTGTTTAAGGGTGAGCAGAGTCAATGTCGTCCTTTCATTACTCAATGTGAGATTGTCTTTGAACTTCAACCATCATCTTTCCCCACTGAACGTGCTAAAGTAGCCTATGCTATTTCCCTTCTCTCGGGGAAGGCCAAGTTATGGGGTACCGCTGAGTGGCAGAAGGGCTCCTTCATTTGTTATCAGTTTAAGGACTTTTCCAAGGAGCTAATCAGGGTCTTCGATCCCGTTCTGCCTGAGAGGGAGGCTGCACGTGGTTTGCTCAAACTCAAACAAGGCAGGAGGCGAGTCACAGAGTATATAATTGACTTTCACGCTCTTTCTTCAGGAAGTGACTGGAACGATGAGGCACTATGTGATGCTTTCTACCAGGGTCTCAGTGAGGAGGTTAAGGATGAACTGTCTACACGGGATGCTCCCAAGGATTTGGAGGAACTGGAGACTCTGGCCGCAAGGATCGACATGAGGCTTCATGAGAGAAGGTTGGAGAGGAGTTCTTTCAGTCGTACTTACCAAGTTGAACGTGTTCCCAGGCCACAGCCGTCAGTCACGCCCCCACCTTTGAGCTCATCTCCCACCTCTCCGGCGGAGGAGCCGATGCAGATTGGTCGATCACGCTTATCCCCACAAGAGAGAGAGCGGAGACTTAAGAGAGGTCTGTGTTTCTATTGTGGGGGAGAGGGTCACCTACTTCGTCTGTGTCCAGCAAAAGGCCAGGCTCAGTAGGAGGTAAGAGGCTCCTGCTGAGTCAAAAGAGATTAAAATCCTCTTCTTTCTCTGTTCAGGCCATTCTCCAAGCAGACCGTCTTACCAAACACCTATCTGTCTTTATTGATTCAGGAGCAGACACTGAGTTCATGGACCGTGGCCTTGCCGAATCCCTTGGTATCCAACTCCTACCCACCTCTAAGCATCTTGAAGTTTTGGCTATTGATGGCCATGTACTTCACCGTGTCACCCACGAAACAGGTCCCATTAAGTTTAGTATTTCCGGGAATCACCATGAACTCATTTCCTTCCTGATAATAAATTCCCCTGGGCTCCCTGTCATTTTGGGGGCCACTTGGTTAAGAAAGCACAACCCCCACATTGACTGGGTTAGGGGCGAGGTGTTGGGCTGGTCACCATCTTGCCATTCCACCTGCCTCTTAGCAGCTTCGGTCCCCAGTACTGTCCCTATCTCGGGACAGGAAACCTACCCTGACCTATCCAGAGTACCTGCTGTTTACCATGACCTTAGGGAGGTCTTTAACAAGCATCGAGCCACTGCCCTTCCACCCCATCGGCCCTATGATTGTGCTATTGATCTGCTCCCTGGTACCTTTCCTCCCAGAGGTCGTCTTTTCCCTCTCTCTGGCCCAGAGGATAAGGCCATGAGGGATTATGTCAGTGACTCACTCAAGGCAGGCCTCATCCGCCCTTCCTCCTCCCCAGCTGGTGCAGGTTTCTTCTTTGTGGGCAAGAAAGATGGTTCCTTAAGACCCTGTATCGACTACAGAGGATTGAATGACATCACAGTCAAGAACCGTTACCCACTTCCCCTAATGAACACTGCCTTCGATCTTATCCAGGGATCCACTGTTTTTACTAAGCTAGATCTTAGAAATGCCTACCATCTGATTCGGATCAAAGAGGGGGATGAGTGGAAGACAGCCTTTAACACCCCAACGGGTCATTATGAATACCTAGTAATGCCCTTTGGCCTGTCCAACGCTCCTGCTGTGTTCCAGGCACTTGTCAATGATGTCCTCAGGGACATGGTTGGTCGTTTTGTTTATGTCTATCTGGATGACATTTTGATTTTTTCTAAGGATCTCACAGCCCATCAAGCCCATGTTCGTTCAGTCATTCTCCGCTTGCTGCAGAATAACCTGTTTGTCAAGGCAGAAAAGTGTGAGTTTCACAAACAGTCAACTTCATTCTTGGGTTTCGTCATCTCTCCCGACAGGATTTCCATGGACCCCAGCAAGACGGATGCCATCAAGAATTGGCCCCACCCACAAGACCGCAAGCAACTTCAAAGATTTCTGGGGTTTGCAAACTTTTATCGCCGGTTCATCCGCAATTTCAGCTCTGTAGCCTCTCCACTTCATGCACTTACCTCATCCAAGTGCAAGTTTGTTTGGGGTAAGGCTGCTACTGAGTCCTTCGAGCACCTTAAGAAGGCTTTCACCTCAGCTCCTGTCCTCCGCACACCGGACCCTTCCCGCCAATTTATTGTTGAAGTGGATGCTTCTGCCTCCGGGGTGGGAGCCATACTCAGTCAGAGGTGCACTGATGGAAAGACTCACCCTTGTGCCTTCTTTTCCAGGAAACTGTCTTCTGCAGAGGCCAACTATGATGTTGGTGACCGTGAGCTACTGGCAGTCAAACTGGCACTTGAGGAGTGGAGGCACTGGCTTGAGGGAGCTAAGGAACCTTTCGTGGTTTGGACTGATCATAAAAATCTGCAGTACCTCAAGTCAGCAAGGAGACTCAACCCCAGGCAAGCCAGGTGGGCCTTGTACTTCAGTCGCTTTAATTTTTCACTGTCTTACAGACCTGGGAGTAAGAACGCTAAACCAGACGCACTCTCCAGGCTTCATGAGATGATGGAGGAGGGTCAAGAGGTAAAGGAGGTGGACTATGTGCTCCCCACGTCAGTACGGCTAGCAGTTTCCAAACTAGAGCTGGAGCAGAGAATAAGAGAGGCCCATCATCTAAGCCCCATCCCTGAGAACTGTCCTAAAGATCGACTGTTTGTTCCGGAGCAGCTAATACCTGAGGTACTGTCATTTTGTCATGAGTCTAGACTCTTCTGTCATCCAGGAGTCACTAAAACCCTATCTGTGATCAGGAGTTGTTTCTGGTGGGAAACTATGCTACAAGATGTTACAGAGTTCATCAAGGCTTGCAGAGTTTGCTGTCAGGCTAAACCATCCCGTCGGCCACCCTCTGGGCTTCTGCGACCCCTCCCTGTTCCACACCGCCCATGGTCCCACATTTCCATGGATTTTGTGACTGGTCTACCCTCTTCTAATAACCACTCTGTCCTTCTCACAGTCGTTGATCGCTTCTCCAAGATGTCCCACCTGATACCTCTTCGCAAACTGCCTTCCTCCAAGGAGCTGGGAGAGATTCTGGCCCATGAGGTGTTTCGCCTGCATGGGTTGCCAACTGACATTGTTTCTGACAGGGGA
Source organism: Poecilia mexicana (assembly GCF_051168715.1). Classification (NCBI taxonomy): domain Eukaryota; kingdom Metazoa; phylum Chordata; class Actinopteri; order Cyprinodontiformes; family Poeciliidae; genus Poecilia; species Poecilia mexicana. The sequence goes on along the minus strand of NW_028263371.1, from coordinate 45,883,813 downwards.
CCCCAGTTTGTCGCTAGATTCTGGAAGGAATTCTGTGGTCTCCTGGGTATCACAGTGAGTCTCTCATCAGGGTTCCACCCTCAAACTGACGGACAAACAGAGAGGATCAACCAGGAAGTGGAGACCAAGCTTCGGATGCTCTGTGAACATGATCCCTCTTCTTGGTCACAGAACCTACCATGGGTGGAGTATGCACTCAATTCTCTCCCTTCTACTTCTACAGGGTTGTCTCCCTTTTACACAGTTTATGGATACCAGCCTCCTGTATTGTCTCTTCAAGAAAGGCCCACTAGAGTCCCATCTGCCCATGCCTCAGCCTTGAAGTGCCAGCAGGTATGGCGTCAGGCCCGCAGGGTCCTTCTGAAGACCTCCGCTGTATGTTGCAGATTTGCCAATCGTCGCAGAGTTCCAGCACCCACCTACCTCACAGGACAAAGAGTCTGGCTATCCACCAAGGACCTCCCCTTGCGGGTTGAAAACCGTAAGCTAGCCCCTCGTTTCATTGGACCCTTCCCGATCTCCAAAGTGATCAACCCAGTGGCTGTTCGGCTCCGCCTCCCCAAGACTCTCAGGGTTTGTCCCACCTTTCATGTGTCCCGTGTCAAACCTGTCTTCACTTCACAGTTGGTACCCTCCTCCAGACCCCCTCCTCCCGCCCGGATGATTGATGGAGGCCCCGCTCACACTGTACATCGTCTCCTTCGGTCCAGACGTTGGGGCCGGTCCATCCATTACTTGGTGGACTGGGAGGGATACGGGCCTGAGGAGCGCTCCTGGGTGCCGGCCCGGCATGTTTTGGACAAGTCCCTTATCAGGGAGTTTCATCGGTCCAATCCTGACCAGCCTGGTGGTCCTTCTGGAGCCGGACCTTGAGGAGGGGGTACTGTTATGATTCATGTCCTGTCCATGCTGTGTTAAGCACTCATTCAGTTCACCTGCCACGCCTGATTGCTTACCTGTTCCACCTGGGCCTGGCCCTACTTAAACACCCCTCAGCCTCTGCTTCCTTGCCAGATTATCGACAGCCACGAGCCAGTAGAGATCCAGCGTTTCCTTCCAAGCCTTCAAGTGTTTCTTCGACCCCTCTTCTGACCACGGATTTTCCCCTCCTGCCAAGCCCCTCACGGATCCCTTCTATTCTGGATTTCTGGACCCTGACCCAAGCTCTGCCTCTTGACCACCGATTACTGCCTGCCCCTCAAAGCTAAGTTTGCTCTCTCTGTCCTCCTGTGTATGACCTCAGCCTGTTATTCAACAAAGTCCCTGGGTGTTGCATTTTGGATCTCCCCGTGGAGATCTTCATTGCCTCCTCAGAACCCTGTTCCATTGGTTTCCTGCATCTCCCTGTCATCGGACCCTCTGTTCCTCTGCTCCACCCGTCCACTGCTCTACAGGTCAGTTAAGCTGAACATTTCTCAGATACCCCTCCTTTATCCGTGCATCACCAGTCTTCTCCCCTCTCTCCTCAGTGCTGTGTTGATGACCTCTCCTTGAGCAGAAACCAGTATAAGAAAAAATAAACTCTTTCCCTTTTTGTATACTCCTGTGTGTGGTTGAATTTCCGGGTCCCCTCTGAGTGTCCTTACAAGCATATTCTATTTGTTCCTCTCCGTGACATTAACATACCTAAATTTACATTTATACAGCCATTGGTGTTTACACAGTAGGTTAGAGACCACAAGACTTGTCTCTCACTATAACTTTTTCAGTTGCAGTTTATTACTACAACACTTTGCATGAAAGGAATATCATATACTGTAAATATTATAAAAATGTATTTCAGAATGCTATCTCATCCATAAAGCCTGAACAGTCTTGGCATAAGAACAAGCACCTGTTGGACTTTATGGATGCTATGATCCAATCACTTTGTGAAGCAAAACGTTAGGTCTTCACTAAGAAGTTCTAGTATTTTATTATATAGATATGTAATAATAGCAAGATAAACCCCCACATCACACAGTGTCTTGCACTGTGTATTTCCTGGGGATTTTATGTGATAGACTAACTCAAAGTAGAGCATAACTGTGAAGAGCAAGAACGAGGATACATAACTTTCAATTTCTTATACAAATAACTTAGAAAATTGTTTTGAATAATGTATCCTGCCCTGGCGACTTGGTTTATAGATCCACCTTTATATAGCAATCACAAATAGATGCCCTTAAGGGTACACCAAGATTCTAGATAGTGGACATTTTCTCATACGTCTTTCCAATTCCAACTCAGTCAGCCTGAATAGAGAAGATCTCTGAACAGTAATGTTCAAATCCTACCACATATTCTGTGCTGGACTTAGGTCTGGACTTTGATGTGGACATTCCAACTCAATAATGTACGTTGATCTAAAACATTTAACCATTGAAAATTGACACAGCACATCACGTTGAACACACCATCCCCATCCTTCACAATGCTGTGTAATGTGAAGTGTTAGTTTTTTTTTTGTTTTTGTTTTTTTTTTGCCACACAACATTTTGCATGTATGTTAACTTTATGTCTCATCTCACTAGAACATCTTCCACTTGTTTACTTTGTTCACTTTAAGCTTGTGCCAAAACTCAATAAATAAATGCCAGAACTGTACCTTTTTATATGTTCTTGTAAAATATTATTTTTAAAACTGTAATTTTATCAATAGAGTTAGATCTTGCAGTGTTTTAATTGTAGTGCTATAATACTTCACACTACAGTACCTTCCCTTTGCTGTAGCTCCCTCCTGTGGTAAATTAAATCTTTATATAGAGCCAAGTCTGCAGTGTTTATTCAACACAAGCAAACTTAGCAGAGAAGAATTATTTTTGAAACACTGCAAAATGAATTGATATATATATGAGCTGATGTAACATAAAAGCCTAACTATCAGCTCATATGAAGAGTAGCTTTGGTTCAGTCAGTTGCTTGAATTTCCTAAATCATATTACCATAAAAGTGGCTGAATGCTTCCCCCTGGTGTTGGTGAAATGATCGAGCATTGAATGGTCATAATGAAACAGTCCGTAGTAATGGAGACGGGTCGTCATACACATGAAACTTTAGATACTAACAAGGAATCTTATGTCATCTAGAGCAGTGTTTTGAGTTTTTTTCACGTCACTAAAAGCAGGAGCTTTAATTTCCCAAAGACATCATCGCCTCTATTGCTCATACCCACCTACACACACCACCAACAGTAATATTGAAAGAGCCCTTTACATTTTACACATTTTCTCAAAGTATTGCATGAGTTCAAAGTGAACAAATCTGGTCTTAGTCATTTCAGTGAGCAATGCAATGTACACAAATTGTAACCGGTGCTGGAATACGGCCCCTATTTATTGTAATTACTTATGTGGTTTTCTGGCTACAACTTGCCTCTCGTGGTGTTTGCCTAGAAGTTTTCTGATAGCTGTTCCAGAGAGTAACATTTTTTAGAAGCATATTTAGGGTTTTTTGTTTATAAATAAATAACCTAAAAATGTCACTTCTCAACATGTCAACACTGTAAAACGCCAACAGGAGCTGTCTGTGTAACTATGCTTTACCTCCTGCATGTTATACACTATTTCACGCTTTAATTACATATCTGACGATGTAAAGAATTTGTATTGACATTAGGTTTTGTTTTTGTCACCCACTTGTGACATATATTGCACCATAAATGCAGAAAACATCCTACTAAGGAATTACTCAAGTGTTATCCCAAAGAATTATTTGTATTTTTGAGAAATAAAAGGTTATCTCACACTTTTCAAGTTAAGAACATAGATTTCCTTTTTTTTTTCTTCATATTCACTATATTTTCCAGATGTACTTCCTCGAAGTTGGAGATAAGACAATGTTATATACGGCGATGCAATCTAACATGAGACAAAAGGCAGTGCATGACAGAAAACGAAGCAAACCCAGACTGGAAAATGTCTCGCACAGAGCAGAGAAAGATATCATCAAATCTAAAAGGTGCTTGCTTCTTTTTCCCACAACGAGTTTTCAGTTTCACACACATGAGCAATTGCTAATAACTGTCCCCAAGACCCTTTTACCTCAAAATGAGCCCACTGCACAAACACCCACAAGGTTTGGCTATTGCATGACTCTGTGGTAAATTGTCACATCCTCACATCTGAAACTACAAAATCCCCTACTATAAACATGTGCAAGAGTTGAGGAGGGTTAGCTAGTAGTCTTTCAAATGTACTCACAAAAAGCACTTTTACTATAAAGTTTCCAAGCAGTAATAATGCATTGATATTTTAAAAAGTGCCACTTTTTTAACAGTATCAGTTAAAATGTGCAATATCCTGGCCAACGCTGACAGAGGGCACTAGTGGTCCATGAAATGTCTTCCACAAAAAGGCTATTTAACTGTGCAGAACTTAAGCAACTCAGTAGCAGACTGCAGCAGCACATAGCAATAATAGAAACATGAAGATTTGAAGGAATATGCAGTATACACTATACTATTGTATGGCCTACAATAGTGTATAGATTTCCAACTTTGGTCATACATTGATTTGTACAGTCAAAGTCACTTTCACACCATGTATCTTGTCAAATGTTACACATTTCACAGTTTTAAAGTGCATTTCCATTTAATCAGATCGTCAATGAGCTGTTATTTGGCATGAAAGATCATGAGATAAGATTTTCAACAAGATTCTTCTGCTGTGTGTAGGTGTGTGATGGCTTGCGTAGGAAGAGAGAGAGAGAGTGAAATGGTGAATGGCCTACACTTGTATAGCGCTTTATCAAGTCTGTGGACTCCAAAATGCTTTACACTACAATCGGTCATGGTGGTAAGCTACGCTGTAGCCAGAACTACCCCGGGATAGACTGACAGAAGTAAGGATGCCATTCAATCGGCACCACGAGGCCCACTGACCACCAGCAACTAAAATGGGTGAAGTGTCAAGCCCAAGGACACAATGCCAAACTGACTTGAACACAGAGAGCAGGAGTTTGAACTGGCAATTCACTGGTTACAGGACAAAAACCTACTTCCTGAGCCGCTGCTGCCCCACTTGAATGCCTGTGAGTCACACAGTACAGAGTAAGTCTAACAGCTGCTGATGCACAATATTTCATGCTAAAATAAGAGTGGAACCATTGATATTTTCGCTAATCAATGCAGATCAATCATCTCTTTACTGAGTGACTCCCACACATTCAAGTTGAATTTATAAGGGTATTGCTCGAATTATCGAGGCTTGTTTAATTCCCTGTCCTCGTTGCTTCTAGCACTGAATTAACTTTACAGGATTTGAAATATTGCTAAAGCTTTAAATACATTATCGGTACAAATGGTAAGATATTTTTTTCTGATAGTTTTGTTTAATTAATAAGTATGGTTAATGTTGAAATTGGCCCCACTATTGATACACATTTCACCACATCCGTCCTGAAAGGTTTTGAAGACGCCTTGTATTGCCTGCCTTCAAAACCTTTCAGGACGGATGTGGCGAGAAATAAAAACTCTGACAGGGTGGCCACCTGCCAAGACTTTCTGAGTATAGGAGGGAAAGAAAGAAACAGAAACATTGGGTCAATAATTGCTGCTTCCATTAAAATGGAAAATAAACTAGTTGAGGATGGCCCAAACCAGAAGATTTATCCAAAAGGACAGTTTTATGAATTGTCCTAAAAGTAGAGAGTCAATCTCCTAAACCCAAACTGAGATCTGGTTTGAAAAATAATGTTGCCGCTGAATGCTCAAGTTCTAATTCTAATTTGAACCATAGGTCAAATTAGAATTAGATTGAAAAAAAAAAACAAACAACAGCTGTCAACTTTGCAGCAATAACATCCATTATATTCAAGAGAAAAACAAAATGTTGAAAACAGTCATGAGAGATTTGTTTCTTACTCATCCAAAATATGTGGAAATAAATTTGCTGGTCAGATGATATCAAACTAACACCAGAACACTCTGAATCCACTAAGAAGCAGCATATTGGCAGCTTCATCATGTGGGGATGCTTTCCTTCAACAGTGACAATGAAGCTGTTCAGAGTTGGAGGAATAAGGGATGGAGATGATGACAGCGCAACCCGGGAAGGAAAAGTTTTAGGCGTTGCTAAACATTTGAGATTATGACTTGAGTTCCCTTCAAACAGGACAATTAAAAAAAAAATAGCAAGTGCAAACTATTTTTATTTGTTTGTTAAAGATTTGCTAAAGTTTAAAGTCGTAAAATGACAAAGTGTGAAAATGTTCAAGGGATAAGACCTCTTTGGAAAGCACTTTAAAAGACTGACAGACTGAAATTTTTCTGAATGGGATAAATAGAAAATGTCAACATTTCATCTTATTTAAGTAAGATCCTGCTATGTTGCTTTCATATCACCGTTCTCTGTAGCCTCCTGAATAAACAATAACAAGAGATTTATCATCCAAATCTGCTTTTCAATTTGCATCCAACATGTCCCGCTACCTTTGTGCCCAGTGATTCATTTTTCTTGCGCAATTGCAAGCCATTTTAAAACCGGGTGGAGACAAAACAGAGTCAATAGAGTGCTTAATTCATTCTCTTTATGCCTGTAGTACCTGGAACCCTGAAATTACAGCACAGAAAAAAATGCATTAGAGAGTCCTGGAAAACATCAAGAGACCACATCTGCCTGCAGAGTGTCCTTGCACTGCTCCCCTTCCCTCCTGCTCATTTATGCCGTTTGCTGTTGTGCTTCTGAACACCAAGGTGTTTGAGCTGTTGCTCTGTGCAGTGACTCCTTATGCACACATGCACAGACATCAGTCATTCATCCTTGACCTTGCAAGAAAAGAGCTTTAAAGGTGTGAAATATCACTTTGTTCTCTTCTGCATCACACTTAAATCACATGAAGCCTCGGTGCACTGTCGTTTGGATTTGTTATGGGGTTTTGATGCTCACTGTTTACACTATATTTATAACCATGAGTTCAGCGTCCCACAAGAACAGCCAGTGGCAGAAAATATCATACAGCAAAATCAGAGAAATGCTGTGCCTTGCAAAAATATATATACCTCTTTTCCATATTGTTAGATTATAATCTCAAACTATAATGTATTTTAATGGGATTCTGTTTGATAGGCCCATTCAACCTAGTCCACAATTGTGAAGTGAAAGTGACACATTGTTTTCTCAGTTAATGCCTGAAAGATCAAACTTTGTTACAATTACAACTACAAGTATTTTGGGGTATTCTTCAACCTAGTTTGCAAACCTGAATATATGTTCTTTAACATTTTTCTTTGCAAAAAAAAGCTCAAATTCAGTCAGATTAGATGGAGAATGTCTGTGAATTGCAATTTTTCCATCTTGCTATGGACTATAGATTATCAACACTATTTAATTGCAAGGGAATCCAAAGCGCTTCCAAGAAAAGACATAAAGCAAAATAAAACAAAGCATTGTAATGTGTGCATTCATCTTCCCATAAAGTGTGATCAGCTTCCCTATCTTGGTGAAGAATCCCCACAGAGTGATGCTCTCAAATCTATGTCACCATGAGAAAACAAGGTTCTGAGAAGCGATTTCCTCCACACATGCCATTTGACGTCTATTCTCAACAGAGCACCTTTCTTTATATGTTTGGGGTGCCCCCTATATGGTTTGTGGCAAACTTTAAAAAGGCCTCTGGCAGAGCTGAGTGAGTGGCTTAAAAACAAAGTACCAAGCACTTTCCATTTTTCTCAAGCCCACTTAGAGAGAAATGATTTTGTTGTAGTTGTCAAGGCTTTAGGTGGCAACCAGTGGTGTCACTTTTATGCCATACCTGTTGCTGTAGCGGTGTCCATTGTTTTGTTCAGGACATATCTAAGCTTGTCTCCTGATACATTCTTTTAATTTCTGATGATCACAGCTTTTCCAACTTGGAGAGCATGAGCATTAAAGACCACCCAGAAAGCATGACACATAACTATTACAACTTCTTGTTAAAGCGCAAGAAAATGTTCACCAATAACTGACTAAACTTTATGGTTAAAGCATGTTTTTTAATATCATTATTTGTTTGATTTTTACAGCTGTCCTCTCTTATGTTTTTAATATAGCAATTATGCAAAATCCAGTATGTCTACTAAAATAACTCTTCCGACTCAAGATCAACTCTGTTTTATTGAAGGCTTTAAAAAGATATGCACCAACAATACAATTTTCTGTCACAGTGAAGGAAAATGTATTTTGAATGGTTGGGAGAAAAATCTCATTTGGCACACACAAGTCAGCTGCAATAGCTGAAGGCCATGGGATGAGCGATGTCATTACTCTAGCATTGTGAATCTGATTGGTCACAGCATTTATGAGTCAAAACGACCTCCACTGGTTTGTGGTAGGTCTAAAGGGGATCAATGCAGTTCCCAACTGAATACGGCCCTATGTAAAAAAAAAAAAAAAAAAAAAAGAGCATAAAATATAATTAGGTCTTTAAGGTAATTTAGATTTCACAAAAGTGCTGTGAAATTCACTTCTTTACAAGCTTTATTCCTAATCATGTTTTTTTGAAAATGGTAATACTCCTTTAACTGTCAAAACAGGGTCAAATATGTGGTAACATTTCTGCATGTCTACACTTTGATCAATCTTACTTAAACATACGCACTAACCACCAAAACCATTATGGAAATTTTATCAAGTGGGGGTGTTTACAGTCTAAGTACCCCTTTCCCCATACAGTCTCTGACAACTTTTACTACCATAGAAATGGGAGATATAGCGTGATAACAAGTGAAACCTTCTCACGTCGGCTCCTCTTGAAAAGCCAAAACGGTTTCGCAGCATAACAATTTTATCTGAAAATCTGATGAAAACTGCCTCTGCTCATAAAAGAGGTTTTGTGGTCTGGAGGCAGTTGCATGTGTGAAGGCTAGAGGTTGCTACATGCAGATGTGAAATATATATATATATAGATGTAGTAGTGCTGGTCCCTGTAAATGTAAAGTGTATCTTTCTCATTTTTGCAAATAAAGAGGAAAAAGTAAACATTTTTTTCTTCAACTATTTCAAAATTTTTAATTATTAAATAAATAGGCTTGTTTTTTTTACTGTCAGTCCTATGTTTTTTAACATACCAAAGCAGTTACTGTGATGTGAGCAATGCAGCACCTTGGTCTCACATCGGTGCACACCCTCCGCCTCTTTTATCACAGAATACTTGCCCGTGTCTGGTGTACCTTTCTCCCCACTGCACTGTCAGCTATAGTAATTGACTCTTGTAGTCTCCACTGAGGTGTCCTCTACATGGTCTCTTAGGCTCCACACCCAATTAAAGGCTGCAGCTCCCTGATGGGCTGAGTTAACTGTCCTGGGGGAACTGAGATCTGTCTTTGATGTGGAACTGAATGTCAGGTAGACACCCATGGGGAATCCGACACATTGCTGCCATACCGCTGTAAAGCTATTAACTCATTAAGTTAATACAGCTGACATAATGTTAAAACAAGCCTCTAGACCTGCACAATCAGCCATCATCGCAGGTTCATTTTACTGAATAACTTGTTTAATCAGTTAGCTGACTCACCGTTGTACAAATGTGTCATGAACTCATAAGAATTTCCTTTTATCCATCATGCAAGATGGCAGATTAATGAATTACATAAAAAAATTTGATTTTTTAAAATGTTTCGTTTTTCAAATGAGCAGAGCTCAGACAGTGAATGCAAAGGTAAGTATACATAGATACCTGAAGATTCAATATGCCGCAACCCTTTGTTAACTGCAAACATATGAGATGTTGAAGTGCTTTGGTTGGGTTCATCTTATGACTGCTAAGTCTAAGACTTAAAGCTGTCAGCAAGTTACTAATTCAATACTTTTCTGACACTTTGTCTCAATCAGATATCCTCAAAGCAAATCTGTTTGATTACACATTGAAGTCTTTATCTTAGTCCTATTAAATGTCAAAAAAGGTTTCCACTGTATTCTCTAATGAGATTACAGTGAAGACTGCAAGAGTTTCCACTGATTGCTCAATATTAAGTCCAATACAGTGACAGGCGAAAAAAAAAACATCAGGATTCCAACCTAAACACCACTCAACCATGCAGCCCATTTCAGCTCATACAACTTTTATCGAACTCAATAAATTATTAACAAAATAACTTTCTATGGCAGCCTAGCTTTAATTATATATTTCTGTTCAGAACACTTGATGTTCCAAAATTTGGATTGGAAATCAGACAAGAGCAATGACCCACTATCAAACAAAGGCAAAAATAAATCTGGAAACAAGCTCTTTATTGAGGAGACATCAGAATCACTGAGCTAAAACACTCAGACCAAAGAGCTTTCTAAATCAGTGAACACTTCAGGTCATTCTTCACTGACCGCACAAGAAAACTAAATTCAAGTGCAGGCTCTACAAAAAGTTCAAGAGATTCTAGAGCAAAACACTTTTATTACAAGCCAGCTCGCAGACTGCGGATAAAGTGAAAACACCAAGACACACCAACATACTCAAACACAAACGTTCCACAGTGACAATCATCTTCTACTCAATAGAAAGTCCTAAGAATATATTCTAAATGTCTTTAGTATCTCCAAAGACACTGAAAGACTGTAACAGGAGTCATTGTTTCTTTTAAACAATGACTCCTGTTACAGGAGTCATTGTTTAAAAGAAACAATGACTCCTGTTACAGGAGTCATTGTGGCATATCTCTTCAGTGTTGGCCTGAGTAAAGTTTGAAAAACATGTCTGTAGTTGGGTTCCGTATCTTTTTCCAATATATTTCATATCCAGTTACACCTAACTCACAAACAAGAATCTCAAACCTTATTAGATGACAACATAAGGAAAACATAAATAAACGAGACCAATGCTTTAAAGAATTAGTTGTATTCAAGCTTTCAACTTATGAGACGCAAAGATTAACTCAAAGTGATTACTTCTCCCTGAACCATTTCAGCCGCCCTCTTTATCTATTTCAAGGACCCAGAGAGAGAAAGTGATGATATATGACAAGTTCCGTTTTGAAACTTAATGGTCCATCTGCAATGTGCAGAAACCAATTAGCCTGGCTGACCTGAGAGATTTGGTGTCAAAATGTCAATCTCGAGGAAAGCAGGGCAAAAGGCAACACTTATCTATGCAAAACAGATAAAAATGCCAGATCAGAAGATAAAGGAAAAAAGAGAGAGCAAGTAGAGGATGTTATTGACGGTGGAGTCTTGTAGAGTGGAAAGAAATTAGATTTAGTAAGAACTATGGGTTTAACATAAGTACATAAAATGTTTTCACATCCAAGTGAAAATGATCACCAACTCATGGGTTATAAATAAATCACAATAATCTTGACTGGCAGCCATTTAAAACTTATCAATTCTTCATTACAAAATTACCATAAAAAGAACATATATGCAATTACAGACATCTACAATATGGCATAAGTATCTACACACCATATTTTTTTCAATTGCAATCAATCAAATGCAATCAAACAATATATGTTTGTAAATTTCAAAACAATGTTGTTGTTTTTTTTATTTTGGACAGCGATAATCCCCCTATAATAATTAGTAACACAAAATTCATAATAGTGAATAACCCGAATTAAATGTCCAATATATTTTTGAGAAACATTATAAAATTTTATAATGCTATTTTATATATTCCCAAAATACCAAGATTATTAGAATTATACCAATGATTAATGTGTACTAATATATGATATTACTGAGGCATAGCATGTTGGTGTATATATTTTTTTTTTCACCTTGCTCTGCCTCACGTGTTGTATTCTCTAGAAAGAACATGTAGCAAACAAACTTAGTAGTAATTATACTTTGGTCATTTCCTCTGGTGAGAATCAACACAACGTTGTACACTATTAGCACTTATGACTGGGTGGATTATTATCAGCAGGCCTTCTAATAGACTTCTGTGCTGATGAATGTGCACTTTGCTCCAGCTTTACCTTGAAAGTCAAAGTCAAATCACTGGAACAGCAAATTACCTTTTGCGTTCCCAGCATTAAATGTGATTGTCCAGAACTGAATAACCAAGTTAAGGTTAATTTAAAATGTATGGAAATAATGGATTGTGTATTTGAAGGCCTATTTGAGGTGAAGGGCATGGACATATTTAAAGGTGTCAGTAGGGGGCAAACTTGGTCTAGTATTTTGGAGTTACTGACCTCACACCAACTGAGAGAAATACCCACTGGAGTTGAAGGCATATAGAACAGTTAGCAAAAAGGACATATATCCATTTTTCCCCTCACTGATGAGCTCTGTAGTGGACTCTCTGGGGTAGCTTAAAATCCTTTCTCCATTGTTCACTCTAATCATGGTACTTTATTCACTAAAGTGAAGGACACCTTTTCCTTTGTGCAATTGTCAGAAATTGCAGCATGTCATTCTTGTTTTCCTTTTCCTCCTTAGCTGTACGAATGATAACAATCTTCTTATTTTTGAGCACCTCTTTTTACCACGGTGCAAAATAATCTTCAAAGATGACAGACACAGACAAAAAATAATAATAAAGCAAAGCTAAATTTCAGTTAGCATACATCTCTGATGAAGAACATGGTGACATGTTGGTCAATTTGCCAGTTAGCCATGACAATGTGTCTGCTCCACTTCTTGAACTTGTTTCTCAACATGTAAGAACATGATGAGAAAGTCCTTTGAATTCAAAACCCTTTATGTGAATGATGGAGTGTTGGCTTTGGAAGGGGACGAAACAAAAAACAGCTGCTTGTCAGAGACTGACAGATTAATATTCCAGTGATTCTTGAGAATAGGGACAAAATGGGTTTTAATTTTCCCATTTTTTTAAAAAATTATTTCTCAACCTTATGTATGCAAATATGACAAATAATGTTTAGAAAATATGAAGATGCTAAGGTACAGGCTCCCAGTTGCAAATTAAAAAAAAAAAATTACATTTTTAATCGACCTGACCCAAAACTTTGTCATCACCATCTGACAAAAATAAATCTAAAATGATTTTTAAAATACCCCATTAGTGATATTTTTACTCAATTTACAGACAAATGCTTCTCAAGAAATAAAATAAATATTATTTAAAACAAAAAACAAGAAAAAGTCCATCTGATGGAGTTGACAGTGCATGACGGAGTTGACACAGAACTGAAGGTGGTGACAAACTAGTGAGTAAAATGAAAAACTTGGTACATGTGAAGTAATGCAATTCATGTAAAATACATTAAAATGAATTAGTTGCACAATTAAGTGAGATTTGACAACAATTTCACTGAAAGAGTCAGAAAAACTCTGACGGAGTTGACATCTGACGGAGTTGACGAAATGCCAAACTACCTCAATTTATATGATGTTATTCTGAAGGAGGTCATATTGTAGCTCGTCAGGTCCATGAAATCTTTAGTTTACCAAAATTAAGCTTTTATTTCGCAAAATTTCATCAAAGTTTTGTAAATTGTCAGTTATGGAGTTGACACATCATGGTTGTGACAAACAACTTAGGAATAAAACAGAAGAAAAAACTAAAGAATAACTTAAGCTAACCGGAGCTAACTAGCCCTCCTAGCAAAGGAAGAGAAAAGACAACGCCATGGGGTCCTCAGAAGTTCTGGTGCCCCCCAATAATGCCTGATTTTTTTTACATTCTTTTCATTTCTGACGGTGTTGACAAAAACTAAGGACAAATTTTAACGGAGTTGGAAAATATCTAAAAATTATTTTTAATTCAATTTATCGATACTTTTATAATTATTTATATGACTACTTATACTTAATTGTCATAATATATAATTTTAGTATTTCTTTAATTGTTTTAAACTATAAGAATGTGTTGAGTTCTGCTCCTGGACAAGGGCTTTTACAGGCATCATCCACCGACTACAATGTTTAAAATAAAAAAATATTCAGCAAAAAAAAGAAAAATATACATTGTTGTGCTCACATGACCCAGGGTAGTTTAGTTAGATATTTGAAAAAAATATATTTTGTGTATATTTTATTCAAATTTCATGCTTTATCCATAGGACCTGTTTTGTCCCTATTCTCAAGAATCACTGATTCACAGCTTAACCAGACCAGACCTCTCAAACTGGAAGCAGCAGCTTAACTCGACTAGACAGACTGGACAGCTCACATATATCAATTCACTCAGATAACTTTATAGATATATCTATATTGATCAATATGGTTAAAGTATAGAGGCAACTATATTTATGTTATGTGTTTATATTTGAAATTAAATATATATGTGTCTTTTGGCATCTGTGTTTCAAAGCCTTCTTTATTGTCTCTGATTTTTAATCAATTGTTGCATTGAGTTTTCGTGACCAGTGTTCCCATTGTCTATTGCAAATTAGACCCATTGTATTAAAGCGTGTCTTTTGAACTACTTGCTACAAGATGCTCTTAACAAAGACAAAATAAAATATTACATCTGAAATTTTTGAATTTGGATACCTATAAACTTCACTTCTTGATGAGGAACACGTTGTTTACACTTACAACAGTTAATGTGTTAATTTATATTCAGTGAAAAAAAGAAAACCTGCTGTTTTTTTAATGCATTTTAAACTTTTAAATTGAACCATATTTTAAAATTTGTTTTCATGTGGCCTTGGCAATCAGTAGTTTGCAAAACGAGTGCCAGGGATGAACACATTGCTCCAATTGCTCATTCTGAATTCCTTTTGCATTTGTGGTCCACAGAAGGGCGAACAGCAATTTTTCCCCATTATATCTCTTGTATCTGGGAGTATGACTCCCTTTGCAGACCAGGGAATTTTTAACCTTCCTTAACACAAAAAGATGCTGCCCTCTTTGGCCTCTATAGGTTCAGAGTTGTGAACATTCACCTTTGGAGCCAATTCTGAAACAGTATAATGGAAGACATTTATACTTGTATTTCTGGCCATGTGCAGTTGTGCAGCATGACCCTCACTTTAATTGGATAGAAAGTCATTACATTGGAAAAGCAGATGTTTGTAGCCCTTAGGCAGAAAAAAATATATAAATTTCACAAATAGACAGAGTTAACTTTTTAATAAATAATGTCTTTATTACAGAAGGACTTTTTACAAAGCCAAGATAAATGAGAGGTATAGGAAAGTGGAACAAAATTTTTACATAACTGCTTGTTAATTTTTCATAACTATGGACTTTGTCATGCAATTATCTTGAACTGTTTTTATATATTAAAAGGCTTAAAAATATAATCCCTGGACCCCACTGGTCATACCAGGCCTACGTTTAAATATGGACTTCCCCTTCACTTTATAATTTCTACTTTAACTTAATCCTTTAAACTTTATAAGTTTTTTAGATAGAAGTACATTTAGCCATGTGTTGAACTACTTAGCTAAACTATTTGTTATTTTGAACTATTCACAATTGGAAGAGAATGTAGATTACATTTTGAGTTACATCTTATATCAATAAATAAAATATCTTGTACAAAGACAATTCTTTACGCCAGCAAGAAACATCCTGTCCATCCAGGTTGATATTTTGTTGCCATGCTGCAAGACAATAGTAATAAGCTGAACTGTTTAAGTGAGCAGATCCATGACCAAATTCAAAGATTGCAGGTAAAGAATGCCCCCTGAGGAAACATTACTGCTGCTAACTTGAGCTTCTCTGTAGTTAAAAATAAAAATGTTTATGTTATGTGTGTGCCTTGAGGTGTTTGTGCCTAGAGCTGCTGGGGTTACTTTGATGCTTTTAAGGGCAATCCAGTCCTTTTATATCTAAAGCAAGAGCTGTGTCAGCTTTCTTCACATAAAGCCGAGCTTGCTTCCAATACAAGTTGAGCTCTGCAAAGGCAGTTTCTTGTTTCCTGTTGGTGGTGCTACTGGAAAGAGTCTCAAGGTGTTATACTGGAGAACAGGGTGTCAGATTTGGGAACCTAAGACTCTCATTTCAGATTTTTGCTGAAGCAATGACTTTAAGGATGCACTAGATACGTTTGGAGTTCAGTGGCAACTGGCCAGGATGACAATCCACTCCATTAAGTCTGGGCTCCCTATGAGTCAGAGGTCAATCTCTATTTTGTTTGTTCATAATTAATGGCTGAAGGTGGAGATGGATAGATGAACTGTGGCCTTTTCTGAAACAATGGACAAATTGTTCTAGGATACGGTGATTAAGGAAAGTACTTGGCCAAAAATGCAAACCTCACAATATACAGAGCAATTTTATCTTTAATCCAAACCTTACAGATATGTAGTATGACATAAAAGGCAGCTCTGTGAATCCACGGGGCCAAAATAGATTACTGAAGGGTAGCGCTGTAATGTGGGGTTAGCTTAGAGTAGAGCCACCGCTCTTCCACGTTGAAAGGAGTCGATATGGTCCTTTGATCATGGTCCTTCCTGGATGCTTCTACTCTGAATTGTCCCATGGTCATCTCACTTGAAGGAGAGCCTTCAGCATGCCCTGCACCCCCTGCGATGACTGTGGAGATTTTCTAGCTTGGTAACACATTAGTTTCCCACACAATGGGCCAGACATTGCTTCTTTAGAGATGGGTTTCCTTGTTTCCCTCCTGGTTCAGCTGCCCCTGCCAGTTAATCTTAAAAAAAAAAAAAAAAAAATACACAGAGATGGATGGAATGGTGTAGAGATTTGACAATTTAATTTTGAGGGGTTTTTTTTTGTTGTACTTCTAACAGACTGTGGATGGAAAGAGATATTCACATTAATTAAAATTAATTATATTTTTGACCACTTTGATTTACCTGTCAACATTAAAGTGGAACTTTAATCAGTTAGATTGAATAGATCATTTAATGCATTACTGTAGCAGCTGATGCCATATATTTTAACACAATGCTGAACAAAATGCTCTTTATTTTTAGCACTCAAATATGCAATAAAAAAAGAGACATGCCTAGTTAGGAAACGTTCAATATAGTTAATCTTATATACGTAATCATGTACTTAATCCTTTGTGTTTTACCTTCAGCTGACTTTCATTTGGTTCACCTATTATGACGATAGAAAGCGTATGGACAGCAAAACTTTGTGGCAGAAGGCATTTTAGAAAGCCCTCTAGAAGAAGAGATAAAAGTGAAAAAGGAAAGTGCTAGATGCTCCTTGGGTTAATTGTGTTGGAATACCACTCCTTTGTGTTTTTCATCTCTGAGGTTGTATTCTGTAAGACAGGACAAAGTATAGGATTGGGTACAGATGAACAGAGGGATTATCCAGGTTTTGTGTCAAAGGTAGGATAATGCCGGTATAAATAAGATTATCTTTGATCCCAAAGGACACTCAGCTGGTTGCTTCTTTTGAGAGAGGTGGGCTATAGAGAAACTTTAGAGTAAATTATTTTTTGCTCTGTCATCGTGCATGTTAAGTGTCACCACAAAGGAAAAATTGTCACGCAAAGGTTTTGTATTTTTGAGAAACAGTTCGTCTAAACTTATAATTAATTTACCTTGTGCGTTGCGGAAGTATTTGTTGTCACCTTATTGAAGCAAGTCACTGAAGTGATCCATGAAAACAATAAAAAGATAAGCACGCGGTTAAAAACAATGTTTTATTTTGAGAAAATAGAAAATATTATCTTCCCTTATCACTGGAATGTGCATTTTCATATACATGATGCATATTTCCAATTAAATACTTTAATTGGAATGTTTGGAGCATTAACTGCTTCAGCAGAATTAGGATATGTTAAATTATGGAGAACAGGGAGTACGGGAAAGATTCTTGTTAAAAGATAATGTGTAAATGAGTGTCTTTGTGAAAAGGAAAGTTACTTTCATATTCTGTACCATTCATCCATTTTAAGTAGATACAAAAAAAGATATAATTTAATGCTTCTGTGTAAATTTCCCTCTTTAGCTAAGGCGTGTTTGGACCAACCTCTCCCAAAGATGCCTTGCTATATTTCAGACTTTTACCTTTTTTTTCCATAAGCATTTACTGTCCTAGCCATTTATGTGGAACCATTTGCATAAAAATGATATTGGCAGTCAGGCCCGGACAGCTGGACACTGCTGTTACCTAGAAACCCCTGCTATATCCAGTTTAGGGGCAATAACAATTTCAGTTTCCTTGGAATAATATTCAGAACAAATTAGTCTGGCTCCCCCAAGCTAGAAACATGCCAGAGCAAACTGTAAATGAGACTGAAAGGTCCCGTGTACTGGAGTGGTGAGGCGGATATGTGAATAGTTAATGACATTGTTTTTATATAGAGATTACCATCTGCATATGGTCTGCCTTGTCCTGCAATTCATCACAGACAGCAAAAGGAAACTGTATATTTTTGATTCTCTGAAACAGTTATTACAGTCTTTTTCCCATTTTTTTCATTCACACACCCACTAATTATATTAATGTACCACTTGGGTTTTTGTCAGTGTTTTTTCGGTCTTATTAATTCATGTTTTAGGTAAGAAATTGTACTGTGGAGACTCTCCGCTGATTCACGGCTGCAGTCTTCCATTCAGAGAAATTGAGATTTACTGATAATAGTTTATGTGTGTGAAGTCTGGGAGATTCCAGGTTCTGGTCATTTAGCATTCCTGTTCCTGTCACAACATGATTACATTTAATACTATGCACCTTGGAGTAAAAGAAAAGATCACTGGAGGGTCTAATTTTCCAGTACGCTGGAGATGTAAGGATTTTACTTAAAGTCATCCTAAGGAAGTTAAAGGAATCTAAATTTGTCTACAGCTGACAGTTTCCACAATCTAAGTGACTGAAGCAAGCAGCAGACCAGCAATGGAGGCCACTCGGACATCTACAGCTACTCTGGAGGAGTTAAAACTTTTATTGGCTCAGATTGTCTGGGTTCTTCAACAGTGCAAGCTGTATGGGTGGGAGGCGTACATCAATGGAACATTGACCAACATATTTAATGTCTACTGATGAGTTTAACAGCAGCAAATAACAAAATACAGAGTCTGTAACTGGTTTTCACAATTGTTTATGTTTTTTTATGATGTAAAGCACTTGGAACTGTATTGTATTGAGAATTTGTAGCTAGGCTGAAAGCAAACTGCTCAGGATGTATACCAAGACAAACTAAGAGAGATTGGGTTGCTTTAAAAGAAAGACTGCAGAAAAAATTCAGTATTCAGATGTGCCAGCCTGAGACAAAGAATTAGAGCTGTGATTAGACCCAAAGGTGGGCCTAATAAATGCAGGCCAGGACACTGAAATAATTTCCATTTGTTTATTTTGCCTTTCTTGGATTTAATTAGCTTACACAATTTTGTAAGTTTTACTTCTGATGTTAAAGAGGTTTATGTTTTTGCAAAAAAAAAAAAAACAATATTATGACACGACATTTATAAGGAAAATTAAAGGGTGAAACATACAAGCCAGTGAGGACAAATGCTTTTCACAGGAGTTGAGTATGACGCAGCTTTTTCTTGACACTGATAAATATTTTATAAAATCAGGGGTTTCTGCAAGACAGCCTTATGTTTCCAAACATATGTCTGATTTGACACACTGGCATGGTTAGTCTCTTGCTACTCAACACTGTGCTGACACATTATTTCATCTTTCAGCATATTTTAATTATGTGTGAACAAAACTTACAGAAAACCTAATGCATATCTATGAATGTTGTAAAATGTAATTACTCTGCATAACTCTAACCCACAGGAAGAGGGGGTATGAGCACAGCATGCAGAGCAGATCACATGACACAGACAGACAGGAAGTGGCAGTATTTAGCTTGGCACCACTTTGACTGTGAACATTATTGTGAAGGGTGAAAAACACTTCACACCAGAACAGTCTGGGGAACTTGCTAAAATATGTCACGCCTTAATTTGGTTTAGTTCACAACCACAGAGCACTTTTGAAAGTGGAGCAAACTACTTTGACATCATACAGTTACAAATGAAGCACATATGAGTCGGTATCACAATAAGCTCCGCAATATGAGCAAGGTAGTGAGCCATCACATGTTTACATATTTCTATATAATAAATGGATGATCCACGTTCAAATCTGATTTATGAAGCACACTTAAAAACTGCATGTCCAGAGTGCTGTATAAAACAGGATAAATTGAAGAGGTACAATCCAGACTTATAACACATAAAACACACATAACGATTGAATCGATTGTAATTGCAGAAAAAATACACCAGAGAGCAAGAGACTACAACAAGCTGAAGTGGTCATACAGCCAAGTGTTTGCAAACCACAATTATTTATATAAATTATACATTACTTTCCCTCAATGGTCCACTTTATTTCTTTGGTTTCTGATAGTCCAGGGTTTGCTTGCAAGTAGCCAGTTCTTTCCAGGCGAAGCAGATGCAACGCCAGAGTTCACCAGTCGTTCTTCTTTATTAGCTACAAATCAAGAAGCACACTTCAGAATATGAATCTCAAACATAGCTTCAGGATGCCAAGCCTAAAGCTTTCACCTTCACATAATGACAACTTGATAGCTTACTTCAGAACTCACCTGGGTGAAAACCTGTATTTTAAGGGGACATGTGCAAAATCTACTTTTTCAGGCCTTAAAATCATTTTAAAGGCTGAAAACCAACAGAAATTCGATGAATTCAGAGTTTTTGACAAAATATTCTCAAAAAGATTGTTATGGTACACTTTCTGTTTAAATTCTCTTGGGATTGAAGTCACTTAGATCAATTTATCTTCTTAATGAGGCCGGGATTAATGGGTTTGGTCATTAGTAGTAAATTAACTACCTGTTGTTTCTTTTGAACATACGATGATGGAGTGCAAAGTCTCCACAGCAGCATTTTTGTTATGATCTCCAAACTGGCAGTACTTTATACATGTTAGGGTTTCTCCATTATAAATCTCTAAGCCCCCAAACATTGTCAGTTTTGGTCCGTGTACAGTCTGCTTTGGGAGCGTCATTAAGCTGACATTGATCGATGACTTCATTTGAGGCCCTGAATAGCTTACAGATCTGAGGAACTTTCAGAGCGTGCAGACTGTGTAATCTTTCCACTGAACTCTCAAACGCTCTCATTCTTGGTTAACATTTGTTCATTTGCATGCCTGTAGTTTTGCTTCTCTCCTATGGTCATTGACCCTCTGGATGAGGAATGCTGAAACATATTTGAAATTATTTTTTCCCAATAGTGTTTCTTTATATACGTGCAGAAACCTTAGGGGCAAGGGGAGACGGAGATCTGAGTGACCATCTGCTGATGAATATTCTGTTTAAACCAGCTGTGCAAGTATCTGCTGCAGCACACCACAGTCAAAGTTCAGCAAATTACAATTTTGACCTGAGAGTAAAACCAGACTGAGGCTGGAGTTCACTCCTCTGATGCAAAGCTGTTGTTGTGCAGAGTGCACAATAGAAATCAAAGGAATTTAAGGCGCAGCATAGCTGGTGCAGCATTTAGAGTGCAAGACCTGATGACTACTTTGTGTCATCAAACAGTAGTAAAAGTACACTTTTTTCATGTTAACTGAGTTTGTCTTAGAAACCTGAGTGTAAAAGTGGGCTTTTACTCTTGTAAACTATTTTAGAGTAAAGTCATGGTTTATTGAATCTACAAAGAACAACATTTATAATCTAAGCCCAGAGACAATCTAAGGTTTAATGAGGCACTCAGATGAGGTGAGAGGGGAAAATAATCTGAATATCTATTCGTGGTGTTGTTCAAAACATTTGGCTAATCCAGATGTTGCGTTTATTTTGTTGCCTCTTGGTTCAGTGTGAGGTGTTAAGGAAAATACTTTATATGTAGGAGGTTTAAAAATGCAGTTTCTACTAAGATGCAATGAGTGTCAAGAGACAACAAACATTTCCTGAAGTGTAAGGTAACTCGCTACAGGTTTTTATTGAGCTTGATGCACTGTTTTGAGGTGTTACTTACTGATTTCCATGAATAAAATTGTGGTTTTCCTTACTGTTCACTATTTTTTTTTTTTTTCATTCTTTAAGTCTCTGGCAAAAGGAGCTGGCAAGAAATTGTGAAAATATAATATCATTTGTGATTCCCTTTAAGTCAAGAAAACTGAATTCGCAAAATGGAAATATGCAGCTGTCTAGTCCATGTCATTATAGGTCAAAGTAATTAAGATTTTTCTTTGTTGAACTTTGTGAAAACCTGCAGTGCCAACAGTTCACTTTTCTCAAGATCTTGGTACTTCAGGTTAAGTTTTAGTTGGTCTTAGGCATCTGAGAAAGTACAAATGTCTCTTCCATCTCAAAGTCAGACAGACTGACTGATAAAAGGCTTTTCAAGCTGTGAAGTGTGTCGGCCTTCGCATCAGAATTGAACCCTCCCCGGAGGACTCATTGGTGTTTTTGAAGTGCAGCACAGCTTGTCAATGATGTCAAATTGCATTTTCCCCTCAATCAAGTGAATCCAGGTCATCATTCAAAAAAACATGCTTGAATTTTTTTAGAACAATTTAATTTTACATTTATTGAGCACAAATAAACATTAGCATTTTTTTCTGTTACTACTCATTAATAAAGCATCTGGCCTCAGGATTATAAAACTGTATATTATGCTAGTCTGTTGCCACAGTATTACTTGGATACTAACAGCACTACTTACAGCATTATTGATCTATATAAGCCTGGAAAAGCATTTTTACTTTTTAAATACCCCTCTGCTCCTACCGCAAATCTATTTTATCCAAGCTCTGAAATAATGACCAACAAATAGTAATATGCATAATATTTCAGTGAGTCAATTTCAAGACCAAATGGCTATAGAATAGAGTTTTAAAAAATTATCACTGTGGGGAAATTCAGCAAAGAAGAGTTAAACAGAACAAGAGAGACGTGAGAAAAATCAGACTAAAAATATTCTGATGTTATGAGTACAGTTTTAATAATACTGTACAGGTATATAGATAGTATTGAAGTTTTTTTTAAGTTCATTAGGTGTTGCGTCCCCAATTTCTTCATCAGTGAAGTATATAAAACCCTCTACCAAATGTGAAAGACCCAAAGATCAATTGATTTAGTTGGGTTATTGCGGCCAACCTATTGATTAAAAAAAGTGGACAGCCTGCTTTGTGATACTCTAACATCTAAAATAAATAGTTTATGTACATCTTCATCATTATGATGCTTTGCTTTACCTTTACATTCCATGAATCATAAGGTTTAAATAGAGGCAGCTCTATTGATGTAATTAATCTCTGAATCAGTTTCGGGCACCTGCCATCATATAAACATCTAGGCCTGACCTCCTCCTTGCAAATACTGGATATAGAGACATAAACCTGACTGCAGTGAGATAGCATCATTCAGCAATACACCATTATCCCTCTTTACCATTCTTTCCCTTGACTCCTCTAGACTTTAATCATTTATTAATTTCCCTTGTGGTCTGAGGGGAGGCATCATGGACTGAATTTAAACTGGCAAGATCAGAGTATTGGGATGTCACTTTCTCATATAAGAAAGAATATGGAATGTGCTGCTTTCATCATAGCAATGAGCCAAATCCACCATGGACGAGCATGTCAATTCAGCAGCGAGTCACTGTCTGTGGGAAATTCCATAAAGTAATTCTTAAACATCATAAATGTTGAAACAGTTTTGGTAAGGCTTTACTCTTCAGCTGGATACATTGAAAACATTTGTACTTATTTTAGTAAATGTATGCAATTCATTTTGTTTTGGTGCATAAATATTATTCAAATAGATCTGCAGTTCAGGACAATGCATTCAACCAGAGACGAACAGTTGTTTTTTTTTATTGCATTAGATATAAAGGTGAAGTCGTCTGACATAGATGTATTTTGGCTATGTGACCACAGTGATCTCTGAGTCAGTCGTCCTTGGTGAGGGACAAAATCTAAAGGAATTATTTCAGGAATAAGACAAATATCCACTACCTTCCAGCTGTTTCTAAGTGATGGAACTTTAACGGGCTGCACCATGTGAGGAAAACATGCAATGTGTAATGTTGGTGAATGTCACTATAACAACATGTTACATAATATATTCATTGCAAACCAACCCACCACCTACTTTCTTAGAAGGGCAGTATTATGTATTTTCCAGACACATGGTGCACAATCAATTGACTTTCAGTTGTTATAAAATCGCTATATATATCAGATATGACTTAAAAGAAATTTGACTTCGTAATGTAATGCCTTGTCTCTTTAAGAAGCTCCCTCTCTTTCGGGCACTGTACTTTCAGCATGTCATAATGGCGAGTAGTGCCCTTTGAGGCAGAAAGTCAGCGTGGAGACTACAGCTCTGTGGACAAGCTGTGAGAAATAGGTGGCGTTTGGTGAGCGCAAGCACTTAGGCGCCCCTGAATGGCTGCCATGGGAGGTTCAAGGATTTCTCAAACATGTATAAAATAATAAAGACATGTTGTTCGTGAGGTATAAACATTATAACATGATTTAAAGCTCAAAAAGGTTCATTTTATATAAGCCCTCCATCAATGTTTTTACCATTTTGCACCATGTCATTATTTTGTAAAAATAACTCTTCACTTTATTTCAATCATTATGATTGATTTGTAAAGACAGTAAAAAGGGTAAAAAAATAAATAAATCTGATCTATGGCTCAAGTGAGCAAATTAGCCTTTAAAACAGTAAAGGTTTGCATGGATCTGAAATATCTAAGATTGCTTTTTTCTCACAGTGCAAGCCTTTAAGGAGATAAAACAATAATACATAATATATCAGTTTTGAGTTGTGTAATATAATTGGAGTGGACTGGCACAGCAACTATAAATATAAATCACAGGATAAACTATCCTTTGGAGAGCTCTACAGTGCAAATAAATGAACATAAACATCAGACTGGGCTGCAAGAAAAAAATACAAAAGAAAGCAAAAATAGTTTCACTTGTATGGCTTTCTGTCTTTTTGACCTCAAATAATATAATAATTTCTAAGGCATTGTATTGCTAAATATAAATCATTTGACTAGTAGCAATTATCTTTTCATCCACTTCAATCCATTTGGACTCATCCTAACCTTTGATGTAGATGTAAAAGTTAAAGTCAGTTTGAATGAGTGAGAGGGGAAAAGGTGAGGGTGGGTAAAGACTGATCACATACTGTCAGCATCTAATTTCTACCTTCCTGTCTGCGTGATCTAATATTAAATCAACTTCACATTTAATTTACAACCAGCCATTCATAACCAATTAACTGAACGGCAAAGTAAAATAATATCAAGAGATAGCAGATAAATTAAGAACTATAATACTTAAGTTTTTATGGATATACAAACTGCTCAATTTAAAATGTTTTGCTCATAAGTCTAAACATCTGTATCCTACCACATGCAGTGTTTTGCAAAAGTATTGAAACACCTTGAACTTTTTCACACTTTGTCATGTTACAACCAAAAACATCTTACTGGAATAAAATTTTTTACTTAAACCCAAAGTTACACAGTGAATTTCAAGAAATATGATGCAAGTTTGACATTTTGACACAGTTTATAACATTTTATTTTCTTTACTGTTGTTGTTTTATTTTATTATTTATTTATTTATTTTTTTTTACATACAAAAGTCCGAAGATGGAACTTTTGTTTTACGTTTCTGGCATACCGGACAGGCAACTTCTGCAAACAACAGCAATGGAGGACAAAGCTGCTTTTCTTGGCCAACTGAAGGTTAATTTGTGCTTCAAAAAATGATCTAATGAGACACTGAGAAAGACTACTGTTGCATGCAAAAAGGAGTTGGCCTATCACTGAAGCTATTCAAGCCCAAAAGACCATCTAAATGTTAAACATCTTGCAGCAGCACGTGTCCCAAAGAGTAATGTCAACATCTACAATCCACATTTCTATCCACATTTCTAAAGAAGCACTTTTTTTTTCCAAATAAGGTACATAAATGATCAGGGGTTCCTTAAACACTTCAATGCTGAATAGGTATAATAGCACTTTGCATTAATCTGATGGTTGAGTAACCTAAATAGTAGATTTGAAATAATGCATATCTTTGTTGTTGAGCTCGTATATAGTCCATAATTTGGTGACAAAAAGGGGTTTTGAATAGAAAATGTTGCTTGTCTATTTATGATTTTAACTTAAAATGTGATAAATTGTAATTAGTTGCAGACCCTGCAATTAACTCTTTTAAAAATTGTAGTCAAATTCTACCATTAATACTTATACATTATTATTCCGAAGTGTAAGCATCAAACAGATCACTCTTTAATCCATTATCCAAAGACAGAAAGAGGATGGCACAACTGCAAATCTACTACAACTTATTTTAGGTAGTCCACCAAAAGTAAAAGAGAAGTTACCAACATACTTATGGAGCTACAAAGATCCACCGCTCATGAGGGAGAATCTGTTGCCAGGACAACTATTGGTTTATTTAATTATTTATGATAATAAGTTCCATTTGCACGTAGTCATGTAGACAAAACGGGACACATGGAAAAAAACCCTCATTTGGTCATGTGAGACGAAATGCTAACTTTTCGACCAACATTACAGTTGCTGCATTTTTTTTAGTTGTTCAAATATTAACACTTCACATTACCATAAACCCAAGAAAACAGGGTTGCAGCAGCATCGTGTGGTGGGGATAATTCTCTTTGGCAGGGATAAGAAAGCATTTCTAGAAGGTAATGTGTCAGAAGCTGCTAAAAAAAAAAATCAAGACTGGATTTAAGGTTCAACGACAGGCATCGAAAATTGCTATTCACAGACTCTCCAGATTCAGTCTGAACTTGGACAAGAGGAGAAAAATGTTCTCTGAATGATGGCCAGGACAAATCCCCAAAGAATTGTTGAATACTTTCACAAAGAACTGTAGCTGCAATTATGCCAGAGTCCTGCTGAGACATATATTTTCAAATCTTTTCAGTGTTCTACTCAAAACAGCTACTCAAAGCAGCTACAATCAGAATGTAGTTCAATTGAGCAATATCATATTGTAAAATTCGATGAAGAATATCTAGAAGTCGAAAATAATATTTTATATCTTCTCCTTTACTCACTGAATAATGACTTCCAATCTTTTCTTTTATTTCTAAAAGTGGTTACTGGCAAATTTATTTTCAAATAAAGTTCCACATTTAATTTTGATTTGAAGTATACAGACTTCACTTCATTAGTTGTTTATAGATTTTTTTTTCCCGAATGTAAACATTGTTTTATAACACTTGCGAAGAATACATTCACCTCTGCGAAAATAACTTGCAAAAAATATGACCATCATTTATGTAGGCATTGTGAATAACAGCATGAGGTGAAGCTTATGAGGCTATGTGTTTTTTTTGTACCCCATGTCTTATTTATTTAAACATACCCACATTAAAACTACAGCACTACAAATCTCCTCAATTTTTTAAAAGTGACAGAGTAAATGTGTGATTTAAAAGAATGTTCTACATCAACACCGCTCCATAAGGGAATCTACTGTCTGTTCTCATGCCCTGACTGAATTAAGTTTTCATGAGGCCAATGGTTATTGATGAACTGCTGCTTTTTCCAAAGTCATTTTAAGTCATGTTAGAGGAACAGAGATGGAGTCACAGACTTTACAGTAAACAAATAGTGACATACACAGAGACTCAAGGTACAAAAGTAAGGGTAATTTGGCAACTTCGTAAACCCAGAGTTGCTATCACCCATTGTTGTATATCAGCTAAATAACAACAAAAAAACTAAAGTACCAAATTACCTGTTTCACATTTATAAAATACAAAAAGCAAAATCAGATGATTTTATTTTTTTCAGAAGATTTTCAGTCATCTTTGGGGGAAACAAAAGAAATCTCCCAAGCTCTACATGCAAGTCCAGGATTTGCTTTAAGAACCCACAAATTAAATCTGGTATCAAAGTGATTATTGCAGTTCAAGCAAAACACACATATCTCCTTAACGCGAGAGTATTGCTTATCATATGCCTTAGGAAACAAATGAAAACTGATAACATTAATTTGACATAATGGTCTTGAATAGTCCATCTGCAGAATATAAAAATAAAGAATAAAAGGAAACCCAGTGTATTGTGTTTCAGTGTAAAATCCACAAAAGAAGAGAGTAACAAACCGTTCTGCCATGTCAGTCAATTTGAGTTTGTCAAACAGCCGACATCAGAGAAAACTGGACGTCCTTGGTGTTCCACTGTGATTGATGACAAACAGTGTGTGAAAGTAAATGCATGTCCCTCTGAGTCTGAGTGCATTGGATTCCATAAATCTGAGGAGAAGGCTTGCATGATTTCAAGGACTACTTCAGCGCATGTATCCAAGTTTCATTTTGAGGCTTATAGTGAAGATGAACATTTGCACATCTTAAAGTGAACTATCTTTTCTCTGGACTAGTACATTTCTGAAATGCATGTCTTTAGGTAAGAAACAAATTAGAGGATGAGGATATTTGGATCTGTAATTACTGCAGACATAACCAAACTTAGATTTTACCTCTTCTGTCTGCTGCTCGGTATTGGATTTTTTTTTTTTTTTTTTTGGGAAAGGTTCCTTATTATATTCATTCTTTAGAAAGCTAATGATGACACAAATTCCCAAAAGCGGTGGCTTTATGAATAATGACATTACATTTTATTCAGAAACAATCTCGACTCCATATGTTAGCAACATAGCACTGTGTTAGCAAATTCATGTTTGAATTTTTTCAACAGCCAAAAGACTTTATGGCAGTCTAGTTTTGCTGAAGATAATTTTTATGTGTTCAGAAGTGTCAAATATGTAGTAACTTATTGTTGGAGTTTATTTTCTTATGCAGTCATGTTTTCCTGCACCACTGAAACTAAAGGCTGATAAGCAATGTTGTGATGGGAGTAATCAGAACAGCTCACTTGCCTTCTATAACCATCTTATTGCATGTTTCAGTTTTAGATCTATCCAGCCTATCAATCCATCTGCACTTCCTGCCATTTATCCATGTATGCCTGCAAATAGGGCAGTAATTGGACAAGTCCGAGTGGCAGCTGACAAGCCTTGCTTGGCAGATGTGAACAGGAAAGATTAACACACTAGGTCCAATTCAAAAGAATAGGGGTCTTTTCACAGGCACAGATGGAGCCCTTCAGTAAAAAAGGAAATGATTCAACAGAATGGATGACAGGAAAAAAAAGAAGTCCATTCCACAAATGGCCTTTTGTTTGGAAGGAATAAGTTGAAGCTTTTTTATTTTCTAAAGAAACTATTGCCAACTGAAATGCTTGAAGTTTACTGTAAAATAAGCAATGACTCAATGAAAAGTTAATTGTACAATTTAGAGATTTTTGGTAAAAGAACAAAAAAAAAAACAGAATACATTGTATTCCTTAATGTCTTCAAAACTACAGTGCGTTGCAATTCTTTGCTTTGGAAAAAAGGTGTCATTTTTAAGCTAAATTGGCAAGCAGGCACTGTAGCTCTGGCTGACACTATCATCTAAAGTTAACCACATGTTAGGGGCTATATAATGGAAAGATGACTGCTGAAAGCTTTGGCACATATCTCAAAAACTCCTGAGAGACATTCAGAGTCTTTTTTAACCTCTTAACTCTGTCCCTCAATTTTTACATGTTGTCCAACGGGTCCATGAGAACAGCAGCATCCTCATGTGACAGGTAAGTGGTTTAAACCTACTTACAAATTTGCCTAGCACATCATGTTAATGAAAAAACCTCCTTGTAGTTTAAGTCAAATCTGGACCAGCACACCTCTCTCAGTTTCTCTTTATATGTTTTTGCAATTTTCTACCTGTTTGACTATATTAAAATGATTTTCTCTTAAGATGACTGACTAAACAAAGATTCACAGCCTGTAGACTTATCAAGAGACACCAACAGAACTTAGGCTACAGTTAATCAAGGTGTACTACATATTTGTGGTGTGTCAAAATATATGATGTAATGATGACGTAACATCGTTTTCTGTTAGTCAAAATATTCTATTTACGAAACTTTAAATGACGAATGAAAGCATTTAACAAATATAAACGGAAACTTAGCTGATAACTGTACTGTAAATTATTAATAATAAAAGAACAGATTCAGTGTCATTACAGTTGACTTGTTAATAACACTGTTGTTAGAAATGCCTTCTTCAGAGAAAATGAAACTACTTGAAATTGCACAGCAGCATTTACATCACATTTGGGTCTTCTTTTATGTTTACTCTATAATGTATGAAGGCCTGTCCTACTTTGGTTTTGTGTTGAGAGGATGTAACCAGGACTACTGGAGTCGTAGCTTCTCCATACAGGAGAAAAGCTCACCTTTCTTAACTGTAACTCATATACAGTAAAGGACTTCTACAGAGGATCCCCACTATTCAAATATGAAGACGTTAGCTTCCCAGCTGCATTTTCTGTTGAATATTTTAGACATGCTCTAATCACATGCTCATGGTGGTCAGAGGGACCGATTTTATTTATTGTAAAGAGGTGCACTTTTGGATATATTGCTGTTGGAAATTTAGTGTCACATGTTCAATAGATGGATGGATGTTCAATTAACTACTGCCCTGGTGAGGGTTACTCCAACTGGTGCTCAATGAACAAAGGTACATGTATCTTCATTAACCTACTCGTATTTAGGAACAGGGGTTCTACTTAACACAAAATCCACAATTTGTATTCAGAGACCCCATTGTAGCTAAAAAATGTAACCTATATATTTTTAAGGGGTGCACCGGTTATGATTACTGATTTGAAGGTGTGATCTTTTTTTTCTTAATAAAATTAAGAAAAAAGATGTTTAAATAATGGTCACAATGCATACAACACATACACATACACACAGACATATATGGGTTTGACTACTTTTAAGTGTGGCTTTAGTACAGAAAATTATTCTAATTGTGAGTGAAAGATATTCATGCTAAGTATATAAGACTCAACACACTAAGAGTTAACCATTCATAAAAAGAGATAAAAAAAATGGTTGGTTCTATAGGTTGAATCCAATCAAACTAGTTTAAGTCCCAATTTGCCTGTTTAACATGACACTTATATATATATATACATATATATATATTAGTAAGATGTATCTGAATAGTCAGCTTTCAGTAAGTTTAAATATATTTTACTTCAACATGAAAAACTGTCTTGATAACTTATCGCCTCATACATACTATCCATGTATTTGTGCAATTTTTGCATAATAGTGTTTTAGTCTTTGAAATGTACACAGTGCCTTCTTCAGGTTTTATTTTATCAGAGCATTATTCTCAAACTAAAAGATAGTCAGTGAACTATAGCGTAAAATAAATAAGAAAAAATACCTGTTCTGACTTCCGTTTGTTTGTTTTGAAAGTGAACATCATTTTTAAAGACAAATCTATGAAATACTATCAGTATATCATTTGTCATGATTGCCTTGCATCATACAAAATACAGTATACTTTTGTGTCAGAACACATCCCACCATTCAACAGCAATAGCTGCCGAATGCACAAAAAACTTAGAGATGTTTCTTTGTTGTCAAATTATAAAGGTAGAAGGTATTTATATATGCCATTAAGTGATTTTGAGTAACATCAGGCATTTTGTATGCTATTGATTTTTTTCATCATTTCCCTCTTTTAATGCATCTACTCAAGAAGCATAAGGTACTGTTGGTAAAATGTGACAAATGTAATGCCAGACAGGTTTCTGTAACCCTCCTGCTCAATCTTTCATAAAACCCAGCATTAGAGTGATATGCATGTCGTGTCTTTGCATTTAAAGCAGATGATCTCTGCAGGAGTGCAGAGACTAATTAAGCAATGGCATGCAGGGTGTTAAGATGACATGGGGCTTTGGGGAATTAGATCAAAATAACACTAAACCAAATAAAATACAGGATTCAGTGTGTGAATGTAAGCACTGTTAGGCAATCCTTAAGCTACAAAGCATTTGGTGAATATTAAAATGATGCAGATTTTCAAAACAGAGTGATGCAACAGATTGTGAAAGTAAGTTTCACAAGTGTGCAGAGGTTAAAATAAGTTATTTAGTTGTACTATAGAATACAACAGTATTCCTAATTCTCTTTGGTTTGATTGATCTTTTGCTTCAAAGCTTTTGGCCCCATCACTTGCAGCAAGAACTTTTTTCTTACGTCTCCCATGGCACTGACATAAAACTTTTTATATATATATATATTTAATTCTTTATACAGCATTTTTCAAGAACATTTTTAAGGGCAGTTTGAACAAGACACATTTTTAAAGATGAGAATGCAAACTGTTAGGCAACAATTATTATACATAACGGTGTCTACAAGATACTTTAATGACACATTAACAACAAAAATAGAAACAATAGAAAAGCAAAAAAAAAGAAGCTGTGTGCAAAGTTTTTTAAATAAAGTGTAAAAAAAATACTTCCAGAGCAGATCAAAGCAAACTTCTTCTACAGTAGAATTGGTAAACTACTATATGAAGCTAACATAAAATTTCAAGAGAGAATCCAAGACGTATTGTTCTTGCCACACTAGCATCTCATTATGTCAGTTTTGGTCTTCATATCCATATTGTAGCAGCAAAGAAAAGAGCTCCTTCAACGACATTAAAAACAATGATGCCGTATTGTAATCATCTTGTAGTTTATGTGTTGCAAAGGTTTGCTAAGACTTAATGAATCTGTGAAAACCTGGGGATAATATAAGAGTACTTCTAAACAGCAGAAAGGAAATTCTTGTTCATATTTATGACTTTGTTGCTGACCATTGTTCTAACTTAGCCCATTTCAGAGTGTTAAATTATTCATGTTCTTTTCCAGCCTCTACATCCCTTTCCTTTGAGCCTGGAATACATCATAGTAGATAACTTTGAAAATGTAAAAAAAATTTGGAACTTTTCCATCTACAACAGAAATATGTTACTCATGTATAATGCAGCAGGTATGATAAATTATTTTGGCGTTTTTATGTCTCATATTTTACGTGAAACAAAATGTGAAATTATTAATTCTATGCTGCTTTTTTAGAGAGAAGCTCTCCAGGCACAGTTGCCACAATTAATCCAGGAATCTATGCTGGGGTTTTGCTGAAAGATGGTAATTGGTCCTTCACATAAATCTGTAAAAGATGGCCATTAATCAAGATGCTGAAGTGCTTCATAGTGCAGAGGGTGAAAGATGTTTGCCATTGTTTTCACTTCGAATTCAACAAAAAGACAAATCAATACCAAAACTGCGGTCAGGAGAAGAGTGTGCAACAAATGCAAGCTAAAGGCTCTCATCACCCAGAGAGGGATGAAAAATCCAATTACTTTGGTTAACAAGCTGACCTTCGTACGTATAATGCCACTGTGTCCCTTGGCTTATTTTCTTGGCAGAGAATGCACACTCCAGGGGCTCAACAAACCTCTAACTACTGCAGTGATTGCACTCAAAAGTAATGTCCACTGAGTAGGTCTGATAAAGCGCAGAGGACAAAGTCCCTGATAGAACAAGCTAATGAAGATTTAGCAATGTTTTTTTGTTTTTTTTTACTTGCATATGTAAAACGGAGATCTGCAAGGGGATTCTATTCACAGTATTTCTTTGCCTAATAGTGATTTTAGCCTGAAGGATGGCTGGAATATAAAATGGGGATAAGTAAACTCTAAAGATAGATTTAAATAAAGCAATATCACTTTGTGTTACCTCTTTTGATATAAAGTTGAATTGTAAGCTCTGTTGAATTTTTGATTAAATCCATTATTAAATTCAAGCCATAGTCATTTTATTGCTTCATGTGAACATTTCCTGATCATTATGTTAAAAAAAAAAAAAAATCCACTTGATCCTCAATGGCTTAGCTGGAGCGTTTATCCACAATATCAGTAAACAGAGGTGGGATGGTACTTTTGTGGGAAAATGCATGCCTGTCTCAAATAAAATGAGCCTGTCTCTTCCAATATAATGTTTAACCAACAGTCTTTGCTTCCAAAAGCCAAACCTATTAGCATAATTGGATAATTTTCACCACAACAGAAAAGAGCAAACTATAACAGTCCGCAGAATAATGTTCTGGCTTGTGCATTAGCATTATAACCCTGTGCCAAAACCATTCTTTGGATAAACAATGTTGGTTATTGAGCTTCTCAAGATGATGACTTACTGTAAGCCACAGGGGTGGCCACAGAGTTTCACTGAGACAAATAAAACTAAGATTTATGAAGGCTAAATGAACCTCCCTAAGATAAATTGAGCTCTCAGATGAGCTATGCAGTGACTGGTTATTTTACATGTAGCATGAAAGACTCTTTAAAGGGACAGTATTATGCGTTTTCCAGACAGATAATATCATTTTATAGCACAAGTAGCTATGTGCTAAGTAACTGTATATATCAAATGTGACTTAAAAGATAATTTACTTAATTTAATGCCTTGAAATTGGGCCTTTGTCTCTTTAAGAAAGCCCTGCTCTTTCTATAACTCCCCCTTCAAGAAGTCAGCACGTCGCTCCACCGTTAAGCCTTTAACAACATTTTTACTAGCGTTGCACTGAGAAGTAGCTCATATAATGAGCTCAGAAGATGAGCTAGTTCCACTATATGTTTGCTAATTGCTGCTGGCTAGTTTGACGGAGTTGACTCGGGGAGTCACGAAGCAGGGCTGTTCTGTGAGGTGGAAGCTTGGAAACGCCAGCTCTGGGAAGGAGCTTCATCCTTGCAAGCAGCATTCAGGTCCCCCCTGCATTTTGCACAACGGAATAGTTGCCATGGGAGATTGAAGTATTTCTCAAACATGCGTAAAAGAATCAAGGCAACACTTTATGTATGTTTTTGATGAGGGAATAACATAACATGATATGAAGCTAAAACAAACGTTTATTTTACATAATACTGCTCCTTTAAACTTTTAAAGTGCTCAGGATTATAGAATAACCTCAAATTATGTACCATCTATTTAAAGTGACAGAGCAATATTGATGAAAATCTAGGAAGTGTGATGTACATTTGTATTCAACCACCTGGAGAAAATATACCTTATCATCACATTTTTTGCAGTTAAAACTTAACTTTGTGTGACTAGACATCATTCTTTTTGCCAAAATAAATTTCTTTCACTTAGACTGACGAGTATCAGTGAATAACAATTTTGAAGTTTTGAAACTGGGTCTCAATTAGGCAAACATTCTTTACTTTAATATAACCATTGTGACACA
Source organism: Poecilia mexicana (assembly GCF_051168715.1). Lineage (NCBI taxonomy): Eukaryota > Metazoa > Chordata > Actinopteri > Cyprinodontiformes > Poeciliidae > Poecilia > Poecilia mexicana. The sequence goes on along the minus strand of NW_028263371.1, from coordinate 45,848,901 downwards.
TTCTTATCCTTCAAAATATGTATGTAGATTTTTTTATGCAGCATATTGAAGCTTGTAATCCACCATCATGACATTCTTCTTATAGATGCCTGGGAAACAATATTGTTTTATCATATTTTAAACCTGACTCAGTGCTTTACATAATCAGTGGCTCTATCCCCAAAAATCATTATTTCATATTACCTGAAAAGCCATCTCGCACCACTGGCACAAATTAAGTGCAACGCATTGAATGAAGTTGATGCAGTGAACGCTGTGAATTCCATCCCTCTGAAAACAAGAACAATTTTGTTAAAACAAAACCTGCTTTATCCGTTTCGATTGTGTTTCATTTAAAAACAACTTGCAGCCACTAAAGTAAAATCCATGTTTCTCCTTTTGATGAACTTGATTTCTGTGATAGACAGAAGTGCATTGTGCATCATCTGCACCGATAGGCACCTCAGGGTTAGCAGCATGCCGATAGGTGCTGGGGAGCAGACAGCTGTCAGACTCTAGCTCTGCATTTCAAATAAGATGTATAATGGGAATAAGGCAAGCTGTAAGAAGCAGTGTAATGCTGTAGGGAACCTTCGTATCGTAGCTTTGATACATGTTTCCCCAGCTCTGACATTTAAGAGGTATAAAGACTCGCTATTAAGGGGTACCATACAATAACATAAAAGCCAACAAAATTAATCCATCAAACACTGTAGGACACACCACGTATAATAAAAAATGTACTATATAGCCATATAAATTTTTTTCATATCATAATCACCCTAATTAAACCCCTAGTAAACAGAGGTTATGGCACAACAGCTCAGAAATTGAATCAACATTAAGCAAGGGGATTTACCAGTGAGCCCACAGTTTGGCAGGTAGAAAAGCTTGAGGCAACATTGTTGATGGGAGCGAGATGAAAAATAGGCTTCCTCTCATCATGCCTTCATCACCATGGCACTACAGGTTGCCAAGGGGAGCCAAGAGTTATGGCAGATAGAAGGAGAGCAAATCTTCTAGACCTGTTGCCATTTAGGCTCCCACTTCTACCTATTAATTTCCATCAGGAGAAGGGAGAATGGCTTGTGCACATGTTAGCAGAAGTACATAAAATAAAACTATGACCCTGTGCTGAAGCACTGTATAGAGCTGCATTAGGGTAAGATTCTATGCTTAGATGTAGAAGTACTGGCAAACACACAAATATGAAGTTTCAAATTCAGATCTTGTTTTAAATCAGTTTAAAATTACTCTCCCACAGCTGCTATGCAATACTGAACCTTACAAACATTGTGCTGTCAATCACTGTGTGAAAATATCCAGACTCTTTCAACAGATCCACATCATAAACAAATTTGATATAAAGTAGTTAAAGCTAGAGAGAGATAAATGTCTCATTAATTGTAAAAATGTTCTTGCCTTGATATGAATAATGTGTTTGAGAAGCATTCTTGAAATGTTTGTGCATCAGATACAGCAGAATTTTCTGTCTTTGCTACAAAGCAAATCTTAACAATTGCCCCACAATGTGTCTGTTTCTGAGGCTTTTTAACTTCAAATTACAAACTATATTCACACAATATTTTATGCAAACCATTGACAAACATAGAACTTAATTGTGTACATGTCTTCTAACATTGTATCACAAGATGATTGTAGACACTTCCCTTACAGGATGACATTTGTTTAAACATAAGTTTGCACAACAGACAGCAGACGTTGAAGCTAAGATATTAAAATTAAAACTTGCTCAAAGACTTTTGTTGACAAAATGTGGGCAGAGTGCTGATAATGTAATAGTTAACCTACTGGTAATCCTAAATGTTTTTTAAAGTTCAAGATTTCTTCCAAACAATTAAATAAAAGCATGTTATGACTCTAGGGTTAAGTTTTTTTACATTGCTGCTTACCAATTTAAATGAAGTTAGTGAAGTTAGATACTGACAGGGGAAGGTTGAACCAGTGCAAGAAGAAAAGGGCTCGAAAGAATTGGAAGTCAGCCATTTTGTTGTATTGAAAATTGCCCACTAGTGGTGGATATTCAAAACAACTGTTCAAGCAGCCTCACCCTGAATGCAGACTGGGTCAGGTAAATTAAACAAAGTCTCCAAAGACCCTAAAATTTCACCTTTGACCTACAGCAGGTTTATTTGCTCCTGTTGATGTTTTATTGGGTACTGCACAGTCAAAGAGTCAGCACAAATTTAACTCCCATCCGAGGTGTAGAATGGAGAAACTGTCACGGGGTGTGGTTGGTGGTGGTGAGAATGAACGCAGAGACCCAGGTTGTGATGAAGACGATGATGAATTTAATGATGAAAGCTCAACAACAGTCCAGGACAGGCAGCACAGCAGAGTTAGCAAACAGCTAATACCAGCAGCAACTAGTAACTGAAGACTGAAAAACAAGAGCTAAGCAAACCAGGACTTCACAGTTCAACTGGAGAGCTTCAACGTATGGCGAGGATCTGACGAGGAACACTGACAACAAGTGGGACTAAATACACTGGGAGGGTAATCACAGGAACGAGACACAGCTGGGATCAATCAACGGGGAAGACGCAGAAAGAGACTCACAGGACAGAAACTGAACACAGAAAAATCTTAAAATAAATACACAGAAACACGGATCATGACAGAAACCTTTTCTCTGACAAAACAGTCAGATGAAAGCTTGCTCGAGGGGATGTAGACAAAATCTAAAATAGAGTCATTTAGACACCACATTGAAGGACATGGTTGGCATTAACAAAATACACAGTTTTTGGGATAGAACCTCATTCCAAATGGGGATGCTTTGCTACAACAAGACCAAGCCAGCTAACCTTTATAGAATAACCAATGGAATCTGTCATATCTTAATGGGTACTGCAAGATAAATTAAAAAAAATGAAGTTGAAGTATAACTCAACCCTGCAACATGACAGTGACCCAAAACATATCAGTAAAGCTTTTGAGGGATGGATTAATAATTGGAAAGCCTGAGGTGAGTCAAAGCCCAGCTCTTGATCACATTTAGATTCTGGGTTGTGGACTAACTTGTTGAAGCGCTCTGTAAATGCAGGAAGCCCCCAAAATATCTCAGAGCTTAAAACGTTAAGAGGACTGATGTGAAAAAGGGATGGAGGGGAAATAAGAAACACCTCACTGTAGTTATTCTAGCACACTAAGGTACTAAGGTAAGAGTACAGGAAATATTAAAGGGTATGATGTCCTAGCCTTTTCTTTCATTTGAAAGAACCCTTAGGCAACCCGAAAGATTTTTGACACCCTATCTTTTACCTTTGTAAAAGCTACACTGTATGAATATAGTTTACATTGACAAGACAAGATTTATCCTGGCAACAGTTGTGAAGAGATATGGGGGGAGTGATCTAGCTGCATTGTCTACAATAAGGACTGCTTTCCTCTGCCTGGAGGTTGACAGAATAGTCAAATTTCAGTCTTTGTAGAGTTTCTATTTTAATAAGAAGTTTGAAAGCTATGTATCATTGTTCTTCCTCTTCACAATTATGCAGTTCCTTGTGTTTGTGTTGGTCTCTATGCCACACAATCGCAAAAAAAGTGATAAAAAAAAACAATTTGAAAAGTATAGGGCTTGTGCATATTCTGGCAAAGTGATATATATTTGATTAGAGATGACATTTTTATTTTTTCTGCATACTTGTTTGTATTTTGATGGTACCATTTTGATAATAACCATAATTCCTCATTTCCCATTGGGTTCTGTTCAATGGTTATGAACAGAAATAATATCTTTCCTTAGTGTTTTACACATTGTGTTTAATGATCTTATATTTATTTTCTGTATATCTAAAGGACCATGTATTAACTTTTTCCAAGTTTATTAGTAAAGGCAGGAGCGTTTTTATTGAATCTCTCAGCTGAAAGTCTTCCGTTTCTTTTTCAAATGCATGCTTACCTTCTAGGTAAGGAAGAGAAACCATACATCACCTGTTTTAATTAAACATACCCTCATAGTGAAGTAGTGACAGCTGCAGAGAAATGAGACAAGGGAGAGATCAATTACCATGAGAGAGATGAAAAGAGTCAGAGGGGAGAGTGAGAACAGAGAGTGACATTAGTGAAGATGGAGAGAGCAGTCACTGTGACAGAACACAGCAAGGATGGGGGGGAAAAAATCAGTGGTGGTTATAAGTCAGGTGTCCTGCCTGATGGGCCAAACCCTCTACCTGGGCTGCAAAAAGAGAGACTCCTCTACAGGGTGCAAGACAGCCCTGTCGTAGTCTATTTCTTTAACAACATGCAGTCCGTTTTCCGTTACACAAGGGTCTGATGGAAGTTATGCATCACAGCAACTCAGACTTTGGGATGGTATGACCTCACAACAGGTTGGATATTGATTTTAGTAGGAACCCTTGATTTCAAAAATGTTTTTGTTCACAGACTAGTTAGAGAGTAGCAGTACATTCAGAGGTGTATGTCCTATTAATTTCAATGTCCTTTGTGTTTTATTGCAGCATCTTCAGGTAAGAGCATTCTGTCAACAACTGACCAAAACTGAGTAAAGGCCCAGCACATTTTACTGCCATTTTATTTTAGAAAATAATGATTATTGTAAAATCTGTGACTTGATCTAATCATGGCAAGTAGCAAAATACATGTAGGACAAGGTGAATGCCTGAAAATTCCTATGTATACTCTATTCAGTTGTACATAATCTCCAACACATAGTAAGTTCATAGTAATAAAACCAAAGCTTTAGATCTAGAAACGTAGGGGTTCACTCCAGTTGGTAAAAGATGTTAATGTTTGAAACTAACTATAGGACTAGTTTATAATAAGAATGTGTAATCTTCCATCATTTCGGTTTCAAATTTAAGAAACTTGGGAGGCTCAAACCTAAGCTTCTTTAGGACTCAGTTTGAGTAAAAAAATGAAAACAAAATGTCAAAAAATGAACTCGGAGTAAATCATGTATTGTCTTTAGAATATTTACATTAGGCTATTTTTTATTTATCTTTAGATGTGAAACACTGTTTCAATATGCTTTACAATGCAAAAATAAATGGGATTTTGTATAATATTTTTGCAATGTTTTGTGTACCTTAGAGAGATACTTTATAATTAGATGAAACATTTAACTGGGACAGACCTTGCACTGGATGTTTTATGGCATGCATGATCTCTTTCTAATAAAGGCTGCAGGGCAGCACCGTTCTTCCCCTACTGCTTTTAGCACTTTTTTAAGGAAGTGCTAAAAATTACACTGTATCAACATTGTGCAAATACCAAAAGTCTTTAGAAATGATATATTTTTTGCCACTACTTGTTTTCTACTAAATTTTAGACGTTCACCACAGTTATGCATTAACTCTAATCAAGAGTAAAAGAGAAAAGTTAGTCTCAGATGTAGCTGAGAAATAAAACAACAGCATGACCTTTTCCAATATGCAGCACAGTTTTACATCCAAAGACAATGTCCAGTTGAATTTGCTTTGATGCACTGTCCATACTTAACGCATGAAAAGGACTGGGTTTATTGGCCTTTACGCAATGACTCATGTGTCAGACAGATCCCTTCCTGTACACGAAGATACAGTAACAGTTTACTACTTTTATATGAACACTTTCACTTTAAATATGTATTTTAAAACAGAATATGACAAATTTATTTTTTAAGTAAGATGCAAAACCTAAACATTTAAACTCATATCTATGTCACCTTGGCTCTTCAACTCTGCTGTTTTGAAGATGATCAAAATCTGAGGATTAATCATTACAGACATTCAAATATATTACAAAATAGGCATTTAACACAAAAGTAAAAATTAGATGTTTACTTCGTGGCACTTAGTTACTGGGAAAATATATTTTTATGGCCTAGCGTGGTTGTCCTCAGAGTGCAAATGTTGTTAGCAGCTAGCTCAGTGCCGAGTCACGGACAGAAGATATAATGTTTATTCTGCAGGACGTTCATGCTAAAAAAAAAAAAAAAAACAACTAAATAAGTTAAATATAACCTTCACAACCATACAGTCACAGTGAGCTGTTACTATTCCCCAACATGCTTCTTGTCTGATCACGAACTATACTGTCCAGACACGAACAAGGGGTTTCTGTAGATCGTACATTGGACCGGAATCCAGCATCCTACAATGACTCGACATTAACGTACAACTCCAGCATGAATTTGGGTTTACAGAAGCTAAATAAATTATTTACCAGAAGATCCAATCTAATAGAAATAACATGGGTTAGTTCGTTGTTAGCGATATCATTATCATAGACTAATTACTTAAAATAGCACAACTCACTACTCACCCGGCAGAAACAAGTCGACAGCCATCTAATGCTGCCTTTGATCCTAAATGCTTGACCCAACTTGAAACTAAATGATTGTATTCTCCAGGCTTTTGAAAACTTTCTTCTGGCTCGTAGTATAATATGAGGTCTGCAGCTCAAGGTAGTTAGTTATGTGGATCACCTCGACACCGGGTAAATCCTCAAGATTATAAGACAAGTCTTTTTTACCGAGGTAATACGCATCATATCCTAAATATACGGGTATTTTTTTCGAGATGCCTCATCTGTTCCAGCCTATTTAGGGCATTAGCATGCTCATTGTGATCAATTTTGCTTTGTTTTGAACAGGAAAAATCCCCTTCCAGCCCTCCATCTGAATTTCGTGTCATTCGGGTCACGTGACTGAAACCCAACAATTAGAAAAGAAAAGGAAAACAAAAGGGAAGATTTTGGTAAAAACTACAGCTTTTAAGACTCAAACTCACCTCCTTTCTAGGACAGGTGGCGCCTCTTGTTCTGTCTCCCCTGGTATCTGGACAGGTAGGTCAGCCTTTGTTTGTCTCGCTTCAACATGCACTGCCAGAACGAGACGAGCCGGTCCGCCCTCGGCTCGCTGATCCCGTCCGGGCTCCTGACCTGCACCAAGGCCTTAGCCAGCTTCAGGACGTGCTGGTATCCCGGCTGGCCATCAGGACCTACAACGTCCTCCTGAAAACAGATGGGAGAGGAAATACTGCTGTGAGTTGAATGAAAGCAACAAATTGCCACCTGATTGGACAAGAACATTGCAAATTCTTTTAGTGAGGTGAATAATGTTCACTTCAGAGTTTGAGGAGGAGGAGGAGGAGCTAGGCTTCCAGGAGAGGTGGGAGATGTCTCAAACTTAGATGGTCCTGACTGAGACGCAGCCTGAGGAGAGAAGGATGAGGATGAGTCTGGTGGAAAGATATTGGGGTCCTCCTCATCTGCTTGAATCCCCTCGTCCACGTCCTCTATGTCGACGACGATGGCAGCATCCTCATCCGGACTGTCAGGATCCATGCTCATTCCAGGTATAGGTACTCGACCTTCATCGCTTGCATTGGTGTCCAACGTTACTGGGCTGTAGTCTACCCAATGTCCCAGCATCAAAGGAGCAATTTTTTAGCATTATTGTACCGAACAGCTACGTCTGTTCTTTCCTTCCCTGTCGTTGTCAGTCCTCGTGTTGCAGTTGCCATTGGTGCTGAGCCTTGATTTCCGCTCTAAGCTGCCTGCTTTTCTTGACTTTTTTTTTGTGGACGTCATTAAAGTAAATTTTTTTACTTCACTTACCTAGGTCCCAGTGTTTGCCTCATCGCCTCAATCTGCAGTTCATGACAAAAATAAAACAAAATGCACAAATAAAATTACATAATAGCAAAAAATGAAGAAAATCTAATCTAATCCTAAAAAAATATAATCCTAAATTAACATAACCAAACTGAACAAAACATTCCATGCCCACGAAAAACACAAATTTTCCCCGTTTTATCCATTAAAAACCATCCCTTTGGCCTAAAATTCACTGTCATACATTAAAGATGTTGATATTCGAAACATTTATCCGGCGGAAAACCACGCACTCCGTAAAATTGAGCTCTTACCGATTCGTACAGCGCCTGCACTGACAAGTGAAATACCGGACAGCGGCCAGACGTTTTTCGTGAATTGGAACAAGCCAGCCATCTGATTGGACAGAGCCGCCGTGGAATCCGCGAAGCTGATTGGCTCCCTAATTGGAGCGTTGTGACACAAATGGAACAGAGAAGAACGCTTCCCAGGAGATTTTTGTTCAAAGAAACATAAGATTTATTTTACTCTTTTGAAATTGTGCAGTTGGTGAAAATTACAGAAAAGTTCAAATGTTTTTTTTTTTTCTTTTTCTTTTTTTTGTCATTGGTGGCAAATATATTATAAAAGAGACATTCAACACAAAAGTAAAAATAAGATGTTTACTTCGTGGCAGTTCGCTACCAGAATGCTCTTCTCTTAGCAACAGATCGTTATTGTTCAAAAAAACATAAAATTTCTTCTGCTCTTTTGAAATACTTATGTTATACTTCTTTTAACAAGAATTTTGCAGTTGGTGAATTTTGCAGAAAAGTGAAAATGGGTTATTTGTCATTGGTGGAAAATATAGTATATCTCAAAAATGAATAACATTCCTAATACCCCTAGCTGTCATTTCACTAGCCTTAGCTTTGATGCTCCATGGAAATGAAAACTCAGTGTGGACAATAGAGAACTTTCACTTAATATTGAAATATACTTGTAAACATAAACATTAAGCACAACATTTAATGACTTTGCAAATGTGTAGCAAGACTCGTCATTAAATGGAATTAGTCCAAAAACTAATTACTTATTTCCAACAAAAATATATTTTCACTGTATAAATATATTTTTACCACTTGGTAAAATTAGAAATATCTCCTAAATTCATCTTTTTATGACACCATATATGATTTTTCTTAACTTTTGCAGAGTATTTTTAACAGTACAAATAAAAAAAATGCAAGCATCTCTCACTACCATCATAGCCTTCTGACATTTTTCACACCTTTTCCACAGTAGGACTGCAAATGATATTTCTAGGCACAGCTGAGTGTTGGTGTTGAAAAATGAAAACAACAGATATCAGGACAATTTGAAAGAAAGCCACGATGATAAAATAAGAAGAAATAAGCTCAGCAGAACAGACTACTGTCGTTTATATTCACCTCTGTATCCCTATGTGCCATTATCCAAACACACAATATGTAGAGACATCTATATATAATAGCTGTGAGGAGAATGGGGTTTCACACCACAAAGAACCAATGCAAATCAAAAAGTACAAAAAAGACAAAAGAAAAGCAACGTGCTTTTTAATATAGATTTTAAACGTTTGAAGGAAATTAAATGTTCAATAAAATGAACAGATGCAATAAATTGTGGAAAAAAGGTTGAAGTTTATTGATAGAAGTTGTGATCAATCATGACACAGGCCTATAATAAACTTCACGTCTTACTCTGTTCACAAATGCTGTTTTCTTCAGATGGAGTCATCACATTTTCAAATGCTCTTCCTGTGTAGGGTTCAGCATTTATCTAAATGAATGGTTATAAAGTGACCTTTCCACCTGGCATGTGTTTATTAATCTGCCTCCTTGTGACAAGAGTGAGGAACCTCCTAATGCCACATTTAAAACAAATGTCCTATGTTTCACACTTAATCAGACATATGGATGTAAATCACCAGTTTTATTGCAGCACTTAAAGTGATAGGAAACACTAACATGACATTGACACTCTCATTTGCTTTGTATGTGCAAGCATCAGAGCACAGGACAAAATGAGTTCCCTAGAGAATGAAGCATGTCTGATAATATTCATCACAATTTTGCAGAATTACTGGGTTAAACATTTTGTAGCACATAGAAATAAGTATGCAGAAACATGAGGTGGCAATTAAGTTCAAGGGAGGAAACAATGTTTTAAAATAATCCACGGACTAGGAATTTTTATGAAATCAAATATTTTTATTTTATTAAGATAATGCAATGCCATAATTTAAAAGTACATTCATGGATCCAGTCAGCAGAACGTCTATTAAGACAGAAGATGCCTCATTCCCAAACTTATGAGTGACAAATATGACAAATAATACCAGAGATGAGGACTTGAGGTTCAGACTCCAACTTTAGTCACACTTAGATCTTTAAAAATTAAGGACTTTAGATGCAAATTAGACTTGTCCACAAAAACTCGACTTGGAGTCCTGATCGGAAATTTGGTTAATAATTTTTATCTTGCGTCACGAAGAGTGAAAAGAAACCTGCACTACATACTGTCGCTGCAGCACGTTTTGCTCTGAAAGAATTGTTCTGGATTTTAGTCAGGGTCATTCGTGGATTTTGGCCTGTATATGTCAGACCAATCTCATCATGTAAGCTGTAGCTCCACAATGATGACCACATGAATGTCTCTCCATATGAATGCTGTATTAGATCACTGGATGATTTAGGAAACCAAATAAACGCCAAAATATTTTCTTACTGCTATGCTAGCTGCAATATCACTGGGTCATAAGTATTTACATAAAAGCACTTCTGGTTTTGTGCTTTTACAAGTTTGACACGTTGTAAATTAATAAAATTTTAAGGTAGCTGTTACCTTAAATTTGAACATTTTTACTGTTTATATGCTTCACTATGACCACATAAAAAATAAACAGACATGGAGTTGTCATGCAGGTTTAAATTATACTGGTTTCACAGCTTAAGAACTTTAAAACATTTGGCATCAAACTGGAAATCTTATTATTTTTTTTGTTTGTTTGTTTATGCATTAAATACTTGGCTGCATCAGATAAAATGCTTAATAAAACATGTTGAAAATGCTAGTAATTTATACTTAAAATGTGCCCAAGTATTTCCACTAGTGCATGTATTTTTATCCTCTGGATTTATTTTACTGAACATGTGAGATTGTGTGTGTAACAGTGTGTGTATACAAATACAGCAGAGAAAGGATAAACCCAGCATGGTTCATATCAAATCAGTGTGAGGGATTGCTATGTTTGGTGTTTAAATTTGTATTTCAGCTTCGCCGAACAAACACTGCTCTCTGATATCTCAGTATCATGCTTTGACACATTCTGCTATTCCAAGCAGAACAGAACCAAAAAATTGAGGCGATAAGCTGACCTTGAAGTACAACATGTATCAGAGATACACACAGTGGAGCAAAACTACTATCAACACAACAGTCCACTTACTGTAGTATGGATGTTATTATAGTAATAAATGTTTTATTCTGAAAGATAAGAAAAGTGATTTTTTTTTTAAGTAAAAATGCTGCACCTGCTGTTGTGACATGTACAGCACCTTACTAAACGTTCAACCTGATTATTTCCATGTTACAACCACAAACCTTGTGTATTTTGTGAGATGTTAGGTGATAAACCAAAATAAAGTAGCACATCTTTCTGAATGAGTAGTAAAATTATACAGGGCAGTCATATGTTTTCCAAAAAAACCCTGAAAACGATGACTGAGTATGTATTCAGCCCATTTTGACATGCATTGGAGCCAACTGCCTTTGAAAGATACCTAATGCTAAACAGAGACAATCTTTGAGTAGTTTAGATGTTCAATGGTACCTTGAAGTCCTCTGAGGTCTGTGAAAAAACATTTTTAATTTTTTTTTTACAAAGTCCAATGTATGAAGGTGGAAGACAAATTGTGACAACAAACTAAAATCACAGCGCCACATAGTGAACCAGAATTGCAACTACAATGAATTTTAAACAGAGACACAATGACGTCTAAATGTGGAACATGTTCCCAATCAACATGCACAAATACCCGCAGTTTTCAGATAGCGGTGTCATGTAAACTAAGCCTTAGGGGTTTAACATGTGGGAGGCAACTTCCCTCACTCCTCATTCATCTCCTGTTGACCTTACGCAATGATTTGACAACCATTTGCCCTCCTCCAGCCAAACAACCACCCAGACTCTTGAGAATTTGTTTACAACTTTAAAATTGATGTTCACAAAACCTCTTCATCATATGTGAAGAACTCTACAATTTTACAAAAATGAATGGGCAAAATGTTAATTCTCCAAACTACAAGCTGTAATTGTGCTAAAAGGCTGTTCTTTGAAGCATTGAGTCAGGGGTCGAATTTGAATACCACATTTTTCGTATTCTGCATCTAAAAAGGTTTACTAGTCATGTGTTCATTTTCTTCCACTTGACAATTGTGTCACAATTGCCATGTTAGTCTATAACACACACGTCGCCGCGCGTGTGTGCGTGTGTGTGTAAATGTAGATAAACTCTGTTGTTCTAATGTTACAAATTGTGGATAGTTCAAAGGGTATGGATATTGTTAGAAAATATTAACCGAGTTTATTTTCTTATCTCTTAAAGAATTTATTTAAATTGTTTTATAATTACCATGCCACTGACCTGCTTTTCGCAGCTATTGCAACATGTTACCCACAGTTCAAACTTTAGATAAAGACATGTTGAAACAAACTTTCCAAGAAACCAATGTTCTTTAACTGTCTTTCTACAGGCTTGTCAAAAGTCCTCTGCAAACTGTCTCTTTCAGCACGAGAGTTCCCCAGAGACAGGAAAAAGAGATTATTTCACATACACTCCTGAACTGCAAGCTGACTCCAAACCAAATAGCATCAGTCGTTTCATCTCCTCTCCTGGCTCTTGGTCATAAAGAAGGTAGCTCATTGTCCATGAAACAATTTCAGCCTCTGAGGAGGAGATGGCCTGTTCCAATACTTGCTTCTCCCTGCTGCTTAATATAAAACATTCCTGACACCCAGTATACAGTATTTTGAAAGAGCAGGGGTACCGCAATTTGCATTGGAAATGGATTTAGCATCTTTTGGTATTTCTTGACAAAATGAGTATCAAGTTTTGATTACACTTCCTGACCACTATGCAGAATCACACAAGAGGATGTGTGATTATTTCCGACTGAGACTGGTGTCACAGATTATCTATCTCATGCTATACTGTCACGACATGGTGACAGTTTTAACAAATATAAATAAAAAAAAAACACCAAAACATATTTACATACAAGTTTACGGCAGCTTTAAAGTCTGACAGTTATTGAACTCCAATATCAAAATATAGCAGTATTTGAATGCACTACAGCTAATTATCCATTGCTTTCATAACACTGAGGAGCAGAAAATGAGTAAGAGAGAGACTCAGTGCATCAGTGAATTGTCAATGCTTAGTCAGTAAAACTCCTTGCTGGATTATTAGACAAATCCCTTTTAATCAGACAGAACTGTTCTACACAGATACCATGGTGACTGAGGCCCAATTCTTTCTGTTCAACTGATAACATATTTGATAAACTGCGTCAGTGCAGCAGGAAAAGCATCTCCCTCAGCCATTATTTAGAAATTAAGCTCCATCTTACATTTACTGCTAAGTTACACCAAGTATTATATGGCCATAATACATAATACTGTCAGCCTTAGTTGTTTAACATGTACAAGTAACATAAGTGAGGTAAACAATTAAACGGTAGCATAAAGCTGCATACTCCATGTGACCTAGGAAAAGAGTGCAGAACTGTAATAGTGTGATAGGGGTGTAATTATTATTAGTCTAACACTGAAATATATTTAGTGGGTGTTAAATTAATGTCTTTTAAAAAACATAGCATTTCTTCTCTGAGATGTTCTCCACATCAGACAAGACCTTCATGTGTCACTTTTTTGTAGTAACACAGAAGGCATTTTAAAGCTCCAGTCCTGCTAGGAAGCAAATGGTATAGTGATATATTGCAAAAGCTCACAAGATCTCAAACTGATTTAAATGTTTTAAAGGTTATCATTGTTTTATGAGGAAAGCATTTGCTTCTCTGTTGGGCGTCTAAGTGTTTAATCTTGTTTGAGGGCTTGGGGGAAGGTGGAAGTCTATCCGACGAGTCAAGTTGCAGGCTTCTCCATTATAAGACCAGGAGAGACACAGAGATATGCAACAATGACAATATTGCACATACTAAGTCGCATTGAGAATATTTAGAGTAACACAGAAACCAAGCAGACATTTCGAAACATTACAACAAACCACAGTACCCAGAGAAAACAGAGAAGGTACATACTCAACACCTAGGAAATATTATATTACGTAACTTTTTCTTCCCAGTCTTACAACAGGAGCCCTTCCAAAATTACTTGCCTACCCAAGTAAGCAGATGGTGGATATTTCTAGTTTTGTTTTGTGAAGATTAAAAGAGTCAATCCTCTCGGAGTGGAGAAACTGCATGGCTCTCATCTCAAGCACTGAGGGTGAGACTCAGGCAATTCACACTTTTCGCACACTCTCATACCATCATATCCATCTTTTCCCACAGAAAAAAAAACAACAAAAAAACAACAACTTCCCAGCGGATGACATTGTGGCATAAAAAGTCACAAGCTGTAGATTCTCTACCACATGCTATGCGTTTAAAGATCCTGTATGCCAGCAAAGCTTTTAACAGAATATAAAATTTTTAAAAAAAGTACTGTTTTAGGTCAAATTTAAAATGTATTTTCTCTTAAAAGGTGTTTTAGAAGCCGATATTTAAAGTCCAGGTGTATATCCCACATAAGTATTGGTATTTCTGGTAAGGATAAAGTTTTAAAATAAGTTAGTTTTCTATTGTAGTAACATAACCCACCAACCCTGCCATCCTTCAGCGGGGAAGAATCTTCTTGTTGAGAAATGATGCTTTCTGGCACCTGCAAAAGTTCTTTTAAAATGAAAATCCAAACAAGACACTTTTTAGAAGTTCTTTATTTTTTCAGTTGACCAGAGAGTGAAGACACTTGTCTTTATTAATCTATGAATTACTGTTTGGTGTAAGCCAAAGTCTGAACATTTTGAGTGATCAAATAAAAAAAGGCATGATGAGATGGTTGAAACCAGGAGATGGTTAGGAATGGAAAGTGTGCATATAGAAAAAGTCTATACATTGGGGAATGCAAAATAGGATGTTGTATAAAGTTTTGCTCTGAGCCCTTTAGAAGAGGCTGTCTAGAGATCAGGAGGGATTTCCACAACCGGGCCAAGATTTCCTCATGATTCAGGCGTTCTGATTAGGTTTGGAGTTTAAAAAGAAATGTTCAAACAAAGTCCTGTCTACAGAGACTTTCTTCCTGAACCATCAGCACATTGCGGACAACCACTTATACACACCAAGTTTAATTTTAAACCATGCGCGCATCCTTCTCATTTCCAACCAACAAGAAGGAATTACTGTTAGAGGACTTCAGTACAGAGACTGTACATGGAGTAACAGTTATCGAAGCAATTGTAATACGTTAAGGCTTTTTACACATCTTTAAAACATGCAAATTGTTGTTGAGGTCACTAAAAATACCACAGCAGTTCAACTTGTACTGTTAAAAATACACTGAAGGAAAAAGACGGACAGCATCACCAACAGTGAAATTGTTTTTGTTTTTTTCTCTGAAAAAAAAAAAAAAAAACTTTCATTATTACTTCATTAAGTTGTGTTTTTAATATCGACAGTATCTGTAAATGTAGTCTATCTGGACTGCACGGTCATCACTAACATTCATGTGTGGCCAGACCATCTGCCAGAACAACCAAAAATTAAAACAAGACACAGCATCTGTTTTTGGTAGGGTAAGCCAAAAAAAACAAACACTTTAAGTGTCTTGTGCCAATGAAACAGAGGGCAGCTACCAAATGTTTACTCCCACACAAATTCATTATCTTGTTGACAATATCATTGTCTGAAAATGCACTACACTGAAATCATTGGGCCTCTGAAAGCCATTTGACTATTCAGTGAACTGTAAAGCAAAGCATGCAGAAACAGAAATACAAAGTCAACTTCAGTCAACTTCAGTCTGAACCATATAACAATCATTATTTTTAGGGTTGTGTTAACATTTTGTTTGGGAAATTGTAGTGTTTATGACAGACTTTTATTGTTTTTACATAAACTGCTGCCCTGATTTTGATGCTCTTGTTTATTTAATATTTCATTCATGTTTTATAGTAACATTTCCAAATTTAGTCAGTGATTTGTTTTGTGTTTTACAGATTGTAAACATTTTTGTCCTTTGCTCTCATTTTTTTTTGTACCAAGCATTTTATATTTTTGGGGAAACTGCATGGTGTTGAAAACAGGTACTTGTAAAAATACTCAAAAAATACATCTGCAATTATTTTTTTTTCTCGCTGTGACCTACAATGTAATACTCATCTTGTTTAAGCCCTTTAAGTTTGTGAAACATACTACCAATTCTACCAAGGAAAAGTAAGCTAATACCACCCCTTATTATAAATAAGTAAATTGAATTCACTAATTATTGTTGTTTTAGGCAAACAATAGTAATTTTAGAATTTTTTAAAGCGACTAAAATAGGACAAGTTTGATTTAGTGTCAGACAGTAAAACCAAAAGGTTGTGTATATTTATATAGAGGGGATAATCTGTAAATACTCATTTTCAACTGTACTTTGAATACTCAAATACAACACACCTACATCTCACTCTAGCAATTTAAAAGTAAGATCGTTTAATCTTCCCAGTTGAAGAATGCCATTTCAATGGGAACTCTCTTTCCCAACCATCAGAGGAAAGGACTTTTTTTTTTTTTTTTTTTGGAGCCAGCTTGTCAAATGTGACATTCTGTGCACTTCATACCTTGAAGATAGAAAAATTATCACAGACAGCACTGATTTACCTCTGAAAAACTGTAAGCACTGCACATCAGATGCTAGGGGGCCCCACGGGGACTGACATCACATCAAGTTTTCTTTCGACTGCAGCTGTCGGTGAGAATGAGCGATGTAAAATCCCAGTGTCAAAAAGCCCTGTGTTTAGCTTGTCCATTCTGACAGGTTAGGAAATGGAGCGTGCTACCTGCCCAGCATAAAATAATGGCTGCCCTCCAGTGCAGCTACAGTCACATCTGCAGCCTCACGATAAACAAGTTTTTGCACTGTCAATCACCAACTGTCGTTTTTTTTTTTTTTCCAACCTACCCTTCACTCTTTCCCTTAGGGCCTCAGGCAGTTAATTTTTAATTAAGCAATACAGTTTTGTTATTTATTCATTATAGAATATTCCAGTTTTAACTTTTCAAATGTAAAGTATCACCCAAAAAAACATATTGGACTTGAACTGTGACAGATAAAAGCAGAAAATAACCAAAGCTAAACTTGCCATGGGATTGATAAGTGAGATTTTGAAAGATCTCCAAAACTCACTGTTGCAGAACTGTAGCAAAGAGAGGCATCTTGGATTTAAAAAACTCTCCATAAGTACAATGTTTTGTATTTTATTTTTTATTTTTTATATTTTTTTAGGATTTTCAAGCATCTTTACACACTGAATAGGATATATGCACCTTCCTAATTCATGTATTATCTCAATTGCAAATAATTTACTATTGCCATGGAAATTGTATGCAATCTGTCAGTAAAGACCAATGATCCCGTTGACCTGTGTCAGACTTTCATCTAAGAGGATTTGGGAGGTTTCCGTCTTACTGATGCAGCAGCCCCACTTCACTTTGCTTTCTAAAAATCACCAGGGGAGAAATGAAAGGTGCACATTTTGAAATGATTAAAACCCCGAACATCAGCCATACCATATACTTTATTCTTGATGGGTTGAAGTCTAGCATTGTTATGCTAAAATTTTGCAATAATTAGGCAGTTTTATGAGGACCACCGACAGATTTTTTTATTGTTATTATTCCGAGCGTGGGTTTCCGAGGTGGGATAAAAGGATGTTTTATAGAAGGCCACTGACAACATTAGTAACTAATAAGGTAAAGGTGCAAATAAAAACTTTTTAGACAGTTACATTTTGGTAGCTCATCAACAGCTACAGCTTTTGAATGCTATGATTATTGTCAAATAAATTCAAATAATTAAAGTTACTCTACTGTGCCACATCTTGTAGCAAATAACATTTGGATGACATGGTTTCACAGTTTATAAAAACTGATAAAGCAGCCTTGTAAATTTCACACCTCAGCGCTTGCGAAATGTACACAAACAAATGAACCCACTAAACATTCATTGGCTATAGCAGAAAAGCGTCTCCAAGCAGGCACAAGAAAACAATTGTAGTAATATTAAAAGATATGAACCCATTAAATTCACACGTGGGAATGCTTGAAGGTTTAAATAGGTAAGATAGATAAAGTCACGGTCGAGGTCAAACTTTAAACAACAAAAATGTCCCAGTTTATTTAATGACAGTTGAACTTTATTTTGGCCTTTGTTTGACCAATGTCTACATTGCGAGAGACTAACTGTCCTTTACATCTTTGCCACCTTTGGTGCACTTCAAGAAAAAAAAAAAAAAAAAAAAAAGTATTGCTCTTCTGGTAAAATATGATTGCAGCACTATATTCATTTATATCTCTTGACAGTACCTACTGTAATATCTCCCAAATCAAATAAATGTCACCATTCATCACACAGCCAAGTCTCTTCTGATTTGAGAGACACTGGACAATTCAATTCACTTTGACTTGACATCCATATGTCAGGCTCATATACTCTAATTGAACTCTAAGGTTTTTTTTTTTTTTTTTTTTGGTTGCTGTATTATGTTTCTTGCTGCAGCCAATACACTTCATGTCATTTTAAGACAGAGTCAATGTTGGTCAAACCTTCAAGAAGAAGACAAAGACTAATTTCTTCCAATGTTGAAGTAGAGGCAAGAAAAAAAAAGCAGTTCTGCTGCCAGCTGAAAAAAAATGCTGTTTTGCATTTGCTCAAATAAAAAAAAACAAAAAAAAAACTGTTCAACAGAATATGCGTTTCATCTGCAAGTTATTTTGCTACTAAACACCTCAAATCAAAGCAGAAGAAAACATTTCAGAGTAGAAGAAGAAAGAACAACTGTACAGAATAAAACAAGGTAGGACTCTTGTAAACGATTATTTTAATAATTGAGTAATCTGTTGATTATTCTAATGATTAATTGAGTGATGAAATAAAAAAGTACATAAATTATTGGTAAATTCTGCCATAACATCAGTATTAATATCAGATTTCAACAATGGCCCAGATGTTCATACTTGTGCATCCCTAACAATTACTTTTCTGTAATTTAGAAAATTAACTTGTAACAATAATATCTCACCCTTTAACTTAACCTGGGCAAAAATGTAAATATTAATATCTGAAATTATTTTCAGTCTAATAATACAGTAGTAGGCTCACAAAGACACTTCTAAAATAGTCTATGCTCCAGTTTTTAGTTTATGCATTCATAAACTAAAAATGTCTCATATTAGTGTGAGTTTAATATATGAACTGTAACGTTGCTCAGTCATGTAAAGCTTTTGTGTCCACGTACTTGATGGCATTTGGCATGTTTGTCATACACAGAAAAATTTGTTAAAATGAAAATTACCCCAGATCAAACTTGAAAATTGGACATGATGGTGCTAGTAATTGGCATCAGTCAACAACTCAAAAGTGGAAGAAAAAGCATTGCACAAGACAAATAATCACCTGGCTGAAACACGGCGCGCTAAATAGTAAAACAAACCTTAGAGGCAGATGACTTGCCTCAAGAAATTTTAATAATCGAGCTACTCAAATCATTCAAGGAATCGTTGCAGCCCTAGTGGGAATTTTGACTGTACTACCCTGAGCCTTTTGCCTTTGATACACATTTTCTTCTGGAACCCCCTTTCCATTCTTGTGTGCATTTCAATCAATCAATCAATAAGTCAATGTTGTCTATTAAGCACCCTTCATATTAAAATCAGCTCAAAGTGCTGAAAAACAAACCCACAAAACAAAAATAGACAATTACCCACCCCCACATGGAAAAACATACAACTGTATGAAAAATTCATAAACTGAGCAGAAATGATCCAATTCAGGAAATGCATTAAAAGATTTCTTTCCCCAGCTGGTACTAAGGTATTAAGGTGAATTGCATGTGGTGATGCTGAGGCCACTCCTCTTGAGCACTGTCTGAAGAATGGTTCACAGCGCTGACAGAGAAGTAGGCCTAATAAAACAAAGAGGAAGTTACTAGAGGTTCTCCATAGACTATGGTAGGTGTAACTGTAATAAATTTTCCATTCTTTTTGCCTTCACAGACTTCCATATTCACTCACATCTGCGGGTGCAACCTGATAGGTGAGATTTCAGCGGGGTGTTCTGCAGTCCTAAACTTTATTCTATGATTTCTGTTCATTTTTAAGACGTACGTGTTGTTACTCATAACTGCAATGAAACATGTCACTCGGATGTTTGATAACAAAATCCAGGCTGGTGTGTCTGAATAGATAAGTGCACAAAGAGACTTAGAGCATGAGCTGCCTTGGTTCTTTCATTCATAAAACATGTTAAAGCAGAAATCTAGGGTTTGTGATTGTTTATTTGTACTTTACAAAGGAAAATTGCTGTATCAAAAATGACAGAATGTACCGTATTTGTCATAAAATCTCATTGTTTTCACAGAAAATTGAAGGTGAAAGTCAGCTATTAATTTAAATGAACAAAAATTTACATCAAGTTAGCATTTAATTGTGCCATTATCTTAAATTTGAGTTGCTGTTAATCAATGTGATATTCTGCACAAGACACTGTTCTTGTTTTCCCACAAAATATTAGGCAAATTCTTTTACAAATTATAATATTATGGGCAATAAAACCTAATAAAGGGAATATTAAACCAGGAAAAAACATGCTTAATTCACTAATTCACTAAAGATTCAGGAGAGCTTAAGAAGTATTTCTTTCCAACAGGAGCCATTTCTGGTGAAAAAAGTTTTACCCTTGTAATCTCAGCAAGCCCTGATTAAATTTGTGAAAATCAAGCAGTTACAGAGAAGCTGCATACAAATTATCCTTGTTCCTAAAGGTTTCTAATGTGGAAAGAGACCACATATTTAAATCTTGCAGAAAAAAAAAAAATCCTACTCAGGAAATTTCACAATACGCTGAATAAAATCAAAATGGAAAAAAAACTGAACAAAAATTATTACATTTTGATTTTGATAATTCTGTTTGTCTTATAACTCAGACACCTGGTTTGAGTTGCTTTGCACGCTTTTTAAAATAAGATGGTTTATTTGGTGTTTTTCTCTCACAACATAAGACATTTTACTATTGACAACCAAAGAAAATGTAGCATTTCAATTTATAAAAACAAAATTAGAAAGGCTTAACTGACTTCATGGCGATGTTGAAGGAGAGGCCAGAAAAGTAACACATTCCTGGATATTGTGCAAATATCATAAATGTTGGCTTAAGTCAGTCTGTTTTTTTTTTTTTTTTTTCTGTACTAACAATGTTGTGTCCTTTTTATTCCTTTTTATTCGTATTTGAATGTGATTTGAATAGTTTATAAGTTATGTTCGCTTCTTATCCTTCTAATGGTTCTGATCTTTCAAGCATCTACTTTTGCTTTTCGGCTATGACATAACTGATCTTTCTTTCAGTAAAATAAATAACTACAGAGAACAAGATGAGTTAGTCTATCACAGTCATGCACTAGTGTTAGTTGTTCTCTGGTTCAGTGGGTTTACATAAATTCCACAGTATGTATCCATGTGAAAGGGTTCGTTTTGGGCTCGTCAGCTGCTGTGTGCAAATCAATGAAGCAGAAAGAGCAGCATAAATAGCTTCTCTCAAAATAAAAAGAGACAGCTTCAACTACAGCAAGTCATATCTAAAGCATGCATATAAAAGCTCAAGTAATATTTTGTTTTGATACAAACAAAAACTGTGCTTTTTTGTTTGTTTTTTTCTAATGTGAGAACGTGATAATCAGATTGTCTGAATGAGACGACCAAAAACAATCACTTCTGTTTATTGGTTTGTATTTCATATTGTCTCAAAATCAGATATCGTCTATTGCTTTAGTTTGATGGTGTAGATTTTCTTAACCAGTGCAGCCAACAATATCTCTATTTTCTCTGCCATAGGGTTGATGCTGCAATCAGCACACTGCTGTTCCCCTCTGTTGTCATAGGCACAGACAGAAGAGCCAATGGTGCAGAAAGGTTCTGGGCTGATGAACAAGCACACAGCCATCTGATTACAGTAGTGCTTTCTCTATTCAAGCCTTTGTGTCACTCAGAGACACAATTAGTCTTGACTAGGAAAGAGGCCCCTTGAGTCTGCCTTTTACCTGCTCCCGTTCCTGTCCCTTAATTCAATTTACAAGTAGCAAATATGATTGCTGTGTGGATTCCAGACAAAAGCGATCATATGGGTCCTTTGTCGTCTTCTTGTAATTGAGTCACAGCTGAGTGACTGCCCCCAACCCCCCACATGTAATTTACAGTAGATACACTTGAGATACTTTGATACTGATGGCCTGATACAACACAGTCATGCATCTAAGAGGTACAAAAAAAAACAAAAAAAACATGAGTTTATTTTCTGTTTATTTAAATGATAGTACATATTGAATTGCTTTACCATCAGGAGCATATGCAGCATTGTCTTAAGATGCTTAAGACCAACAGATCCTTGTTTTAATTTGTTTGGTCTTAATGAGGATACGAAGGCAACAAGAAACAAACAACCAGTGACAAGAAGGCTCAGTAGAGCCTTAAATGAGTTTAATAAAATAACAAAGAACAAAACTTACACAGACGGAAGAAAATCCAAAAACCAACATGAGTTCACACACTCACACACAGAGAATTTCCTAACAGCTCTCATCAGTGTAGCTCACAAGTGGCAAAAAAAAGAAAGTGTTGCAGCCATAGTTACTAAATCAGAATATGCATTTTGGTGAGGCCCATTTGTCAGATTAAAAGTACTCTGTCAGAATGTCAATTTTTAAGCCGGTAACCCTACATTTTTGTATAAAAAATGTCCTGTTTTATTGTATCTTAATTCTTGCATTTGCATTAGTTGTGAGCAGGAAATCATAATCAATGGAAGAAAAGGTTTTAAAACATCAATCTGCTTTATTACCTATAATTTGTTTCATTTAGTAAACTGAGTTACTGAAATATTTTCTTTTCCTCTGAGTGGATCAGAGTGTTTCAAGCTGCACACTGAGACAAACACTAGAAACGTTAGAGTTTTAGGAACCTCAACATCTACATATAAACCCATACCTACCTTTAGTTATGCTATTTAGAACAAGAAATGTATCTAGATTGTCCAGATATAGTTTGTGATTTATTCAGTGGGCTTTGATGTCTAAGCAAAAATGAAACAAGCTGATACTGATATCTCCCTCTTTACTCTTTGTCACCCAAATATCCTGATTCATAATAATATTTTGGGGTAATCCTTTTCCAAATAACTCCAAAGTGTTTGTGGCATTTTGCTTCTCATGCAAAAGATCTTTGCATCTTTGTTTCCTTCAACGAGTTTTGTCGAGTTGATAAACCATTACACATAAATCTTTGGAAATAAATCTGTTTCAGAATAAATGTACTGCTTTTCAGGAACCAGACTGCCTGTTCAATTGCTATCCCTTTTTACAGATAAAGTGTGTTTAATTCCAGCATGTATTTTTCAAGAAATGTAGAAAAATTGCTAGTCAATTGCCATTTGAATTACCTTTGTAATGTGGGGAGGCCAACTCTAAAGCTCTGAGATGGTCAAGGTCACTGCTGAAAAAGCAACAGACATTCCTGGATTTGCTGGCATGTCGAGCAAGACATAAAGGATTGCAAGAGGCAATTACCACAGGGTCAGAGAACTCTGTTCACACCATAAGCCGACACAACCTGATCAGGATTATGATGGCCTCATTTCCATAAGTCTAACATCGAGACAACAGGAGGCAGAGGTGACTGACTGTAATCTCAAAGAATCTAGAGTTATTAGTAAAAATGCCAGGTCAAAATGCCAGTTGAAAACACCAACACTGTGGTCTCTCGTTTCTTCAAATAACTGTTTTCACCTGCTTCATCAAAATTGCAATACATGACAGGTAAAACTTTGCTCGAGTGTGAATTTTCACTGGCAGTAAGTGCATTTCCCCATAACTCTCTAAGGACATTTGTATCTCTCAAAAGGAACAAAGTAGCTCCATTGTGACATAGTGGAGATTACGAAATACCCAGTCACTCATTAAGAGTCATGTCTTTGTGATACTAGCAGTGAGCATTAACTTTACATTGCAAATAAAATGCATGCAACATGAGCAATGGATCTGCTCACTTAAAGGGACATGATGAAAAATGCATTTTAAATAATGGATTCCAGTTTGACACTTGGTGTTGGCAAAGACAGCTGCCTGATCCAACATGGTAAAAAAAACCAAATCATGTCTACATAAATCCAGTTGCACTAAATGATTTTCCACAACAAAGGGATTTTGTTACACAATTAATATTTTTTTTTAGATGCAAATGTTTGTTCAAGACATTGTTCTGTTTGTACAGCTGTCATGGAGTGGAGAAAGGAACATATACTTTTCTGTTAATTTGGATGACAAACACCACTGTTATATGCATGTTAAAAGCATTTAGAGATTTAAATGTTTCTTTTGGCTTTGCCTTATTTAAATCAAATGTTTTAAGGTCTGAAAAACAACCTAAGCAGATACAAAATGTGGTTTTCAATTAAGGAAAAATAAAAGTCTAAATTAGCATGTGTGTAATGGAGGTTCTTCATTACTTTTTTCATTACAAGTAATGTTTTAGCGGATAATATTTGAAATCATATATAAAAGACTAGTGTACTGTATTTGTTAGGCAGATGACTTTCCCATTGTCTCTTCCTCTGCAGTGTGTTCAGGTTAAAATATTCCCCGGGGGCCTGTGCACCTTTTAAAGGTTCCAGAAGAGAAGGAGTAAAGACAATTTTAGGGTTTCAAATTGTACACTGAAATGTGTTTTTAGATATTTTCCAGTGCCAGATAACATTTGTTGAATTGCATATTTAGATGTGTTAATCATGTTGTAGATGCTTGTTAGTGCATTAGCATTTATGATAAGCCAGTTTCCTGGTAGGTTTGTGTATTTGCCAGTGTAGTAAGTTATAAAAGGTCGCTTGTCAAGATCATTGTCACCAGCTGGAGAGGGTTTTTCCACCTGCTGTAAACCTGTTCCATGTGGTGAATAAACAAATATGTGGTTGTTTTATACCTTAAAGGCTTCTGTAGTGTTATAAAAGACAAACAATAAAACTTGAACCTCATTTGATGGCAGTTGCTACTGCCAAAGTAATAATTGTCATGCAGTGCATCTGATTAATTTTAGTTATTTGCAGCTTGCTTTTGCACATAAGCTGTTTTAGCTCATTTCAAAATGTTTAATTCCACAAAATATTTCCCCAAAGATAGCCATCTTTTATTTATTTATTTTTTTTTTTGGTCAAATATGTTTTCCTTGTGGCCAGTAGTAGGTTTCGCCTTGAACTCCTCTTTCAATACTATTGTGAGCCCAGTCTTTTTCTTGATATTAAACCATAACTGAAACAGTTTGGGTACGGTGTGATTAAAATATTGCTCTGGGTTTGCTCCTGGATTACTCACTGATGAGATCTTACGGTAATTCCTTTTCACAAACGCCCAGGAAAAGAGTAATCTAGGTAATAACCTACAATGAGTATAATTTGCCAATACCCTTAATACTGAAGCATTTATATATGTTCAGACAGGGAGTCAATGGTTATTCGTCATTTCTTGCATTTTTCACTCAGCTTGGAAGGAAAAAGATTTGAGTCACAGTTGTGACACAAAGTGAGATTTATGGAAGTATATCAAATTAAACTGTGGCCAGCAGCAGCAAGGAGATGGGTGCATTAAATTAATTCACTCACAGTACATAATGTTTGAGATGGTGCTACTGCCAAAACCTTTGTTAGTCTATTGCTGCTCTGACAGTTGCTCAACAAGATAATAAAATGTCTCACTCTAGATTTGGATGAAAGTCAATATACTTTTCCGTAAACTGAATTGGGAAATTAGATAAATCATCTGTACTTTTACTGTTTACTGTATACATGTAGAGTAACACAATAAAACACTACGGACGGACGGACGGACGGACGGACGGACAGACGGATAGACAGATAGATAGACAGATAGATAGATAGATAGATAGATAGATAGATAGATAGATAGATAGATAGATAGATAGATAGATAGATAGATAGATAGATAGATAGATAGATAGATAGATAGATAGATAGATAGATAGATAGATAGATTTTATTCATAGGTGACACGCAAGGACACCATACAAAATTTACAAAAATCAATGAAAAGACATCACAATTAAATAATAAAATCACTTGAAAATAAATAGCATAAGGCATCAGAGAAGAGGCGGTTTTAAACAACTGTGTTATGAGCTGTCATTTGAAACGGTGGAGAGAATTGACATTTTTGAGTTTTGAGATAGCAATGACGAGTAGTTATGCTTCTTATTTATACACATCACACAAAGTAAGCGATGCATTATGAAGGGCACTGTCATATTAGAGCAGAAACTCTTTTGAAAACATCTAAGATCAAACAGTAAAGCAAACTAAATATGCACACACTTATTTTCAACAGGCCCTAAATGTTTGGTTTCCCGCATTGCTGTCTTATGAAAAAGAATGTTGTTTGCCTCTGGGCCAGTTTCAAATTGACAAACTTCCAAAAGAGGAGTTGAGTGAAATTGTTACATCATCAAAAAGATCATAGCCTACTCCGATGAATGGCTCTGAGAAGACACCAAATTCCTACATAAAGAAAAAGAAAAAAAGCTCACTTTATTTAAAACTTCAGGTACATTTTACACAATGTGCCGTCTGCTTATGGTGCCTTTGCCAGTAGATATTTGGTTGAGTTTGGTGCTCATGTGCCCTTGAGCTATGACATTTTTTTTTTTTTTTTACTCTGTCAGCAAACTTCCACTTCCAATTACTGTCACTGCAAACTGTGTGCTGCCATTCAGCAAATAATACTCTATATTACTTCTACAGGCAGTGACCAGCCAACTGCCCAGATGCCTCCCTTCTGCCTTCTTGTTTTTAGGGCCTCACTGCTGCTAGGCACTTAATATGTTGGACCAAATAACAGTATTTTTTTAAAAGCAAAGCAATGCCAAGCTGAAGGTAATTTCTTTGAAGGGCAGATAGGTTTTACATAATTTCCTTTTTCAACAGTGGTCTGGTTTGTAGCTCAATACAGCTGCAGTAAAAACCAAAACACTATGTTCTCTGTAGAGAAAGAATTTTTGTTCCTACATGTGTCATATAATGGGAGTAAATATATGATGCACGTCTGCCCTGTAGAGGCACACTTCAAAAATTCTGCTCCCTTGAAAAATTAATGATTTTTCTCCATCATGAAAGAATCCACATAAATTGGCCAACATGCCCTTTGTTAAAGCTGTCTAAAGAGTTATGTGGTTCATTGTCTTACTTTAATTTTAATTAAATTCCAGCTATGCTCCTGCTGCTGTCAATACCAAATGTGAAAATTTTTGCAGTTGAAGAAAATCATATCTTGTTGCACCTATTAAGTCAATGGAAATGCCATTCATAAGTAGTGATAATCTAATAATCTATCATAATATCAAAGGCACTGAACTGTAATGATCCTAAGTTTCCTGTTTATCTTTATTGACTCACAAATTCTATTTTTTTTCTTTATTTTCTTTTTTATTTTTAATGGATTTTCTTGAGGACATCCATTTTCCACTAGTTCAAGCATATGCCTATTCTGTGCTTTTAAACAAGATGTACGAGTGAGCTCTGAGTCTTTGGTCTCTCAACCTTTTTAAGGTATATCCTACCTCACATTAAATGTCTGAAGACAGGCTGCAGCTTGCCAGGATCCTCTGTTAGATACTGCAGTTTAAGATAATAGGTGGAAAGGCCACAAAGGCCTTGAATAGGCTTATTGATTTTTTATTCAAGAGTTTCATTTATTGTGTGCTCTCAGACTAAAACATTAAAAAAAAACAGATCTCAAAGTAACTATGCTGCCAACCACTGCTTTATTTAATTTTCTCTTTATCTAAAATACTGGGATTGCCTTTTTTATATTTCTTCTCTTTTTTTGGACTGACCCCATTTGATCCTGCCAGATGGCTCATCT
The DNA here is from genome assembly GCF_051168715.1 of Poecilia mexicana. NCBI lineage: Eukaryota > Metazoa > Chordata > Actinopteri > Cyprinodontiformes > Poeciliidae > Poecilia > Poecilia mexicana. The sequence goes on along the minus strand of NW_028263371.1, from coordinate 45,821,089 downwards.
GAGCCAGGTTCTGCTGGAAGTTTGTTCTTGTTAATGCAGTGTTTTTTTTTTGTTGTTTTTTTTCTGCTGTTGCTAAGCACATGCTCAAGATGAGGGACTGCTGCAAAATCAATGGCACAATGCAAGCGATGTCCACTGTCATGGCTTGCTCATCCAGGAGGAATGAATGCTGCTAGTCAGCAACTTACTGCAAACTCTGGGTATTCTTGCATATAAATCTTTTTTAACCAATTTGAATTATGGATTAAAGTCGACTGATAACCAAGATAGATTTACAATGTATGTATAAATTGCTCAGTTGTTTTGACTTGAACTTGTCTGTGTGATTCGTTTGAACTGGCTTTTTTGTGAAGTTCTTTGAGACTATGAATTGTGAATTGGCATTTTATGAAAAATTCTCATTAAATTGAATCAGTTGGCTTGCAATTCAAAATGTCAGTCATATTTCTGAAACCCAGTTTTATAGTTTTGGTATCGTGGAAAATAGTTTTGAGTTGCACATGAATGGAAATAAATTTGTCGAGTAACATATAAAGTGGAGGAAAACACACAAGTAATCAATGCTAAAAAAAGACAGCAAAAAAGAGTTTAGCTATAATTAATGCCAGAAATGTATTAATCATTCAAAGGAACGTCTTAATTTTGCAAAAAAAAACAAAAAAGAGTCAAAGTTAGTTCTATTTGTGTTTTACCCTTAGTTATTTGTCAGAATTAACTCTATTCCTATTTACCACCCACTTCTTGATGACTGCTGCTGGGATGCATTTCTAACTCTGACAATTGATAGTGCATTGTCTAAACTTTGAATACATCGGAATCAAGCATAAAGGAAGTCCAGTTGAACAGTAATGATTATCATCTACTTACATAACCACTTAAATATCAACAACTCTAAATGTTGCTCAATTATTTTGACCAAACATATATTCCAAATTTAATGAAAACATAATTGTTTCAAGGAAATGACTGAAGAAGCAGTTTTTATCAGTTGACTTTTAAAAAGGACTTCTTATTATTTGATTAAATATAAAATCATACAGTCAAGCATAGTGTGCATCACTTGAAGTCAAATTTGTCTGTTTGTATGGAAAGTCTTTGGCTAAGGGGCACTGACATTCCAAGTAGATTCATCCAAGTTTAAGTAATTTCATTTGCTATGCTTGAAGCCTCATAATTTCAAAATCCAGCAACTGGAAGGAGGCATCTGTTCTTGTATCTTTGTGGTCTTCATAACAAACTTTAGAAATCTGCAAATTGTTAACGGCACAACAAAACTCCCAAACTCAATTCAATTTTACTTCTGGATTGGGAGAAAAAGATTCTTGAGAAAGTAAGAAAGTAACACGTGAAGTGTAGGTAGTTCAATCACTTTGGTATCAATCATGCTGCCCTTATTCAAAAACACAAATATATACATATATATGCATGTTAAGCTTGGATCTGTTGTGATTTGGTCCAGCTCACTGCTTTTGATAAACAGGAAGACAGAAGGAAACCTCTCTCAGAAAAGGCTGATAGCTAAAAACAGAGTGAAATGGATTAAATGGTTTATTCATCTGTCTATTTCTGGAAAAATGCTCTGTTAAAAATACATTCATACTTTGATACTTTACATGAAGTAACCTAAATGTTTAATGACGATAGCATCTCGATATCCTATGATGCAACAACAAATTTTCAGTTCTGCATGCTGAAGCAAGAGAAAAACAGGTCATGCAATTGTACAGAGAAAATAAATAGTTTCTTGTGTTATAGATCCTAGAGTTAAAATTAGTTGACCAATCCAGCATTTAGAAACTCTAAATGGTTCAGATTTACCATGGACAGATTACCATGCCTTGCAAAAAGGTTTCCTTGAAGATTTCTACATTTTGTCAACTCAAAACTATAAATATTGAATTTTGAGTACTCGTGACATAGGATTTCACGTGATGGACCAACAATGTTGGACCATCAGATTGAGAGAACACATCTGGCAGCTTTTTTTAAACCTCCATGATGAGATAATTGGCCTGCCAGTGCGCCGGCAGCAGCGTGCCGGGAAACGCCTACTTACCGGGTCATGCCGAAGGAGCAGTGAACCACACTCACACAAACATGCACACATAGAGCCACAGGATGTGACTATCCCAGAACATGGCACAAAAAGCAATTTTCTTTAAAGAGGTCCATTTTAAATTAAGTTATCAGAACAGAAATTAAACTTATCTAATCTAATGAGTCATCAGTCAGATTCAGATTTCAAAACAATTAAAAACAGTTTGGCTGAATTAATTACCACCTGCAGCATTCAAACTAAGAAGAATTAAAATCTGGTGTTAGGTAATAGCAAGAAGGATTACAGTTCAATTTCCCTTCATGAAGTTGGCAAGCTTTTTCAGTGCGTGCGTGCATTTGCTGCGGTTATGTCAGCTTCTCTGTCCAGGTGAACACATGCATGACACATTCATGATCTGTTCTAAATGGCTCTTTAATGTGATTGTGTTTGTGCATGCACAGCTATGTATCCTGAGTGCCTCTCTGTTGTTCAGTGATAACTTTACAATATGACCAGGATGTACCTAGACAGGTTACTTCTCACACATCTGGAGCTGAAGATAGACCAATTAAACCCTGCAAGAAAAATGAAATGCAATGAGCCGGAGTAATAAATCAGCATATGTTAAGAATAACTAAAAGAAAAAAAAAGCATCTTATGAAAAAAGTTTTTTTTATGAGTTACTTACCCCCAACTATAACCAAATATGACAGTCTAAGTAAATTAAGGCAAATTAAAGATGCACAGGCCACCTTTCCTAAAAAATTAGGAAAGGTGGCCTGTGCAGAACTAAAATAGAAAAGTGGTGAGTCGGGACTCTTGCTCAGGACTGTACTTACAAAAAATAGATGCAAATGATGAAGCTGTGTCTGCACTGTCAAAGGGCCGAACAATTTAATTTTGAATGTGTACCTCGTTTAGTCCACTCGAAATCATTTTGCCCTCGGAAAGGAAACCTTTGCAAACAATTGTTTTAATGCCAGAAAGCAGTATTGAGACATTTAATATTTAAACTCTGCTCTTTGCTTAAATGTCAACATAAAATATCTTGGTATACTCTAGGCTTAGTCAGTGAAGCAGGGACATTTGAGGTGACATCATCCTTCCCTTTATACAACCTTTAACAGCTGAGAGAGCAACAATAGCTCTAAGCTGCTTTCGATAGTGTCTGACTCTGTGGGACAAATGAAAGTCTATAAGGACATCACTTTCTAGGACTTAAGCCTCACAAAGAGATTTCTTAGTCTCTATTATCTCCTCTACTTGTCCCATATGAGACTTGCCAGAGCTAGGCAATTCACTCCCATCGTTGGCTCTGTGGTGACATCAAAATCTTAAACTTAGTTCTGTACAATGCATCCTGATAAGTGCAATCAAGTTTCTAACACAAGACACACGTTTAGTAATAATTTGTTACATTATGAACTGACCTGCATGCCGATGAGTGATAGGCACGATATTGACCAAGATGTGATGAAGCTTGTAATCAAGAAGTTTGAAAATGTTCTTACAGCAAAATGATGGCTAATAGTCGGCTAAATGGATGTCTTGATCCTAGTGGTTGTGTTATATTTTCTAAAACCCGAAAAAGCCAGGATGTTTAATGGCCTTTATCAACATGATTGATCTGCTTTCACCGTTGGATGTCATCACACTTTATCATTTCCCAGAGCTTAATTTTATGTCATTGTTAATGTGTCTCGAAATTGAGATTTTGCTGTCTTCACTTAGAAGTCTTTGCATCTGTTTTGGATATTTCCTGTTACATTGTCTGGTCAGAATTACCTTGGTCATGCTTTTATTGTGCATTTTGTTTGATCCAGTTATAATACCACAGTAGTAAATGGTCTTCCTACACACATCAGATTACACAATACTTTTAATTAAACAGCTTCACACAACACTCCTCTTTCTCTCTGCTGTGCTATCTCTAACTGAAGCCAACATGTGTGTGTGTGTGTGTGTGTGTGTGTGTGTGTCTGTGTGTAGTCTCACATCTATAGTCACAGGACAGCATATAGTGAAACAAAGCAATCAGGAGGAAGGAAAAGAGGAAAGTCTTGATTTGCATTAGAGATATATGTACCGGTATGTTTAATCAGAATTATGACGCACCATTCAATAAAAAAGGCTGAAAAAGTACCTGTTTGATTTTTTGCACAGCATTTAAGGTGAATGTTGTATCTGATCTAGAGCATCGATTATTGGATGGTGTAAAAGCACCCATACCTATCCAAGGTCAAAAAGTTTTAATGGACAATGGGCTCTATTTGGGGTGAATCATGTTAATAAGAATTATCTTTAAGAAACAAAGGCCAGGGAGAAAATTGTATAATCATAATTTTTAGTTTTGATGCATTTAATGCAGGACACTGCTACAGAACAGGGAACAGCACGGATTTGGTTCAAATTATCATTTCATTTCTTCACTTTTCTTTTTCATGAAAAAGTCGTGTTTTTTTTGTTTTTTCCAACTCTTACATATGTAATGTAATCTCTATATATTATTCAAATAAAATCACCAATCCAAAAAGGCATAATATGTTTGTGGCAACATAAGTTCAGCCCAGGCTTTAAAACAGTACACTCCAGAATTTAACAGCTTGTAGGGCCACTTCTTGCAATAACTTGGAATAATCTGTTTTCTATTTGACCTTTATGTAAGAGATCTGGCTGACTCTTCTTTCATTCATTCATTTATACTGCTCCATTAAAATAACCCAGCTGAAGTTTATCTTTGACTCCATGACCTGGTGTACAGAGGGGTTCATGGCTGGCTTCATGCCTGAAAAGTTTCAAGTTCCCATAACCGTGTGAACTCTACAGTACTGCGAGCTATTTGTGCAAACATGATGCCAATAATCACAGGGCTTCACATTTAACCTGGTGCGTTGGCATTTTCTTTCCAAGTATTTTTTTTTTTTTTTTTTTTTGACATGATATATGAAACTTTACAAGTAAACTTAAAAGGCAATGGCAATATGTATGTTGTTTTTTGATTTTTTAAAATTTTTTAAACTAATTTTCAAAACAACAAGCAAGCTATTTTTCTTACACTCGTTGTTTCACAAGGTGAAGAAAGAAATCTACTTCCCTGCGGCTAGTCTCAAAGATTTACACACGTGTTTGATCAACTTTCTGCAATCTTTTCTATAATCACAGGGCGGAGTGCACATTATCAGCGACAACCTCATGAATTTTCCTAAACTGTATTACTGTAGTCTGCTTTATACGCACCTTCATTTCTCCTCTGACATTTCACCTGATTAAAGCTCTCTCTGCAGCTTCGGGAGCAGTCATTCATGTCATTGCCGAGGACAATCGTGTGATTTCCCCGTGGTGCCTGCAGCCGTGGACAATGGTCTGCTTAACAATTTCTCAGATAGATCAATTTAAACGCTGAAACCTGAAATGATTTTACAATGCAGAGCAACTGATTCGGGACCTGAGAGAAATAGCATACCTGTGAGATAAAATATCATTGCATGATAATAGAACTGATCTCATTTCTGAGACAAACTGTAAGAGTGATTTATGATGTTGATTTAAGCCTTTAAAGTTTGTCATTTTGAGATTTTGGTTCACCTCCTATACACTTGGAACTTTCCCACATCATGTTGCAGCCACTAACTTCAATGTATTTGTGGAGGAGGGTATGTAATACAGCAAAAGGAAGAAGTGCTTAATTGTAAGGTGGAATAAAACGGATTTATGGTAAAAAATCCATTCACTCTCTTTACAAATTTAAAAAGGGTGATTCAGGGCTGTGTTTAGACCTGCTGCCTCATACTTTGCATGGCCAATTTATCTTTGAATAACAATTTCAAATTGTGTTGGAATATAAAGACATTATCTACATGGATCCAGAGTATTTCACAGAGCTTTACATTTCATCACAAATATCGCCTTCAGCGCTCTCCGCTGTGAATTTTATGCCTTCACTAAAACAAAGCAGGAGGCTACACAGGCTACATTCATTTATGAGGCTGCCTTGGCATACCGCCCCAATATTTGCTTTGTCTCAAGTCTCCAGTCACGAGTGGATTCAAAACCCACTCATCACAACATCTCCTCTTTGGTGTCCCCAAGATTTTCCCAGTACTTGGTGGTACAATATGCTCCTTTTTGAGCTTGGAATAATTTATAAAAATGTCAACAATTTATCCCATAAAAAAAAAAAAAAAAAAAAACATTTTTAACTCTCCTTAAAAACTATTAAACTAAAATTGAAATAGTTTATTTTTAAAAATTATTTTATAAAGTTTTAATCCTGCACTCTATTCTTGTAAGTTTTTGCTTAGTTTTTATGTAATTGTAATTTTATTAGGTTCTAATTTTAGTTATTATTTTGCGTAATGTACAATGGTGTGCTTCCTGGCCAGGTCTCCTTTGAAAAAAAAAAAGGTTTTGTCTTAAAGACCTTTCTTTTTAAATACACAAATAATAATAAAACCTCAATTAGTTTGTATTTGGTTTCCAGTTCCCTATTTTCTAAGACATTCTGGGTTTTATTCTGTTTTCCTTCTTGAAGCCATTTTGCATTTTGGGATGTTTGGTGGGCTCTATCTTCTCAGCTAACACTCAGGCAGCAAGGCAGCTTCCACAAACTGACCTTACTGGTGTGGTTCTTGTTTTGAAAGGGCAAGCACTGCTCAAATAGCAACAGTGTCATGATGGATTAACTTCTACCAACAACCTTGAGAAAATTACTCTTTCCCACACTTATTGTAAATTAGTACCTGAGACTGACTAACTCTCAAGAATCATCCCTTGTTTTCAAGTGGTCACATTTGGTAAAATTTTCTTTTTTTTTTTTCTGGCATTTGACTTTTATGTTTTTTGTACTGCACTTTTCCATTTCATCTAATACTACATAAGTTTCACCATGCTTCTCAAGTGGCATACCCTACATAAGATAAATAAATAAATCAGGAAAAACACTGCCTCTTTAGATTTGCCTTACTCAGCCTTTTTTTTTTTTTATCTAAGCATCTAAGTTCTTCTCAGCTAACACTCAGGCTTAGAACTTGAGTGTTAGTTGGATATTCTGGATGTTTAAAGAAACAATTCTTTGATTAATCATGCATGCAGGTGATTTTCATCAGCAGTTCAGTGTGACAAAAAAAGTATCATTAGGTGCAAAAAGAGAGCAAAGTTCTAGTTCAATTACTAGTATAACTGAAGAATTGGAAACTTTTTTTAAGATCAGCTTTCTTCATATCTTCAAAAGTGTTTCCTTAGAAATGTTTTTAATTCAGTTATCTAAAGATTTTTTTATATATGCTTTCCCCTCATAATGTTGAATTAATGAGGGGAATTATTGCCTGAATTATTAATAATTCAGGCAAGAAGGGCTTCTACAGTAAAGGGATGGACCAGTATAGGTACTACTTAGCAAATAAACTATTAAAAATTAGATCCTTGGTTACACTGGGTCAGGATCCTGTGGTGCTTGATTTTATCACAGTTCCTTTCTTCCTCATACCCCTACCTTATATTGTATTCTTCTGCATTGCAACTTGATCAAAATGGATTAATATCTTACACTTCTTTTGTCATGGATATCAAACTAATGAATTTAAGCACCAGCCCACCGAGTCCCTGCAAGGATAAGCTGGTAAAAGTGTGGATGATGTCTGATACGAGTACCAGGTGAAACTAATCAGGAGAATGCAGAGCAGCCCTCACTCACCTGCTCAGCAAAAAATGTATTGCCGTGCAAAATATCTATTATTTTGTGTTCTTAAAAACAAAACAACACAAAAGCTGAGCAGCGGAGTCAACTTAAAAAAACCAAAACAAACAGAAACCACAGAAAGTTACAGCCTTGCACATTTTGTAGTCCCAGTCTATGAGTTAATAAATGCCTGAGATATTATTATTATTATTATTATTATTATTATTATTATTATTATTATTATTATTATTATATTCACAGTTCTGATTGATCATCTTAGAATGGACACGGCATGTTAAAAAGTTAAGTGGAATGGATTCCAAAATAAACTTCTTCCGCTCGTTTATCAAGTTTGCGTGCACATGCACCGAATTTGACTTTGGTTTCCGCTGCTCACATCGAAATCAAATTACAGTCACAGACATAATGCTACAATAAATAACAAAAGCACTTAGTAAGAACTAGGGGATAAATAAGCACGACAGCTCTGTCTACAAGAAAGTGTGAGTGTGGCCCTGGATGCACTGACAGCAACATCCAAAGTAAAAAATATTCCGCCTTCATTTTGGGCGTTGCAGAACTCTGATAGGAGAAGAAAAAGTACCAACATTATGGCAAAATGGAGGTTGCAGGCGAAGAAGAGCACGACAATCTTTCTCAATCCTGGATCTCAGACCTCATAGTCCTACATATCCTGCATTGTTTCTCTCCTTCAACACATCACATTTAAATTGATAGGTAATTAACCACTTTCTGCTGAACTAGGTGACGAGGTACTGATGGATGGCTGTTTTGGAGGACTGACGTGTATAACATGCAGTACGGAGTCACTCAAGGAGCAGGGTTGGAAAACACTGCTATATACAGCACTTGTCACAGGGAAATGACATGAAGTGAAGTACTTACTTGTGGTATAATGGGAGTCATAAAATGTGAAAGAGTGCTGTGATAGATTTACTGTCTTCTACAAAATAAGACCCCCCCCCACCCCCCAAAGTGGCCACTGTGATTGAGATCAATCAGAACTGCAGTCATATACCACCAGTGAACATGTAGAGGATACATTGTGTCCTTTCTGTGTGTGCATGTGTTAAGCTTTCACATCATTAGCATGTCTCTGCAAGGATCAACTTCCATCTCTGTGTTGTTTAATTTAATACATAATCCAAAACAATATGTTTTAGCAAGTGAATGCACAAGTACAATTACCAATTGTTTATCATAATTAAAGGCTGAACATCTCTCAAATGATAATGAATTAACTGTGCAAGGGCCAGCATGTTGGTCAGCAACAAGAACATTGAGCTTCCTGGTCTATAATGTCTGCAATTAATCTTAGTCAGCTCTTGACTTAGTCTGTAATGAAGAGGTCACTTACAGGAGCATACAACAGCAGACTCATCCAATTCTAATCCTTGGCTTCTTTCTTGATTTATGGTTTCCAGTTAGAATGATGTTTCCCTAAATCAAAGTCAAGAAAACAGCTGAAACAAAAGATGTGTGTGTCATTTTTGGCTGTAATTCTGTAAAACAGATTAATTAGTTCCAGATTAAAAACATTAATTATGTTTCACACCGTTAGTGATGTGATATCAACTTTAAGATCCAGGGTATGTACTATTTTGAGGTCTATGTCCAGTGTCAGGCAACTCTGATAAGTCTATTCCTTTGACAGGAAGTCATTTCATAGGCCCTTATATCGGATCACTTTTTAACTTGTCTTCATTTATACCATCCTCTGACAAAAACGTTTGTGAGATAAGTCATGATACAGTTTTACACTGATTCAGATCAAGTCACAGTGATGTTCTCAGTTTGACACTAACCCTGTTTGAAATCAAAATCAGTAGTAATGTTGTTTTAGGGGGGGCCATAACTGCAGTAGTGAATAATTTATTGTAAAGATGCAGTCAGCAGAAACATAAAAAAAAAAAAAAATGATTTCAACAATTCAGCTGAATTTTATCTTCCTTATAAAATTTCAGAAGATTTGAGTCAAAATTGAATCTGAATCCTTTCATAATGTGTTTCATTATTCAACAGGGGTCTATCAAAAGCAGCCAAGACAATGCCATTTGAAACAGATCTCCTTGACTTATTCTTCAAAAGCCTGAGGACTGCAATGCTATTTACCGACTGATACCATAAAAACAGTCACAACGAAACAACTTTCAGTGAATGAATACATTTGTGCACAAAGAAAAACAATCAAACTTCTCCTTTCTTGTGTGTTCATGGCAGTATAGTATACATATCAAAAACTTTCAAAACTATAACCTCAGGTTTGAAAATATCTAGCCCTATGTCTAGCTTGCCTTTAGGGCATTTATTTTCTGAGTTTTGTTACCACTAAGACAATTTTCCACACTGCAGTGTCAAAGAGAAGTTTGAGAAGCTGGGGGATGTTAAGGCCTTTCGTATTCATTGAAGATAGTGATGTGAAGTGCATTATTAAACATAGAGTTGATCCTGAGATTGGCGATTCAGCACTGTGCTTGTCTCTATCACATAAGATGACAGACTGATATTGATAGTTTTTGTCCTTGCTGAGGCTCGTACTGTACATCACACACAGGTGTAAGGACACAGCAGTCCCACAGGAATTCCCCTTGGCTTTGAAGCATGGGTAGAATGACAGCCAACTTCTCCAGGAAGAAAATGCGCTAAAAACAAAATAGGAAATGGTAATGAGAATTTTAACAAAACATGTGGCCATTCCACTTGAGGTACAAAACAACAAGCACATTTTTTTTTTTTTTTTGGCTTTTGACAAAATGCCCAATAACATGAGGAGGATTTGGAACAGTGCCTAAGCCCGTGATCTGATATGTATGGTTTACTCGGTGCCAAAAAAATAATAATTCAATCGTTTACCCATGTGCTGCAAACAAAATGTAATAGATTAGAACTTTTTTTTTTAATTAATACCTCTGCTTTTTCATAAAGGAAAATACCCTAATCTTAAAGGATTTTTATGCATTAGATTGAAAACACTGAAGCTGCAAACAAATGTCAGTGTGTTAATGACTTGCTGTTTTGTCCAAGTACTGTTCAGAAGCCCTGTGGGAATAAACAGGAACACAAAGGCAAAGCGGACTTGGGTAATTAATGGGATGCTGAAAAAAGCAATCTGCAGTCACCAAGAACTCTCCAATTAAATTGCTGAATCTCTAATTCCAGGGCATCTGATTCTGACCAAAAACATTTTTCTTGAAATGTAATGGCATCTAAACGTAAAATATTTGCTTCCCATACAACAATCATGGAGCAAGAAACAGTACATAGCAGAGAATCCAATATGTCTTCCAATAAGAGCCACCACTGAAAAGCCATTAGATCGACTCTGCTCCTTCTATCAAAAACTCTAATGACCTTCTGCTTGGGACAGGTGCTCCACAAATTGCTTCCTCTAAATGATTAATGAGAGAAGATTTATAAGAGCGGTAGTCCTACTGTGTGGGCTCTATGTGAGAATCGTGTTTAGACCTGAACGTGGAGGTGGTCAAGTTGTGCTAAGACACAATCAAAGTGAGTCACGTATTACCGATAGCTCATGTTTAACAAGTTGATGTGAACCTTAGCATCACATTAATCATGTATGAGAACAGAAACTTTTCTAATATATTTAGAAATACATATTAGAATATAAAATATATAAAAAGTGAGTCACATATTACCAATAGCTCATGTTTAACAAGTTGATGTGAAGCTTAGCATCACATTAATCATGTATGAGAACAGAAACCTTTTTTGATGTATTTAGTTTATGCGGTGCACGGGCATGTTACACCAAAACAATAAGGACAAACAATAGTGCAAGTTTCTAAAAGCATTCTACTATAATCTGAATAAACAAAATGAAGAATACAAAGTAATTTTGTAAGTCACATAGCAATCTGTAGCCCAACTTCTTAATGTAATAATTTGCAGTGTAGCAGTTAAAATCCAATCAAATTTGCATTTACATGTTTGTAGGGATTTTTTTAGGACCAAGGGATGGTGAAATTAAATCATACCAGAAAAATAATATACCGCATTCATGCTGCATCATGCTCCAGTTCACAAAATGATCCTGTTAGAATTATTTTCACGTGAGTGGTGTGTCCAGGGTGATGTGTAGTGTCAGATTTCCATCACATTACTTTACATGTAGGCCAAAAAGTTTAATTTTTGGTCTCATCTTAGTTCTATATGTCTTATGTGTCCCCTCCATAGCTTTGTGTCTTTACATGCTAAATCTGGGATTTTACACACAGTGACAAAGAAAGAAAAGGTTTTTCTGACACAAGAGTAAAACTCTTTGAAAGTTCATATAGATACCACCCACTTCAGCATATTTCATTGCAATAGCTACAAGCTCTCCGAATCTTTCATCAGTCACATTAGTAGTTGAATACCACACAAAATAAAGGTTCAGAAAAGATAGTGTGTGAAAAAAGAAGCTTCAAGAGCCACTTAAACACAGCTTTATAGCTTAAAAAAAAAAGAATAACATCTCTTTTTTGCAGCCTTGTGAGAAAGTTATTTGTTATTACATACTATGTATGCCTTTATGGAAAATTGTTAAAAGAAATGTGGGTTTCTTTGAATAATGGTTTTCTTTTGGTGATTTTTTATAAAGGTCAGATTTGTGGACTGGATAACTAATAGGTCTGGTGTTCTCTCACCTGAGCAGTGAATCTCTTCAGGTCTTCTACAGACACGATTTAGGACACATCGCATTACCACGTTATTCGTATTGTTTGATCTCTCCTTTACCTGGCAATTCATCACTTCCAGGGAGTATATCTTCTTTCACAAAATGGCAGCCTTTCATCAAACACTTTTATGCACTCAGTGTTTTATTTAGATTGGAAATGTTGAGTTAATTACACATCTCAGTGGTTTCGTTCTCCAACTTGTGATTATGTTGTAGGAACTCCAGACTGCAGTTTTCTTTTTTCGACACATTTGCTTAAATAATTTAATTTGTTGGGGTTTTTTCTTAATTTTTTTTATTTGTTTTCTTTACTCAATCTTGCTGAGAGGCAAATCAGCTAACTGTGTCTTGGCTGGACTGCTGTCTCTCCTCATATGAGGAGTTTTTTTTATGACCAAGAATTTATTTTCAAGCAGCTGTTTGGCAGCAAATCAGGAAATTATTAAACGGCAAGAGCAAAAAAACAAATGTCTGAAATAAAGACAAATTGTCATCTCCTTACCAGGTTGCCAGAGGTCATAAGTCTTGATCCAATCACTACACAGCTTCTCTTCTTTAACTTTGTTAATCGCAAAAGTAAATTAAATGCTCTTGTAACTCACATTAAGGTTCTTCAAGGAATCATTGTAGATGGTGATTGCTTTGGGCAGAGAGGATCTCCTGTATCAGTCTGTTTTATAGCAGAACTAAAGAAGCCTTTGACTAAAAATGCCTCTGAGTAAAAATGCCTTTTGTTGTCTGACAGCCTCAAGAAGAGGATGCTCTGGGTTGTCCATAATTTTCTTGATTTTATGGAGATTCCTTCTTTGTACAGAGTCACCCATCAAACAAATCCAGCCTTCTTCATTTGGTTATAGAGTCTTTTTAGGCCCCTGGTTCTCATGCTGCTACCCTAACAGATGATAGTAAAAATATTGCACTTACCACAACAGACTGAAGGACCAATGCTTCCTCAAGAAGTACAGTATGCTTTGATAAGTACTCATTGATCCAGATGATGGTTGAGTGTTTCTGAATTGCGTTAAATGCGCTGGAGAAAACAAAGAATATGATTGCCAAAGTACTTTGTCCTATGACAGTGAGTTTGTTGAAGTGTCTTCAAATCTGTGATGATAATCAAATTGCAAGGGTTCCTGATATGTGCTTGTGTGTTTGTTCAGATGGGCCCACAGGAGTCTTTCTAAGATGTAGGATGTTAGGGCAACAGGCCAGTAGTTGTTGCAGAGCTGCTCTGCACAAACCTTCAGGACTCTGACAGCATCTAATCCTGGTTCTGGTTCAGTCTATCCAGTTGCCTCTCCACCAATCAAATAGGTTGTACCAGCTATTAGAGAGTGAACTGGTGGCTGGTAACTTAAAAAAATATGACTAATCAACTTTTTGTCTGTAAAAAATATACTAAATTTGGCTGGGATATATATTTTGATTAAAACTTGATTCTGAATTTCAGCCCTTTAACATCTGTATTTTATAATTTCTTTCTTGCAATGCTTTTAGGCTTATGCTTTATTTTCTTTCTTTTTTTTCATTGGCTGTCCTTTGAAGCACTTTGGAGTGCTTTGTGTATAAATGGTGATAGGTAAACAAACTTGTCTTCCCTTGCTGATGTGTAACACTCCCGCTGAAGATTATGAATATAAAGTTGTATACCGCAACCACATCTTTGCATCTGCAACACCTGCTGCTGAGAAAGATGACAAGATAATAATGAACACGTAGAGGACTGGATTTGAAAAGGTGGATTGTCTCCATACAAACTTTGACCAATTTCTGGCAGGAAGACAATGAAAAATGTCTTCACTGTGCCTCGCTGCATGATACTCCAGCAAAGAAAACCGTGCTATCACCAGTGGCAGAGTTTCTGACAAGTCTGACAGAAAACGGTTCCAGAGCTTAAAATTTTCAGTAAAACAACTTCTCTCTGTAAGTAAACTCTTGGCTGCTGGCACTAGAACTTGTCCAAATTGACCATAGTCTGTCTGCAGCCAGAATAAGCGCAATACCTGGCCAAAAAAAGGCCTGTGAATTGAAGCTGTATTTTTAAGCCACCTGTTTATAGCAGTAAAGCAAACACTAGTTTAATTAAACCTGGCAATGTTTGGATCAGGCTTGACATGAGAGTTATTGCATTTGCCAATAAATATGACAAAGCACAAGATGACCCAGTATTTATTAAGTTTTATTTTTTGGAAAAAAAAAAATGTCAGGCCCATTTGAGTCGTTCATAATTTGCTTTTGCAGCACTCCGAATGTCTGATAACCACATGTGCTCATAGACTGAGGCACCTCTTGTCAATGCTTTTAAAGGACATAAAGAATATTTGTAAAATAAAAACAACAACAAAAAACTTCCTAAGAAGGCTCTCATACTGATCGAATTTTAGTTTGAAACATTGCTACATGACATAACATCCGTCAAGAACATAAAGAAGTCTTTATGAATGTTTATGACAGTTGTCTTGAAGTGTCATTCGGTAAATAATGACAACGCAAAGTTGCTTTGAAACTTGCAGTAAAAGTCCATTAAAAGTGCCAACTTAGCATGTTTTCGTAAATTATGATAATTTATGCATGCGTGGGTTTTCTCCGGTTTCCTCCCACAGTCCAAAAACATGACTATCAGGTTAATTGGCCTCTCCAAATTGCCCCTAGGTGGGAGTGTGTGTGTGCATGGTTGTTTGTCTCTGTGTTGCCCTGCGACAGACTGGCGACCTGTCCAGGATGAACCCCGCCTCTCGCCCGGAACGTTAGCTGGAGATAGGCACCAGCACCCCTCCTGACCCCACTGAGGGACAAGGGTGTAAAGAAAATGGATGGATGGATAGATTTCTTTACACCTCTATCGTATACACTTCAGGAAATTAGGCAGTGTCTAAGATGTTTGGTTCAGAAGAAATTCCACAAGATATATACCTTAATCTTTATTGACTCCTGAGAAATGGTTAATCTTGCAGTTGCAAATGTATGTAGCTTTTCAATATTTTTATAATGGAATATTTTTATACATTGGCACCTAAAAAAACAGCTTGGTCTTCCATATATCTGTTTGCCCTTCAATTTGGTGAGTTTCTACCAAATGCCTTTTTAATTAACTCATAGCTGACCCTGTATTCCGATACAGTTTCTGTTTTTGGTCCTTTACATAGAACTGCAGGAATGAAAAAAATAATTTATGCTACACAAGTAACAGATCCATACTTAATGACTAGAGAAGACTAACATGTTCAGAGAAAAGTAATGCTGACTAATGGTTGCCTTGAGCGGCACAAAGGTCTGATTGAATGGCTTTGATAGCCCCTATTGATCCTTCTATACTGTGGCTGTTTTATCAGAAGACAAATTGCTTCTGCAGACAAACCAGGAGACTCAGGTGTGGCTGTGGTTTCAGAGGCATCCCTGGACATACAATGAATCCATCTTGTTCCAAGTGTAGGGCTGCAGTAGATCTGCAATTGTGTCATCCGAAAATATATATTTCATGCATCACTATTCTTTAACGTCCACATATATGCTTACAAGATAGCCAATTCTGAGTTGACATTTGAAATGTTGACATTTCAAGGTCACAAAACTGTGAAAAAGAAATCTATAAATCTACAGTGTTCCCTTTGACTGTCAAAGGCAACACTCATACCAAATGTGCTCTCTTACATTTCAACACAATAATTACTTGAAAGTTGAATTACATTTGTAGTTATTTGAGTTTCATTATGTCCTCATGATTCTTGCTAATAAGGGTTATTATGTAAATAAGAGCCACCACGAAAAATGCTGACAACAAGCTTTGGGTTTTCTCTGAATCTAAGTTGTTCCTATTACTGCGCTCCTATGGGCAGATATTGGAGAGATTGTTTGTTTAATTTGGTGCAGGATCTGCTGCCCTCCACCTTGGGGGTCACAGTCCCAAATATACCCGTGACCGCTGGTAATACCAAAGCCTTGACTTTTTACGTTCAAGTTCTTGGTATTTCTCTACCTTGTCATCTTTCTCTTGATGTTGCTTGGGAAATATATGTCAATCATTTATGCTTCTTCTTTTTTTTTTTTTATATTTCCTTTGGCTACCTCCACAAACTCTCTGCAGTCTGCCATCACCATTTTATAAATCTGGACCTGGAAGTCACACTGGATCTTAGCTCCATCTAATTTTTGGTGGTTTCCCACTTTGAGTCGGAGACTCCACCCAATTCCACTCCCTTAGTTATTGAATCTTACATCATGTTACTACAAGTTGATTCAATGACATCTTTATGTAACCTGGATTTTGGATCCTGTGTAATGTGACTGACCCTAGTGTCACCATATTGGGGGGATTTAAACAGATTTGCCTATGCTGCCATGCTACATTGATACTTTTATCCAAATGTTCTTTCTTCCTTCTTGTTTTCTATTTTTTCCCCCACAAACATCATATGTAGATACACAGAGGGAGTTTGTGATGTTCATTCACTGTCAAACAAATAACCCATCTCAGTTCAACATAGAAGTGGCTCCGAAAATGAGGGTCTCGGGTGTGGATGATTCACGGACCCACACAAATGAGTTGTTGATGATTCATTTTCCGCCACTTTAACTCACGGCTGCTCTTGGATTTTGTCTCCAAACCATAAGACAACTTCACAGTTGTACTGATGATACATCAGTGACTTTGAAACTGTTAGCATTTGAGTAGCAATATGTGTTTCAGTGACCTATGCAAAAATTTTACAATTGCTTTATAATAACTGGTCCACTCAACTAGAATCACATCTTTTATTGAATTATATGACACAATGATTATGGCCAAACAAATAGATGTTTTATTTCTTGTATAGTATATAATATTTTTAGTGTGTATAAAATGTGGTACTTTCAGTGTGGTAAGCCTTAAAATATTTACAAGCACAATAAACAACCATAAGCTTCAATAGATTTTTATATTATAGAACAATCAAAAGTGGTAAATAATTTTTTTAAGAAAAAAAAATCTAAAAAGTGTGATGCAAAATTTTTATTTAATCCCCTTTACTCTAATATCACCAAATAAAGCAGGTGTAATAAATTGTTATGCAAAGAGAGCATTGTTTTGGGAAGCAGCAAAGACCCCAATTGTCACATTAGGGAAGCAGAAGATTCACAGCTCAAACATTGTAAGTGTAACTTTTGCAACTCACCTCATTTGGTTAAAGGAAATCTGTGGTCCAGAAATAGCAAATTTTACCAAAATCAGACGGTACACTGGTGATAAATAAAAGTGAGCTCTGTCTTGCATTCTATTCCTATGTGATAACACATGCAACTGAATAGTTTTTGAATTGCCTATTGTAGTATTCATGTTTTGTTTCATTTTGTGCCTGTAACTTGTTTCTTACAGCACTATGTTCACAGAATAGAAAAAGAAAACAATTATAAATACCTTTTATTGTCCCGTAGTGGGGGACTTCCATATTTATGAAGCATGATTTAACATAATGACATCACTAACAATCATACTGTGTATGTTAAGTATCACTATGTGAATATTAACTAATAAATATAGAGGTGTCTCTTTAAATTAGGCAGCTAGTAATTTGTACATGCTTTTATATTAGTCGTTCCCACTTCCATGTGTTTGCTTTCCCAAACCCTTAAAATAAAGCAGATTTTACAAAAGAAGGATAACAGCTTCATAGAAAACTGAACCTAAATTAGATGTTTAAACAATTTAAACATCTAATTTAGGGGTAGGAGTTTATAAGTTCTCACTTCTTCCTACCCCATTTTGAGCATGATATGTTAACTGAAACAAAAAACCTGTATTTTCTCTTCTTTTTTATGCACTTCTTGTTACTGTGCACTATTTTATTTTTATATTTGTATCATGTTCAAATAAATTTCATTTCATTTCAAATTTCATTTCATTTCATTTCAACAATAATACAATATTTGCTCATTCTAAAGACATTTTCATATTTTTTCGAACTGCAAATATCTTTTGAAACACCCAGTATCTGTTGCTGCCACGGCACTAAAACGGTTTACCTTTGCATGTCTGCCCAAGTGAACAGATGATTTTCCAGGAGCTTTTGTTTTCAGCTGACAAATATGTCTATTCCAGTCTGATGGATGCATCATTGTGCACCAGAGGACAGAATGAACTGGAGGTTGTTGGGGAGAGTGATGACTTTTAAAGGATCATAAAGAACCTCCAGGGAACAGCTGTGTGGGGGATTATTCAAAGGCGCTTTAATTTATTGGGTAATTCCAAAGAAAGAACTGTCCTTATCAATGAAATGGCTTGAGTTTGAATGTGAGTCTTCTGACATTTAATTCTGTATCTCTAAAATGGCTCATTTTTAAGTAAGAGTAACAAGACACATTCTTCAATGTGATATTGCCAATATAAAAACTCTAACATATTCAGTGGGTGTGTGGCTAAATAATGTCCCTTGGGAGGTTTTTTTCTTATTAGTAATTAACATAAAATTCTTTGATTATGTGACAGGGTGGCTAACTTCCCTTAACAAAGTGGAGTGATATTTTTCTTGCATATTAAAGAGTGAAATTAATGTGGATGTGAGGTGAACTGAAACTTTAAAAAAAAAAAAATGAAAAAGCTCAGTTTAATTACCAAAATCCCTGTGCTTGCATTTCGTGAGACTTTTGTCTCCATAGAACAAAACACACCACCCAAAGGTGGTGGAGAATGACCGAGCCAAGATCCTGTGGGACTTCCAGGTCCAGACAGACAAAATGGTAATGGCGAACCAACCGGACATTGTGGTGGTGGATAAAGAACAGAGGAAAGCCGTTGTGGTGGATGTAGCAATACCAAGTGATGACGACATCAGGAAAAAGGAGCACGAGAAACTGGAGAAATACCAACAGATCCCAGGAACAACATCAGACATCTCAGTCCAGAAATGTGCAGTTCTAGGCACAGCCAAGATACTGGAGGAGAACCCTCAATCTCCCAGGCCTCTGGTAGAGGACCCGAGCTCAGAGAATGAAAGAGACCACCCGTGGAGGGTGAGAAGGGATTTTTTTTTTTTTTTTGCATTTTCACTTGGCCTAACTTTGGAGCTGTAAATGATTGACAAACTTTAAAGGGTTCAACGATTATTTATATCAATAGACTATTTGAGAAACATTCATACACAGTAGATCACAAGCCTATCACATTCATTTGTTTCAACAGAAATCTTATGTATAAAGGCGCATGAAAACTTTGGGGCTGATTGCCCCAATCCTCATCTTCTAAAGCCGTGAAGTTTTGTGTTTTGTTTATAGGTCCATGTCCATATGACCTACCTGTGTCATCAGCCCGGCATGCATTGCCCAGGTAAAAAAAAAAAATAGCAACGGCAGAAGAAAAATATGATAAAAATATAAAAAAATTTGAAGTAATTTGGTCTTACTGTTCATGGACACTCTTCACAAATATTTCCCAGCATTATTTTTGAATCCTGCACACCTTGTCCTCTGCAGACATGGGTGAGAACCACAGTGGAAAGCATAAAAATATATTGAAACTCAAACCACTGAATTCTCAAGAAGGTGGTGGCTCCTTTACCCCGAACTCAGTTTTGAAGAACTTTATCTGTTCTATCTCATTAATATGTCACATTCTATCTGTCAATCAGATATTAAATGGAAGAAGGGAGAACATTTCCTGTGATGTGGTACTAACTGTGTCTTTAGTGTCATAAATGCTTTCATATTCAGTGGGTGACTGACAGTGACCTTGCCACAGCAGAGACAAGTGATACACCACTCAGAATGAGAATGTCCATCACTGTCCTAATTAGAGAAGGACAGATGACAACTGTGTAGGAGAGGTCACTTTAGTGGATAACTGCTGTACAGGGCATTGCTAAGTGGTTAGTTCTTCAGCAGAGTTCAGTTCCCAGAAAAAAAGATCTCTTTACCTTTTATTGATAAAGGTGAATTCTTTCCCGACCTTTGAACTGTTACACATATTATACTAATAGCCGGTGAACTAATAGTTTGGTGACAACTACATTTACTTGTTGTCTAATCTATTTTTTTCTTGCTTAGTAAGCAACCAAATCAGTAAACCTGATTGAAATTTGAAAAAATAAATAAATAAAATAAATATTTGAGACGGAATTTCCTCAGGTATGCCTGCTCTTTTTTGGCATCTCATTGCTTCTTGTCAAGCATTCAATCCTTGGAGGTGCTAAGACAGATGAGTGCAGTATCTCACTCCAAAGAAGCATCTGCACAGCAGGCAAAGATTGCCAGGGGCACAGGCCTACAAGAGAAACAAGCCCCAAAGCTTGTGGCATGAAAGAAAAGACAAGTTAATGAGCAGCTACCTGAATCTTCCCAGCTCACTAAAGTTGCATGATTTGTTTGTGCACGTCGGTCTCACAGCATTTTCAGAAAGAAGCCTGACAGTGACTGAAACGTTTTCACAACTGGCTTGTTTTCCGATTCAGAGTTATGCCCACATTATGCTAAAAATCCAGCCTGTTCAGATTGGGTATTTTGTACTAATTCTTGAATAAGAAGACCTTCAAAACCATGTGATTATTATATTCCCTTGGGTTTAACAAAGCCTCACTTAATAATTTCTATAAATTAAATGTTATTGAATTTCCAACCATACTGTTATTCATCCTATCTTGTGGAAAACAAGAAACCTATAAATGACTGGACACAAAGGCATTAAAAATGAAAAGAGCTTTGTAATTATGCCTTGAGATTGCAGTACGCTTGAAGATAATTACGTAATTAATCCTGCATCGGCCTCTAGAGAGCTCCACTTTCGGTCTTGTCTTACACTTCCAAGGCTGCGTTTAGAGATACATAAGAGCTGTATGCACAGGAAGCCAGGGTTAGTCAGTTTTAGCTCAGCAGGGTTGCAGATGAAGAAATTCTTTCTCATAAAAGTATCAGGACATCTTCCAACTTTTGTGGCAACATATTTTCAGAAAACTCCCTTTAAACATACTTATTTATAGGTGCATATTTTCTGATTAATTTTCTAATGTTGAGGTTTTCCCACCATATGTAAAACAAGCTTTATTTTGTTTCTATCATGAGTCAGCTCAAAACGCATGGACTCTCGGGCTACACTCACCTGCAACTTTATTAGGTACGCCTGTTCAATTGCTTGTTAAGACAAATAAGAAATTAACCAAACCGAAGCAGAAACTGAGTTCATTTAGGCACATGGTAAGGAAGACTCACTGACGTTGACATTGAGTTTACATCTGTGGATTACTGAGGGGAGATGTACTGCTGAGCAGTGTTGCACATAATCTATCAGACCATTAATGGCACACACTGTTTAGTTTATTCGTTTTGTTTGTGGATAGGAATTTACATGAAAAATCCATTATGTGGGGAAAAAATTTAGATGTTTCTGTCATGCAGATAGATTTCTGGGGTATAAATGACTATGTCTGCATTTATTTTTTAAATTGTTTAATTATTTATGAATTTGCTGCCATAATTTTCTACAGTTTGCCCTCAACACAGAGTTTTTTTTTCCTTTGTTTTATTTTATTTGCAAGGCAGACTTTACATTGTACTTGCACTGTCATTAAGGGGAACATTGGTGACATTAAGACAATGAGAGTAATGAGAGTAAGCCGTTATTCAGTTATTGTCATGTAATACTCTGAGTTCTGAATTCTCACTTACTCACAACACTAAAAAAATTGTCAATGCAGTTCCACATTTTCAGTTGAGCCAATGTAAATATATTTGCTTTCTGAATGATCATTATGGCCTCAAAGTGTTACTGATGTCACACACAGTAGGGGGACTAATTTAAAACACATGACACATTTCAAAACCAAGGGTCACTCCACAAAATTTCTCTTCTGAAATAAAAGCATCCTAAAGGCTCTCTTGTCACTCTGCCTTGAGGGCAAAGCTTTAACAGACCATCTTTTTAAGCGCACTCTGGAAGCCCCTAAAGGCAACCATCCAGCTTTCAGGGACCATTTCAGAGCAGAGGGAAGGGCTGATCTTAGCTGAAGGTGCTGACCTAAGCTCTCCCTAACCTTCCCCCCATTAGCAGCTCAGATATCTCTTAGCATTTACTATTCAGGAGTTGCTCTGAGGTTGGTGCCTAAATTTAGATATGGTGGATGTTTGCTCTAATTAGATTTATGCGTAGGAAATGTTTGGAGAAGCAAGACAGCACTGTTTTACTATTAAACTTGGATTCAGGTCAGATGAAATGAGCAGCAGGGAAACGCACTTTGATATTCATGAGCTCTGAAAGCAGCACATGGTACTGAGCTGTAAAAGCCAAGGGTATACAGTCATTATTCTTCCTTGTTTTGGAATTAATTGAAATAAACTATCGTCTCTGGGGCTTTTTTTTCACCAAACTGGTTCCAGTGCTTACGAAGCACTATTACTCTGTGTTTCTTCAGAGTCAAAACCCTGGCCCTGGCTATGAAAACCAGAGATATCACTGCCACAATTTCTTTTGAATCAGTGTGGAGAAAAAAAAAAAAAAAAAAAAAAAGAAAAAGCTTTTGCAAGGAGATAGAGATGGGTTCATCGGGAACAGCGGCCAATCAAAACGTTGGGAGCACCACGTTTAAAAACCCAGAGCTTAGTTTCACTTTTGATCAGTCAAATATAAAAGCAGTAAAATAAAGACAGTGTACTGATAATAATAAAAGTCAGCTCAACATTTGAATGGCAGAAGAGGGCAGTCTCTAATCATCTTACAATTTATTTTAAAATACACACATCGCGGACTGTAAGTAAGTCAGTGCTCTGATTAGCTTCCGTCACAGCTGATTGTTTTCCATGAGATTCATAAATGTTATTTCTTACTCAGTTCTTTAACAAAGGTTGGTTTTTAAATGCTTCCCGGTGGTGTCAATAAATTGTGCTCTAAAAGCTGTGCTGAACTCCAGTTTTCCAGCTGCTGGTGTGAATGAGAGATCAGCTGATTGGGAATGTGAAGCATTCACTTGCACTGAATTTCACAAGCACTGCTGCTTGTTTGAAACAGTGTTAATAAGGTGGTGGCAATATTGTATCTATTTTAAAGGATACTGGGGTATATAATATCATTACTCTTGTGGCAACGTTTACATGCACTAATATCCGTCACAAAAACAAGAAATAAATGGGGAATAATAAATTAATAAGATATTTACAATGAAATAATGGGTCTAATTCGGCTCTTGGGTGGTGGGAAAGCAAATCGCCTCTTTTCCAGAACTAGTTAAGGACTCACTGAAGAGCTAGCGTTTGTAATATACAGAGGCACAAGAACATACAAGAATACCCAATCGGAGATCAGAGGGACACTATGCTGCTTTGTTCTGACCATGACTAAGCTGTAAATATGTAACTGACAGAAATGAACTAGCAGATATTAATTTCCATTGATAGGGGCCATGAGTGCTTCTGGCATACTGACAGATTTTAACTGGTTTCTTGGCTTCCCAAACATTTTGTTCAGCACTCACTGCTTTTGTCATTCAGCTTCGTCAAACTATCCTTATAGACAAATTTATTTAGATTTTTTCTGTGGAATACATCGGTTGTTTCTGATACCGGGAGTGAATGTATTGACAATAAACAACACAAAAAAAAAAAAAAAAAAATTACTGAGAAAAACAACATGTTCCGATTTCCTGTGCAGTGTTTTCCTGTCGGTTGTAATAATAATAAATCATGACTACTTCTTGTCAGAACCAACTCAAAAAATCCATCGAGCTTCACATTTCCTACTGCGGCATGCATTGTAAGCCCCTTTCACATGATAAACATTGATAAGCAATTCATTAATGCAGTTTTATAGCCTCTAATTTGTGATAACCTGATGTCAATTTTCTCGCCGTATCAACATGCGGCACTGTTTACTGAGTAGATTGAATCAGAATTACGAGAGTCCCACCTGGCCCTTTGTAAAACTCTGAGGAGTCAGCTAATTGAATAAACCAAACTCTCCAATTGAGTCTTTCAATGTGACCTCATACAGTCCACAGCGCATCCATTAAGATTCCATCTGCTCCGAATTAAGGATGCACACATCCTCATTTCCGTCCCGGCCGCGCCAAGCAAAACAACCACTGTTGATCAGAATCACATGAGTGCCGCCAACTGTATGCAGAATAGCTGCCAGAGGCCTGCAGGTTGAATATGGCCACAAACGGAGCTTTACATGCCATTCAGTTGTGCGCTTATATGTTTGACAATCTATACAATAATATGACAACAGCAGTGAAAACACACGTCTCAAATGTTAGAAAATGTCAAGATATTTAAAAACTGAAATGAAATAAAGGAAATAAGAAATTATCATTTAACTTGATCAGCTAGAATATTGCTCAGGGTAAAGGCTGACATCTTCTTCCTTCTTGTAAAAGAAAGCAAAAAAAAAAGGGTTGTCCCATTGCGTGGACAGTGTGAACACTATGGTACGTTATTTTTGATGGATTATTACTTTGTAGTCCATTTATCTTGTCTATGTTAACCAATTCAAAACTACTCAATGGATTTAAACACTGGTTTCTGTTGCATGTGGTGGTGTGCCATACAAATATTTATGTGGAAACAAAATACCAATTTATGAGTTGGTTTTTTGCACCACCTTCAAATAAAACCATTGACATCAATAATACAGTATACTATTAAGGTCTGAAAAACAAATTATTGACTGAAACTGCAGTTTCATGTCAGACACTATTATATATGACTATGAGTATGTTAGTTCAACGCTGCAATCAATCATTTCTCCCTCTAAGTATCGCAGTTTCGACCTTGGTATTATAGAGTTTAGTTTTTCTCCTCTCGGAGCTCAGTGCACAAAGCCTGATTACCATTATGCTATGAATTATAAATGACCACAGAGCTTTATATAAAGGCAAATGTTTTCCGTGAACTGTATTATTAATCAGAAAACTGTTTTGCATGTCAGGCTGAAACAAGGGAGTCGCTGATTGCTTTAACTTTCAGCAGTAGCTTAGCTTTCCATACACTCTTATATAGTCTGCAGAATGAGAAGCATCCTCTGTGGACCCAACAGAACACCTGCTTGTCCAGTGAAATGCTCAATGCAGCTATTAGATGGATTTGCAGAACAATTCAATTCTTAAACCAACCATCAGAGAGAAGTACTTTCCTGCATCTCTATTATAAGAAAAACAAATAACTGGAGTGTAATAGGTTTTCAGGCTTTTCACAGTTTTTGACTGGAATTATGTTTCTTTCCCAATGATTTGTTGAGTTTGTTAATCATTTACAATCTATTCTATACCATTTTCTGAGCCAAGTGCTTCTGAAGTCACCAAAGAATAGGTTCACTGAAGCACAAAAGTGCAGCATGAATGCACCAACAACCACTGAACTTTTTTTTTTTAATTTTACATTGCAAACACAACTTTTATTGCTAGTTGTGATAGACAAACATAAGGAACCAGACATCTGTAAAGACTAACATTCCCAGAGTGAAACATAATGGTGGCAACATCATGCTTTGTCATACTCATCTTCAGCATGTTCAAGAAGCTGAGTTTATAAGAGCATATATAGAATTAATACTTTGCAAGCCTGAAAGAAAATATCTCATAGGATGCAAAACACTTGAAAGAATTGTCCCAAACAAAAACAGATCTAAACACTAGTTTAGATCAAAGCGTATCCATGTCTTACAATGGCCCCGTTTGCCCAGATAGACCTACAGCCAACTTACAGAAACGGTACAAATCTAGTCCTTGAACAGATCACTAATTCCTGGTTCCAACCCAGAATTTTGATCCCTAATCAGTTCCCTGAGTTAAATCTTCCAGAACTCTTTTGCAATATCTCAGCAGAAGAAGAAATCACGCAGCAAAGTATCTGCAAAATGCCAACTTACTTATTCTAAAGAATAACATAACAGCACACAAAGCCTGTGTCATGTGCACTGTAACATAATACAGTGCACATGTGATTACATGGTGCTCTCTTTCAAGAGCACATAGTTCACATCTGAGGATAAATGGCACCAAATTTTAATTGTAAAAGAGTTTTGCAAGAAAAAAAACAAAAAAAACGTTACTCTTCAGGCTAAGACCATAAACCATTTGTACGTTTGAAATACCTGAAGAAAACTCATGCAGCCCATCACAAAGAAATATTTTACAATAATATTCATGTTAGCGACTCCTGCCCTTTATAATTTGATTTCATAATTTTTCAACCTCAGTGTTCATTTATCTTTCATGGCAGAGGATATTAACAGACCAGTTGCCATTGTTACAACCCCTGGACTGAATCCGGGGAAGGGCGCTCAGATACGAAGCTAATAAATGAAAAACAGCTCACATTGGCATTTCAGTGACTTATTTTTCTACTGGCTCATGACTTTACAAACAGAGGAGAAGAAAAAGCTTCAGGGTTTCTAAAGCCAAAGCAAACAAAAAACACACCCTCCCGGCTGAAAAAAACAAATCAACTCTTATTTGAAATTGAAAGAAAAAACATGTAGTACAATTCTTGAACTCCCTGGCTGACCACAAAACAGAGAAAAATAGTTTAAACAAAATTATGGACAACCTGAATTTAGAAGCTAAGAAAGCTTCTGAACAAGCTAGTTTAAAGATCAAATCAGAGTTGCTAAAAACACTTGGCACACAGAGTTAAGTCAATCACATCACAATAAGAGGGGAAAGGGTGTGCCGTTGCACCACTAAAGCTTTTACGCAGTCGTCTGATGAGGAGGAAATGGTTCCAGGTGCTTCTTGGTGCAACAGCAGACCTCCAAACAATCTAGAGGGGAGAAAAGGTGGTCCTCCAGTAGGAGGTTCCCTAGTGGTCAGTGGATGTATCAGCTGTCATTAACTCTTCTTTTCTTGTCTTTCTATGTAAAGCCCCCCGGGAAATGTCCTAGTTCAACGAATCTATATCTAGGGGTGGGAGAATCCTTGTTAAATGACGTTTAACTAAAGTCCTATGGAGTTTAGAGTCCCAGTTGACGGCGTTTCAACTAAAAACCTAGAGGTTGGAGTCCTTGTCAAGCGGTGTTTTTGACTAAAGTCCCAGAGGGTTAGAGCCCCAGTTACACGACATTTAACTGAAGTCCTAAAAGGGGTGCAGGTCTTAATGCTTTTATCTTTTTAAATCTTTTTCAAAATGTCTTTCTCTTTCTCACTGTTTATTCAATGTCACGTGCTGTTTTTATTTTAATTATGTAAAGCACTTTGAAATGCCTTGCTGCTGAAATGTGCTATACAAATACAATTTGATTTTGATTTGATTTTGATTTTGTCCTGGAAACAACACTCAGACTTCTGTCTTCTGTTTCTGCTGTCAGTTATTCCTCATAGTAAGCCGATAATGGATGCTTTTTGTTGTTAAAAGGGAACACTTTCTTGAAGGTGGATCAAATTGATTCCATTTAGTTAAAGATTAGGTGAAACCAGTTTTTTTTTTTTTTTTTTTTTTTTTTTTAACTCAAAAGTACCACAAGATGACTTTGTTTGCAAATTAGAGTAATTTCAATTAACTGCACTAATTTGGTTTTGATTAACAAAAAAAAAAAAAAAAAGATTCATTGATCAACAAAAATGTAAACTAGCACAGTCAAAATGCAAATATTGAGTGAAATATTAACATTCAATAATTTGGTCGAATGAGTAGGAGGGATTTTGTAAGTTGACAAAGCTTTCAACAACTGAGTGTAATTTAGTTTGTGAACTAAGTTTGACTGTAGATGAAGCCTTTTTTTTCTCTCTTTTGGATGCTGGATATAAACAGTCCCTCCTTTTGACTTCTCATATCAGGGGAGATAAAAGGCACTTTATAAACTTTAAGCTGCTTCATGTCAAGATTTTTTAACTTGTTGATACATCAAGATGCTTTAAAGATATCTGAGGGCTCTTTGGAGAGCCTTAAAGATATGCAAAGCAATTTCACAACAAATAAAAGTAAGAAGCAAAATGACTGTACAGATGGAAATAAAGAACAGACACTAAAGTTTATTAAAGTTATCAAGCAAGTCTAGAAGTCCAATGCGTACTGCAAAGTTATAATCCCACTTTAATCTTTCAGAGTCGCACAAATTGACTTTTATTATGATTCTTGTTAACAAAAAAGGTGGTGGAGCAGAAATACACATATCTTTTTTTTACTCAGCAATAGAAAATGGCTAGGCATTCTTAAGCAAGACACTCTTCTAAACTGTTTAAAAATGTATAAGGTGGTCAATGACAATTTACTTGTGACTTTAACACGCTCGACTTGTTTATTTTTATCATGAAGTCTCCAGAAGTTGTAAAATGCTGCTTTGTGAATTGGGGACCTTCTTTCCCAGGCAATTAAAGATTTACAGGAATTCAACTCTGTTAACACATTTGTTCACTCTTTTACCTTCAGCCTCAGCCTTCAGGGCCTTTTTATCTAGTCACTCTGCAGCTTTAAATTCCAAAAGCATGACACTGTACTTTCCAGCTAGATACATTTCATTGTCTGGTGTGAGATTTACAAACTCAAACTGAAACTGTGCAGCTTTATTGAGCCAAGAAAATGTTAAGGACAATGGAAACGGCACATCTGAATGGTTGAATCTGTTCTTAATGTTTTATTGACAATGTCTTTTATTTCAATTTTAGTTATATTCAGCTGTTGTGTGAGTTGTACTGACTTTGTTTTAACTTTCTGCAGTTTACTTAAAACATGTCCATCTTGAAAATGAGACCCCATCTCTCCATTGCCTGTAAGAATAAAGGTTTAATAAAATGTTCTCATTGCACCTTTAAAACATCGATGTGAGCCTCCAAGAGAAAATAAATAATTGGAGAAACCAGCAAACTTCTGCCCTGATTTTGACTTTAAGTGTAGTGAGTTTTTTGGTCCTTATTTAATTAGCCTGGTCAATTAGATGCCCAAGTCACGCAGCTTTTCTTTCACACCAGGCTAAACATGTTGCTAGATTGAAAGGCTCTCAACACAAGATGGACACTTACAGACATTTTCATATGTTGTTCAAAACTGACTCTGATGATTCAACGCTTTGTCATGTTCTGGAAAAGCCACAAGCCGACAGGTGCCCAAAAGCAAGAATGCTATTATATTTTAATCCTTGAGAGGGATGAGTTGAGAGTGGCACGTTCAGATGACAGCACTTTTGAGTAATGACAGAGGCATCCAGCAGCAGTCAGTGCAGTCACGCTTCAGTGATTTGCAGTAAACAAGAATGAGAGAAATTTGTTTCCCTCGCACTGTGAGGTGACTGGGCAAAAATTTGGCAGAGGTTTTAAGATAATGCAGACCTACGACATGATTAATTATGCATTAATTCTAAAATGATGCACACTGGAATTTTTCATCAAAATTCCAAGGAATTTCTGAACCGTTTCATACATGAGCTTAGTTGCATTTTAGTGAAATAAAAATAAGTAACATTGGTTTTATATACAACATTGGAAGTGTATTGAGGTAAATAAACTGCACTGAATAGCTTTGGATCCAAACATTTATTCATGTATTGGTATGTTGTACAAATCAGCATAAATCTTAGCTGACACTATAAGCTATGGATAAATATTGAGCTGTAGTATGGGTACAATGCTTAAACAGAAGTAAGGGAGTTAAAAACAGACATAATCTCCTCCTGATCCAGCCTTGTAAGGCAAAGACTCACACGAAGCGACATGCCCACGTGGTCTGCCACACAACAAAGTATTGGGCAGTTGAATATATCACACACAGAGACATACGCAAAGTGTGTGTTTATAAGATTAACAGATACTTTTTTTTTTCTTGAAGATATTGCCAATATATAAACTGTGAGACAACAACCACACAGACCATTCAGACTGTAATATAATATGAAGCCAGCATATGGGATTAGTAATGTATTTTACTGACAAAACTAATGTAAACTTGTGAAGTAAGACACTTTTGCTGAAAGATACATGGAGATCCCAAAGCCATACAACGCAGGACGGATCACAAAGGTTTTGCTAAGTTCAAATAATTCCTATATAGTTAATCTCAAAGAGAAAATACATGTTGTAGTAGCTCTTCTTCTGGTAAGTTAAGTTTATTTAAAGGTCATTATAGGTGGTTATGGCTGCTAACAGGAAGGATGTCCTGTAGAGGCTTTGGTCGCAACAAATCTGAAGATTCCTATAACCTAAGATACTTACTGTTGAATTGTAAAGAAGATGCTCTGGGCTTTCTCTTGTGTTTGAAAGCTAGGCTAGAATAGGATTGGACTCAAGGAAAAGGAGAGTTGGGGAGGGGATTGTGTTTTACTAGAGGCAAGGGAAGAGGATGCTAAGCTAAACCTTAAAATGTGTTTATGCTATTGGCTCTGTCAATACTTTCATTTATCAGATCCTCCTGCTTAAAGCCTGAGATCGTCTTTATCTCTTATGGGATATTTCTTACATTATCCCACTGGAGCCTGCTGTCCAGCTTTTTCCTGTAAGCCTTCTTGTTGTTTCTAATCTTGACTTTGAATCCCTTTTGTACTGCTCACTCCTCAATATTTTTCTGTCTACACTGCCAAAGGCATTTTTTTTTTTGTCAAATAAGGATTGTATTGTTTCATGTGAATGCATGTGGGGGCATGTCTCTGTACGAAAGGGGATTTGGGTACTAATTTAGCAAAGCTACAGTTGCTGTGATAAATAATTTTGCAGATCATAATGACTTTTTTTCCTAATCTATATTTAATGTTTATATTGTATGTGAGGCTTGTGAGCTCACTTAAACAAGAGAATGGTGAATAATACAATCGACAACTGGTTTGCAGTTTTTGGATCGCATCACTGCAAACCTTTTCCCTGAGGCTGCATGTTTTCACAGACAAGCCACTGTAGACCGAGTAATGTATTACACTGGAAAAGTTCAGCATAAAATGCTAGACTTGCTGGATTTCACCCACTAAAGAACCTCAGGTGGCAGAACTCACGGAGGCTTTGGGAGGATTTCATCTGTAAACTTGCCTTCTCAGCACTCCGACCCGTATCCATCACGTTCTACCACTGTTGTTTTATTCACAGGGCCATCATTTCTGGGCAGACTCAGGCACAAGGATTTGCAGTCCAGGGACAAAATACCTTCAGGACAATATGGAGTTTTGAAAATGTAAATAATTGTAATCTATTATTACATACCAATAGAGAAATCTTTATTTATATGTTGTTTATATTCTTTCAGGGACACAGCTGCAAACATCCCCATTTCCCTCTTTTTCTCGCTATATATTTATCTGTATTTTCTTTTTGTTTTTTTTTTATTCTCTCCTCCTCGGTGACAATTCTGTGTGATTTTCCTGCTGCCTGCTGAGATTTGTGTACAGACCTCAGTAGTTCTGATCATCAGCCTTTAATTCAAACGCTTCTTTGATGTTCCCCAGGCATCGTGGACCCTGCCTCAAAAAGAGGAGAACAAACAGCTGAATCAGATGACTTGTGCCTCTGTGGATCTTAAAGGAGGCTGAGGAAATGTCACTGCAATTTAAATTACGCATGATCTGATAAAGGGAGCTGCTTTGTTGACATTTCTGGCGTCTTTTATTTGGATTTTGCTCTTTTTCCAACAGAGTGGCAACCATGTTTCTAAGCAGTGGAAGCGTGGTGCATAGTTTGTCCCTGGCAAAAGCCCTTGCAGCACAATGCTTCTTTAGAGGCTGACTAATAACATAGAAAAGCTGGATTTTATATGATGTCAGTCTTCTGCAGAAAGACCACCAGGAGCGCAGTCCAAATTATTAATGAATTACACTGCCTTTTTAAATAAATTGCCAATACCAAGGCTTAATCTGATATCTGTGCATAACACGAGTTCTACAAAGTCATTGAAATGAATATGGTGCCTACAGTAGGCTAAATAGATATTGAGCACATCAATCTTTTATCCACATCAGTAATAAATATATTTCTTCTGAGGTTATTGACATTAGATTTGCAATGGATGTGTAATCAAGTAGAATAACTTATTTAGATTTAGAAAACGTATTATAAATTAAAAATTATTTTCTCTCTCAGGAGAAAATCACTTCTGTATAGCATAATGATATTTCTGCATGGAGAAACTAGTCACATTCACTGCAGGTATAACTTCGCTGCATTTTCCACATCTTCTTTTCATTCTGACCGATGCTCAGTTTTGAAAATGTTACAAAACTGAGCAAAGTCCCCAAGTCTGATGACTGGGTATCATTTATTTCTCTGAAACCAACCAGGAGTGTTTACGGCTGTGTGTGAAAGATAATTGCTTTCCTAAAAAATATATTTATTTCATCTTCAGATTTTCCTCAGGAGTCTATTGATCCTTGCATCGGTTATGTAAGGGGATCCATTTCCTGTCTCCAAAACCTATTGGCCAAGAGCTTTCAGAAGCATCCCTGGTTTAACTCATCTTAATCAGAGCTTTCTTCAAATCCTCGTCCTCTTAACCTAAGAGCACAGACTTGAAGTGGTTGGTTGATAAATATTTATTTTCTTCCTATAGATGAAATTGGAATTTTGGTTCAGTAATTCATTTATATTCAGATCTTGTGCCCCGGTATGACTTTATGTATAGCAACACCCCTGTGTCAGGCCAACAGCAGGAGCAGAAAAGCAGGACTGACATAGCCAGTCAACAACTATATTGTGATTTCCATCTTAAAAAAAAAAAAACCATACCAGACACACTAAAATAGACCGCAGTACATTAATAGATACGCAAGGGATATTTAACTTACTGAAACACATCCATATCTGACAGGAGCATCAACACTTTCTCGCTACCCTTGAGCATTTTCTGCTTCTGAATTTCTCCAGCAAGCCATCCAGGCAACCGAGGAGCGAGTGTTGTTTTGATTATTAACTTGGGATAATTTGGTGCAAGATGATAGCGCTGGTAGAAGCCTGCAGAGAACTGCGCTGTTGATTCTGGGATAATAGTCAGCTTACCCACTTACTGTATTTTGATATCCTTCAGAAAACAAAGACGATTAAGATCAATATGATGAGTTTGTTTTCAATAAATCAAGCCTAAAACGATTACGCTGAGGACAGAGGGTATCCCTGATTTACTGGATTGTGTTCGACTCCATCTAGTACAGGTTCTGACAATATGTAGAATTTAAACATGAGCTTATTTACATCCAAAGAAAGCAGTTCTCGTCAAGCAGACATACATTATGTGATTAATAAAACGTATGATAACTGAGGCCTTACATATTCAATGTCCACTTCACTTAACTCTATAAAATTAGCTGGCTAAATTTGATCATGCTAAAGTAAAGATTCCATCGAAAGTAGAAAAAAAAAAAAAAAAAAACTTTTTTTTTTACTTGGGAATTGTAATGATGCTGCACCAGGTTGACTAGTCATTTGTAAAGTTTTTTTTTTCTTATTAAAGTTTCTGCTACTGTCTTTAGCAGCTAGTAATCACAATATTTCTAAGAATCTCGGGTTTTGCTTAAAATAAATGTTTAGAGACATGGGTTAATTCTGTTTTTCAACCCTGGTCCTCCAGGAACACTGCCCTGCATGTTTTAGGCATTTCTCTGCTTCAGCACACATGATTTTAATTGGTGTCTGATTAACAGGCTTCTGCTGAATTGCAACGATCTGAATGTGAGGCGTGTTGAAGCAGGGAAACATCTAAAACATGCAGGTCAGTGTGCCTTGAGGACCAGGTCTGGGAAACACTGGGTGAACTGATACAGAAATACCTTTAGAATCTCTCATATTATGCATGATATGCTTTCAAGAAAAAATAAAAACAAAAGGTTTTCCAGGAAAACGTCGGCATAAAAATGTCAATACACGAGCAATTTGAACAAATAAACACAGCTGGCTGCTGCTGTGCAGCAAAGGACAGTGATGTGACCATTAAAGACTGTAGAGACAGCTTGTGTCTGTAAGATAAAACCCCTGCCAAAGAGGAATGACAGCATTTACAAAACCCCCACGTTTGAGAACAGACACACACATAAAAAGGGGTAATGGTCAGAGTACGCCCTCCCGTTACTGCAGAAATTGAGGTGTTGAGGACAGCAGGGGATGACAGCCATTAGACGAGGAAAACACATCAGCTCTCGGAGTAAGAGAACTGAATTGAAATATATTTATGGGTTTCAAGAACTCATAGACGAATTTAAAAGAAGCAAGATTTTATGAAGCTTTTTTTTGATAATTATTTAAAAAGAGCTGTCAGGAATATCTCAGTTTGAAGGGTTATAGTGTTCTTAAATAAAACTTTGAGCAACACTATGTTGTCCCCAAATGTTTTAAAGGAGAAACTCCAATTCATTCTTATTCAAACACAACAAAACATGCTGTTTGGTGTAGTTGGTGTCAACAATGTGATGCACTTAAAGCTGAAATATATTGGCAAAAACAAATGGTGCATTAGTGAAAAGCAACATAGTGTCAATGCAAAGGTAAGAGTGGTAGAGATGAAAGAAATCAGAAGATATTAATTTTAAAACCCAGATTAGACTTTTAGGAGACTTTAGATTAATTTAATTGCTGATTTACTTTTTTTTTTATTTGTTAATAACGCTTGAATCTGACATTTTTATTTTAGTCATATTCCCTCTTCGTTAAGGACCAGGTAACAAGATATGTGCTGTGACAATAATGCATTTAATTCTTATACAGTATTCATCTGAGATGTACTTTTCACAAAGGTACCTGTGTATTATGAAAAAGATTCATCTTCTAATGATAGCTGGTATCCATGGACTGGAAGTCAAGCTGCAGAACATGATGGAGGGAGCACCAGCGAGATTTTATTTATTTATTTATTTATTTATTTATTTATTTATTTTGCTTTGAATTTTTATCGATTTGTGTTTTCTTTTTTTTTTTTTGCAGATAAACATCAATTATTGCAGCCTTTTTGGAAGGAAATTATTGTGAAGCAGACATACAAGAATAATATTGAAATCTCCCAGAACTATCCATCAACTTCTAAAGCAGGGTGCCAGGGAAGCTGGCACGGGGTGGAACGATCGTTGCACCCTCTCCAGTTGACTAGAGAACTAACACACAAGCATGATGTTCAAGTTAGAATTACCAATTAGCCCAACATAAATTTCTTTCAGAAGTGTTGCATAAAAGGCATTCTCGCTTTGAGCAGAGAGAGATAGCTGCTGCACTTATGTGCCTTTTCAAACAAATTATGTATTAAAGCTTCATTTGTGTCAAAACGCATTTAAATTATTATTCAAAGCAATATGTTTGCCTTTCGAGTGAAAAGGTACAACGGAGCGATTAGAGACACAGGAGAAAGAAAAGGGAAAACAATTATGGTATTTTAAAGAGGGGAAAGTATTTTAATTATGATGTTCCAGCTCTCTTTCAAATACTTTTTCCGGTTCTGGCACCATCCAGCATTCTACTGTTCTCCCAGCATAACAAATCTTCATTTTCATGTCAAGCATCCATAGTTTCCGACACTTTATTTTGCAGAGCTACAAACTTTACTAAGAATTACCAGCATATATATCAGCAGAAGTCAGGCTTCAAACAGAGAATATGCAAAAAAAAAAAAAAAACAGACTATAAGAAGATGAGAAACAAGATATAAAAGAACAAATATTTTTTAGCTTCTCTACTTTTAAGATCTGAAAATGACTTAAAATTTGTATTGTGAATATATGGTGCCCATCGGTGACTCCCTCAGAATATAAATGTTCTGGTTTTAAGCTTCTAGCTGTCAGATTCTAGTCTGCAGTTGTATTGTGCTTTCCAAATGTCAACTCCTTTTCTTTTTTCTCTATCCTGCTCAACCTTAGCTGTTTGATTCATGCTGTTGAAATTCCAGTCTTTGCATTGTCCCTGGTTCTGTTTTAAGTAAGAACTCTCATTCCTTCTGTAACTTTGTTTGGCTTTGGATCCTCTAGGAGCATCCTCTCTTTTTAAAGGCATCACTGAGACAACATATGACAAGGCGGAGCAATTTCAGACTAAAGCAGAGACATTCAGACAGATAATGTTCTAGTCTGATCATGTTTAACAGGAACGCTCACTACAGTGACAGTGGTAGTTAATATATATATATATATATATATATATATATATATATATATATATATATATATATATATATATATATATATATATATATATAAGATGTGATTGTATATGGATTTGAAGACTGTACAGTACTTATGCATTTGTCAGCAACTCAAGGAAAAATAAACAAACAAAAAAGAGAAGAAAAATCATTGGTAGATTTCTACAGTCATCCTTCATATATTCAGCTAGTGAGTAAGTGTACATGCTGCCCTTTGCTGTTTATCCACCAATATGCCAATATTCTGTTATAAACCTCAAAACGTCTGGAAGAACAGATATTTTTATACACATTAAAATACACACAGCTAGATCCTTTAATTATTTATTTTCTGTTGCACTGGATTGCATGACATTTTTTTCTAGCTTTCATAAAAAAAAAAAAAAATAAATAAAAAATGAAACATTAAAAAAATGTTAGAAATAGATATAGAATCTACTTCATTATACCGTAGGGGAAATTTGTCATGGACTCAACGGTGGTTATTAAATAGCAGCAGCTACCCGAACAGACAACAAATACACATATAATTCATATAAACAGCTGGAAATGTAGACTACAAGCACAACAGTTTAAAAATCAACAACAGAACTCAAAGTTATTGCACACCTTCCAGGCCTCAGTTTAATAATGTGCATTTAAAATTTTCACTCAAAATGTTGATGGATGTGGTACAAAAGAGCATTTGAAACGGTTCAGTTTAGTTTTTTGGGGCTATTTACCTTCTACTGGAAGATTAATGTGTGGTCCATCTTCTATCAGATTTATTACTAAATTACACAATTCCATTACTGTTTTTAACAGGTGGAAATCTGATCAGGATGACCTGGAAGCTTTCCTGGATTTTCTAGACACGCCCCACTGGGATGAGACTCAGGACTTTGTTGGCAGGACTATCCCGGGTGACGTGAAAACACCTTGGGATTTGCCAGAATAACGGAGCAAGTGTAGCTGAAGAAAAGGATTTGTTAACCTTGTAGTTCAATCTCAGAAAAGCAGAAGACAATAAATGGAGCGATCGTTGATTTTGAGATTTCCCCATGTGTAATAGTAGGGATTGAATCATCACTAAGAAGATGTTTTAAAGATAAAATATGTCTTAAACTAGTTGGAAGTCCTTTAATATTCTTCTGTCCATGAAATCATTTTCTCTGTATTTGAAGACATACAGTTGGCTGTGTGCAGACTCTGCTGCATGCACTAGTCTGAATGTCTAATCCTTTTCTGCTCTAAATATTTAAAATTTCTCAATGTTTCTAACATTAAAAATCCATCTTTTTTTTTTCCTTTTTCTTTCTATTTTTTTTTTTTTACCTTAAGTGACTTGTCATCTCTGCTTAGGATTACAGCTCTGCCAAACGAACCATAACATTGCACTTTTTATGACATTGCACATCAGACAAGTCTTTAAATTTTGCCTGCTATTTATGTTTAGCATGACTGGCAGTATTAAGAGAGATGGGATAAGAAAGGTTAGAGAAAAATAAGTTAAGAAAAAGAGAGGAGAAAGCAGCCCAGCTGAGAAAATGAACAGAATTGCCATATTGGAACTTTAGTGATGTTAAATATCACCCACAATCCCACATCCATGACTCAGTTTATTTG
The DNA here is from genome assembly GCF_051168715.1 of Poecilia mexicana. Taxonomy (NCBI): domain Eukaryota; kingdom Metazoa; phylum Chordata; class Actinopteri; order Cyprinodontiformes; family Poeciliidae; genus Poecilia; species Poecilia mexicana. Next base: position 45,783,097 of record NW_028263371.1, on the reverse strand, counting down.
GTTCCATATTGTTTGAAACTTTAGGAACATTCATTGTTTTGATCACAGGTAATTGGTCTCAATTGTTCAAATAAATAATCACATTTTTTCACAGTATTACATTTTTACCGGTACTAAATGCACATGAGTACCTGACAAAATCGGAAAGGTCACAGACCCCGGTGTGTCAGCTCACCAGTCCAATGCGATAAACTTTCCAAACACCCTTTTTAATACTGGATGTTGCCTCTGCAGAGTGCTGAAATCTCAACACAATACAATGAGCTGAGTGTGCGGGAGCCAATTTGCAACGGAAATTTGGTTTCTGATGACAAAAGAAACAGTCTTAAGAGTGATGCAACAGGTTTATTGATAACCGGACAGTAGATCTACAACAGAGTAAAATCTGGACTTAATGGCAGATCGGTGAAGGAACTTATTTCGCTGATTTAAGGTGTACCACAATGTTTCACGGAGCAGTAAGGAATATGCAGTATTGTTCAGAAAGGCAATGTAACACATGAGCTGGAGTTATTGGAATCGCAGTGCTCAATCTGTGCACTTACCTTAACCCTTGTTATTTAACTATTTACTATTACTTTACTATTTAAAATTCAAGTCACAAAAAGGAACCTAATGACAAGGCCATCTTAGAGCAGTTTGGCTGTTATTTAACAATAATGCCACTAATGAATCCACACAGTAATGGCAGACCTTTTTGCTCTTGAGTGCACTGCTGACAGTCATACGCGATGCAAACAGAAGTCCAAAGCGAGCCTTGGGAATTAACGGCCATGCAGATATGTCAGTGTCACATTTTCGGCGATGTCCCTTTCTGTATAACCAGACCTATCATCTATCTGGCAGCAATGCAGGAGCTCTACAGATTCCTGGGGGAAAGGGATATTAATTCAACAGCCTCTGCACTCCCAGCTTGTCATTAATCTCCGTGCAGCGCCAACATTGTGGTATCAAACTGTTGTCGCTTTTGCATCAAATTTGGAATCCCAAATAAATTTGATGCCAGTGCCAGAGCTCAAGCAAAAAAGAACAACAATTTTTTCAGACATATTTAGAGAGGTGCTGGAGCTGAGCATAAATAGCTCAGCATATTTAATAGGTAGGAATTAGATTTATGCTTTTTGTTGTTCTTTCGAGCACCAATGGCTAGACTTGGTTATTTGTCTATTTAGAAATAATTTAATAAGATTTAAAACATTAATTCTGACCAAAAAACAAGCAAACAAACAAACAATATATATGTAATTTGAAGTGAAAGTTATAACTCAAAAATGTCTGAATGAAAGATTTAGTTATTTTTCTTTTAATAATTTTTTAAAACATAATTGACAAATTCCCAAAAGAAAGTCTTCAGAAGTGTACTTAGCTCAAGTACCACTAAATGACTCGTGGTGAATAATAATTCAAATAAGGTATAAAAGTGAAGGAGGGAGTTTGGCTTTCCTTGTCTGGAACATAAATTGAATAATTTACCTCCAGCATTAATAATGCTGTGATGGTCTGGACCACATTGTCAACCTTTTATCTTAGCATTCCATCCAATCCTCATGTTGCTGTTTTCCAGTTCATAAACTGTTGTAATGTTTTTCAAGAAATGCAATACTTTGATTTAAAAAATGAAAAGAAAAAGCCTTTGTATACATATATTCAAGAGCATAACATTTCTTAACATCCTCAGGCTAAAAATAAACATTTTAGGTAGACAGAGTCTTACAGAACTCCAGGTGTTCAGTCTTGTTCAGTTTTGTGTCCGCACCTACAGACATGCATGTTACAGCATTCATTCATCTGAATGACATCATTTTAATCACTCGGCCCAAAATGTATGAATTATTATAAAATGAATATGTAAAAATGCCAATGAACTAATGAAGAATTCAGTTTCAGATCATTTGGCAACATTTTTTATTGTCATTATTTTTACAACGTCTGATCCAGCACAATATCACTTCGTTGCTTGTCTTTTCCTCTGAGTGAATCGGGTTTAAGTTGACAAAATAAATACACCAAGTCTAGCTTTAAATAACATTAGTGTGAATTAGGCAATATTCTTTGACATTTTGATTAATAATGTAACCATGGCCCTGTATTGCAGAAGTAAACATAGGTAATTTTCTTTCTCCTGGTAGGATCTGTCTGTTCTGATTACTGTTCTGGTCCATAGATGAAAACTATCAAAACTCAAAGGGACAGACTGTTTTTATGTACTCTTAATAATATCAGGATATACTTTTATGCATAAAACCATCTCATATAATCTAAATTTCTCCCATTAATTCTGCAGAGCAACTTCGTTTTATGATAATTGCCCTACTTTTGCTATTAAACGTAAAATCATTTTACATTGGAACAATAAATTCTATGCTTTTCTGTTATTGCTTTGCAATAATAAGGCACAACTTCAGCATTTTGTACCCTAATATATGTTAGGTTGGGATTACTCTACCCGTATTTCATTTCTTTAAAGCTATGAAATTTCCCCAGCACTGAGCTCCTATAGTATCATTCCAATTATTATACAGGACATGTATAGCAGCAATTTCATCCTTTGCTCCACTCATTAGTCTTTTCATCAGAACTTGATAATGAATGTAGTAGAGGGAAGGCAAGGTTGCTGCAAGTCAAAAAGATAATTTAGTGAACCTCCTCACAGCTCTAACCGGAGTTGTTTGGAGAACATTTTTTTAAAGCAAAATGAACAAAGTTGATGCAAACTGGCAAGCAATCGTGTAACTGGTTTCTACATATTTAACTGGTAGAAAAATATTTTAAAATAAAATAAAATAAAAAGTTTCTTCTTTTTTTTCTAAATATATATTTATAGTTATAAGGTACCACTATGTATACATTTAAACATTTTACCGTTTGAAGATGCCTTGGTCAGGAGATATCAAGAGGGAAGAAGGAAGTGATTTGATGATGTCTTTATTATTTATCAACATGGATCATTTCAATTTAGACTTCGATGTTTCATAAATCTCCTTGGAAGCTCATAAATTATGTTATATTTTTCCTTAAGCGATCCATCTGGACTTCCCTGTTTCCTTAAGTATTGCACCACCACGCATATAATAAAAATTCATAAACCTAGTGGATGTGATTTATTAAATTATCACTCAGAGTTAATAATTCCAAATAAGAAAGTAAGACATAGAATTTCACTCATCCTACAACGGTATGGTGTAATATATGCATGGGTTTCCTTTGCAGGATCAAAATACAAAATGTTGCAGCGCAAAGGTCTTAAGGATAATCACAGCAGGGTGGAGGAGCTCCAGATGCACAATGATGGGATTTCTAATAAGGGCTGTATGAAGTCAGCGCCTTACTTAATGCAGAGATGTTGCATGATAAGATGTAGTGGTTTGACACAATATAAACAAGGCGATTTTCTTTGACAGAGCTTTCATCTCTACATGACTCAAATCAGGTCTGATGGCACTGGAGCACAAGGATGTTAATATATTTGAAGGCATTCAATTGAAAAGGTGATGATGCAAGATAGGCAGAACGAAAGGCATTGTAAATATGTCAGACACCAACCACTCCAGCTGTGAAACCAATTTAGACTCAGAACCCAACGACTGAGGTGATATGCTGCACAACGGTTATGTTTCCTTTAAGCACAGCCTTTTTTCTGTTCCTTTAAGGTTGGTGTAATGACAATTATTTATTCATTTGTACTATCTTGACTGCCCTTGGCTTGTCTCCTCATTATGATGTTCCGCACAATTTTTCTAATTTTGTCACGTTTTTGGGGTGATTTACTGTGATCAACCCACACGGAGCAGTGTGTAATTGTGGTAGAAGGAAAATAATAGTTTTTTTTTTTTTTCCCATTTTTTTAATGAATAGAAATTAAACTAATTGTTGTGCACTTGTATTCAGTCCTTCTGTGTCATTTTCTTGTAGAATTAAATTTTGCTGCAACTGACAGCGGCATGTGGGGAAGCATTCGAGAAAAGGTTTTCCCATTCTTCTTTACAAACTAATCAATCAGAGTGAAATTGGATTGGTAGCGTCTGTGAACAGCAAATTGCTGATTGTTTCACAGATTATCAGTTGATTGGCACATGCTAACTCACGCATGGTTTCATGTATATCATTCCATAGCAGCTTTGTCTACATATTTAGGGTAGCTGTCCTGCTGGAAACTGAACTGCCAGCCAAGTCTAAGATCTTCTGCAGTCACTGTTAGGTTTTATTCCAAGATGTTTCCGTATTATAATCCATCCTGAACACCGTCCTTGTGGCTGCTGAAGAAAAGCATCCCTGCAACATGATGCTGCAGTGATCATTTTTCACTTTGCAAACGGCAGTGTTAGGTTTGTACCACTCATAATGTTTTGCATGACTGAAAAAAAATGTAAAAAGTATGCCAAGAGGTGAGAACGCTTTTGCAAGACACTAACTAGTTGCAGTTTTCAATAGGCAACTCAGTGAGAATGTGTTGTGTTTGGCAAGCATGATGAGCTAAAAATCATGATGAGAGTTAGTTTCCCTATAAAAACAGTTTAAACTGGAAATGATAATGTTTTAAAAAATATTAACTTAGTAAGATGTCATACTGTGCGTAGGTTTCTCTGTACTGTGTCTCAGGAAATATACACCCAGCCAAGAACACGTCCCTCAACAATGATTTCAGCCTCATCAAAGTGGAATAAATGGGTTTCGGGAACATTCAGGAAAATGCTGCTTCTGCACTAAGATACTGGGTGAGGTATGGAGCTGTTTACTGACTGCATCCATATCATGGCACCAAATGGCTGCTGTCAGACTGAGAACAGCCATTATTTCTTTCAACAGACCTGAAAGCACACAACCTGATGATGGTACCACACAGGCGGCTTTCAGTGTTGTTGCATTTGGGTCTGGCTCCTTAAAGAAGCTTTCTCTGGATTCCTAATAGCTTTGAGATCCCGGTGTATTTTGATGAAGGTGGGATCATTATTACAACAGAATCCTACCATGCTAGCAAAAGTAGAAATATAAAATCAACAGCTTGTCAGGTGAAATCCTGGATAAATGATTCCCAGGGCTTTGCCCGGTAATGATGTCCTACCTTCAATTAGCCCTTCTTGGGGCTAACAGAGAAAGTTGGAAACTCACACTTCTGCTACAGTCAGCTCTGGAATCAGTAATTGATCTAATCACCTATTACTTTGACACGCATGCATTTTGGATTTTGAGAGGAAGCCTTATTACCAGAAGAGGACTCGAAAAAACACGAGAACAAACAGCTACCTCACAAAGGTACAGTTAACGAGCATTTTTTTTTAATTGGTAGTTTCGAAGTGCTACCTGTCATCCCTTTTATGCTTTGAATTTCAATAAATGAAGAGAATCTGAAAAACAAAACTTTGTAAATTAAATAAATAAGTTTTTGATAAATAATCCCAATAAAAAAAAACTTTTTTAAATAGAGTAGTTCAAACAGCCACCAGAAAGTCAAAGTTAAAAACATAACTTGACAAATACAAAGTGGTTGTCAGGAAGTAGAAAATGAATATAAATTGATATAGAATAGAAGGATCTCCTGATAAAAAGTAGGAGAGTAAGGAATACAGGTAGGAAGGTCATTCTAAAATTGACTGCAGGAAAATAATTTAAATAAATAAATAATTTAAAACAGAATAGTGACCAAGTGGATCTGAGAAATTAATAATACATGTGGCAAAAAGTCAGATTCACATTAACTTAAAACAGAAATAAAATGAACAGACCATAGTTATGAGTTATGGGTCAAATACCGAGTTTCAATTTGCTTTGTAGGTTGCAGTGCTGCCACATTACAACATACAGATTAAATTTTATGTCAAGTATCTGAAATGCTTTCTTTTTTAAAAAAATTCAAAATAAGAGAATAATTTTAACTGTTTAATAAAAATGTAGATTTTCAGCTTTCCATATTAGTCCTACATGTTACGTTACAGGAGACATATATTGCACCGATTTATCTGGTAACATAATTAGAAATTGGGAACTGGAATAAAGGAGGCATTGTGCACCATGTATTCATCGCTGGGCAGTCCTGCTGACCGAATTGCAGGGCTGTGATTGTCATCTATTCATTTCCTGGGACAGATTCAGAGTCAATCACTGACCCTTTCAAACAGAAACTCAGAACTGAATGAGGCAGGATTAGCTTTGCCCCGCCATTGCCTTGTTTACTGCATATAACTGAGAACCAAAAAAAGCATAAAGCCATTAATGGGAGCATACAATTTTCTCCCCTACTGTAGCCCCTAGTGGAGCAATGACTTTCATTTCCTGTTCTGTCTCTTGACAAAAATCCAATCAAGCACAGATTGTAATTTATTCACACGTTGTAAGACAAACCACTCTCAGTATATGAAGACGTCTCATTATTTCAACACATACACACAATCAAAGCTTAGCTCGTTGTCTTAACAAAGGGTAGAACAAAGGGTCTGGTTTTTTTTTCCAACTCGACTGACAGGGGGAGCCTGCCAACAAGCAGAGCTTTATTAATTTCGTACAATTAGAAAATTAATGGTTGTCCTTTTGTTTGTCATTCAACCGAAACACAATCAACCTTTTGGTACTTAGTGGCTAGCAAGTGAAGACGATGCTCATGTTGAGCCCAACAATTTGGGGAATAATGAGAATGTTTAGAAACTTGTCACATATTCTCCACACTGGAGTTTATTTCAGTTTCATGAGGATTGATATTTATAGTCATGAATACATATCAATTACCCACTTGTTTGTTTTGCTTCTATCGTGATAGATTTAAAACTCATCTTACGTTTTGATTAGCATTTATTTCTCTCATCAATAAGAAAAAACAGCATTATATACCATGCTGAGCATGAGTTTCCTATGTTCTTCTTTTTTGTTTTTAAAAAGTTGTGCAGTGACCCGATCATATGTGATCAGGAAAACTCAGCTAAAAATGTAAGTACTTGAGTGCAAGCCTGAATGATTTTCCAAAATAATTTCGGAAAGACGTCATTCTCCATATAAACTTGTGCCTATTGGGATTGACTGTATATCACTTTGTAACATGATCCAGTAATGAGTAACACTTGTCACATTTGAGGAAGTCCACACCATAATAGCACTGAAATCCAGCCAAAACATAATTTGTAATATACGATTTAATGAGGCTCATTGGTCAAATTAAAGGTATCTATTAAGAATAGTACTTTTTAACCAGATTTTAAGCATATTTTCATCAAGCCAACATGTCTATATTAAAAATGTTGTATTATTGGTTTGATGTAGTATCCCACTCTTGAATATTGTGTTTCCATTAGCTGCAAGCACAAAATCATCATAATTAATAAAAATAGACTTGAAACCAGCTATCTGAAAATTTTATCTACATAAGGCACTTAGTGAAATGAGTTGCTTAAATCAATAAACTTCTCAATAATATTCTAATTTATTGAGCATGACCATTTGGTACATCGGTGTTCAATTGTAATCAAGCCAAAAAACCATGTGCTCAGGTCAACCAGAGTTTAGTCGGCTCTAGAGTTCAGATGGGCTTAATCACCTGCTGAAACAAAACAGACTGTCTGAAGATAAGATCATTTAAACAGTGCTGAAATTCAAAGCATCCAAAGAGTTGAATGAAATAACATTTAAATGCCTTAAAAAGCAAGAGTTTGTCAAAATGTAAAGCTTGTGATGGTGAACAGTGTTTTGCTGAAAGTGGAATAAAATGCATGTCATGTTAGCAAATGTAGCATTTTTTTTGTCCTGTTTGCCAAACTACATCCTTAACAAAACCTGCAAAGTAATAATAATAATAAAAAAAAATAAATAAATCACTGTGAATAATTTCAATGTAGGCTAAGAAAGTTATTTGCTTCTTTTCCTTTCATCTCTCTCCCTCTCCCTCTAGAACCCGAGTTGCTCATCAGAATGAGTACTGACGTGTATGTGTTTGATAAGTGCGCTCACCGCACCTCTGGAATTAAAAAATCAACTGAAGCATGAAATAAACAAAAGAGAGACTGCGATATGGCTTCTCTTTTCCAGCAATTACCAGGCGATGAAATGTTACATTTAAAATCACATAGATGCTAACACACATCACTGACCGTCCGTGTCTTAAGCTCCCCAACAACTCGTCAGGAATAAAAAGTTCAGCCGAGAAATTTAATGCCCTGAGACACGTTAGCACACAGATGAAGTATCTCAGATTAGTGCTTGTGTTTTTCATTTTAGCTACAAGAAAATGAAAAACAGTTCTATTAACTAGTCAGACACAAGCAAACTTTAGATCCTCTTTTAAAAAAAAAACATATTTTTACATGTTTTGAATTGATCACCTATAGAAAATTACAATAAAACACAATGGGAGAAATATCCTTTGAATATGTCAATATTTTTTCTCAGTAAATATGTTTTTAACGAGGCTACTAGTAAGAATATTCCCATCAGGTCTCATTTGCAACCTAACTTGCCACACACGTGCAGCTTAATCCATCCATTAAGTTACGAAGTGTGTGTCATAAAATGGAATGATAGCGAATTAGTATCAATCACACTTTCTGAACTGTATTAAAAACTTAGCAGCTAGACATTTTTGGTAAGAACAACTGCAAGGTAACTTCTTTGTAAAGACACTAGTCCTTGCTTTGCCTACTTGTGACTGTGAGCCATTCTTCCACACAAACTGTCATGAAGGTTGTGGGGGCCTTGGCTATGGACTTTAATCTTCAGAGATTACTCACTTATGAAATGTAACATTTAACATCACACAGATGATTCAGAATGCTAGAAATACAAAACACTAAGGTTACAAAAGAGCTCTTTAGGTTTTTTTTTTGTACAATACCTTCATAATGAGAAAACTTTTTATAGGGAATAATTTAGAACTAAATGGTTTGGCATGAATTTGCACTGATAAGAGCAGGAGTGCTTTCAGAATAATGATACCTTTCAGTTGGTTTCCTGCCTTTTATTCCTTCATTCCCATCATTTTATTCTCGTGCTCAACACTTATTTTGTGTCATTCAACTTTTATTATACCTGACTTGATTTATGTATCATTGTCATTTGTATGCATGGATTTTGTGGGTGGTTATTGACATCTGGTTTTAAATTAATCATTTGATTTGCTAAGAGCTGTGGGTTAAGTAGGCCGGTATCAACCGGTTTGCAGAGCCACCATTTCTAAATTTTACTCCTCAGCAAAAGTTTTTTTTTCAGCGTGCATTGCATACTGGGACGTTTTCTAGTGTCGCAACAGGAGTTAAGTTAGTTTGTGTTTCTCCATCAATATGCTCCCCTTAAACTTCAATACTGAACAAGTGATAAAATCACGTCTGTTCGCTCCCAGTCCATCACCAGAGCATTCTGTTCTCACACAGAAGGATTCCAGCAACCTGTCGAGCTTCGTGGTGAAGAGACAAAGCCGATGAGCGGACTGTCACTAATGAGAGGCATTAGTGAGAATTTTACAGAAAAAGGGACTATCTGTGAATCAGGGAAATGGAGAATTCAGCGCAGAACAGCAAAAAATAAAGAGCTCATATGAGGCAGCGCAGGAGAATGTCATGAGTTAAAAACTGACATATACTAGGACAAATCTGAGAAAACTAAACAGAAATGCACAAAGAACAAAATGCAAGAATAAACTAAGAAACTAAATTCAAAGGAATAAACTTATATACCAAGACCTTTTGAGCAATAATTAATAAAGAGAGGTGAATAGAATATGGCAAGAACTGAACTGAGGTAGAAACATAGTACCACTGCTTAAAAAAAAAAAAAATGAAATAAATATTCAGGAAAGGGAATGCAACAAGATCAGTCAAACCAAAAGCCAAAAACCCCAGAACTGCGACATAACTCTGAAAGCTCAAGCATCTTTTTTTGGCAAAGTCGACTCGAGGTTATTGGTTTTCCATCAGATCAGCTGATCTATAGACAGAAAGGCGGACAGAATCGTGTTGATTTGACTTCAAATTAGTTTTGTACAGTTCATCTACTAATCTGTAAAATGACAGATCTATATAAAAAATATTACCTAAGTGAATAGTTGTATAACCTATGGAAGCCCTGACTTAGAGTTGAAATTAACACATCTCCAATTGCATTCACAGATTCAAAAATGTCTTTGCTCTCAAACAGATTACTGTAGGTCTCGTCACACTATCAACAAGTGCATAGTGAAATATGTGGCAATACCTCTACAATCAAATTGTGTCGTTCCTTTGAGCTATGACACGGACGGAAAGGAAACTGAAAACAGCTTAGGCTCACACCTCTATTGATTTATCCTTTATTTATTGCTTGAGATTTATGAATTATTGTGAATCTGATGTTGTCTCTCATAATGCTGCCTTAGGCTTTTTAAATCAAGCTGACAGGCTTATTATTGAGCTTTGGCAGACTAGCCAGTGTAGCATGGAGGAATGTACCATCCTTGATCGTGGAGGAGAAAATATTACCCAACATTTTTCATGAGTGGCTGCATCAATACTGCTGCAGGTTTTCATGCAGTTGCAGTTGGTCTTGATCACTTATATCAATAAATTTGGTATTAATCATATTGTAAAAATATTTTTATGATGAATTAGTTTTACTAATTTGAAGAGCACTACTACACTTTTCACTGAAATAAATATTTCTAGAAATGGCTAAAAAGGATTATAGTAATGAACCCCTTTCTGTCTTCTGAACTGCCCTATGAATACATAGTACTAATTCAGCAAGGTACCCCAAACATCCCAAGACAAGTTGACCTTTGTAAGATTTAAAACTTAAAGTGATCATCAGATTGTTTAAACATTGTGGTGATAAAAGGCTGAACATGTTTGGTAATGATATGTTGGCGGTGGTGATATACAGATGCTGACTTTTTACTAAGGAGCCTAAAGTGTGCCAAGAAAATATCCCCCACATAGTAACAGCACCTCTAGAAGTCTGAAACATTGATCCAAGGGAGGATGGATTCAAGCTTTCAAGGTCTGACCATACCATTAAATTACTGCTGCTGCACAGACCAGGAACCTTTTTCCTGGTTTGTTATTGTCCAATTATGGTATGCTGGTTTGGTCTCCATTGACTGTAGTCCATTTGCTTTCGTGTTTTATGTGTTATGCGTTCAGAGATTTCCGTCTGTCCTTTCTCATTTGACCGAAAGGCCACCATCAGCAGGATGTTTTTCTGCAACACAAATGCTGTTTATCATATATCTTTCTGATCATGTCCTGTAAACTTGAGTAGCTATTTGAAAAGCCCAGTAGATGAGTAAATGTGGAACCAACAACTGCAGTAAAGCAAGCTCAGTGCAACATAAATCTTCCTTCATCTCCATTCTGGTACTATGAATGAATGTTAGGAAATAGTCTTGATCACATAAAGATGTCCAGTGGATCCAGTTCCTGCTGTGATATTGGTTAAGTCATTACATAAAACAGGTGTAATAAAACAGGTGTTTAGAATAAAGTGGATTGTGAGTGGACAGGCAGACAGCTTCACCTTTTCACTCTACTTCATAAAACACCAATCAACGAATGCAGTCTGCTGTCAACCAAATCATTTCTGCGCAATACATGGCTTGACGTGGCTTGTGCTACTCCTGAAGTGAGAAGGAAAAATGGAGAAGAGTCACACAGAGCCGCGCAGGATCTGCTTTGGAGATGAATTTGGCCGTGGCGCTTTGGGGCAGAACCGCTTAAAGTGGCTTTAGTTAACATAACTGGAATTAAGTGTCAAAGATTATACCACAAGATGCGATGTGTTGTTTGCTGTATTTCTCAGTGGTACTGATCAAAGAATAAACCCATTTACCGAAAGGCCACCTTTTCCCATCAATAAACTTTTTTTTTTTTTTTTTTCTGTGGGTCAGTAATTTTTTTCTTGTGTCAGCCACAGTGCCGGGGATAGAACCGCTAAATGCTGATGGTACGAAGCAGTGGCTGCAATCCCATTTGAGCAGTCAACGGTACTTTGCCTTAAATGCTTTTCAATCTGCTGGAGATCGCATTAGTTGCCTGCTTCTTATCGACTCATCTAAAGAGTTTATGTCTTCATCTAATTAAGGGCAGTGCTTCCTTAATAGCTCTATGCTTAGGCTGAGTTATTTCATAAGTGGATATCTTGGCTCCTGGTCTACTATCTTTTACTTCGCTGACAGTTTCAGATCTTATTCCAATACTTATTCCGGTTTGTCTTGTATTATAACGATAACCATGGTTACTGTTGCAGCAAACTGTTAAATGATCAGCATTATTAAACCATAACTCCTTATTGAACACAAATCATTTTTATTCAACATAGAGTAATGCAGAAAACAGGTTTTAATGTTGTATAGTCTCTATTTAATGCACTGTATGTGTAAATTATTGAACGTCAGCCTCTTGATATATTTCATCCCCTACCTGGGAGGCTTAGCAAAGTTGACAGGAGCAGAGTTCAGGCATATATTAGATGGATCCAAGGTGTCCACTGCCAAGGCCTGCCAGCTCAGCCTGTTCCCATGCTGCTCTGTGTGTCATGAGGCCAAGCTTCCTATTTAGACAAGGGAATGAAAGATGGGCCAAGGATGTATTATGCATGTAAATGCACCAGAGGTAGGCAGCTGCTCTAACAAGCTAAGTCACTTTCCCAGCCCTGTCTTCCCTTCACAAATATAGACTGAACCTCTGAAGCTAATGGAGTTACCTCAAAGCACTGCAGAGAGCCTTTCCTAATTCATTTGGTACGGAATAAATTTCTAGATTTTGAACATGACCATAAACTTCTATTAACCAACAATAAATATGACAATAAATCTCACTTTACCAGTGCACCAGTTCACAGAAGGTCATAATATGTTTTTTGTTTTTATTTCAACCAGGATTCGTCTTTATAGGGATGATATATTTAACACTAGAATGTGCATGTGGCATTTAGCTGCAACTGTGTCTTTTTTGAGCATCACCCACAAATAAATATTCAACTAAAACCAAAACATGTTTGGCCTGTCTGAGCTTGCCTGCAGTGAACAGTTTAAGGTATCGCTTCATCCAATGAAATCAATGACTGAGTTTCCTGTCCATCAGGACTTGCCTGGTCATGACAGGTGTATAACTCATAGACCCGAGTTCAATTTAGGAAAAAGGGTGTTCTAACAAAGACTGTTAAGATTATAGAGAAACAATAAACAAATCAGGATCTCATGAGGAAACTATGCAGAAGGGGAAAAAAGAAGCAAGTCCCGGCACATTTCTTGTTGCATTGACACGTTTGGGGCTTTTATTATGTTGTGGGCTCAATTAGTCCAGTGTAGATTAACCTCTGGCAAACCACATTTGTTTGGGTCTGATCTTATTTCAACCTGCAACAAAAGAATTATGGGAAAGCTTTACTGCCTAAGAATAAGATGGCTCACTTGGGGATTGGGCTTCTATTCATTTTGTGATTATTCACATCAAGTGGCTGAATCAGGAAAATATAAAATCATTATACAGTGTCCAATGAAGAATGTTTCAAACTTTTTGTTGCTTTTACAAATCAAGCGTGATCAACAAAATAGGGCTTTTTTTTGACAAAAAGCTTAGGATGAGGTGCTAATTTTTTTTTACCAGTCTATGTTTATTTAGAATATGTAAAATCAAAAAAATATAGCACGTTAAATTACACGGCTGGTGCTAATAGCTAAAAATGGTTTTCAGTGAAGTACCTGACAAAAAAACAGGACATGTAAAATAATACCACAGGACATAATACAAAAATATCCAATACAAGTTTTTGCATTTTAGATAAACTATCATCTGACATCAACACCTTGTTTTAGTCCGAAGAATAAAAATGGCAACAAATATAAATCCAAAAGCTCCAGCAGAAATTACAAAAGGTTGTGTCGACGTCTTTGACAACGATTCTAGCAAGGCAGCTGTAAAGCAGAAATCTTATTTTAAAAGTTGTAATTATGAGTTTATAAGATGGAAATTAGCATGCAGCAAAAAGTTCTAAACTAAGCTGCGGTAATAAATTAGCTTAATTTAATTACCATGGTTTGCTACCACATCAGCATTCCAAATTTTGGGGCATTCAGTTTTTGCACAAAATATAAATGCTGTTTTACAACTTTTCCCTTCAAAACTAAGATATTTTTAATAGCTTTGATTCAATATTTTGTAACAGTATGAAAGTGCTTGATGGAAGGACAGCATATAATGTTTTTTTAAAACAATATGTTTATTTTAATGATGCATAATTCATTTCTTTCCATTACTCTCGTGATGAAGGGGCGCTGAAAACATTCTTAACTTTTGGGTAAAAAACACTGTTAATACTTAAACAGCCTGTTTCTGAACACTGATAATCATTTAAAAACAGTCTTCAAAACATTTGACCGGCCCTGTTCACAAGCAGACCTCTTGTTAGCGGCTTTTTAACGATTCCACATTAATTTATTAAGAACAAACACAAGACCACTGGAATGCAAAGTAGGCATGAAGAATTAATTTGGAAAATAATGGTGATGCAAATTAGGGCAGATGTCTACTCCAAAATTAAATCGAATTTTGTTACTCTTATGACCTTGCAGCATAAAAAGTAAAAAACAAGAAAACAGTGTACTGTGTCATTATGATGGTTAGACAAATACAATTTGATATTTGTTTCGACAGATTTATTTATTTTTTTTCAATTTTTTAACCTGATATTTTACAAGCACATCCATGTCAGATAATCCCCAAGCAATCATGTACTTTTGGAAATATATAAACAGTACAAACCGATATCAGTCTATCTTCAAGATGGTGTCTTATTTGTATGAAGACCACACATTCAACTTGTGCCTTCTGACTCATGCTCGGGTAAATGCATGTTGAAGGATTATGTACTGCTCTTCATTTTAGTAGCAAATGTCAAGAGGTTAGTGACTCATATAGTCACTGAATAAATCATCATGATACACTGTAACTCTCCCCTGAGGTCTTTGCGGAAGCATTAACTGTTAATCACCGTCAACTTAAAAACCCCAATAGGAAAATCAAACTGTCAGATTGGTAGTATTAGAACACAATCTATATTGAAGTTTTCCCCAAGAAACTAACCATTTTACAGCCATAAAGGTCACAATGTGCTTCAGTGGACACTGTTAAAATCTTGCAGTATAACTTCCATTAAGACCTTTATCTTTGATCTGACGGTAAAAAACTTATTGAGAATACTGACCACTGCACTTCTCTGGAAGTTCTACTGAATAGTAAAACTCTTCATTTCAAATACATTCAGTCAGATAAGCTAGATGGTCTGAAATACAAACCAACAACAGAAAGATTTTAGAATCCTTTGTCAGTTTTAAAACTTGCTTTCATTTGCCCTATTCTGCCATTTACTGTGGGTCACAGTGACAAAAAAAACTTTAAATAGGAGATACCTTTCCTGCAGATTCACCTTCCTAGGTTAATGCCATGTAAATGTTATTTGTTGTACACTGAAAAAAATCACACACACACACCTACACACACACACACACACACACATCTGTGTAATTATAATGAGTGAAATAACAGAATTAATGAGAAATTGTGGATGAAAGGGGCAAACTATTTGGCAAATGTTCTACGAAAGGCATCCACATTAAGCATTACATGATTGTGCAAACATGTAGCAATTATTGAGATTTTAAAACAATTACCCTCATTGTTCTGAACACAGAGTTTGACTTTCAGGATAATGATTTATTTGTCACTGCTTGTGGGTATTTGTTCTTACCAGCCAATTAGTCAGCAACTGAAACACTCTGTATGTTTATCTTGATAAAAGTACTATACAAAATCTAGAAGGGCATGAATATTAAAAGCACACCAGATGTTAGGCCTGCTGCACCTTTCACATACTTGGTTAAATGAGTTTGCATTTCATCCACAATTCTTTTATAAATGCATGTTTCTGTCAGTGAAACACCTGGTCCTATTAGTGTAGCGCACCAATCAACAATCTGCCATCTGCATCACTGATGCCAGCCCCTCAGTGGGTTACTATTCCCACTACGACATCTCTTGGAATCAGTGATAGATGGAAGAAAGAAAGCTGATGACGAAGTATGTAATGAAAATGACAGGGAGAGGCGAAAAAAAAAAAAAATCCCCTGTGGTGAGATCCCTTGAGAATAAGTCTGTGAGCGCCAGAAAGCGGGAGGCTTCAGGGGGACCGTGTACAGTAAATCTTTCCTTTTGGTAATTTTCTTAAACCACCTGTCTGCATCTGTAACATTGTGCAGAACTTTGGTGGATATTAATTCTGCTGCAAAAAGAAAAAAACACAATGGAAATCTAACTCTGGGTGCAAAGAAATCTTTAAACTTTAAGACTTAAAATGTTTATCACTGGGTAAACTGAGCGATACTGAATAAAAGTGATACAGAGAGAGGAGTTTTGAGGAACCTCCACATGTGATCTTTGTGTATCTTTTTGTGTGGTTGGAAATCCAAATGGAGAGAGGAAGAACGCAGACAAAAGAGGAAGACTCCTTTTAATGATAAGTAGAACTCCAGGGATTAGGCTTTGAGAGGTGACAGCAACAGATGATCTGACAAAGAAGTGATTAAACCACGGAGTATTATTGCAGAATGCTATGCTGCGGAGTAAAGGCACAGATAAGCAACAGCTATGGGAGAATACAAAAAACCAAGGCACTAACAGTACTGAGTAACCACAGGGGAACACAACAAACCAAAACACTAGAATATGTAGAAAGACAAACATGGGAAAAACACTAAAAAAAAAAATAGACCAAGATTACTTAACTCCAACAGAGAGGGGACCACTGCGGATATTATTTAAAATCAACTTTTTGGACCTTTTTGTAATGTTATAAATGTTATTCCCTCATCAAATACATACCCAGAGTGTTGCTTTGACTCATTCGTGCATGTTTTAGGAATCCTTGAATATCCTGTGACAGTCACTTGGGGGTGCCTGCAATTTGTAAAGTATGCTTAGTGTAAAAATGTTGTTACTGTAATATCAGTTCAGTTTAGGGGATTAGGTTAGATGTCAATCATCAATGATTTATTTTATATTTATATTTAATATGTAGTGCATAAATATGATCTTCCCCACAATGCATGTGGGCTTTCAGGGACCAAACAGTACAATAATGCTGTTAAAAATAGTGCAACATCATCTAAGTTCATAAAAAAGACGAAGGACCAAGAATAGAGCCCCCCCCCCAAAAAAATAATACAATAAGAATTCAGTTCAGGCCACAGCGTAAAAACGCCCTGCAGCAATGGAGCGGTCTTAGCCTTTGATCACTGCAAAGGTTAGAAAAAACCCTGTGGTATGAGTGGAAACGCAGGTCCAGCAGGAACCAGAAGACATGCACCAACTCATAAAATAGTACTAATTAGAGCCTCGTGACCTTTCCCTTTAAATGATGCAATAGACAACAGTTACACAAAGGCTCTACGTTACAGAGATCTAAAAAACAGGTGGGCAGCTATTTCAGGGTGTGAACAATGAATATTACCAGGAAGTTTCTATGACAACTTGAAAAGTCAAAGGACCCAGCATGCTGTCAGGCTCTACAGAAACTTTGGCACAATCTTTAATTGCTGTATTAGTTTCAGACCTGGACAACCAGAAATGTTTATGGCTCTACTAATGGACACGTGGAGATATGACAACTCTGCAACTACTGCAGAGTGGCAATGTTGGATTGTGGGTAAAAAAAAAAAAATGTTGGTAGCCCATTGTCAAAACCATCACAGTAATTTCCAATTGCAGAAGATTATTATCTACAAACAATAATCTGTTACAAGAAATGTTGGGAGAAATATGATAAATGCATAGGAACTAGGATTTATTTCCATGTCAATTGTGTGACAAAATAGGAATTTATTTTAGTAAATAGTGAACCAAACAACAAACATTTATCAAACATGTCTGACAGTGAATTAACATCTAAACTTTTAAAATATGACTATCAGCATTGCACATCAGGTCTGTGAAATGTTTGAAATGTTTGTATAATTTCAAAGAGGACGATTGAAATAGCATCTGTAGTACTTGAAGCACAGTCCCAACTGTAACTTATCATTCCTTTTGGGAACCCCCAAAAAAGAAAGACTAACAAGAAAAACTATGAGGATGGGCAAAAGAACCGGAAGAAAAATTCAAGTGAGGGGCAAATTACAGACACAAGAGAGGAGAATGAACCAGTAGAAGAAAAAAACTGGGACACAGAGAAACAAGCAGAAATATTACAGGAATCACAGGTGAAGGTACAAGACAAAACAAGAAAACAAAAGAAGGCCCAAAAACGAGAGTGGACAGAAAGCATAGCAGAAAGCAGAAAATGTAAGTACAAGATGCTGAAAGAGAACTTTTACAAATGACATTTTCAATACACATTAATACACCAAATAGCTGAATGCAAACATAAAATGTATTAACTGAAAGTTCCAATACTTTACCTAGTTTTGAATTACTTGACATTGATTTGGAGTTCTCTCCTACGCATACACATTCTGAATCTTATAGAAAATTGCTATTAATACTTTGCCCTTAATTAGAATCTTTTTTTTTTTCATTTCAGACCTTTTTGTAAACTTGTTTGTGAAAACAAGAAATATAAGCAGTTGCACAAAGCTTATCATTCAGTGGTTTGCTTTCTTTGTCTGTGGTAAATGATGATGATCAGATGTGACTAAATTACCCTCATGACCGACACCCCTCGAATGAACTGGCAATCAGGGTAACTGAGGAAGACAGGAATCACCATACATTGACTTGTGCCTCCTCAGAAAGGCATCGAAAAAGAGGAAGCTGGTATTGTCTCAAACCATGTTGTCAATGTAAGACTGACTCAGAGCACAATTATGTGACGCCTGCAGAAAGTAATTACTGTAACACAGCAACTAGGAACCCTTGTTGTTTGGTAAACACCAGAACCAAATCTACACCCAATTAACTGGCATCTTGTGTGAATATAATAAATAAAAGTGTGCACAGTTTTCAGTGTGTGGTACAGTTTTAGCGTACTGTTTCAATTTAACATTTACATTTGACCTTTTCTGAGATAAATATGCCATCAATCATAACAAGTCATGCAGGGATAGTTAGATATTTACTGTTCAAGTCTTTGTCCTCCTTCCTGGGAAAGATTACATTCTCCAAGGTCTGCAACAGAGTATTCCAGATGGGTTTTTTTTTTCAGTCTGTTGTTTAAAAGCCCCATCAAAAACAGAGAATAACGTTCTTGTGAAATGTTACTTTGGGAAACCATAATTTTTAAAATAACATATCGCAACTGTTTTTATAATAGATTCTAAAAATTTCAACATTTTTTTTTTTTTTTTTTTGCTGTCTTAATGTGTTATTTGCTATTTCTTTTTGTTTTATTTTAGTGGAAAAAGAACAAAAAAAACAATATTTCAATATTTTCCAAAGAACCATTCTCAACCTCCTGCGTAGTTAAACTGATCAGAGAACATTTTAAACATGTTTTTCGTTTTTCGTGCGGTGGTTTTACCGGCATGCCTTTGTGCTATTTTCTGCCAGTACAAAGCATGTCTAACATGCTTGCAGGGTATGAATGAGTTTGGCCTCTGAAGACCTCTTGCACACAGCTGTTAGTTCTCCTAAAGTGCAAAACTAAAATCTTTGGTGAGGCAGTTCTTAGCTTTTGTGCCCTGGGCTGCTGAAGGAATCCAACAGACCTGAGAGCAGCTGGAAACACTGAAAAACCCACAGAGCTGGATTCTACAATAGCATCTTCAGCAGGGCTTCTATTTATGATTTACAGATTGTTTTCAACCAGTCTTAACTTATGTCATTGTTTTGGTGTTGTAGCTTTTTATGTTAGTATTATTTTTCAAATGTTTTATATAGATTAATTATCTTGCAGTTTGATAAACAGAGGTACAATATGAAGTACATGTACTTATATTGTAATGGAGTCAGCTACAGAATTGCGTTTTTGCAGGTAATAGCATCTATTCAGCAT
Organism: Poecilia mexicana; assembly: GCF_051168715.1. NCBI lineage: Eukaryota > Metazoa > Chordata > Actinopteri > Cyprinodontiformes > Poeciliidae > Poecilia > Poecilia mexicana. The sequence continues at coordinate 45,763,168 of NW_028263371.1, read as the reverse complement.
GAATCCATCTTTAGAAAGTTTAGACCCCGCAAGTGCTGCTTAAACATAAATGTAAAATGATTTTAAGTGTTTTTTTGTTTGTTTGTTTTTTTTTGTTTTTTTACTTGGGTAGCTCATGATTGAACAACAGTTCTAGAAATGTCAGTGAAATGCAGATAGATACTCTTATGTTTCCTGTACATTTCTTGGCATCTTAATTTGCTATATTTCAGATTGGCTGAAGCTGTGATCTAAAAACAACTAATTCTCTAATAGACACCAATGACTATTTATATGAAAAATGAAAGTAGGAGCAATTTCGATGTGTGAAATACATACTAAGAACATGTGAACTATTTCCAGTCAGTCGGTGTTTGAAATGCAAGTGAAACAGTGTATTTGGTGTGTTTCTTTTGATAGATATGCTTCATGTTATGTTCTCAGTGCATGTTTCACACAAAAAGATCGATAATGGTGAAGACCTTCAACAATAATTCCCTATGTAATTAATCATCAGCATACCTGTAGGTAAGACAAACACGGCAACTATTTTAAGGTTCATTTGAATAATCTGATATGACATTTCTGAGAAAGGAAGTTATTTTAATATTTCAAAAATCTTGGACCCTTTCCAGCTAGATGTTTGCTCAGGTATGACTAATATGAATGTAAACTAAATGAAGAGTTCTTCACTGCAAGTTTGATATTAACCGGCATGATATTTTATTTCAAATTTCTGGACTGCCCCTTTAAGAGCATGAAAATATTGCATGAGACGAAGGTGATGACTACCCCTTGTAGGTTGATGGAATAATTATGGTACGATACCATTCATGATGAGCACTACTTTTGTTGGCATTCAATAAAGATATTCCATTCATTCACCCTCATGAATCAGTCCTATACTAAAGCCTTAAAACTTGGAATATTGCATTTTATTCACATACCGCAGTGTCCCTTCAGGCCCTCTCTCCACTTCAGTGCTATTTGCATGTCTAAACCAGCAGAGTCATTAAAAGGCAACCAACCACAGCGGCAGAGTCTCCATGCTGAGTGCCTTCCTGAAGCTGCTGAAGCATCGTCAGCCTTGGGAGAAAGAGAATCAGAGAGCCTCTACAGGTCCCCTCTGGGAAGAGAAAAGAGCTCTTATTCTAACTCGGTGGAAAATGCCAGCACCCACAGGGGCACTGTTACACACAGCTGGGATAATAAGCATCACAGGGAGACCCACAATCCACCAGCAAACTGAAACCAGCACATGCATTTTCTCCCTAATCCACCATTGCCACAGAGCTATCTCATCCCCAAAAGCCAATGAATCTCCTCGTCCTTGCCATAGTAGGACTATTTTAGTGTCTGAATCAGTGCGGTGTGTAATATAGGATGTGGTTTATAGGACTACGGGGGTAAAGAGGATGAGTGAAACAATGAGGATGCACTCTCAGACTCAACCTGAAAGCCTCATAGCGTGCAATTCACACAGCATGCAGTACCCAAATAACTGGGGATCTCAAATCTAATTAGTTTTAAACATTCCTGAACCACTTTGGACACAACATAATTCAGCTGCAGCTTCTTATTCAAATCTTACTGCCAGTTATTTAATAATACTATTATTATGCATACTTTAGGTATGTGAGAGAGGTGGGGAAGCTGATATGTGAGCTAATATTTTCATGATAATACGGTGACTACACTGATTTACGACTCGAGTTCCGGAAGACCCTTTTTGAGCTAATGCGTGGATCAGAGAAAGATGTGGATTTGTATTGTTATTCAGTTTAATCGTCTGGGGATTGCAGGAGCTCTATCCATGGATTACATTTTTAAAAGTCCAATTTCACTCCTATCATCAGTTTTGAGCCATTAAACATAAAACCCACTGAATTGTTACATGTCAAATTCATTAAATTTTTAAGGATTACATTTCCAACTGAGACCTTAATCAAAAAAAAGCCTCGACGTTCTCATGCACAACTCTTATTTCTTCGCAAAGGGGAAAATACAGATGCTAGGCGCAACAGCCTTGATTTATCTTAGGTTTTCTCCCCTGCTGCTAGTTCCTACTTGTGTGTTTTCCGCTCTCACACTTTCTCGCTCAGCTTCCTCCCTCCCATGTATTCAGCTTAATAAGTTAGCATGAATGGCCACATCCAAATATAATGCCTGGGACCTGCTGGCGGGCTTTAAATGTGGCCCTAATGGCTAAACCATTATACTGCTCGGTACATACTCAGAGTGTACTGAATGTGTTGCTTTGGGAGAACTGAGATGGTGGCAGGCAGGAGGTGGCAGTAGGGGGGTGGGGGGTGGCGGGGAGAGTAAAGAGCTGCCTTTCCATTAGCTGATTGAATTGGAACCTATTCTTGTTTGCTGGCACTTGTTTGCTTCACATTAAATAAGCCCAAGATGTAAACAACTCTGTAATGCCGCTCAAGAAAATCTCACAGGAAAGCCATGTCACACCAGCAAGACTTTCGCCTTCTCAGCCAGCAGTTACAACACAGGGTGTGTGCTGGTAGAAGTGGCTGCCTTAGTACATTTCTCGGTTCTGCTGATGCTTTGTATTAGCCACTCCATGTTTTGCGTGAGCCAGAGTGAAGGCCTAATGGACCATGGCGTGCTGAAGTGGCTGGCCAGGCTGTCTCAGACAACACATCTCACATTAGGATCCAACATTTACCCAAGTGCAATGTCAGATTTAATAAATGATATATATATACACACACTTGTGGTGGCTCTATTGCAAAAGGGCGGTGAGAGGAAAGAAGATGACAGGCTTCCCAAGCCATAAGTGTTCCCTCTTTTTTTTTTTTTTTTTAGAACCAGGTCAACACACAAGATGTCTCTGTACAGAGAATACAGGAGGGAAGAGGTATTGCTCTGCATAGTTAAGGACATGGTGTATTACATACTGCATAGTATATTGTTGCATTCTGGATAATAGTGGATGCCTTTGACATTGTTAAAGAACAAAAAAAAATATTATTTGGTGTTGCTTGCACTTTTTTTTTAACTTATGTTCAGACCCATATAGCTCTAGCATGACTCCAAATTCCAACCTCTATTCCAAAAAAAAAAAAAAAAAAAAAAGTCTGAATTAGAAAAAGGCTAAATATAGTCAGGGATATACTGTCTTCACACACATTTAGTGAAGGCAAATATAAATTGATTCTAAAAAAAAATTATCAGAAGATAGAATCAAAAGAATCATATTAAACATTGCCTTCCCCTTTCCTGCTTTTGGAATAAGGGAAACGTTAATTGTGCCCCTCAAATGGTCCTTGCGCGTTTGCCTGTTAAACGGTTCTGCTGTCACAGTTCTTATCCACTTTGCCCTTGTTACCTTGAGTTTGACAAGTTCCCACCTGCCACAGGTTTTTTTTTTATTTTATTTTATTTTTTTTTGCGATCGCAGCTTTGCCGTTATCTGCATTTCAAAGACCTGCCAACATTTTAGAGATAACTAACCTCGCACAATCCCTGTCAATGGATCCGCCCGCGCCGTCTCACACCCTGAGTGACTGAGTGCAGCGCCCAGAAGCTGTTACTTGATCTAATCATTGCAATCGTAGACAGTATATATTATGAATCATTTTCAAGCCTTTTGCTTCCCTATCATTAGGAAATATTATGGAGAGCTTCACTGACAGAAGTTGGCTATTTCAACACTCTTTAGAAAGAGTTTTATTTGGATGTTGCGTATTGCCAAGCCTGAAGCTAATGAGGCATGCACTTAAGTAATATTAACAGGGGGTAGACTGGCTTTCTGCAGCTCAGACTCAAATACAGATGAGAAGAAAGTTACTTAAACACAAGAAGTACTACATATTTAAGACATCCAACTGATTTGCCTCTGTCCAAACTAGAATTTAAGATTTCCTGTCATTTTCATTTGGTCTTTCTGATTATTATTTACTCTGTGACAATTGAATGTAACAATGTCTTCTCGTTGATCTCCGTTCACATTTCGTCATGTTGCAAACACGCGGTTCAATGTATTTAATTGGAAAGAAAAGTAGTGAGCACAAATCAAGATCGGATAATCGCAATCTGCATTTTGGACTGAACATATATGCACCATTACGGCCAGATGGATCTTTTAGGTTACATCTCTACCAGCTTTGCACATCAACAGATGTGATTCTTTGCCCAGTCTTCTTCGCAAAATAGATCAGGCTAATTTATTTTATTTTATGTTATTTTTTATGTGGACATCAGTTTTTAAATCATGCTTTTCTTCTTGCTGGTCTTTCATAAAGGTCAGGTTCTTCGAATGGTCTAATAGTTGTTCTTAATAGATTTTCCCATCTTAGCTGCTGTTGATCTGAGCAAATGTTTCATTGGGCTTCTTGTCTTCTTCTCTGATTAATAGAAATAAACTTCTTTAGACAATTTGGTCTACAGAATATTTTTTGTTTGTTTAGCAGTATGGAAATAAGAGCGTTAACCCATATGTTCCCTTCTGTTTTCCTTTTTGTCTTTTTTTGTAATTTTCTTTCTACTTTCGACTTTCTATACTCTTCTGTGTTTAAAATCCAAGTAAAACTGATACAGTGTTAAAGTTTGAGGTTGTAACGTGACTAAAAGGTGAAAAGTTCAAAAGGTGTGAAAACTTTAGTTGGGCACGGTATGAAGTCAGAATACTTTCTGCTGTGCAGGTTTCCCCTCCTGTGAGGCGTTTTGGGCCACATATTTGGAGTAGTTAAATATTCATGATTTCTCATAGGAATATTTAATTAACTGATGGTGCTCTGGGCTCTCTCTCTCTCTCTCTCTCTCTCTCTCAGTGATGTGTTTGGGCTGAACGCAGTTAGGCAGTGGCCCCTATGGGTTAGCTCCTGTAAAACAAAGCCCACATTGCCGCAGAATCTTACTGTATTTTTTCTTCTTTTGCTGTGGGGGCAGAGAAAGTCTGACTCCCCTCTGTGTGATGCACGGCAGAATACAAATAGGTCGCCGTGAAAATGTGCTGCAAATTATGGGTGACTCAGGGGAACATGCTGCAGGTCATGTGTGAAGACAGGAGCAGAGATGCACACAAGTGCGTGTACGAAGACATAAGTGTAGTTAGTACCTCATTATGAGACAAGCATGCACCGAGGCGCACCAGTTCACAGAAGCAATAGTGAACTAACACGCATCCGCAAACTGTAGTTTATACCTGCTCAATCTACCGGTTGAAATCTGACTTTTATTATTATTATTATTATTATTATTATTATTATTATCTGACTTTTTTTGTCCTTGTGTTTTGCAAGGCGATCCCCCAGAAACGTAGTGGTAGTTTTTTTCTGTGGTTGTGAGATGTGAGTGTTGTGACTGTGGGTGACACAGGAGGTGGACGGAGCGGAGCTGGGGGGCGCTCTGTTCTGCTCAGAGCAGGACGCAGGAGACGGTCGCTCTCCAAGGTTCTGAAAGTCGGGAGCGCTCCCTCCTCAGTCTCGCCTACTGGCGATTAATGCAAACCTCAACTGCAAAATCCTCTAATGACTGCCTTCATCCAGAAGTGCTTTGCTTCCCCCCACCCCCCTTTTTTTTTTTGCATAATCTTTCGTCTAAGTCATAGTGGATTTTTGTTTTACAATGCAACCGCTGGATGTACGCTCGCATATATGCGCAACAAGACCGACAGCCGCTGACCAACCTGCACCATTTGGATATACTGACTATACTCTGGATTCTCAAGGAACGCTATAAGGAGGATTTTAAGCAGTTTTCTCTTTCCCTTTCTTATCATTATTTTTTTGTAGCTCTGTGCGTCTGTGCCGCATGCTATTGGACGTGAACTGCGATATTGTCTCAGAAAGGTGAGTCGGATGAGGGTAATGATGACACAGACCTACTTTTTCGTGAATGTCACCGTCTTTGCATTTGGAAAGAGCGAAGGACAAAAAAGGCTGATCACTACTTGCTTTTAAACCCATAATCCACGAGGAAGGAGGGGAACAATAGTGTTTCGGGGAGCCTTGTGAATCTAATGCGTGGATGAGAGTGAAGTTTCCAATGGGCAAGGCGACTATCTGAGATCTGTTCCAGCAATCCGTGCTCTGGATTTTCTTGGCTTCACACAAAGAGGATATCAAGATTATTATTATTATTTTTATTTTAACCACGGTGAGTTTGCCTTATCGTTTAAAGTGCGCCACTGGTGTCCCTGAAATCCATCTGGCATTGTAAAATACGGAGCTCTAAATGCACAGGGATAGTTTTACTGCTTCTTTATTAAAAAATAAAAAAAAAAATAAAGAGGGTGGTGGGTTTTTAAAATGTATGGCTGCATGCTCAGCAGTGCTGATTTGGTTTACTATTAAAGCTAACACGAGCAAATACATTTTAAATGTGACAAACGGAACTACCTGTTGTTTATGGTCCTTTATATAAAGTTCTCCATTTTTTTTTTTACCTCAAATTGGTCGACCTTTTCAGAATCTGGAAAATAAAACACTCCACCCACTTCAGTAATGAATATCACAAGCCCTTTCCTCTGTTGTTCTGTTGCTGCTCTTGGTCCTACATCTGCTGCTGCACTATAACAAACCTGTTGAACAGTATACGCTGCCAGACAACCGAAACGAAAACTGCTTTTCATCTTGTAAAATAATATCTTTGATAAAACTTGTTGCAAGAAAAAAAAAGTACATCGCAAGGTGAGACAGGGTTGTGAGAATGCGCAAAACAGCAGCAGTGAAATCACCACCCCATGCCATGATTATTATCTGTGTATTTATTTATTTAATTTCTTTGTTATTCCACTGCAGAACATCTCTTTCGGATACACGATGACAGCAGCGATAACGATGATGGCAATGATAAAGACCTGGTCGGATCCGGAGAGAATACCCGGAGTTTAGAGATGTCATCCACGCAGTCGTGTTGAATGTGGATGTTAACGCCGCGGGGAAGGATGGGCCCTCTCCTCTCGGCCGCCTCCGTCCTCCTCCTGTTTCCCCTCCTGGTCCTGAGCGTCGCGTCTCCGGCCACGGTTGGCAACCCCGAGGATTACGTCGCCGACGAGGCAGAGCGGACCGCCGCGGATAACATCGTCTTTGACGACTACAGAGGGAAGGGGTGCGTGGACGACAGCGGGTTCGTGTACAAGCTCGGGGAGCGTTTCTATCCGGGACACTCAAACTGCCCGTGCGTGTGCACGGAGGACGGGCCCGTGTGCGACCAGCCCGAGTGCCCGAAACTGCACCCGAAGTGCACGAAAGTAGAGCACAATGGATGCTGCCCCGAGTGCAAGGAGGTTAAAAACTTTTGCGAGTACCGAGGGAAAACGTATAAAATCCTGGAAGAATTCAAGGTAGGCCATTGTTGTTTGAGTTTGCGTGTCCTTGCACACACCCACAAGGTAAACTGTTGCAATTCCAAGCACAGAACCTGGATGCATTTTGTTTGCGTTGATTTAAATAACTTATGCGAAGCAGATACACGCATCTGGCATAACATTGTGGCCACCTGTCTCCAACTCTGACTCACTGAGGCATGAACTCTAATGACCCCTGGAAGATTTATTATGATACATGACACCGAGATATTAACAGCAGATGTTTTAAGTCTGGTAAGCTGAGAGGCAGAGGCTTCATGGCTTGATCTTGTTTGACCAGGACATCCTTCAGTTGCTCCGTGGGATTAGAGTCTTGGGAATTCAGAGAACTTGTTGCCTTTGAGGCACATTATCCAGACCACCACATAAAACTGTTTCTATTGAAGGGTGCAGGCCTCCAACAAAGCTCTTTATGCAATAATGTAGGCTAGGGATTTTCAATCTTTCCCATCCAAAGAGGAATTTCCACCCATGATCCAGTTAAATAAAAATTGCCTAGAGCTGCCAAAGTTGCACGACTCTTTAGAAAAATAACTTGTCATTTTTTATAAAAATCCACAATAGAACATTTTATTTCCATTTTTAGGTTTTAAAATAAAATAAGAATAAATAAATAAATAAAAAGAGGATGAAAACATTTTCTTCTATGGTATATTTTTGGAGACCTGGTGACAAGGAAAAAAATGTAAACAAATTTCTTGCAGTATTAGTCTCATTCTGTTGTGGAAATTCTTTACAAATGTGTCATGACAGCGCAAGGAAAAACCAAAACCGGCATTATAGCTATCACTATATTTAAAGATATTGTTTAGTTTTTGCCATTTCGTGCACTCTTGCACCAACAAAGACGTTCCCCGCTTTGTCTAAGCTGAAATGTTCACCCACATAGATCTATCACCCTCATTATTCTCCACTGGACATGACACAAGATGAATGATGACCAACAGTTGACCCAACACTTTCAATTAAATTTTAATAAAAAGTTTAGGTAGAATAATTGGTTAGTGATGTTACAATTTCTCATTCTATATTATATTTACAAATTATATATGCTAAGTATAATGGCTGATACTCAATAACCCCCAAAATTAAATTTCTTTTAATTCTGTATTTCACATTAAAAGTAAAGAGCGATTCTGTCTCCCAACACCCACAGACATAATTATAGCATTTAGAGGGCAGAGAGTCAAATTGCTTTCTGAACATGCGCTACAGTGTTTAAGATCTGATCTATACAGTATCATCTGATAGGTTTACTCACTGGTGGAGCTAAACTTAAATATAAATACCTCTAATGATGGTTGTGGTTATTCGGATTGAATCAGTTTTACTGGAAACAATACAAATAGCCCTTCCTGGACCAGCATATCCATAATAAACTGATAAACTATTTCTAACACAAACAGATAACACTTGTCATTAATTTTATATCAGCTGGCGTGTTCTTAAGTTCCACATGCCAGTAAGGGAATATTCTTAGCGTGTATTCATTTTTAATGTTTCCGTCTTACAAGTTGTTCACAGAAGCCACCCATGTGAATACGCAGACCTATTCAATAAATGACCCCAGAGAAGGTTAGCCATTTAAATTAGATGCATTTGTTTAGATGAGCCTTTATGTACTGTAACTGTATCATCAAACTTTATCTTTGGCCGAGGACACCAACAAGGCTGCCACCACCCAGTGTGATTCCACCCCTATCAACCGCACACTGGACCATCGCTGCCACACCGACAGATCCTAAAACAGAATCTTCATGCGCTGTTGCGTGGACACTGAGTCATCGCTCTTGCAGCAGGTCTCTGCCCATCACGCCAGCGTCTCTGCAGTTGTTATGGAGCATGACAGCACGGTCTGATTAAAAATGACACCAGGGGTATGACAACTACAGTCTGTGTTTAAACTGTTGCTGCCCATGAGGAGACCTCCTAGTTTCAGCTCCCCGCAAGTGCATCCAGGCTGGGAGTGACTGAAATAAGATATGACACAACATGGCCCAAACAACAAGCTCCATAGCTAATCGCAGATTTTAGTCATGTCTGAGCAAACAAATCAGTGCTCAGAGATAAGATTAGTGTATCTATCCCAGTTCACTCAGCCAAATACAGCAAGCAAACAATGGGAATAAAACTTCCCCTCCGCCCCCAAATATTGTTGTAATCTGAATTTATATCATGTAATTAAGATGATTGATGACTGTTTTTCCTCAAAATTGTCTCGTTAAGTTTCCACACACTTTAACTTTAAGATCGCACGGTTATGACAAGTACAACATCATGTACATTTTCAAATGATTGCTTAAGTGGATAGATATGAATAGACATCATTTCCACAGATAATTGAATGTGGTGTAAAGTTTTTATACTATAAGTCAGATTAGAAGAATGCTTTTCAACATTATGTTGTTGGCTGTCAACTCAAACAATATGTACCCTTTGTCTACGTCTCTAAAGAGCTCAGAGTAAAGTGGGGAAGCAGCTCTTATTATCCTCTGAATGAAACTAAAGCTAAGTGAGTGCTTGTAGCTTGGATATATTATTGAAGAGCATCTAACAGCTAGTGCTACTTGGGCAATGTGTTCTCTTGTTCACGTAAAACAGGGTCACAAGTTCCAGCAAAGCGGATTTGTGAATATTTTATGAATGTTTTCAACTCTAAACAATGTTAAAAAAAACAACAACAAAAAAACAAACACAAACAAAAAAGATATAGGGGAAAGAGATTAAAATTGTGTACATATACCCTTCTTTATTTTATCATTAATCTGGAATAATTATTCATTTTCTTACATGTGTGAATGAACACACATAGTTGATCTTTACTCATAGTCTGTGTGATATTTTAATGGTAAAAGTAGCTGCAAATAAATAGGAAAGTTTTCATCCATTTCCCATGTCTGCCTGAAGAATCATATTCTATTCCTCAACACAGACTGAAGTATGATGGTTAGCTACAAGAAATTGCTCTTTTTGATCTATTTTTTGTTGTATCTTGACCTTTCCAAAACAATTTTGTTGCTGCCTTTTTTGGTGGTGGAACAAAGTACTTTTTTTTTTTTTTTTTTTTTTTTTAATGGAGCATGATGGGGCTTTTTAATTGGAAATATATCACTTTATCAATTTGTTTTCTGGTTGTAATTCATAATGGATTAGCTTTAATTTTGGTTGGTTAGGGGGAGGTCTCACTCCTGGGAGCATCACAAATCACACAGTTGCTGATTAGTGTCACATATAACATTTTGTCTGGCTTTAGCTGTTGTCACTCAACTACTGTTTAATGTTTGCTAAGCAGTTAATAAAAGACAATGTTCGTGAAGCTCATATGAGAAGTACAGCTGAATATCATCAGCCAAAAATAAGAAGCATCGCTAAATTGCTCAGTTACCTGGCTTACAGAGGAATACATCTTAAAAACCAAATAGGTCCTATTACAGAGCCACAAGGAACTCCACAAGCTATTCCTGCAGACACACTAAAACTCCTAACAGGCATGTAAGATGAAAAGCACTTTCGATCAAACCCAGACTTCCCAACCACATCCCTTAATCTGTTTCTCATAATAGAATGATTCTGTGAAACAGACTTGTGCCAAAAGCTGAGGAAGGGTCTAATAAGACCAGAACTTTGTATTTGCCAAAACCTGTCAAAAATGTCACTGGTATGTTTTTGTAGTGGAATGCATTTAGCACAAAAAACTAATCGTAAATGGTCATATAATTTTTACTCTATGAAGGCAGTAAGAAGGTAAGCAACATCCTTCTCAAAAAGCTTTGGCATAAAAAGAAATTTGGAAATATGCATAAAATTTGAAGCATTTTCAGGATTGGTTCCATGTGTTAAATAGCTTGGGAACATGCTGGTCAAAAGGGAAACACTGAAACATATTACAAGCCAACGGCCAACACTATCAACGAATCTGAAAAAAGCGTGTTAGGGAAAACACCTGAAAAGCTTGAAGAAGGCTTAACTTTTTCTACAACAGCAACCATGTCAGCATATCTCACAGGTGTAAAATTGTACCAGGAATAAGTAGTCAGTTCCTTACTAGAAGAACAAGATAGCTTTGGGGGGAAAAAATGGCATTCATTTCTCTAATCTTTGCAACAAAAAAATCAAATAAATTTGTTGCCGTATGATTCAGAGTAAACAGAAATGGATACAGAAACATGAGGCACAATAGCGGTGATTTCGTCAAACAACACTTTAGGATTTCTTTTGTTTTTTGATATGGATCTAGAACATGTTTCGATCTGGCCTTTTACCTTTTTCTGTAATATACCGCTTGTTTTAATAGATGCCACTTGATTTAGAATGGATGAGCATTTTCTGTTGAAGCACTGGATAATAGTGTTTACATCATTTCCATCGGAAAGCTGAGAATTGTCAAACATGACAAAGAACCTTTCAGAAGAGTTCTCAGTTATTATGAAACCCTGGGTTTTTAATTTCAAGAGTATTTACTTAAAGTTAAGGTCAACAAAGAAACAATTATAATCTCTCAATTGTACATCCTACACAGATATATTGGTAATGTTAAGGCTCCAAACAAAGGAGACGGTCCAGGCCATGACCTTTATTATATGGGTTGGCCCAGAAACATGTCAGAAAAAAATCAAAAGAATCAAAGATAGATTCAAATTTCAGCTACTGATGAGGCAACACCAGTATACATGTTGAAGTCCCCATGAATTTTAATACTCTCCAACTTAATCATACAAGACAACAAATCTGTAAAATTTTTAAAAGCACAGCGGCAGGGCCAGGAGAAGGATAAAATGAGATACAATAAAACGTGTTAGTAATCGCTTGCAAGTTGAATCAGACTAGAAGAGCCAAGGACGAGGGCTGTCGTAGTTTCCCAGAGTAACCAGCAGCAAAAACCAGGGATGCCTCCAGTCTAACAAGGGAATCTCTGATGAGGAGGCTCACCTCATCTGTACCTGGATGCCAGCCCTACACCCTTATACGCTCTCTTTTACTTTTTTACTCTTAGGAATACTGCAGGCATATTTCACGAGTAATAAGAAGTATTCAGGTGAGGAGGACAAGAAGACTAATGGGTGATGGAAATGTTTCCTTATAACTCTAATCATCAAAACGTCACTCCACAGACTTTTTGATGTGGAGGAGAGAATGGTCATAAACATCAACAGTAGATATAGTTGAAGGTTAGGGCTGACATAATAGCATGGAATACAAAAACAATTAATTACAATCGTCCCAATCGCAGTCAGGCAATGGTAACCAAAGTGTCCAAAGAAAAGAGATTGACTAACTGATAAACTTACTGTATTTCAACTTTGTGAGCTAATTGCAAAGCCTTTTACCCACACCCAAATTGTTCAACAATACAGTCAATGTTCTTGCAACACTAAGTCATAACTACCAAACAAGCAAATGAGGATGATTTTTTTTGTTGTTCAAACCTGAATGAGTAAATAGTTATCACAAGTGCATGGATGCATTGCTAAGAAATACTTCTTGAATTAGCCAAGCTCACCAGAAGCACAAAAGAATCTGGATTATTTTGCAAAAATTGAAGCTTTCAGAGTCTGAACACAAAAACAAGGATTTGACTAAATCTTTGTTGTGTCTGAGAGTGGATATAAAATTAACATTAAAAAAACCCAACAGAAAAACACATGCATCATAAAGAATAAGAAAGAGCAAAGAACAAGAATATCACCGATAATCACGGAAAGTAGAATAGATAAACATAAGATATAAAGGATAAATAGGCCAAAATTGATCTCTGTTGATCAACGTTGCACTATATCTGTCGCACAAACCACATGCAGAACATTTCATAACATATTTGACTTCATTTCAGTCAAAGATGAAATCAGGCCAAAGCTAGAAACCCTCTGGAAGATGCTGAAACATTTTCCATTAATTAAATTTTCTTTGCATTACATGGCACTGAAACAAACTGAAGCAGGCATGTGCGTGCACTCAAACTTCAGCTAAATAGGTCAGTAGAAAAGCATCATTATTCACAATGTTCCGACTTTTTATGAAGAGTCATGCATTTTTTTTTAAAAAAGTAGGCCAGAGTTTATTCTCTACTTCATTAACTTGTTTTAGATATTTTTTCTTAGAAAGTATTCCTTTTCTTCTCCTAGACTATTGTTGTTTCCACAACACTATCATCGACAGTTTTACTAACAATTGATGCCCATGCCCTTCAACTGTTGACGTCTTTTCCGGCTTTAATTTGAACTCGCTTTGCTAAGCAACTACTAGGTATTTCCAAAACATTTAAAATGTGTTTATCTGGTGTCATCATTCAAGCACAACAGTACAATATTGTTAGTTCCAACCAGTTCAATTGATACTTTGTATAATTTATATTTGATTACCTTTTACCTGTGGAAGCTGAAAAAAAAAGACATATATTTTGGGTAATATAGATAGCTGATTGAGCTCTCATTAGCATGCTAGCTTTGGTAAAAGGTGTGTGGCATCAACCTCTTTAAAATCAATGTGCCTAATCTGTACTGACTGGTGTGTTAGTGTGTCAAACCAAATCCAGCTCAGGCCTGCATTGAGATGCAAGGCTTCAGATTTTATAAGTACATAAGCCCCCCATTTTCATGTGAGATCAAGTCCATCAATAGAGCATTTCACCTCCATGTTAACCTTGACCAAGGGCCCACAGAATGAAAGAATCATTCGACACATTAAGGGTTAAAAACAGTTCAGTTGGCATGAGGAAAATAAAGAGCAATCATGTACAATTTTTATGGTATCATATCAAAACCTGCAGCATCTTTACCCACTTTAATAAGACTGTGTGTCTTTAGTGAGAGAATGAAAGTCTTAGAACCCCACAGTGTTAAAGGAAAGAGCATTAGTATCTACTAAGGAGACTCCTGTTTAGGGAGTATGAAAGGTTATGCATTGCCGGTCTTATTAGCCTTCCTTTATTGTAACTAGGCTGTGTTTTGCATACCATATTCAGTTTATGACATAGAGGGGTAACAAAAGAGTTTTTGAAAATCTTAAGTCAAATGTATGGTATTTGTTTTGTGTGCTGTTGGGATATTTTTATATTTATTTTATTTTTTTCACATTTTGTAAGATTGTCAAATGTGGTATAAAGGCCAGTTTGGTTCTAACACAAATGGTGCTTTTGGGGGTGAGTCTCTCCTTCGGTACTCTGAAAAGATTATAAACTACCGAATAAATCAGCCATTAGAATTCATTTGGGTCTTAGGGAATGCATGTTTAGTTTCGGTTTACTGGCTTCAGTTTTGATCAGTCTAAGTATTTTTGATTTTTTTAAAAATAGTGTAGACTGAAATAGACTGTAATATTCCTCTCTGTCTCACTCACCTGAGAGAAATTTAACATCAAATCTTGAATCACAACCATTTTCCCCACACTGGTGCTGGTTAATGGATGTTTCTTTACTTTGAGTATAGAGCAAAACAAAATTTAAGAAGGTATTACGCATACTTTTCATTATTACTTGATTCACTAGTATTCAGCTGCAAACATCAAATGTTTGCAGTTGAATACTTGGAATTTGTAATAGATTTATCAGTATGTATTATTCATAAATATTATCAAGTCTACCTCTTCAGGAAATCATTTATCGTTTATTTAACCAGTGGAGAGCTAAAGGTAACCTAATTGTTGAACAAATATCTCTATGGTTTTGTATGTAGTTTCCCTGATTAAATGTTCACTATACAAAAACAGCTTAGTTTCATGGTTGAGAATGTATAAAGTATAAAATGACTAAAAAGAAAAGGCAGGTTGCAGATCTTATGTCCTCATGTTCAACAGATTAGAGCATTCAATATTTTTTTACACTGATTTTATTTTGTGTCCCTCTTTTGGCCTACACTTTCAAAATCCACTGTACTGGGGTTAAAGATAAATATGTAGTGTAGTTATATATAAAATAAGAAACTTTTAGAAGCGTATTTGTGTACAAAGATAAAATGCTTGCCACTTCTTTCTTAGATTTTTTTTTATATTGTTTATTTCCTTTTAACTCTTCTTCCAGTTTCTTTTTAAAGTCTGTTTGGCTGTGAACACAACAGTTTGACCTCAGTCACATGAAATAAGTCTAGATTTTGCTATGATTTTTATTTTTATTTTATTGGGATGTCTTTTGAAGTTTTGCTTAAACTAGCAAAACTGGTAAAATTCAGTACAACCTGCATCGGCCTTCCTCTTTCATAAGATGTTTTACTTTTACCTGACTGAATTTGATCATTAGAAATGCAAGAACATACTAATCTTTTTGTGATGTCTTTTTGTTCTTCATAGTTGTTCTAAGAATAACAAAGCTTTACTGCGCTTATGTAGGCCTTAAAATTCAACACATACAGTTGTCAGAATACATCAAAAACAGAAGCCACACACCCACGTATGGATGTGCACACTCATCACACATGCCAGTCGTTAGTAACTCTTGTTTATCAAAAACATTTGCGAGAGTACATCCATAAAGGATGTAGCAATGATTGCTGAAATTGATTTTCCTCTCCAATTTGCCAGAGGCAACAATAGTGCCAATAAGTGCAAAACAATTTTGTCACAAAGAATGGTTTATTTATTTGAAATGTTGGCACCTGTAGTCAGAGTTCAGTGTTTTTGGGAGAAAATGTGTCATTCTACCTCTTTCCATGCGTCCGTAGACCCTGTAAAATATATTTTTAAATACAATGAAAGCAAGCTGTTTGACTGTCAAACTGTCACTCCTATTAAATGCATGAGTAAGCTTCCTGTGACTTTGCTGTCCAGCTTAAAAGTTTGACCATTGCCATTAACATTTGCCCCCAGCTGAAAGTTATTAGACCTTTTATTGCCCTGTTCCCATTTGTCTAAGTGTGGAATGGAAAGCATGACAGCCAATTCGCTCTAATACCCAGCCAATAAAAGTGGGAACAAGAGAAGTGTTTTTTTTTTTTTTTGTTTTTTTTTCACCTCAACATCTGGCAGCACGTCTAAATTTGGTGCAACTGCTCCATTTTCCTTTGTGTGTCTGGGCTTAGGCATGACTGATCCTCTTCACGGTAGACCTCATACAATAGGACTTGCTGAAAGCATCAGACGCCAGAGACTACTGACAGGGATTTTCTCCAATGTTTTATAGGCGCACAAAGTAGTGCTGATGTCGAATTCCATCTTTCATGTTCCATTGCCTATGAAGCATCTGCAGGCTTCTACCTGAGCTGTTTGACACACCAATTTCACCAGATTAACCTACAAAGAAAATGTCACCGCTTTAAGGATGTTTGATGCATGATTTTTAAAGACCACTAATGATATGAAAGAAACTACGTTTTTATTCAAAGGGAGTCGAGTCGTTTTTTTTTTTCCTTTTATAAAACACGACTAAACCTGAGGATTACTGCAGACATATCAGGATAAAAAAAATGAATAAACTCAATAATCATAGCGCCTACATCTGTGTTGAAGCAGAGGAAACCATCTTCAAAATGTCCCTTTAAGTTTGAACTGAAACTAGTAAAGCTGATCTTTTTATTAATATCAGGCTTTTCAAAATGTCCCTGGTGTCCTTAATTAGTCCAGCCAACTTATCCCATGCCATTCTCATTCTTGCTCTGACTAAACTCTTTGAGCATTTGAAATTATTTAATTCTCCTTGTAGCTGATGTAATTCAGCTAATTTTAACTTCCCTTGTCAACAATGATAAAACATGACAAGAGGACTTCATTGAGCCAAACTGTTTCGCAAGATTTCTGCGCACATTAGCATATTGTTGAGATTCATCTCCCTTCTCGTTCGTTTGTTTGTTTGACCTCCCACATGTCGAGCACAGCAGTTTTCTGCCTACACAAGAGTTTGTTCAGAAACCATGAAAAATGTTTGTGCTTAGAGGTTTGAAATATCTCTTAAAATTGAAATAAACCAGACTGTACCAGAAAAAAAAAGTAGTCCTTACAATCTTAATATGTGCTATGCAAAAATATAAAACAGTGTTTATGTTATATTACAGGTTTAACAGCACAGCAGCCATTAGGTATGTGTCTTTAGTTTTGGGATAATTGACGGTTTTTCCAGAAGCTTGGGTTTACTGTTGTTTTGATAATGTTATAATTCTAAGTCAGATCTGGCTTATAAATGCTTGTGCAGATATTGATATTTTAAGTTGTACTTAAACACTCAAATATGCAGCGGAGATCTTTTTTTTTTATTCTTCTTTGTCCAATTCAGCTGGCAGCTTATGGTTTTTCTTACATTTCAATTATGCAAATAAAGGATGTTTTTAAAGGCCTTTTTTATATCCTGTCTTATAAGTGGCTGATTAAAAAAAAAATGCTGTGCATTCAATTCAAATCAAAAATATGATATCTATACCAAAGGGAAGTTAAATGTTGTTGTATCTCATATGATCCAGTTATCTTTCAAGAGTCGTTGTGGATTGTGATTCTGTGGGCAGAAATGATCCCCAGTAGCAGTCAGTCTTGGAAAAAATCTGAAGGCGCCTCACTGAAGACTGCTGCTGTGTAACAGTCACATGACTGTCATGACATGCTAACGCTCAATTCACGGGTAGCAGAGACCATATTATTTTACAGTGACATGTCCAGGATGACACAATCAGTTAATGGCAAACAGTCATTTTATCTAATTTGCTTTCGCCACTCCTTTTTTAAATCTCTCTGGCTGTGTGCTTAGAAAGCCTGGCAAAGAGACTCTGGCCATTATGATCGATGGAGGAGATGGTCGTAGTTCAAGAATGATTTGTGCTTCAGAGATGTTAATCAGCTGCTCCCAGTTGTAAAAACAATGTCTTGTCGGCAAAGTTGCGCATCGCAACAGGTTTTAAAGGAAGAAAAAAATGTAAGAGCAAAAATGTTTCTACTTGCACAGCATCTAAAGCCAGAGGGAATAATTGTCTAAAAGACCAATGCATCAACCAAGAAAAAAAAAAAAAATCATGAGCCTAAGTCTACAAAAAGGACAAATTAAAACAAACATACCAGAGATACTTCAAGTTGCTCCCACCATGAGTAGCACGATTCTAGAAAAAACATTGATTCAAATGCATAAAAATAAAGGGTATTTTAGCATGCCAGCTGTACCTGAATGCTGTTCGGAAAATCCTCTCTCATCTAAGAGGATTCCTCCTCTTCTCAGCTAATTGGATGCTGCAGGTTGCCAGGTGGACATCAGCTGATTTTTCTGAAGTACCAGAGATACAGTCACCTCGAGGTAGCGTAGTTCCAGGCGAGTTATTCATTTAAGTGCAGAGTAAGCAGTATAGTATGGATGCCGAAGGATGCGTACGGCCACATAAAGTTTTGGTTCAGCCCACCTTATGGCCCATGAAAATCCTAATGTTCCAAAACAGCAGAGTTAATTGAGATCTGGGAGTCCTCCCGGTTTTATTTTAATGTCATTTTTTTAAAGTAGCACATAAACATTCAGAATGTGTTCAGGTATAAAACAACTTTGCATCTGTTCTGGATCCGCCCGTACTGAACAATCAGGGCTGTACCAGATATTTTTGATTGACGGCCAATAACAAACTTGTCGTTAATCCATTGTAACGTTGTTAAAATAATGTCATTTCCCTACTTTGTCAATAAGTCACTGTCTTTCCTAGTGACATAAAAAAAGTTTTTTTTTAAGGTCACTAAGCGCAAACTTCATTCAGTGAGCAAACTTTCAGGCGGTCTTAGAAAATTACTTTTCTAACCCAAAACCTCACCTGGGCAAACAACGGAAAATAAGTCACACTCAAAGTGCAGATATCTTACACTTGCTTTGTATTAAGCATGCTTTCAGTCTTTACAATAGATTTTTCACTCTGAAGGACAAGCAGCATGTAATGCCAACCAAAGGAAGCAGAAGTGAAATGCAGTTCAGAGCAAAGGTGTCGTCACGGATTATACATAATAACTGAAATTTGATCAGACTTTTCAGCGATATGGAAAATTAATACAAAGGCGCCCTAGAGTGCACAAGTTATTGGCGTTTAAAAGAATAAATTGAAGGAAATCATCTGAGAAGCTAAAATAAGGAGGTGTATGGACTGGAAAATTAAACAGAGGAGGTGTGAGACAAGGAAGACAAAAGCAAAGAACAGTAATTTCAGAAGCAATATCATCTGTGACTGACAATGATAGTGTATTTTCATTACAGTATGAGAGAGAGGACAACCGCTTGCAGTCTTTAGCACTTATAATAATTTGTTTCAAAAAGCTGTTTTCTTACACCTGTCATTTTGATATCTGCTTTACATGTATTTCAATATGTCTCTTGTCCTTGCTTATTTTACTTTTATGTTGTCTTTTACTAAGAGTAAAAATGTTTATACAGCTGCAGTAGTCTTAAAGATAATGTCAAAACTTCAAACAAGGGGAACATATTTCAACAGTGACTAAACGGCTTAACTTCTCTTTGCTTTATGTGGCAGGAAATACAAACTCAATGTGCAGACTGAAATAATTTCATTTCAACCAAGATGTTTATTTCTTAGGGGAAATGAGACAGGCATACCTCAAAAGAAAAATGAACAATGTAAAAGGATTATTTCAAGGGATTATTAACAAAGTGATGTATCTGTTCCAATTTACATTGTATTAAAAATGACGTGAAATAAATAGGAGCACTTTGTTGGCATTTCAGAACTCACACCCTTCTGGCATGTTGCTGACCAGCTTTTTGCTTTTTGTATTTTTGACAATTAATCTTGGGCGATGAGCTCCAGCTCTGGGGTTGGAAGGCCCCACGTGTTATCGACAAATTCTTTAGCTTCATCCACAAGATTCTTTAATCGGAAAGTCAGGATTCTGGATCTGTCTCTTCAAAACTGTTAATATTATTTTTAGTCAGAAAAAACACACTGGTGAAATGAAAAGTTTATCTTCCTCAATTCATTGACCAAAACGAACACAAAAGCCCAGCTCATGTTTTCCAAAGTAATCATCTTGATAATCCCGAAGACTTTTGGAAAAAAAAATATTCTGCAGACTGACTAATTTAAACACAGTATTTCAGAGAAAAGGAACATCATACTTAAAGTAAAACATTATGTAAAACAGTAAAACAGTTAGTGTGATCATCTGGGGCTGCTTTGGTGCTTCAGGTCACACAACACTTATGAATAGCTAAAGAAAAACTAAATTAAAATAATATGATGTACATTAAGTATAATAAATAAAATGAAAACTGTTTCCAGGTAATCTACAGTACTACAAGTCACACTACTTTGGAGCCACATAACAGCCAACGCCTTCTTATATCACCCAGTGGGCTTCTGGATGTCTTCTTTAGAAATGAGCTGAGCTTAAGAGTAGAAACCATGGTCACACTGTGGTTTGGGACATCAATTTTCGCCGTATGGTTGGACAACAACTACTGGTTTAGAAATGTCTATCTTTCACAGTTTATTTATTCTTCAAACAAAATATAGGGTTTTTTAAGTTCATATCAGTTAAAGCCCCATGACTGACAGTTCTATAAAATAGAAAATCTCTTACCAGCCATGAAATTGGCTTGTAGTGACATAGGAGTACATTTCTGTTTAGGCTGGTTTCAACACACTGGAGACAGTATAGCATCTCTCTGTGACAGAGATGCTATCCCTTTAGTGGGAGACTTTTTTTTTTTTTGCACACTTTAAATTATAATTCTGTTATTCATTTTTTGTCTGTTCATATATTCCTTTGATTTTTTTTTTTAATTATTTTTATTTGTTATTTAGCCATTAAGTTCTAGCTTGGATTCTTTCCAGAGATCATGTCTATAATGGTGACCGAAACCAAAAATGAAAATAAAAACAACCAAAACTGTTCAAGCACTACTATTTCAAAGACAAAAATAAGAATATGGTTGTTGTATGCATTTGTATTCAGTCTCCCTAAATCAGGACTTATACCCCCGTCTCTACAAGCTTGTAAGGTTATTTCGCTGTAAGGTCGACTACAGTTCAAGTCATATTTCTCAAGCCTTTTACAGCATCTTTTTTTTTCTCCAGCATTGGGTTTTTATTTATTCAGTAATTCTGTCCAGTTTCCCTGTTTTTGCCACAAAAAAAAAAGCCTCCCAAGAGCAAGATATTGACACCACTGTGCCTTATGGTGGAGATGGTGTTTGGTCAATGTGTTATGAAGTGTTCATTTTCTGTCACACATAGCACCTTTGGTCTTATTTGACCAGAGTGCCTTCTTCTGCATGTTGCTGTGTAACCTACATGGCTCGAAGTACTCTGCAAACAGGACTTCTAACACATTTGTTTTTGCAGCTGCTTTCTTCCAGCCAAACCTCTATAAAGGCAAATTTGTGGACAGATCCCCCCACCTGAGCTGTGGACGTCTGCACATCCTGGATCTTGCTTCTTTGATCAATACTCTCCGTACCGTTTCTGTCATTTTACCGTCATAATCTGTACATTACAATATTGTTTAAGGGTTAATTCATTTCTGTAGATTAGTTGCACACGGACTGAGGTTTTCTGACCCTTAGATGTTATGATTTTTGTTCTTACAGCTAATAGAAACACAATATTTGAGATAAGACTTTTATATCCAGGGAAAAGTATAATGTTTAATACTGGAGCTACAAGGACATACATAATGTAAAATACACACAGAATATAAAACTGGTGTTCACAAAAGCAAAGAAGCAAGACCCTAGAGATAGAAAGTTTTTTTTTTCCAACAAAAAAGATGACTTTAGACTTATAACTACAACCACATGACAATACAGTCATAATGCACAAGGACATAAAGAGCTAATTAAGTCTCATTGAAACATTAAATCACTAATTTACATAAACCTGTGCTGTGCAGCTATTGCTGCAGTTGCTTGCATTTTTAGCAATTTTGTGGGAGTTACAGTATCTGACATAGCTGATGACATAAACAAAATGAATAACTCATCAATCCCCAAGCACAGTGTCAGTGCTGCAACATGGTCATTTTCTTGCCAACGGACTTCTTGTTGCCAAAGCTAGCAGCTGTTTACCCGATGATGACAGAAAATAGGAGTAAGAACAAGCCTATAATTGCAATAATTCATACCTACACATTTAAGATCCATTTATTCAATGTATTAAGCCAGGTCAGCTAGAGAATTCGCTGCATGTGAAGTTTATTCGGCCTATAAAGCGTATGGCTATACACTCTAGCCTTTTGTTTTCTTCTTTTAAGTTTATGTACAAATGTTATCTGAAACTTAATTTAATATAGTTACAATTTTCTGATTAAACCATTTTCTACCATTTTCTACTGCACTAAGTATTCATTTAGAAGAGCAGCAGTTTGCGGTCAAGAGGGGATACTTAAATTGCAAAAAGTATTCCCTCTTGACCGTTTCCACATTTTGCCAGATTCAAACGAAAAACTTAAAATGTATTTAACTGGATTTAAAGAAGTAGACCGAGACAAACATGATGGTGAAGTGGAAGAATACAGTCCCCCCCCCCACTTGCTTAAGCCTACTTTTGAAAACAGGGCCTGGTTTTTCATAACACTTCACACAATTAGCACAACACTGCAGATTATTAAAATGGAAGGCTTCCAAAACCTCCACCATATGATTTGACTCTGTTTGATTCAGTTGAACACTCCCATGTTTATCTTAAAGCCTCTTTAATATTTATGCACAGAAAGTGTAAAAATAATTTCACCATCCCCACATGACACCAGTTGTACAGACCAGTGGATTTATTTGCCTCACAGTTTACTGTAATGGACCAAGTCCAGAAACATATATGACAATAAGATCCACATCTATCCACCTAGTTGGCCACAGTGCCTTGACAAATTTCCAGGCAATGTTTTCATTAGCAAGGCAAAGTCCCTTTGGTTTGCAGCAGTCATAATATTGTAGTCTGTTCAAAAATGTAAGAATGAGGTCAGTGTTGTAAGGACCAAAGTTGGCATGACAATAGAGGACGGCTTTCTGTGTTAGGTCTGTACAAAGGGGTAATGTTACCCAGGCTTCTTGGCCCTGACAGTGACAGAAGCCCTGTGGCCAATGATACTCCTTCATTAATCTCCATGTTTATTTTTTTAAGATATGTTATACTGTCTAGTGACCTGATTTGTGTGTCCCTAGCTATTTAAATATGTATGTGCACACCTTGCGGCAGTGTTTTAACAATTGGATCATATTGGAAGTAACATTATGACTGATTTCAGTGTCAAAGCCATACAAGCTCGTTTACTATTTTGCAGGGTTTTTGATACTTGACTGTTCGACTGTCTTATGATTTGCCTCAGCAATCATCTAAAACTGCAATTATTCAGAGTGTATTTAAAACTTTGAACAAATAATACTCTTAAAGCATATCATTAGCATTTAACTCTACTAGAGAATATTTAACAAATCAGTTTTTGCCATAGATTCGCAACTGGATTTGACTGAGTCATTGCAGCATAAGATTATCCCTTGGTCTAAATTATTCAATTGTAGCTTTGACTGTTTTGGCTTGTTCACCTGTTGGAAAGGCAACAGTCTAAAGTCTGTTAGAGTTTCTGGTTTTCTCCCAGTGACACACTGTATTTGTCACCATCTCTTTTCCCAGATCCCCTATTCTTTTTTGAACAAAGGGATTCTCACACCGTTAAGGCTCCCATATACATTAATTTACACATTAAACAAAACGTATCAGATACTTGCGATGTACAAGGGAAATAATATGTTTTGTTGTGCAAACATAAAAAAGTGGCATGCCCGTATGTATTTAGCCATCTTTACTCTGACGCTGAAATGAAAAATCTGTGCAACCAGCTGTTTTCATATTTCACCTAATTTCTTCTACTTCCTGGTTATGCTCTAATTTGTATCTGTTTAATTAGTAATGTGTAATTTATTCTTAGTTTATATTCTGTTGGTCTCTGTGGAATTATCATGCAATAAAAATGCTCTAAGTATGCACCCAAAAGAAATGCATGTGCCTTTCCTAAAGGTTGTTTTGCCTCATGTGCAATAAAACGTTAGAATTTCTAACATTTTTGAACACAGCAGAAACTCTCTTGATCCAAAATGATTTTTTTTAATTATACTGAGTTTGTTGAAAATAGATCCTTGACTATCAATTGTGTTATGCCAGACAATCAAATGTTATTTCAAGGCTTTGCTTCACTCTGATTTCTACTGTTGCAGTAAAGAGTAACACAAAAACTGAGACACACACACAAAATAAAAAAAAAATAGACATTTTTCCTCACTGGTTTTTCCAGGGCTGAACAAAAGAATTATAAATTTGATTCGAGTATTCTTTTCTTAATTTATCATTTGCCTTTCAGAGTTCAGCAACCTTTGTTTTAATTGTAGCACACACTCATGCATGCCAAAAACACATTCATTAAGGTAAAACCAAATGAATCATCTGACCCAGATTTCCTCTCTCTTCCTCTGCCCACAGCCGTCGCCCTGTGAATGGTGCCGCTGCGAACCAAATAACGAGGTACATTGTGTGGTGTCCGACTGCGCTGTCCCAGAGTGTGTCAACCCTGTTTATGAGCCGGAGCAGTGCTGTCCCATCTGTAAACATGGTAAACATTCGTCTTGACATTCTCGGGAAATCGGCGCGCATTAGATTTCTTTAGAGTTATTAGGTTTTCCTTAAACCAGTGAGAGCAAGTTTATCTACATCGTCACCAGATGATTTTTATGCCCTTAGAAGATGAGGACGTAATTGATGTTTTATGTATTAAAATTATTACCTTTGGCCTACAAGACTCTAATGAGCAGTACTAGTTTTAATTATAAATGACACACTAAGCAGAGTAAACATTAGCCCATTGATTAAAGGCGATGGTACGAAGGACTAATGGGTCCTTGGAGGGCTTTTTATCTGCAAGCGCCCAGGCGCCCTTGTCACATACAGCCAATCTCTAAATTAGAATTATAGGATTCCAATGGTTCATTGACTATTTTTAAGGCGAGGTGGGTGGCTTCCCTTAGCAAGTTCCAATTCCTGAGGGACAGATGGAACTTTATGACTAAAGTCAAGCTGTTGGAACCATCGCACGCAAAGGGCACTTTGGGTAATATCAAATTCATAGCCTGAACACGATGCTGCATTCATAAAGAGAATGCGTTTGGAACTAAAATACATACAGGTGCATTTGAAAACCGATGCTTCCGTAGCAGTTGACCTGCATTTCGTCAAGACAGCCCACGTTTCGTTTTACACTAAGTATTTTGTTTATGTCCATTGTGTGTAGTGATAATCCAACACATCTTTTCTCACACAAAAACGCCTACAGTAACAAGGCTGCCGAAGCTGCTTGAGGAGATCTAATTCAGCCTGACAGGACACAATGACACCCTTGGCATTTCAGGGAGGGCCTGCTGTTTGCAGGTGCCCCAAGGGTGTTTGGTCAGACTCTGGGATACACATAAATCTCAATACAAGTGGAAGGCTTGGGGATGTGAAGAGAGGACAAAGAGGGGGTGATGTTTAGCTCTCACTTCTGGGCAGAGAACAAACAAGTGGGATGAAGACATGCTTGAGTCAAACCACCTGTCAGGGTGAGGCATGCATTTTTCTAAATAATTACACTGCTGTGCAAAACAGCTCAGTAAGCACTTTTTTTTTATTCATTAAACTATTTATTTGGCAGAGTGGAGCAAGACGTTTTTTTGTTCTGAGCAATATTTATGCATCCTTTACTATGGAAGATTTTTACCTTCTAGTTTGAGACCAGAGTCTGAAAGTATTTTTCAATTAAATGTTTGCTTGGCAGAATGTTGCTCTTGCCTTTGTGGCTTTTGAAGAGGCAAGAGAAGCATAGGATTCTCATAATACAATAACCTGTAACTATACATGGACAAGAAACAAAAGTAAAAATATAACATTATCTAATTGGTTTTGTATAACAGAAAGCAATTAACACTTGGTGAGATTGACGTGTAATGCTCCTTTAGTTTCCACACTATAACTGTCCACAGTTTTTTGCGAAGGCTGATATTTCAAAACATGTAACTTTGTCTATTTTGTAAGTTATGGAAAAGTGTTGGGCGTTGGGTGTTTTTTTTTTAGTCAGTTGACTAGCATTAGACAAGTGGAAATGTGGGTCCTTTAAAGAAAAGAAACAAAAATTGTGTCAATAGTTTAACTCATTGATTTGACGATAAGACACAGCAGTGGGTCCAAGAGTCATCCTTGTGAGCTAGTAATGATGATGCTGACCGATTAGAAACAACTACTTTAAGAAAGAAAAAAGAAAAAGAAAAAAGCTTCCCGTCATATTTTCAGTGAGACAAGAATAACAGTGTTGTAAAACAACAGCGTATGCTTTAAAACATTTTTTTAATCACCTACATCAGTATAATGCTGTGAAGATAATGTTGAAATCAGCCCAAAGCAGTAAGGTCAAACCATGGGTTATTTTAGAACTGAATGTTACCATACATCAAAATCTTTATGACAAAATTTTTAATGGATATGTCGGTTAATGTGGCAGTACTTGGCAGCCTCACAGAACTCACTTGCATATTTTTATATTGTAGTTCGGTGAATAAACTCTGCTTTTAATGATTAAAACTTATACTGGGATGTTGGCATGGCACCAATTGCTCCATTGACTGTATGTGGGGGGAGGGGGGGGGGGGGACAGCCATCACAGAAAAGCTCTTAGTGTTGTGAGGCAATGGAGAAGAAAGACTGTATTCAAGCTAGACACCAGAGGTGACATCGGTCAAAGATAACAATCCGTAAAACAATGAGAACAGAATTTGCTAACCGAACAGACTACACAATGCCAAAGGTATAAAAAAAAATAATGTGTAAAAACCAGGAACTTTATTTACCCTCAGCAAGTAAAGGACAGATCCAGGGCAGGTGTGACAGTTAGCAAATTGGAACAAATTAGGTGTGAAGGGGGAGCAAAAAGCAAGAGCAACATGAAAGAAAAGCAGGGAACATGCAATAAAAATGAATAACGATGACAAAAAAAAAAAAAGGAAAATAAAGAGGATTTCACCAAAACAGATCCAGACAAAGCACAATTAATCTAACTAGTTTACAAGAATTAATATAAAATTGGGCGCGGTAACCACAACCTGCAAAACAAATACAATTCCTCTACTTTTCACTCAAAAAAAAGAAGATATTGGTATTAGTAAATATTAGAATAAGAGAGGAGAGGTATTACCCTATTTGGATTGCTGTAATCCTACTTTATAAAACAGTAGACCCATGCCTGTGGGTCTCACTGTATTGCCACAGCTTTGATTATTAAGATGCAGAGCTTGAGCACATCTTTTATGGTTTTCTTTGCTAAAAACTATAACTTATCATTGTATAATAGGTAATATGTATTTAATAGTAATATATGTATTCATTCAGCAAACAGGTCAGGTAAATATGCAATTATTCTGCTCTCACAAATTGGCAACAACTGGTGAGCACTTAAGAGCAGCGATCAAACATCCTTTGTGGAGGAAAACAGGAAGCTGAACCTGTGTTCTTGTGTCCCTAAGCCTGTCTGGCTGTAAAATGTTAACACTTGGCAGCAGCACTGGTCACACTCAGCCCACATCAACCTCAACTGAGTTTGTCCTGTAACCTGTGCCAGCTGTCTAGAGGTAGATCAATGGGAGTTAAGACTTGGCAAGCACTTTCAGTGTCTCCTCTAAGCTCAGATCAAAGGGACCTTTACCAGGTCAACATCCTCCACCCAACCACCGAATAAGATTGAAATTATCTATGCTCAGGCGTAAGAGGAAGATGAGAACTCCTGGTAGACATTGTGTTCTTTTGGCTTACTGTTCAGGGATATTTACTTCATTTCCACCTGCTTTTTCCAAATATGACTTTAGTTTGAGGGAAACTATTGGACTGTTAGACTGCAAAAGTCTCATATTTCTTAAACTAACTATTAAAACATTTAGAAGAAAGTACAAACACAACATTTTTTGTCTAACATGAACAAGGACCAAGAGCCTTGAAGTTTATTTGTGGCTAACATTATGTACTGGATCTGGTGTGTTCAGGGAACCAAAACTGACTGACCTGTGGGTCAAAATTATTTTAAAGGAGTAGTGTATTACCCAGGCACATAGTGTCATTTTATAGCACTACCAAGTAACTATGTTACCTTCAGTTGGTATAAAATTGCTGTGTATAACAAACCTGACAAAAGAAATTTTGACATCTTAAAATGACCTCTGTACCTTTAAGAAACTCTGACACTCTCCGACGCATCCTTAAGCACGTCGTCACAACACTTCTCGTTATGCTGTTTACAACTTCTTAGGAGCGTTGGACTGAGAAGTAATTTGCGCGATAAGTTCAGCAGACCCTTAGTTCTACCAGGTGTTTGCTAATTGCTGCTGCCACTAGTCTGGTGGAGTTGTGTGGGGGGAGGGGGTCACGGGGAGAGGTGCTCTGTGAGGCGGAAGCTCAGCTGGAGACTGCAGCTCCGAGGAGGAGTGTTACAGAAATAGATATCCCTAAATAGCTGCCACGGGAGATTCAAGAATTCATGAAGCATGCATGAAAAAAATCAAAGCGCAGAAATGTTTTTGAAGAGGGAATAACTTCATAACATGAATAACCTTATAACATGAATCCAAAGATTATTTATTCACTTTGATTTTTGAAGTTACGGTTAGGGCAGAGGCCTGATGGATTACAAATATATATATTTTTAAGTTAATCAGTATCATATTGTTTTCATAACACAGCTACAAATAGACTTAGACAAACAGACTGACCACTTTGTTAGGTATACATTTTTAACTGCTTGTTAACATAATTAGTGAATCGGCCAATCATGGCACTTCAACTCAATGCATTTTGCTGGTGCCTGATGACTGGTCAGAGTTTTTAGAAAATGCCTTGTAGAAAAATCTACAAGTATATATGAAAATGACCCACAAAATAGCAACAAGTCAGCTGCATTGGTTTTATGCACCAATGATGTCAGATGAGAATAAACAGAAGGCTTCAGGAGTATCACACACGACGTAACAGAGCTAAAAAACAAAAATAAAAATAAAACTCATTTCATGAGTATATAATAAAGTGTTCTCCATTAACCTCCACAGTCACCACATCTTAATCCAAAAAAAATGCTTTCTTCAGAAAAATATTTCTGACACATGGTTTAATGTAAACTGTAAACCAGAACTAATTAATTAATTCTGACGTTAAAGTGGGGTCCAACATGGTACTAGCAAGATGCAGCTAATAAAATCGCTGGTGAGTGAAAACCTTTTTGTTTTTCTAAAATGGTTGAGGTTTCCTCCTCCAGCTTCCAGACATGTGGCAGGTACACGGACAGGAACCATGTAACTTTTCCAGCTGACAGCCATTTACACCTCTCACATTAGATTATCTCACAGTAAATCAGTTTTATAGGGACACTAAAATGACTACTGGCCCTGAAAGAGACTCTGTCTTCAAGAGTTATGACACATTTTGTTGTTTTTTTATAGCAAGTTATAGAGGAGTCTTCCCTCATGCAGGTTGTACAGAGCGGGATGCTGAGAGCAATCTCAAGTGATTGTCACACCATTTGAGCTGTTGATTACTTTGTTCAAATGAGCAAAACTAGGCAAATGCTGCACACCTTCTACTTATTTTGTCTCACGAGGGATGGGGAGAGATACCTTCAGTTCACCTTTAGGAATGGTAAGAAAATAACACAAACGGGGAAACTGCTCGGTTTTTACCTGTAACATCATGCAGGTCGCAGCAGATTTAGCCTACAAGAAAACACTGTAATCTTTAAACAGTATCTGCCTCTGTACCACAGCTCAGATTACCAAATACATGGGAATGGTGTGTGTTCCTGTGGTACACAAGCACATTTTAAAAAGGAATCCTATCAACAAGATGGAATCCACAAAGGTAAATCCTACTGAGCTTTAAGGATAAATCAGATGTCAAAATTAATCTGAGTACTTTATTGCCTTGCAAGTCTGTTCTTGCATTTGTAGGAGGGAAAAAAAAAGAAAACTATAAGGAGTTCTGTGGCTCTTTCATACAGAAGTGAAGTGATTAACACCAACCCTCCCTCTGCCCTCTCAAAGCAGCTTTCTCTCTCTTCCTCTGCCTCTCTTTGTGCACTCCAGCCTCTCAGTGCTGCCAAGCCAGCGCCTGGCAGGCTCCTCTGCTCGTGGCGCATTAGGATGCAAAGCGCTCCATGTCGAGGGAGAAGGGGAGACTAACAAAAGCGCTTTAGTGTTGCAAAAACAAGCCCATCGGTGCGTGCCTGTGAAAAGATCTGTGCGTCTGCTCTGACTCCCCTAACTACCCCCACCCCCTCACCCCCCAGTTCTCTGCATCACTCCACCACCCCTTCTGCAAAGAGAAAGCTCTCGGGGGAGATGCATCCATTTCTTGTCGTTCTCACTCCTCGTTTCCTGTGTTTCTACCTCCTTTTCCCTCCCCCCCCCCCACCTCCCCCTCCATTCCTTCTCATGCGGCAGGTCCAAATTGCTTTGCCGGAACGACGATCATCCCAGCCGGAAAGGAAGTAAAGGTGGACGACTGCACCATCTGCCGCTGCCACAACGGAGACTGGTGGAAGCCGGCGCAGTGCTTGCGGCGGGAATGTCTCAACGGCCAGTCTTCATAAAGAGAGACTCCACTGCGGATGGTGAATAAACTCAGGCGAAGCTCTGCCTACTGCGCCATTTTATATGATTGACAGGGCATGAGCACAATTCCTACAACAAAAAAAAAACAAAAAACAAAGAGTATAAAGAAAACCAGAGACAGTGTAGAATTGAAGAGATGCTCTCACGAACTTCACACAAATAAAACATTTTTTTGTCAGTGAGAAGATAATGGAACTTGTCACACGGCTGTTCCCGCCCTGCAGTTTTACTCGGCCTATATATTTTCAAAAGTTGACTCTGCTGCTTTCTCTCAGAAACTTTCTAAGCTTCTTGAACTCTTTCCTATCCACCGGCAATGTTGAACTGCTCATGTCAAGTTTCTGTATGTATGTCATCAGCTTGTTGTTACTATATGTTCTTCACGGCCACGCTGGTGTTGTAAAGTTCGAACAGCAAGAGAAAAAAAAAAAAAAAGAAAAAAAAATTTAAAGCACACTTTACTGAGCTTTTTTATGTTCTCCTGGTTATACTAGGATTACCACTGCAGATAAACTTGAGCTCCCCAACTTCCCTCCGAGAGCTTGTTTACAAAAGGCACATTAACGTTCGTCTTCATAAGACTTTTTAAAATCAATGTGGCTGTTGCTCATCTCTACCCTGTCATTGTCATATTTCATAAATCACAAAAAAACAGGTTTTTTTTCCTTTATTAGTATCCCATTACTTTGTGCCGTGTCTCTGTGTAAGAGCAGCACAAACTGAGGAGATCAGCATTACCACGTGTAGCTGAGGCGCAAGCAAGATGGCAGCCACTGCAACCCTTTTGATGAGCAGAAACTGCAGCCCTTCCTGACCAACTGGTTTCATTGTTTGTTTTTTTTTCATTTCTCCGAGCTCCAGATCCGCCAACTAACTAGCTGCTTGAACTTGTTATCAAAGCACTTAGCGAGCCAAGAGCAGCCCGCTTTAATTTTCCTTAATCAGGAGTATTCTGTAATAAATCATCCAGCTGGGTGCTTGGCGAAGCCTGCTTGCTGGGCACATTTAGCATGAACCGGCACACAAAGGGGGGGAATCTGCCCATGGTGAAGCGCTTTTAGGCAGCATTCACAAGTGTGATGTCCATGTGACGACGCAGCCGTGTCATTCATCCACTGTCTCAAGACATTTTTTTCGCTCTGCACTCACTGAGGCGCGTAAACCACATGCATAAGGCGCGCCGAGATACAGAGCTCTAAAATGTAACACTGATTATGACACAGATTTTCGCTCCACTCTCTCTTAAATGCACCAGGATGTCTCAGCCGGTGTCAGAGCAGCTGTGTGGCCATCGCAATAAAAAACAGCAAGGCTAATATATTGAAGTGCCTTACCAGGCACCATAAACATAAAATCTTTCACTTGATAAATACTTCTCATTAATCCAAAGGTGATTTTCCGTATGCTCCCGCCATTCATCACAAGGATTTTTTTTTTCCCTGAGTTTCAAGAAAATCTGTTTCCGTTAACCTTTTAAACCCCATTCCTGTGCAGTGATGGATGAGTTGCTTAATAGCAGCTTCTAGCCCTGTGTAATGAGACAGCAATGAACAGAGGATTAAAGACCTGTGACTAAAGAGGTATGTCACCTTAAAAGGCATTAAAACTAATTTTAGAAGGTTCCCAAAGTATGGATATCTGCTGCATGTCTTGAAACTTGAAATTGGGTAAAGTTCAGTTTTAAAGAGGCTGTTAGGAATCTTTGAAATTTATGTTAAAAGGTTTTAAGCAGTTAATGTCTTACCAACAGCAAATAAATATCTTTGCATCGTCATTTAGTGTAAACCCAGATTATTCAGTCACAGAGACTGAAGTTAACAAGAGACCCAACATCAAATTAGATCACCTTCTTAAAACAATTCTCAAAAACCTCGTTGCAGTTTATGTAATTGTTATTTTATGAAGCTTGAAATCGTTATCATCACTCTTGCATTATATGGTTATTTTCACAAAAGCCAATGAGTATTTATGCAGGACATAAAGGAAAGAGTTTAGGTACCACCAATATTGTTCCTACATGAAATGTAATGAAACAAAAGTATTTCTGGTCCGAGTAATTACCTAATAGTAAAGTAAGCCCTGTAAAAAGTTATGTAAAAATGTTCACTTAAATTTACATGTTTTTGATTTTTACTATAGTTTTTAATCTTTGGTAAAATAGCACTTACACAAATTACTATAATGGTGAAGTTGCTTTAGTGTTGGCCTGTCGTGTACTAGCCGTTACCTCGAGCCTTTGTGATCGACCAATCTGGGTTCACACTAAGTGAAGCTAACGTGAGCGTTAACTACGGTAGGTAAGATTTCTGCTCATAACCCAGTAAAATAACCCCGTTTCAAAAATCCAGGGTCATCAACTTAAATCGATAAGAGATTTTAGGTAAGATTCTTTGAAGAGATCATCAGACTTCCACTGTAAAAGCCCAACAAGATATTGTAGTGATTTTGCTGCAAAATATAATTCTATAGCTCTTCAAACAACCTATGGTGTCTTCACCTACTGTACAACAATAAAATGTGATATTATGAAGACAAATAGAGGAACATTAAAGTTTAATTAGGTAGAGTCAATAAAATTACTTTGTATTTTTATTTTATTACTTACAATGTGTTTAAACTGATATCTACAGTCACTGTATGACAAGCTGTCAAAAAGGGAATGGAAAAGGGCAAGATATATATATATATATATATATATATATATATATATATATATAACCCTAAAAATTACTTAATCCACTTCCACAGCATGAGAACCAACCTAGCTTTAAAAATACAGCACAAACAACCAACAATATGCCATTATTTGCACCTCTTAATACATTTTTCTTGAGGTAATTAAGTCCTCTGTGCTATAAAATACCTCACAGCTGTACCACAGGGGATTAATATAGTTATCTAATCCCATCATCTCAAGTTGCACTTAATTTTTGATTTTAAGGCATCGGTTCAGTTGGTCTATGCAGCATTTTCCAATTATCTTTCTAGCTACACTGTCTCCTTTTGTTCACAGATGCAGACGTCCCAGGGAAATTAACTAGCTGGTGAATATGCCGTTTCTCTAAATTTCCAAGTCTACTGGAGCTTAAGGCAGTGGTTTGTTTCATGTTAACTTGCTAATATAAAGCCTTCACTGATATCTACAGTCACTGTACAAGCATCACCCACTGTCATGCATTCATAACATTTGAATCAAAATGCAGTACATCATCTCAATTTGAAAAACTGGGGAAAAGGCTAAAATGCTGTCATTTTATACAACTGCCTCAAAAATGGCTAAGAAAACTTAAAACCAGTCTCTTGTGAAACAGTATATAGTAAATATTATAACTAAAATTCCATAGTGCTGCATCCCAAGCACATTACCAAAACTGTTCCATTTCAGGAATCAGCTAAAATAGCAGACTGACTTTCTCTACAAACTCTCACAACAATCTGTATGACTTCAGATAACAATACTAACACAACTTCACACACCTTTACTTTAAAAAAAAAAAAAGTACCATACTACCTAAGAGCAACAACAGAGTTTGCATCATTTTCATCTTTTAGCTGCTTTGATTTAGTATCTTTCGTTGTGCACAGACAGAGCTCATCTATCTGGCGAGAGGTCTGCAGGCTCATAAAGCAACGCTGACACGAATGGTTTATCAGCTGCAGCCTCTGTGCTCCAGACATTTCAGAATTATGAAAGGGAATTCATTCATCATAATTACTTTAAATGCCATCTAATTATTCAGCTTTTAGATGTATCCAAAACAGGGAGGAAAAAAAGAAAATGCTAGGATTACAGGTCAAAGCCGAGACTGACTGAACAGAAAGAAAGAGAGTTCAAACTGACAGCACCGCATACTGTATGGACAGGACTCAAAGGCTACGCTGCCACCACAGATGCCTTATTGCTACTGTTCCAGATAAGATTCACAAAGTATGGCCTTTGGCAAACACACAGACTGAACAGCTCTGGACTTTTCTAAGTGCTGGCTTGTATCATTCCTCCTTGCTGTGATTCACTGTTAGATTTTACCCCCAAAACTATTCATTGTTTTATCCTCCGACGTTCCAGAAACAGCCAGTGGGTTCAACACGAGTACAAGGACAAGAGCAGTTCATTCACAGCCGAAACTCAAGAGGCTGGATCTAAAAATACACAGGCATTTGATAAAGGTAAAAGGAGAAAGAGAGGGAACGAGAGAGAGAGAGGGGGAAAGAAAAAGAGAGAGAAGATGCAAAAGTGGTGGATATGATTTGCACACAAAAGCTACTTGATCCTTATTGCAATGTGACATTGTAGCTCACTGTAGTGCTTGCTCTCACAAATGCATTTCCAACGCCTCTGAAGCGCACAGCTTTTAGCAAACTAAATTGGATGAACAATGGTTTCTCATTTTCTTGATTTGGTGAGCTGCTCTCATTGCCTGAGCTGGAAAGTAGAACGACCGAAGGTGAAGTGGTTGTCAACAGAAAGTAAAACAGCCTAGACTTTAGATCAAGTGTTGCTGCAAATGTTGGAGCGGAGTTGTTATTCAGGTTGCTCTCAGAGAGCAAATCAATCAGGAAACTGTAAATTTATAGCTGCGTGTATGCTTCATTGCAGCAGATTGGATGCAGGCATGCAACAGCCCTGCACTGCTCCATATGTCTTCTTTTTTTTTTTTTTCTTGGTTTGCATTTGAAGTAAAATCACTTGTTAATCAGCAGATTATCCCAGTGGCTTTCTTTAAGAAATTACATGGTGAAGCATACAGCCGGAGGCTTTAGTAAAACAAAAGACACTACCTTACAAAAAAGCAGCACTCATCTGCTGTTCTCCTAGCCTCCCATTACCATTCTCCTTGAAAATGCGTGGAAGGACAGATCGGCTGCTCTGTCTGTCTTTGTGGACTTTCTTGCAAGAAAGTTGAGTCTTTTTGTACGTTTGCAAATGTTTTGTTCAAACAATTCCATCTGTCCTGTCTTCACACTGCAGGCTTGTACATCGGCATTTTGTACAGGTTCCCCCTTTTTTGCTTTTTCCACGAGACACCGACTTACTGTAGCTGGAAACTGTCAACGATTGTGTTTTTTTCCCCCCCTTATTATTTTATTCTGCAACAAAACTGTTAAATGAAGTGTGCCTGAAAACCAACACAGATGTGGTAAAGAAAGATTAAAACACTGTTACTATACAATCAATTGTATTATTTTTTGGGTGGGGGGCGGGGCAAGCACTAAGGATTTGTTGATATTGGACTCAGATCATAGGAACATTTTAACTCACGAGCATATCTGATTGTATTTGAATACATGCTCACACAAGTTCAATTGAAACTGAAAAACAGTCCAAATTTCAAAGCAATCCTTGGTGCTCCACTAGTTGTTTATATGTAAATATCTTCAAAAGTAAAATGTGTATTCTGAAATCTCAGCTGGAGTAAAAAAAAAAAATGTCATCAGAAATTACAAAATATGTATTATTCATTTAGACAACAAAATATTTTGTTAAATAGACATAAAAAGAAGTGTTATTCAAAGGATGTGTGTCAGTTCTTTTTTCGGTTGTGTTCAGCCAGCTTTTTTTTTTTTTTTTTTTTTTAATCAGGAGGAAGTTTTGCCATTTGTTGCCCCAGATCAACGTGAGAGACACGAAAACACCTCCAAAAACTAAAAAAAAAAAAAAAAAACGAAGAAGATAAAACATAACTTTGAGGAAGCTTTCTGGACAAATCCTACTGAATTATTTTTATTTTTGCTAAACACAACGACTGGTTCGGTGAACCAGAAAGCAGCAAAACCCTAAGGTATTACGTTTCCAAGGCAGAGGATATCCGAATAAATAAATACTAAAAGTAAAAAAAAAAAAAAAAGAAAAAACATACAGTCCTGCTGGGTCATGGTTGTAGGAGAGGAAGAATAGGGAGATACCAGTGCTTAATGGTTTTGTAATGCTCTCTGAATTCAAGGGCATTACTCACTGGTTCGTTCTTCCATTCCATTTCATTACAAGCCAGTCCGGGCTTCTATCTCGTCCTCCCTGCTAATTGCCCTCCTCAACCTCCCACCATGAACAAAAAAGGGGGAAGCAATTTTATGCAGCACATTGCAATCAATAGCAATTAGGCGTGTCCCTTACTAATCCCGCTGAAAATGGTATCTTGGGAAATGACCAGCAGAGGGTATTTAAAGTGCACATACCTGAATGTCTTTTTGAGTGCCAGGGCTTTATTTTCCTGTTGTACACATAACATTGACTTTCTGTCGGGTTTTTGGGGACCTATTGTCTGTTATATACTAAGCAGACATTCTCAATTAGATAATTATCTCTTTCTCCTATATTCATTTGCAATAAAAAAAATAAATAATCACACTCAAAAAAAAAAAAGAAAGAAAATGCACGCACACACATGCACAACATTGATTTCACATGGCAACAAACAAAACAGCCTGCAGAGTAGAATTTTGAGCAACAGATGAAAGTGCACGAATTGAACTGCAGATCGACGGGCGCTGATGCCGAGCCTGTGCCGGAGTGTTGTTGTCAAGAGGTGGCAAATTATGATCTAATTCAATCCAATTTCAGCTGATCTAACTGCAGACCTCAACCCAGATCTATGGACTTTCTCTGCAGGGTGGTTCAGCTCACCTGTACAAGGCAGCTTGGAGCACCAGACAGCAACTTTACATCAGACGGCTATTTTATTGTTATCGTTTCACCACCTCCTCAGGATCAGATCTGGATGTCTAACCTCTTTAAAGTTTACAGGTGAGGAAAAAAATAACACAGAGAGCCTATGTTAGAGGGTTTAACGTATTTACTGTGGCCTGGATATATTGTACTTTGTCTTTGAGGAAAAACTATTTATGTTTAATAGTTGGAAAGTTGTTTGGGGGTGCAGGGGGTTTTACAGCATTTCAGGCATACTATATGGAGAAGCTGGTTGCCTGTGATGATGAAAATTTCTTCAAGGAAACAAGGTGTGAATAACTTTATTAACTCAAGACTCCATACAATATCAAAGTGCATGTTGGTGTAAAGTTCAAGTACGTTTGATCTTCAACCATTTGGATTATCTGTGGTTGTGTGTTGGGGATGGTGTTTCAGCAAGTATAAATTACTGTGTATGATTAGTGGGTTGTACGTATGCAAGTTGGGTTTGTCACGTTGGGGTGAATGGTAGAAGCCCTGCAAGAAAGAGCAATGAAGGACAGGTGGACAGCAGCCTCAGGCACAGAGACACAAGGCACCACCCCAGGGTAGCCATATACACCCTGCACAGAGGCAGGTCGTCAGTGAAGCACAGGAGCAGACCGCAGGCCAAAGAAGCACAGAATGCTGGGCCCTGGGACCCAGCAGCAACCCCCACTGGCCTAGGACCCACAACACACCCCAGCAGCAAGACTTCACACCAAACAGGGACGACACGTCCCTTGTAGCCGTTGGTGACACAACAGGCTCAGCAAAATCACAGATGAACGTTCATAGCAGCAAACAGCCTTCATTTCCGCCTACAACACCACAACAAAATGGCCATCTGTTCTAGAACTATTAAGATATCAAGCAAACATCAACATTATAGCAGCAGCGGAAGCTCAAAAAATGCAACAGGAGCATCATGATAACAATCTTGAGGAGGAATCCTAGAAATACGCCATTAGCATTATGCTAACAGGAGCAAAACGCTCATCATATAAACCACAGCAAAGTTCGATGAACAGCAAAGGACAATTGGAATCAGCTGGTGAACAGAAAATGCAAACAGACGGAAAAAGCAAAGCAATATGTTAGCTAAGAACAAAAAAAAAATTGCTGAACAACAGAAATAGTTTACCTGCCATCTGGAAAATCCTCCATGATCAAGATGGAGAATTCGATTCGTTCTAAGCTTCTGACTGACTGTCGTTCTTCTCGCCAACATCAACTTCGTCGCCATAGACCCAAAACGTTCACACATTTTCAGCGCGCCGTACATTACTTTCAGTGATGCTGAAAGTATTGCATTGTTTTAATTTTCCCCAGCAACTTTATACGTTATTTAGTTCCATTTCAGAGGCGCTGTAGACTAACGCCACGGAAGAGTTATGAAAGATGTCTGTGGGCGAAAATTCACTGTCGAGAGTCAGCTGATGGAAATGTGTAAAAGATTCAAATTGTTTTTGGTTGGCACACACTACAAAGGAAAACTGTCATTTATTTATTCCTTTGACATATATGTCAAAGGAATAAATAAATGACAGTTGAGGGCAGCGCCTCCTATGGGCCAGCCGCCACTAGAACTGCCACGTCCCCCATGTCCAGCCTAAAAAAGGGGGACCAGCTAACCAACAGGCTCTTTTCCTGCTTTCACTCACTCAGATAAACAAAGTGCCAAAAAATGCCAGTTGATGAGAAATCAACAAAACTGTCAGGGGGTGAGCATGCCATTAATGGTCTTTCAGCCAAACATTCATTTTAGATTAATCAGAATCAAAAATTGAGATCCTTCTTCGTTTCTCCTTGAGTATAACAGTGAACTGACTTAAATGATGGTTTTGGTGTAATGACTTCTTCATCTGTGAGGAGTCTCTCAGCCTATGCCAGTACTAAACTTGTTTTATGATGTATAATGATACTTTTTTTACTAGCTGGGAGGCACCTTTAGATCTCTGGAACACGGAGCCCTTTTCCTTCCTGAAGGCTGGACATTCCCAGTGTTTACACTTGCAAATAATTGAACATGATAAATGTGGCACCTGCAGGCATGTGGACATCATAAGTGGCCTTAAACAATAAACATCGACTGAGTTTTTATCGTATTAACTCATTTCACCAAGTTACACAGACTGCACACATTAGACTGGTGTTTTAAAGCCTTCATTTCTGGTCATTTTGAAAATGTTCTAACAGTTATTGATATAAAACTTTTAAGATTAGAATATTACATCAGACAAATAAGATGTGTAAATATTTTAATACTGAAACGTATGGTTAATGAGAGAAATTTAAGAAAGCGACCAGAGCTACTTTGAATCTGATAAGCCTCATCAGAACACATGAATATTAATTTACTGAGTAGGACTGCATGTACAGTGTAGAAGTATTTGCCTCCTCACATATTTCTTCTGTTTCCAGGTACCCAAGCAAATGTGTATGACGGATAAACAGAGAATTGTTTCCACATTTTGTCTTATGACAAACTAAGAACCAATCCCTTTTTGTTGACGTAGCTCTAATCATAATAGTAAGTCCCTGAATTTGACCTTTTTAAATCGCTTTTCTTTAATTATTAGTTTAGGAGTCCAAAAATCATTACACTTCTACTAGCAGTATCTACACAATAAAAAAAACAAAGATAATATACTGAAGAATATTTTTAATTCAGAGAAACATACAATTACACAAACTACTCCACAACAACTATATAAACTAATTTTCTGAAAACACAAACTTACTGGCTGGATTGATTTTTTTTTTTTTTTTCAATTTCCATTTTAGTTATTTCAGTCTTATGAGGCACTGATAGCAAACATTTGTTACCAATACAAGTCTAAAAAGAACAACTTCATTAGATCTGTGTCATTTTAAACACAGGATCATAAAATGATACATAATTATTTTAGTTCGCAAAAGAATTAGTCATCTGTGATAGAAAACAACCAATGTACCACAAGTTAAAAAGCATTCAGAGTGAGTAAAATCTAGAAGAAATGTTATTCATAGAGAATAAAAAAGGAAGAAAAAAGAAAGCGGATTGTAATTTAATGCTCAGGCACAGGGAGGAGGCTGAAGGCTGCAATGCAGTCGATGATCCAGGTTGAGGGAGCGGACCACACTTTCCCTCGTCTGACAACCGCCGGCTTGTAGGTTCCCTGTGGGTCGTAGATGATGTACTGGGTGCAGAGCGCCTGGTCAGAGCCTGGCTCTGCATGGTAGGCTGCTGCATTCAGAGTCTGTGTAACGTCGCTGTCCGGCTTTGGCTGCCGGCTCAGAAGTTGGCCGCCTCCTTCTCGCAACAGCTTGGCGAGCTCGTTTTTGGTCGTCCCCTTAAAGGAGCCGAGGAGGAAGAAGAAACAGCCATCGAAAAGCGGTGGAAGCTGGAGAAACAAAGCTCTAGTTAAATGTGTCATTTAGGTTTTTGTCATGCTGGCATGGCTCCTAATTCCAGATGAATAATTATTATTCCATCAAAAGCGCAGCTCAGAAGACATGAAACACAAACAGATAAAACAGATCTGAGGGTCTTGTGTTCTCAAGGCAAAATAATTCTCCAAAAGATTTAATTAAATCTCTATGAAATTCGTAAATGCTATCACATTTACTGTACAAGTGCTTAACTTGGACACTTTGCCAATAAGAGATTTTCAGAAACCTCACCCTCAGAAGAAACTAACTAGTGTTGCTGTTTAAAGCAGCACTGAATTAGAGAACTGTTCAAAGTAACTCAAGCATCACAGAGTATAACATTCCAAGTAATTATGTTCTTTAATTATATTTTAAATTAAGTTCCCCTTTTTTATCTTAAGTGCATGAGTGTCTTTATTACTATTTATGGTACCACATTAAAAGTTTGAACTTGTCCTTTCAGCAAAAAAAAAGAAAAAAAAAAAGAAAAGCACAGTCTTATAATTTGTAAAGCAAATAGCTTCTCAAATTTACATTGTCTAACGACAATACTAATTCGTATAAATTGTAGTTTTTCATGCTAAAACATCTCCCTCCGACCCCCCCACCCCCCAACATCAATCACCATCAATAAGCTAAAGCTACACTAAAATGTAATTCTGGTGGCAAATGGAGCCTCAAGACAGAGAGTTCAGCTTTATTTTCTATCAAGCTCTCTCAATCCATCTGCTGTCTTAGTGAGCAAGCAGCAATTTTCAAGCCTTGCAACAAATTCTTGTTTGGTCTGAGGTCACGACTCCGACTTGGCCAGTGCAAAGTGTTAGTCTCGCCATTTGAGGATAGTTTGAGCTGCTGTTTCAGCTCTTTTCGTTTTAACCTCTCAAAATCAGACAAAAAGAAAAACCCAGAGGCTGCTTGGGAGGCATAACTACGTGTACACGGAATTCAATACATTAAACCTAAACAAGACTCCAAACTAAACATGCCTCTGCTGATTTTTTTATTTATTTATTTTTTTTACTTTGTATTTGTGTGTTTAAAGTTTACCAAACTACATCTGTTGATGCGACTGCGCTGAGGGCCTTCTCCCGCTTCGTGCTCAGCTTCAGGCAGCCACTTTCCCGCCTGCAGACATGCTTTCACCCCTGCCGACAAACAGATAAAGCAAACAAAATTAAGCTTGCAGCTGATTATGCTGACATGAAGGATTGCGACAAGTTTTGGGAGGATGACGAGGCTCGCGTCGACTCCGTTACAAGCTAGAAGATTTCAAGGATTGCCAAAGCTGAAGTTGTTGACAGAGAGATGCTCCCAGAGTTAACGAAGCAACCATCATTGTAAATATTAGACAAAACTTGACACTTGAACACAGTCCAACTGAAACTGTGACAGCCAGTATGATAAGAAAATGTTAATTTTTTTAAAAAGAGAAGAATACAAATGTCCCACAGTGGCTGGAGAAATGTTTGTGTTACAGCAGGAAGTTATGGTAAAAATGGGATTATGCATTTTGTATGGATATCAAGGGATAATGCATAAAAAAAATTAAAAAAAATCAAACGACCACCTCTGGACATCACAATTGGAGAACTTCAGCAAGTCTCAATAACAACTATTATTGGTTATCTACAAACAATCTATAAACAATTGTTTCGAAAGCAAAAAAGGGAAAGCCTGTTCTCTTCATGCCCTCAAACGTACAAAGTTTGCTCAACTCTACAGGGACTTTAACAGGAACCATGTTGCTTACACTACGATTAGGTTTTTCTGCAACTAATGTTCCAGGTCGTTCTCGCATAAAACTAAATGAGAAATTAAAAAGAAGGAAAATTATGAAATCTTAAAAAAAAAAAAAAGCCAGGATATATCCTATACATACGTCTCATGTAACAGTCAAACAAAAAAAAGACAGTAAGTTGGTTAAAGTCAAATGTGATACCTTCACTGAGTAAAAGTACAAAAGGGTTAGCTTTTCCCCACTCGCTACGTCTTTAACATGGGCAAATAAATCATTTTCATTGATGTCTCAAGGAACGATGAATGACTGATGGTTCCATCCAAATATTACAAGGTGTTGATGGTAGCTATGCTAGGGGGAGGTTGTGTGTTTGATATATCTGTTGCTCTATGACTCACTGCTTTTTATTAAAATCGCTAACGAAACAGAACCATTCTCTAACCGTCCACATTTACGTCTATTCCTGAAAATTAATTCATAGTTTACGACTCGGTGACGGAAAGGATTCTAATCAGCATTGTATCCATGGAAACACTTGCCCGGCATATACGTTTCACCTCACAACCACCTCCACAATCATTCGACAGCATCTTTATTTTCTGGAACGTTTCTCCCAGCTGTTCGGCAAAATGAGAAAATTAGTGCAAATGTGTGCAAGTGAAAAACCCTGCCACAATAAAGCAAATTACATACATTCATACATGCATATCTGTAGGAAGCAGTAAATGGTGTGGCACTGTGATTACATTTCTTCAACCCACTTAATTATAGCTTTGTTTCCTGCAGGGGAGCTGGGCTAAAGAAAAGGAGCAGAGATACTGAGGTTAATCGCTGCGGACGATTGTGCTTAGTGCTGAGGACTTATTAGCATATTTATTTATGTTCAGTTCAACTTCTAACCTCCAACCTTTGTGAGTCACTGAATGAGTGAGTGGCAAGATAAATGCTCCCCACTGATTAAACATTAAACCGACTGCAGCTCATTATGACACGTGGATCAGGTCAGGAGGAGTTTAATCCTCAAACAAAATGACCTTGAAGAGATGCCCTGAGGTCCAATATGGGCAATTAAGGAGTAACAAGAAGACACAGAACTTCAGCAATAAAAAAAAAATAACAGTTCAACTTTCTATATTCCACACAAGCTTAAAATTACACACCCCAGAAGAAATCTACACATGCATCTTCACCAAGCATTCAACGTAATAATGTCTTGAGTAGCCTGGTGTAGAAATCAATGCAAAGACAAAGATTGAAAAAACAAACAAGTACGACATCATTTGACAGATGTTACATAAATTAGTTTGCCAAATAGAGCTTGCTTATTAAGAAACACAGGGCTTCTTTAGTTTCAACAACTCGACTATGTGGGATAACAAAAAAGAAAAAAAAAAATCCAAACAGCCGTACTGGCTTTTTTCTGCATGTAGGAGGAGTCTTCCTTTCATCCTGCTGACTGGCAGTGCACTGCAACACGTGGAGGAGGGCCAGTTCTGTCTATCTTGTTAAAAAGGACTTTAAAGTGCAATTTTTTTAAAGCTTTGTCATATCCTCATATTAACCAGTCCAATGCTAATTGCCACCAATTTTTAATAAATACCTCTGAACAGTTTGCAGAGAAACCGGTTTTTATTTGACTGGTTTGTGGCCCATAAGTTTCTCACATAATTGTAATTCTCTCTTCAGAATCTGTGGAGATTATTCAAATTGGTTAGTTTCCTGGCACGGCCCTAACTTTTAGAGATGAGATAACAAAAAGTAGAAGAATACCCAAGTTCTGTAAACAGATGGACAATAAAATTTTAACACCATCACATTTA
The DNA here is from genome assembly GCF_051168715.1 of Poecilia mexicana. Taxonomy (NCBI): domain Eukaryota; kingdom Metazoa; phylum Chordata; class Actinopteri; order Cyprinodontiformes; family Poeciliidae; genus Poecilia; species Poecilia mexicana. The sequence goes on along the minus strand of NW_028263371.1, from coordinate 45,718,669 downwards.
CCCCCAAGACAACAATCCTAAACCCAAATTTAAACCATTTTGAAACAGAAAAGCTGACTAAAATCAAACTAACAAATTCAGAGGTGGTTACTCCCAGATTTTCTACACTACAGCCCGCAGCATCTAAACAACACAAATAAACCATATCCAATCTCATTCCCTAAACATGAGGGACTGAATGGGCTCAAGTTCACATACAAAGACACATCTGAGTCATCTGCATTCTGAACACAGTCCCAGAGAGAGGAGACCCGAGTCCAGTTCCTGGCAGTCATGCCTCCGGCAGGGTCATATGTTTCACAGAGGCTTGACCCTTGTCCAGCCTCTCACTGCAGGCTAAAAAGGGAAAGGTGGAAATTGTGAACTGAAAGGAATGCCCTTTCTCTGGCAACAGCAACAAAACATTCATGTTAATGATCAGAACTTCATTTTAAGTAACGGTCCGATCTTTCAATTCTGAGATTGGTAACGATGCTCTTTGGACATGCAAAGGAAAATCTGCTGGTGAATAAAATTATGCGACTCGACCGTCAGAACAGTGATCGGTTGGTCACAAACCGAAAAAAATCTGATATTTTTCTTCCCTAAACAGTGAATGGATAATAGCTGCAAACTATTAGGGCAACATAATGGCAGTTCGGAAATTTCTTCCACCAAAATGTAGAAGAAAATTTACGAGAAACTATTAAATCAAGGTACAATACTGTAATTACCAAATTTTATGTTGGATTCAAAACTGCTAGCTCTATCAAAGAAATCCTACCAATGTTTTTTTTTTTTTTTTTTTCTCTCTTATGAGACAGATTGTTGGGGGGGGGGGAAATAAAAATCAAGGAATTGGTGGAAATCAAAATTTACAACTGAGAGGTAAAAGAAAACAAGGAATCACTATCAGCAAGGAAAAGCCTGACCTATTTATAATTTTGAACAGATTTTGTACTAAAAGCTGAATTCTTTTAGTACTAAAAGCTGAATTGTTTTTCTATTTCTGTTATATTTTACCGCATGTAAAAGAGAAAAGAGTTGATGAGCTTTAATCTGTCATAAATAAATGCAAAATGCTGTCAAATCTTTGTTGGGAGACTTGATATATACAAACATACGCATACTGCAAATCTTTTTATATGCATTTATCTATGTATATAAAAATTTTTTAGGAAAAAATATTTGTAGAAATCTCTCTCTCTCTCTCTATATATATATATATATATATATATATATATATATATATATATATATATATATATATATATATATATACACACACACACACATCTATATCTAAATTTCAGTGACCACAAAATCTTTACGTGATAAACCTCTAATCCTAAGTCAGTACACTGTATGTAAATGATAAGCTGTACCTGTATTGATGCAAAGTGAACCATCATTACACAACATGTAACACCTTACATCCTAAATTTGTGTTGCCGTTTCCATTTCCTGTAAAGGTGCAACTGTAACTGATAACCACAGTAGAAGTTGTGTGACTCACCACACAGTGATGAGTCAGACACTTTGGGAAAGTGCAGTAATTGGAGCATGACAAGTAAAGAATTAGTTCAGAGCAGAAACTTCAGATAGATGATGTGTTGCGGTTGGTAAATCCATGTTTTGATCCGTACAAGGGTCAGCAATAAAATACTTTTTAAATTGATGTTAATATACAACATGTTAATTAGCATTTTGTTGCCTATGTTATTTACGTCAAGTTAGTTTATTTCTATCTTGCATTTCATTTTAAGAAATAAACTTGAGTTAAATAAAAATGCATGGTTTTATCTTTACATTGAAGCATAAAAGAATAACATTTTTAACTTGTGAAAAATCTACTTAATAGTTTACCCCCCACCACTCAACCAAAAGGAGAATCTTCTTAGACAGGATAAAATGTTAATCCTGCTTCCCTAAAATAACAGCAGCAGCAGCGCTACAAAACATAATTCTGACAAAAGAGGTAATCCAGGCCTCGGCCTAGATGACAGCGATGGCACACAAAGCCAGGTGACAGTGAGAAGTCACACAAACACCCGGACAGAAACAGAGAAGATGCCACAGTGACTGTCATGAGGGAGTGAAGATGTGTCAAGTGTTCAGCCAGCGTGGAGGAAAAAAGAAAACAAAAGGAAAGGGCTGAATGTGGTCCAAACGCACAAAATATTATAGGAACACACATCTGGAGTCGAACTGGCAAGCAGCAGCACTCCTAGCATTGTGCTCAACACGCACCCACACACCGACAGTGAAGTGATGCTACTGACAAATACAGCAGCAAAGGGCACGCCAAGGTGCCAGAAAACTCTTTGACAGCTAGTCTCTTTTACCTTTGCTGGAAGCGGGCTTACTCAGAATTCCTGCTTGTTAACTCGGTTCTGGGATGGCAGGGGAGTTTGAGGGACTAGCTGAGAATAGCAAAACTGGTTTTCGGATTACCAAAACGAGAGGAGGCAAAGTGACTAGGCCATCATTTAATTGCTATCGATATTGAAGACTTCTGGGGTAATCATTAACCAAATTCTATCCCCCAGTCATCCACCTGCCTCATCTGGCTGTCAGACGTGTAAGCAGGTGAGTGCACACACCACAGGAGGCACAAACTATTGATCTGAAAATTGCCTGTTGCAACATTTTTCTTTGAATGTTTCCCAGAGCAGTGCGTGTTCTGCATTTAGAAATCCTAACTCCACACAAGGAGTCTGATTTCAACGGCTTGCAGAGAGTACAAAATTTGACGACTTGCTCTAGATTTCTTCGGCATTGAGGAGAATTAACCTCTTGTCTTTATTGCATAGGCAGCCTCAACAGTAAACTCAGTGTTGCTTAAAGTATAGCCCTGAAATAAGAAGAGAGCAATTCGGATGTTGCCTGGGACATAGCGGGAAATGATAAATGTAGAAATCAATTGGTCAGGCGGCACAATCCACTTGGCACATACTGTGTATTGTTTAAGAAACTCAGACTTTAAGTCACATAAGAATATTGATTTCTTTGTCCACAACATCATAACTAAAGCAAAACATATTTCTAAATTATATTTTCTGTTCTTTTACACTTCGATCCACGTGCTTTAAAATTCTAACAACAGCTTTGACCCAGTTTTGTAATTAACACAGTAATTCAATTCATATATATATCTTTTATATTTCCGTTTCATAATATATTTACAGCACCTACTATTTTTCTTTTACCCATGAGAAATGATGCATAATCTTTAACCCCCTCATTAAGAACTTACTTCAGTGACATAATATAATGCTGATAATTTTTTTTTTTTTTTAGAAAACAACTCAACCTTTAAGTTTTAGGACATGTTTGCAATAAAAACACATTAAGAGAAAATTGTACCAAAATCACTGTTTCCACAATTATTGGCACCACAGCACCTTCACATGGTCCGAGTGCTCCACAAACTGAGTCACCCCTCACCTTTTGGTAGAATAACTTTTTAAAAGACTTAAATTTCTTTCAGCTGTTCAATATAGAATAAAAAGACAACTTACTATTGAAGTAACATAGATGCCTGTTGACCGCTGTGTGCTAGGAAATGGCTACCAGAATGCAGCTATAACTCGGGCGGTATCTATATCATAAAACCAAACATTGGTTTTTACTGGGATTTTGAGCAAGATAATGAGCCAGGATGTATGGTCAAGTCAAATCAACACAGGACAGATTCATCAGGAGCATTAACTTCCCAGCGTGGTTGAGTCTTCAGGCCTAAATAGGACAGAAGAACTGGTGAGCTGAACTGAGGAGTGCAAAGGCGGTAAACCAGGACTCTCCATGGCATAAACACATTTTGCAAACCATAATTGTCCGAGATTCCTCAGTGAGTGGCAACCCTGTGAAATGTTAAAGAAAAAGTGATTTTCTATTGCAAAAAGGGAGCTTTATCAGAAAAAAAAAAAGATCAATGTTGTGCTGACCTTGCTCAGAAGAATTTATTTAATTTTTTTTATTTTAATTTACAGGCACCAAAAAGTATGGAAAAAACTGCAATGGCACTGCCTTAGGTTAGTCCACTTCCAGCGGTAGCTTTAACATCAAATTCAAAAGAAAAAAAAAAAGGTGTCCACAGAGAATTGTTCCAGTCAGCAGCTCACTTCATACTTACAGCTGTATTTGACAACCCAGCAGCCAGCAAGAAGACCCAGGAGGGTGGAGTAGGTGGTGGGCATTTGTCCTTCTGGCACGACGACATGGCTCACTGAGAGAAGAAAACAAACATGAACAAAACCAAACTGAAAAGAGACACTTAAGGGAGTTGTGTTACAAACTTAAAATAACAGCAGTCTGTGCTTGACTAGATCGTTCCAGATCGTGTGATCAATGATAAGGTATAAAGAACAAAAAAAAAAATAATAATAATAAAATAAGAGGCCATTAAGGAGCAGCTTATTGTGCGTCAGACATGGAGACATAGTACCTCGCTACTGTATTTATACTGGAACTTTTAACATGTCACGTTATAACACAACAAATTTTATTGGGATTTTATGTGACACATTAACAAGAAAGCAGGGCAATGAGACGTGGCTGTCACATTTCTGATAAAAAAATAAATAAAATAAAAAAAATCAAAAAAGTAAATAAAATCCAGTTAAACAAGCTGCATTCAGAAGTCCTCTAATTAGTAAAAATAAAATAAATAGATTGAGCTGCTTAATTTATCTAAGAATTAATGCCGGTATTTTGCAATGTCCTTAGAAATTGCTCTATTAGTAAACAAACAACATAATGAGGACCAAGTAGGTTTAGGTTACAAAACAAAACCTCCAATCTTTGACCAGCTTATGGGATACTGATCAAATCAATCAACCATAAATCACTATTTTTAATGGGAGAATGGATAAGCCATTTTAAGTTATTGTGCTGCTTGCTACAGACCATGAAGGGGAAACAGCAAGTGTGTTGAAAAAGTTGCTCAGGTCAGACGAGACCAAAATTGAACTTTTTCATCTGCATGCAAAGTGCTTGTGGAGGAAAACTGTCACCTTGAACACAATATCCTTCTGGCGAAACATGGAAGCGGTGTGATTCTTTTCTTCATCAGGAAGTAGGCCTGCACCATGGTCAAAAATATTGCATTCTGATATGACTGCTAAATGTTGCATATGACCTGATGATTGGTTAACACTGTGGCAACCAGTTCAATTAACCCACATTTCCCACACTACCACCTATATTGTCTATCTTCACAATGTTTCCCCTTAAAAATCTTGGTCATGTCTAAATACGGACACTTGAAGGTCTCTCAAGTGGCCAAATTAAGTATTGGCAAGCAGAGTTTTCATGCATAACACCTGAGATAGTATAGTCCGCAAAGCAGTTTATCCAACCAGTTCTTTGTGATTGCAACAAAATAGGTCAGAACTAAATCTAAATGAGTCTGTGAGAAACTGATGTTGAAAGAAAAAAAAAGTCAAAAGTAAAGATCTCTGGATGTGCAAAGATGGAGGAATGCAAAAGTGCTGAAGCCACATTTACAGCAAAAGGTGACCCACAAAGACATGGTTCAGAAGAGCCAAATTATAATGTTTGCCACTCTTATGTGAAGGTACTCTACTTTGTCCAACACTGCGAATGCTGTTAAGTATAATATACAGGGCATAACATTAGCAATCATCAGATATGCACACAGCAAAACAACATACTCTCAGTTTTTTCAGTTATACGTTTAGAGAAAATGTGGATCTCTGGCTTTTGAGGTGATTTCATTCACTCCATAATTTGTCACTTTTTGGGTTAATAAACACGTTTTGAATAAAAAAAAAGTGGAAATCAGAAAACTGATAAAAAAAAATTTAAGAAGTGGAATTTGGGAAAAAATAAAACAGATTTCATAAGACCTACCTTCATACTTCTCACAGTGTTAATTTGCCAGCGTCTCTCACTTTGAGTGAGTGACCAGGTAAACCTACTGTATGCCTGTCAAACTGCTGCTGACAATGAAACAAAAACCAGAGCAGGGGTTTTTGCTATAAAAGGCAGGGTCACATAATTATAGGTTAATTAAAATTTAAATACAAGCTTATTGCCTCTTCATTCAGTGAGTGAGGCGAGTTGACAAGTGCAGAACGAACATAATTATATCCCAGGGGTAAAACTCTTTTTTACATTTTGCATTGAAACTGTAGCATTCAGCTCAAAATGATAAAACCTTGGAAAAAAAAAAGTCTGGAAGTACAAACAGTCACCCCTGCAGCCAGAGGGGGGGAAACAACAAGAAGCTCCTCTGCTTTTCATTAGTGTGAATTCATCTCTCTGACAGCACCTCCAAACATTTTATGAGGAACGATTTCAATTACTTCTGCTCTCCAGTGTTCTTCCAGCCATTACTATGCAACAGTGAAGGAGCTGCTGCATCACAATGATGTATACACCACTAAAAGCTGCTGTTTGCTACTGTTGAACCTTCATGAGTGATAATGCTCAGGTACTGACTCACAGCTTTTACAGTACAAATGGATCTGTGTTTCTTAGTAAGGCGTACGGAGCAGAGCTGCGTGTGTGTGTGTGTGTGGGGGAAAAAAATAATTTCACCAAACATTAGAACTGCAGTGCGAGACCGGCTCTTCATGATAGATTTCTCATTCTTCCAAAATGGGAAGCTGGGACAAAACTGCCCATTTATATAACAACTTCTGTGTATACTTCTAAGAATATTGGGCAAGAAAAGATGTTTATGCAACAACAGCTGTATGAAGGGGCCGCAGTGAAAAACTGGCTGTTGGCCAATCTTCACCTTGGATCGACCTTCTTTTTATCTTGAGCGAATTCGCCACATGAGTTTAACTAGGCCATAGGTGTCCAAACGCCAGTGACCTGCCAGTTTTAGATGAGTCTCTGCTGCAACACAGCTGATTCAAATGGTCCAATTACCTCCTCTGCATGTGACGCCTGCTAACGACCCATCAGGTTGGAAAACTGTTGCTCTGTGTTATCATTTGGATCCTGATGTAAAGAATATGTCATTTATGGCTGCTCACGGCAGGAAGACAAGAAAAAAAAAATTATTTTGAATGCCGTTTCTTTCGTCCTATGCAACAGGTCCACAAGGGAGCTCAGAAAAAAAACAAAAATAGGAATCTGTATCAGAGAGAAAAAAAAAAAAACAAAAAAAAGCTTTACAGTGAATGGAAATTGGCCACAAAATTCTGAAGGTGCATCTCCAATTTTTACATCTATTGTTTACTCCTGCAAATCTCAGTTGCTGAAAACTTGTTAGAAAATAATCGTTGTCGAGCAATGACAATTTGCAACGTAGAGGCAGAATTTCAGGTTTAATCCAGAAATAATGGATATCCAGGAGCAAGATGGTAAGTAACACTACCTGAGCCAGAAAAGGTATCAACGATCCTTCCTCCCAGTAGCACTCCCAGTTTGACTAGCTGACGCTGCTCTGGCGATGATAGCTTGCTGGCCAATAACATTAAAGTCTGATCCCTTCTCGCACTCTCACTCGACTAAAATGAGACATAAGAACAAGGTTATACAGTCTCCGGGCACTTAATGCGAGAATATCAGCGCTTAAGGGTTGCCAAATGCATGATGGAAAAAAGGATTATTCACTGATTTATGAAGACATACCGTGGAGATAGTGGCTGAGGGGCTATGAGATGTATGAGAATTAGCATATTGGGTTCCTTCTGCAGCTTCCTGGAAAATCGCCAGCATCTCCTGGCTCACTGCGTAATCTGCAGGACGCTTTCCACGTAGATTACTGCAAAGAGGAAATAAAATTCACAGATAAAGCATATCAGTGTTTCAAAGAATGTACCTCTGTGTGTTAATGAGTTTGAAGATGAGGATGAAAAAAAAAGAAAAAACATGAACTAAAACACAACTAAAGCAAAAGGACACACAAAACTCATGTGGTTTAGTGCAACGGGATGTTCCATTCTGTACGCCGATGTCTCATAAAGAATAACTTCTGATGTTAAACATAATAGTAACCACCAACAGAAATTTTGTCAAGATTTGTATGTGTAAAAATGTAAAATTTCAGAGTTTCTACAGATGTTTTCTGTATTTTACCAGTCTAATTCGTCAAGTATTTCCCACCCTCACATTTTGGCCCTTCTCTAGTTCAAAGGACATCCTCTCAATAAGAAATGAATATTCTTCCAACATGCTCTCACAATACTTGAAAATCTAAGTTCTGCTGGAAGTTTAATAATCCCATGTTGAGGGAAAAGCAATCTGGCAAAAATCACACCCCACCTGTTCTGTGAAGCTGTGCAACAATATATGATTTTCCCTTGATGAACAATAATCTTTGCCTCTCTTTAGTTTGATATGAGGTAAAACTGAGACATAAATTCCAGTTTTATCAAAGACCAAAATTATGTTCTTTCCATTAATACAACACTCCACACAATCGTTGCCAACCCTAGTAAGACTGTAATAAATCATCATGGACTCTTAGATGTCTGCTCCTGCTCGAGTTCCCCAACAGTGAGCCTCACTCCCCTCCTCAAAGTGCATGATAGAAACGTCCTCGTCAAACTTCGCTTTAGTTTTATTTTTACTTTTTACTTGTTGACCTGTGTGGTGTTTCAGTTATTAAAACTGTTGCTTTACACCAAAATGAATTTGAATCCTGACTGGAGCCCTTCTTTGCAGGGCGTACATGTTCTCCCTATGCAGGCATCGTTTCCCTCCGACTTCTCCGCACGGCTACAAAACATCTGATATTTAGGGAAACGCATCTAAAAAAGAAGATCCCCATTTCTTTGGGGATTCAGCATATATTTTAAATCTGGTGCACAGTAACCTTTTCAATATAGTGTGTGTAATGGAGGCTTAAAATCAAATCAAAAGCACCGCTATGCACAGACACTCAAAGATGATAAAAGTGCAACCATCTCCTGGTTACAAAGAGGATGTTGAAATGAAGTGCGAGTTTGAGAAAGCTGCCTGAAAGGTCACCTTGAGAAAGTGCAAAAGAGGGGGAAAAAAGGGATGAAGAGAGAGGATGGCAGGAAGAGAGGATACAAATAGAAGAACCGAGCCCAGCAGGTCGTCTCTAAAAGATTAGGCGTCAGCAAAGATAACACCTGGGGGACAATTAATAGGTCCACTGGTCCATAAAATATTTCATTTGGATTCATTCTCCCAGCCGAACACACACACAAATATAAACAAACAGAGAATGTCCCTGACACTTCAACATATGCATGCACACACGCTGGTGTATGCATGCGAGGAGAATATGCAAAAATTTCAAGGGAAAGGGGGGAAAAAACAAAATCATGGCAGAGGTAAAGTAATAAACACTACAGGGCTCTTCTTCTGCTTGACCACAAGTTTGACTCTAGTGAGTATGAGCTGCAACATGCATCAAAACTAGTCATTGCCACCATTTTGGGACTAGAGAAGCATTACAACAAAGCAATAACAATTATCGCAATCTAAACAGTCCTGATATTGCAATGGTGATATATTGTGCAGCACTGTAATAGTTTCTTATGTTTATGTAGAAAGATTACAAGGATGTTTTCAGTTCCTCAATTCTTATGTTTTCATGCAAACATTTGCATTTTTATTCCACACAATAAAATAAAACTAATGGCAAAAGATTTTCACTTTTCATTTTGACCTTCCATGTCAGTCGGCTTCAAATGGTATGCTGTATATGTTTCTACTCCTTCAACTCCATTTTCTCTCACAGTAATTTTTTTTTTTTTTGCTCTAAAACTAAAAAATAAATAAATAAAGCTGTATGTAAACTAGGTTTTATAAGCCATCTTTTCTTCTTGGTGCAAATTTTTTTATGTTTCGTGTTAAAATTAACGTTTAGGTGCAAGGAAAAAAATTACCATTTGAATTATAAAGACTGATGAGCCATGTTAGGCCTGCAATTTGCATCCTCCACAAAATGCCCTTTCCTCAACGCCTATGAATTTAGAAACATTAGACATTAGAAAAAGACCACTGATTTTTACTGCCTATATGATTTTTAAATTTAGTTCAAAATTAACAGAGGGTGTCTGGTCATTTCCAACAGTCTCCCTGCAGCAACTTTTGTTTAAGCCATTAGCAATATTTCAAATTTCAACAGAAAACAATTAGAGTTTGGCACATAGGAGCCAAAACTCTTCGGTCTGCACTTTGGCTCGGCAAGCAACTACAGCAGACAGTATAGTTTATGGAGTATACTTCAAAGATTGGGAACATAACGACACCCACTCTCTAAAAGTTCTCAGACCCACATCATCTGAAAGGTGGCCTCTAAGGCTTTCCTGTAAACAAGCAAAGTTTCTGCTTACACTCAGTCTTCCTCACCAGAACACATTCTGTGAACCATTGAGGTTGACAAAAGCTGGAGAATATATGGACAATATATTTGCCAGCTACAAAAATTTGAGCACATTTTAATTAAGACACTTACTTTCTTGTGCCTTCCTCAAAATGATAACATTTTGTAAGGACGTGTTGACTCCGTCTAACTGCGAGAACTGAATGCAGAGAATTAAATGGGCAACAACTTTTTCTCTTTCTCGCTGTTTATTCAATGTCACATGCTGTTTTTATTTTAATTATGTAAAGCACTTTAAAATGCCTTGCTGCTGAAATGTGCTATACAAATAAAATTTGATTGATTGATTGATTGATTGAACAAAAGCTCCAGTTAGTACACATGCATTCTAATTTAAATGTTAACATTAAGAACAAAAAGCCTAACATGTCACTATGAGGTAATTAATACAGTATTTTTATAAAAGTAAAAACAAACAGCTAGAAAATATAAAAGTTCCAAAAAAAAAGAAAATTCACAATTATCTTCTACTATTTAATTGACATTGCTTGTTTGTTGCACGAGCATACATTTTGTAACTACACAGGTCCAGTTTATATGCTGCACATTTTAATGATGTACTGAGTTGACATTAATTAATTAACAGCCAAGTATGGATTGGAGGTTTTGAATTAGTGTATGGAGTCAGCATTATTCCTCTGCCAGCTGTCAATTCAAACATACCGAGTAGCGTCTTATCTACTTACCGTCAATTTTTTACTTTAATCACAGGGTAATAACCAGTGGCAGTAAACTGCCTTCTGCATGTTGAGTGTGTAATTTTCAGGCCACTTCTTTAGCGTCCTAAAAGTTCAGCCGTGGTACTATTTGCACCTCCAGCACAGATGCAGAACATTGTTTTGCATCTCATGTGGCTGTGCAGGTGTATCAAATACATTCAGATTTAAAACTAAGACTCGTGTCTAATACAAGATTGATTATGCAAATAAAGTTTGTGCTGCTATAGTAAGCACAAACACACAAATCTGACTTTTCACCCACAATAACCGTTTTCCCTCAAAATCCTTATAGAATATTCTAGTCAGACCTTTTATATTAGTCTTGATCTCTTATTACGTGCCAATGAGGTCCTGAGTTGTCAAAATATCAATGTTTGCCTGACCCTGAGTGTGATGCTCAGACTCTTGTCAAAATATCTGACAATATGTTGAAGTATTTATTGTACATCTTAAAAATGTTCAGAACTAAAACTTGAATATGAAAAAAGCTGAAAGAAAAAAGCCTGTGATCCAAAGTCTGTTTCTTATTAGTTCATAAAGTCATTGTGACAACTCCTTCCCCCAGACACTAACGGCTGAGTTCTGAGGCTCAAAGAAATAGAGAATGGGGGGAAAAAACACACACACACACACACACACACACAACCATGAGAAGTCCTGCCTGTTTGAGAAAACCGAACAGGACTGGTAAAGACCTGATATGATGAATATTTGATTTTTATTTTATGCTTTGAGAAGTCCTTCCAGTTTAGCTTAAAAATCTTGCAAGACTGTAGTTTTGCTTTTTTTCCACACCATATAGTGAGGTACTAAAAGTGTCATTTTAGTGACGCTTTTTTTTTTTAAAGTCAGAAATACAGAATTTTTTGCCTGTTTTAAATTGTAATAAAGATCATTTATTGGGAAATAAATAAATGATCCCTCAGACTGAATTCTGATAGTGATAGCGATATGATGCTGACTATTTACAACCAACAGGTTTTCAAGTGCAACACAGCACTGGAACAGTACAGCAATGAAAGAATACAGCTAAAAGTCGGAAATCTGTCATGCACACAGGCAACAAAAGAAACCATCAAAAACTACTTCTAAACCCAGAGCTTGGTGCCAGTCATTCCATTAGGAATTGAACTGGCAGATGTCTTTGCTTGGCGAGTGTGAATGTGGCAGGCACGGAAGAAGTTTGGATGATGATTACATTCGCCGGGCAGTGACCTGAAAGGCTCTCTGCGTCAGTACTGAGAGGTTACAGAAGCGAAAAATGTATGGTCATGCATTAAAGGAGTCACCCAAGCAGTAAGGCAAACACAGTGAAGCAAGCAATGTAGAAAAAAGACGATTGGTAATTACCAAAGAAGGAAAGCGACCCTAATCAACCAGACTAGTCATCATAACGATGACCTGATGTCTCCTACCTCATTACAAACATTGTTCTGCCCATCTACACTGCTTCCATAAGTGTTAGTACAGCATCAGGAGAGTGATAATAAGCATTACCCTTGCATCTGTCCACCTACGCACAATTTTTTTTTTTTCCCCTCACACCATGTTCCTATACACACACGACTCACGAGTGACTGGGAAAAGAGCATTTCACCATTTATGTATCCATCCAGTTATCATCTGTATCCGGACAAGTGGATACAGACAATGACTCTCTAGCAGTCACTGGGTGAGATTTGGGGTACTCTGTGGACAGGTTGCCAGTCCACCACAGGGCGACACAGAGACACACAGGACAAACAACCATGTATGCACACACTCACATCTAGGGACACTTTTAGAGTAACTTATTAACCTAACAGTCGTGTTTTTAGACAGTGAGAGAAACCACACATGCATAGAAAACATGCAAAACTTCATGCAGAAAGACTTGGGATTTGAACCCAAGCAACAGTGTGAAGCCCCATTTACTACATTTAGGCAGGAAACTGAGAAAAAAGTGCTTATTACAAAAGGAAATGTTTTCCTTCATGCCTCAAAGCTTTCTTACCCAAGCTGTCAGTCTGATTTTGTCCAAGTAATTTACGTCCAAAATTAAAATACTTTGTTGATTGGAATGGGCTATATATAATACAATTTGCCAGATTTAGCAGGGAGCAGCTGTTGGCAACCATATCCTTTACCCTTAATGTAAAAAGTAAATATTCCGCATTGATAGAGAAACTCTTGTTGCCAAGCTTCTAAGTATTCATTACAAAGATGGATGAAAGTGAGGATGGGCCGGTATGAGGTTCTCAAAATATAATGACATGACTAAAACTACCATCTTTTCATTGCATCATGGCAATTTACAAAAATTTAAAAAAAAATGTTTGGAGGAAGAAAAATGCAGAAAACGATTTCATATTTCTGACTTCATATTTGTTGATGTTTGCGATATAGCTTTCAGCAAAAATCTTCAACAAACTTAGTCAGGCCTCTGTCTCTTTAAGAAGCTCCTACTCTTTCTAACACTGCACTTTCAGCACAACTTAACAATGCTTGTTATGTCATTTATAACCATTATTAGGGGAGTCAAACAGAAAAGTAGTCAACAAGACTACTTCAACAAGAAAAGACATATATGCAACTTACAGAACGTTCTGTGAGGCACCGAGCTGCAGCAGCAGCTTAACAATGGCTGCATGTCCATTCCTCACAGCATCATGGAGCGGAGAATCATTTTCATAGCCAGGTGTGTTCAACAGGGCTCCCCTCGCAACCAAGACCTTCACAGCTCCCAGGTGGCCCAGATTACATGCCTCATGCTGAAACAAGAGGCAAAATGGCTAGCAGTCATTCTGTGCAACTCATGCTCATTATTGTCCTCTGTTATTTTCAAAACAGATCTATTACCATAAATTCTGCAGTGAAATCTGTTTGGGGGTTTTTTTCCCCCAGTTTGCTGTTTGAGACAAAAATATATCCAAAAACAAATCATGTCATTGTGAAAACAATGTTTACCTCTGAAAAATACCTCCACACCTTCAATACACTTGTGTATACTTGTTGATACCTAATCAAATTAATAAAAAAACTAAAACAAACCCAATTACGTTCACTTTTTTAATTATTAGCTATTTAAAACAATATTTTTCTGAAACAAATACAAATGAGACTTAGAACTAATAACATGTTTTAAGTGAATTTGGCAAAGTTGTTAGCCTGTGTTAATGGTTTATTTTTTCTAAACAAAAGTAGAACTGCACAAGTTATATTGTAAACAATAGGAATTATATCTGGTGTGGACATAAAGGACAATGAAGTACATCCAAGTTTCCAAATATGTCACCATGATGAATATAAAAGCATGACATCTAAAATATTATAGTGTACCGAATAATATGTCCAACGAGTCATTCTCGACTGTGATATTGCAATAACACGTGTGATTGTTTCATTGTATACGTCTAATAAAACTGTATGTTTTGGTTGTTTTCAGATTTTACAGTTCAGTTAAAATGTTAACTGTTTTAAATAAAAAGTCACAATAGGAAAAAACATAGTACAGTAAATACTGATAATTAATTGCATTACAATAGTTGATCTAGTACATTAAACTTGCCTATTATAATTTCTTACCGCCCAACTGTTTCATGCAAACACAGGCTATTTCCAGTCTTTTTTTTTTTAGTGCTGGCCATCTGTACCAAACAAATGTTTGTGTTTTTTACTCACAGGAATTAAAATCCACGGATTTGTAAAGTGCACAGACAAAATCTGCTTCATTTTATTTGCTCAAGGCTCAACAATCCCAGAAAAGCAGACGCTTGTTTTATCTTAGAAGACTAATAAAACAGAGTTATGAAAGTGGTGCTGAAACTAGAGAAGTGAAAAAGACACGTCGGGGAGCAGAGGCTCACATAACTTCCAAGAAATATACAAGCAGTCAAATAATATTTCACACTCAAAGCTGTATTGTAAGCATTTCAAAACATCAGCTGCAAACTGTCAGAGCTCAAATTGAACAAGTCTGAGGGGAGCTAGCAGCCACATTAAGGGATGTAATAAAGTCAGAGGCAAACACTGACATTTGTTCTCAAAGACAAAAAAAAACATGATAACCCAGGGAATAAGTGACAGCGCTTCCAACTTTTCCTGTTGAAGCAGATCTGTGTAAAAGCACAAAGCAACACACCTTTTAGGTCAGCCTTATAGTTAAACAATTGCAGCGATTACAGTAATTATCTTACCAAGTATACAAGGCTCTGATAAAGTCACAGCAAAATCCTTTTTAGCTGTGTTTCACATAAATTTCGACAAGAAAAGACGGTTAAAATTGTACTCAGGCTTCCTTTTGTTTGGAGCTTAATATTCTCTTAACATGAATAGTGTAAAGGATTAGATGGAACCTAGTGCTGAATAAAAATGACAAAATTCCCCTGTGCTTCAACTATCAAACAGAAAAAAATCTGACTTCTTGTCATAAGAAAAGCTAAAGCTTTGGTCGTTCCAGGCTGTTGTCAGAAATGTGTGTGGCCAACTTTTCTCGGGAGAACTGTGTGTAAGGTTGAGCGATATGAACTTAGAATTTTTTTGCAGTATTCTGTGCTACTATTATGATGAGATTAAAGATGGTAAAAAAAAAGAAGTTCTTGTTGTATTTTTGGTAACTGTATGGTTGTGACTGCATGACAAAGCATTTGTAGCACCAGAATTATTTTTTTTTTATATATTTGCATTTGAAAACAGCTTCTTCAAGATGCCATTTACTAAAATGCACACAGTAACCGTATTTATTAATACTTTTGAATTTGTTGCCATTTATTATTAATCATGTGGAACAGTGGAGAAAACAGCAAAAATAACATTTTCAATCGCATTGTAAGTTTGCCATAAATAATTGAGGCTTAAAATGATAAAGATAAATTTAATTTTTCATGATAAATGCCCATGGCAAATAGGTGCAAATTCAATACAAATGTTTCACACTTATGCAAATACAGTCATGTAAAATACAAATATTAGGACACCGAATTGAAAACTCGATTGTTTTCCAAACATAAGGATATTTCAGATCAAATTTAACAACAATGAAAAACAACATAAACAAAAGAAATGTATTTTGTGATGAGAACTAAATTTGGACACCAGCTCATTATCATAGATTCAACCATTTACATATGATGAGGATAATAAACTGGCTTGGTTCTGCTGCTACAAAGTCATGACGATCCATATTTTTTATGAGGTTCTTTTCCTAGAATCCTGTATTCTGTTCTTGCCAAACATGTCCACTTATTTTATTATCCAAATAATTTAATTTCACTCATCTACCCAAAGAATGTTATTCCTGATTGCTGGTTTTTGTCCATGTTTTCTGTGGCCAAACATAGTCAGGCCTTCGTGTTTATTTGTATATCTCTTTGCGTCCATCTCTATAGTTGCTTAGATTGATGCATGTAGACTCACCAGTGGTGTCCAGCCGGCGTTATCTTTCAGGTTGGGGTCGGCTCCCTGATCCAGAAGTTCTTTGACAGAATCTACATCTCCCTGCAGGGTACGTATAGTAAACAACAATCCTGAAGTGAGAATCACAAAAATGTAACGTCAACCCATTTGAAAACAACAACACCCGATGCCTGAGAACAAAAAGATCCCAGGTTTATCAATCGGCCTCCGCAGAGAGCCATTGATTCCCGTGTCAGTGATGCTGGGAGGGATTACAGCCATGTTCATGAGGATTACTGAACAGCAGAACATGCCTGTCCAATCACCCGAGCACCGATTTGGAAAGGATTGGGTTTGTCATTATGAAAGAATAAGTAAACCACAAAAAGGCCACATTAGCACCTTTAACTGGCATTCCATTTTTATCTCTTTAGGAGACAATGAACTTGAAATCTGGTTCCTTGGGTAAAGTTGCTCGCAATTTAGCTTTATCAATGTGATCGGTAATAAACGTCTTCACCTTTATTGCAGCAAGATGTAGAGGGGTCTCTCCTCTGTGGTTCCTCTTCATTACTGCAGGGCTGCCAGGGCTTGAACGGCCGAAAGCTGACCGAGGACTGCACACGGGTTTATTGTGGCTGTCTGAAGACATGAGGGCTGCAGCAGACGGACTACGCTGTTTACCTTCTCTCGGGCGTTTCTTTTTCTTTTCACTTGGGGGGCTTGCTAAAGTTAAACGCTCAGTGAAAGGTGAGGCTTTTCCACCAGGTGATTTTCTCCTTTGGCCCGAAGAAGCCCTCTGTCTTTTTGGCGTTGTTTCCAAGGAGCAGTTTCTCTCCACTGTTTTGCTTCTTTTGGAGAGACTCTCCTGGGGAGACCCGTTTGTGTCTGTTTTGGAACCGTCATCTGGATTTGGGTTGTTTGTTGACGACATCTGACTGGATGTGCTCTGACCATGCTGGCTGTGGTGACTCAGCACATTGATCTCCCCTCCCGAGAGACTTTCGTTTGTTGTGCGGTTGGTCAAACTGAGTTCACGGACCTGCGAGGCTTCAGTCTGGGCCCCGTCAGTCGAGACAGAAGGGCTTAAGAAAGAAACCCTTTTACGGGACCCTCTTGCTCCATCAGCACAGGATGGCTCTGGTCCAGATGAGGGATTTTGTTGGTCTGTAATTCCCCACTGCTGGTTTATGGCCTCCAGCCTCTTCTTTTTCAAATTCTCTTTAGTCTGTCTACGTGTGGTACTGGTGCGCCCTTGAACCTGCCTTGTAGTAGCAGTTTTCTTAGTTCTTTTCTTTCCTTTACTGTTTACATTCCTTTCATTTTGTGAAGACGAAGAGTCTTGGGAGGACGAAGTGAAATTAAACACTGAAAGGTCCCGGCACTGAGCTGTGGGGACTTTGGACTGAGCAGCAGGCTGTTCTTCAGAGGACTTCCTGTCTGGAGCAGTGACCTCTAAAGGCTTCTCGACCTTGCAGCGCACCTTTCGACTGCGAGGACTGAACCAGATCTTAAAGTTCTTCTTGTGTTTTAGGACTGCAGCTTCCGCCTGCGAACTGACCTCAGCAACAGAGGAGTCTGAAATTAAATATACGAAAAGAATAAAATAAATTAATTTTTAAAAAAAAAGCAGAAGTGATGCATTTTAATAAGAACAAAACAGCAACCCCATCCTTGTACTGTGCTCGCTAGAAATTCTGAAAGTGAATTGTTTTCAGAAAGCCATTTTGTCTGTGCGATAGCATTCTATGATGCACTTAATTAAAACAATTACACAAACATTTCATTTCATTGCGTTCAATTTTTGCACACATTTGACAATACATTTACACTGCTTTGCAATAGTATTCATAAAAACAACCACAAGCATTCCAGAATTTTATTGGGAATTCATATGATGTACAAAAAAAACAAAAAAAAAAACAGAAAAGCTGGTCAGATCTGATGGGAGCATGGATGGAGAGAAGAATACCCAGAAGAAAACCTGTTAGACAGGTGGATGTTTCCCTTTGCACAGAACAGAAATCCTAAATACAGTCAGAGCTGCAGTGGAATGGTTTACATCCAAGAATCCTCATGTGTTAAAAGTCAAGACAATAAATGTTCTGCTAAGAGGAATTAGCACAGAGCCAGGAGACAAAATACACAAAAACCTTGAAACTGCAGTGAAAAGTCACTATGAGCGACACAATACCAGGAAAACATGTAACTGCAATACCATTTCTGAATAATGTTGTAATTATTATGATTTATCCACTTTATCCTGATTATATGATTGTATACAATTTTTTCACTGTGAAATGTGAGGCTTAGCATCTCAGGTCTACAAAGAATTACACATAATGTAACTTAAGGGCAACTAAAGACCGCCCAATAGACTGAATGCAGGCGCGGAGCCCCACCAACCGCCCCCCGGCCCGGATGGGTGCCCATGGGGGCCCGGGTCTGGAGGTGCCAGGGAGGGAGGAATGGTTTCAAGTCGCTTTAATGTCTGATTATAGACGGAGAAAGTGCGCCTTCACCTGTTCAGAAAGGTTTATTTAATAGTTACTCTCCCTCAATGGAATATATAGTAGTCAGTCCCAGTGACTGTTTCACTCACGGTTTAGCGAATGTGCTTCCTGAGTAAAAATAAAACGAGAAACATAGCACAAACCACACACCGCACCCCCACTACCCCCCTTGTTCCGCTAGTGGCTGAATATATATACAGCTCTAGAAAAAAAAAAAAAAAAAAAACAAGAGACCACTGTACTGAACCCCCATTGAAAAACCTCGTGGTTATTCCACCAAATATTGATTCCTGAACGCTTTCTGAGTTAAAACAGGAGTATCGTTTTTAAATGAATATGAACTAGTTTTCTTTGCATTATTAAATCTCAGAAAGCACTGCATCTTTTTCCTTAATTTGACCATTTCTCATTTTCTGCAAATAAATAATGCATTTTTGCTTGGGATTTCGGAGACATGTCGTCAGCAGTTCATAGAATAAAAGAACAATGTTCATTTTACTCAAACAGAGCAAAATCAGAGAACTGAGAATTTTGCAGTGGTGTGTTAAATTTTTTTTCCAGATCTGTATATTACTGGCTTGTAGAATGATGGTGCATGTGTCCCTTTAAATATGACATCCAACCAAATACTGCATCCTAACAGTCGTTTGCAACCACGATACACCAAGCATTAATATTTCAAAGGTGATTGTGATTTG
Source organism: Poecilia mexicana (assembly GCF_051168715.1). Taxonomy (NCBI): domain Eukaryota; kingdom Metazoa; phylum Chordata; class Actinopteri; order Cyprinodontiformes; family Poeciliidae; genus Poecilia; species Poecilia mexicana. Next base: position 45,699,045 of record NW_028263371.1, on the reverse strand, counting down.
ATATATTGTGCAGGTCACCTCAAAACCAGTCACTCTGCATTGACACTTTTTTAATATTTTTGGAAAACATGAATGCTTTTCCTTCCACTTGAATCACGCACCACTTCATATTTGCTCATTACACAAAATCCCATTGAGAAACAATGAAGCTTGTTGCTGTGGTGTGAAAAAACATATCTGGACCGACTGAAACCAGGATGTTGCTTTGCATGCATTTTACCTGCTTGTTCCGTGGGATTAAGCAGGGACTCCAAGTCACTGAAGAGCTGTATGATGCTGCTAAGCTGCCTGTTGATTTGGATGTCCTTCACCCACGCAGGGCTGAGACACACGGCGCAGCCGTCTCCTGCCCGGGGGCCAGCACACGACCTGAGCAATAAGCCTTTCTTAGAATGGAGTCCTGCTTACATTTCAGTACAAAGAAATACAGCGCATCTATTGATTCCCCCTCTTAGTAGTTTCAAAAAGGGAAGGTTTGTAGTTCATACCAACTGTGGATCCAAGCACGTTAGATTTCTTCATTCATGTCAAACCCTATACTTTCAGTATTAGCATCATTTAATCTCTGCAGAGATTAGTCCGAATAAATTAAGTAATTTTCCACGCCTGAGGCAGGAAGAAGACGACTCCCTCTGTGGCCATTTTCATGTGACATAGCAGGAAAAGCAGACTGCTTTTTAAATACTTTTCAGGCATGCCAGTGTGCCCAGCCAGTAAGCCAGCATCCATGCATTCACAATCTTGGCAGCCGCGCACTTATATGCAACGAAGCAATCATTATCATTATTAGCTACACCTGTGTTCGGCAAATAAAAATTCCTGCCACGGTGAACGCCTGCCAGTAATAAGCATATCACAGCAGAACACCGTGAGGTTACATTACCTGCACAGCATATGCTCGCACATCCCCAGACACACCGGCTCCTCCATCACATTTGAGCTGGGAAACAGGGAAAGGATTTATTAGTCTGTGCCGGCTTAACTCATTGCCACACAAAAAAGTAATTGCAATGCAAGATGCTGTGGAGCGGTAATTAGGTTTTTGATCTTTACCATTTTGAGAGTATTAAAACCTAAATCCCTTTATCACAGAAAAAAATAAAAATAACTAGATTCGATACAATCCACCCTTCACTAAAATCACACGAGGTAAACTAAAAAACACAAATAATCATTTGCAGGGACTTCGCATGGTGTTGCATGTTGCCCCCGTATGCATTTCAAACATCTCACGCCATTTCTCTGAAGCTTATTTTGCCTGGGGATTGTTTATTGAAATTCATCAGCTTCCTCATCCCTGGACTGCAGTGTGTACCATCAACTGTGAATTATTGTTCTCACAACATAAAGCTTAGCTTTGTTTATTTTTTCCTGCATGGTGGATGTGAAAAGTCTACACAGCCCTGTTAAAAAGACAGATTTTTAGTGACATAAAAACTGAGACCCAGAGAAATGAATGCAGAGTGCTTTTTTACTTTAGCAGGGACTCCAACGTGCACAAGTATGTTGAGGAACAAGCTGTAATTCTTTAAGGGAAAATGCATAAGTATGTGGTTGCCTAAGTACACTGCGGTTGAATTATGCCCTGGGTCGTTGTTAAGGCACAGGAAATTGTTCCTCTTCATCTTCATCTTTCTTTTAGGAGTCTGAAACTTTTCCACCAACACTGACTGTTCATACTTTCATCCAACTGAACAAAAACAGCCCCAAAGCATGATGCTGCCATCACCATACTCTAATGTGGGTTTGAAATTATACAATGCCGCTATAGTTGACCTTTATAATTTATATCCTCCCCAAAAAAAAAATTCTGTTTTTGACTAAGTTGTAATAATAAGTCAAATTAAAGCTGAAAACGGTTCTGAAATACTTTTCCTTGGTTAATTGTTTTTACATCATAAAAAGCTGGCATTTTAGCAGGGGTAAATAGCCTTTAATATCTTGAATACTGATATGAAAATATTCAAACGCATCTAGTTATACTCGAGCTGTTGTCTTTTTCTGTTGCGTTTAAACATTCAGGTTAAATGACGTGGTTATGCATGTTTAGACTCGTCGTGTATTAAAGCTAGAAGTGATTAATCCTGTTATATTTATTCCCCTCACAGGTATGCTCCTCGTGAAACAGCTGTTTATGTTGCATTTTGCGTCGTTGAGCAGAGAAACGGTTCGGATTCGCTCCAACTTACCATTTGGAGCAAAGCAACAGTCGACGGAAGTTTGCAACCGCCTCTTTAGTGTTCTTCCAGTCATCTGTTTGTAGCGATGTGGTATTGTCCATGCTTTTTTACAAAAGAGAATATTTCTATTACCGATTTGTTGTCGAACTCGTTTGCTCCAACCCTGCCTCTAAAAAAACAAACCACAAAACAACAAACTACTTCCTGGTTCTTTACATCTCCCGCCAATTATTTACGGAAGTGACTTAAGGGTCGTGACGTCAACCGAGACGCGCATATTGTCTTAGTTGACGTTCCCTGCTGTTTGGAGATGATACAGACATGTAGGAGAAAATGATATAGTCAACTGTACAACGGTTCCGTACTATTTTGGCTAAAGGTACCAGCAAGATATTTCTCAACTTACGCAAGCTTTGACACACGTGACTGATTACATCACAGACTGGAATTGATTAATTAAAAAATAATTATTTGAAATCGTTACGACCTTTGATGTAGTAAAACTAAATGCTCCGATTAGGTTCAGACAATGTTTCCTGCAGAACTGCAGCATCATTTGCTGCTTCATCAAGCAGATATAATTATACTGATTTCAATACTACCAGTTAGCCTCCCATGCATGCACAGGCCTCTTCAGCTGGTGGAGCTTAGACCATATGGACCAGACCATAGTTTTGCTAGAATAAAAATCCACATATTTTGATAACTTTCAGAAATTCCTTTAAAAAAAATCTACAATAGTAAGAATTCTCGGTGGTGTATAAACTCAGTGCAATGCTTTGTTTTGACTAGTGATTCTACACAGCTTAATTCACTGCAGGATGTAATTTTGAACACTGAAATGTAGAACTGTCAATGAAAATTGTACATTTCAAATCCCATATCGATTGACATTTTCAAAACCAGCAGTTAATGACAGAAATAAACTTTGTTCACTATTTCTACTGCCCAAGATATAAAATTCTAACCTGGAATATATTATCAGTATATTTCAATATTCCAATTCCCATTCATGTGATATGTAAGAGTAAAAAGTTTTTTTGTAGATGTACAATGTAAACAAAAATATGAAATGACTATATAAAGATAAATTAAACACATTGTGTCTATTACTGCAAAGTAGAAAACAAGCATTTAAACAACAGGGATTGTGTTGTGTATGTAATGTAAAAAAAAAAAATCCAATTACAAAAAAATTTGGCTGGATAAAAACAAAATATTGAACAACTAAACACTTTTCAGATATATTGTTTTAAGTAAAAACCTCTGAGATCCCAGTAAGTCTGAAAAGTAGCTTAAGCAATTCACAAAGATTACATTTCAAGATGTTAAATATCTATTTGCAAGCAAAGACTTGAAGGCTTATAGATTATTTGTCATCATCAAGCCTTCAGCACTGCAGCAAAGCCAGGCACACGCTACGGTGGAAATAATTGCATGGGCTCAGTCGAATCCCTTTTAAAAACGACTGTGGGTGAACACTTTTTTTTTTTTTTTTTGCTGAATCCAATTGATTCAAGATCTGAAAGCAGCACTGCAATTTTTGAGCCTGCACTGAAATAAGATAGACGAAGGCAAAGTAAAAAAAAAAAAAAATGTCCCCAGAGTTTAACAAATCAGACCGTGAATACATATTGTATTGTACATCTGCTTTTTGTTCTCTTGGTTAAATGTGATGGAATAGAGTTTTTCATCAGGACACAGCTCATAAGCCTTTATCTGCAATTGTATGTAGATGTATGAGGTATATGTGACTTTCTATTTCTGAATATACCATTGATGCAGAGCAATATGAACTGGGGTAATATGTGCTGCCATCCAGATGACACATTTTCCAAGGAAACCTTTTGCTGTTTTTGCAAAAGGATGCAAAATAAACAAAACAAACCAAAAACCAATGTTTTGTTGGGTCTATTACAACAGCCCTTAATAATGAGAGTGTGAGCATTTGTGGATTTTAGATCTGCTGCTTTTCAGGTACTGGGTCTGGTTTTTTCCATCACAGTGCTGTGCATTCTGTTTATATTCACAGTATGTGGGACACAGGGTTGTAAACAATCAGTGCTCACGACCAAGAGCAAAATATTACAAAGGCTAGTGGAAAGATTTCTGTGCATACATATAAGGAGAACACAAACAGTGTGAAACAAAAGTACCATCCTTTCTCTGATACCTAGCTTCCTTATCATTCTTAGTTTTTAAGATGTATGTTAGTGTGCTAACACTTCTTAGTGTGCTTTAGCATTGTTGTTCAGCTAAAATGGATCCAAGCTAAATGGATTTACAGTGCAATCCTGGTCTTCACTAAGTTTTTTCTACCAGGTGACAGAACTTTATTGCACAGCGCCTTGCAAACGCATACAAAAGCAAATAGGGCTTTGTATGGCTTTCTTCTTCCAAGGTTTTCATCAAGGACAGATTTGGGGATTGCCAGGCAAATACTGGTCATGTCATCAGGTTCTCCCACCTGATCTGTGAATCTTTCCAACTCTTTCAGAATTACAATGGACCTCTTGGCTGCTTCTGTGATTGATAGGTTCCTTGCCCAGCCAACATTTGACAGCCATCTCATTTTAGGTTTGCTGTTTTACTCCATTAGTAGAAATAAAACATATCATAAAGGAATGTTGGAATGAACAGTGAGCTGTTCCAAGGTGGGGATATTATTTTTTCTTATAACCTAACCCCATCTTCAGTTTCTCCGCAACATTATGCTAAGAGTGCTCCTTGGTCTTAATGATGCTGTTTGGTAACTAATGTGCTCTAATAAATCTATACAGCCTTCAACTAACACTTGAGAAAACCTTAAAGTGAAATAACAGGTATAAACAATATATACTAATTATGCGAGTCTTAAAGTAAAGGATTTTATTTAGGGTGTCACAGTTAAGGGGTGTTAAAATATGCATGTCCCCTTTTTCAGATTTATTTGTTAAACAACGTATTAAAGTTTTTCACTTCTTAATCATGGACTATTTTTTGTTGGCCCATCATATTCAATTTAAATGAAATACAGACAAGTTTGTGGATGCAACTTAACTAAATGTGAAATACCTCAAAGGGATTTAGTTATCTTACAAGACAGTATGCTTCTCACACCTAAGCAACACAGAATAATAGAATGGTAATCAGATGCAGAAATCAACATGATATGGATCAAAAGTGATGAATCAGAATGTAGAGTCAAAAGAAAATGCATCACATGTATTGCAACAGCACTTGAAAAATAGTTTTATTTTGATTACAAAAAGTAAATACATTCAAGATTATTGTTAGATGGTCCAAGAGCAGGAGAGACTATTTAGTATTCAGTACAGCCACTCCAATAATGAGCGGAGTGTTAAGGAGTAGAGCAAATCTGCACATTGAGTTTGTAGTAGAGGTATTTTCTTTTCAGTTTTATCTAGTACTTACAATAATATGTACTTACATTTGAAAATTTGATGATGAGTAAGATTCATTTGACACAAACAAAGCATACCAGCATTATGGTCAGTTGAAGATAACAGTTGAGAAATATAGAAAATTTGCTCCAGCAGCCCAGCCACAAAGAAAACAATTACATTTCATAAATATTAAGATCTAGCAAATTAAGAAAGAAGACAGTAAATGAACACAAGATCAATCCATCCATCAACTTCATTTGTTCATCTGTGCAAGTAATAATTTGGTAAAGATAATTTCATTTACCCTGCATTTGATCATACTTAGAATATACTACAGGTATTTATATGTTTACATTGGGTAAATGAACCTTCATTCCAGCCAGTCAGCTCTATGTCTCAACAGCCTTAATGGAACCCAGGTCTTCAAAGTCGTCTTCACCGTGAATTGGGATGGTTTCCATGCCAATATTTCCCATGGCAAAATTGATGAAGACCTGCGGGGATTCAGTAATAATGTAAGATGGAAGGCAAAGTAAAAAGTAATAATTTCTTCTGAGGAAAACTGTAATATTTTGCTTATCGTCTGGTCAGCTTCACAGCCCAACCCCCCTCGTTTTCTTCCATCTATGGTGTCTTCCAATCCCAGAGCCCCAAAGGGTTTAGAGTGGTTGAAGAATATCAGCTTTGGCTGCATATAAAGCTCATGGATTCTCTTCCAAACTCATATTCCATTTATTTTCCCTCAGGCATACCCTCTGTCAGTTTTCCTCTGACTCTTTTAAACTTTCTATGCTCTGTCTTTCACTCCCACTCAGCTTTCTTCTGTCCCTGCTTCCCCTACCACCCTCCCGCTCTTTCTCTCATCTCATGTCCCTTTTTTCTGTCCCCTGCTACCATCTCCCAACACCACAAAGTGACACAGTACTTCCTTCCCTCTCACTCTCTCTCTCTCTCTCTGTTTATGTTCTGTCTCTTTTTCCTCACCTCATCCAGTGTGGTCTGGCTCACAGAGAAGTGTTTGATCCGCAGAGCATGCTTGTTGGACTCGAGCTGGCTGAAGATGTCAGCAACCCCACCAGGAGCATTTGGTACGTGGTATTCCACCATGGCAGAGTGCTGGTCCTGTGTGTTGAGAAAGAAAGCAGAGTTTGTGTTTAAGGTTGGTGAAAACATTAAGCTCCCAGTGAAACCAAAAGTAGTGTACTGAACATTAGACATAAAGACATTTGGTTCGGGAGAAAATCGACATTCTTTGATAGCCAACCCACAATAAGCTATACACAAACTGAATGTCAAGTACAAACCTGGAGCATTTTATATTCCTAGATTTTTAGCAAAACAAATCTCACACTTTTGGAAATCAGTGAGCTTAACAGACCAATAGCACTCAAAAAACAGCTCAAATTATTTTTAAGCCTGCTGTAAATAGTCTTGTCATTTAGAATGAATCCACATTAGTTTGCCTCCAAAGCTAACTAGCAAGCATACTGGTTAATGGACCAAGGTGCTTGTTCAACACCTAAAGCATTTATAATGGCTTATGCAGGCACGTTTTATTCATTGTCAAGTTTGCGTTGAATAGTTATTTACAGAGTAAGTCAATAAATGTTTTGAGCAGGAAATAGCAGTCGGAGGGAGTGCGCCCTCACTGATCCTCCTGTTTGAAACACATGCTGAGAACAGAAAATGAAATGCAGACAATACAGATGTTCAAAATAACTATATAATTTACATTTCTGTCAGGTAGCTGATTTGACCTGGCACCTTCTACAGGTTACGTTCTCAGTGAGTGTTTCACTCAAGAACATCACTGGTGCTGCATTGCCTCCAAGCTCCATTTCATGTTTAATAGTCACTGGCTTGTGGTTTTAATAACCACTAAATGCAAACTTAGTGATTTGAAGCTTCAAAAAGCAGCATATTGCATTAACCACTAATTTGTCTGATTGGATCTTGGCCCCTCTCAAACTGGGCATTAGCTTCAGCATCAGGGGCCAGCTAATCTGGGTTTAAACTGAATGAAGATGGGAAAAATAATCAATTTAAAACCTTATAAGTTTTACTAATCAATATAGTAATGCTAAGAGTGTTTTAGGGCTGCATGTAATTAAAGATGCAGCAACCTTCTGAACCTATCATTCTGTGTGGAATATGTTTAGAATGTGAAAACAAATTTTCAACAGTTGGTAAGCATTTAGAAGCTAAGGAGTTACGGATGTCCTTCAGGATTTTTTGAAAGTTTTTAACACAAACAGGAAGAATTACATCTAAACCCACATCCATGTTTATGTAACAGCTTGTTGACACTTAGTTTTTCATACTAAACAAAGTGGAATGTCAGAATGAAGTTGTCAGACTAGTAGAAAGGAAAAAAAAAAGATTTACTGCCGCTGGCTATACACAGCGACTGTGCCATGTAATTACAGTGACACTGTCAGACATTACTTGGCAATATTTTAACTCCTCTTCTGTCTGTGTTTATAATGATGGGTTATGGTAAGTTTATGGTTGACAGATTTCAATTAATTTGCACAAACAAATGAAGTTTCAGCCAATTCAGAAGTTATGTTCAGAATTATTTCACATTAACACAAGTAACCTCTGACTGAGGAAAGACCAAAGCACAATTTTTGTTTTTTTTTAATTTTATTTTATTTTATAATATTGTTATAGCATAGGACTGTAATGGGCTTGGAAGGGTAACATAACTTTTTTTTTTTTATTTTTTTTTTTCCTGGCAACATAATTTCCAATTAATGCTTTCATAGAATTTTATGTGGAACAGAAATAAAAGTTTGCTTTTATAGAAATTAAATTTTGTACTAAAATATGTTTTAGAACATTAGGTGCAATTTGTTTGTACAAAAATAGTATTATGAAGTTGTTCAAAAAAATACATATCACTGATTCAGTCCTGTAAGATTAAACTATATTTTTAATACAACTATCTACATAATTAAACAGTAAAAAAACTGCACAATTTCACCAGACCTTTAAGCTGCTAAAATTTTAAGTTCCAAATATGTCTCTTCAATGTGTTAATAAGGGAGAGAAACACATTGACTTAAAAGACTCAGACTCTACTTTATTTCATAATCGTGTTACATCTGCTATTTTTCTTTACAACAAACATAAATAGATGTCTCGCCACATTTATTAGAGCATGCTACAGTCTTTCACCTCAACTCTGTTAAGTACTTTTGACTCCTTTGATGACTTGACGAAGCTCACCTTGAGAAACGTGGTGGGGAACTTGCGCTGCATGAAAGCAGTGATTTCCTCTGCGTCGCACGAAGGCTTGGCCAAGTACATCTTCACAGTGAACCCGCTGCCAAACCTACACAAAAGAAATTTTTTATTTTTTTATTTTTTTTTACAAACAATGAACTGTTATTACATGTCTGAGGCAGGCGTGTGGGTGAGGAAGAGAGCGGAGGTGTGTTGAAGGATGAGTAGAGGTCACTAACCTGTTCTTGATGTGCTGCAGGGAGCCCAGGCATCGGAACTGACCTTTCACCATGATGGCAAGACGGCTGCAGAGCGCCTCACACTCCTCCATGCTGAGATCCGGAGACAAGGGGAGAAAGATAAAAGGTCATGCAAGGACCATTCAAACTTAGAATAATTACTCTTAAATATTATTGTTTCAGCATGTTTCATTTGCAGAACACTACGAAAGAGAGGGAAAACACAAAGCATATGGTGCTACACTGCTATCCAACTTGTTTGTCCACTTAGATTTTTTTTTTTTTAATCTTTACTCCTATTAATAAAAAGGCAAAGTATAGATTTTAGTCAGCTGAAATTGGAATTTACTTCTTACCTGTGAGAGGTTAGAACCACTGCACATTTGCCCCTCACTTCCTCTGAGATGATCTTCCATAGATGACGCTTGGTGCGTGGATCCATGCCAGAGCTTGGCTCATCCTGGGAAGATGAAATGAGTCAGTGAAGAAGAGGAGTGCAATGATATTAGTATTAGCAATGCAGTGACATACCATAAAGTGGTATGTGACTGGAATCAGCCCATTTTCCTCATCATCATCTCAAAAACTTCACCTTTATCCTATCGATGAACCCACTGCTTTAATCACAACCACGTTGTGGTAACAACACTGCGCTCTTAAAACGAATAGAGTGTGAATAAAATATTACTAAGGTTTCCCTCAGAATGCGTCAGCACGGCATTGTAAAGGTAAAGATTTAAAACGCTATTTAAAAAAAAAGAGCTGTATTCTCAAAGAGATCAAGACATGTAATTTCCTTCAACGTTGGAGACAATAAGACTTTCAGCAGAAAACAATAAGCCTGAGCAAAGTACATCAAAGTTGCTCAGTTTGATTATTTTGAGCATCTGTTTACTATGAAACATGATGAAGCATTGGGAGCCTTTTTGAAATTTCAGAAGTAAGTTATAAGGAAATTGCTGTTTTCACAATGCTAATCGCGTACATATAACAGTAAAGACAGCTTAAATGCTAATTCTATAATCATTTTGTTTTAGTTTTAAAATCATAAAAAGTCCATGTTTTACAGTAGATTATATCTTGGCTTACATCTTCTGGTATCATAGTTTGTAAATCAGAATCAGGGTAATATCGGTACTGAAGAGCATTTACAAAACTTGACAAAAATTGCAGAACAATAATTGGATTGTGACAGAGCACCAGGAGGAGTTTACAAAATTTTGATTTACTTATGCTAAAGCCAAGAAAGATATGGAGAGACTGAAAGAATAAATTATTAGAAACATAACATAAAAATAAAGTCTAAAGCTACAAGAAATACAGTGCTGTATACCTTTGAGATGTGGGGTAATTAATAAGATCCATCCAATCTAAGGGATCATGACAAATGCAATGTGCAAACATCTAATTTACTTTAAGGACCATTAAAAAAAACTATAATCACCTAGCTTGATATTATCATTCTGGTGACCACTGAGGGAAATAATTAGCCAGGTGGGGTTGTATAGACAGGTCCATCCTCCTTACCAGTAGCAGGATTTGTGGATGTCCGATGAGCGCGAGAGCAGTGGAGAGCTTTCTGCGGGTTCCACAGCTGTATCCATCTGTAATGATGTCTTTGTAGTAATTCAGCTCTAGCCTCTTCAGAAGGTAGTTCACCACCTATAAGTGAAGGAAGCATGCAGGGGATTAAACAAGGGATGATCAGGATAACTAGTACCATAGGTTTGTCCTCTTCATGTTTGTTTTTTTTAATAAAACGCAAGAACATCGTAATTCTCTGTCCCTGTAACATTCCAAACTCAAAAGTGACTGATTGTTTATAGAACTGAAAGTTAAATGTACAAGTAAAAGTCTTGTCAGTGGTCTACACACACTCTTCATTGGCAACTTCAAATATTTTTAGAAAACTACTCATGTTTGAATTTAATCCAGATCTTCCCTAATTCCTTTTTTGCCACTGGTGGAAAACAAATCACTTAGCATGATAACTTTTTTTACCCCACCACGCTTGAAAGTTGGTTTTGGAATCCTTGCCTTATCTCATCCAAACATTGGATTTGTCGTGACGACAAAATAGCTCAATCTTCGTCTCGCCTGAGCACAAAACATGTAAAGGAGACACATACATAAGAGTTGCAACCTAATTAGGACCTCAAACTCAAAACTCAAATCAACAATTTTTCTAAAAGGCTTCCTTAATCTTCTGACTCCAGATCTGTTGAAAGTTTGTTGAAAATTCTTTAAAATCAGCTCCATGCCAGGAGACTAATCAATTTAAATAAGCTCAAGTATTTATGATAAAAAAATAATGGACACACATCCTGCCAAAAAGTACACCAGAATCTTGTTGATGGCTATAAAAAGTGTGCAGTTTCTCTGCTGCTTGCTGAGAGACATTCATCTGGAAGTATATATTTGAGCCTTCATGAATCATTTTGACACTGTCTGGATAAAAACGTGTACAAAAAAAAAAGAAAAAAAAAAGATCACATTGTTTAAAAAAATAAATAAATAAATAAATCAACTGGCAAAATCATTCCTCCCTGGAAAATGTACGTGTTGGGTGTATGTAAACTTCTGATCGTAGCTGTATGGCATTTCCAACACGGAAAACCAAAAGCCATTCAATTGTTAACTAAAGCTGATCTAAACCAACAGCCTGAAAGTTGATTTCCTACCCATTTAATCCACCAAATGGATGCTCTCAGCGGAGGTCCAAAAAGCCAGTACTGCTTTGAGCGTATACTCAGCAGGGAAATGTGGATTTACAAGGACAAAGAGCAAACAGTGGCCTGCCCCTCACTGGGAACTTGATATTAATGGTCTTACAGTAATTGCTTTCTCCTATTCTGTCCACTACAGCAACACAGTAAATTACACAAGGTGTCTATCAGCTCCGCTCGCATGCATATTTAATATTGTTTGCACTACAATGATGACATTACATGGTGACTTTACTCTATCAAAAACTGGCAGCAGTCCTAAGGCAGCAGGAGCCGATGCAGGAAAATCCATTTGGTGCATGTCAGTAAATTCTTTTTTTTTGTTGCAAAGAACAAGTCAACAAAGCAGAATGATACCTAACGATTAGAGGCGCTTAAAAAAAATATCTCCACTGTTTTCTTTTTATCAATCACATGGAACTGTGAGCTCTAATACCAGTGTGCTTTAAAAAAAAGAAAAAAAAAAGCTTGAGGTCATTTCCAATTAAACTATGGTCATTTCCTCACCAGCTGGAGAGTTGGGAAAGCAGATCAATAGAGCAAGCTAATGCCATAGATACCTCAGTTGGCTTAGCTTTTCTACTTTTCCTTTCTAAGAGGATTTCAGCTGTAACCCTCCCCCCCTCCCCCTCTGTTTGGTTCACTGGTCCAGGTAGTCGAACAATGTCTACAAAATTAAATAGTTGCGAAAACTACTCGGTATTCATCTACCGAGTCTGAATGACTAGTAGCTGCAGCTTATTACATTCCTGCCAGGTTCAGATCAAAATTTGTTGTGTTTTCATGTTCTCTCATAAAAGCCACTCTCCAGCACCTTTGATGTAACAACTCATTAAGCCGACAAAACCATGTCAACGTGAAATGACCCCATTAAGGTTTGTCTCATTATCCACAGCAAGGGGACTGTCAGCGGGAGACATCATCAAGAGAAATTCTATATATAACTTCATCTTGGTGAATTAGGCCGACACTGCCGTTGTGGCCATTACAACCATTGTTGTCATTAGCCTGATCAGATGAAGGCGAAGGGCTTGCGACAACAGCGGCGACAGTGATTAGTGTCAGCCGTCTATTTCTGCACTTCATTGTCTCTCCGTGTGTCTGTGTGTCTGAGTATACTTGCTGATGTTGTCTCTGGTTCTGTTGATAACATGACTGAGAGTGTCAGAGACAATCAATGTTTTTTAGTTTCTGTGGAAAATGGAGCGCAGGAAGAGAAAGGGAGGCAGATATTTATTTATTTTTTTCGGCGTGTAATCCAGATTTGTCATGACAACTGCCGCGCCAGCTGTCAGTACTTGTGAGAAATGATAGCACGTTTTAGCAGACTACCAAAAGTCAAAAAAGCGATAAACATATCTTATGTTGTATGTGAAGACAACTTTTTGGCCTCTTCTACCTTTGAGCTGTGACATCATCCCAGAACGTCGCCTCAGTCGACCTTAGCTAGATCAATGTTAGCTTTTAGAGATTTATTGCTTTGTTCTCTGAGCTAATGTAACGATTGTGAGGTCACACAAAGATGTGCTTATTCTGTGTGGTCAGTGAGGTGGGCTATAAAAAGATTAATGAGTTAGAAAAGCATGAGTCATGAAACATGACTGATTGAATCTCTCTTTTAACCTGACTGGATGACCGTGCTTATTTACACTGAACTCACAAACCCCTTCAGTTAAGTGGCACAGATTTTCAGCTGTATTTTGGTATTTCCATAGAGGTAAGCCGCACAATTACAAAGTGCATCTACTGTAAATGCAGTGGAAATAAATACACTTATTCAATTTCTGTATTAATCAGATGATGCAAAGATTATATTATCTAAACACCTAAGTAATTTCATCTGAGGGGATATTGGTTCAGACAACAGAAAAAAAAAACAAAAAAAAAAACAGATTTTATCATTGAAAATATTTAATCATCTTACATAGTCCCTAAAGGAAACAGATTTTAAGTCATATTTTATTATGGGACTGTACCAGATAAGCATGTTGAAGTATGTGATTTTCATTAAATGATAACATCTGGTAAAAATACTAGCTTCAATGTATTTACACACAAAAAAAAAATATCATGAGCTAATTACTTAACTGCTGGAGGTAGGCACCAGAGCTTTTCCTATGTTGTCTGATTGTGATAAGTGTTATATGTTATATTCTTTGAATATTTTAGTTTACAGCATGGTAAGAGATGTATGTCACAACAATTTATTTTCCTTATTTGCTTCATAATCTGAATATAAATGTGTTAAATAAATATGCTTTAGCTTACACAAAGTGTGTTGCTATAGACCATGCTACTGCACTGAACTAAAAGGTTTATGGTAAGTCTATCGAGTGTGATAATCACAGGAATACACATAGAGCCAACAGAAAAGAAAAGAAAAATCAGAATTTTAAAAGAAAAATATTCCAAAAGGAAGTTATGTTGAATTGGCTTTGGAGTGCAATAATCAGAAGAGGAAAGGACCAGAAATATAAAATAATTAATCTATGATTATTGATCCATGACTGCTTAATTTTATGCATGAAAGTGCACTGCCTTGGGTTCTAGCAATGCATCCGCCATGTCGGGAGCTGATCAGGGAAAAACACAAGATTAGCACAAAAGCAAAGAACATACAGGTTGTCAGAAAGACAAAGATTGCTTGCTCTATATGCAAAATGTTTTCAAAGCTCCCTCTAAACTCCATTTTCTTTTTGTTCCTCTGCTAATTTCTCTCATGTTGGCAGCAGTGACAGACAGGCACGCTGAGTAATTACCACAGAAGCAAGATTGATTAGTTCTCTCAAAGATAAATGAGAAGAATGGGGATAAAGTGACACATCTAATAAGATCCTACCACCATCAATGTATCATTTAAACACAAATTTGCAGCGATGCAAAAAGCACGTCTGCATTGATGAAAACTTCAGTCCTCAATTCTGAAGTTTGGACGCCGAGCCAAGATGACAATAGCTTTTCCATTTCGCTCCGCACTGTAAGGCTTTCAGCACACATCATGCGCTCTGATTAGGTATGCATGGAAGCAACAGCTTCCAGTGCTGCACCGAGAGTGCACCTTGGAATATGTATCAGATCCTGTGTCGTTTTGCATATGATGTTGTCACTACCCAAAGCTTTGAAAGACAGCTCTTGCTTACCCCAGCTATCTCTCTCTTTGAGATGCCACGGATGCGAGCGTAGAAGTACAGATGTTCTTCTCCAGTGAGCAGATCGTCGAGTGCATCCACCTGGGGACAGTAGCCGATGTTAATTCCTTGGCCACGGCAGTCCATGATGTCCACCAGGCGCCTGGGGGCAAGAAAAATATTTTTAAACGGCATCAAATATTATTTTCTCTCTGAGACATACTCAATAACAGAATGGTATGTAAGCATCTGAAATATATCTGTATCCTCAAAAAAAAAAAAAAAAAAAAATCGTGCAAAAGCTACGCTACAAACATTTACCTAGTTCCATCAACACCACACAAAAGAAAATTTTTAAAAGCTAATCATTATACAGCTTACCCATTCCTGTCCCTGATCTGTGCGGAGCCGTCAGTGGGGCTCACGTCTCCAGTCAGCATTTTGAAGGTGGTTGTTTTTCCTGCCCCGTTCACTCCGAGGAGGCCAAAGCACTGGAAGGCAAAGACGTAACTTAGTAACTCAAATAGTTATTTAGAAAGCAGTAAGATTACATCGATGTTCACATGCAAGTTTTCAGAGCTTCAGTCTACAACAATGTAGCAAAAACAAAGTTAGTGGTTAAATACAAATGGATAAACAAAAAAATATTGAGAAATAACTTAACCTCTAAAAGATCTGATAATAAATGTCAGTTTGGGCAATAATTTTGTAAAAGCAGTCAACGGGATCACAAAATATGGATACTTGGGATTGCTATGTTATTAGTATTTGATTATATAATAATAGCAATAATTACAAAAACTGAATTTGGTTTAAATCTCTAATGGCGAGCTGTACAAGAGCTAAACTCTTCAGAAAACAGCATAATTTAGACATTATTTGGACTCTGCTTTGTTTGGATAATTACAGAGATTTATTTCTGCCACAGGTTGGTAATTAGGGAAACAATGACCACTTCACTGTCACACAGCCTTTAATCAGACTCCATTGTATTACTAATTTGTGTTTTTGTTTGAGAGTTCTTACCTCTCCAGCAGGGATGCCCACAGACAGCTTCTTGACAGCAGGAACCTTCTTACTGAAATGTTGGTAGACCTTCGTGAGCTGGTTGATCTGCAGAAGGTCTGAACTGGCTGCTCCACTGGCCACCCGAAGATTCTCCGTTGCCACATCCTCATCCTCCTCTTCAAGCTCAGACTGAGGCAGTGTCTTTCTCCCCAGAATTAGATGTCTACAAAAAAAAAGAGGTACTGAACTCACCATCTTCTGACACACCACTCCACCCACTGAGCCACACTTAGCTGCGCCTGTTGTATATCCAACCTCTTCACAAGATTGAAAAAACAGACCTTGAAACAACATTCTGCACATGTATTGGTTTTAAGGGTTAAAAAGAGCGCACCCTGACTTGGTGTTGTTCTTAAGGACAATCAACACTGTTAAAGGCAGATGTTAAACTGCCTTTAACTTCTGGCACCTTACCTGACTTTCCGTATGAGGGACCTGTTCAGCAAGAGGCGCAGAGTGAAGAAGACAAATCCTTGGATGAGGGAAGAGATGAACATCCAGCCCAAGCTCTCTGTGGAGAATGGACTCTTGTAGGCGTCAATCCCGTAGCCGCCGAGAATCTGGACCTCGATGTTCGACCTGGCCAGCAGCATCAGTCCGTTCCCAAAGCTGAACTGAGGGAAGATGAGGAAAGCGTTGCTCAGCTTCCTCAGGATCTCCTGGATGATCTGTTAGGATGAAAGAAATAAAAATGTAAAGAAATAAAAATAAGCTTAAAGATCTTGTTTTTGAACTAAATGTTGTGCTCTTGGTGGATATGTGAAGTATGCTGGTTACCTCTTTGCTGTGTATTGATATTTGTCCCAAAAAGTACAGAATGGAGGTGGTGATGATGGTGTTGATGCTGATGAAGAGGTTGATGCACACATAGGTGATGAAGGCCTTTTCCACATCTTTGAAGATACCCGCAAGCAGATACATCCATGGGAATGTGGCAAACCTGAGAGTTTGGCAAAGGAAGAATATTTTAAAATCATTAATCACAAATAACCTCCAGAAAAAAAACAATCTTTAAACGAGGGTCTCTAAACAGACCAAACAGTCGATTTGAGCTTGATGAAAGCAGGCACAGAGGAATATTGAAAAAAGCAAAGTGGAAAATACCACACCACAAGGAGAGTAAACATTCAGTCCTGATGCCAAAACAGACAAGGATAAATTACTTCTCTCTTTATTCTCCAGGTGGAGAAACATCTCCTTTCCTTTTGCTCTCACGTAATCTGCTACTTCGTGTGATTGGTGGGGGAGGGGTTAGTGAGGAACAGAAGAAAGAAGTGAAACAAAGAGAGAAATGAAAAATAAAAAAGAGGAGGAAAGGAATTGAAAGAGACACACAGCTAGACAGAGACAAAGCATCTGTGTGCCATGTCCAAAAAAAAAGGTGCTTGGTCGGCAGACTGTGGGTGCCAAGCCATGACAAGGAACAGAAGCAAGAAGGCTGCACACCAGACCAGGTGGGTGCAGCCTGACAGATGGAGCAGTGCGATTACTC
The DNA here is from genome assembly GCF_051168715.1 of Poecilia mexicana. NCBI lineage: Eukaryota > Metazoa > Chordata > Actinopteri > Cyprinodontiformes > Poeciliidae > Poecilia > Poecilia mexicana. Next base: position 45,681,598 of record NW_028263371.1, on the reverse strand, counting down.
ATTGCTTGGGAGGGAGACATCTGTCTGATAAATGAGAAGCAGAGTGCTGACTCTGCCTACGATGATATAGGACTCAGTATGAGGCCTGGGAACAACAACGGCCAACACAGGGGTCTAAATTTCCACTACAGTTGGTGAATGATATAATGGAGTCTTCTGGTACAGATAAAGAAAACACGACACTCTATTGGTTTGAAAAATCTGAATATCTTTATCAAGAAGGATTTTAAAACTTGAGATCCATCCGTCACTGTATTAGGGTTTACTTATTACTTGGACCTCTTTCTGTCTGTCTACTGATGTTGGGAGGGATTTTATAACAGCCTTTCAATGCTAATGCCATCTGTTGTCAAAAGAAATGAGAAAGTACAAAAAAAAAAAAAACACATAGCTGTCTTTTACGTTTGACAGCAGCAGCCTCCGTCTGCTGAATTTAACCTCGCAGCAAACAAAAGTAACACCCATTAGAGATTAGAAATCCCAGTGCATATGCGAGGAAAGGCTGTTATAAATGCAGGAGCAGTTGAATGATCACAAGGCTTAGGAAAATCCTCTGTAAGAAACATTGGATTTTTGATTGATCCAAAGTTTCACTGTTTGCCAACAAGATTTCAGTCTTCATATTGATAATGTTTTACAGGCAGCCAGAAGCTTCGTGCTGACATCTTGTTACACACTGATGCTTAGTCAGGAGCCCCTGGGCCTTACACCATAAAGCAATATGTACCCTTCCAGTCAAAAAATACATCTGTGGATTTATTTTTGCCTAGGATTTTATAGACTTTAAATTCTACCTTTAGAGTTTGGGGCTTGGGAGGATGAATTCACACAAATCCAACAGGATTTCTTCCGTAAAAAAACCTAATAACAAAGTCGGAAATTATCTTATTGTGACCATTTTAGCGTTGCAACTTACAGTTTCCTTCAGTTCAAGATAAAATGACTAGTTGGTTAAACCGCCTCTAATAAATGCCCTCCAAACGTATGTAATTCCTCAGCATTTAGCTTGTTGAAATCACAAACCTCAAAATATAACATTTTTGAAAAGTGGACCAGCACTCCCCTCATAGTTGTAGTATCATATTGTGGGGATGCTTTTCTTTAGTCAGGATGGGAAGCTAAGTAAAGCTAAATCCAGAGCAACATTGGAAGAAAAGCTGTTAGGGGCTGTAAAAGCCTGGAGGGGAAGTTCACCTTCCAACAGGACAACGACCTTAAGCATGAAATCAGAGCTGCAGTGTTTAGATCACAGCATATTCATGAGTTAGAAAAGCCTACTGAAAGCCCAGATGTAAAAATAACTTTCAAAGGTGACAAGAAACAAAAATAACTGTACACACTGGGTTTTTATCTAATCAGAGTGTAAGCCATACAGATGCAGAAAACCGGTATAGAGGTACTCTAAAAACAAACTGAAATGAATTGAAGTCAACTTGTAATCTCAAAAAGAGATGGTTCTACAAGTCATTGTCTCAAGGGGCATAACACATGGGAACTACTGTAAAATGTCCTTTTGTAAGCAGAAAAAAATAAATAACTTATCTTTTGCTTTACCTAGTTTTGGACTGCTTTGTGTTGGTTTATCACATGGAATCCCAATAAAAATGTATTGATGCTTGTCATCAAAAGAAAACTCAAGTTTAAGAGGCTGAATACTTTTTCAATGCAATGTGATGATCTACACCACAAAGGGTTAATTGCTACAACAGAGACTCGTTCTTGAGTCACACAGTGCAGTTGTTTGTTATGTAACCAGAGCATCTTGTATTTAGATATGAATGAAGTTTGTAGCCCTGACTGAGCAAAAAATTGCATCCAGCAGGATGGAGCTGCTCAAACCTTGTTTTTTTTGTTGTTTTTTTTTTAATTAGCTACAATTTGGTAAATCATCTGCAAAAGTGCTCCAAGAAGATGATGTTAATATAATCCTAAATTAGAAGTAGATTACTCAGAAGAAGATTAGGAAAATAGGAAGAATGGGTAAGGAGTTATTTAATTTACTACTTTGATGTGATAAAAAAAAAAAAATCATATAACTTTTAGATTCAAGAATAAAAATAGTAAAGTCTTCATAGTTTTCCGATCTAAAAATGATTATTGTCTCATTACAAATTTCTTAGGCCATTTGATGCTTTTGAGCAATTGTAATGTTTCCAAAGGTTACAGATTAGTAAAAATAAATAGCTTTATAATAATCAAAACCGACAAAAGTACAGAAATTATATATATTTTTTAACAACAGAATTGACAGCTAATGTAATGTGTCTTCTGGCTGAATGATTCCTATAAAGGTTGGAACAATATAATAATAGCCTAATTTCTTATCACATACTGTACACCTGAGGTGAAGCAAGTGATAGCAAAAAAAAAAAAAAACGTCTAAAGAAATAATTAGTAATTTCTAAACCTTTTTCCAAAAATACCAACCCGAAGAGCACAAAAAGCAGGCTGATGGCACCCAAATTTTGTCGCTCCGTAAAGGCAGGGATTTGGAAGGCAGCAATCACACAGATGGTCAGTGTCACTGGGATCAAATAAATGACCTGTGGGGCCGCAAAAACATATGACCAATTATTTACACGATTAAGTCAGGTACTGCAATGTTCCTTTCGGTTCGGCGCCTAGTGACAAGAAGACATACCATGTCATAAAAGAAGTTCACGGCCCAGTAGAAGGGCTCGCTGATGCCGCCAATGTGCTGGAGCCTCTTGGAGCCGCTGTGGTGCTCACTGACTTCGTAAATGGCAAAGCTGGCTGTCGCAATTGAAAATCCTGTCAGTACACACATGGCCACCATGATATGAAGCATTCCCTCGACACTGTGGGGGAAAGAAAAAAAAAAATCATTCAGACGATTGGATTAAATTTTGCTCATACTTCTTGAAGTATCATTAATCAGAAATATTCTTGAGGAAGATATTGCAGCTTGCTTTGCTTCGTGTGGACCTGCAGTGAAGACAAATGAAGCAATCTACTGGGATGTGGCAGAATTCTTTGAAAATTGCTTGAAAAGGGTGACCCATTTTTAAGCTTTGCATCCAATGATCATTAGCGACCCCTGTTGAGATCTGACTAATTTGAACAATTGAAGTGGCTAGCAATAAATGGAATCTCATTAATAAGTAATTCTTTGTACAAAAAGATTAATGTTCGTCACTTATAACAAGATAGCACCAAAAGAAAAAAATAATAATAATTAGACAGATTCATGTAGAGATTGCTGTTGTGGAGGCTGTTCGGATTCACCCCTCAAAGCCTTGATGAAGCTATGTTCAATTTTTGATGGTTCAAATTATGTGAAGCCCTCAGTCAGCAGCTGTTCATTTCTCCACTGAAAACTGCTAAGCTACATTTAGCACTCTGCTCTAGCATGGCTAAAACACCACAGATTAGACTGGATGTCTTGCACAAGGCTGTGAGGAGGATGTGGATAAATCTGCCAGAGTGACCAAGAGTGAGGGCGAGGGAACAGCAGAGGGGGACATGTGGTGGGTGTTTTCAGGGCAGCGCTTACTACAGAAGAAAGCCAGGAACGGCAGCTACTGAGCAGGCTTGTTATCAGTGCAGCCAAGATAGCCTTACAATTTCTCCCATGGGCACAGCTACAGCAAGGCGAGAATCAAGACATTTTAAGGAATACATCTGCCATATCTTTAACACAGCACAGGCCAAATCAATATATCAAGCGAGGAAGCCAAGTATTACCCTAGAGTGAATGAATGAGCAAATGTGGCTGCTGCAATATGTCGGCAGGCTGCAGAAGAAACTAGTGATAAGTCGCAATGAATCGACTGGTGAGAGGGTTAGCTCGACCGGGGTAACAAAAAGAAGAAGGCTTCATGAAGCAACAAGGTTGCTAAAAATCCTTCTTAGAGTTTAATTTTCAAAGTGAAATACAGAGTATTTTTAATAAACTAATACTCTGAAGCCAGGGAGAATCAATCCACCTTAGTGCCACCTTAAGGATAAACACTCATTACACTGGGACTCTGATCAATAGCGCAAGCTAAGAAAAATCCATTTAGAAAATCAAATATGGGTAAATACTGCTGTCATGTATCTCGCTGTCCTTAATCCACCCTGACTTCACAGTCCAATTTTGAAAAATAGGATGCTTTTATTATTATTATCTCAGGTCATGCAAACAAAAACTCATATTCCCTTCTAACTGGGATAATTTTAGAATATTTACGCCAACTGAACTGTTGATACCAGTGATGGACAGAGAAATGTGCAGGATTTGCTCAAAGATGATCGATATTCCAGTCGTTTTTCGACTGAATAGTATATGCAGGAAATCTCAGTCATGGTAATAATAAAAAATTTTGAGGGAATACACACAGAAAATGTGATTCTAGCAATGCTAACACATACAAGATGCTAACATCTGCTTAAAATGTGGACTCTGCCATCTGTTTGTTGATTTAAAGTGTCAGAAAAGCCATGTTTCACACTGCTCTCCAATGCATCACCTCTCTTCTTCCCTCTGAGAAATTATAACATTAATGATGGGAAGGCCGTAAAACCGTAATCTGAATGCTTGTCTTACACATTCTTATATTCCTTAAAGAGAAATATTCCAACATCAGCCTGAGCTGCTGTCATTTTTTCAAAAGCTGGAGATCTTAAATCCACAGCAGAATTTTCAATTTCTGCATCAGTGGTTGATACAGGTCTTTTCCATGACTTCAGCTGTTTGTGCTTTTCTGTCCTGGTAATCAGTTTAGCAGAACACTGAGCTTAGTTCTTACACTATGTCTTCATCATCCATCCGGCCAAAGTAGGGGTGGCTGGAGACAGAAATGGCTGTAATAGAAAGAAACAGGGTATTTTGTTAGTGGTAAAAAAAAAAAATAAAAATACCACATGCAAGCTGTTTTTTCAGCACAGAATCAAATGAGCAATGATATTCTCTTAGCCTGGGACACAGTCAATTGCAAAATACACAACAGGATGATTTGATTTGCTGGCGCACACAGAGGGGGAATTGAATTTACTTTGTCATTTTCCTGTGGAATTCTAGATGCTCACTGACACAAACAACTCTTCCTCATGTCTTTGCTTACATTTCCTGAGACGGGAAGAGCATGTGTCCACCTGAAGCACATTAGCCTCAGAACAGAATGGAGGATCAGTGCACTCCTTAAAAGCACCAAGAGTGCAAAGACGAGACATTTATGACTAATCCAAATTCATATTCATATCATGTTTGTATTTATCTTTAGCTGCTGTAACCATTTTTCTTTAAATCTTGCAGAATATGCTCCCCTATCTATGTATGTGTACTTAGCCCTAACCATGAAGAAAGGAGGTTTATTTTGACAATATCCAGTCTTGTCACACTTCTAAGCTTGGTATGGTGTATGTATATTGGGATGAAATCTATAACGTTTCCAGGGTGTGTTACTTTTGCCTCGACATTTTCGTCTCATTTTATTTAGGTCGCCACTTTAAGCATTTGGCAAGCATTAGGTTATGTCATTTCTTTTAATCATATTACATAGCACTGAAGCATATGCGTGATGATTATGTGATGAAAATATGAACAAAGGAAGTATTTTTTTGTAAAACATCAAGTTTTGCCACATCCACCAAGTATGTGCACACAATCTACATTGCGCTGTCGCAAAAGGATAGAATAATTTACATTTGTCTTCATATCGTTGACTCTTCCAGCATTTGGCATGCTGATTTGGGTGAGCCTTCACCTGTGCAAAGAGTGTCTGCATAGATGAAGTTGTGTTGTTATTAGGTAATTGCTTTGACATTTGTGACGTATTTACATAACTATTGTAACGGTGTCATCTATGTGTGACACATATGGTTTTTAAAGACATCTGAAACAAATCTGACATTCTGTGTTATCAGTAGAACGCAGTGTGTGTGACTTGCGTTCAGATGACAAGGAGGGTGATGTTGGAGTTTGCTTTTTGCCAAGTTAACCCTTGTGCGAGCAAGGACTGAGGCAAATGATACAAGTTTTACGGGTGTGGGGTCAGGTTGGACCCCATTTGTAAACACAAGGGTTAACTGTGAAATATCATCACTTCAAATGTTGTTCCCTTCTAAATAGACTATGTTTTCTACGATTCAAGTTTGCAGTAAGTGTTTTATTATTCTTAGTGGTACACAATGCTACATTTCAGCTCATAACTTTGAGTTATTAAACAGCTGATAAAATGTACATTTTCTCAAGAGGTTGCTGCACAAAGTCTCCCAATACAAACTGCAACACCAGTGAGTCTGATTAAAATCTACAGTCTCGACAGTAGAGACTGATGATCTAAAGTGTTACAGCACATCTGCAATAGTGGGTGGATATGGTCAGAAATCCTGCGAGGGGGGGGATGAAAAAAAAAACGTTTGATGCAGACATCTAAAGGCTCCCAGCCCACTGCTTACACCGTGGTGCACAATGTGAGAGTGAGAGCATCAGTTTTGACAGATAAACTGGTCACCTTGAAAAGTAATCTCACTGGATCCACACCCTTGCCAGCCTCCCCCTTTAACGGTAACATTTAAACGCTTACACGTTTTCCTGGAGCAGTTCTATAATCTGCTGGGGAATTAAAATGCATGAGTCTGTTCTTCTGTTCATGCGCCGTATATGTTTATCTGTGCAGTTTTTATTATTCATATGTGCGTGCATGTGTGTTTGTGTCCTGCTCGAAGGCAGATGGTTGGGGTGCTTCTCAGGGCTGAAACGAAACAAAAAACGTGGGCCAGCCTTGTCTCTCTTTAGCATAGTTCCCCAGTGAGTGACACTAATTAGTATGCACCACGCATCACGCTGTTAGTGTAAGGATACACAGCACCCCCTGGCTTTAATCTAGCAAAAATGAACCATGAGTAAACAAGCAGTTTGCAGCTGTCTTTATTTAGAACACAAAATGTGCAGGCTGCACCTGGTAATGCTGATATGCTGATATTGCTGATATGTATTTTTTATTTATTTTTTTGCTATCCTGTTTTTGTTTTCTAATCAAATCTTTATATTGTGCATTCACAAGGACAAATTGTTTGCCTGAAGTTATATCAGAGATTAACAGTGGGAAAACTCAGGATATAACTTCTCAAAAATATCTCAAATTGACATTAAGCTTCAACAAATAGTAATCCTATTACATAATTATTTCTGGTATTACCTGAAGACCCTGAAACAATTTCTTAAATCCAGCTTACCGTATTTCTGTGGATCTTTGCCTGCTGGAATATTGGAACGCAGGATCAAGTTGTTGAGGCTGTTTAAGTACGCTGGCATCGTGTGGTGGCCCTCTGGGTTGAACCAGACCTATGGTCACAAAGGCAAGCATTAAAAACAACCACCCACTTCACAGTGGTAAAATTCAGAAAATGTAAATTAGCTCGATGAAAGAACACCTTAAAGATGCGCAGCGCTTCAGATATTATTGCGGGAAAGCCTTTACTGCACAAGTGTCGCAGTTAAGCATATTTATGACAACAGTGACAATTTAACAGTCCGGCTCCATCTGAGAGCATCAATCTTGCAGAGTGTAATTAAGATGTTATATATTAGCTTCTAAAAACTCATCAGCACAGCAATTAAAATTATAAGACGACACTCTGTGGGCAAGTGGGAAAACAAAGTTACCTTTGACAGTGTGCGGTTTTTGGGAACGGCCTTCAGGTCCATTCGCAAGTCAGGTGGGAGCGGCATGCCAAAAGCAAAGCCGCCATACCTGAAAAATCAGAGTGGACACATCGATCAAAACAAGCCGCTCTGGTTCCTCGTGAGAAATGAAATGTGACATGCACTCTGTTTTTCAGTGGATTCTTCTCTCGTTCTCGCAGCAAATATCCAACACTGAGGTAAAAAGCATTTGAGGTAAAACCTCAAAGTGCGAACATGAAGAGTCATCCGAGGCATACAGGAGGCTAGTTTATCTCAAGCTGAGCAACAATGAGAAGAAAGCTTTGAGGAATTATCAAACAAGGTTTTACATTTCTGCACTGCTCCCTCCTCTCTATAGAAACGCAATTTCTGAGAGACACATTTAACTAGAAAGACTCAAAGTGCTGCCACACTGTTTCTCATCTATCACGATGTATCATGGTACATTTTACATGGGTATAAATTTGATGAAAGGAAGCGTGTTTAGGGAATATTAAGTCTTGTCACATCTATGCAGTGGCAATTTCTGATATGCGCAACCGCCCAGGGCAGCATCTTTTGGGAGAGGCATGAGCAAGTCAATATCAAGTAATCAATAAACTACATATATTTGTTTTTAGTGAATTTAGAGAACTGCCTGTAGGATGTAATATTCCTTAGTTCTGATTACAAAAATTAGTAAAAATGCTCTCATTAGTGGATATTACAATTCATTAATATTCATTTTTGGGTTTGAGTTGAGGTTAAAATGCTACACACAGCTAAGACATGAGGTTCTGTCTGATTAGCTGTAAGCCCTAAACTGTAATGTGGATTTATTCACTTTTCTACTAACTGCAAAATATGATATGCGTTTATCAAAGCTACAAAAAAATAAAATATTACAGCTGATAACTTCACCGTATGTAATTTCAGCAGCAGAGTTTCTATGTATTTCAATGAAATCAAAGGCAGTTGGAAAATAGTATGATGGGGTGATTAACAGGAAGGAAATGTTCAGAATAAAATTCAAAATAGCATCTTCTAAAAAATGTCAAATCAAAACAGTATTTGCAAAATCACTAAAATACAGATAAAATGATAAAATTGAGGAGAAAACAACATAATAAAATTATGCAAAACATGTCAGAGTTATATTTTGACTTGCTAAATCAAAATATAATCGAATAATATTTTGCAACTCATTAATCAAAGATGAGTAAAGATTTTACTGCACCACTATTACACAGAGGGAAATTATCCTCCATTCACCTGTTCCTGATGAAGTCATTGGCTGTAGCCACCAGGTAGTTCTCCACGTTGACGCCAGTCAGATTGTAGACGATCTGAGACGAGGGGATCTCTTTGAAGGGGGGCTGACGGTTGTCCTTTTCGCAAATCTGTCATATACAGAAGACACAAATGGTTCACAATTGCCCTTTTTTTTTTTTTTTTTACAATGATGGAGAACGTGGCCATCAGAGGAGACAAGTGAGAACACAAAAACTCACTCACTCGCACACATACTGTTCTCCCTGACCCAGACTCACCTGTTCCTGTTTGGTGCATTTACACACATTAAATGGTTTGGAGACATTCCCACTGGAGCGCCAGCTGTTTGTGCTCTTTGTGCAGATCCTTTAAGAGGAAAAATCACAAAAAGAAAGAAAAAAAAAACAAACATTTGCAGTGAGACAAAGCAGCTCGACATGTGTTTGTGATCATACCAACATTCTGAATCTTGAAAAACGAAAGAAAATAAATCCGATCAGAAAGAGTTGATCCTGTATGTTTGCCATACTAACAATGTGCATGGTTAAACTGAGAGAAGAGTGAAAGCCACAGTGACTCATGAAGTAGCTATGAGTTTGGGTGGTTTCAGTGGAACTAGAAGTTAAATATATTCTCTGATCACAGTTTTCCAAGCTGTTTAATGTGTTGTGATACTGCGTGAAATGTGTTTGTGTGGGTTATTGCTCGACTCCCACACAGTTTACTTTCCACCAAGTGGTTTAAGGGACACTATGTGCAAATAAAACAACAGACTGCTGAAATACATGCACAGTAACTGCCAATAATGATAGTTAAAGTACTTTTTTTAGATTTACCTCTGCAAACACAATGTTTAGCAATAATCAATGTCATTTTTCCATAGCAGAAAGTTGTGAGCAAACATGCAAACTGTTTTATGCTTTTGCTCTCCTTTTTTATGTTTCCTTTTAATGATTTTTTGTGGGGGGGTTGGAAAGGCGGGGGGGTTTAAAATTCCCCATGGTTCTGCTTCATGAGTGCCAACATTGATTTGAGGGCCTGCAAGGGGAAAATCTCCCCTATAAACACGAGATGTTTATGGAATACAGATGATGCTGTCACATCGCAGAGACCTGCTGCAGGCTCTCAGCCTCGTTCCTCGAGCTGAGCAGCAAGGAAATGAAGAGGAGAGACATGAGAGAGAGACCAGAGAGAATGAAAAATAAAAGACTGGAGAGAGGCTGTCCAGTAAAATAAAATAAAGAGAGAACCAGGAGGCACGGGAAGAATAGCAATCGCTGGAAAGGGAAGAGGCAGTTAGCAAAATGAGTGTGTTTTTTAGCAAATGGGAACAGCTGGAAGCGTAATTACGTACTGGTTATCAGAGTCGTCGAGGCAGGCGTTATCGATCCCAGGGAATGACATCATGGTGTCCACCAGATGGCTGGATTGAGGATTCTGGTTGCTGTAGAGTCAGAAAACACTCAGCTTAGACTTAAAGGTACCATGAAATTTTCAAGCAAAATGATGCAACCTAAAACAAAAAAAAAGGTCAGTCTGAGGGGCTTTACTGAGATTTTTTTTTTTTTTTTTTTTTTTAAGCAAGGTTGCATAAAACTAATATATTAATCCTGGAACTGACATGTCGACACAATTAGTGATATTTATTGAAAAACACAAGCACGTGAAAGGCAGAGATGAAAGCAAAGCATGAAACAACCGACCTGCCACTTTAGATTTAGCTGGTTTTGTTTGAGTCACCCCCTTCTCTTTATTTAAACTCAGGAATACACACTCATAGATAAACAATGAGATAATTACTATTGTTGATACAAAAAAAAAACCCAAAACCCCCCCCAGAAAACTAGATGCCTGAAAATAATGATAAAATCTACAAACAGGGAAGCCTCACGTGCATCTAATCTGCCTTTGTGCCCCCACCCATAGCATTCATGCTAAATATAATGAAGTGTCACGTTTGTTGGCCTAATTTGTGTGTCAAGTTAAAGAGGTTTAGGAGGAGTGTCCGCTCCATCTTTGATATGGATTCACACTTCAGCGTTTTCTCCCCTGCTTCATGTCCCCTTGATCAAACAACAGAACATGTTGAGGATGAAGCCATCTCACGATCTACTGACACTCTTCATCTCTCTCCCTTTGATCAAGCATCGCGGCTCTCTGCATCTCGATGACCTTGAATCTTTGCATTCTTTGCCAGCACCTTGTACTTAAAGTCCATCTGCCCTTCAACAAACTACCACTTTAAATTGATTGTACAAGAGCTACATGCAAATTGTGTGGAAAGAAGTGATTAAATCACGCATTTGTGGAATATCCTGCCATTTCTATTTCAAATGCTCCGAGACCGTTTCCCGTGAAATCAGAGCGGCGTTGCTTCTTTGGGGTTATTTCCTATACGCAACAACAAAAAAAGTCCTGACTGAAACTGTGCTGATAAGGACTTTAAATTCCCCTGACCAAAAAAAAAAAAAAAAAAAGACATGTGATCAAATCACATGCTTTTAGTTTCCAGCTGAGAGGAGTGATTGCACAAGCGCTGCCATTTGTCTGGAGTCCTGATTAGCCTGATTTACTTCTTTGATTTCCATTTCTGGTGTGGTCTGTAATTTCTCTGCCAAAGGGATCTGACCTGAAGAACGAGTAGCTCGGCCCGACGTTGTAGAGAGCAGGGCTCAGCTCCAGCTCAGGATAGTGCTGCACATCGCTCTTGATGGAGCCCAGGCCCATAGCGACTGTCACAAAGAGAACAGGAAGCAGGAGCTGGGCGAGCAGGCTCTTCCAGTCTCTCCGGCTGTGATGGAACCTCTTGATCAGCATGGCTGTCAGCTGCTGCCAGGCCAGGGCCAGGCCAGATAGAGTGGATGAACTGGTAAGGTCTGGAAAACATCAACAAGGTGTTTTTTTTTTTTTAATGTACAATGATAATAGAGGATACAACTGTTCCAGAATATATTATCCCTTTGAGGAAATGCTGTTGTCTGTACAGTTATTGGCATTCCAGGTCAAAGACCAACAAAGATTTGTGAATAATTATTAAAGTTATGCAATATAAATATGTGAACCCAGGAGGGGAATCTGCCTTTACCCCTTTTTACTTTGGTACTCCCAAAGAACTGCAACTAATTGCCTTCACAAGTCACCTCATCAATGAATCCCCCTGTGTGCAACTTAATCTCAGTATAAATGTAACTTTTCATGTAGGACAACTATCAGATGTGTTCTCAAAAGAATGTTAAAAAAAGTAATTGTTAGGAAAGCAATAAATAGTAGAAACAGAAACGATAAGGAGCGAGGTCTTCTGGTCGGTTGAGACTAAAGATTGTGATTTACCAAGTATGGTGGAAGACTACAAAATGCACATCACCCTTAAAACCGACAATCCCTGAGGAGCGCCGGTTAGAGGGGAATGCTTTAGATGAAGCCATATTAACATGTAACAATGGCCCAGGCAAATTCCAGATATCAAATCTAAAGAAAATGTTCTCCATTGTTCTCTGAATGAGCTTGACCCATTGTGCAAAGAAGAAAGCACAAAGCAAGCTGGTAGCAGGCTCCCTTAAAGCTGTAACTGAACTGCAGCAAAATGTGTTTCTACAACGTTTTCACTCAACAGGTTGATCATAAATACACTTATTGGGTAGACAGTTTTTAAATGCTGGAAACTGCTCTAAAATACTGTGAAATCTGTGGTTGTAGCATGGCAAAAATGTAAGCAGCTTATGGGAAGAGAAATACTTCTGAAAAGCGCTGTAGGGGATTAGTGGAAAACCAAAACACAACAGATGAAGAACAGGAAGAGAAAAGAAGCAACAGTTGAAGCGAGCAACGAAAACAGCATTTCAACTCACTGATCTTGTCACCAGCGATGCAGCTGCTTTCGCAGGAGTCTGATGGGAAGCTGTCGATAGATGCAGTGTCAGAAATCGTCTCAGAGATAGACAGAGGTCCGTCCTGGCCGTCTGGGCTTCCGCTGGTCAACTGGAGAAACATCTGCATGCGTCCAAGTAAAAAGGCTGCATTCAGTCATGGTTCAGCCGGCGTTTTCATTTTTCATATGTGGTTGTGTAAAAAGCTCACCTCCTCCAGCGTGGTGTCAGACACGCCGTAGCCCCCAAGCTGAAGATCGTCCAAGTTGGCATCCAGCGCAGTCAGGAGGGAGCGATACGATGAGGCGTTGGATGAAGTGAAGGGAGGCAGAGAGTAGACCACATCACCCCTCTGGGCTTCTTTAAGCCGTGCTTCAGGAAGATGAGCTTGGATGAAGGCCTTGAGGTCAGCACTGTCAATTCGCTCAGCTTCTGGGCTTTGGATCTGTGAGACAAACAGCAGAAATTTTTCCTATCTGTATACTGAGACAATGATTTGGAGTTTTAACATTTGGAGAAGAGTTTATACATTTATTCTTCAAAAAACAAAGGTCTGCAAAACAAACAACTTAGCACTAAGAGAGAGAAAAAAAAAACTTCTAAAAAAACAGAAATAAGCTAAATTCTAAGTACTGGTTGTACAAAATACAATATAAATGTCAGACTAAGAATGTGGGAGGATTTAAGAGAGAGTCACCAGGTTCTTGCCTTTGGTCTATCTGGTGTTTGAAGTAGGTAAGGTTTGCCATATTGTTCAGTTTACAGCTGTTCAAGTCGTAATTTAAAAAACATTACCTTTAAGTTCAGAGTTCTTCATAAAAAGCTAATGCTACGTTTAAACTCGTTCGCGCACAAGTTAAAAATGTAACTCATGTGAGTGCCGTCAGTCACAAAAAACAGCTAAAGGTGTATGCATGTGTGCACACAGTATGTTGCAAAACTCAAAGCTAATTTTAAGGAGTTTATAGCTTCAGTCAGCTTTGAAATGTCGGTGGTGCCTATCTCTCAATGAGAATGTCAAAACCTAGAATTAATTTCCACATGGGCGGTCAAGTTTCTCCATAATAGCGGATTGTGAAATGTTTCAATTTATGCCGGCCAAGAGCTATCCTTGACTGCTATGATAAACGAGAGATATTCAGGTTCTCCCAGCGCTGTGGGGATAAAGGTTGTGCCCTACCATCTCTCAACTCTGTGTTATGCAAATATTATGACATTGACAACAAGCAGCTCTGGCGTAACATGAAATATTTGACTTACTAGATGGAATAAATTCTGAGCACAAATTCGTGTTGAAGGAAATAAAAAAAAACAGCAGTAAGAGTTTTCACTGGTTTAATATCAGTTTTCATTGCTTTGCTCCGACATGCCTGCATGCCTGTGAGGATGATTACCTTTTTGGTGAGGGTGAGCTTGTAGCCCTGACCCAGCTTGTCTTTCAAGTAGAAGGGTGAGCCGCAGCATTTCAATCCACCTCTCTCCAAGAAGGCGATCCGGTCGCTCAACACTTCAGCCTCGTCCAAGTGGTGGGTGGACATAATAATGGTCCGGTCTGAAAGGACGTACGTATATGAGAAAAAGCTGCGTCGTTGACTCGGGGATTATTGAACCAATAAATACAGATCAAACACAGTTATTACAAAGGAAACGGAACAAGAAATATCATCGCACAAACTGTCATAAAAAAGCAGTTTTATGAGTGTTTGTTTCTGAAATTGACTAGGAACTCTCACTGCAATAACTTCTGAAACAGACCTTAAAGCTAATTTTTTATCTTTCGATTCCAGTCGAGGCTTTATGAGCATGAATATATTGTTAAGTCAGAGATTTTAGCAATGTAGTTGAATGTTTTTTTTTATTTTTTATGTTGGTATAATTTTATAACTTCTATGCACTTCAAAAACTAATTTAGAACGCAAGTTTGAATTTATTGTTGGATTTCTACAAATGGTCAAATTGGTAAATATACTCCATAAATATTGGGTGTGCAGTTCTGACTTGAGATTGTGGAACTCTTTCTGGCACAAATATAATATAATAAAAAAGAATTGTACAAGTTCACTTCAATGTTTAATTTAAATTTTATGCAACAGACCAGGTTTTTAAGAGTCCTCTACAAACATTCAATAGATTTGAGGTCAGAGCTTTAAAAGGGCTACTAAGAAAGTTTGATGTATCTTCCAAAAGCCCCCAAATTAATCTGCCGATGATGCTGATGATCTGTGTATAAACTTATGACCAGAACTATATTTAGCACATTAGTATTCCCTTGTTTCTGCAGCAGTTACCTTAGCACTGAAAGAATGCAGAACATTTACAGATGAATTAAGTGGCATCTCATTTTTTTAATACAACCGATGGAACCCCTAGTTGCCGCTTTCAATCTGACTTCATAAACAAAAGCAGCTGTCCCGTGAACAATAAAACAAGATTTTTTTATTTTATAAACCTTTGGACTAACTCACATCTGGAGGAAATTGAGGCTTCAACAGCAGACATGGGAAACAACGTCATGCAATTATATAAAAAAAGCTAAGAGTCAAACACAGAACAAAACAAAAACAAATAATAAGAAACATAAAAAAAAAAATGAAACAATGAATTGTCATCCTGCCAAACGATGATGTCAGGGAATTACACCCCTTAAAAAGCAATCATCTGATAAATAATCTGAACAGCAAAACGAATAAGCAGGCAATGTAACTCATTGAGAAGTAGTCTGCATGACTGCTGCAAAAGGCAGCGGTAACGATCAAGTCTCTCTGGAAACAAAAGCCAAAGACTAAATTGTTTTATTAAATCCCAGGCAGTGACATTTCCGCCATAGTTGTCCATGTTGTTGACATATTTTCAGGGGAGTGACTCTTCTGAGACCATGGTGGTTGAAATGTCGCGATGTGGAGCACATCGGCCGCCTCTGGCTCAGTGTAAGTTGCTGTTAGTTGACCTGTGATATTTTTTTTGTCAAATCAAAGCAACTTCTGGGTCACCTTTGCCTGAGAGCCTAAGCTGCACTATAAATGACCAGCAAAGTATGGATCACAACAAAATCGGGCTTCAGCTATTTTCTGGAAGTTTGGCTGTTTGATCAGAATGTTATGAAATCAATTTAGAACTTAGATGACATAGCAGAAAAAAAAAAGAAAAAAGATTTAAACAAGCTATTTTAAGACAGCTTCATCAGCAGCGTTCTTTCACAGCTTTGCCAGGAATGCTGAGTGACTGTGGATAAATTCATTGTGACAGGCCTTACCGCTTCCCTGCATCATGGAGTTTGTAGTTTTAACACAGCATAATAACTACCTCATACTGAAAATGCAGTACAACGATAACCAAATATCAGTAGCTAGAGTTACAAATCACAGAATAAATGGATGACACCAGAGCAGAGTTCTTATATTTAAAAATAAAAAAAAAATAAAAAATGAAGCAGCACTGGAAATATAAAATTACAAATTCAAATCATAGCCAAATCTATTTTAAGACCCAATTCTTAAGCCTTGTGAAGGCCGAAGATTATTAGATTTAGGAATCGGATTGAAATTCTTGTAACAAGCTGTGGGTGTTTCATGCAAAAGAACTTAACTGGAGCTGTAACATTGGTACATGGTAATAATAGCCACAGTATTGACTGATATAAAGTGCATTTTGTCTACTGTCGGTATTTAAGTGAGACTCACTCTTCTTATGCTGGATAACAATGTCCCAGATGCTGCGCCTGGAGCAGGGATCCACTCCCGTTGTGGGCTCATCCAGAACCACCAAGCGGGAGCCCCCAATGAAGGCGATGGAGATGGAGAGCTTACGCTTCATGCCACCTGACAAGGTGTCAACCCGCTTGTGTCTGTGAGCGTACAAGTCCGTCTCCTCCAGGATCCTAGAAGACGAGTCAATGGAAAACGTTTAATCTCGAGCTCGTGTGGACATTTTCTTCCCCCCGCGTTCGGGCCGAGTGTCGGCTCGTTAAGTTCCATTAATTAGCCATCAGAGGTTTGCCTTGCAAGAGACGTGGAGCGTTTTTGCCTTAAGGTACAAGCTTAATACCGCTCCTCTTGTAAAATCGAAACCCTCCAGAAAGAGTCTCATGATGCAATATAGCTTGAGATGAAGCAGAATAAAAAATGAATTCTGCCCTAAACTGATTTAAGAAGTTGCAAAAAGGACTAAAATAGATAGAAATATTACACGTTCTTGTAAAAATACATTCCTGCAACTTCTTCCCAGTGCTCGGCCCTGTGTCTGTGGGAGAAAAAGGCACTTTGCAAATAATGAAAATCTGAAGTAAGAACTTATTTCAATGATTCGAGTTAGAACTACCGCTTTCCAGAAGCCTTGACATTCTTATAAATCACAGTAGTTATTGCTCTAAAATCTGTTCAAGTAAAGAAAATCACTACATTAATTTAATACTCTCATATTTTATCCCACCAGTTTATTGAGCTAATATTTCTCCTAAGATTCTCATAATGCCCACACTTTCTGATTTCAAACTTGAAGAGGAAGAAAGACTCTACGCAAAAGACACTCTTCAACATCCTCCGGGGGGGAAAAAAATGAAAGACCAAATTTAACTGGTACATAATCTTTGAGTCTTTTGGATGCATTATATATAGCAGTCTCCCTCTCTGACAGATTTGCCACTCACGTGCGGATTTGCTCTCGCAGTTCTCTTTGTGACCACTGTGGGGCCTTGATCTGGCCGTACAGCAGCAGGTGCTCCTTGACAGTCATGTGGTCGAAGAGGACGTCATATTGCATGCAGACTCCAAGCTCTCGGCGGACTTTTTCTATGTTTGTCTGCATGTCCCTGCCATACACCTCGATGGAGCCAGACGTTGGGGGGTACAGACCAGTCAGGAGGGACCTGCAAGCAACACGGGTTAGGACAGAGCTTGAAAATAAAGTCAAAAAGATACAAAAGGCGAAGAAAACCGCTTTTATTCCACTTTTTGATCCACATGTTTCTCTTGAACAATTCCTTATTACTAGTTTTTATGGATTAAAAAAAAAATTATCATTGTATTTCCTCAATGTTATTTAATCTGGTAATGCCACAGAACTCATTACATGTCCCCCTGGATGAGCGCATCAGCAAAATGAGTCGCATATTAAAATGTAAATGTAAGTGCTCAAGTTGATGAAGATCCGCCGGGCTAATTTCCACTGCTGTGCATTTGCTGTGCCAGATTTGGACAGAACAATCTGTCTGTCAGCACTGAGCCACTGAAATGATTAAAGGGATGCACACATCTAGTCTTAAAAGCAGCTGCATCGGTTATCACGAGTTGGGACTCACAGATAAAGCCGATAAAACAACAAAAAACAATAAGAACGGGTCCACACGTACATGGTGGTTGTCTTGCCAGCTCCATTGTGACCGAGCAGTGAGGTGACATGACCCTCATGGAAGTTGACATTGAGGTTTTGAATAGCTGTTTTGTCGTCATACGTCTTGGTGAGGCCATGGAGTGCAACTCCCACTGGGAGCTCAGAGAAATCCTCGACGGCTTCGTAGGAGAGGCTGCTTTTGCCTGAGAGAAACATAAACATTGAGGCACATTGCAAGTCAAACAGAATTGGAGCAGGAGCTAAATTAAAAATGACAACAAATTATAAATAAATGAGAGATGTAAGAGGAAGAAAGAGCATCCTTGTCATGTGTACCTTTGCCTTTGCCGTCTGCAAAGACAGGCTGGTTTTTCTGCATGATGTTGGAAAAGAGGAGTCCTTTGCCTGCACTTTTGTTTGTCTGAAAACTGCTGCACATGTCAGTCCAGAAGGAGAGCTTGAACGGGAAATACCATGGAGCTGGGATTCCATATTTTCCTGACGGGTTACAAAGAGAGAAGTAGATGTGTTTGAAGAAATGAAAACACCCAAGGTCTTAAAAAAGACGTGTCTGCAGCCGCACACGAGAAAGAAGCTAGATTTATCATTTAACTCAAATGCTGCATTTATGATTCTGAGTTAGAAGTTAGGAAGTCTTAACAAAACAACCCGGACTCAGTTTGTTGTGTCAGAGAGGAGACTAAAAAGAGCCTCATTATTTATCAACAGAATGATGAAACCACATCGTCCAGGAGATCAAACAGGAAATGGTGATATCATAAAATTATACTGCATAGTAATATAGACGCAGAAAAGAGAATGAAAATATTATATTTTGTAAGGAGTTATATATATATATATATATATATATATATATATATATATGTATATATACAGTAATTTTGTTAAATTCAATTGTTTATAGAAGTCCTATTAGACATTATGGAGTTCTTGTTGCCTTAGCAAAGTAAAACTAAAAACCACGAGTCCTTTTAACCGATTTTGGAGGCTGGACACCTGCTCCAGGAAATCAAACCCGTGACATTGTTGCATTGAATAAAACTAGGATTGATTCAGTCTATATTTGTTCCAGCATTGGGTTAGGAAAATTATCAAAATGTTGTATTGGATTGTATTCCAGGAGCTTTTATAGTAGAGTAGATGTGGAAATATTATCAAGAACTGCATCAGAAAGTAGCAGCACAAACTAACAGCAACCAATAATTAGAGGCTTCACCTGGGAAAACTGTCCTGATGTAGGCCCCGATGAGGAAGTACAGAAGGGAGTCAAAGAGCAAGAACCAGCACAGCCAACCAAACGTTGATGTGTCTCCAGCTATGGGCGAGGTGTAAGAGTTGCTCCACTGAATTCCTAGAGGAGGATAGAAAAGTGAATGCTTGATTCAGCTGGCTGAAATATCAGAAACATTCTGATGGTATTCAGGTATTCACACGCTCATACCTTCTCCCTGGGCCTCATAGCGGGAAATGTATTGACTGGCATAGCTGAAGCAGGTCGGTGAAAACAAACTCTGTCAGAAAAGAGAAGAAATTTTTGACAGGAGATCAGAAGCAAAGAAATACATCCTTTTTTTAATTTTTGTTTTTTAACAAATCTATGTAATGTGAAAATGTGGCTCTTTCAAAAATACAGTACAAAGATGTTTTCCAAGGTAAATTGGTTTTAGATATTTGTAGTCAGGAAGTCTGACCTCTGATTAATACTCATCAGACAGCAGGGAGTAAATAAAAAAAAAAAAAAAAAAAAAAAAAAAAAAAACTAAGGTTGTGCCATGAAAATGAGTGCACAGATTTTTAGAAAATTAAAATTAGAAAAGTCCTTCACCACACGCTACCTTTCAATATGCTGGAAAACAAAAAGATGAGATGTCGATTTTAATTTTTTTTAGTCGTTATATTTATACAGCAAAACATTTTGGAGTAAATAAACTAAATTATAGCTGTCTTTATCCCCAAAGAGCAATTTTTAAAAATAAAATAAAATTATTTGGTCTTAATTATTACACAATAACCATGCTAGTTTTACGTACATTATATAAAAAAAAACATAAAACCACTTCAGAGTATGCTCACCAGAGCGCTCTTCTGGGAAAGCGTCAGATTAGTCTCGACGGACATGACTATGATGAACGGGAAGAAGCTGAGGATGTAGATGAGGCTTCCGCTCAGACCAGCGATGTAGGTCTTGTCGAAGAAGGAGCTGATCAGGTAGCAGAAGGAAATGATGTTCAACCCGACGTCGCAGAGGTAGAGGAAGACGAGGAAGCCGTTGCTTTTGGGTAGGATGTTTCCAAACTTCAGCACCAGCGTGAGGACGATGATGGTCAGGATCAGGAAGCCGGCGCACTCCAGGAACCAGGCAAAGAAATGACTGAGCTGATTCACACCCATCATTTTCATGTACTGCAATTGGAAGGGAGATGTTGTGGTGAAGTACGTCGGTATGGAGAATGTGGCAAAAAAGATGTCTAAACTAAAAGGAGACTGGATAAATAAATGCCACACTTTATATTTTTCTTTATTTGTAAAACATTTTGAAAGCCTTCTATTTTGCAGTTGTGTGCTCTGTTCCCATATCAGATTAGAATAATAAAATGAACTGCATATCGCGGTTCCAACATGATAAAATGTTTTTAAAAAAAAAGTTATATAGGTATAAAATCTTGTGCAATCACTGCAGTAAATAGCAATCGGTCTTATTGCCTATTTACAATAAATCAAATAAATCATAAATTATTAAAAGCAGGCAGGCTACAACACAATGCCGTCGGTTTTCAGGTAGAGAAAAACACGTTACCTCATGCAGCCTCAGCTCTCTCTCGTGTACAAGTTTTTTCACGAAGTCAGCCACGAACAACACCCATGGTATCATCAGCAAGAGAGGGAAGACAAAAGAGATGGCCTCCAGATACCTGAGAAATACAGAGATGCCAGCTGTCAGTCAGACTCTCTGCAAACCAAACATCCGGGCAGATGGAGGGGCCTATCCGTCCGTCAGTCAGTCACCGGCTTGACAGAGTGAGGAGAACATGGGTATGCTGACAACCGCATTGTCATTCTTGTCCTGCTATTGTTTACAAAAATAGATTAATCCGTATTGTATTTTTCTATTGTTTGACCACTCGAACTAACAGCCTGAAAATTTTGATTTTGGTGCATGCAGTGTGACATTTACTTATTTATTTTTTTTTTTTACAGATATTTTCTCAGAATGTTTAGGTGACAAATCAAAAAAAAAAAAAAAAAAAGAAAAAGGCAGCGCATAGTCTCTCATAGCTGGTCAAAAGGCGGCCAGCTGGGGAGAGAAGCTCCACTGGCTCTTCTGAGATGAGATATGAGCGCTGCTAAAAGCTGCACTCCAGGGCAAGTGCACACATAGACATTAAATTCAGCAATAATTTATTGAAAACCATGTTGCGTGGCAATGGACAAGTTAATGTCAAAACCATGTTGGGTATGTTTTACACAGAGAGAAAAATGCTGTTCTTTAAGGAGTTTTTTTTTTTTTTTTTTTTCTTAGTTGCATGGGAAATTCAGTATATGGAAGGTTTTCAAAAATGAATGCACAATTACAGCGAATGTCAATGTACATGGTTCAGAGCTAATTACACCGTGACAGGTTCCTGTGAATGACTACTTACTGTCATTCTCAAGTGGCAAATGAATAATGGAATAGCATACATTATTCCAGATCAATGCTTGTTCCCCCTCAGTGAGAGCGTGTATCCTTTCATGCCGCCTTGCACGCATTTATGCGTCGACTCCGTGCACATCCATTCGTACGCGTCCGCTAACGCAGAAAACTCACTCGTCTCGCAGAAAGCAGGGATAGGGGAAGGGCTGCAGCTGCACGGCCGGCTCGGTGACTTTCTGCCCGGTCTGGGTTTCGATGATGGCCCGGTCGATGTTCTCCTGCAGGTAGACGAACCCTCGGTTGTAGCGCATCGTGTGGCTGGCAGAGATGTGGTTGTCCTTCACAAAGTACGGGTTCCGTGCCCGGTCCGTACGCATGACGTTGTCCATGTGCATTCGGATGGTGTAGCTGACTTTGGGAGGCAGTTCAGTCGAGGAGGAGGAAGAGAAGGATCTGGCCTCACGTTTCCTTGACGAGTCTTCGGTCTTAAAGATGACACCTAAAGAGCGTACAGCACATGCAGTATGTATTCACAAATCAACGGCTTGTTGCCTTTCATAAGCTACAGCTTATTTTTGCTAAGCCTCCTAATCTCAGCTCATTATTAACAGCCTTTAGAGAAAACAGCGAACCGACACAGATGCACATAGAGAAAGCTGTGAATTATCACATACTGTGACAAAATGGCATCTTGTGCAGTTGAAAGCCAAGCTGTAGCTCTCTGTTGTGTAGGATCTAATAAGCCATCTTGTGAAATTTTCCTATTTTCTCAGTTTAGCATAATAAACTGCATAAACTGTTTGCTTTTTCTTATGTCACTATGGCGTTCTCCTTTTCATGTCAGCATTTTGATTTGTCTGCTGAAATGTGCTACACAAATAAACTTGCCTTTGATTCTTTTATTTTTCCAATGATCTTGATTAAATGAGATAGCTCACACTTAACCCAGTTGTCTGAAAACACAACGTTCACATCGGTCCAAACAGAACCAGACTTGCATGGCAGATGGATGACCTGATATTTACTCACTTGCATAGAGCTCACGGTTTTTGGCGAGCTCCTGGGCCACGTTGTTGAGCTCCTCAGCGGAGTCATAACCACGGTAACGGTCAAACTTGATGCAGGAGGAGAGCTTCACCATGAGATTTGACAAACTGCTGATCTGATCAAGTATTTTCTTGTTCTTATGCAGCATCTCTGTGATGTTAGCTGTGAAAGAAAATACCTTTTAACAAGAAATAGTCAAACGTAACTGCTGCCTTGTGATAAGAACAACACTCTTTGTTGTGGAAGTTGGTACTGTGAGAAGGACACTGAAAGGTGGCTATTTTTTTATGCGTGATGAGAAGATCTTCTCTGAATATTCTGGGCTAAATGCAACCATAAAATGTTGCATTTAGCCCATTTCAAAAGGTTTGCAGAAAATCTTTAACGTATCATCAAATCAAAAGCTACAGGTTCCACTCTTTCAATGCAATTTCATTTGTCAAGGGTTACATGTGTTCACATCTAAAAGATGAGATATTTCTTCAGTAATGCATTTTGTCTCAATCCCATTTCACAAATTCTTGGCTGTTCAGTTAGAGTTCAATCAACTGTTTTGGTCCATGTTACCAAAGTTAATTACATGACTAAGTAATTATGCATACCATAAATTTAGATGGATTAGATATCCAATGATGACTGAATCTAATAAATCTTCTCAAACCACTTTCATCCGATTTGAGATGGGAAATGTGAACCAATGTAAAGAGTTATGAATGTATAAATTTGAGGAAAGAGTGAATTTTCATATTTTCCTGCTGCCTAAAATTCTTATAACAATGTGAAACAATACTATGCTCTGCTCTGTTAAATTGTAATGTTGACATATACCGCATTCCTTTATTATGACCCCAATTAGTTCAAAAACCTGAATATCAAAGGTAGACCCAGAAAAACCTTCTCAGAAACCGTAAATCCCCCGTTTTGCACCTAAATCCTAACAGCAATCGTGTTTTCTGGCGTCATGGATGTTTTATACAAGTAATAAGTAAGAGAAAAATCTAAGTTTTGCGCTGGTATCTGCAGCTTACAAAAGTAAGACCCACAAATGCACACTCACAGAAGCTGCTGAGCGTCTCCTTTATGCTGTCGACATTTATGTCTGTCTGCATCTCAATGAAATTCTTCACAAAGGAGCTGTTGAGGGAATTCTGCCAGAAAGGTAGAGAGAGGGAGAGAGAAAGAGAGAGGTGGAAACTATGAACATCATCAAGATTCAGCTGCAGAAACTCATCGAAGACCACGGCAAGCTTTATCTTCAGATTTTCAAACGACAGAGAGGCGGCTGGCATAATCAGATAAAAAAAAAAAGCAGCCCTGAGATTTTATACCTGCAGCATTGGCAAAGTGGAGCTGAGCAATTCGGCTGACTTTATGATGTAATTTGAGGATTCGATCCAGTCCTCCGAGGATTTCTTCAGATTTGCAAACTCGTGCAAGGTGGCATTGGCCTGAGCAAAGTTAAGAGAAGGACATGAAAGAGTAAAACAATTGTGCATCAGCAGAAAGTCCAAACTTTGTGTGTTTATGCTAACTGTGAGTGAGTGTTGCATTCAACTGAAAACAAAATCAGACCTGCCAAATTTTTTACCTCATACCAATAAGAGCATGTGCAAAGAAAAGACGGCACTATGACCAAAAGAATAGAAATACCAAAACGTTTGGAAGTCACCCCATGTTGATAGCTTAACCAACTGAGATTGTTCTGTCTTTACAGTCTAATGATAATGTATTATTTGTCCGTATAAATAAGTAGGCCCACAGTGTATTTGTAAAACCAAGAAGTTTGTATTTACCTTCTCCATTACAGCCCTGGTGGCAGGTGTGTCAGGTGTGAAGAGGATCTCGCCCATCAGCATTGGTTTGAGGAAGGCCCAGGCGATGGCTCCGCCTGTGGTACTGACCATGTCCAGATACATGTTCATGCAGAAGGGTGCTGCCCAAAAGGGACGAAGGAGAAGCGTTAGGTACAGAGCTGAATGGCAATTGGAAAACATGCAAATTAGATTTTAGATTTAGAATCTGACAATTTTCCCTCAAAATTTTTTAAGGGAAAACGGGAGCCTTAAAATGTGTTACCGTATATAGTTAAACTGGTGAAAATGAAATGTATCAAACTGAAAGATCTTCAAAAAGATATTTGATTGTAGATTTTTTTTCTCCTTTTTTTTGTTATTCCAAAGTTTGAGTATTCACAATTCAGAGGACTTGTCCAGTTTTACCTCATCGCATGCGGTCATACTAAATAAATTTGAAACTATGTTCTAATGAGGATTGGTTGTCAGATTACCTTTTGAAAATAACAACCTCTAAGTAGGTATTAAATATACTTTTCACTAAGCTCAAATTTGTATATTAAAATGTTTTTTTATTGGTCTAATGTAAAAATCTAATCTTAAGCGTCCTGTTTTGATTAGCTATAAGTGGAAATATCCTTGTAATTAACATAAACAGAGACATAAAAACATCATTGTGTATTTAACCTTTATCAATGAACTTGTCAGTAATATTTGAATAACATTAATACATGTTAAGAAAACCCTCAAGGTTAGATACTGTGGTATCTAAAACAAGAATTTCCACTAACACATTTTTTAAAAATAAAAACGAAAAAATGATTACATTAATAGTCTAAGTATTAAGCCCCAAATCTTGCAACTTACAGGAGTCTCGTGGGATCTTGAACCTCTCGATCATCTCCTCCCTGTTCTGGTTGTTGGTGAATGAGGGGCCAGATTCAGACAGTTCAGGCAATTTGGAGATTCCAAACAGAGCGATGATGCCGTTGCTGCACAGAGCCCGGGACAGGGTCACGAATGTGGCTTTGGTGGAGATGGTGCTTCTCTTTCCTCTTGTCATCTGGTTGGGAAAAAAAAATACAAATAAAAAATTAAATCACAGTTTATGGAAAATATTACTAAAACACAACCAGAAAGCTATTTTTTTTTTCAGCCAAAACTATGCTTGCTAGTAATACACATTAAGTACATTCGTGTTCCTGAAACGAATTGCATTTCTTTCTTTTGGCTACTTTGACCACCTATGTTTATTTTAAAGAAAGGTGTTTCCTGCAGGTTTAATGAAAACGCACTTCGGCAAATTCGGTGCTGGAGTCCAAGTTAAGATCTTTGATGGACAGCAGGTAGCTTTCCAACCGCCTGACTGCGGGAAGAATCTTGTTCATCAAATCCGCTGCAACCGTTGCCACTTGGGCCATGACTTCAACCAGACCCTGGAGTTCCTCGGACAACACCATCTACAAGAAAGAGAGCAACATTCAGGTTTTCTTTACCAGTTTTTGATGAATTCAGCGAGACACATTTTTGTCTCTAAATTGAAAGAAAATTCTCAAGATATGGCCCAAACGTTAATAGTGGAGGGGTAGATATTTTATCATTATTTAAGTATAAAGTTTTTGCTAAGAAAAATAATAAATGTAGCAATGTATCTAAAAAGAATATATGTCAAGGAGTAATTAATTAAGTTGAATTTTAATTGAAAATCCAACTTCAAGAACGCTGATTTAAATTCAAGAACTACACAAATTGCAGACAATCCTTCCATAACTTGATTACATCTTTGATCTGTGTTATTCTAACTTAAATAAAATGTGATGTTTAGCTAAATATATCTTGGCAACTTATAGTTTTTGTCTTAGCATAACAACACACACGGAAAAAAAAATGCTGAAAGGAAATCACAAATAAAATCATTGATAAAAGAGAAAATGAATAAATTCATGTGCAAATCTAAAATCTGTAAATGTCACTGGAGAGCTAGAATGGAAGGTCTGGGTGTGACATGGAAATTTTTGTATTTTATATTTACTCTCATGTCTTTCTTGACTTAAAAAAAGTAGATTAAAAAAAGAAAACAACGGGGGGAAAAAAAAAAGAAAAATACGTATTCATGTTTCTGAAACAAGTCCTCTGTGACATCCTACGGCTGCTACAGAGTTAGGCTTTAGGTGCACTGTTTTGATGACGTGGGAGGGAAGATGCACGTCGACTTTGAGCCTTACTCTGTAAACGACCTTCTCCGTGTTTATATGTTCAGCCGTCAGCAGTGAGAACTTGTACCAGTCTTCAGCAGACATGGCGCAGAAAGTAGCCAGAATGTCCGCCTCTGTCGTGTTCACTGGTTCAGTGGGGTGACAATAATGCAGGCTTGCCAGCCAAGTCAGGATCTGTTCCAAAATGTATCATGAGAGATATATAAATAAACCTTAATGCCAGAAACATGACTAAGATGGTATGCTGTGTATATAAAATGGGTGTAAACATAAGAAAAGTGATTAGCTAACAATTTCATCATTGTACAAACTAAGTTACTAAGTTACTAGTTTGATTTGATTTGATCAGACAAATCAATTTGACTAGCAATGACAGAATTGCATTATTATTGTATCATTATTGCATTATATAATTTATTTGTTCATTGTTTTGGACAACAACAAAAAAAATCAAATAAAAGCCACCACAGAGCAGCAATAAAATAATGCAACTCCAGCATGCAGGTCTTGGCTCACCTCTGTGTTGTTAGGTAGAGGGGTTTCCATCAGAGCAACAAGAGCTGCAGGATCTACATCCATGTGTTCCTGGACAGCCAGAATGAAAGCTTCCTTATCCCTCAGCATGTCGCCAGTTGTCACCATTCCTGCCAGAACAAACAATTTATAAGTCAGCTTTACGATGTTTAGTTAAATTACAAAAAAAAAAAAAGATTTTATGGAGAGTAACAAGGTGTTCTTGCATGAAGAGAAATTATTAGAAAAGTAAAGGAAAATACTTTTTTGTGAGAGAAAGAGTGGGCATCAGTCAAAAATAGGGAAATACCACAATCAGTAGCCTGTTTTTATGAGGAGACTGTGATTTAGTAAAATAGGAAACTTGCATTATGAATAGGCAACTATTTGATGTTATCTTCAATATGGGGCAAACGTTTTGAGGAATGTTTTCAATGCCTAGTTGTCTCTTTTACACAAAAAATAAATGTGGTTCAGAAGGCCACAGCATACCTTAAAAGTATAAGCGTACTTTATAAGGTAGACTTTACCTGTACCTTATAAAGTGGCTGGTAGTTGTACATTCTTTTCAAAAAGATGGGGAGATGCTTAAACCTTTACAGTGCAATGTGTACAATGTAATATTTGATTACGGTAAGCTCCAATTTAATGGAGTTTAGAAAAAAAAAAATAGATGAAGGTTAAGAAATTTTAGATAAAAAAAAAGTCAAAGAAAATTAAATCCTAATGATAAATTCAAAATTAAACCCAAAACCTATAGACAAAAGTGAAACTCATTAACGACAGCAGTGACAGTTTTAAGAATGGATGTAGAGACTGACAGACTCACCTGGAGCAGTAATATTGACCGAGCTCAGGCTGCTGATGTTCAAGCCCAGCGTTTCACTCAACAAAGCAGTCCTGTAACCATGTACATTTATACTATAAATTAAGTTTGTAAATAAAAAAATAATATTGCAAATTACGCTGTTTAATTAATTCCAGTGGGATAGCACACCATCATCCTTTGATTAAATAAGTTAAGTTAATTGACTCTTAAAAAAAAAACAACTACTAATAGAACCATAAACATTTTGCATATTAGGTTTGCATGCTTCTTTGGACAATTTGTAATTTAAAAAAATCTCAGACAGATGAAGGAAACGTTTGTACCAGTCTGACTGGAGGTTGTAGCTTCTGGGATCTCCGACTACAGCCTGAAAGATGATTTCTGACAGGGAGGTTTTGTTGCTCCGGACAGCTTCAACCAAGACCTGCAGGCTTGGCAGAACTGTGTGACAGAGATCCCCAGGTTTCATGGAAAGTGACTGCAAGAGCAGGGCCACCGAATCTGCGTTCTCCAAAACACACACCTACAGGACACAAAGTGGCTGTGAATATAATGAACTCATAAAATGATCAAATATATATTTATACACTTTTTAATGAGAAAATGTGCGATATATTAGACATTAGTAATAACACACAAAAAACAAACACTTAAAGTGCAAGTTTAAATAATCCTACAAAGGATTATTTGTAGTGCTAAGGAAGTGCAGAGAACAAAATAATGTCACTCAATTACAGCACAAAATCTTAAAATCTTGATAATTAGAGTGAAACTAAGGACTAGGTTCTGAGAGTAGACTTTATTGGTGATTTTTTTTTGTTTTAAAAATTTAAGCAGTTCACAGTGATAACACAGTGACTGGTGATAACTTTCAGAGTGGCTAATCGCACAGACGTTGAGCTGAATTTCAAAACGGTTGCATCTGTGAACACAATCAGCGGCAACCTTCACCTTGTCTGAGTCACAATCAAACGATAAAAATAAACGACAGGCAAGTTAATGCACAAACCTCAGATCTCAGTCGGTTTAGTTGATCTGTGTACCGCGGGTCAGCTGGGCTGATCTGAAGGAGCTCGCTGGCTGTCTGGATGGCTTCCTGCATGACTCTCAGGTTCTCTGTGACAGGTGGAAAAGACAGAGAGACGCAGGGGGTGAAAAAAGGGAGGCTGAGAGAGACGCCATTAGTGTCTGGAATCTTAAAGAGTTCGGCCTGCGAGGTGACAGAATAACATGACATCCCACTGGGCTTCATTACGACATGCGCCATTACGGTGGTACCGTCGCTGAGCAATGAGCAGCAAATGATGTGCTTAAAGTAAAGCTCTGTGCGGGACTGATGGGGCCAGAAGGGCCAGCAGTCCTAGATGCCGTCATGCATAAAAACGCATCTGACAAGCCCTAAGAAAAGCACCACCTTGGGCTGCAAGATGGGATGACAGAATATTTAATTAGTCCAAAATTAGACAAATGTAACGTTTAATCTCAGGCTGCTCAATACCTTGAGGTCTTTGCATCCACAACAGTTTGCAGTGTTGATTAGTGGGGTTTGAGAGCTGAGAACTGAACCCGCTTACAAAGGGGTTCTATGCACACAGAAAAACATTATCGCACAAGCACAGAAGCATATTAAAAAGAGGTCATGGATGCATACTTGTGCGAGTGCAAGGGGAGACATTTAGCGAGGGCGGACAGGATAAGTGATTGAATTCTACTTTGCTAATGAGATTTAAAAAGGTGCTGAGTGGCTTTCTGTTGGAGATGGGCCACATGGCCTTGGGCTCTTTGGGAGTTGAAGCTAAGTCGGTGTGAAGTCTTATTCCTCATATCTGCAGAGTGAATATCCGAAGTGCCGTAATCATATGTGCAGTTACAACAGCACTAACAAAATGTTTTATGGTCTTCCCTTGGTCTTGCAACCGTTATAAATTACAGTGTGACGGTGCTCCATGCTGCGTGACTGTTTAATGGCAGGCTGTATTTATACATTCAGGCTGTGACAGTGGCTATGCAAACACGAACGTAGCAGCAGCAAGTGAGGGAATAAGTAGCTAAATCTGAATTTACATGCATGCTCAGATGGGGGTATTTTATTTATTTATTACATTGTATTTAAGTCAATAACTCCATGCAGTTGGCTGGGCTTTCTTAGATAGATAACTTTTTACCAGCTGACATCACATGATCATCTGAATTTGACCGTATTGTCTAACAAACATAGTCAAATTGGATTATAGGATTGGATTGGTACAAACTGGATCGTTTCATTATATATTCCTATATAATCTAATCTATATAACAAAGATCTATTTTCTAAGCAATGTGGCTCAAAATTACATTAATAAGGCATTGGCATAGAATTTTAATACATTATTTTCAAATGTTTTTTTTTTTTCATTTTATTCTTATGTATTTGTCATTTTCTTAACTAATTAAAATATTTTTTTAAAAATCAATAAATGTTTTCATTTATTTAATGTATTCCTTTAAGTTTCATAAAGTGATCGGATATGTACATTCAATATGTCATTTATTTAATGGCATATTGAATTTTGGTCCTCAATAAATAAATGCCATCTCAATCAAGTTTTGGACAAGAAGCTCTTATTTTTCTAGTTGCACCAGAGTAAAAAAGCAATCATCAAACATGTGTTGATGTTAATGTAGTGTGGAAAAAAAAGACAATACTAAAGCACAAATGTTCAATTCCGCTCTTAGTGTTTTTATGGATTTTACATGAAAGTCTATAAAATACACTGAATAAAAGAGAATAGTCCAAAAAAATTTTTTTTTTATTACCTGGAGATTCACTTGCCAGTGCCCTGCTAATGGTTTTGATCTCAGAGGCAAATGGCAAACCATCAGGAAGCATCTCAGCAGCATTTGTCAGGATATCCATTGATGGCCTGAGGAAAACAGTACCGAAAATGTTTATGTAACCCAGACTACCATACAACACAAACAAGGAAGAATAAGTTAGACTTATCATTGTTTGGACTGGAGAAAATTGTAGAGTACACAACGATTTTCTTTCTCTGGCTAACCTCTGAAGGAACACTTACGTCTCAAAGACTTGAGGATGAGTGAAGAAGGCAAACATCCCAAGGGTGGCGTCAATAGTGTCTTCTCGCGAAGCGTTCAAGCTCCACGGCATGCCTCTTGTTGCTCCCTTCATCACAATATTCAGATCGGGATTCGAAAACAACACATGGGCTGTCTCCGTGATGTCTGCTGTGGTCGGAGGGACAGAGACGGCTCTGAACATGGCTGGGTAGTCGATTTGAAACATATCGATGATGTCGTTCACAGGGTCTCTTGTCATCATCAGTGACAGGTCGCGTTTCCGCCTGTTCCTCCCGTCATGGTAGCCGCTGGACGTTGGGGTTGGAAGACCACCAGTGCTAACAAACTGGTGAAAAGCTGCAAACATGTTCCCAACCAGCTCTTCGTACACTGCAGTATCCACGTCCACACTCACTCTGGTCAGAATAGACAGTGGGAGTCTGACGATTCCGTACATCTTGGAAAGAGCCTGACTCAGCATTTCCAGTCCAAATGTTTCGGTTGAGGCCAGCCACACGGACATCTCGTACACGCGCTCCACCGTCAAGTAAGTGCCGTTTGTTGCCAGGAAGTGCTCCATGGCCTGGTACACCACAGGCGAATGTCCAAAAGCCCTTGTATCGACAATCAGTTTAATTATCCTTTCCACTGTGTCAGCGAAAAAGGCCAAATTAACTCCAGAAGCATTTCCTGACACCATGGGGAAGATGTCATTCAAAGTGATGTTGGCAGAGGTTAGGAAGATCACTGCTGCCTCTTCAATGAGCTCCTGGGATGAGCTGCTGCTTTCAGTCAGATGGTAGTTGGCCAGAACGTGGTTCAGTGCTTGGAACGCAGCTTCAATGTAGGGCTGAAGGAAAGGAGCCTCATCAAGCAATTCATCTGAAAGCTGTCTGATGGAAACCAAACTGTGGGAAGAAGACATTTGATGAATGTCAAAATGTAAACATGTTTGCATAACATAACGACCTTTGTTTTATTCTAAGTCTTTATTGCAATGAATCCCAAAAAACGTTCTTTATTCCTTTTCAGATTCGGAAGAAAAAGACATTTCCAATCTCGTCCTTCATCCTTAGGAACAGATTAAAGAGCTGTAACTCATGTAGTTAGACCTGTTTGATTCCCTGGGATACTCAGATTATGATCCTTATCCCCATGCCCGGCTCATTAATGGTGCCGACATAAAACGAGAAATCAATTTTAAGAGGAGAAGAAGGCTGAATCACAGCTAAGCTACTATCTATTCAGACCTGCCTGTTTTCAGGCAGACCAGCGTTAAATTAATCAATTTGAATGCAAATGCGACCACTTCAGCTCCTTGTGTAATTATGTATGAATCAAATAGGTTTCAGTGGTGCTTTGTGGATAATGTGGTCACAGCAAATTAAGTATTAGGTTCATGGTGAGTTCATGTAAGCTGCAGGTGAAACTGTCTCTAAAGGTCTGTGCTCTAAACAGAATTCGATGGAAATGTTTTCTTTTGTCGCCGCTGTACAGCACATCTTTTACTGATTGCGCCGTAGTCAGGGATGACCTGATCCGATCCCAGGTTTCAGCCCAGAGTACTGATCACGACACTTTTAATTAATCAGTATTAGGCGTGTTCGACAAAACTCTGGTTCCCAATATTTGTCATTGATCTGTGTCTCTGATTATGTCAGCCACTTCCCCAGCGATATTAGTTTTACGCAGCCAATTTTTCACAATTACAGCCTGCTTTTATTAGCACAGTTTGAGAAGCTGTATGAAAGTTTGCGTATGTTATTTTGGTCACCAATCACCAATTTTCAGCTTAGAAATGAAGCTTTTTTTCATTCTTTACAACAGCTTTCAGAGTGGGAGAGAAGCTGCAGCCGTTCTCTCTGTCATGAGTCATGTGACCTGCTCTGTCTGATGTGCTTAGACATCACACACAGCTCTTTAACACCATCCTTTAACTTCACAGTCATTCAAAGCAGTGCATGTTCCGTGGAGCAGAGAAAGGACAATACCGTCATCCTTCTGAACAAGGTAAATCATGCCCAGATAAAGGAAATGAAAGTTGTAAATAAGTGATATAAGGTGGTTGAGGTTGATCATATGGGGTAACCAACTTCTATGCATAGGATGAATTTGGATTGGACCTCTGGGGTAAAAAATATCATAGTTTCCACATATGATTCATGGCTAAATAAAGATGATTACGAAATAACCTTTAGTATCCTACAAAGAATACCTTCATGACCATTCATTATTTTGATTGTTTTCAAAGAAGACCATCTTTGAGAGCACGATTAGATGGAATCGCATTGAAATATGTAGCAAGGTGAATAAAGTCATGTCAAAAAAAGAGAGTAAACTAGCCGAACACTGAAGCGGATATCATTATTCGCTGTGGGTATGCTGAGTCAGAAACACGTTTAGAAACAAATGCACATTATAGGAAACATGTTAAGTCACAGTACAGCAGCTATTTTAATTTAACCCATGTTGGAGCAGCATATTGAATCTGACCTACAGAAACTGGTTGGAGCAAAAATATCTGACACTGTAAGCAGAAAGAGGAAAGACTCGGAGAGGCTGCTGCGTCTAGTGAGTGAATTGTAATACTGATGAAACACGATGTATAATTTTACAGCATTTTACAGCTGCTGCGTTGAAGTTAACGAATATGGCTTTATTAGCTGCAATGAAGTGTTGCGCTGCGATTCTGCATTGGCTGATGACTAAAATAACTCGGATTGGTGGTTGATGCAGTAGTTCCCAGTCAAACTGTCCTCAAACTGGTTGGTTAAATCCCATAAAGGTTGTTTCTGTTTAAAAAAAAAATTAGCAACGTTATGCTCCTTTTTTCATTCTATATTTGTCTCTTTTGAGCCATTTACCATGGGGAAATTGCTTGGGTTTCCTGGAGACCTAAATAGACCACTAAGTTAATTTGATATGATTTACTGTCAAAACAGCTCTTAGTGAGTTGAATTATTATCGCCAGATTCAACACCAACACACTGTTTAGTGATTTCCTTCCTTGAGAGCACCCAAATTATAACAAGAGTAAAGAGCACATCGTGTTAGGAACAACATAATCCAATTGTAGCTGACCTGCTTTGCAACTGCATGTCCTGGAGCAGCCAGTACCAGGATATGTGTCCCTCGTAGCTCAAATGCATCCCTGTCAGCTGCAGGAACTGGCTGGAGAGAGTCTTGATGAACTGTTGTATCACATCTGTGCGGTTAATGCTGACGTGATAGAGAGACTGTAATGTTTTGACAATCCTGCCAGCTGCCAAGCTCACACTTATTGGTTCCATGCCCATGTGCTGTGTAGAAGCATGCAGGAGAAAAAAAAGAGAGTGTAAGAAGCAAGACTGTTTATTTCCTGAGTGACAACACTGCCACCAAGTGTTGAAACTGTTTTTTTTTTTTTTTTTACAAATACATTTGCAGTTTGCATTTTAATTTGCCATGCTCCTACTCACGCTCATGTTCAGGTGGGACAAGTCAGTGATTGCTGCTGCGTAGGCATCCAAAACAGGCTGCAGGCCGGTGCTGCACCAGATGGCAAATGTGGAAAGGTTTGCCCCTGCTGCCTCTGCAACAGGCTCCCAGGCTTTAAGGGCGTCGCTGCAGTTCAGTGGGCCACTTGCCTACAAAGACAAAAAAAAAAAGGAGAAACAAATCTTATATCATGTTCCATAGAATGTTCTAATAACATGCTGAAAAAAGAACATTGTGCCCAAAACACAAAAGGTTGTAGGGAGGGGGTGGCAGGGGGAAGATCCTAATATCTCTTCTTTTGAGGTTTAGAAAGAACAAGGGATAATTCTCCCACAGGTATCTGTTCTTCATTGTGTTACTGTTATACGCCCACATAGGCACTGTATAAATCACAAACACTGGAGTGCCATGTCGTCTCTTCCATGTCTAGACTCTGAGGGTATTTACATGTTTTGCAAGATAAGACGCATACTTTTCTCCACTGCATGGTGGTTTTATCATGATAGGGACAATAATTGGGATGGCTCTTTTTGGAATAATTTTATACTTTAATTTGATGAGGAAATGTGCAGGTTCAGACAAAAACACCAAGGAAGATGGTAACACTAAATTTTCTGTTGCTGTTAAAAATTCATATTTTACAGAGCAACTGAGGGAAATTCTAATCATGGCAGAGCAGAATTAGTATTCTGGCAAAGACACTCCGACATTAAAAGTTAAAAAGCACCCTCGGATCTGAGCAGCAGGTTGGTAAAGCTTAAATCATCATTTGTTTATCCTCAATAAAAGACTCAGATGGGTGTTGGCTATTTCACCCCTCCACCATTTTTGTACATTTGCAAATGTACCCAGCTTTTGCAGGGATGAAATTGGGAAAATGATAACCTGCAAAGTTCATACCAACCATGAATCAATTTGTACCAGCCAGGGGAACTATTTCTACTCACTCTGACAACCACATAGCAATTTAGAGTTATTTTCCATAACCCAGTCAATGTGGAAAATGTGGTTGTAGGACTTCAACAAACATCACCTTGAGGCCAAGAGTTACTTTAATTTGACACGAATACTTGCTAATTTGCTATTTTTTAATGAGAGAGTAATGCAAAGTTTTTAGGTAACATTACAGAATGTGATTTGATTATATAACCCGTGGGATTTGAGCCTTTTTATGACAATTTATCTCTAAAATTTCTAAAAAGATGAACCAGAGCACTGGCTTCATACACAGCTCCGCTAGATTCTCATCTCCCTTCAGTCCTCCGTCTGGGATTTCTCCCATTGAGTTCGATTTTTCTGGTTGAACTTCAACTGGGTCAATCAGCGAACAGAAGGTGTTGTTGTGAAGTGGAGGACGTGAACAAAGCCATTCAGTTTGTGTTGGCAATGATTTCAAATGCTGAGCAATTTAAGTCAAAGCAAGAGAAGTGTTTGAGAGATTTTATTGGTGGTGAAGACATAGCAGCTAAGAGGTTGGTTTTTGCATAAAAATATGTAGCTATGAAAAAAATTCATATGCCAGTGCTTGACTATATGGGCACAAAATACAGGCTGAGAAGAGCAAAATGGCAATTGCGTATATATTAATCGTGGCTTCAATATTTCAAAGGGCAAAATAACCCAAAGTCAACTCAAAGTCAGGTAAGCTAGAATTTTTTTGTGAAGCTATACATTGTAAA
Source organism: Poecilia mexicana (assembly GCF_051168715.1). Classification (NCBI taxonomy): domain Eukaryota; kingdom Metazoa; phylum Chordata; class Actinopteri; order Cyprinodontiformes; family Poeciliidae; genus Poecilia; species Poecilia mexicana. The sequence continues at coordinate 45,645,251 of NW_028263371.1, read as the reverse complement.
AAAAAGGTTTCTCTTTCACAGCCACATGTGAAAGAGAAACTATTTTGATATTAGAATGTTCTTGTTTCTTAGAAAAAAAGATAGATAACAAAACCAGCGCACACAACAGAAACACTTTTGGAATCTTACTTTTTACCTAGAGAGTGGATTTTTCACAAATATATGTAGTGTGAATAGTTTATAAATAAATTCCTGCTTGCACGCAACCATCAGCTATTATATATCCTGAAAATGTGTAATTTGGACTGTTTACCACTAAAGTCATACCCACATTATATTCCAGTGTGACAATACTGTCTGTCTCAAACCTTGTTGAGATAAATAGATGTCCAGGTGCCTATTCAAGCCATTGGAACGGACAGATTAAGTTGCAAAAACCAAGATAGTTTTGATACATTAATCAGATGTCTGGAAGCAATTGAAAAATGAGACGTGAGACACGGATGAGAAACGGCTCTTGTCAAGTGCAACAATGCATGACAGCTGGTGTGATAGCTTTGTTGTCCACCTCAAACGCAGACATGTACAAAACCATAACAAAAGGAAACTCTGCAAATGATTGTGAAGATTCAGAAAAGCTGACTGACCTGCTGGGCTGCTTGAAGAGTTCCTTGTATGGCAAGCTGCATTCCTTCTGTGAGCTCAGACATGTTGAGATGACTGGTGTTCACAGCCAGCCCAATGTCTCTCATCAGGGCCACCAGGGGCATCTGAAGGCTCTGTAGCATGACTGAGAAGAAGAAAAAGTGAAACTGACAAATGCAAATTACCTTTATAAGCTAAATGAAAAAATGTACAGGCACTGTTCCTTTATGCGTTTTAGTTAGAGATTAATAAAGATCAGATAATGTGTAGGAACACCGATGCATAATTGAGATAGTGCTGCCGACTTCTTCATTTTCTCTTAGATTAAATATGACTACCTCTATCAAAGTACCTACATCACATCATTTCTGTCTTTTTTTTTGTTGTTATTTTACTTGGGATAAACATAACTGGTGGCGGCCAAAATCAGATCAGGTCAGGATTCACAGAAAACGGGACATTGTTACAGAACAAAGCAGCCTTGTCTGAGCCTTTCTGATACTAACTTTTTCTGACATGCAGATCAAATAATAGAACAGTTTGAAAAGTTTCAAATCCCTCGGTGCAATTTCCTATATGAATATATTCTGGGATGAGGCAGTTTTGAAAGTCAAAACACCACTGGTGACCCCAAGGGAGAGCTCTGCGAAGGAGATGGTAATGCACCTCCAGGTGCTTTGAGTAGAAAAGCTATCTCACATGTCTTTACTTTTAATTGCTTCCTAAAAGTTTACCAGAACCCTTAATTTATGTACGCTTTCACAAAACATCCGTGAAAATCCACAGATATGATGAGAGTTGTGTTCTTGCAGTAGGGGTAGGCGTCTGGAGGTTAACTTGTAACTACATAAAACAATACAAAAAAAGATATGGAAATATATGGAGCAATGCTGAATCAAAGTTCTCCCTTTTTTGCTTTTACCAATGTTGAAATAGTTTTTTTAAACAAGGGAGAACAAGACAGTTGGAAAACAACGTCTGGAGTGGACTTAAATTTGGACAAGAAACATCTTTAGTGAGACTTGAGCTAAATTTCAACACATTATTTGCACTAAATGTTGTACATTTGGAAAAAAGGACTATAAAATCCAAATTAGTTAAATAAAACTGGCGTACCAAGTGAGCATTCAGTCAAGATTACAGTTAAAATTGTCCGTCAAAGCTCACATAATCACTGGAATCATTCTGTCTTGTTAGACATGTTTTGACCATGTGCTTGTTTGCCTGCCTAGTGGCGATAACCTTAATTTAACAAACTATAATTTAGGAAAATTGGCTGGAGTAGATAGAGTTGCTGAAAGGGAAGTGCCTGTTTAGTTTTGTGAATAATGTAGATGTTTAAAATACCAAAATAAGGCTTTGAGGCAAGATTGCGTACTCTTGGCACAATCGAATTTTTAGATGACTTGCACAATGTGTGTCTTATTCCTTTTAGCTATTTAAACAGGCTTCGTCTGGACGAGTCAGCAGTTTGGCTGAAGACTTTTTTTTGTGTGTGTCTGTTGTGTCTCTTGGTTCTCTCACCATTCTCTGCTTGCATGTTCTTCACCACAGCTTCAGTCAGTTTTTCAAAAACAGGCATGACAGATGAGATGTTGCTCCAAAGGTCTTCTTCTTCGAAAGTTGACAGTAGACCTTCCAGCATCTGTTCGAGGCTGGTGCAGAAGAAAATAAAATTTGGTTTAAGGCAACTTCATCTGACTGTGAACTGAGGGAGAAAAAAAAACCCATAATCTGGCACAATCAGTTTTAAGGGTATGGCTTCAAATAACTTGAAAATACCAGGTAATTATTTCTTATATCTGTGTACATTGCTCTGGATAACTGCACTTACTTGTCCCATGTGTCTTGATTTGCATTCCCAGTCATCACCTGCTCCAAAGTAGGAACAATAAGGCTGAAACTGTCCATAGATGTTGAAGGTGGGCCTTCTATTGCAAGTTGCAGGAACATTCCCACAAGTTTGGTCAGCTGTTATTGAACCAAACACACATAATTAGGCATAACTTTATTATTACCTTTGTTGCAAAGGTTCTCACACTAGATGTATCAGACCACATAAAGTGTACCTTGCTAATAAGATCTGGTAAAGTTTCCATTGACGTTCCCTCAAAACTCTCCCAGAGAGTCATGTTACCTGAAATTATATGGAACGTTTTGACAAAGTCAACTTAAATTTGTAATGCTCAATATGCAAACAAATATCAGAAATCATCAGGATTTAACATGACATCTCCCCAATAATTACACTAAGAAGCTGACTTACCTTGGCCAGGGTTCAAGATGAAGTCCATTATCTTAATGAGGACAGAGATGGAGTATTGAGCTGTGGAGTTTGGAGGCAGGAAGCTCTCGATGGCCTTCATCTCATTCAAAATTCTTGAAAACAAAGCAAAAAACAAAAAACAAAAAAAACAATAGTACTTTCCATATTAGTATTCCCCTTGAAAAGGTTAAAATATTCTTTTCAACTATTTAATTTGGTTCGTTTTACCACCAGAAACAAGTCTGACATAATGTTTCCTTTCTACAAATACATTTTATTGTTTTATCATTAGTGCAATAAATACCAGAGCATATCAACTTAATCCTTTAAGTACATATCTGCCATTGAAAATTTTGTACAAACCATTTGTCAATGATCTATCAGGATGCTTTATACCTGCTGTGATAACCAACAATTATTTTTCTTTATACTACACATAATCTCTTGAAAAGAAATTTATTTATGTTACTCCATCAAATGTCTCCCTGCTGGAGTCCATATAGAGTTACCAATATTTTGGTAGGATCAATGGTTATTATTTGTCACATTCTATGAAAGGGCCAAAAAGGATCAAACAGGGGCCGGAACCAAAATAAAGTTTTCAAATATTATGCAAGTGAAACGATATCCAAACATTTTCATTTCACATTTGTTTTATTTTATAATTTATGAAAAATACTGACCTACAAAAACAAAAACTGATGGCTCATGGTTTAAATTAACTGGTTTAAATGGAATAAGGATGGAACAAGTTTGGGATGAAATGCCAGTGCAAAAGGACAGAATGAGGGTCTGAATTGGCAAAGTGGTAAACTCACCCTGCAGGGGATGTTTTCTCCTTACATGAAACAAAATAAGATATTGCTTCTGTTCACAGCTGACTTTACTGAATTAATTGCATGACAGGCCATATTTGGTTCAGCCTTTTAAAACCCCAATTTTAAAAGGCTGATTTTAAAGCCAAATCTTTTTGCTCAACTATTATTTTCTATTCAAAGTTTTCTCATACTTTTTTCAACTGTGAAAACAAGCACCGTGATCATTTTACCCCATGAGAATTAGCAAAAGCAGCACCCTTACTCACATTTGATTCCACTGATCTGGCCCGCTGGATGTAGATGCACTCTCAAAGTATGTAGTGAGCAGTTCGATCATTGGCAGCAGATATTCCGCAAAGTCTTTTGGTATTGTTTGTTGGATAACTTTCTCAGCTCTCTCCAGGATGAGTAGGGAGGTGTTCCGTGACGAGGCAAAACTCATGCCCTGGTTAATAATAAGAGTTAGAGAACCTTCCACAATTCCCAGGATGTTCTGCTGCACAGCAGGTGAAAGGGGCCCCATGACTGGACCAGGGATCTGCAGGACTCGGTGGACGCCACTTAGGATCGCAGCTATAAAGTCATCGCTCTGAAATTCACCTGGTTGCTCTGCCATTCTTATGGCATTGTTGAAAGCCTCTGTGATGTTGGTTATTGTCAAGAGGAATGCTGCCACATCTTCGTCTATCAAAGGAGCTACTGTCTGTAGCAGAAGGTTTAGGTCTCTAACAGGGGTGGAAAACGTTGTTGAAGAGTTTCCCCACTGGAGCATGCTAGAAAGGAGGAATGGGATGTTTGGCTGTTTTATCCATCTCTCAATGAGGTCAAGGTAGAGTCTGATTTGAAGCTGAATAGAGTGCAGCTGTTTCACGCCTGGAATGTTATCCTGAAGCTCCATGACGGTGTTTGTGTAGTTCAACAGGTGGCGAATGATCTCAATCGTTGTTTGTCCAATGACACTCAGGTCTGCGCCATCCAATGGGTACTGAAGGCTGTCCACCAGGAGCTCAATCTTCTCACTAACATACAGGGTGAACTCAATCTGAGACAGCTGGGCTGCCACTTGAATCCTCGTGATGTGGAAAAAGTCACGTAGGAACCCTGAGACTGAACTGTTTCTGGTGATCGTTTCCAGCTTTGTCAAATACCAATCCACAAGCTCCAGGAAAACTTTCTGTGTATGAAGCGGGTCCTCCATTGAGGTAGTATTGAAGCGGTTAAATGGCTCCATGTCAGTGACCAATTGTATCAGTTGCTCCACCATTGTGATTTCCATATTGATATCTGAACTGTTCTGTTGGTTGAGTTGAAGTATCATCTTGATATTGGTCAAGATGGTTTCCAAGGCTTGCACAACAGCAGTGTTAGGATCGGAGCTGAAGTCCACTTGGTTGAAATCTCTAAGAGTTTCTGAGATGACATCTGAGATGACAGAGAAGAGGGTTGTTTCGTTTTGGAGTGCTGGTGTGTTTGCCAGAAAGCTGCTAATGCCATTTATCAATCCAAGAAGACAGTCCGATGTCATTGTCAGGTTCTGCTCTTGTCCAGAACACGTTTTGTTCATGTCAGTGAAAATGTTCACCATCTTTTCCACCAGATTGTTCAGGTTGGAAGCTCCAGCAAGTGTTGCAATTTCATGAAGATCGGACCCAGTTAGGTTTGACTGCTCCAGAATGTTCTCGAGACTAGATGTTGTGATGTTTTGCATCTCTGTGACTAATTTCATGAAATAAAGGGTCTGCTTGAATGTTTCTAAACGGTCTGCATCATTTGGTGACAGCATGAGCGAGAACACTATTGTGCTAAATTCTTCCAGCTCCTGGCTCCAGGGGACATTGCTGGTCAGTGTCACAGTGACAGATGTATCTCCACCCACTGCAAGCATGAATTCTATTACGTTATCAAGCAAAGTAAAGATTTCTGAGACTCCTTCCAAGCAGTTATTGCCTTCTTCACATTTGGGGACCAAATTCTGCAGAGCTTTAAACTTCTGCAGAAAGTAAGTAGCATTTTCCTGAACATTGGGCGGCAGGAATGCCACCAACTTCTGAATGATAAGGTCCTGGGCAACATCTGGTCCAACCTGAGTGAGACCCTGGGGGTTGTCAGGGTTGAGTAAGTTAAGAAGGTCCATGACGGCAGCCTGAAGGTCAGTGACTTGAGCAGCAGTTAGTTGGCCATTGGTTGACAGAAGATGCTCTATTTTTTGCTGTCTGAAGAGAGAAGTTACAATCTCTTGAAGCTGGCGTAAATATCCAAGAATTATGTTGGTTGGGTCACCATCTGGAGAATAAGCTAGTGTTTGCAGAAGCTTCATGGCACCAAGGATGACTTCATCAAAGGACTGGTTGGTGAAACCGTAGAGCGCCTCTTTGAGGAAGGCAGCATCTTCAGGTTTGATGGAAGCTGAATATGTTAGCAGACTATGTCTCAAGATGTCAGAGAAAGAAAGTGTCAGGTTACTCTCCAAAGACAGGAACTCCATGATTAACTGCTCCAGTCCTTTCATTGCTAAGTCGGTTTCTCTAGAGGTAAATATCTGGGGGTTGAGCCTGATTATCTGTAAGACTGCATCGAGCACTGTGGAGGCATTAACCGGAACACTTCTGAAGAGCAGAGGCTGGAGTGGTTTAAGACCTGCGGATTCTAGCAAATCACTGATGAGTGGACCTATGATGGCAGGGTCTGAGATATTTTGGTTAGGCAGAGCAATGATTGTTTGGACAAAGCCATCCAGGTCCAGAACCAACTTAAGGAGATGGGCAGAGAGTGCATCTCCCTCTTCAATCCTATGTTCTAAATACGTGGCTGTCAGGTTTTTGTAGACTTCCCCGTACACGTGCTGCAGCAGACTCACTGTTCCTCTTAAAGCACTATAAGATAGAAAATAAGAATAAAAAATATGATTAGCTATGTTAACAACAACAATAAAGCAAGAAAACAGTATAAAAATGAATGTGGAAACCGAAAACGTCTGAGAAGAACAAGTTCAAACAGGTTTGTCAGCTGCCACAACAATGACCTTCATCTGCTCACCACACTGTTGATGTGGGTCGATTTTTATTATATGTTCTTATGTGTTTTTTCATCACCAATGTGTATTATTCTTTACTTTATTTGTAAAAAATAGCTATGGGAATTTCTAATTTCCCTATAATTAAAACTAAAATCTTATCCTATTTAAATTTGTGAACTTAGTGGTTCATAATTTATGTGTTTATTAACTATCTCACTAAACTCCAAAAAACTTAATGAAATTTTGGAGCTCAGTGAAAGAGAAATTCAAAAATGAGCAAAAGAACAAAACAAATCTTTATTATCTTGGTTGCTAACCTTGGCAGAGGTCTGCATCCTCAGAACTGTGCCTTTATGTGTTTATGTTTTGCTTTAGTTTTTTTGCCCAACTGGAATAAGGAGTTTGTCCATGTATCTCGTCCTGATACTGTCTAATGTCTGCTATTTCTTGGGACATCATATTTTCCAACCGATAAGACTGACAACAAACATAGACGTAGCATTTGACAAAAATAGCAGTGTTTGATAAGACCACAGATAACCAATGCTTAAAAGCTTTTGAATGTAAAGCAAGTCCACAGGGAGACAAAGTTGTCACATAATTATCTCATATAATGAAGAGAAACAATGATCTGACTTACTTCAGAAGGACATCTGCATTTGGTGACATCACAGCATCCGTTGCTGCTTTGACAAACTTCGACCACTCCAGATCAGTGTCACAATGAAGGGCCATTGAGTGGGCATTGACGCAGCCTAAAAATAAAGTAAAAAAAAGAGAAAAAAAAATACATATGTTTTTTTATTATTACTGGTAAACATCTATTGATTACTGTATTTAGGAAAATTATCCTGGCTCACAGTAAATATAGGTTAGTTCAAAAGTATCCATGTGGTAGATGTACATTAGAAGTTATTTTCAGTCGACCAATAACCTCTTATCTATCAGCAAATGACACACGCATCTTCATGAAAGACAAGACCATGCACAACGAGTATCAATTCCAAATTTATTTTACATTTTTAAGGTTTCTAATGTTTTCAGTTGATAGAAAGGCCTTTATTGCCATTGCAGGTATCAAACAATTCTTATAAATTCTTATAAGATCTTTGGTATTTTTGACAATTTATCTTTTGTGATGATCTTCAAGTGTTTAAGGTTGGAAGGCCAGCTATTGTAGTCACCCTAATCATTAGATGCGTTTACTAATACCCGATTGCTACGTTTTTTTTAAAATGTGGTACAAGTACCATTGGTGGTGCTTGGACTGCCTATGTGATTTCCCAAAAAATGATTCCCAATGGTATTAGTTATTTTAAATGTAGCTAAAAAAAATCTAATAAAAAAGAGAAGTGGAAAACGATTGAACAACTTTCCAGATCTCCTAGGAAACAATATTCGGTTAAACTAAGAATGATTTTTATGCTATTCAACCAAATTCTTCTGCTTTTGTAGAGAACGTTTGACTGAGCTCTTTTTAGTGACTCAATCGATAATTGTGTACAGGACACATAGTGAAATGGTGTCTGTTTATTTTTTTAAAGATCTTCATCTAGCTTTTTGATGACAGAAGAGAAACAAAAGAAAAGCAGCTGCACTCACAGTTTGGTGGGTCTTTTTCAACACCAGGTCTGTAGTTCAAAATCCAGTAAGTGATGTGGAAGTAATCCTTCATGCTGGGCCACAAATCACTCTCCTCGAGCTCTTCTCCCAGGTTTTCCGATGACATGATGAGACTGCATAAAAAACAAAACCAAAGGCTTGTTTAGCTTGAAAGTGGAAGTGCATTCTTTATTTGTAACACCTTCATGGAAAGTTGTGCCACAACTTTCCACAGGTCTTGTTTTTGGAGCTATATCAATATGACTTGTAAATTTATGAGTTGGAAACAATTCCAGCTCATGGTCATTGTAATTTAAAAGCCTAAATAATATTCCGAACTGCTTTATTTTTAGAGCAACTAAAAAAAAAAAAAAGAAGTCCCGAACGTGCACCGAAAAGACATTGTAAAACCTGTGTTGAAGTGTCTCCATGAAGTCATGTGTGTGGTGGCAAGGGATCCAGTTCAACCAGTAGTCTCGATCCAGATGGGTTATGAATCTCTGCAGAAATTCTCCAAATTGCATGCTGGCGTTGAACAAGTTGTTCCACTCAGAGAGCATCATGGGAAGTGTCAGGTTAAAGTCTGCTCGGCCTGTGAGGATGCAGTACACTTCTTCTGCCTGAAGGTAAAATATGACATTTTCAAACAAGATTCAAAATAAGAATATGAATTACACAATAAGAAGCATATTTAACACACTTTTCTCAAATTGTGAGAATTGAATTAAAAAAAAAATGATGCAAATCCTTTATAGAAGTTTCTAAAAATATTGAGTGACTTATACCTTTTGCACTACAGGATTCCAGTCCATCAGCAAAGCATGCTTCAGTGCAGGGATGTTTTGGCAGAACATAGACTTCCACACTTCTACCTTTACAGTCTTGGAGGACAGCAGCCACTCGAAGGGCTCAAAAAGTTCCTCACACTCCTCACACTCCACCGCCTAAAAAAATACAAGAAAAGTCTGTTGCAAGGTATATATTCCCAATGTTGTGTGACTGGTAGCTATCATATCTACTGAGGAAAAGAATATCAGCTGAAAGTGTTAGACAAACTACAGGCTTCATAAATCTGAGTAAGACATAAGAATAGATATTGATTAATTTACATTTATTTAGCATAAGAGCAAACTATGTTGAATTAAAATAAAATAACCCTACCTCCTCAATGACTTCCACCACACTGTCTATTACCCGGCTAAACCAAGTTGTTGCCTCAGACTGGTTCTTCTGCAGCATGTGGTAGGTCATTTGGAGATTTTGTGCGTCTTCCAGGGCATTGCTCATCACTTCTGTAAGTATAAGCAACAAATATACAACGATGAGACAAACAACGGACTGGCTGATAATGTATTCAATGGAAAAGTGTTATCTTATGCTTAAAAATCGGATAATAAAATATACATTTCCATATTCAAGGGTACCCTTGTGTTATTCAGCTCTCAGTTTCTTAACACAGAAAGTATACATACTATTCAGAGATGTACAAGTCAATCAGAAAGGTTGTCATTATTATAATAGGTGTGTTAATCTTTTACTCATTGGAACTAGTCAGTTTTCACTTCATCTGTGTTTAATGAAAGTCTAAAAAGCTTTGTGTATCACAGTTAGATTAAGAATTTGGGATAATCTTAAACTTGTTTCACATTCCTTTGGATTTCAAAGTTCTACTTCTATAATAGAAACTGCTGCAGATGTTTTCCTCTCTTGTGTCTTAGAGAGAAAAAAGACATGCTTTTTCTTTTTTTTAAAGAAAAAGCAATTGGGCTAAAAGAAAAACCCCACCAATAGTTACGCCCTGGTAAAACTGGATGTATCATCATACAACAGTAAATGTTGAAGTGTGTGGTATTTTGAAAAAACAAACAAACAAACAAACAAACAAAAAAGCAACGTGACAATGCCGTCTTATAGCACCTGACTTGCTATAAAAAAATATTTTGTTTGCAGTCTTACTTTCTACAGTGACCAAAGTCACCCTTGCTGCCTTCATGGAGTGGAAGCTGGTTTTGAGAGCTCTCTGAACAACATTGTCCAAATCAGGATGAATTTTTGCAATCTCCAGCAGCACTTGAGCGACTCCCATAAACCTACCAAAGCAAAAAGTCAGACTCATTACTGAGGGGGAAATTAACAGTTTCTTTAACTTAACAAAATGACCAAAATTTGAAAATAATTTATGAACCTTGAAATCAACGGCTGCATGTAAAGAAGACATGTCCCTGTACTTACAGCTCTGCCTCGTCACTTTGTGGTTCTGCACCTATGCTGCGCTTTGACCTGGAGACTTCCTGTTTCCTTGACGATGAACCTCCCATGAGACTTTGCACCAGTTGTCTCACAAAGGACACATCATCTGCCGCCACATGCTTGGTCCATGCCAGGAAAACCTAGGGTTATAAATTTCACAAAATGTCCGTGACTTGTCAAGCGACTGCAGATGCAAAATAGATTCCTCTATAATCTGGTACAGTGCACCAAATGGTGACATTTATGTTTGAGTTGGACATTGGCCCTTTTAAAATAAAGTTCATTATCGGAAGAGGGAATCCTACACATACTTTTTTAAGTGAACAATTCCACATTAAACTTCTGCTTTAATCTTCAGTTTCTACAAAAAGACAAATTAGTCGAGCAAAATGTGTGATAAGTACAGGATGGGAAGAACAAAAAAACTAAAAAAACTAAAATCTATGAGCATCTATTCCATTTTCTACCACACTTAGAGCATGTGTTACATCAGATATACACATCAAATGAGCTCAGTTTTGCTGGACATCAGATGGACATAAAGTAAAAATATATCAAGGTTAAGTAATTAGGGAAGTTAAAAGATGGACACGTGAGAAGTGTAAAGGTAAAAGTGAATAGAAAAGTAAAACGCTGGAAACACCCATAAATACATGTTTTTCTAAGATCAAAGCCAGTTCTGTTCCACCTACTCAAGGTAGGACACACCACTGACAGCATTCCTGTTTTCAGCTCAGACCGATCAGGCTTGCAAAGATGATAACATCACCTGGAAGTTCAGTCTTTGCAGCTGTTGGCAGCATAGTCTGTAATTAAAACTAATTGCTACAAATTTGATTGACGTGAGAGATGCTTGCTACCGATCATTGTGTCAACTGTTACTCACGGCAGTAAAATAGGAGCAGGCCGGCTGGCATTATTACTGAACTGTGGGCTTTGCATTAGACAAAGAGAGATTTAATAATTAAAAAAAAAAAAAACCTGATGCCCGGTCTGACTGTAACAAACCTGAAAATAAAGCAGACGTTTTTATTTTCTGCTCAAAAGCTGAGGAAAGTGGTGAAATAACCTAGTACCAATATGATTTGGTGGAAGCAATCTGTGCACATAATTACTTATAACAGCTTAAGATTGATAAAATATAAGACGTGTTCGCTACCGTCTTGCGAACATGCATATTCCCATGACTGCTAATTAACTTCTAATTAAAAGCACTCAAGGTTCCTGGTCTGTTAGTGCCAGAACCGGAGTTGCCTGTTGTCAGCAGGGTTTTTTTTTTTTTTTTTTTTTTGCATTCCACTGGGTATATTTAGCAACATGACACAGCAACAAAAAGAGAGGACGCAGAAAAACATTCAGCAACTGGATAAATACTAATTTCCCAAACCAACTTTGGTTCTGATTATAACACTTGAAATAACACCCTACCTCTTTTGCCACTTTGTCAGGACAAATCCAACTCAGGAGCATATCCACGGTGCCTGTGCTGCATGCTGCTGTTAACCACATCGTGTTGCTGCTGTTGCAGCACAAGTGAGAGCGCACCATGTCTTTGTCCCACATCAGCCCTACAGCCTAGAAAAGGGAGGACAGTTTATTGCATTCATTATTTGTTTATTCAGTGATGAGTGACATAACAACCCCCCCCACCCAGACAGTGAAGATTTGGCAAAACCTGCACTGCAAATTTAAAGTCTTCTTGCTCTTGTAAATGGGTTGCTTAATTGTCACTTGGGGGTAAAAGCTGGAGGAATGGGTGTTTAGGCCATATTGGTAACCCTGTGCCTGTAGTCACTGGTGCTGAGTTTACCTGGTGCAGTGGTATGTGAACCTCCTGTAGGATTCGTCTCACAATGTCACTGACTGAGTCACTCCTTAATGTGACAATGTCTCCAAGGGTTATCGAAACATCTAAAGAGATTTAAATCTCACATTAGCACGACAGTTCAAAAACGTTTCCAATGGCTTCTTTTTAAAGCATTATTAAAATAGCAAGAGATGGCGTTCTCTTACATATTCAAATAGAATATGTGTTTTACAGTTACCTTGTCCGGGCCAGTTCTGGACATACTGGATGACGTCGAAGCTTCCTTCAAGCACTGGATGTAGCTTGCAGATGAAGTCAGCAGAGTCAGGGAAGGTCTTCTGGATGAAACGCAAAAAGCTGAAGAAAGAACGAGAAAATACAAAACTGTGAGTACAACAGGCAACCAATGAACCAGTGCACATATCCAGTGCATATCTGTAAAATCAAGTTTCTGTGCTTTTACATCAGTAAAATTATATTACCTCTTCATGTTTGTGAGTAAGGTTTGTGTGTTGTTCAGCATGTCTTCAAGAGAACTGGCAGAGAAGAGCTTGGGGAAGGCTAGGAGGGTTTCCCACATTGATGTCTCATTTTGCAGCTGATCGAAAAACATCACTGTCCCTCCTGCCAGCATTAGTATCTCATCCGGATCGGTTACCATTAGCTCTGTTAGTACCTGAGAGCAAAGGAAAACATCTGAACTGCTATGCAAAACTGGTTAGAAGAGCCATTAATCTATTAATTTCAAAAGGGACTGAAAGAACAGATCATCATTTTTAGTTTTTGCATGCAATTAAAAGGCCATTTGGCCTAAATGACAAACCTTAACGTACCTTGTTCAGTGTTTGAAGTGAGGCTTCTAACACAGTGTTGTTGGAGTTGCAGAAAGTTACCATAGCATGGGTGACTGCGTTGGGTGAGGTTTGGTTCATCCAAGGAAGTGTAACAGTGCAGATGGCTTTCTTAAAAATGTTCACTGACTCCATAATTGCGTTCATGGTTTCCTGCAAGACCCAGGTTGGAATTTGCAACAGTAAATAGGTATTCGATTCACTTACATCGATGTTAAACTTTGAATCAATTTATTATAATCAAGTGGAACAAATAAAATTCTTACAAACAGACAATTAGTTTTACATGTTTTCATACATTTCTACAGAGTGATAAAAACAATGCTCTTTATTGTCTCGAGTACTTGTACGCACTGAATTGACTGAAGACGCAGTTTTAATCATTCTATACTCTTTCAAGCCAATGAGAGACGTTTTGGAGTCTGTGTGGTCATTACATTATCTGTCCTCTAATTAGATATTTTCCTGTCATTAAACTTGCAGACACTCACCTGATCGGGCAGAGAGGTGTTGAGGGGAACCATGAAAGGAACATTTGTAAAGTTGGCTCTGTTAGATGAACCTTTAAAATATAAATCCACAGTTCAACTCAAGGAGAATATGGAAGTCAATACAATAATCTGAATACCAAATAATAAAGTCAAATTACAAAGACTTCTACTTTCCTGTATAAGCAAATCTTAACCAACAGCGTGAGTAATTTATCCTCGTTGTTACAAGAAGAAGAAAAAAAAATTGTACAACATAAGTGTATGTAAGTAATAACATACCAATAAAGCTTTCCATGAACTTAACCAACTTAGCAGGGTCATTTTGAGTGTCACTGGGGAAAGCCTGGCTGAAAAACTCCTTTCCTTGCATCAGACTTGCCAATGGAGATGTATCTGGCAAAGGAGCAGACCTGTGATGCGAAAAATCAAATGAAATGACATCAGAGTTATATATTGATTTTCGGAACAGTGAAATCAGTCATTCCCATTCACGCGCATACGTGTGAAATGATATTTCTTCAACATTAGTGGAATATTGACAAAGTCTTGCGTATATTTGTAATGGGAACACAGCTATAGTCACCAGCTCTACATTAGGTAGTTAACGCAGCCATTACACAATCCCAAATCACAGAAAGTCCACCACAAATATTTTGAAGAAGCAGAAGGACAATTTTTTCATAAGTATTGTGCATAGACTAAAAATGAAATGAAATGTGTAGCTGGGTAAACACTGAGCCATAAAACAAGAGCGAGTATACTAGTCTGTATTGTGCGTAATATTTGCTATTCAAATGTTAAGCTGTACTTTTTTCTAGATTTTGCAAGATTCTACATACTTAAATCTAAAAAACATATCATGACAATGACTATTGATTATTTTATTTTCATTGTCTTTTGTTTTTCTGTTTATTCTTGTTTATTATGGACCATATTTGGATCTGAATAAAAAGGATTGATTGGTAATGATAAGCAGCATCAGTCCTTAAGGGAAAACTAAGGTTAGGCCTTTTATAAAGCATGACTCAAACTTAATGCAGACAACCGGAACGACAACACAAACTAGTTTTTCTACCACCAGCATGAGGAAGTTGCATGCCATACCAACGAATGGCATGCAACTTATTTTTTCTACTTTATCAATCAAATAAGAAAAGCAACTTAAAAAAAAAACAGAAAAAAGAAAAGAAGCAATAAGTAAAGAGCTGTAGCCAGAGAAAAAGGATCAGAGCCAGTTTCTTCTATAAAAGATGAGTCTGCGGTGAGCACACAAAGCGTATTTGTAAAGGTAAAATAATGTAACAGACAGATTACCTTCGATCTCTTGATGACTTTGATGGAGATGTGTGCACCAGGCGGGATGTGTTGTGGCATTTGCTGTCTGTGTTGCAAAGAAGGGTCTGCAGGAAAGGGAAAAAGCCTGTGCTTGGTAGGTTCCTTGGTCCAACATAACCTAGAAGAGAGTTCGAAAAATGTTATAGTTGGATGTGGATGTTTAGAAGCAAAACCTTTAAGTATAGCAGTAACAAATTATAGGAGTTATTAATTTCTCATGTTTCATTTTGAAAGAACATTTCATGAGAAACAATGTCAAGGATAAAAAGTTTTAGTCTATTGTGCTGGTGTTATGTCACTTTTATTCCTAATCACTGCAAAACCAACACCACCTTTTGTTAAGAAAACAATCTCAGCTTTAGTACAATGGAAAACAAAAGAAAATGACGTGTGATGGCTGTGAAGATCAAGTTACTGTCAATCAGCTATCAGCACTAAATTAATGGAACTCTGCTTTCCTGGAATTCATTCTGGGAAACTCTTACTGTTTTCTCAGTGACAGTCACAGTGATTGTGTGAGTCACTGTCAAACCCAGAGAAAAGAAGAGAGAAGAAGGGATTTCTGAAAAACTTGAAATGAAAACATGAAACGTCACAGCTTTTATTTGCCTTTATGTGCCCAGTTTTACTGAGTAAATAAAGTGTTGACAATAGGAGAAGTTAATTGAAGAAAATGAAAAACTCATGAAAGCCAAAAACGATGTATTCATAAATAGATATGAAAGCAGTCTTTGTATTTGTTCTTCTACAATGTAGATGAACACTGACATATTGAAGCATGCAGTTTACTTCATTACCACCATTGCTATCAAGAATGTCTTTTTTTTTTCTTTTTAAGCTGGAACTATTTCAGTACCTGGTAACCGAAACAATAGATATTTTTTCTTCCTCAACATGAACAAATATTTGACTGTGAACACTCAAAGGAGTGTGTGTGGCACTCCTTCCTTAACTACAGATACCCAAAGGTTTTAAATAAATAACAGCATACAAATGGCAAGTCAGTAGTTGTGTAGCAAGCTTTATTCTTAAGAGGAGTTGGTGTTTGAGTTTAATTCTTCATTTGTTTGCTCTGATTGAGAAACTTGAAAGTCCTGAAACATCAAGCTACTGATCTTTAAGATGTCAATCCAGAGTCCTACACTGAATAGCAGCTCAGTAAGTCAAGCGCACTTTAAATCTGGTTTCTCAACTTTAAGTAAGTCCTTCATAAAGGCTTTGCAGGACAGAAGATAAATTTCCACTAATCCTGTGTTTTATTTTAAATATTCTCAATTAAACATGTTTAGCAACACTTGAAAAGCTATTAGAGATATAAGATACGTAAGATACATTTTATTTATTTATTCTTTTTTGGGGAGTGAGGGGTGGATATGTGCAATCTACCTTAAAGAATGGCTAGAAACAGAATAAAACATTGATTCATTCCTCTGCCTTTAGAACTTTTACATGATCTCGATGTAATGACGTTTGCTTTTCCAATACCTTCATTTGCTTTGCTTAGGCCTCTGAAATACTTTATTTGCTCCAGTTTTATACTCACATGTGTTTCTTACAATCGGAGGGAAATGGTCCCGAGTCACAGCGATGAGGATGAAGACGATCAAAGGCCAGGCAATCAGAGTAATGGACCACAGCTAGGATGACATCGTAGGCGTCAGTAATGGCAATCAGTTGGTTCATTTCCAAATTACACCTCAACAAAACGTTACATGAGACCTACTTAATTCTTAATGTAAATATCTAAGTGAAAGCGTCCACTACAGTGAAAAGTCACCCACCGGCTGTCTGATGATGCCCAGTCCATTCTTCCAGAGAAGAAGCTTCAGCTGTCTGAAGAACGCCATGCGACCAGGGAGGCTAAAAAAGTCAATCAAAGTTAAACACACATTGGTTCAGAGACATTCCCATTGTTACTTTTAGGCTAAAATAAATGGAAGTTTATAGAAAGCAGTAGAAATACTGTTTCTTAGTACAGGACGTTTTGTTTTTAGCTACAACATATTTATACTGAAGAACCACGATGGATAAATGATTCCAGGACTGAAATTCAAAGCATATATTCATAATTAGCCATTTAAATGGTTTTCAAACTGTGTTTTAATGGTACCCAGATGAGATTTTGGTTCTGGTTAAAGGTAAATACAAATAAGTTATTATGGTAATTTATTTCTATTTGTTGTCTGAAGAGTAATGTTAGTTGATTAACAAACTGAAGAAGGCCATATTGAAGGAACAAGTGCTGGAGGCGGATGATACAGTTTTTATTTACATCTGAAATAAGTTACAAGTTCAAGCTCAGAAACAATTTGCCAATGCTCATTGACCACATTTTAGTAACAATGTAATTGCCCATAAAATTATAGTATTTTGTGAATCAAAATACATATAAATCATCAGAAATCCAAATAAACAACAGTAAGTTTTATGGATTATTAGAACTCCTATTTCAGTAAAAGTTTAATTTCTAAATGTTCAAAAAATGTCATGTGATTTTTTTTCTAAGAGTCAGACC
The DNA here is from genome assembly GCF_051168715.1 of Poecilia mexicana. Classification (NCBI taxonomy): domain Eukaryota; kingdom Metazoa; phylum Chordata; class Actinopteri; order Cyprinodontiformes; family Poeciliidae; genus Poecilia; species Poecilia mexicana. Next base: position 45,627,715 of record NW_028263371.1, on the reverse strand, counting down.
TTGCCAAGAAGCTTTCCCTGTCATGATGTAATGTTTTCCCGGCATTTATTTTAGGACAAAAACAAACAAACAAACAAACAAAAAAATATTTTGAGAGTTTTCTCCAGACATTTTCTACGGTCCTCTCCGTAACCTCTTTTTCTCCATTCAGTAATCATCCACAGAACATTTGGTAAGGTTTCTTTTTAACAATTTCCTTTAGACTTCCAGTCCACTTTAGAACAATCCCTTTAGAACAATCCCTTTAGAACAATCCTTTTCAACACTTTAGAACAATCCCTTTAGAACAATCCCTTTAGGGATTGTTCTAAAGTGTTGAAGGCGTTTTGAAGGTCCGAGTGTGGCAGTCATTACTGACTGCCACACGATAGAGGGGAGCTCAAATTAAGGGTGATGTCAAGGTGGACTTGACATCACCGCAATTATACAATTGTATACATACCAGTGTAAACAACCAGGAAGCTAATCAACAATTCTGGAAATGGTTTTCCAAAATACCAGGGGTGTAAAACTTTTCTTCATTTCATTTAAACTGTATTTTATTGACGGGTTACTTTTAAGCACAAAATCAAATGCAATGGCATGTAATAAAAACGTTTTCTTCAAACGATTTAGTCTTTTATGTGGCCATGGCTACTGGAGAAACTGTATCACTGTACCTAGTCTTCTTTAAAAGTAATAAATAATATGAGTGGAAAAACAGTTAAATTGACATAAGCATTTTCCAGACATCTTCAAGGAAAACAAATGTTCAACAAAAGCAACAAAGTAATTTTAAAGTAGTTAAACATAATTAAGAATGAGATAAGCAAACCACAGCTCTTATATAAAAAGTGGCATAGCTCTGTTCACAGCGAAAACAAATAAATGAAAAGAAAGTGAACTCTTTTTTTGTTTTCTTCTTTTTTAAATCAGCATTTAGAATTCACCCATGTGCTAAACATTTACATGCTATTACTTAATAATCCAACTTATTGTAAAAATAGAGTTTTGACCCACCTGAGCACTGTTGTCCTTGTAAATCAGTTAAATTGTTTGCTATCTGTGTGAAGTCCACGGGCTCATTAATAAGGACATCTTGCTGCAGGAGATGACCCCCTAGCAAGATGCCCTTTCCATCAGTCGTTCCCTAAAGTAAACTGAGAAAAATGTTCCTCAAAACAGGTCAAATCTAAAGCTCAGAACCCAAAACGTTCCCTCCGTGACTCCGCAGTGCCTGCAGCCGTATCAATCCTCACTTCATTAAACGCTCTTAGTTGTCCTGAGAATGACAAGCACCTCCTTTGTGCCAGTGGATCTGTGAAAGGGTGTGTACTCTTGCTGTGTTCTAAACAATGAAAGAAAAATCCTGCATTACTTCCTTGAACAAATAGACATAGTTAGAAACACAGAACGAGTAGCTTTTAAGAACTTGTTTACATTTAAAATCACGGGATTGTATGTTGTAGATTTATAGAACACCTTATAACATGTATATAAGCAATAATTAGAAAAAAGAATAATTCATAAGCCTATGGGTAAAACAGATTCATGGGAAAGGAGATGTGTGATGTGTACAATCATGCTATTATTCTACACAGTCCAAAGTGGCACAAAAGCATCAAGTTACGCCCAATCATTTTGTAGGCTGTTGTTGAGGCAGTAAAATTCTCCAGAGGAATTAGTCACACATTATCACAGGAAGAATCCACTGGGATAAATCATTTCTCCTTAATAGCTGAGAAACAAGATACACAAACACTAAATCATTGTAAAGTGACTGACAAAAAGAAGAAAGCTTTTAGAAATGGAGTAGCCAGCTATGTAAAGAAAAAGGGCAGGATTTCAGAAAAAAGAAAAACAAAATGGAAAGCATGTAATGTAAGTTGAACCACGTTTCCTTATACAGAAGTTGTATAACAGCATAGCGCTGCTCTGAAGTTTTATCTAAGTCTGGTAAAAGAGCAGCTGTCAAGCAAGCTGAGCAACAAAGACATTCTTTCCATTTCAGCTCTTCTGCAACAACGTGAGCCACTGAAAGCCTCAGGGTTGGGCCTTGTGGGGCTACAGGGGACATGTGACACCTTTGCTTTGCAAAACACCAAGAAGTCGTCCATCATTAAGGTAGATAGACCGGTTTTTTTATGCTGATATCATTATGTGAGGGTTAAAAGGCGTCACAGATCATGTAAAGCAAGGTGTAACTATACTGTTATTATTTTTTAACAAGAATTAACTTGTCTTAACAGATTTTTGAAGAATTAAGATGGTATATCAAAGTAAATAAATAAATAAATACAGTCATATTAAATTAATATCATTAAGAGGCACATTTTTTCAGTAACTTAATTCACTAACCCTTTATTTCTGTTCACTATGACGAGCCTTAACTTACAGCTAATGAAAACTTGACATTTTAGATTAGAATATTACATAATACACATAACAAAATCTGTTTTAATACAGGAATGAGGGCTTTATGAAAAACATGTTTCACATCTGCACGTAGGTTGTCATTTTCAAATGGTATCTTTAACCTGTGTTAATCGAGCCTCACCACAATGAATATTCAAACTGAACATGATTGTATAACAAAAAAAGTAAGCCAAATTTTTAAGTTTGGAAATCCATGTGAAAAACGGCTTAAATGTTTCCTCAGAAAAAAATAAAAAAGGTTTCATGTAAAATAAATGTTACATAAAATTAGTAAATGCAAAAATATTTTTAATGCAGAAATTGAATCTTTGCTACCACAGAATTAATTTATTTGAGGTACAAGAATAAATGTCCAGAGTTTATAGAAATGATTTATGAAGTTGGCTGTGATAAAAGCCAGTACAGATTGCTTTATGGAGATGCTTACTTAATTTGCCAACACGACTTGGAACCTGCTCATAATGCCAATAGCATCACTTCTTGCTTAAATAATCTGGGAATTGATACCACAGAGAATTTGTGGGATTTCATCAAGAGAAAGATATCATTAAATATATCAACATTAGCATGGCCATTGCTTTCCTGTGCAATTCCACTTGAAAAAAAATTTCTCACTTGCAGCACATTTTGAGCTTTCTCCCCTTGACTTGGATTGTCTCCTGTAGATTTTCTTTACGAGGCTAATTAGTGAACAGGAGGAAAAGTTGTGAACAATTACATGAATTTTCTGTGCTGTTTTTATTATTGTAGTCCGCCTGTAGTTTCAGCCACAGCAGCGGAGGAAGTGAACGAAGTGGTTCAGTTTGTGTTGGCCATGCTTCTTTTTGCAGTGGAGGACAGCTGCTTACACTGCAGACAATTTCTGTTAAACTTCTGGAGATCGAACTGGCACATTACATTTGCAATCATTTCTCAACAGCCAAGAGCTTCTGTATGAAGCAGAGTAGGACAAGGGGCTGGATTTAACCAGGCTGCCACAACATAGTCTTGGAGCTATAGGGAAGGGTGGCAGCATCAAATACACACAATCATTTTGTAAGCTGTTGTTGAGAAGGTATAATTCTCCACTGGGATTAGTTACACTGTAAGCTAGGAGAATCCACTGGGATAAGTCATGGGGGAAAACTGAGACTTTTTTTTCCTTCCCAGCAATTCCCCTGTTTAGTAAATGATGAAAGCTGTTTTAGAATGAGAGTCCACAATAATACAAAAACTAAGGGTAAGAGTTCAGAATAAAAAGCTGAATGGAAAAAATTGTTTAAGTTTCACATTTCGTTATACAAAGACACATAACTATGAATATGTTTGCACTAAGCTTTTACTGTACGTCAAAGAAAGCTCCAGAAAGGGGATCAGTCAAGCAGGCCGAACAACAAACACATTCTTTCCATTTATCAGCAGAGGTTACAGCAGTTTAGCTACAACATGAGCAACAGAAAGCTTCACTGTTGTGCCTTACAGGGCTATAGGTTACATATGGCCATTGCTTTGTAAAAGGTTGAGACTTCGTCACCAAGGTAACTATGGAGTTTTCTTTCAGTCCTGCTAATATCATGTGGTGGTCATAGCCACAAACATAAAGGTGAAGGTGTAGTTAAAAGGTGAAGGTGTAGTTAAAAAACACCTTATGTAAGAGGGTAATTTTCCAAGACTGCTGGTGAGGATTCAGACTGACCTTTAAAATAGGGATAGTACGTAAAATTAATGTTTTTGAGGTTTATATACGTTATTCCCTCATCAAGAACATACCTGCTTTGATTTGCTTTGATTCTTTATGCATTTCTAAGAAATCCTTGAATCTTTTGTTATATCTATGATGGCAGCCATTCAGCGGTGGTTAGGCGCTTGCTCTCACAAAGAACCGTCTATTTCCACAAAGTTCCTGTTGAAGCAGGAGTCTCAAGCCAAGTTTCACCTCACAGAGCACCCCTCCCCGGTCCCTGTCCCCCTCAGTTCCTTCAGACTAGCAGTAGCAGCAATTAGCAATCACCTGGCAGAAGTGCACATCTGCCAAGCTCATCTTATGAACTACTTCACAGTATTTCTGTGATGACGTCCTGTCATGTATATATCATGATGATGTCATGATTTATACAACATTTTTTCATTTAAAAAAAATTATAACTGAAGGTAACGTCTGTTTGATAGTTCTATAAAATGTAACTATGTGCCTAGAAAAAAAAGCATAATATCAAATCTTTAATCATTTGATAAAAATGAATTTCAGTTATGCATATACACTTTCTGTAAACAAATCTTCATTGAATGGTAGACCTTTACACCTAGCAAGCTTTGGTTCCTTCCTCTTGATGTGCTTTTGATTTTTTTATACATTATTCTTAAAATACTTCAGAATTCTTAAACAGTAAAAAACATTTTTGATAATATCAAATCTAAATCAAATACAGCCATACACTAGTGTCAGTCTCCACTTAACATAATTCACTGCACTTGTGAGTTAGAAATATAATGCATGGAATACAATTCGCTTTTATGAAAGATTCACAGACCATCAATCTAAATAAAGCTATATACAAATCAAATTTCTGAAGCCTACACTGTTGAGCAGCAGAGCTTGCACAGAGTTCAAACACAGTGGCCATCTAACACTGAAACCATGAAAAATCCCCAAACAGATCTTTTTTCATAAATCCGTCAGTCGTAATACTGCTTTTGGCACTTGTGCTTCAGAAGAGGTGGAGGTAAAGTTAATAAACAATTTTCCAGTGTGTGGGCTGTTCACATTTTTTCTCAGAGTCTCCACAGAATCGGTTGTACGTGGTTTTGGGATCAAACCCCAGGATTTCTCTTTCTTCGTGGATCCGAAAAGAGAAGGTGGAAACGGATGTCCCGATGAAGAACCTGGAAACAAACAATAAGAGATACAAATTAAGCAAAAATCTGTGAAAAAAATAGAGGGGAAAAAGACTATAAAGGTGCTTGAGAATGTCACTTGTGGTGAGAAACGGCATGAGTCACCCTGACCAGCTTATCAAGTTGGGTGATGTAGAAACTTATCAGATGTCCTAAAACAATGCTCTCATATAACAAAACAATTCAGTATCTTACCAGTCGCAACTCACCAACTGCACATGTTTTAGTTTTACATGCTGTATTTATAAAATGTGTTTTAGCTTAAAGCCTACCATTTTGCAAATTGACCATAATGCTGATAATCAAGCATTTAAATGCGCAATATAAATACAACTGTTAGTATACAACCACCGTCACATTAGTCATTACATTAAAAAAACAAGTGAAAAGTAATGTGATCTCATTGACATAAAAAAAAAACATTCCAAACTATGATGATTGCATTTCACTTAGTCATCAAGACAGGAATTCAACTCTCATTAAACACCTGATCTGGCAATAATGCTTTGCTGTAGAATAGACCCTTTTCACATGACGTCACACAACCTCCGTTTTGGCTCGAAGCTGTGTATCCTTAGTTCCGGTGTACATAGTAAGTAACGATAAAGTGGTCTATTTCATATATATATATATATATATATATATATATATATATATATATATATATATATATATATATATATATATATATATATATATATATATATATATATATATAAAGAGAGATTTAGATATATATCTATCTGACAGCATATGTTGATCAAACAGAACACCGGAGCATGGAGTTTACAGTCTCTAAAACATTTGCCTAAAATAAGATTTGAAGATGGCTCACGATTTGCAAACCAATTTTCTCTGACAACAAAATCTAAATTAGACAAAGGCTAGAAATTCTTCACCGAACAATACCTGTTTGACTATGAAGGTAGGTATTTTTGTTTTGCGTAACCGTTAGCTTAGCATTAGTGAATTTTGTTAGCTAGCTAACTACGTGACATAACTGTTCCTTAACCAGAACTTTTTACTATTTTTGAACTATAACGTTTTAGGCTCTAATCTTGATCAGATTCTTAAATTATAGACTGGAGTTGCCACTCATCCCATAAAATAGGGGTTTGTTTGTTATAAGTAGAGATGTCCGGTGCCGCCGCTGCTTTGTAATGCCTTCCTCTAATCGGACCACTTTTTCCGGTGACGAATAATCTAACGAGCTCGTATTTCAAATCCAGTAATCAGATTAAAGTTATTTTTATGTCCTTTATTTTCCATTAATACAGAAAATGAACCTCTAAACGTTACATCACTGACAGGCGGCGGTGTATATGTTTCCTAACTGTGGCTAAAGCTGCTGCTAGCTGGTTTACTCATGATCGGAGGCTGGTTGGAGAATGGTAAATTGACAATGACTAATAACGGTTATCTAACACGTAAACACTGTTTTATAAAACATCGAAAGTGAACCTCTAAACGTTACAGCGCTGACAGAGAGTATATTTTTTCCTAAATGTGGCTAAAGCTGCTGCTAGGTGGTTTACTCTCCGATCGGAGGCTGTTTATTTTATACACAGTTAGAGAATGGTGATTTTTACAATAATTAATAACAGCTATCTAACACTTAAATGCTGTTATTATTAAACTTACCTTTTATTATATCCTTAAGATTATGAGAATGCGGGAATTTTTCAGCTTGGTTCCCAAGGCAAAATCACACCGGAAGTAAAGATACCCAGGTTTGAGTTATGGCGGCCATTGTCTGACGTCACTGTGAAAAGGGTCTATTGGTCAAAACCTCAGTATTATTGCTGATACAAGTAAAAAAATAAATATATTTTTGCTTCATTTATATCTCTAATTGATAGTAATAATATGGGGTCTAACAGCATGTCAATCATATTAAAAAAAGCTTTCAAATGAACATGTAATTTACTTCTACCTTCTGATAAAATGAAAGGTTGGCAGGTCTGTATGGGTTTGCATATTTAAAAAAATGTTACACTGCCTCATTTCAAATTAGTTTGAATCACGTGGGTTACTAGGCAGCATTTTCAAAGTGTCTACAGTTGTTTTTAAGCTCTAAAAAAAAAAAAGTAAAATAATTTTTTTATGGAAAATACCGCTAACGGTGGGCAGTAAAGTACAACCTGTCAAAGGAAATTACCTTGCATGAGCACATATCCACTGGTCAATAATAGCCACTCCTCCATCTCTGAGCAGCTCCAGATCCTCTTTGGATGGCTCAAACCGCACCATGTCTGGCAACAATCTTTTCAGCTCTCTCAGTTCTACATGGATAATAAGATCATTACCATTTGCTTGTTCTGTTGTCTTTATAACTTTTTATGGGATTTATTTGCTTGTTGAATCAAATGCGATCTAAAAGGCTAACAGTAGATTAGATTTTGCATATGATCAGAAAAAAAAAATCACAGGTAGTAGAAATAATATTTAGGAACACAGGTCCAAAAGCAATTGGTAATGCATAAATGAGTGGAACAAATACACATTATTTTGATAGATTTATTTCTTTCAATATAAGCTGGTCTGCCATTTACCTTCTCCGTCTGCATCAGTTGCAACAAACACTGTCTGAAGTTTGTGTTTCTTCATCATACTGCGTATCTTTTTGGCTGCCCCTTTCAGGCTGGGCACATCATCTCTGTGACCCCAGATGAAGTCCTTCCTGCGAAGATGAACCCCAATATATGGACCTCCGATAGCAGAGCCAGGCTTGGACTGATAGGAATTTAAAGGAACAAGTTTAAATTGTTGAATTATCGCTAGTTCTGCTGTACATAACTGTGTCTAACGGTTATGTAGAGTAACAATATAGACTTATGTTACATTAAACTAGGTCTGCTAAGAAAAAATGCTGCCAATATTTACCAAGAGTGTTGCACTGTTTTCCTGGGTGTTTGTTTTTTCCTTCTACTTCACAATTCCACGTTATTTTGAGTGGCTTTATCATAATAAAATACATACTGAGATTTGTTGTTATGTACATGAAAAGATATGAAAAACCATAATTCCTTTTACAAGGCACTATGTAATCAGGATATTTTTCAGCACTGGGATTGTGCTGAAATCCCAGTGCTGTGATTTGACACCCCCTCAAATTGCAGAATTTGCTGGTTCAATAAGCAATGAGATAACTAAACAGAGACGTGCAATATCTTATAGTTCATCATCAACTAGGAAAATAAGTACTGATGATCTAAAATGATCTCCAAATGTTCTAAAATGCTAAAAACTGCTAGCTTGAATGGGACTTTACTGCTTCAACCATCATGAGAGCATCAGAAGGTGCTGTATTGACATTTCAAAATTTGATCAAATGGAATTATTGCAGACTGAAACCTGTGAAAAAATATATTCTAACAAAGATTTGTCTCTTTTATTTTTATTTTTTTAACTGGCTGAGATAAAATATATTTAGCTGGTTTCTGTTTGTACTGCTAATTGTCCATCCATTGCAGTCATTACTTCTGTTTTCTTGTCAAAGAGGGTAGTGGTTTTACATAGTTCAATACATTGTATAATCCATCTACTTGAAAGAGACAAAATATCCCCCCACAAGGTTGTGAATATGGTTATAAGGCAAACATTTCATAACATGGAGTTTTCTAGGAAGCGGATATGCGATAATAAAGTACACAATGACTCACTTTCATGCGGGTCCAGTCTTCATTATATAGTGTGCGGTCTTTGTCATCTGTGGAGTTCAGATATTTTGCTCTGAAATCATCCCCTATGAGTCGCAGGTGCTTGGCAAAAACCATGCTGCGCCGGGTCTAAATGAGGCGAAATAAATGTAAAGATCTCTGCAAATTCTAACAGAAAACATCCTTTAGCATGCAAATAAAGGTTAATGTGCTTTCTCAGAGAGAGAAGAGCAATGCCCCAGGATAGGTCAACATTAACCTAATGTCAGATGTCCCCTCTGCTGTCCCTGACCAACACGTCATCAGCTGACTCTAGCAAGCAACCCAATCGTCCGGCCCTCAACATCAGCCACATCCTGGGCCATGATGGCAGTTCAGCTGTGTGATGAGTTTCAGTTTAATGCCTTTTTGGACTGTTGTTCAAGAGCAAACAATTGCATTTTCTGTTTGAAATGTGTAGTTTGTTTCAATGTTAAAGAAAGAAGTGATGAAGCACTTGATGTGAGGGGATTTGTTGTTTACATGTCCACTCAGTTTCAGTTTTGCTTTTTTGTTTTTTTCTCTCTCTCTTTTTGACATGCCTAATGTCAGAGTAATCATTTAAAATTTCCATAAGGCTTTTGAATTTTATAGAAATAAGTCCTGAATGCTCCTTTTCGAAATGTTGGTTAAACTGGTTCTGAATTGTTGTTAAGGAAAATAACGAACAAAAATAATCCTTTTGTAGACCAAAACGTCTAATACAGAGGTAGTGTTACTTACATTCCAGTAGTCTTTTCCAGCATAATGATCATGTAGGAGAGTCTCTGCTCTGTCAAGCATGACTGAGCTAAAAAAAATAATAATAAAAAAAATCATCACAACAATGCCCAAACAAGTTGATTAAATCTGGGTTTCAGTAAGGCCAAAGAGAACAAACCGAGAAACACCACTCTAAAACAACAAAGAATTCAGATCATTCCTCCCTGGACACAAACAAAGGACAGGGATGGGTTACTTTTCAAGGAATGTTGCACCTAATCTTTCTCAGTATTTGAAAGAGTGGAACCATTTTTAGTTAGATTTCAATTTTGCCTGATCCCGTTTTTCCCCCCTAAGGACTGAAACACATAAAAGGACAAATGTGATCCAAATAATAATAGCAGTCTTGTATCCCCCAGAAAATAAAGGAACTACAAAATAATTTTAATTTATGCATCACAGCATATGCCTCTAACTTTTATTAATTATTGTCAAGATGTGCATCAAATTATACGCACATTGGTGAGCATTCTTAGATGTGATAAATAATAAAATAAAATAACAAAACTTAAGAAAAAAACAACTGTTTGTGAGGGGATTTGTTTTTTATTCTCCACTCAGTTTCAGTTTTGTTTTGTTTTTTTCAGCATTTGAGCTGCTGATTACTGATATGTCAGTCAAGGAAAAATGGAGGATTCTGATTTCTGGAAAACTGACTGGAGCATCATCAGTGCTAACGTGAGATCATGACATAGTTTCAACAGTTTAACAGTAAATTCAATGCAGAAGCATTTCAAGTTAAACAAAACTGACTCACCCCAATGTATTTGGGCATTATGATTTCTATCATTATATCCAATATACTTCAGTATTAACTTTTCTTTGGATTTTATCATTTTTTGAATTAAAAATGTGTAATGGTATATGGTATTTCAGAAAGTATTTATGTTTGCGGAATGTGAGATATATTTGCGGACTTACACTGCTGTGAAGTTTTTCTGAAGAACTGGGGCCATGATGGATGCATGGCCCTGAGCCGATAAACATGTCACATTTCGAGCCCTTGTTTCTTCATAGCCCCAAAACCAGCCCCTGCAGAAACACACAGAATAGTACAGAAAAAGAGCTTGTTTCTACATGTCTGATTAAACATTTCATCAAGATGAATTTACTTGACATTTATTCTTTATCATTCCTACTGTGCTCTCAAGCTGGTGTATATTACACGTACAGCCTATGAAAACTTTATTTGTATTGTATTTATTTATTTTTTTTACCTGTAGTAGCCCTGTTTATCTTTGGTGTACAGAAGCTTCTCAATGCATGCACGCTCGTCAACTTTTTCCTCCCATTTTCCATCAGTCCATCCCTCGGCATAGTTCTGTAGCACAAGCACCTGGTCTATGAAAGGGCCTCCATTTTCTAAATTGAAAAAGGGAACAAGTTCTGCTACACTGAATTTGACATTTACATCAACAGTATAGTTTAAAATGTTTAAATGTGCAAATTGGTGTTCTCACCAGCAATAAATTCCTCATACTCAATAACGGGTACGTTGGCTTGCAGGCTGGTCATGCTGAAGAACTCTCCCCATGGGATACGAATCTGGTGGATATCAGGACTTTGCCAGTGATAGAGTCGACCCCAAGGGGGGAGGACCAATACCCAGTCATCCCCCTCTTTCCTCAAAGTCTTGACCAGTGAGGCCATGCGGATGTAGACATCTCTTCGCAAATTAAACCCTTCCGGTGGGTTTACATCATATAAAAGGTACCTGATATGCAAAAAAAAAAAAAAAAAAAAAAAGAGATACATTTTAGTACTAACTTTACAATTATACATGTTGAATCAAGTCTACATTTTGTTTATAGTGTTCTTACAAATCATAAGATTAGGTTTGATCGAATCGAATACGTCACCTTTTGACGATGAACAAAAAAGCAAACAAGTTTTCAACTGTTGCAGGCAATTTTACCACTGCAGGGACGAATTAAGACTAGGTTTAGATTAAGGTCCATGAAATAATATTTAATCATTTATTCTCTATGCCGAATACATACATAGCACAATGACGTTAGGTTAACCTAGGTAGGCATACACATAAAAAGGGTTAATAAATCGTATAGGTAGAAAGAGCTTAAAATAACAACTTTTTTTAAAGGAATCATGTGTAACGCTCGTCGGAGGAAGAGGGCTCGAATAATAGGTATGAGGTAAACACACACTTAAAAGTCGAAGACTGTTGCCAAATAGTGACGTACAAATCAAAGTAAACACCAACTTGTAAAGAAAAAGCGACAATTTTCAATTCAGCATTTCTGACAAGCTAGGTCAATAAACTCACCGAAGATCCCTTGCTGCAGAGATTGACACTGAAGCCGTGCGGCTCGCACTGAACACATCTTCAGATTGTATTGTTTGTAATGCTGCAAAAGCGACGAAAATAGACAAAAAGAAAGGGCTAAACGAATCCGTTGATGCCACATATATAAGAGGTATATGCAGTGGGCTATACGCCATTTTTCCTCCCAGCCACGCATTTCCGGAAGCTGGGAAAGCGTCTGTAGTTGCCAAGCAACTACCAAGAACTTCTTCTTCTTCTATTCTATTATGACGGATCGCAAGCAACTTTCATATGAGTACGCCATCTACTGCACTTTAGTCCGTAGCAGCATAACTTACATCCATTATTCTATTTTTTTTTTAAATTTTGCATTATGAAAATAAATATTGCTCTCTTTAATCTAAAAGTATCCTCTATGTTTCCTTCAGTTACCAATATTCATTTAAGCTCCCATTCATGTCCTGTCCTTGTTATTTTTCTTAATCTCTCCTTTTCAGGCTCAACACGTAATTGATTAATGTGTGTTCTACATTTTCTTTCTCTCCACAACCTTCATATTTATAATTTTTCCTCCCAGTTAGACATAAAATGTAATTTAAATAGATAATTATATAGCTTATTTTTTAACTTGAGAATAAATAAATTAAGTTTAATGATGCTAGATGAAATGCCATAGCTAATGCTTAATGTAACATATGAAGTAAAATTGTTTACAGATACGAATACTTATTTTTATACCTCAAATTGTTATGCCACAAAACCTAAGCTCAACTTGAATGCTTGGGAAAGCCATGAAAGACATAAGACTATGGGTATAGAGTACAAACACAAACAAATTATTTTCTTTAGCATGAGCATTTATTGAGCAACAACAAAGTCAAAAGTAAGATTAATATGTTTTAATGTTCTGATATGAATGAAAGACCAGCCAAACACCAAAAAAATCAGAACTTCACTGGGACAATAAAAAGAGGTCAAGATGCCGTTTAAAATGGTGATTAATACAAACCAAATATCTGAAAATATGCAAGAAGTGGGTTCCGTTCTTTAATACATAAGAATATCTTGCTTTTTATTTAATATTCATCGTCTTCCTCCTCTTCTTCAAATGAGTCGATGCCCAGCTCTTCATAATCTTTCTCCAAAGCAGCCATATCTTCTCTGGCCTCTGAGAACTCTCCCTCCTCCATTCCCTCTCCAACATACCAGTGGACAAAGGCTCTCTTGGCATACATGAGATCAAACTTGTGGTCGAGCCTGGCCCAAGCCTCAGCGATGGCGGTGGTGTTGCTCAGCATGCACACAGCTCTTTGCACCTTAGCAAGGTCTCCTCCAGGAACCACAGTTGGAGGCTGGTAGTTGATCCCCACCTTGAAACCTGTGGGGCACCAGTCCACAAACTGGATGGTACGTTTGGTCTTGATGGCGGCAATGGCCGAGTTGACATCTTTGGGTACAACATCGCCACGGTATAGCAGACAGCAAGCCATATATTTGCCATGACGTGGGTCACACTTCACCATCTGATTATCTGGTTCAAAACAGGCATTTGTGATCTCAGCCACAGACAGCTGTTCATGGTAGGCTTTCTCAGAAGATATAACTGGAGCATAGGTGGCCAGAGGGAAGTGGATTCGAGGATAAGGCACCAAGTTGGTCTGGAACTCTGTCAGGTCAACATTCAGGGATCCATCAAAGCGGAGAGATGCTGTGATTGAGGACACAATCTGGCTGATAAGGCGGTTCAGATTGGTATAGGTTGGATGTTCAATATCAAGGTTCTTGCAGCAGATATCATAGATGGCCTCATTGTCCACCATGAAGGCACAGTCGGAGTGCTCCAGTGTGGTGTGGGTAGACAGGATGGAGTTGTAAGGCTCTACTACTGCTGTAGAAACCTGGGGTGCCGGATAGATGGCAAACTCAAGCTTTGACTTCTTGCCGAAGTCAACAGAGAGTCTTTCCATGAGCAGAGAGGTAAAACCAGAACCTGTTCCACCACCAAAAGAGTGGAATACCAAGAATCCCTGGAGACCACTGCACTGATCAGCCTGTAGACGCAGAAACATAAATACTAATCAAACCATTCTAACAGCTTGTTTTATTTCTCGCATGGACTGTTGCTGAGTCTGACTGGATATGCTCATTGACAGATTAACTCTGTAATTTTCTTAGAATTTAGGTCCAAATAAAAATATGATTCAAGTGTTTTACCAGTTTGTGGATCCTGTCCATGACAGAATCAATAATCTCTCTGCCAATAGTGTAGTGACCTCGGGCATAGTTGTTTGCAGCATCCTCCTTTCCAGAGATCAGCTTTTCAGGATGGAAGAGTTGACGGTATTTTCCTGTTCTCACTTCATCTGATAATTTAGAAAAATAAATGTATGACTGTTAGATCAATCTGATCAGTGAAAAATAGCTAAATTTTCAAACATTTAACAGTTCAATTTGATATTTATGTATGTCAAGAAAAGAAGTAAACAACTTCCAAAAATGTACTTTCTATATATATAAATAAGAAATAAAAAATACTGACCAATGACAGTGGGCTCCAGATCAACAAAAATTGCCCTTGGGACATATTTCCCAGCACCTGTCTCACTAAAGAAAGTGGTGAAGGAGTCATCAGGACGTGTGGGGGAACTGCTTGCCATCTGGCCGTCTGGCTGGATACCATGCTCCAGACAGTAGAGCTCCCAGCAGGTGTTCCCCATCTGCACACCTGCCTGGCCCACATGGACAGAGATGCATTCACGCTGCAACAGAATAAAGACATTATGAGCAACTTCAGAAGGCTTGAAACAGTGTTATTATGCATTTCAGCCACTAGGGGGAAGCAAAGCCAAGATGTTCATGGTAGAACTTCACTGGGACTATAAAAAGAGGTCAAGATGCAGATGTCCCTAGATTTCATGTAGATGCTACAAGTGGGTGTGAACTGTTTGTTGGCTGGTACAGAGGTTGAGCTCACACACCACATATTAGCAGTTGCTATTCATGCATTGAAAATAATTTAAAAGGACACTTGTCATGGTGGCAGACGTGGAAACATTAAAATTATTTAAACCAGTTTGCCACTCGTTACCTATTTAATGCCCATAATGAAAAAAAAATATATATATATTTATGATGAACCTTGTATGAGTATAGGAAGTCTGACCATATTTTTTTGTTCTCAACTACATATTACCCTGCAAGAGCAAAATCAGACCCTATATGTACAAATGACTTTCAGGAGTAATTGTATCTTTATCATTTTTATTTTAAAAACCACTCATATTTTATCCTTCTACATCACAGTTCTGAACTACTGGTGGTGAACCCATATAAATCTGAAGGAATCATGTTGAAGTTGTCGCAGTCGGTGGTTGTTATGTTAAACTAAACTAAAAGTTCAAGGTGAACAGGTACTTCATCTTTTTCCCTTGCCTGACTTGCCAGAGGTTTCAGTTTGGCAGAGTTATTTTTGTTAACTCCTACTAACCTGACACGTAGCTGTAAACACAGACTGCCAGCCTTCCAAACACTGGTCATCATCAAATAGAATTTTAAATCCTATTCACGCAAAGTGTTTCTCAAAACTATGTTTACTACATGGGTGATGAGGGTTTAAAATGATTAAAAAAAAACTCACCGCACGTATGAGTAAGTAATGCAGAGATAGATTTAAAAAGCAAAACTGTCTACAACTGTAAACCTTTTAATGACAAGTTGTAGACAGTTGGTGATTCCCAGGTACGCCAATAATCAAGTGCCAAAAATGTGATACACACTTTTTTTCACATCAGCAAGCAATTCCTTCCTGATGTTTAACATATAATAGGGAAAAAGACTAATTTCAACATCCTTAGTGATTCTAACTCTGCCAACCATACACATGTACAAACACACAAATGCTCGTTTTAGTAATTTGCTCAAATGTACCATTCATTAATGAAAGTTAGTTGTTTATTTTATATTTGGTGAGTTGGAACCATGTCTGATTTACTTTTGTCAAAAAAATTTTTTTTATGAATATAGTTTTTGTTTGATTTGTATTTCATTTCTCATAATCACTGTAAAAAACTTGGAGTTTTAGACGCCTTGTTGCGCAATGTTGCCCTGAGGCAACAAACCCAAATCCGGTTCTGGGAGATGTCAGGGTCCAATTTTATGATTGATATGTAATTAGGGACCAACAAGCTCCCAAAAGAATGCAGGAAAATATTTTTTTCCCCCAAAAAACAAAAAGTCATGCCATAGAAGGTTAAATTGATGGTAGCCATATTGGAGTTTAGGGTTGCGGTTGACATTTTTCTCATTTGGAATGCTGATTTCAGAGGACCTTCTCCCAATGATTTCAGACTTTTAATTTTCAAATGAAACACATAAACTGTATTTTTCAACCAAATATGTTTTTTAATGTCACAAAAAACACAATGAACTTGAAGGCCCAATTGTAAAAATACTTTAAATTGTCAGCATGTGGTATTTAGAAAAGTTAGAGTTTATTGAGGTGATACTTGTAAGATGTAATGAAACCTTTGTTGGATGCAAAAGTGTTATTGGTTAACAGTTTCTTAACCAATGTTGTACATTACAAATAAAAACTATAACCACTGTTGCTTACAATAGGCTGCCAAGTAAGTGCTGATGGCAACAGCTGCTAACTACACACAATTTCCAAAGTAAAGTTCCCTGTTTTGAATTTATCGTGAAATAAGGCTGAATGGGTATTTTTTTGTTTTACTTGCCCATCATAATCAACAGTAATCATGTGGGAATTGGGTGGGAAACACCTTAAACACAACGGATCAAAATGAGGATTGATTTTTTTCCCCATCCAACTCTACAATTTTAACATTTATATGATCAAAAATTACTTCAGCAGCAACAAAGGCACTACCGGTAAATGTTATGCATCTAATTTTCTTTGGCAGGGCAAACATACAGCGTCAGTGTACTCGGTAAAAACTGATGACATTCGTCTTCTACAGCAATTCTGTCTCTAACAAGCTGTGTTTACACTACACAGTGCAAAGAGAACACAGAGGGCAAAAATATGGTGAAAACATCATTTAAAACAATAAAATGACTAAAGTTTATCTGATAGATGGGCCAACTTAAACAGACGTGAAAGCGTTCTTCTACAATTGCAAAATGGTATTTATTCTAATTCTTAAAGCTGCTGGAGAAACATATTCCAGTGAATTCAGAAGAAGTATTTCCTGTTCTGCAGAGTTATTTGCGTTATCTTAGTTGCAACTGGTTTGTCACCTGGCGTGTTCTTGTCACCTAACTATCTAACTACACTGCTTCTACAATCATACCCAGTTTTTTAAAAATGTTACTTCATAGAAACAAGCATATTTTATTTTGGTTCACATAAAACAAATGCATCTGAGTAATGTTGGGAATGCAGATAGACATTTTGTATATTGGATGCATTTTTAATGTTTTTCAATCACCTGGTAATAGACAAGTCATCAGCACCTGCTCTCACAGCCACCTCAGCTGTTACTGACAGTCACTATTTCTGACAGAGGGGTCCTGCTTCAGCAGGCCACACTAGGAAGCACATCAGGACTGTTGCATCATTTTAGCACCATCTATCCAAATTCCGAAGAGACGGTCATACAAACAAAACTTTGGAGTGAAAGTTTCTCTAAAGCAGGCATATAGGATTATACTTGCCATGGTTTTAGAAGAGTAACCACAAACAGGAGGACTTTTTCAGACTGAGCTTTGCTTTCGTAGCGTCTCACAGCGGCCCTCAACGTGGTCCTGGTGAGAAGGTTCTGCCAGGTGGGCGAAGCCAAGAGCTGCCACGAACTGCTGTGATGCATGCCACACCCATCTGTCAATTTGACGTGGAAGTGCATTTCGAGCTCACGCACAGGTTGTTTTGAGGTCGGTTTTCTAGAAATGTTAGTCCTCACCCAAACTCATTCCGCTGGAAAATAAATAAATAAATAAATGAATGAAAACCAAAAATCAGATCTAACCTTCTCGAAAAACAAAACAAAACGAAAGAAAAAAAACAACTGATATTTAATTGTATTTGCAGTGTGGCTTGTTAAACACTAGGGGTCGCAGTTTGAATAAGCAGCAGTGCACGGGGCACATTGGACAGGGCGCAGGGCAGGACCTACTCAAACCTTTTCAGACTGGTATTGAAAACTATTTTTTTGTGTTAAATTGTGAACACTAGAGGTCGTAGTTTGTGTGAACAGTAGTTTGCTGTGTGATCTACAGGAAATGGAGATGGAGAAAATAAACAGAATTTTCACAGATTTCACAGTCTTGTTGAAAGAAACATTTTAAATGAATTGAGAGCATCAAAATGTTCTCAGTACAGATCAAAATCTAGGGAGACTTGTGTTTCACAGTGATGACGACTGTGACGTGCTCTGTCATGCTGGGGAAAATGTTGTTTATTATCAAAATGTTCTTGGATCACTGGGCATTTTAATCTCATTCTTTCTTTGGTCAATGCAGCATTTTCAGGCAGAGCTGTGAGTGAGCTGACTCCGTAGCCCTTCTTTACACGAGGCCAGTGTCCAAAAGCTACTGACTTGTTGCTAAAGCAATTTATCCTTTGTCTTTTAAATTCTTGATGATTTGATTCATAATGCATGTCGTTATAATTTTAGCAGGAGCTTAATAACTTAATATGTATTAGAAAACAGCAAGGATATAAAATAAAAAAACAATTAGCGGAAAGTTTTTGCATGAGTCCTTTGCATGACCATTCATTTATGTTAATTTTACAATTGTGTTATTTAGTAAATCTGGTCAAGGCTACTTTCTTTTAGGGTTTTTTGACAACTGTAGCAACCAAAACGTCTTTCCCCAACAGGCTTAAAGAAATATTTATAGAGAAACATTAAACAGCAAGAGTGAAAGAGTCAATCAAATCTTCTCCCTACATGACAAGTTAGGTAAAGAGGAATACCTAAAATTTCTGGAACTTTCCTTTATTCTTGTGTTCACTGTAAGAAACAGAAAGGAGGAACATTATCTAAGAGAACTCTGGCCATTGTAAGGAGGAAATGGCTGACAGTAGCTTCTGTTTACCTAAGCTACAGAATGTCTTGTACATGAAATTGTTAAGCAAACAGTGCATTCACTACTGCAACGAAGGCTTTACAGTCCATGAACTAAAAGCTGCAGGAGGCGTGATTAGACAACTTCAAAGCTTTTATTTCTGATGGACTTCACACAGTGGAAGTCAATCAGAGATTTATGACTGGACCAACACCTCTAGGAGGCTAGTGTGGAGCATAAATATGGTAGACTGAAAAAATAGGTTGTGTGTTTCTCTTTTTTTTTTTTTTTTTTTTTTTTACTATTTTATAGGGTTTTAATTAGGGTGTTCTGCTAAAATGTACACCTTAATGACATTCAAATGACATAACTTTGCACATTCAGAGTGCATACAGATTTCTTTGCAAATTCCTGCTTTAATACATGTGTCAGTTCACATCAGAAGGAGAAAAAAAGTTGTCTGACAATGAAGCATCACTTTAACCTTTGCCCCCTTATCTTTATCACCAAAAGACTTCAAAACATTCAGCTATTGTTTTCAGTGCTGTTTTCAGTGCTCATTCACAGGGGCTTGAGCTTTCTATTAACCGGAGACACTTTCATTGATTTATCAGACACACAGGCTCTTGCTGAGTCATCTTTAAAGTAACAGTAATGTGGATGCATCCTGATCTTGGAAGTAGTTTGACTTGTTTTAAAAACCTGGCAGAAAACCTGACAAGACCATGGCAGTTTACTAAGTTTAGGTTTTGGCTGCTAGCCAAATAAGAAACACATGACATAAGGAATTGAAATTAATCAAAGTAAAAGTTTAGGTGTTCTGGGGCTTCTTTATTTTATGTTGTTGAATTTTGTTTTTGGCTCAACACAAGAGGTCATTATTGTCTTTTCTACATTATACAATCTAGGGTCCTGTGAGGCATTTCACATGTATTTTATTCCACTTTAGGAACTTTAAAAGTCAGAAGATGTTTGGATAGGTTTCACATTTGAAGTATCACTTCAAACTATAATAAAGATTTAGGATCCTTATCTTAAATGTTAATCCTGTTGATCAAATGCTTAGGTTCACATTATTCATCTTGCTCTTATTGAAAAATTAAAACATTAAAAACAATAATCTTTAGGGCCTATATTGCTGCTCTTTGACAAAGACCTTTTCTCCATTCTGTTTGATTCAATATAATACAACACAAAACAGAACTTCAGAGCCAAAAGACTTTTTGTTTTCAAGATTTAACTTCCCAACCTCTGAATCTGTGGTTTTGCTTCTGCCTTCTGAAATTTGAGGTGCACACACACGGGAACAAAACACCACACATAATGAGCAGGGTGGTGACCTCCTTTAGCATTGTGTGTGTGTTTGTAAAATGGGCGATCTTATCCTGGTTTCACAAGTAAGGTTCTCTGATTTCATCTCAGGTTGAATCACAGTATATTATAGCTGTACGTGCTGTATATAAAAGCAGCGTACTATAGGCGTTTCCAACACTATCCTCTTTCTGATACCTGAACGTCAGGCGAGAGACAGAAAATATGGTAAGATGTGAGTTTGTTAGTCGGACGTACAAAGTTTCTTTTTTAGATGTAGGTTGATTTTTTTATTATTATGTCTAACTCTATAGAAAGCAGCATGCCTAAGTAAAGTTACATTTATTGTTGTGTTTGCAGCGTGAATGCATCTCCATTCATGTGGGCCAAGCTGGGGCTCAGATTGGTAATGCTTGCTGGGAGCTGTACTGTCTGGAACATGGGATCCAGCCAGATGGACAAATACCAAATGACAAGACCCCTGGAGGGGATGATTCCTTCAATACCTTCTTTAGTGAGACAGGGGCAGGAAAACACGTTCCCAGGGCCATCTTTGTCGACCTTGAGCCCACCGTCATTGGTATGTGACAGATATCTTTTACATATTTTAAACCTATACATGGGCATTTGAGAATTTGAGAGTGTTTTGTATTTTTCTACAATTTATTAGTACAGTTTAAATATGTACAAATGAGTAATTACCTGCTTTATATGTTGTAAGTTTCCTTGTGCCATCATTTAGTGTGATGCTAGAGTATTTTAATGTTAAGTATATGTGGCAATATATATACTTATATATATATATATATATATATATATATATATTGTTGTCTATTTGTTTTGTTAATTTATTGCTCATTTACAGATGAGGTGCGTACAGGAACCTACCGTCAGCTGTTCCACCCTGAGCAGATGATTACAGGAAAAGAAGATGCTGCCAACAACTACGCCCGTGGTCACTACACCATTGGCAAAGAGATCATTGATCTTGTTTTGGACAGAACACGTAAACTGGTGAGTCTACGAGAGCTAACGTCACAAGTTTGTAATGTGCGAGGATATTACTATTTGGTTATTTTAACAAATATGAATATGTGATTTTCAGGCTGATCAGTGCACTGGTCTGCAAGGTTTTCTCATCTTCCACTCCTTTGGCGGCGGTACCGGCTCTGGTTTTACCTCCCTGCTAATGGAGAGGCTGTCTGTTGATTATGGGAAAAAGTCAAAGCTTGAGTTTGCCATCTACCCAGCACCCCAGGTTTCTACAGCAGTAGTAGAGCCTTACAACTCCATCCTGACCACCCACACCACACTGGAGCACTCCGATTGTGCCTTCATGGTCGACAATGAGGCCATCTATGATATCTGCCGCAGAAATCTTGACATTGAGAGACCAACCTACAGCAACCTGAACAGGCTCATCAGCCAGATTGTGTCCTCAATCACAGCATCCCTGCGCTTTGACGGAGCCCTGAATGTTGACCTGACAGAGTTTCAGACCAACTTGGTGCCTTATCCTCGTATCCACTTCCCTCTGGCCACCTATGCTCCAGTGATCTCTTCTGAGAAAGCCTACCATGAGCAGCTGTCTGTGGCTGACATCACTAACACCTGCTTTGAGCCAGCTAATCAGATGGTGAAGTGTGACCCACGTCGTGGCAAATACATGGCTTGCTGTCTGCTATACCGTGGTGATGTTGTACCCAAAGATGTCAACTCGGCTATTGCCGCCATCAAGACCAAACGTACCATCCAGTTTGTGGACTGGTGCCCCACAGGTTTCAAGGTGGGGATCAACTACCAGCCTCCAACTGTGGTTCCTGGAGGAGACCTTGCTAAGGTGCAAAGAGCTGTGTGCATGCTGAGCAACACCACCGCCATCGCTGAGGCTTGGGCCAGGCTCGACCACAAGTTTGATCTCATGTATGCCAAGAGAGCCTTTGTCCACTGGTATGTTGGAGAGGGAATGGAGGAGGGAGAGTTTTCAGAGGCCAGAGAAGATTTGGCTGCTTTGGAGAAAGATTATGAAGAGGTGGGTGCTGACAACGTAGATGACGAGAATGATGAAGAAGAATACTAAGCAGGCTTTGTCTAAAGTCTGCTGTTAGACAATGTTATTAGATGCCTTCCTGGCTTTAAGAGCATTTACGCAGCTAAATTTTGTGCAACAAGTTGAAATATAAAAAACAGAGACCCTATCCGACATTTGTAAATGTGGTTACATATTAGTCCAATATTAATTCCGTTATGCAGGTTCAAAATAGAACAACTGTGGAAAATAAGTCAAATTACGTTTTTATCCATCTCATTTTTCGATATCCAGATAAGATCTATATTGTTTACCCAACTTTTTTGCTGATGCAACTTTTGTTCAGCTACCAATAAAGTAGGGATTTTTTTTTTTTGGCTAAGGACCTGCTTAACACACAAATAAAACTAGGAAATAGATGAAAAATCTACATATTTATTCAAATCAAATCCCAATCTTACATTTGAAAGGCATAAACTTCACATTGTGTCACTCGGTAATAAAAAAAATCTAATTTCACTTGTCCAAGCATTGTCCGTTTTGAAAATCTACTGATTGTATTTGTAATCGTTTGGTGTGTTGCCATCAAAATGTTTCTGTGTTAAACAGAACACGGTTGCTTTTTTGTTTGAGCATTTCTTTAAGCTGTTTTGTCCGGCTAGAAAACTTAGACCAAACCCTTCACTTTGTTCCCCTCCCCCCCCCAGTATCCTCTCCCATGAGGAATGCAAGTTATGAAAGGACTCCTATGTCAGTTTCTACGTTCCGTTCAGCTGTGACTCAGTTAGAGTTGAGAACCATAGAGAATAACTGATGTCCTCACTGGCTGGGGTTGTTTGTGTAGCTCATTCTCAGACAGCAGGCTGTAGCAACAATAGGATCCCAGTTCAGTTTTGCATGCATGTATGAATAACAGCTTTGTGATTCTATTAGGGCAGTTTTATTTTGTTTAGTCTTGTGTTATGCTGTACTATACGGTTGGTTCAATGTTTTAACTCTGTTTTGAACTGATCACAAATTATATACATAAAACCAGTGTACCATTTATTTTAATTCAATCTTTTAGCATTGTCATTATGTGTTCTCCACTTGTTCTATAATTAAAGCTTACGTCTGCCATGTTCAATGCCAACAATAAAATATAATTTTCATGCCATCCAATTGAACTTTGTGTGATTATTCATTGAATTATTCACTTCACGAATTTGGCCATGAAGGCAAGTGTGTAGAAACAATTGCAAAAGTTTATTACAGCAAAATTTGTGCTTGTAAATGATTCAAGGCAACAAACAAAAGTAATTCTCACATTTTTGGTATTGTCCACAAATATACGAACATATAGAGACCATTAAAAATTGCATAAAAGGTCAGACAGGGGAATTAAACTGATACCTTCAGAACTTGTAAGTGTTTTTTGCAACGCCCTAAACACTGTATAAATCTGTTTTAAGGTTTCTATAATGAAAAGCAACGGCAGGAACTTGCCTCTTTTTTTTCTCTTAACTGCTGTTCCCTCCCGCCAATAAACTATGCAGCTGCTTTCTGTGGTTTACTGCCAGCCCCCTTCACATCCTTGTGTATATAAGCCCTGGCTCTCCCTTTTTCCTGCACTTCTCCCTTGTGTCTGAATCCTCATCGTCAGTCGAAGGACAAGCAGACAAAATGGTGAGTAGCTGCTTAGCTGATGACATAGCTTGGAAATTTCCACTGTCTATTTTCATTGTTTACCTTCAACATGTGAGCCTCTTTAAAGCTAAGTTGCTTCTGCTGCAATAAATGTTTTGATACAAAGGGAACTTTTCCCCCTGTGAGCAGTAATCAATGAGAATGCATTTTACATAACAAAGCCTTTCAGAGAGTGTTTATTGACTAGTTGGAGGAGGGGAGTGGGAGTATTTGTAATTCAGGAAAAAAAATTAACAATTCATGTAGACTTGACAAAACTTGATCAGATAACGGAGAATTCATATGTTACAAAAATTTTATTACCAGATGTGTTTCATGTTAGCATGTCTTGTTAAGAAGCAGAAAACATATCCAAATAAGGACAAAGAAAAAATCTAGATTTACTGTTCTCTTTTCTCAGTGGGACTGGTCATGGTAATCGTGGCAGTGGGAGGGATGAAATAAACAGGAAAGAGAAAAGAGGAGTGGTTTGCCTGCAGTGCATGCTAGATGGCAGACATTTTGTAAGGAATCTTTGCTTTAGGAAATGTGGAGAAAGAGGAAGAGAGAGAGGGAGAGAGAGAGAGAGAGAGAGAGAGAGAGAGAGAGAGAGAGAGAGAGAGAGGGAGACATCTCTTAGTGTTACACAGCACTACAGTCTGCAGCTGTGGACAGGATGGGAGGAGGGATCCAAATGGGGGAGGGGATGTGGAAAGGGAGGGATACAGGAATGGGAGGTGTGGGTAAGAATTTTCCATCTTCTTGACGCATGGCCTTCCTGTCTGCCAAATAATCTATTTTTTGAAAGCCAAGACACAATGGAGACTTCCTTATATGTTTCAGTGACGCCCAGATATGCTTCTTAGTTACTCTAGTGCCTGCAGTGTTTGGTGCTATAATTCAAGCTCTGTGTGCAAACATTCTCACAAAGTATATGAACATATGCTGATAATAAAGTAATCAACCTTCTCTCCTATTTCTTTAGCGTGAGTGTATTTCTATGCATGTTGGCCAAGCTGGAGCCCAAATGGGCAATGCATGTTGGGAGCTGTACTGTCTTGAACATGGAATCCAGCCAGATGGTCAGATGCCTTCTGACAAGACTATTGGAGGAGGGGATGACTCCTTCAACACCTTCTTCAGTGAGACAGGGGCAGGAAAGCATGTACCCAGAGCCATCTTTGTCGATCTGGAGCCTACTGTCATTGGTCAGCAGTCTGTAGATGAACAATCACTTAGAAATATTTGACATTGTGAATTAGTTGTCATTTTAATCTTTCTATTGCTCATTTACAGATGAGGTGCGTACAGGAACGTACCGTCAGCTGTTCCACCCTGAGCAGCTTATTACAGGAAAGGAAGATGCTGCCAACAACTACGCCCGTGGTCACTACACCATTGGCAAGGAGATCATAGATCTTGTTTTGGACAGAACACGTAAACTGGTGAGGGTTTGAAGGCTTTTTGCTTTAGCTTTACAGGATTTTGATTTCTTGAGAGGCTGTGGTTAACTTATACCTCTGGCTGGAGACAACTTCTAATTCCTCACAAACCTTTTTTTTTTTTTTCAGGCTGATCAGTGCACTGGTCTGCAAGGTTTTCTCATCTTCCACTCCTTTGGTGGAGGAACTGGTTCTGGTTTTACCTCCCTGCTGATGGAAAGACTCTCCGTCGACTATGGGAAAAAGTCCAAACTTGAATTTGCTGTCTACCCAGCACCCCAGGTTTCTACAGCAGTAGTGGAGCCTTACAACTCCATCCTGACCACCCACACCACATTGGAGCACTCCGACTGTGCCTTCATGGTGGACAATGAGGCCATCTATGATATCTGCCGTAGAAATCTTGACATTGAGAGACCAACCTACACCAACCTGAACAGGCTTATTGGCCAGATTGTGTCCTCAATCACAGCATCCCTGCGTTTTGATGGAGCCCTGAATGTTGACCTGACAGAGTTTCAGACCAACTTGGTGCCTTATCCTCGTATCCACTTCCCTCTGGCCACCTATGCTCCAGTGATCTCTGCTGAGAAAGCCTACCATGAACAACTATCTGTGGCTGACATCACCAACGCATGCTTCGAACCAGCTAATCAGATGGTTAAATGTGACCCACGTCATGGCAAATACATGGCTTGCTGTCTGCTATACCGTGGCGATGTTGTACCCAAAGATGTCAACTCGGCCATTGCCGCCATCAAGACCAAACGTACCATCCAGTTCGTGGACTGGTGTCCCACAGGTTTCAAGGTGGGGATCAACTACCAGCCTCCAACTGTGGTTCCTGGAGGAGACCTTGCTAAGGTGCAAAGAGCTGTGTGCATGCTGAGCAACACCACCGCCATCGCTGAGGCTTGGGCCAGGCTCGACCACAAGTTTGATCTCATGTATGCCAAGAGAGCCTTTGTCCACTGGTATGTTGGAGAGGGAATGGAGGAGGGAGAGTTCTCAGAGGCCAGAGAAGATATGGCTGCTTTGGAAAAAGATTATGAAGAGGTGGGCACCGACAGCATGGGAGATGAGGATGAAGAGGGAGAGGAGTATTAAGGGGGCTAAAACCAGCACACATTCCAAATGTTGCTCTGAATAGAGCACATTCCCAGCAGCATCCATAAATGCTGAGAAGGTGATCTGTCAGTATTATCAATAAAGGCTCAAATGAATGAATTAGGTGAATTGTGTTCTTTTTGAAAGTTAAATGCATAGCAAATAAGGTTAAAAGACCTATTCATCATGGGAATCAATTGTGCAAAGCAAATAAATAAGCAAAAGCAATCAGGAGGCATTTTTTTTCTGTGACACACCTCACATGACTGCCTGAGAGGAACTGCACAACTGTAGTATAAATGTGACTCATAATCAGAGTTGGCTAGAATATTCAAATATTGTACTCAAGTAACAGTAGCACTTAATCAACATATTTTATTGAATTAATAGTAAGAAAGAATTGTCCAAGAAATTACTCAAGTATTTGAGTTCACAGTAAGAGCAAAAAAAGTATTATGTAAAAAAGCTACTTGAGTACTGAGAACTAATCAGAAAATGTTATTTATAATTTAGAAAGTCAGACATACAAAAATATGAACTTATTTGCAAATTCTTGTTTTACAGATTAAAATGTATTCAATAAGTACATCAGCAACAGTTATGAAAAGCCTTATTTTAATATATTAGTCGTCAATAAGTACAATGTTTGCAGGTTTAATTTTGTGTTGTGTGAATTATTATTTACAAAAATGTTGAGCTCATTTTTGTTTACATTAGTCATTATACAATTGCCTACGTTAACCAGTAAACACACCGTTTAGACTGAGCGACGTGGCGAGATCGTTCAGTCACTCACCACTTACAGCTTGAAAACTATACAACAGCAACAACAACAACAACAACAACAATAATCTCTGATTGTTTTTATGTGAGTACAACGATGCAGTAAAATTACCCCTGCTGGACATAAACGCCGTCACAGCAGTCTTTGACCAGGGTCGGGTTGCTATTTGAAGAATTTCAAAAATATAAATGTAATCTGTTTTATTTGCATCCATCCGTTCAGGATAAATTAGTTACAAAAGGTTTTGTTTCTAACTAAACCCAGGCTGTGAGTTATTTTAAATCTATCTAAACTTCTTGTTTAGTTAGAAACACCAGAGCGCCACCTTCTGGCTTCTCTCCAGATCAGTTCAGATTAAAGAACTGTTCCTGGCTTTGTTTATTTTCCCCCTCCGTGGGCTGCCACCTCATCGTAGTGGAGGGGTTTGAGTGTCCCAGTGATCCTAGGGCTCTATTTGCCGCGGCAAACGGATCCTAAGTGGGGTATCGGACCAAGAGCAGCCCAAAGATCGCTTAGAAATATGAACACAGAATGTTCCTATTTATAGACGGGGTTCCCGCTTACAACCATAGCTATTGCCCGAAGTCAGTTTCTCCCAGAGTTTTATCTGCCTTGCGGGCCACCAGGCTTTATGTTTTACTTTATCTCCAATGCTTAATGCAAAAGCAAACTTTTCTGGAGATGAAGTTTGACATCTCATAAACATTGGCAGTAATGTTAAACATCAAGGATAACTTTAAGCATTATCCTTGATTAAGTAAAAAATCAGGGACGTTAAATATCTTGCATGTTAAATGGTAAACATTGGATGGCATTAATATGTATTGTAGAAGTCCATACTACTCGGTTTATTAAGGAAAATTGTCCGTTTACCCCAGAGTGCAATGGTTAGACACACATAATTTGTAGTTGTGCATTGGCAAGGAGTTGATAATTAGTGTTGCTGTATGATTATTTAAATAGTCATTATTACTATTGTGTATCCTTAGATTTTCTTATCTTATGAGTTAGTTTGTAACCATTTTGTCTACGTAATTTGTTGGCTCTTTAGCACAGCATATTGAACAGGAACGTGGATATTTTTGATAACTGTAAGTCATTAAATTGAAATGAGGTGTAAGATTAAATAAGTGTTCTTCCATATTAATGCACAAAAAAGAGTTTGTGGTGATCTGTATTTGTAGATGTCTGTGTTTAATTTAATTTCGATAAGAACTTTGCCCTGTCTGATACTATTTTATTCTTACAAACATCTGCATTTAAAATATATTTTTTTAAAAGGTAGGATATTCTAAAAAGATTAGTGCATACAACTGCGATAGCTTTTCATTTTAAACGGATAGGATATTCTGATGAAGGAAGTGCTATTTTTTTGTGGTTTTGTCGTGTATATAAATTGTTCCAATGATATATGATGTCCAATGATATACCAAGCATAACTCCAAAGCTTCGGTCTCGTCACTCAAAGAATTTCACCCAACAATGATACTTAACATTAACTCAACCGCCATAGTTTTCGGTTTGTAAACATGACAGTAGAAGTTTTAGACGAGAGTGGGCGGGGCTTGTGACGTGTAGTAAACGCTGGTATTTTCTAGACGTCTTCTGTCCGCTCGCAGTGACGTAGCGGCTCAGCTCAGACCAGCGGCACTCAACGTAAACTGGGTTATCTGTCTTCATGTCCTCTCTTGTGAAAACACGGGAGCACAGCACGAGGGCTTAACCATAACCTGCAGTGACACTGTATCCCTGGAAAACATATTCGTGACGAGACATCTTGGAAGCAAAACAGAAAAGGGAGGTGGCTACTTGGTTGTCACCAGAGAAAATTATTCCACAAGACATTAACTGTCATCTGTAAGGAGGGCAAACGGCTCAACTGCCTGGATCGTAACACTTGAAAGGTATGTAATTTTTTGTCTGCAGCGTGTAAGGTGTGGCTATCATCAGCTAACATTACACTCAGTTATTTGTTTATAATAAGCCCAAATTCACCATAAAAGGAATTATGTGGCTCTGATATTATGAAACAATGGTTACTCCCCCAACTGTACGCACTGAAAGAGCACAGCACCTGTGCATGTAAGCACATTTGCCGTGTTTAGGCTTCTTATGGCCTAGTGTCATGACAGCAGCAGTTGTCAGATGCCACAGTCCTGCATATAACACTTGTGTGAGCGCATGGAGTTCCCCGAGGGGAGATAAAAAGTTAAGTTTAGTTTAGTTTCTCCTGCTTGGAAACTGCTGCAGCAGGAGACTAATGAGATTGGCATGATGGTTAACGTGTTGTGGCTATTATAAATTTGCTGACTACACTAAGGTCAAGGACACTACAATACTTACTTTCCAAAGCGTTTTTAATGCTTTAAGCGAGCTACTATTTCTATCTGCATTTAGCTGGTAGTTGGGATTTGAAGAGATTTTTTGCTATTTTAAAAAAGTACTTAAAAGTAACCGTAACTGCTATACTTTAGTAATGAGCACAGGATTGTGTTTTTTTAAGCATCAATTTGCAATGCGTCACATATTATTATTATTATTATTAAAAAATAGGCATTTTTAACGAAAATTTACCCATTATGGATTTTTTATTAGCAAGCATATTAAAAAAAGTCATCTTTTATAAATCTGATGTATGATTAACTCCTCAGATAGCTTTACTTTCCAAACCATATACCTGTAAAGGAAGAAATAGTTTGAAATTTTAACTAAAATGTAAAGCAGAAGATCAACTGGAGAAACTAAACAATCCACTGTGCATTTTTCATGCACAGTATTGTTTTTATTTTATGGTACCTTTGCTAAAATACCTATCAAGAATATTTAATGTTATTTTGATAGTTAAGAAGTTTTTGGTGATTCTGCCACAGCTATTTTATCTTACATTTTTTGTAATTGCCTTAATGGACAACAATAATATTCAGTAAGATATTCACCCAGATCAAATATGAGTAAAATATGAGTATATGATTGAATTTCAGAGTGGTGTTTTAAAGAGTGACGCGAGGCGATATGGTGGACTATTATAGTGTGCTGGGAGTGTCCAGGAATGCCTCGCAGGATGACATCAAGAAGGCGTAAGTACAATAAGAGTATTTGATGGCTGTCTGTGGTATGGTCAAGTGTGCATATATATACATATATACATAAAAACGTTATTTCAAATGTAACTTATTGCTGGCCTGGCCATTTAGACGTGGCTAAATGAGAGGGCATTTATAATTCTTAGTTTCAGTTCCATTAATGCAACTAATTTTATAATAATACTATGCTATAAAACATGTTTATTCAATTTGTGTGGTTGTATATTTTGTATTGGCATTTGTTTTTTGAATATCTGATGCAGGTACAGGAAATTGGCCCTGAAATGGCATCCAGATAAAAATCCAGACAACAAGGAAGAGGCAGAGAAAAAATTCAAAGAACTTGCTGAGGCCTATGAAGTCCTGTCTGACAGTAAGTCATAACTTAAAGATTTGTGTTGGTGTGTTTTAAACTCTTCACACTTTACTCAATCAAACAAAAATTAGAATAAAAAACAAAAAAAAACTCTTTTTACCATTTGATGAGATCCTCTTTCAAGCAATTAAAAAAAAAAGTTCTCTTATTCACAACGTGCTAACGGAGCACCATGTAATATTCAGTTTTAACATATTTAACATAACATATTTTTCAACCTAAATTTTTT
Source organism: Poecilia mexicana (assembly GCF_051168715.1). Classification (NCBI taxonomy): domain Eukaryota; kingdom Metazoa; phylum Chordata; class Actinopteri; order Cyprinodontiformes; family Poeciliidae; genus Poecilia; species Poecilia mexicana. The sequence continues at coordinate 45,596,627 of NW_028263371.1, read as the reverse complement.
ATTTTTTTTTCAACAGAAAGCAGACGAGGTGCTTATGACAGATATGGAAATGACAATGTGCCACACTCAGGTAAATACACGTACCCTGATGTATGGAAGATCAATAGTTATTAGGCAACTTACTTTAATTGCTGACATTTGATGTTAGCAGTCATCTTGTTTTCCAGTTACTGATATAGTGATACTTGCTTTTTCCTCATCCACTAACTCTGACGTCATCATTTCCCAGGTTCTACCACTACAGACTTCTCAGACCTCCCAGGATTCACCTTCACATTTCGCAACCCGGATGAGGTGTTCAGAGAGTTTTTTGGTGGACAGGATCCTTTTGCTAGCTTTTTTGGTATGTCAAACTGTTGGGACAAGATTAAATTATTTTCTCTTTATGACTTTAAAACATTTTGGAATTTTCTTCTCAGTTAGGAAATAGATGTACATTAATGAAAAAGTCATTAAAGTAACTGATCTCACCTGTACTGGACAAAAATGACATTAGTGGAAATCATCATCCCTTTCCTTGATGCTATTCCTTCTGTATTTATGCGCTGATATATGCTAACATGACTGCATTTCTCATCCAGATGACTTTGCATCGTTTGGAGTCCCAAATTCTCGCCTTGGCCCCGGTCGATTTTTCTCTTTTCCCTCATCTGGAGGTAAACACCTAAGGGCTTAATGCAGCAATAAGCAATTTCATAATATGTTTTCAGTTAAAATAGCTTGTTAACTCTTATCTTTTAACAAATGCTGGATATCTGCAAAAATTCCTGTTTTCTTTCTTTCTTTTTTTTTTTTTTTTGCTTTTCTGCAGTTGAATTTAGCTCCTTTTCCTCCTCTTTCGGTGGTCTCGGTGGGATGGAGAGCATGGGAGGATCTAACTTCAGATCGGTTTCTACCTCCACTCGCATTGTAAATGGAAAAAGCACCACCACCAAGAAGTATGTGAAACCTCCGCTTATAAAACCATTCAGCCAATTAAATACTTCCTTTAGAGTAATTTTTTTAAAGATGAAGTGCAGCTTTTTTCTTTTTCACTAATCCTAGTTTGTTTTATTTGCAGGATAAAGGAAAATGGGAAGGAGAGGATAGAGATTGAAGAGGATGGGGTATTAAAGAGTGTCCTTATCAATGGTAAGAAACTGAACACTATAAGTGGTGAGAAATTTTTAAATATATTATTTTAGTCATAGTATATTTTTCCATTCTCACTTCATTTGGTAACTCTGTTAACCTTTCTCCAGTTTCATTTTTATAAAATGGAATAATTCCTGTTCAATCTATTATGAAGAATATAGCCTTCATATTTAACTTCCTTAAATAAGAGCTAAGAGTTTTATTTACTTTTATTGTGTTTATGTTATTATTAAACTCTCAAAAGGACACAAATGCCTGTTTAAATTGCAGATATCTGAGACCTAAAAGAAATGAGACCATAGTAAATCACTTCCAAACTTTTTCCATCTTTATTGTGACATGTATACTAGGCAATTCAACCCAAAAACAAACAAGACTGTTAATAGGGAGTACATGTTAAACTAAAGAAAGTTAACATATGGGTTCTCATTCTTAAAGCTACAGTATGCAACATTGTTAAAACCGTCACTATACTGTGACAGCATGGTGTAAGAGATAATCTGTGAAAAAAATCTATCTCCTCCAAAAATTGAATAAAAATAATCTTCAAAAACTAGAAGGAGTTGTATAGTTGTGACTATTTTGGAAGTCACTGATCATGTCTACTAGTCATGGCAGCAGGAGTGGATGCCCGTCTGCCACACCAGGGAATCCCCGGTGGGCTGATGGACAAATTTGGGCTGGCTGTTAAAATGTAATCAAAAGAGTATATTAAAAATCATTTTTATTGACCGCGACGTCCCAATGCTTTTTCTTGGACTAATCCAATGAAATCCCTCAGACCTTCTTGGAATGCCCCTCTCCTCTCTTCTGAAGTTATACATTTTTCATTTCATCTGACCGAAGTAGAGAAGCAAGTGGATATTTGGTGGGGCGGGCCCAGAAAAACTGTGAGAAGAAAAGCAAAAAAGCCCCTAAATGGACGCAGAAAAGCCAAACTAACTCACATGTGTACCACACAAACTTCGACCGCTAGAACAGATTGAGGGCTGGAGAAGCAGGGAGAATTAGCGATACAGTGGATTCGTCATCGTCGGAGGAGGATGTTGAGAGAGACGTGACCCAGAGACAGATTGAGGAAGAGGTCAGATTAGCTGCTGTCACCCCGGTAAGAAGGAGTCGAAATGTTCATGTAGACGCACATTTTACATGGGGAGGAGGGTAAATATTTTAGAGGGGTATCCTACATGTAAGCTGGCATACACAAAAAGCAAAAAAGTAAGGAAAAAAAAGTAGAATGGTTAGAAAAAATGTAAAAGAAAAATTATTAGAGACATTTTTACTAAATAATATCTGGGGGAGTTGTAGCCAAAATGCGGAAATGCTCAGCATAAGAAATGACCACAAGACTTATTTTATTTAATCAAACTTAAAACTTGGCTAATAATGTTAGGTTGTAGTGTTATGAGGGATTGGTGCACAAAACTGGAGTTTTGTGCACCAATTATGATGGCCAGCCATGGCCAGAAATGCCAGTGCCTGGAGTTTTGTGCACAAACTGCGTAAAAGAGAGATAAATGCTTTTATAGTGTTTGTTTTATAATAATGCTATGCTTAACTAATATGGTATTTGCTGTGCTACTTAGTATGTTATTTTGATATACAATGTTATGGTTTGCAGCAAGTGTTACACCCTCCAGTAATTTTTCCATAAAATCTTAGTGAAACATTGCTGTGGTGAAATATCTGATTTATCATTGGTAACCAGAGAAAACATTTAGTCAAAGTATCTTTGTTTTTCATAGTTTATGGAGCCACTTTGATGAAGAGCTCTTTATTTTACATGGATACCTTCGCATATCATATAAATAATTATGATGGCCAGCCATGGCCAGAAATGCCAGTGCCGTTTTTTTTTTAATCCCAGTCCAGCCCTGTATTGCAGCTCTACTCTGTTTCATTCTGCAACAGCTTTGAATTAATTTGTATGCCTACTTGCACTTCATGATCCAAAAAATTTTGATATGTGAAAGTGTTTATTGTAGCCAACATGACAATTTGTTCCCCCTAAAAATGCAAATGTTTTATCTAATTCTGAAAGTTATAATGGTGGGATTGTTTCAACCACAGCTCTAACACTACTACATATAACTAATATTGAGTATAAGTACTTAATTTGTTTTACCATATGTTATATAAACATAACCACGTCTCGGTGTGTGTTCCTCGTAGGTGTGGAAGATGAAATGGCTCTCGCAATGGAGCTCAGCAGAAGAGAAGGAGAGAAGTCCTCTCAGAAGCCCTCCATCATGAACGGATCAGCCCGCCACTACGACCGCTCTGCGACTCCACATCGCTCATTTAGTGCAGCTCCCAGCTACAACCATGCGGCCACAGGGGACAGTGAAGATGAAGAAGATGATGAAGACCTTCAGATGGCTTTGGCATGCAGCCTGTCAGAAATGGAGGCCCAGCAGAAAGAAAGTGCTACCACCTTCATACCAGGTGCTGGGGGTAGGGGTAGAACCAAATGCGTTAATGTTGGGGGCTGCATGGGAGAAGGACAAAAAGTTAATTTGTCCAGTGGCTGCAAAGTAGCTGCAGGGGAGCAAGATGACGGAGGTCACTTTAAATCTGGCACAAGTTCTGGAAATATTATTGAAACGAAGCAAAAAGGAACCAAAGAGCCAGACACAGCTGCTGCCACTGCACTTCCGAGTGAAGAAAAGGTCAAACCTGCGGCAAAAACATCTGAAGGCTGTGTGAAAAAGAAAAAGTGTGGGTGTGTTATGTGCTAGTGTGGTTTAAATGCATATTTGGGAAGGCTTCCCATGCTTTTACTTACCATGGTGTCAGCTCGAGTCGCCACACTGCATTGTGAGTGCAAAAATCCTTCTTCAAGGCTAAAGATTTTGATGTCAAAAACAGCAGTTGAAAGAAACAAACTTTAAAGTCTTGCAGGTGATTGTTTTCAGTGTGTAATCTTGACTTATGCACATGAGGTCAAATGAACCTCAAAATTAAACTTGTTTGGATTTGTAGCTGCAAAGGACATCAAATGATTGCTTCTGAATGACTGTGCACTTGCCAGTTTTAATATTTCCACAGATGGGAAAGGGAATGTCTGAGTAGGACGAGAGCTGACAGGTGCAGCGGGTAGGAAGTTAGGTGAGAAACGCTTTGAGTTTTGTATTCTTAAGAGAAATTGTTCGAAATTGGGGATAGTGTGTTTTTTGGATTTTGAGCTACAAGAGATTTGGTTTCAGTGAACAAGTTTGAACTGGGATTGTTCTTTAGCATGTTGGTGCTAAGGAATTAGATGAAAAGTATTAGGTTCTTTTTAAGGAACAAGAAAAAGCCTTATAACAATGAAATGTGTAAGACTGGCTTTGTGTGTGAGTGTGTGGGTTAACTGCAATTCTGCCACAGAATGTTCTTGTTCAGACTCTATGGCAAAGACTGAGTAATTGTAATGTGCCAAACCCATGTCAGTCTGAAACAACAAACTAAAATCAAAAAGCATCACACAGGACGTTCTCTGGCAGTTTTTATCTGTTTGATTACATAAGTCTTTTGTAATTACCTGAGAATCGTTGATTAAAAATGAAATTATTTGAAGCACAACGTTTGAACTTGGACATGTTCAAAATGCACACAATTTTCTTAACAAACTACCTTAAAGAACAGTGTAATTAAATGTACAGTGCCTTGGGAAAGTACCTCTTAGATAATTCCAGCTTAAACGTTTTCTGCAACCAATGTAGACGAAAGGCGTGCCAAGTGAAATTTTTTGATCTACATGATAAGCACCTTAAATAATGCCAAACCTTACACAGAACATCACCTTCAAGACACCATCCCCATTGTAAGACATGGTGGTGGCAGCGTCATTCTGTGGGTATGTTCTTCTCTAGGGAGAGTAAAGATGGTCAGAGTTGACTGGACGGTGAATAGAAGTACAGAGAAACTGTTGCGAAGAGTCTGCAGAAGAGTCAAAGATGTGGTGGAGGTTCACTTTCCAGTGGCACTGAACAGGCAGCCATATCTACAGTAGAATGGTTTATATCAAAGTGTCTTTATCTGTTAGAAAGGCCTAGTCAAAGACTTTAAAATGGATGCTAACTGATCAAATCTATCCAGTCTAACTAAGCTTGATCTGTTTTATTTTTTTGGTTAAAAATGCCTTTACATATGCAAAGATGTGCAAAGACATACTCTAATGGATCAGGAGGGCTGATGTTGTTAAGGCAGAGCTTCAGAATACTATCAGAGCTACACTTACCTTGAATTGGATTGTTGTGACTTCAGGGAGGTAGTTGGTCCTTCAACTGGAGGTCACTGGTTCAATTCCCAACTTTCTCAGTTTTCATTCAGCGGTCTTGGACTAGAGACTAAAATCCCACGTTGCTTCACAATGTGTTGATAAGCTGCTTTAGATAAAAGCCTCCTCTTACCTGATGAAGTGTAACTTTATAATTTCTATTCTTTCTTTTTAAGAAATAACCAACAGATTAAGGCGACAGCAAATAAATTGTGTTACTAATTCACAAGAATGTGAGGTTCTGCTCACTCACTAATAGCTGCCCTTTATATTTTTATGGAGTCTTTAACCTCACCGTTTCACTGTAATGGCACATTACGTAAACTACAGTAATAATTCATTATGTGCAGATCAAAGTGTAGGAATTTAATAGGGTCAGAGAGCTTGTGTGCGTGTGTGTGTGTGTGTGTGTGTGTGTGTGTGTGTGTGTGTGTGTGTGTGTGTGTGTGTGTGTGTGTGTGTGTGTGGGTGTGTGTGTGTGTGTGTGTGTGTGTGTGTGTGTGTGTGTGTGTGTGTTAGTGTGGGCTATTGCTATGATTGGTGCTGTCTGATTTGAAAAAACCTTGTTTTAGACCTTGAATGAGGTAAAAATCATGTTAAATCGTGGTACAATAATTACTGTGAGAAGGATTGTTGTTTTTGTGAAGATCGCATCTTAAGTTAAGAACAGTGTTGTTGGTGCCAAATGCCAAAACATTAAAAGTAAGTTACCAGTAGTGTCTAGTGTTAAAGATATATTTCAGGCAGCATCTGTCTGACTTGATTTTCTGTCTCCTCATACAGCAAAGCGTGAGATTTTGCTGTTCTTCTCTAGGCACACACATTTCATCAGTGCTTTCATTGTTTTACGTTGTGACTGTTTTGGATAAAATTATTACTATCACTGGCAAAGGGGAAAGAAATGAATTATTTTGAAAGAATAAAAGCTCATTCGTCCTCTTAATTGTTAGTGTGAAGAACAACACACTTAACAGTAAAGAGGAGGAATGGTAGAATGTTGTATCAATTGCCTTGCAATATTGTTCTAGTTTGCACTACAGTGTTATTTTTTTAAACATTGCTTAATGGATAATATCAAATAAAAATTGAGCCTTAAGATGAGTTTGGATTATTTTTTTCAGGTTTTTATATTGCCTCTTTCAATCATCTTACTGTGTCTGAAATGATAGTTATATATATATTTTTTTTATTTCCGACTTGTATGACTAAATCCTATCTCATGATATACTTGATCAAATATTTAGTTTTAATCTCGGTGCATGAGTGAAAGCCCTGTCTTATACTTCCTGCTTCCTGTTTCAGACTCAGACTTCAAGGCCTTCACAAGCTAACCTGATTGGCTCTTGCTGCTCTGTGCCCTTAAGCCCAACTTAGAGGTAAAGGACCAGTGTGACTCTGAGACACCCTGAACATTAAACATTTTTCTCTCCTTCTTTTTGATCCCAATGTAGCTTCCTACTGATCATCTTTAAGATAAACTGTAACGCCTTTTTTTAACATCTGTTTTTGCAGGTCAAAGGTCATACTCGCTACAATGCACTTTCTCTGCCCAAGATGTCTCCCATCTCGGAATTAAACTTTAAAAAGCATTGTATTTATTACTTTGTGTGTCTGTATTTGCAGCTGTTGGTAAAGAAAAAGGATGGTTTGAAAACCAAGAAAATAGTTCTTTGTACTATCAAGTCTTTGACTGATTCTTACTAAAGTAGTGCTTTAGAGAACTGGTACAAAATATGTAAGTCCTGTTCAAAGATTAGGAAATGACATATTTGCTTAATGAAGTTATTGGACAAATTAGGAATAATATCTTCAAGACATAAAGCAGAGGAAATAAAGATTTTCTTTCCCACTTTTTACTTGGGTTAATTTTGTGTTAATTTCCCTGTTGTTGGAAGAAGGATTAATTGTAATCATGGACGCACAGTGAAATCTGCTTTTCATCAGAATCAGCTGAATTGAACTTGATTGGGCCTGACAGGCTGGTTTAAAACTCAATTGGTCTTTTTTTTTTTTCTAATCAGTGAACGCACCATACGCAAGATCTGTGGAGGATATGAGTCATGGGGGGGCCGGCCTGGAAGCTTCCTGAGATGTTAAAAAATGAAGTCGGAGAAAGAAAATAAGAAACATTTTACAATTATTCATGTCTGTTGGTTATCCAAGCTGTAAGTAAGTGAGATTTGGGAAGAGTTTCAGCAGATAACAGGAAGGCTACTTTTTGCACAATCAAGTTGCTCGGTTTTTATTCATTTTGAGTTTCAACCTCTGTCATGGAACATTCTGGATCTGGAAGTGTTGGCAACATTTTGGAAAAGTTATGATCTACATTCTCTGGGGAATGCACAGAGCAAAGCCAACTAGACTAATCACTAAAATAAAATTCCGAATACACTTTTAAAATGAATTTCCCTAATAATTTTTATTTATTTTATTAATGTTAGCAAAACCTTTTTTAAAAGCAACTGCTCTCACACACTGGATTGACGGCTAGAATTTGATCTCCTTTACATATTTTTAGCTTGAAATTGTAACAACTGAAGTTGCTATCAGAGAGTCAAAGCTTCACAGGAACTGGACATCAGTTGCAGTGGTAACTGGCACATCTCTAATGGCAACTATTTAATTAAGATAGAAATCAGTGAAAACAATTGAAACCTGCTTTTACTCTCTCCTCCATATCATCTGATAAACAAAGCACACCGTAAAGCAAAATGACTCAAAAATATTTTTGTTTTTTTTTTTGTTTTTTTTCTGCTGCATCACATCACAAATTTATTTAGGTCAAGTCAAAAATACATTTTTATAGATATTTTCCGTTTGTCTGCTACATGAAATAAACACAATCATCAGCATGAATTATTTACATTAATCACAAGGGCACACACAGTGACTAAGATGGTAAAAGAATGCAAACAAAGCAACGCCGTGTGCAGAAATAGAAGTATTTGGTGACAGCAATGGACGGCATCCGATGCTTAAAGAAGCACAGCCGGGAGAGAACATTTACATCAGCAAGGCAAAGACAAAGCCTCGAAAGAAAAAGGAAAGGAAAAGAAAATGTTGACACCACTGACACTTCTTGTGACACAAAACACCACATCCAAAGATTTAAACTCAACAGTAGGCTAACCTTGCTTTGCCTCAGTAAGAGTGATGGAATTGACGTTGTTTTAATTTTGGTCTACTTATCAATGCAGCAAAAACGTCAGTTTGTCAGCGGGCACTGAGATCAATTTTATGACATCATAGTCACATGGAGGTATATTGCAACTGTTTGGTCACATATACTTTCTTCACTCATGGGAGAAGTTGTGTAAAACTTACATCTGTATTCAAACAGGCACAATTGTTTTAATTTTACACCAGATGGCTGAATCCTTTTGTAGTAAGGTGGACTTATCAGGGACCAACGATAGATATTAGATTTGTATTGTAATTGTGAATAAATATGGTCCTATCTGCATCCAGCCAGAAACCAGTCAGCACATTTTTTCATGTCATTAAGCTCCAAAAAGCTTAAAAAAACAACAACAAAGGAAACAGAGAAACAAGGCAGTAATGACAACATTTCAGCAAGACCGAGCAGACTCTTCTCAGCATAATGAACCTAGATGAATGGTGAATATCTCCTTTGGAGCACATATTTTGGTGTGTCTGGATGTGTTGCGGTCCTGTTCCTCAGCTGCTGCGTCTCACTGCGGCAGGGCTTTCAAAATGGCGTTCACTTCCTCAGCAACTGCTGTCAATGCAAACTCAAACTGGTCCTGATCAGGAGGCGCAAGGGAGAGGAAAACATTTGGGTTATGATGAACTTCATCCAGACAAAAAAAAAAAGTGAGAAAAGCTGAAATACTTCACACACAACCAGAAAAAAGGAGCTGGTACCTTGGTGCGAACCAGTCCAGGCCTCTGGTCTCTGATGTGCTCCAGTGTGGCTGCGATGTCAATCTCTTTCACTCCTAATGAAGACAAACAGGTAAAAAAAATATGATGGTACTGATACCAGTAATTGAAATTAATTGCTTCCATTCTGTGGCCAAACAAAATTTATATCAATAGATAATATTTGAGCATATATAAGGCTCTTTTCATTGATCTAATGTGATATTCCCATTTTCTGAATTTGGGGTTTTCATTAGCTGAAAGCCATAATCTAGCTCAGCATCTAATTGATATCTATCTATCTATCTATCTATCTATCTATCTATCTATCTATCTATCTATCTATCTATCTATCTATCTATCTATCTATCTATCTATCTATCTATCTATCTATCTATCTATCTATCTATCTATCTATCTATCTATCTATCTATCTATCTATCTATCTATCTATCTATCTCTATAGATAGATAGATATCTATAGATATATAGATACATATCTATATATCTATAGATAGATAGACTGGATCTTTGAAAATGTTCTTAAAATTTTCCAAATTGTGTGCGTGTGTGAGTGACTCACCCTTAGCCATGCGATTCAGTACCATGTCAATGAGGATGTACGTGCCAGCCCTACTAGTCCCATCACTGCAGAAACCCCCCCAAAATACATATATTTAGTAAAGCTTACCTAAACTGAGAACATTCTTGCCACATGTATCTTTTTTTTACCTGCAGTGAACAATTATGGGGCAGGATCGACCTCGGTAGCATTTATTCACCTTTCTGAAAAGAACAACCAATGGACAGTGAAGAAAGAAAGAAAAAAGGAACAAAAATTCTTGATTATAAATCACAAACTTCATAATATGATTTTTTTTTTAAATTGAGAAATGCATAGCACAATTTTCAATATGCTAGAAATATTGAAGGCATACAATGTGTGCCTTGCAAAAGTATTCATACCCACATTTTGTCACAATTCCAGTTTTACTGGAACATTTTGTGATACAACAACACTAATAATTCCTTGTCAACATTTTGTAAAACCACAATTCACTGTGATGACAGCTGAATTTATTTATTGTTTTTTCATATTTCTTTCACTGTTGCAACTTTGGAGACTCAAGGTTCAGTCAGACTGGACAGAGAACATCTGTAAAGATTCAATTTTCAATTCTTGGCACAGTTTATCAATTGGATTTACCTCTGGAGTTTTACTGTGCCATTCTAACAAATAAAAGTAGTTTGACCCAAACCATTTCTGTATCTCTGGTTACATGTTTCAGAGTTTTGTCCTGTTGGAAGATTAAGCTTCTCCCCAGTCTCAAATCTGTTAATGTCATGTCAATGTCAAATTTACTTATACAGCACTTTAAAACAGGTTAACAACTGTTAAAGTCAGAAACAGAGTTTCTCTTGTTTTTAACACCATTAAGAATTCTGAAAATGATACATCTTAGTCTCATTTGATACTTTATCCAATACATGGCTTGGCCAAGTCTTAAACTGTATTTCTAATGTTTTTTTTTTGGACACTCTTCTATAAAAGCTACCCTTATGGAGTGCAAGACAAAGAGTTGCCATGCCGACCTATGCTGCGGAACTCAGCAGTTCCCCCATAGTAACATTATACCTTTTGGCTACTCTCAGTTTTGGTGGACTCACACATGATCAAAATTGTGGTTGAAAGGTGTCACAATGCCAAAAAAAACTAATAGGTAGAAGAACTTTTGCAAGGCATTGTAAACATTGAGGCTTAAGCAGTTACAGGCTCATGTGGTTACTGCTAAAATGAATGACAATAAACTTTATGGAAGCAGAAGAATTATGGAAATATTCGTTATAGGACCAGATTTGTGGCGGGAGACACACTGACAGGGCATATAAAGGTTGCAAGTTTGACGTGAGGATGTGGGGATAGGACAAGAGGAGAAGGAGAAGCCTGCAGCAGCCAGTCACACCTGCCAATGCTCATTTTTGTGACTATGCAACTGGAGCCAGAGTACTAGCTGCAAACCACAAAAATGACACTGGGAGATGTTAAAATACAAACCTATCAACCTGCATACTGGGAAAGAAGGGCAGGGAACCAGGGTAATTGATGGGGGGATGGATGTGGTATGAAATAAAAAGCAAGAATGCCTTATTATATTACAGCGGTCAATGGTTGGAAAGGTACGAGAAGAAAGAAAAACATGGACTCGAAAGTCTTTAAAAGTGCTTAAAAATGTCATTCAACAAACTGCATCCTTTTTTATTTATAGAAACGACTGAATTATGTGTAATGTTCATATGACATACGAGCTGTTCCTGTGGACTGTGCAGTTTCTGTACCTGCGAAAGTCGAGCAGCGGTCTTGTAGAGGTGGGAATGCCGTCACCCGGCCAGCTCAGCAAGTGAAACTGCGTCAATGTCCTCGTCTCCTGCGTCTGAACATTCTTCAAGTAGAAGCTGCGCACCAGGAAGTCCTTACACCAGATATGCTCCGATACCAGATTCACCTGGGTGAGAAAAAGACAAAAGCAGGATAAAAATACAGGGGAAGGGTTTAAAAGGTCTTGCTTACAAAAACTTGCAATTTTGCAAAAACCACCCTAGATATTCATGTTACAAAAATAGGGTAATGCTTTCTCTTACATTTATTTGTGATTCCCCATCATCTACTTAAGGGTTGCAGCTGAAAACAAACCTCATAGATGTGGTAGAGAGAAGAACCTTCATCAGGCCAATATCGTTCGCACTGCTTCTCCCCATCTTCCACCAGAGCAGTCATCATCACGATCACTGTGCAGCCGTTCTCCCAAACCATCTGCATTTCAAAGAGACCACTTTGATTGTCACAGAGAAGAAATGAGAAATGTCCCGTTTTTTGTTGAACCACATATTTATAACGTTACGATCATATCTTGAGATCTATTTTTCTAGTCAGATTTGTCCAGTTAATGACAAATGATGCATTCTGGCACCTGAGCCATTTGTCCCTACAATTTCTCTAGAGTTAACATGAAACTTGATTGCTTCTCTCATTAATGTTCATCTTCAAGAACTACAAATTCCTTTGAAGTGCACCATAGTTTTATTACATTTTGTAGTACATTATACTGTCTTATATAAGTTGTTCCAACCCTACACCACAGTTTCTTTGAAGAACAAAGGATGGGAGCACAAAAACAAATAAAAAGGCTAACTGACCTGCCAGAAATCAGCAACAGTGTGGGGCAAAGGTCCCTGTGTGGCTATATAGGCTGGTTGGCGAGGGTCATGATCAAACTGAAAGAGAAACAAGAGTCATGCAGATCTTCTGTTGACAGGAAAGAAAATTAGGCGAGGGGGTGAAAACTGTGAAACACAAACAAGGTTTCCCATTTCAATTTGTATATGTTAAGTGTTTGTCTTTTCTTTATTATTTATTCTCTTAATTTAGATAATGGTTCTTATAAAATCTTCACATTTAATAAGTGGAAGATAAAATCAGACTTTTTGGTGAGATCATATAGGCAATATTGGTCATTGTATCAGTGATTTCTTACAATAAAACTGGCGTTGATGTAATCCTGTTTATTGGGGTTAACTTCTTGCTTCAACTTCACACGAGAGTGATCATCTGAAAAAGAAACATTGCTTGTAAAGAGTCTCCAGTCAACCGGTGTTTAAAATATTTGTTGTAAAGAGGGGGGAAAAAAAAGCAGTCCTATATTTATTGTTCGCGCTTCTTTTTCACTTTTTACATCAGCACTCGCTCCGCAGGGCAAACTCAGTGTCAGAAATGAACAGAAAGAAGGACTGATTGGCGACTAACAGGGGAGGGCTTCAGCGTGACGATTTCGGTCCATGTTGGAAGCCTCCTGGGCCACAGACACAGAGCAGGGCTCAGCCTGATAGGAGCACAGAGCCTCCCACTCCTTCTGCAGCCGGTCCTTGTTACGCAGGTGATCCTCCATGTATGCCTGGCCGACACAAGAGAAATCAATATTCACACCTGGACGTCCTTTTCCGTTACGCTTTCTGTGCTCTGTTGTCCCCTCACCAGTATCATGTGGCCCGTGGAGATGTCCATATTAGACTGAGCTGGCTCTTCGCTCCAGGACGGGGTAGAGCTGTGAGTGGAGGACGGGCTGTGCTGCGGCCCGTCGCTGAACTGGGACGACACGCTGCTGACACGGGACGTGTCTGTGCCCCTCCGACCGCCGGCTCCGGCTCCTGTTGCAGGCCCCGCCATGCCACTGCTCACCCCTCCAACACAATCTTGACGGCAGAGGGAAGATTTGGAGGCCATGTGCTGCCGACAGAGCTCCTAAACAAAGTGATAAAATGCATGTGTGTTTAATGCATTGAGCTAACGATGCTGTACAGGCTTTACACAATAAAACGCATGTTAGAATTATGTGTCAAACTTTAGCGATATCCCCAATTTCTCAATTTTGCTCCCAAAGGCGACAGGAAGGAGGAGACTTTCTTTCCATTTTTTAAAATGTCCTCATCAGTTCTTCTGAAGGTTTCATGGTAATTTCTACTCTTTCTGAGTATGGTGAATTAGATAGTATGCTGTATAATTTGTGCTGTAGAATACACAGCATAGAACACAAGAGAAGTTGCTAGTCCTCAAAATGATCTACACCAGAGAGTCAAGTCTTAAGCAATATAGAATAAAATTCTGAAAAAAATCTGACAGTTAAAGAAAACAAAAGCTACATTTACTATGCTCTATTTTAAATTTGTAAAATACCCCTGCCAGGTTTACACTTTCTCTGTAGTCTCACCTGGTAGTCAAAGTGTGTTTCTGCTCCTCCTTCTGGCCCCAAGCCGAGTTTACCATTGGCTACTTGATGGCCATAGTGCCTGAAACAAGCTATGCCCATTGCCAGTACGAGCACACCTCCGACCACTGCCATGGAAACGAGGGTGATGACTGTACCACTGGATCCTGGAGGGACCCTAATTACCTGAGGGAGACCTCGTGCATTTGTTCTCTGGGAAAAAAAGAAAAAAAAAGAAAAAGAAGTAGCAAAAATTAGAGTGTACAACTTTAAAGAAAACTTAGTATTATCAAATAAGTGTTACTGCATTTCTTGTCTTGAACTTCAGTTGTCAAGCTGCTTCAGAATCTGTGCTATGTCATGACTCTGACTTAAAGGTCGCCTAATGTTGTTTCCACAATTGATTTGATTCTCTGTAACAGCACAAGGCAGCTGTGTGTGCTCATCGAGCAACGAGGTTGAGTTTCACAGACAGATGTCTGAAAGGTCAGAGTGCTGTGCTCTATAAATCTAGTAAAAAGACAGCTGAGGTCTCCATAAAGACCAACCAACCATCCCACGGGTCGCTCCGCACATCAACGCTATCCAAGCAATGCCATCCCACCTGTTTGTAAAACAGTTTGTAATATGCAACCTACATAGACAGAAGGAACAGTTACAGTTTTAAGATCCTGTGTTTTTACATTTATGTACAAATTATTAATCTCAATGAAAAAAAAAACATAATTTTCCAAAGTAATGCAAAAAGCTTAAAATTAATTTGACGTGCAATCTGCATTGAGAAAATCTGCAGTCGAGCTTAATTTCGATAGATTAGTTACATATAAAACGTGAATAAAAACACCTTTCTCAATATTATCAGTGCTTTTCTTATTTATAACTTCACTTTTAGCAAAAATTGATTTAAAAGATGAAATACATAATATGGCAGGAAAAGTAGCTTATCTTGTTTTGCAAATCATCTATGCTTAATTTGTCATTAATATTTCATGCAAAAAGTAGGAGATGTGGAGGACGCTCATTGTGTGAATGGCAGATACTGAGGTCACCGATGCTTGTATGACAGTTGCCATAGCACCTGGGATCTGGGAGTAAGGGGTGGGAGGTGGAGGAGTTTAAATGCCATGGCAACAAGTGAAGTACTGGCTTTCTGAAAGTGTCGCTTGACTTACTAGCTCTGGCTGCAGATTTATGCACACACACACACACAGGAGAAAAAAAAATGACTCACAGCATTACAGCTTTAAAGGTAGTGGGGGATGGAAAACAGTCCTTGAAGGTAAAATACATGCACTGCTGGTGTTTGTTGTGTAGCAAGGTTTAGTTGAGAACGAAATAATACAGCTTTAAGCACTCAAAATTGATACTAGGTTCCTGAATCAAAAATATGTATTATAATTTCAGTGCTAAGATTTAACTGTCATGAAAGACACCCGACAAAAAGAGTTAAAACAGAAGGTCGAACCTCATGCAAAGCACACTGTCTCACTTTCAAACTAAGAGTAGTGTATGGATTAGAAGTATTTTTGTTTTGATTTGCTGCAAACATTTGTTTCGCGCTTTCTCTTCTTTCTTCGTAGTGGTTAACTATTGCTTGATTCTTATCACATTTGTCTTCTATCCCTAATTCTTTACATTTGCAACCTGCGTCAAATTTTGGGCTGATTTTCAATGAATTTTGAATGCAGGGAATAAATAATATTGGCCTTCTTTTTATTTCAATATACATAGCTTTCTAGAAAGGAAGATAAAACCATGCTTTCAGATTGGTTTAGATCATTTTTGAGATTGAATGTTTTATGTATCTTAATGTAACCTAATGTATATTAAGGTATACAATGCACATGGAATACTTTTCAAGGAAGGAGCTGATGCTTTCCAAAATCAATCCCCACAATCACAGTTGTTCTTGTTAATAACAGGGTGATGCTGCTTTCGCCTTTCACAGACTTTTACTTCCTACAAACAGTGGCAGTGTATAAGTCATCGTGGCACGGTTGTTATGGCTATTAATTCCTAAGTTTAAAGTCACTTCCTCAGCGACACTGAAAAGTTCTTAACCTGCTCATTAAAATAAACACTTTTTTTTTTTTTGCTTTCTGTGATGCAGTCCTACCATTTTGTACAACAATAGGCAAATCAGGTAGACAATTGGTTTAAATTGTGTTACTATATTTCGCCTTCCGCTCTAATGAAACTTGGGTCTCCACTTACAAAAACGAGTTATAAGATGCAGCTTGTGTACAAAGTCTAAGTGGATACACAAGGGGTTGCCAGACCTTACTTTTTTTTTGCATTAATAGCTAGAAATAATTGAAGTGATCACAAAAATAAATGAAAAGATGAATCAAAATAACAAACAGTCAAAAGTAGTTTGACTTTCTGTCAGTCTCTTTAACCATCTGTTTGAATTACCTCTCCTACACCAGTCTGGACGATTTTCAGGCCAGTCTCAGACTCCAGAAAGTTCTTCTCAGATTCTGTTGAGGTGGAAAAAGTATCTCAAACAAAAAAAAACAAAAACAAGACTGGAGAAAAGTACAAAACTGCAAATGTGACTGAATAAAGTGCCCACGCACAATGCCCATGTGTATGTGTGGCTATGCATCATAAGTGTTAGAGAGAATGTGTGCATCTCACCGGCTTTGGCAGCCACCTCTGCAGCCGTCATGTTGTGTTCATTCTGGCGGATGCGGAAAGTCAGCGCCTGACCCACCACACTAGTGACGCACAACAACCCCCCCCCCCAAAAAAAAACAGCATGCATGTTGAAGTCTCATGAAAAAGTAACATAGTTGCCCTCTGGCATGGTGACTCTGTTTCACCCTTACCTAATGTTGATGAAGCTGCTGGTTGTCAGGTGTATTTTTTCAGCCAGAAGTTGCAAAAGCTTCACTCCATCATACAGACTCAGGGGACTGCAGAAAAAAAAAAAAGTTCCCAGTTAAAGTACCGTATTCTTGTTTAACGCATTAGCTGTTCTCCATTTTTTTCTACAAATGATTATAAATAATAAGTGTACATAGATATAAACCCAAATGCTGACCTTTGGTTGGTGACAATGTACCCATACTGCTCTTTGCCTTCCATACCCTCTACTAAAGGCTCTTTAAAGCTTTTCTCAACTTCAGCAGGAGCAGCCTGTGGAGGCTTGGAGGCAGATGTGGGGATGCTGGGACTCTTAGGTAGAGCTTTATCAGGGACTATAGCAGAGGAGGCAGCAGGAGCATCACGTGGGCCAGGAACAGGAGCAGCCTTATCTGGTTTGGACACACTTTCTTTTTGTAACAACTGCATCTAAAAAGGCGATAGGAGACCAGTCTATCAGTCCAGATAGTCTATCTAGCTGAACAGTGTAAAACATGTTCCGTTTACTGCTAAACAGCTAAATATGACGGTTGACATACCTCTTTAAGAGCGATGAGATCCTTCTCATTTGGGTCTATTTTTAGAGAGACAAAGCTCAGTTTCAGACTAACTCATTAAAACACGATACAGCTTGCCTCCTAAAAATGAACCTTTTACTTTATTTTAAAAGAGGAGCAGAACTCGAGAGAAGTACAGTAAATATTTCATGCTGTACCTGTCTTGTCCTGCCCTTGCAGCAGCTGCAGTATGAGAGCCAGCTTGTAGAGTTGCTCCTGACTGAGTTCCCTGGGATCAATGTTGTACTTCTGCAAGACACCTGACATCCTCTGGAGCAAGCCATCTAGCATGGAAGAGCAGTGCATTTACATAGCTAGCAAGCAGACTGTGCTAGATTTTACTTAGAGGTATTACACTACAAAAAAAAAAAAAAAAAAAAAAAAAAAAATCTGCAATTGTAAGCCCTTTTGTTCACCATTATTTGCAACCAGGGGAGCAGACTCCTGCGGAGCTTTCTTATTCTGAATGTTTGGTTGTCTTCCTGCAGTACCAAGCCTCTCCTCTAGAGTGTAGTCTTCCACATAGTCCACTGGTATCTCTAAATCTTCATAATAAGGCAAACCTGCACATAAAAACAGAAAGTTGTCATGAATGAATTGTGTGTATTTGTGATTTATTTGATATTTTAGCATGAATAGTCAATCATAACATAATTCCACCAACAACAGTGTTACCTACAGTAATGATCTGTTAGATTTTAATTGCTTATTAAAATCTTAAAGACTCTGGCTTTTCCCCTCTTTATAGATCAGTTTTTATACCTGACCATTTTAATACGAACATGTTTCTGCTGTTCCATCTAGAAAACAAATAGCTGTTATTCTTTAAATAGAACTTAAGAAATGCGTCATAAAACACCCATTCAAAGTTTTTAGTTTGACGCTGTCACTTGCAGTGTGCTGACAGTAACCAAATTCTTCTAAGTGTTTTGTATTTACAGAAATGCCAATCAAAACACAGTTTGACTGACATTAAATTGCATATTTGGTCTTACAAAAACTGGAAGAGGGCTATTAACTAGGAACTTGTAACACAAAAGAAAAACGCGCCATACCTAATTATACAGCTGAGTGAGCGTACTTTCTAAAAGTCATATATCTAATAAACAGGGAAAAATGAGAATTGTAAAAGATCTGCACGTACTAAATTCATTTAATCAATCTATAGTGCTGTAAATTATTGGTGCTAATTTACTCCTCCCTTGTCTGACTTTAAAAATTTTCCATATTCAACTAAAGAAAAAGGAAAATATTGTTTCTGATTGGCTGTTGTAAACAGAAAGACTGAATCTAAAACTTTGTTTTTCCCCAGCGTTTTTTTTATCCTGTGCCTTCACAGCAGATTCATCATTTTGAGTTAAAAGGTTCCTTTAGGTCTAAATAATTCATGCCAGATGAAAGTGGCCTAAGAAGTAATAATAATAATAAAAAAAACAGTACTGCTCTCCTAAAATGTTGAAAGGGCTGGAATCACAGTAGTTCATTTTCAGTAAACAAATAACTATTACTGAAGATTTAAAAGATCACAAAATAAATCCTTAAGTAAAATATAAATGTACTGCAATTTTCAATAAATTAGTGAGATTATGCATTCTGGTGAGGCTCCTTGCTTTTTATAATTAACAGTCTTCAAACATGCTTTTCATTATACCCACATTTCTTAATCAAAAAGCTTTTCTTTATATTGTTCTGATGTGACATTCTGATTTAAAACGTCATATCTCCATTAACTGTAAGCATAAAATTATCATAATTACAATAAATAAAGACTTAAGTGATGTGTTTCACTTTTTAAATTGAGTTACTAAAATAAATTAACATCTAATATATAAAACATATATTTGATTGTTCCTTCATAATGAGTTTAGATTTTAGTGGATGTTAAGCGATTGCACAGTTACTAAGCTTGCGCTCAGTCTAAAAAAACCCAAAAAAGTTATTCTCTCCCACACACACACACACACGCATACACACACACACACACACACACACACACACAACACACCTGCTCGGTTCAAAATGACTCCTATAGACTACACTTACAAGTTCCCAGAAACTTGTAGCACATATTCAGTGCCTTCTCAAAAAAAACTAATATTAAATATAGTACGGACAACAATCATATGGATATAATATGGATATTTTGATATTATTTTGCAAAATATCTAACAAGACTAGAGCTATGTAAATATGTTCTTTTTTTCTTTTTTTTTCAAAATCAATGATTTATAATACAATGAACATAATTTCCAAGTCAAGAATCCAAGATCTCTTGGACCTAGCCAAGCGACAATAATATAAAACAATAACTAAGATGAATATGGATTTACCTGCAGGAGGTATGGGAGCAGACCCTCTATGCCGATAAGACGGCTGCGCAGACGCCAGGTATAGAGACAGAACTTCCTGCAGTAGCTGCCGGTCCCGCTCTTGTTCCCTCTGGCTGCCCTGAGACCTTGAAGAGGGGCGAACATATCCGCCTCCTCCATTCAGAAGAGATCTCTCCACTTCGTCTTGGTATCTGTGCTGTGATTGATCAAGATTAAAAAAAACTATTACTTATAATTAGAATCAGCTCCATTGAGGATTGATCTTGGCTTGAGTTTAGATTTAAACGTTTGACTGCTGTGAAACTATGACTTCAAATTAAACCAGTCAACATCGGCAGGTTTATATCAAGCGTGCTTATATACCTGGTAAAACGCGTATGGGTCCAACGGTGCTGTTTGCATACGCAGTGGGGACTGAGGAGGCTCAACATACATGTAGTCCACATATTTACTACCAGAAGATGTGGACCCTGACTTAGAGTTGGGTTGGTGGGAGATGTGCTGTTTTGAGCTGTTAAACAGTCCAGAAACACAGGCAAAAGTTACATGGGCATTGCTCTGCATGACTGTAGCTTGTTCATCAAGCATCTGAGTACAAGTGCTCACTGAGATGAATGAGAAGAGGTTGAAGAGGAGATCGGCTTTGAGAGAGCAGTGGTATGGGGAACTCTCTTCAGTTCTTTTGACAAAATGTACTGGGTGATGTCATCTTGCCATGACAGACCTGCACACAAAGCACACCAAAATCAAGCAAGACCAAAAAAGATCCGCTTTAGGAGGGTGTGTGAAAAATGGATGCATGTCAGCGGAAAATTTCTATGTTTATTTATATAATTTTTTTTTTTTTATATCATGAAAGGTTTTATGTCTAACATCATTCAAAAACATTGGGGGATGACTTTATGAAACACTACTCTCCTAACTGAACATAAAATTGACTTTTACCAGTTGTACTTTTCTAAATATTCCCCAACTATTGATGCTTTTTATGATCTGTCTTACCTTGCAGCATGAGCTGTTTGAGGACTTCCTGCATCCTCTTTAGAACAGGAACTGTCACCTGGTACTGGATCTGGTCCTGCTTGGAGCTCCGACACTGACCAAACAACCCATCTGGAATACGCACACATATTATGCATTCAAAAAAGGAAACCTTATGACATAAGGCAAGTCGCCTTGCTCTCCTTGTGCTCTCTCAGGGTACTTCAGCTTCTTCCCATAGTCCAAAAACATTTTTTATTTAAATACTTTAGTTTGCTCTTAGCGCATGGTTGTGTGTCTCTATGTTATCCTGCCTCTTGCCCAATGGCTACTGGAGATAGGCACCAGCTCCCCACCCTGTGACCCTGCAAGGATACACGTTCAGATAAAGGATGGATGGACATCTATTACTCACGTCAGTTATTGTTTGAAAAATTAGAAATCTACATTGATTCTCACTGTCGGTTTGACAAGTGTCCTTTTCTGCCAGTGTCTGTTTTTAAACCCAGTTTAGAAAATCTGAAACAGCTGTTTTAAGCTGTAGGGACACTCTTGTTTGATTTTTTTCCCCCCTTGATCACTGATCTTAGTTTTCTCAGACTTTGCTGTGAGAAAAGATCGCTATATAGATCATAAGTGTAGTGAGAAGAAAGATAATGCAGAGAGAAGATTTTTTTTTTTTTTTCATTTGGTGCACTGATGAGTCACTGCAGACACCACACCGGCTAAACTGCACACAACCAAATCTGCTACAGTGAGATAAGGGGGAGTGTTGGGGGGCGGGGGGGGTGGTGAGTTTTATACTGAGCTGACAAGACAGTTTTATAACCAGAAACAGAATGGCAAAAAGTCACATGGGAGAAGGTGTGAGTTAGGTCACACTGATTTCCAAGTAAAACAAAATCCTGAATGTAAATTTAGGATCGATACACACCCACAGGGTTTAGCTTTTGTTTGTACTTTTGTAAGAGATTTCGTCTATTTAAATAGTCATGATGGAATTTACATTGATTTTTCTCTATCATGGTTAGACAAAATATGTAGAAGGGAGTTGATGATGACGGAAGCAACGGTGAAAGTTTAATGAAACATGACAGAATATAGCAATAATTAGATATTAGCCAATCTATAAATATGATTGTACATGTCAGTATGCTTCTACGAAGGAAAGTCTAAAAATCTAATTATAGTTTTTCAGTAAAAAGCTGTCAATCCTACAAAACATGTTAGGTAGAGATACACTTTATATTTTAGTACTGAAAATGTGTTTGACCTTCACCGTTATGAGCTTATTTTTGTTTGTGGTAAATGACAGTGTTTATGATATTTTTAGATGTGTTTAATGAAGGACATTATTTTTACTGCACATATTAAAATTCCAGAGATTTACCATCAGTTGTAAATTATATTATATTTCTCAGGTCTAATTGGTTTATATCAGCTGATACTGAATAAGCAGCACAGTTGAAATTCATTTCAAAATATAAATATGGGCAGAAATTATAACAAGAGGCATAATAATAATGATTTTACTGATGGCTAAATTATTCATGTTGTGATAAAAGAGGCAGAAAACAAATACATGCCACACTTTTCACATTTATTTGTCAAAAGACTTCATGACCAAGTGTACTTTTCCTTCAATTTAAAAATCAGAGGCTACTATGTGTTTATGGATCATAAGGATGGCTAGCTCTCGGTCACAAGTTATGCATATTTTAGATGTGCTTCAATGTATTATTAATCAAATTACCACTGTGTATGCGCTAACACCTATTCAACTCATTTTTATAGCAGAACAAAGAGTTTCTTAATGTATAGAGTAGGTTCTTAATGCACTTTCCTTAATGTACACTTTAAAAGAACAATAAAAAGTTCAAGGTAAGTAGCTTAAACATCACAAAAACGTTACAAATGCTTTATCTTTCCAACAGCAGAGATGAAACAAGGAAACGTAGCAGAATGTGATTTTATTCCTTCCAGGACATAAAGGTAAACAATAGCATTGGTGTATGTGTTGATTCTAAAACCGGAGGTTGCTGGTTTAAGAAGATTAACTTTTGCTTTGTTGATATTTACTGCCAGTACATGGAGAGCTGTGTTTCAGCAAATGCTTTTAAACATTTTACAGCAATTATGGCTGGAAGGCTACTTTTTGATAAACCACAGAATTGAAAAAGCCTAAGAGAACTCTACTTAGGAGACTCTAATGGCTCTTATCAGTGCCAGTGTGAAAAGGAAATCATTGTTGTGCAAGTTAAAATTGCTTTGTTCAGTTTAGTTTAAAGGGTCACTGTAAGTCCGTAAATATCTGGTGCTTAAAGGATGAGCTACGGTAAAGTGAGGCCCATTCTCTCCCTTTTTTTGTGTTACACAGATCCCAAACAATAAGTAGACTGAGCTTCTATAACCAGTTTTTCAGGCATATACCAAGTGATTTTGTTTGAATCACAGGAGTGCACCCTAGAATGCAGTTCAGTAGGCAGCTTGAGGTTAAGTACCTTGCCTTGAATATCAACATGTGGCAGGGTGAAATGCTGGACTCTAAACGTTCCAGCTGGATAATGACTACTTAGCTGCCTCTCCCTTTTTGGTCCCACATTGTTCGTAGATTGTTGTGTTTGTCTTTCTGTCGTTTGTGTTTCATGTTCTTCTTTAATTTGTCTTTCTTGCTGCACTGGTCGAAGCCTTTTTGTGTTGCATTCTTTTCAAAATGCACATAATGTTAATTATGTCTCTCTAGGTTGTGAGTATGCTTACAAATGGCTATTTGTTGTGAATGTCTCTGTGGCAGACCGGTGACTTATCCATGGAAGAATGGTTTTTGCGCATTGTCCTTTATAGATAGGCACCAGTTATGTGATCTTGCTAGCGTTATACCGGGAGGGTGAACAATTTGTCTTAATCCAAAAATTGTTTTAGTGATTCAGATCATAGATAATTTTTTTTCTGCCCCCTTCTTGGTAACTTTTACCCACCTCTACTGCATAGACCTTTGGCCCATTTCTCCGATGGAAAAGCTAAACCTGTTAATAGATTAACCCCATAAACAGGGTTGCCAACCTTACATTAAAATACAATATTGTTCGGTTTTTGACACTTACTTTTGACCCTAACTCAATCAGGTCGTATATTTTTCAACATTTTATCAAATCACTGCAAACCTATTTATAGATGAAGATGATACATTATATGTGCAGATCAAAGCTCTCTCCTCAACCCAAAGAGGAAATCCATCAATTATTGGTCATTGTTGTGTCACAGAGTTATGTCTCTCAGCATTGGGAGGATATGCCTCATAACTTCAGTAGGTTTTGCAAAAAGCAGGTAAAATTCATATTGTCTGTAGTGGGAGGAATGTGTAGAAGGCACACAGCAGGGAATTTTTATTCACTTATGGAGGATTTAGTGACGTCAAATCAAATGCAAAAAAAAAGAAAAAAGAAAAAAAAAGAAACTGAAAAAAATATAAAAAATCCTCACAAAAGCAACAAGAAGAGGAGGCAGAGAGCTGAATAGAAGCTTATTGCCTACTTTAGATCTGATACAACATGTCTAATCAACACTGAAGAAATGTTAACTGTTTAGACAAATGGAGCTCAATTCATTTTATTTTAATCTGAGTTTTCATTTAAAACAATTTGAAACAATATATCGAGAACATAACAAAAATCAGGCAACAGAATGCAAACCAAACACGTCTTGTCTCTTATTAAACTATAACAATGCACTTGAGTTACTATGTCCATAACTCTTGCAGTCATCACAGGAAAATGTGTAAAATATCTATTGCTATATTTAAACTTACCATACATCAAAGTAAAACAGCTGAATAAGTCATTGACAAAAACCTCATTTAAGTGAGCACCAAAAACAGCCAGTTTTAACAAATCTAAATATTTTTGTGAACAAGTCTTTATCCTTTATCACATCTTTAAGATCCAGAATTAGAAAGTCCAAATTAAAAAAAAAAACTAGATGGACTCTGGATGCTATTTTTTTGAGCAGAACTGAAACAAGACAAAAAGAAAACATCAGTATTTTAAGCAGCCTAAAGCAATAACTTGTAATCACAGTTTGACACCAACGATTTCCAGAATACTAATCTGTCTAAAATATATGTAACCAGGTGAAAAATGGGTACATGTCAAATGTATTTTGTAAACCATGTTTTGCTTTTATTTCATCAACTGGTTGTAATTCTTGTTTTTGTCAGCATGTGGTGCTGTTGTTACAGAGGGGTCTAAAATTACCGGAAGTAGAAAAAACCTCGTTTATGTACTGTGGCACTAACTGGTAAAACGGAAGAGAAGGACGTTTTTTTGAACCGAGACCTGGTGGAGAAGAGACTCTATGGCCACATGAGAGAAGAATCCAAGTGTTCGGTAATTAATGTTGGAACTGAATTATCTTCCGTGGACAAAGCTACAGAGATGATGCTAATGTCATGTTTTTCTGTTTATCCTCTTCTAGAGGTGCCACTGCCGTTTGTTAAGCCCTTATATGCTGTTCGATTTCAGTTTTTATGTGAAGCTGCGTTCTACTCTGTTGAGTGCTAACCGCGTTGTTAGCCCGCCATTTCGCTGAACGGCTTTCTACCGTTCGAAATACGGGCCATTTATTTATCCATATATTGAATCTCATTCTTTTTATTTTTCTTACACTCAGAGGGAATAGTGTCTTTTTGAGAATAAAGAACCCCTTCTATGTGAAGCTCCGTGTGCTTTATTAATCCCGGCTTCACATATATAAAATATAACAGGGCTTTACTCCTGAAATAACTATCGGTGTTTGTCAACTCAATCCAATCCAATCCAATTGTGGTAAATACGACAAATAAGCTTGATGGGTATATATGTGAACCAAGAATGACACCGCAAAAAAAATAAAAAATAAAAAAATGGTTGTTTTTCACCAAGCAGGTTTTCATCAAGCTCATGTCACTACTTATCTTAAGTACTTAATGAAGATTTAGTAAGTACATGTCAGTCCAGAATTCCTAATCATGATCAGGTAAAATTATGGGCATCAGTGGCAGAAAGTGGTCGCATAGCAACAAAATATTTTTAAATCACAAAATATGACTTTTGTTGATTAACTAAATTCTGCTGCTGTTTCTGTACTCGTGTGGCTCAAAATGTTTCTATGAACATCTTTGTCATAATGTTGAGTACCTCTCATAAAGTGTTGAATTTTTTTTTTTTATAGAATGCAATCGTTACCATTTTATTTTTTTCCTGGTGTTAAGGGTGTCTCACACTGTTTAAAAAAAACTTAATCAGCCTTTGTTGGTGCGGAATAAGCACGCTAAACATGGCTTATTTTCCGTACTAGGCTGTTGAAGGTGCAAAGTGGTATGAAAATAACAACGTGTTATGGGTGGATCTCCGAATGTTTTTCTCCTATTCTTCCTTTCTTTGGAGAGTAAGCAAGCTCACTTATCCATTTGGTATTCTGCTCAACCATCGAGTGTGTGCGTAAGTGCCGTTTCCACAGAGAGGGACGTAAGCGCGTGTTAGTGACTCATCGCTGTATCAACACAACAACTGTGGGGGAGTTGGCCTCACCGTGATGTCAGTGTTGCTATGGAAACTGGGGGTCGGCGGGGTGGGGTCTAGATAGAGATGACGAAAAATAGAGGGACAGGTGACGGAGAGATGAAGACGAATGAAGTAAAAGGGGAGGAATCCTTGATTTTTTTTCTTTTTTTTTTGGTCTATTTTTGTACACAAACATTTAACCCTGTGACACTTAACACATGTTTTAACATCTATCTATGTTTATGTGTGTACTTAAAGATCCAACAGGCATAGACATGTTTTTGGGTCAAAAAATAAAACATGAAATTTAGACAAAAAGGACATAAAGTAAATATTTTTTTTTCTGCATGACTGCAGGTTGTACTCACCGTCAGAGCAGAACTGATCCCTTGTGCACAGTTTTCTCTCAAACAGGCAACCTGAGACAGAACGACACAGAGAAAGCTGACAGATCGTTGCAGATATTTCCATGCCAACAGCTGATTTAAAGCACACTTAGAGGGTCAAAAGAGTCCAGTCCAGATTCACTTACTAAAATTGGCCTCGAATACAACGAATAATAGGTTTATTTTGAACCAAGTAGGATAAATAGTTTTGCAAAAACTGTAATTCACATTTCAGAATAATTCAAATCAGAATTTTAGCTTGAGCATAACTAATAAATTTAGCTGTAAGAGTAGTTTTTAAAATTGGTTCAAAGAAACACTTTTTCTTTTCTGCACATTACAAATCATTATTTTTATCTATCGAACTACTTTTTCTTCTATCATTCATGGAGTGATGCGACAACCTAAAGACATCTGCAATGCTTGCATAGCTTAATCAGTCAATCCTTTACCTTTTTCCACTTCAAAGCATTGGATCTGAAAATAACATTGGTACAACAATGTCCTTTTCTAAACACGGGGAGCAGCTTGTGGTAATACCTCTGTCTTTATTTTTTAGTTGTTAAAATTTCCTATTTTAGTTTGGCGAGTAAGACCTTGATGTATTAGTAGTGTGGGAAGGAACAGGTGGTCAGGGAAAGATATGGATGCATGAATAGGACTGTGTGGCTTTCTGTCTTTTCTCTGTCTCACAGCACACCTTGGACCTCTTTAAATTTGGAAATCCATGCTTGAAGGGACCAGTTTAGCTAAATTAAACATTATCAGTAATCTGAACTTACAAACAAAATTAAATATAGCACATCAAATTTAGTGTTGAGAATGATTTTATCTGACTAAATAAAATAAAAAGCGCAACAGTTACGCGTATCCACAGAACAAAACACACACATAAAATGTTTTGCGGTTTCATAATTTCTCCTGAAACTTGACTAAAAAAACATTTATTTTAGTTTCAGGAAAGAAACATTTCCTGTGTCAATCTTGCATGCAAAGGTGCAACAGAGTTGTGCCATTGCAGACTATCCTGTCAGCAATGATTAACCTTTATTAGAGTGGTTGGAAAAAGAAGAAAGAGTCTAACGTTGCTATTTTCATTGAACAATTGGGTTAAATTTCTGTGCCAGTCATCAAACTTCGACTGATGTGAGGGACAAAGCATCTGCTGAACCAAAAGGGAAAGAAAAAAAAAAATCAGATTTCAAGTAAAAAAAAAAATCCCAGTATTAAACATTTTCATAAGCAAAAGATCAGCCCATATGGCAACCTGTTTGAGTAAATATTCGACATCCTTGACGTAAGCCATCACTTTCCTGCTCCTTTCTGGTTTGCCACTTCACTCCACAGTTTGCTCATGCTTAGTCCATATTTCGATGTACTTCTTCAAAATAACACTCCTCTTGCTTCATTAGACCAGAAGGAGCAACAGTCTTACTAGTATGCCACAGTG
The DNA here is from genome assembly GCF_051168715.1 of Poecilia mexicana. Classification (NCBI taxonomy): domain Eukaryota; kingdom Metazoa; phylum Chordata; class Actinopteri; order Cyprinodontiformes; family Poeciliidae; genus Poecilia; species Poecilia mexicana. Next base: position 45,568,478 of record NW_028263371.1, on the reverse strand, counting down.
CTGCACTAGTCACCCTGTAGTCCATACCAGTAGTCCACTGCTGGTGACTGCCATATTAGTAGCTGCTATTAAGAACCCTAAAAATGCCAGCTAGTGTAGTTAAAAGGCTAGTAAGGCAACAAAATGTCAACTAGTAAATTAATATGTATTGTGTGTCCTGCCAGTGATGATTTTTGACATGATTACTTTGATTTTCTTCACTGAGCAGCTTCTCAACAAGGTCTTGTCATGAGAAAAAAAAAAAAAAAAGCTATGTCAGTTGAACACTGAATAGCTTTCTATGTCTTAGTTTTTCTCTCTAGTCAATAGAAATGAGTGAACCTTGTGGTGTGCACCATGTCATTTCTGCCTGCCTCCCTGTCTGTCTTTCCATTAACATAAGAAACACCACAGGGTTGTACTAGATGACCAGTTTAGTAGAATGCAGACTGCAACAATAATAATAGTTCAGAATGGGGTTTAATGTTAATTAGTTTTCTTCTAAGCTATAATTGCAGATATAAACGGAGTCTTATTATTAGACAGTGAATATAAAAGTTCACTGATCAAGACTTTTGTGCCACTGAAGTGGCACTTTGGCTGAATAGTTGAACGTTTGTATCTATATGTTTTACTGGAGAAGGAAAACGCTTGAACTAGTCCAACAAACGTCCAACTAGATTTGTATTGTTTCAAATTAGTCATCGAAATTGCAATCAAAAATCGATTAAGAACATTAAAAAATTATATAATGATCACCTTACCCTACATACCAAAATGTAAAGTAAAGTAGTCTTTATTGTCATTGTGCATTTCTGTACAGTGTACACAAGCACAATGACATTGGGGCACATTTTTTTCTTCAGTACAGTTATATCATATAACAAATCAACAAATCACATCAGTAATAAATAATTTGGGCTATTCAACATGTCAGGGTTTTTATTACAGAATTTTGGAGCAATAAAAATATGATTGTCAAAAACAGTCACAACAGTTTAATATGACGATCATTGAGTAACACAGCAAAATCTTACTAGTTAGGACTTACATGTCACTATTGTCACAGTTTTGGTCCTTTGATTCTTCTTGATAGACAATAGTGTCACTAATCAAGCTATTTTGTTTTACATAAACAGTTTAGGATAACAACAAATAATCAATCATTCAATTAATCAATTTTACTTGCACAGCACATTTCAGTAGCAAGGGAGTTCAAAGTGCTTTACATCATAAAAAGACAAAAATAAAGTCAAAGAAACTGCACAGTCATCAAATGAGAAACCACATTTTGTAAATTGCCATAATAAAAATCATTAATACACAATAAAATATATTGGTCAATGTTCCAATTAGGTTCAAAAGCAACTCCAAACAGGTGGGTTTTCCATCTAACTACTTATCAAAGACACATAGCTTTACACAACCATACAGCTGGCAAAGATTCCATCTTTTCACCATAATATCTATCAATTAATATCCATCCATCCATAGGCATTAAGCACTTATTGTGTACACCCTGGACAGGTCACCAGTCCATTGCAGGAAAACACAGAGAAACATAGAACAAACAACCATGCACACTTACACTTCACGACACTTTGAGAGACCACTTAATTTAAGAGTCATGTTTTTGGACAGAGGGAGGAATCTGGAGTACCCAGAGAAAAACCACACATGTACAAGGAGAAAATGCAAACTCCATACAGAAAGACCCAGGCATTAAACCCAGGACATAGCAAATGTGTCACTGTGCATCTCCAATTATTATTCTTTCTTACAAAACAGATATCGTGTAACAAATCCTTGCAAAGTAGACCAAACATTGCAATCATCCAAAAGCAGTGTTTCTCATAGCAACAGGACATCTGGCCCTAAGGGGGAAAAAAACTGACTGCCAAGATGTAAACGCAGACATGAGCATCATACCGTTTGACATATGGATAGACGGCTTTTCAGACAAACAGTTGGATGAATCTGAAGTGTGAAAAAAACAACAGTGGAGGCAAAGAGATGTCAGTGATTGAAAAAAACAGTACTGATTTTCCTCCATGGCACTGACACAACCTCCTTGATGAGGACAGCTGCTTATCAGGCTGTCTCTTAATTTTATGTATTATTTTATACGAGCTGATTTATTTGTGTTCTAAGGAATTGCTCTAATCAATTTTCAATAACAGTTTAATTGCTATTTAATACATTTTGTCAATAAAAACCTTTCAAACGAACTCTTAAAATAGGTCGAATAAACATTAATCAGTCTGAGTGAATATAAATTAAACATAGAAAAGGGAGGGCAAGCCAATGGTGATGCTCTTTTTATTTTCAGGTTGTTGAGCGTATGAGCAAATGGCTAAATTTCTTCAGTGGAATGCTAAATTCAAATCACGTAAAGACGACAATAACAACAAAAATCAAAAATAAAAATACTAACGGGCATGAAACTCACTTGTTGCACAATTGTCTCATTAAAAAGGTCAAATCAATGCAGCTACCAACAAAACAAGTCAAAATCAGTTCTAAATAATCACAGCAAGACTGTTATCGTAAATGATATTAATCTGCCACAAAACACTGCAGCTGTTATTGTATTTCCATGGACGGGAATAGAACACAGCAAACGTATTAGAAATTATAATTGTACTTCTACATCTCTAAACGTCCTTTACTGAGTAAAAAGCATGTTTAATGTGATTTCTATTTTATTCCCTGAACACAGAAGACATAGATGAAGTTTTGGTTTTGAAACATAAATAAGTTTATTTTTTTATTTTTTTTTATTTTATGTATGCAATGTAATTTTAGTGTTTTCATTCTAATGTTCCATTTAGAGCATATGGCTCTGTGTCACTCTGTCTTTATGGCAAAAACATAACTGTAAGCACAATAAAAAGCAGAGCCAAAGTAGTGAGATGTCATGAGCGATATGCTCTAACCTGTTCTTTTATGATGCTGGAAGATAAAACAGCCTATGAAACAGACTAAGTGTTTCTCTTCCCCATCCTCCCTTATCTCCCATCTCTTCTCCTCCCCTGTTTAATCTGATTACAGCCCCCTGTATTTACCCACAGATGCAATCACTGAGTTAATTTGGTAAAGACATGTACAGTCCCCTCTTGAAATGCACAAACGCACTTGATACATCATGCAAAGTAAGGAGTAGAATATGTAGCTGTTCACTCTCTTAACTAAATTGTAATATGCAGCATCATCATCTTACCGTATTTCTCAGAGACAGCTGGTTGGTAGAGCACCGCCAGAAGGAGCAGAGCTCGCCATGGTTTCAGATGTTGCATGATCCCCTGAAGCTTTAGTGCGACGGATGGATGGAGAGAGACAGACTCTGAGAGTTTTCCACCTGTTTTAAATCCCCATTATGTTTAACTGAGCCGTCAAGATCGTGTACAGGGACGAACAAGGGGGGGAGCGGGGGGGAAATGAGAAGGGAATAAAAATGATGGATGGATCGGGAAGAAGAAACCCTCCCGATGAAAAGGCGGGGCGAGGGGATAGAGGAGGAGGGCACAGACCGTGGACACGCAGCGTAGTACCGACTCACGACGGCACCGCTGCGGAAACAGCCAGCAGTCTGTGGAAACCGAGAGCTCTCAGCAACAGAAGAAAGCAACCTGCAGCTGCGTCATCAAGGTGGAAAAAGAAACAGCACAGAGAGAAGGGGGGGAGTCAATGAAACCGCTCGCTTATGCATTCCATATTCCTCCCATTCAGAAATGACATAAGTGCAGTTTCCACTGCACCGGGTACACGCACAGAAAAACAAACAAAAAAAAACTTGGAGGGTTTATTTATGTATTTTTATTGTTTATTTATTGGTTTTGGTTTTTGCATGATTCATGCTCTTCATTATTTTTACATATTCAACATAAGTAGTGAATCGTACACTTGTAATAGGGAAATTTAACTGTATATATTAGATGAAACCTCTTAGAATCTAACAATATACGTTTGTATCAAAACCGAAGGGGGGAGAGGGCTGCACACTACTTAGCATCATATATCCCATATAGCAGGCATATAAGGCATTAAAAATCAATTAAACTACAATTTTCGGCCTAAAAGAATCCACACACAATGTGGAAAAGATTACCTATTAGGTAATAACATGCCTAAATGTAAAGCTTTAAAGTTAAAGGAACCGGTGCTTTGAAGTTCATGTTGCTGTGCTCTCACGCCCTCTAGTGTTTGTGAAAACGGAGTATTTGCTCTCCCAAATTTTGTTTATTAAATCTTTATTTAACCAGATAAATAACCTTTGTGATTAAGTCCTTTTCACATGGATGACCTGGGCAACAAAGCACACGAGTCAAGTAACGATTAAGATTTTAAACACAAACACTGTGAAAAGTATTTCTGCTGTTGGGATCTTAAAATGTAAGTTTTGATAGCCACTGTGGGTCATAAAACATCAATTAATTAAACGTATATATTTCCATAAAATTATTTGATATGAATTATCATCATGCACTTGTTTAAATGCCTCCATAATACATTTTTAAATCTCTGAGTAAAAATCAAAACCATTTAGGAAACACTGCCCTACACAGAACATTAGAAAGAAGTAGGTAAATCATTTATCACACAACATATAAATTCCTAGGAATATCTTCTGCTCTGCATCAAAGCAGGTTAATCAACTAACAAACTGTAGAAATCCACAACACAAGCATATATATTACAAAATTTTACTGACTTTGTTCAAGGTTTAAAACAATAATTTGTATCATAAATGCGTACGTTATTAGATTTTAGACATCATTATCTTTTATCCCGTAGAAATAAAAAAAAAATAATATCAGAAAATATTTCAAGCTTTCCTACTCTTATATGACATATCTCATATTGACCTGCTCAAATAAATTTTGCTCTGAAAAATTTCTTTAGATGAAATTATTCTGATTTTGATTTGATTGTACAGCTGGACTCATGTTGGCGATAAAAATAAAGTCCTTCTTGATTTTCAACTTATTAGCACACGCATGAAGATTTAGGTTCAGGAAAGAGGTAGGCCAATGCTAAAACCTTGAGGATTGGCCTTTAACCGTTTCATTCATCTTGACAAAAAGTGTAGTTACAGTTATGACCGCTTGTGGTGCACTGTCAGCCTGTTGTCTGAAAAAAAAAAAAAAAAAAAAAACCTTCATTTTTCCCTTGGTTACAAGGAAGATAAATTCAAATGCTTGGAAGTGTTTCCAGTTACTAAATACACAGGTGGGTATTTGTGTAGCTCTCCTACTATGTAAGGCATGTCTGTTAAACATCTGACTCCAGACTCCTTTCTCAGGTAGAAAGTTCTACAAATTAAAAAGCTTACATCCATTAGACATTTTTGTGTATATGAGAGCAGAATAAAATTGGTCATTATATTGTACCATATTTACTAAAATTAAATATTGGAAATTTAGCGGGTTTTTTTTCTTCTATTTATAGGCTTATGTCTCTATGTCAAAATATCAATTATTGCAATCATTCTAACATTGAGAAAGAAGAACTAGATTATAAAGCACATTTTGTGTAAAAGCTCATAAACTGTGATACTTTCAGCTATTAATTTAGTGGTCTCTGTTATTTGCTGCCAATAAGTTGCACTGCCAGTTAACACAGCAAAGTGCAGTTTGACTGCAGGGATTTCAGTATTTTCACCAACAAGCAATAAATTAGGCTAAGGAAATTTGGATATTTCTCTAAATGTGATTTTTGCAGGGGTTTTTTTTAGCATCCAGTAAGTGTAATGGAAGAACCGACAGATTTACCAATATGTTTGTACTTTTAATGTCAGACCTTGCTTGTATTATTTAATTTTTTTTTTTTCAAATTTTTAGTCAGATATATTTGCTCAATAAATTATTAAAATGGGACTAGCTGCCACTGAAATTGAACCTCTGCAACATAACGAAGTCTAATGATTTTACTTCAGGAACTCTGTAACAACATTGATATCAAATCTCTCCCAAAATAGACCTGCACAAAACATGGAACAACTGGTTTCCTCTTAAAAATGTTATATTTTTAGAAGGTTGTTAGGGTCTTTTATGTTTCACACTTGCATGCAATCAAAAACATGCAAAACCTGTGACAGAGTCAGACAAATACAGCACTTCTCTGTCTTCCTTTTTCTCCTTGTTTCATCATAAAGTCAATTTTGGGCCGCAGCTCAACTGTTTGGCATGTTGTGTATGCCTGTTGGGTTTGTTGCTGGGCAACAGGTATTCTGCCTGTGTAAATGTTTAAACCACCCGCCCTTTCCTCACCATTGAGTATTATTTACATTGTATTTGTGCACAGTTTTTTCAACATTCTTTACCTTTTCAATTTAGAAACTCATAGCTTGGGACATCCATTTTTGATTGTGTTGTCTATCATCTATTTATGTTTTAATTGGAAAAATAAAAATAAAAAAGTCCCCACAATCCTTATTGTTCAAAAACATCTTGATACTCCATGCAATTTGTCAAGTTCAGTGTCAAGGAAAATTATTAGTAGATCAAATTACCATCATCTCCCTCACATCCTTTGGCTTCTAACTCTGTTGCCTTTCTGCCAAGCTAACAATTGGACAAAATACTTCTAAAAGGCAGCACATTAACTTTACTCTCCCAATGTGTCCCAGACTGACTTGGGGTGTGATGTCAGGACATCAAGCCTCGACTGGTAAAGAACTCTATGTCTGGGTTTGTAACATTAACTCCATCACAGAATGGGTCTAACCTAACATCCAACAATTTGAATATAAAATTTTTCTCACCTTGTGGCAAATTGCCATGCGATATAGGTCATTTACTTTGTTGAGAATTGCTGCTATTATTTTGATGCCTCATCTTTTATTCAGATTCAGGCCATGACATTGTTTTTAAAATTAGTACTTGACTGTCATGTGCTGTTAGTTTTCCGAGACTTGTTTCCTGTCTGGATAACTGTTTCCATAGTCGTTTTTTTTTTTTTTTTTTAAGGGTGCTAATTTAAGATTGTCTTTTCTGGGATACAGTTCAGGGTTGTTTGGCTCTGAGTCTGTGGCTGTTAGGCAACCACTTGCTGGCTCACTCTCTGTCCTAGGCTCATGATGTAGTATTCAACTGGAAACCACTTGGATGCCTCTTCATCTCATATCAGCAGTTTATTCCACATCCCAGCCCATATAAGATTTGCACTCATCTCTGTTGGTAAAAGTCCCCACCTCTTAAGTCCTGCTCACTGCAGCATTTGCCACTGTTCTGACGACATTTACTTCAACTTTCTCACCAATATTTGTTGGACCCCCAGATGTTTTAAAGACTTACATAAGTTACATATTATTACTCCAGTTATAATGTTTTAATGGTAGCCAAATAGCCATTTTCTTCCATCCATTTCTGACTGATACCCATTGTACAGATTGGAACAGAGAAAACTGTAGCTACAACAATAACCTGTTGGCTTTTGACTCTCATCAGCTTCCAACTCATTAAATTAGTTGCACACTACGGGCTGCATCTGTTTCTGAACGCATAGCCACTGTTTAATATGCTGAAGATTTTTTTTTTTTTTAAATACATGGTAATTAATTTTAATTGCTAATAGGGTTGGCCTCTGCATGGAGCATACTAATGAAAAAAATCTGCTAGTTTTTCAGCCTCCAGCAGGAATAAGTTGGGAAGGAGACCACTACCAGATCCAGTAATGAGCAGTCAATAACCTAAAACAGATGAATATAGAAAAAACAATTTGTCCTTAAGTTTTACATGTTAATTGAAATAATTTAGCTATGTATTAAAAAAATGAAGATGTATAGAGTTCTACCCCCCATTTGCACTTGATGAATCAGTTTTATTGGTAACCATATAACATTTTATGACTCATCCATAAAAACATCACTTTCAAACAGGTTCATCTGAGCATGTTTGGGCTATACCAATAGAGCATTAGGGATATGTGAAATATTTTCTTTCTCTTGATGTTTAAGAAAGTAATTAATGTCATTTGACCCATGAACTTCAATTTTTTATTTTATTTTTTTTTGGTCAGGTTTTTAATGAAAATTAAATTTGAGACACAACAAAAATGTTTTAATGTAATAATCCTTCATAAAATATACAGACAATCAAATATTATGCAATTTTTCATTATTAACTGCTGTAAAATCAATCAGTCTGGCTTGAAAGAACTAATGTCTGTAATTTCCACGTGTTACTTTTTATAGCTAAAATGAGAATTTATGACACTAAACTGAAAGCTCATTTTCTAAAGATTTATACTTGAAATAAAAAAGATATTTAGTGTTTTGAAATTAATCAGTTTGCATGAAGTTTATCGTGCAGCTTCTCTCATTGTGACTATTTTAATAGCTTAGTTTTACAGCTCCATTGTTAAAAGCTGGGTTGCCTTCGATGGTAAAGGAAGGGGCTTGGGAAGAACTATCTCGAAATCCAATTTCTTCTCTAAGACACTTTAAGTATTTGTGTAATTTTACAGTTTTGAACTAAATGGTTTTTAACAACTAAGTCACTTTGGTTTTACTGTCCATAAATAACGTATTATAAATTTATGAAGTAAACATAAAGTTCTTTCAAATCTTGAAAGAACTTTACGTTCTTTCAAGATTTGAAAGAAAATATAACTCATCAGTTATATTTACAATAGAAAAAGAAACACAAAAAGGACACACACTTGAATTTCTTTAATCAGTGCTGTTATCCATTATCTGTACTCCTCTGGGGTGTTTTGGGACAGACGCCAAACAGGCTGAGCTCTGAATATGAAATCTAAAAATAGGGCTGCTGCCACCCACTGAAGCTGACAGGCACACTGCTTTGTGAAACACAAATATGTGCATGACCACACACAAGGACCCCTCCAGCAAATACCTATAAATACAAATGCACACTCATTGACACAGAGTGTCTTTTTAAAATCCAGAATGAAATCTTATAGGTTTGAAGATTAAACACAGCAGTTGTGTCACTTTATTCTGTGTCAACTAAAGCAGAGAGTTTTGCAGATCGGCTCTCAAAAGTTACTGTCGGTATACTTTTTAGAGATGACTCATCAGGTGCATTTGGAGGGATTTCCTCCCACTGTTCCTCATTCAGAGAGTCTTGCCAACTTCTGATCGCTTCAGTTGGAGAAATGTTCCCTGATTTCAAAACTTTGGCTGAAGTGGCCCTTGTACTTCCATTCTACAATGTGGGAGCAGAGTGGGGATTCAGTCTCCAAATCAGACATTTGATTACACACAAGAGAGTGTGCAATTCAGGTGTGAAGTTTTAAAGTTAGTGGATGCTGCTTAAATTCAGGTGTGCTCAATTGTCCGGAGATTACGGTAGACTCATTTTCAACACTGTTTTATGACCACTATTTTACGTGACTATTTCAGTTCAGTGGGTACGAAGGCCTTAGTAAAGGCAAAGCTTGCAATGCCCTGGGCCAGCTTTTATTGTAAGATGACGTTTTGAAGAATTGAAATGTTGTCCCCATGTCAGTTTTACGCTGCATCGGTTTGATTGCAAATTGTGAGCACACCCCGAGTCACATAGATGCTTAACTTACATCTACTGCTGCAAAAATTCAACCAATGCATCTGACCACTCACACAGGATGTGTGAGTGGTCTAAGTGCAGTGTGTGACAAATTGGAAGTGTGGTGTGTGACCTTCCTGGCAATCCTATCAGTCAAACTCTGATGCTACTTATATAACTGAGGACAAATATACACCTCTAAAACAAGAGTTTGCTGTAACTGGATTTAATTTAAGGATATCAGATTAAAGGGGGGTGAATACAAAAGCAGTTGGCTTTATATTTTTATTGGCACACATTGTAGAAACCACGTATCACTTTCTTTCTGTTGTCCACTTCTTTGTGTCAGCTTACTTGATAAAATCCAAATAATTTGCGTTAGAGTTTGACGTCATGATAAAACAACATATGGGTTGGCCTTGGGCCTATGAATACTTTTGTAAGTATACTTTATGCTAGGCATACATTCTGAAACCAGTTCAAATGTTTATAACTCTTGCTTGAACAAGAGGTTATGAATTAATCTGAGCAGATATTTTCACAAATATGATATAATTACACTGAAATATTGAGCTCCAATAGCTTTTGTGTTACCTGTGTTGTTTCATTATCCATAAAATTGTGTTGAACATTCAACCAGACACTTTAGGTGAAGTTCTACAGACCATTACATTAACATGGAAAATGTTTTATTTGAGAAAATACCACTGATCTAATATTTTACCTCATATTTCTACTAAGATGGTTGGTTCAGTGAAGACCAGCATTTTTTAATAAAAAAATGATTAGATTTAGAATATGTTCCCATAATTTCTTTTTTTATGTCTATGACTTTTACAACTTCTTACTAGTACAATCACTGAATGAGTCTGACTCTTAATTGCTCATGCAGTCATGTTTCAGAAGAGACAGCTATGAATGCACAGCTGATCAACTTTACCAGCAGCTGAAACTGGACCCCTTGACAGCTGAATGTAGGGCTGGCAACAGACAAGACAAGGTGAGGGAATGGCATGTGGGGAGGGGGCATACTCTGAACCCATGATTGTTGGCAAAGAGATTAAAATATGTAACTCTACATATACTAAAAGACTGCAATAAAATGTAAAAATAAATCCATGATCGTGGGCGTTGAAAATGGCATCCAGAAGCTTGTCTATATTTTGAGTTTATGATCAACAAAAAGGCTCGTTTACAGTTTTATTGTGATCTGACACAACTGGCCATTGGAAAAAAATAAATCTCATTAAACGTGAAAGTCCAGAATTAATGTTCTCTAAACATGCTGTCTAATATATCAAAGGGATAGGATTGCTTTGCTTTGAGGGTGGTTGAGTGGTGGGCGTAGGTCAGCAGGGTATAAGGAGAAAGAGGGAGGCCATAGAGGAGGGGTTAGGGGCTAGAGTGGGTGTGGATGGTCTACAAATAGTTGCTCTGAGTGCCTGCCATTTCTTCACCAAGTTTCTCTTCCACTGGCACGGTGGGACTGTTGGGTCTTAACGCCCGAAGCAGCTTCTCTGAACCCACAAACCAACCAAGCAATCAAGCAACCATGAGCAAGTCCTACTCCTCTTCAACCCAGAGTGCCTCCTCCTACCGTCGGACCTTTGGTTCTGGTGTTGGTTCATCACCGATGTCATCCCTCTTCTCCTCCTTAGGAGGAGGTCGAGGCTCTTCTTCCAGCCATATGTCTTCCAGAGTGTACGAGGTCAAGAGTAGCGCTGTTCCCTCCTTCTCCAGCTTCAGAGTTTCTTCTGGAGCTGGGGGAGCAGGATTTGGCTCCTCAACAGCTGTGCGTACCTATGGAGGCGAGAAGCTCGACTTTAACCTTGCAGATGCCATGAACCAAGACTTTCTCAACACAAGGACCAACGAGAAGGCCGAGCTTCAGCACCTCAACGACCGCTTCGCCAGCTACATTGAGAAGGTTCGCTTCCTGGAGCAGCAGAATGCTGCCCTGACCGTGGAGATCGAGAAGCTGAGGGTTCGCGAGGGTCCTGGCCGTGTGGCTGAGCTGTACGAGGAGGAAATGAGGGAGCTGAGGAGGCAGATCGAGGCCCTCACCAACCAACGTGCCAGGGTGGAAGTGGAGAGGGACAACCTGGCTGATGATCTGCAGAAGCTAAAGCTGAGGTAGGTTCTGATGGTGTAGGCTCCAGAAAGTTTTGTATAAGAGGCCAGAGGGTTCGCTAGTTAACAACCTGAGGTGGCGCAGAAAAATAAAAAATAAAAAATTAAAACCCATTGATCCTCCTCCGTATGTTCTGTCAAGCAATACCAAACAAGATATTGGAAAGCTATGTGGAAAAGTGGTTTGAAGACGAAAAATAGAGGAGTAGAAATACCTTCTCTCTTTTGGAGAAAAGAAAAGCCACAGGTACACCTCAAAGAATTTCAAAGTAGGCCTTCTTGTGTGAACGCTACTGTTTTCAAGCTTCCTATAATTGTGCACATGTATTTCAAAGTGACATCACTGAGGAAAACAGAGATGGAGACAGATTTACAGAGTCATAGGAATGAACCTTAGACAGACAGATAAAGTTTCAGCCAGACGTATAACATTCAGACAGGAATAGAGGTGGACAGATGGAAAAAAAAATCTATTTTTCAACACTAAAAGGAAATAACATTCTAAATTTCACTTCAACAGTCCCTTGTAAACTTTGTTTTTAAGCCTATATTTGTCTGTGTATAGCTTTTAGGTCAGTTTGTGTTTCTGGGATAACTCCATCATGACACTGGATGCATCATCGCTCACATTAAAGTGTGTAATAAAAATCCACCCCAACACGCACAGCATGCAGTCTGCTTCCAATTCTTACACACACGCACACACACAGTCTACGGCACGTACACAGTCTCCTTGCTCTTCACATTCTGTTTATCAGCCCTCGTCGAGCAGCTGCCCGAAGCTGTGAGTAAGTCCAGCAAATGCGCTTGCTTCACCCACTGAGATCAAAATACACACCCTAACCTCCTGCTTGCTCACAGCTACAGCACATGAAAATAACAAGCAGGTATTAATATTTTCATGTTGTCCTCCAAAGATCAGTCATTACACGTTCCAAACCTTTGATGCCTGTAATTATACATAGATAAAAAAAAAAAAAAAGTCCTTCTTTTTAAAAATGTTTGGTGAAATGCTAAATGTGGAAAGAGCAGGAGTGGTTCTTGTTATCCCCCCACGGCCGCTGACAGTGGGGGAGCAGCTGCATTAAAGCTTTCGGGCTAAAAGAGCAAGCAGGCGAAGAGGTGTGGGTGTGTGGATACGAGCAGAGTTTAAATAGAATACAGTTTGTGTCTCAGGTTTTATTTTTAAGTACAAATGCAGCGGCACCCCAATAGAAATGAAAGGCAAGAAGAATTTGTCCTTTAACTTTCCTCCGTTATTGTTTTCTTTTCCCCTGTGGGGCAACTCTCACCTTTTAGACTGCAAGAAGAAATCCACCAGAAGGAAGAAGCTGAGAACAATCTGTCTGCCTTCAGAGCTGTATGTCTTATTTACTTATTTATTTTCTATTTGATCTTTAGTTTAACTTTTTAAATAAAACCCTGTCTTTTTTGTAAAGCAGATGCTTAGTCATTTGCCTTTGCCTGAATACATTCTCTTGCTGTGTGCTTGTTTGCAGGATGTTGACAGCGCCACTCTGGCCAGGCTGGACCTGGAGAGGCGCATCGAGAGCCTGCAAGAAGAGATTGCCTTCCTCAAGAAAATCCATGAAGAGGTTTGAAACTCTTCTAAATCTTTAACGTACAGAAGCATTGCTTTGGCTCTATGATGGTTTATAGAGTCTCTCACCCACACTGATGTTAAATCACATGCACTAACACATGCATATAAATATGTGCGTTTGCACATATTTTGGCAATAGCCAAAAAAAAAAAAAAAAAAAAAAAAAAAAACACTTTTGCACATTGCCTTGCCGAGATGAAAGGACTGGATGATCCACAAGCTCAGCTCAGTTTCAATGCACAGCTGAGGATCCGTCTTGTCATTTTGTCTTTTTTGTCTCAACTTTGACCTCCCAGAAATGCTGAAGTGCTGACTGGTTCAAAGGAGCATGTCAGCTGTTGTGGAAATAGCTGAAGTGTGTGTGCTTGTATTGGTGGCAACAAATGGATAGCTATTTTGAACTATTTGATTAAACCAAACGACAGCTGAATGCAACTTAAGCTTGTAAAATTATATATTTTTACCAAGAAGAAAGGAATTGCATTTGCTGCTACTAAAATTTATGCTTTTAGTACTTTCTTCCAGTGCATGAAGGATTTATTAGTGTCTAGATATTTTATTTCTAATGTCAGTTCAGGCAGGAAGTGCGTTATTACACAAATTTAAGAAAGTGCAATTACACTACATTGTTACACTGAACTTGTAATTTTTTATACAACTGTTTCTGAGGCCTTTAATTCTTTAACGAGGTAGAAATATTTGTAAGATGATTACAGTTAAAAATGTAACTTGTTTATTGGATTCTTTTAACGAAACAATTTTAAAACAATTTGTTTTCTCTCTAATTGGTTTTTGTGGTTATAACCAATAAGTGTGTTTATCAGTTGAACTTTTATTATATGGGTTATTGTGTGTGTGTGGCTTTCTACCATTTTTGTGGCATGTAACTTTTGCCCTATTAGTTGGGAAAATAAAAATAAATGACTATAATCTCCTAATATATCAAATAAGATGCAGAGCTAGAGAAAAATCTTGATGTGTACTTTCAAAATATTCTGACTATTATTTTGTAAGGCTTTGAAGGGTTAAGCTGCTGTCTGTTTCTCTCTTAAACATCCATAAATCTCTTTCTTTTTGTTACATCATTTTAGTAAGTTCATTTTTACTCATAATGAATCTCTTCTTTCCACGAACGCCTTGCAGGAGATCCGAGAGCTGCAGAGCCAGATGCAAGACACTCAGGTCCAGATCCAGATGGACATGTCCAAGCCCGATCTGACCGCTGCTCTCAGGGACATCCGCATGCAGTATGAAGCTATCGCTGCAAAGAACATTGCAGAAGCTGAAGACTGGTACAAGTCCAAGGTAGATTAGAAGCCATTCATGAGTAAAGTTTATTTTCTTCTGTTGCTAAAATGCTTAAACACTCACCTGGTGTCTCCACAAGGTGTCCGATCTGAACCAAGCTGTGAACAAGAACAACGACGCTCTGCGCCAGGCCAAACAGGAGACCATGGAGTACAGGCACCAGATCCAGTCCTACACCTGTGAAATCGACTCTCTCAAGGGCACTGTCAGTATTTATTTAACTCACTTTATTCCTGTTATTTGTAAACTGTGCAGCTTGAATTTTTTTTATTCTGCTGTCAGTCCAGTTTAAACCTGACTTCACCTCCTTGCTATCCTTTCAGAATGAGTCTCTGCTGCGCCAGATGAGAGAAATGGAGGAGAGGATGGGCCAGGAAGCCTCTGGCTACCAGGATACCATTGCACGGCTGCAGGAAGACATTGCCAAGATGAAGGTAATAACCTTTAGCATTTCACATGAGGCATGCATTGTGACAGCAGATAATAAAAGCAACAGCTGTAAGATACAAGAAGTGGGATTTTAGAAATACACAACCCATCTTTACCGGTTCATTTCAGTATTTCTAGTGACAGTGTGATTTTTGTTGGCAGGGAAACTTTAATTTTAGGAGTCAATAAGACTTTTAATTAAATATTTTTAATGTTTTGATCTAAAGGATGATATGGCTCGCCACCTGAGGGAGTACCAGGACCTCCTCAATGTGAAGATGGCTCTTGATATTGAAATTGCCACCTATCGCAAGCTGCTGGAGGGAGAGGAGAGCAGGTTGGCCGGCTATACACGCCATGTAGAAGGATGATAACAAGCTCAAATGACCTAATTTTACTATTATTTTCTCTCTTTCTTTCCATTGCAGGATCACTACCACTATGCCTGTCCAGTCTGCCTATTCTTCCATTGGATTCAGAGGTAACAGGAATAGTAACATGTCCTTTTTTCAGCACATAAATACTTGGTAAATCCATTTTGCATTCCAAATGAGTCAATAAGCATGATGATAATGTTTAATTATAGCCTCTGACTGAATATGGTAGACGCTATTTTCAGCTTATTATGTGTCATGTACCTGCAGTAACACTTTCTGACCACTGGGTGGAGACGTTAGACGAGACAAAATACCTCACAGGGCTTTGGTTTCGCAGTTAAGCAAGCCAGACTTAGATGATTATGTAACTCTGTCTTTTCCTTTAGTCTTCAAATGTGTTTAATTTTACATGTTAAGCTATTATTGTGAACAAATATTTAAAATAGAAGTGTAAAACTGGAAAACAATAAGCAGCTTCAAAATCTCTTTTCTGATTCTCTCCCTAATGTAGAAGACTAGCTTTCTCAATCAATAGTAAACAACACCAGTGCCTTTAAACTGAATTGATCTTGTGTTACTGTAAATAAAGTTAATTTCCAAGCTAATTTGGTGAATGCATTCTTACAGAGACCAGTCCTGAATCCCAGCGCGGATCGGAGGTTCACTCCAAGAAAACTGTTCTTATCAAGACTATTGAGACCCGCGATGGAGAGGTTTGAGCTCACACACATCCACGTGTCGACAACACAAACAAACCAATCACATGCAAACACAAGCTGAATTGCTCACGTGGGTGAAAATACACATTGTAATCATTGTTTTTAAGAATTTTTAAATTTAAATTTGTACATATAACATCTTTACTATTTTTATACTTTGTAGCAAGATTTGAAAGTAATACAAGGTGCAATATACCAGACCACCTCAATCTAGGCATCCCAGTGGGAATTATGCCATTTAAAATTTATGAAGTGAGAAAATGATTGCATTTGTGAGTGGATTTGACAGCTCTGCTTCCACTTCTATGTGTCTAAGGGTGAACCACTGAAAAGGTGATATTTTTAAGGGCTACGACATCATTCATTTTTGCAAATTCCTACTGAACAAACACAATGGGATGTGCTAGCCCTTAGAAACACATGGTAAAATTTTAAGAATGTAGAGGCAATAGGTGTTAAAAGGATTCAGCAGTAATTACCATAACACAAGCAATGACTGTAAATTGGCACACTTTTGTGGTAACAGATCATGTTTAATATATGACACTCCTAGATGAAATATTCCATGAGCCAGGGTGCTAGTGCCGAGTGTGTAAGTTTAATTTCATTGTTCCAACTAAACTTTTCGCAGCTGCTCACTTGCTTCTTTAGATTTGCTATAAGCATGACAGCGACACTGAAATGACGTGGAAAGTCTTTGTTTCTCCTCTGGAAGATGTTGTAGATTTAGGCACTTTTTTTTGAAACTCTGTGACACTCTGTTCTTCTTTGAACTGTTAGCTTCACTGGCCTGCACAGCACTTCACTCCAACCAATATCTTCACAATTTATATTAACCTACTTAGCGATTTGTCTGCGTTAATTTACTGGTTCTTTTACTTGAATTATGATTGACATTAATTGCTTTTATTTCTTCTGTCCCTTAAGGTTGTCAGCGAGTCAACACAGCATCAGCAGGACATCATGTAAAGAGACAACATGAAATGAAACATAATAAAACATGAAGAAATATTTCAATTGTTTCCTACCATTACTATAAGAACAGATAAGCTGAGCCGAT
Organism: Poecilia mexicana; assembly: GCF_051168715.1. NCBI lineage: Eukaryota > Metazoa > Chordata > Actinopteri > Cyprinodontiformes > Poeciliidae > Poecilia > Poecilia mexicana. The sequence goes on along the minus strand of NW_028263371.1, from coordinate 45,551,364 downwards.
GTTTATAGGCAGAATTAATAATGCAAGCTTCAAGCTATGAACATAATTTCAGTCGATTGTATTCATCATAAAATAGATGCAGGCAGGTTGCCTTTAGCCTGGTTTTGAATGAATAGCATTCCAGGATTTGAAACTTTTTTTTATTTTTATTTTTTTAGCATTACTTTATATTTCGGAAAAGCATTCGACTTTGCTATTTCTCATCTCTGCTTTTCCATTTTTTAACAAGCTGTTATGGTTCAGCATAATAAGGGAGGTTTCTGAGCTTCAAGACGGATCAGCGAGCCCCTAAACACTGTGGTCAAACATAATACTGAAAGGAGATATTTTCACTGTGCATATTCCATTATTTGTTTTAGTATGAACATAGGATCGGTTAGGGGCAATTGTTGTTGCAGATTTAATGAATGTGTCAGGTTGGATTTAAAGAACATATATAGTATTGAACTAAGAGGGAACTCAGTCATGTTTAAAGGTCGAACTTAGTAGCATGTGTTTAGTGCTTGTGAATGAGAAGGTAAAAATGGTTTGATGTTTCACTCCAATTTAACCTCAGAGGAGATGTCCATAACTGTGTGGTTTTAAATTGTTCTCATTTTAAAACCTAATAACAAAAAATGTTGGTTTTGGTCCTTTTTTTTTCTTTTTTTGTTGTCTGAGACTGCATACACACTCTTGAACAACAGGACAGTGGGGTCATCATGCTGTGGGAACGTTTTTCACCTCTAAGGGAAGAAAAACTAGTCAGAGTTTTTTGGAAAAGTTGATTTAGTTAATTATATGAGAAATAAAAACTACCTAAAGCTGAAAAAACTTGAGACTAGGTTTGGTCTTAAATTAAATAAAATATGTCAAAGTGTATTGTAGTAATGTGAGATCTGAAAAAGTTCAGAAGGACACCTTTTCAAAGTACCATATCGCTGATCATTAGCATTTCTTAAATAACATGCACATCTTTGTATTGACTCCTTTATGAACTGTAATTATACAAGCTTTGTCACTCAAGCGTGGCACTGCTACTTCAACATTTAATTCACTTAATGTGAGGGAGAGAGATTGAAACAATCAGTGCCCTAACAGATGCAGGAGTGAGGGAAATGTGAACAATGGCCGGGTAATGAGTTGTCCCTGGTCACACTTTGTTTCCAGCTGAAAGCAGATTAGAAAGCAACAAGACTTGCAGTCTGTGTCGTTTGTCTCTGAAACCACTGGAGTGAAAATGTCAACAGAGATGAAAAAAGGCCACGGCTGTGAGTGCTGAAGACAGAATAGAAACAGACAATAAATGAGCATTCGATGAAGAACAGGAGAGAGAGAAAGAGAGAGAGAGAGAGAGATGGTGTTGCAGGCTGAAAAGAAGAGAAATGAAGACGGCGAACTGAATGAAAAGGTTATTTGGACAGAAAAAGAGGCGAGAAGAAAAATTAGACAGAAGAAACTGCACAGACTGGAGCTCAAAAAGAAAGAATATGATGGCTACTACAATAATTAGTGTGAGTTGCATTACACAGAATATTCTGCAGTCATTTTTTGCAGCTTATGTCTGAAAAAAGCCCCACTCATTATGTAGCAGGTCAACAGCAAAGGGCAACTTATTTCTACTGTACCTTCTGCTTCCTGTAATGTCAGCTTACTTTATGATTTCTTCCTACATATTGCTTCCAGTATTCTAATTCCAAAGGAGAGCATTGGTTTCTAACCTCTATCCTAATTCGTTATTTGCATACTGTGGAAGTCTTTAATTTTGTACCCAGGAATATGTTTTTGGAAAGATCCCAAAACATGTCACAGTAATTGCTGATCTGTGCTTTAAACAGGCATGCAGCTGGAATGGCTTTGAGGAAAAGACGATTCAAAGCCAAATTTAAATTTCCAAGTTTAAAATTTGTCGGCTGAATTCCATCATCACAGGCTCAACCAGCAGAATGAGAAACATGTTTACACAAGGTCAAAAAAAAAAACATTCAGCAGGATCACAGCATAACAGGTCTACTCCATTAAAAGTATTCAGCTGCAGAAATGGAACACAACAAAATGTTAAAAACATTAAAACCGAGTCAAATATTTGCACATTAAGATTATTTACAAGTCAGTATCTACAGTCAAAATGTTCTCACAATACAATATTCGGTGTAGCTGAATATTGTACTATATGAAAAAATAAAAGACAAAGCAATGTACATAAAAGAATTATTAGCCCACCCCACCAATTACAAGCAAGAAAGGATCCAGTGATTAGCATTTACATATGATAACATACACCACCACTACAGTAAAAACACAACCAGGACATAAAAAAGAGGACTGAGGTACGAGCAAAAATAAAGTCACACTATCACAGACATTACGGTGAAAGACCATCAGAGTAATACCATAAAGTAGAACAGGAGGTGGTTTAAATGAAAGAGAAATAGTTCAGAATTGGTTTAAAGTAGTTCTTGTTAGGAAGTTGCAGTTGTCTGCTGTGGGTAATAAATTACCCACAGCCATCTTTGCATCGTCATTTAGTTATAAATGAAAATCAGTTGCTTGATGAGGCTGAAGCTAAAGTGTAATCTGAGGGGAACCCGGACCAAAGTGGATTCGTACCACATTAAAAACATTCCAGTTTCGAAACCTTCAAAGTGGTTTATGCAAGCAGCTTTTGATCATGTTTTGAACTGTCACTCTGTTTTAGCCGGGCTGCTTGTTTCCACAGCTGATGGAAATGGGAGGTGTCACAGTGATGTTCCTGTACAAAACATGCACCGCGAACTGCACATATACAGCATCTAGTCAGATTAACCACCTACTAGAAAAGTGAGTCAGTGTAAAAATCGATAATAACATTTTCTAAACTACCGAAAATAGTTTTACCTTTTGACCAGAAATGCTTTACATATTTAACCTTCAGCATGTTTAATGCAGGAACTTTACTGATGGTGCACCACATCCTACCTCCTGTTCCGGTGAAAATAACCACCGATGTCTTTATAAGTAATCACAAACCTGATGACAGTTATAGGGTTAATAAAAGAGCACCCACATAAACCACCCACATAAACCACCATGACGGTTTTGAGATTGGAGGTCTGCTTCGGTCATGGTCTCTCTCAGACTGGCCATTAGCTTCAGCCTCTGGGATCAACTAATCAGGATTTATGCTACTGGAGGTACGATGTCAACTGCTTGTGACAGAACCTTACTTTAAATATTCTGAAGCATCCATCTAGTAACAATACATGTCCTTTCAAAGGTTTTTACTTGGACAGCGTAAATATACAGAGATAAAGAGGTGTTTATGCACCCTTGGTCCAAAAAAGCTGGAAATCTGGGGTTTCCGCATGGCAACAATGACACAAACACAATGGATACAGGTATTACACGAGTTTTGTCATGCAATAATGGAGTATAACGTAATTAATTGTGCCCCTGTAAGAAAGAACTGCAAAATCTGCAACAGTCAAACACTATTAAATCAGTGCGTGAATGTTTAACTGTTGCGCCGCTTTGTTCTGTTCACATTTCAAATCATGGAATCCAACATTTTTAGGGATCAAGTTTAATCCATGTCTTATTTTTGCATTATATGGCAGTATCATTTGTCATAACTCATTGTAATATTTCCTTAAGTAGGAATTGTGCGTGTGTAAAAACATCTCAGCTTCTGTAAGGCGGAAATAAAATAATGTTAAACACGGCGTCTTTATGTAAAACACCGAAATCCACCTCTCCTCTCTCAACAGCTTGATTGCAAGAAATACATAAGTTAAAAATAGAGTACCGTGTAAATTTATGTTGACACAAACACACACATAGAGAAAGTCTAAAAGACAGGTCCAGCAGTAAACATTAGAGGGTGCCATTTGCAAATGCTTTCATCTTCTTACCTCTTTCCGATGAGCTAATCTTTCTTTAAGGCCTCCTCTTCATTACATAACATGTCATGAAAAACCTTCAGAAGTTAATCCTTTCAAGCGAAGCAGTATGTGGTAAAACAGGAGGGGGAAGAGTATTGTACGGCATGCGCGTCTGACATTTAAATGAATCCCCCTCGTGTTTGCTAATAATTGGGCCAGGCCATCAGCTGTAGGGCTCACGTGTCCACTCAAACACAGAAGCAGACCATTTGGGACCAAACATGGAGGAAGGTCAGTGATGAGATGTGAACACATCTGCCTTGGAGAATGGCACAATACGCAGAAAGCAATACTAATTTAGAAGAGGAATTAACAACAACAACAAAAAAAAAACCCTCTTTGGTTTGAACCGCTCAGTTCGATTCACACCTACAATTCACCCCCTCTTAAAAAACCCACAGGATTTGCCAAGCCACTTGCTATTTTCTGTATTAACAAGCTGTGATGGGAAAAAAAATAACCCTAGTGAAATAAATATCTTACTTTACACAGACACCTCCAAGAGGGGAAAAAAAAAGAACAGTAAGAGCTTTTAGATCAGTGTTTGCATTGTACCTTCAGTTTGTTTTAGCGTTTAACACCGAGCACTCCCCTCAGAACCCTTGAAGTGAAGTGTGTCATCCTTTAACTGCCTTGAAGGTAGAGATACTGAATACAGATGAAGAAAAAAAAAAAACGTTGCAATTCCCCGATACTCTAAAATACACACAATTCCATTTCAGCTGCGACGTTACAGAGTATGACAAATATACCCTCTTCCCTTCCCAGAACAGGTCACACTGAAAAATTACTGAAACGGTTTGTGTGATAACATATAAAACAGCTCCATAATCCTTCATTAAGCTTCACTGGACGCTAAATGAAGAATCTGATGGCCATCAATTTTGTGCTCCCTCCAAAACCAAAGTCTTTGTTCATTATCATTCTAAAAAACAATAAAAAAATAGTCGGCAAAAACACCAAACAAGACGGGACCATTTTGGGTTACAAATCATCAGAACATGGTAATCTTCAGTTGGGTGAACTAACAGTTGACTGGGCTGTTTCCATTCTTTCACTTCTGTTGGTGTCCAAGAGTTTTGAAGGTGCCAGTGACTGTGTGAATGTGTTTAGATCCGAACTGCTGGTCCACTGGGGACTGTGAGAGGCACTTGAGAGCCGCAGTCATAGTCCAGTTGAGCCATCCGAGAGCGACTCATCCGAGTGTGGGAGTAAGCCCGTCTTTCTGTCTGTCTGTCTCTGAAACTCCTGATGTAGCTCTGCGGATGGACAGAAGGTTAGAAAAAAGTGAACAAACACCCTTTTTCCTTCTCCTCAACTGTATCTGTGATATGTCACAGATAATGTTTGATTAATGGGCCATATTTTACTCATTAGATCACACTAAGTGTACTAATCTGTTGACTTCAAATTGTTTGGAGTGGATATCCGGTTTGGACTGATATCAGAGTAAAGGGGTCATAACACAAACATGTGCCATACTTTGCAGGTTGTATTTGCAAATGTTTAAAACCATGAATCCTCTACATTACAATTACGTTGGAATTTTGTGCTAAACTAAAAAGTGGAAGAGTTGAAACGGTATGAATACTTTTTCAAGACGCTGTAAATCTACTTAAGTGAAAGCAGGACTGTAATGTAGGATCTCAATAAAAATCTCAACTTTTGTGGGATCATTGATTCCAAAGAACAAAAAGACAAATGTCAATAAAAATATATATATATTTTTCTTCCAGTTTAAGAATGAGAATAAGAATATTACCGGAGACAGCACATCTCCATCAAAGCGTCTTTTGGGGTTGGGTTTGCGGTGGTAGCCGGGTTCCGTCTGCGAAGGAGGAGGAGGGACCTTAGGTTGCTGAGAGCTCTGGGTTTGGTGATGAGCGTGGGACACCACTGGGTGGTGGTACTGCTGGTGATGGTGGCTGTGATGGGTATGGGCCTTCTGCTTGGGGGCTGTCTTCTGGTTTTGACGCTTTTTCTTCTTCTTGTTCTCCTTCTCCTTTTTCAGCTTTTCCTCTCTTTGTCGGATTCGCATGAGCTGAACCCGCCGCTGCTGCCGACTCAGTACCACTGGAGGTCAAAAAGAACAGCAGGTTGATTATGTGGGGAAGGAAAGGAGAAAGAGAACAATAGGTAATCAAACGGGAGGGCCTGTTTTGTATTAGGGAAAACCAGTGAGGAACAATGCACTTGATAAGAGAGGACATGAGTTTGCTTGTGTCACTTTGCGGTACTATATGTGGTTTTTTTTTTTATAATGCAGAGCAGCTTGAAAAAATGAAAATGTAAGAAAAATGCAGACAACTTTTGCCTTTTTTTTCTGACATTTCTAATTTGCGAGGCGACTAACTTGCCATGCTGAGTCTACTTGCACCAAGCTGCTCAGTTTCCTGACATATTGTGCGTGGGTGAGTGTGAGCTTGCTATTTTAACACGCTTTTTTTAGCAGAGGATGTCCAAAATCCACGCCGTCTTATGGTCCATTACTTAAGCTAATGAATATACTCAGCTTTGCTTCATTCATTTTACATCAACATAAATGCTGCTTCTGTTGGAGATATTTGTCCATTTATATTGTGTCTTTTATGAGCGTCCTCACATTGCACACAGACGAAGGCGCCGTGTGTCCATGTGTGTGGAAATGTTTGTGTGTGGACGTTATGCGGTCTATTATTGTTCCTTTGTGTGCGTGAACATGAGGCACCATCTGCCAGGGAAACTGAGTAATCATACCCCCTGCTTTTCTATTTCTTAGTTCACACTTTGCCAAGCCTCTCTGCGCACATGCTTCTGTGTGTCACAGGGCCGGCATACTCGTCAAGTTATCTTGCAAGGTCCAACGTAAGTTTTTTTTTTTATTGTAACAGACAAATGAAAATGAGATACAAATAAAAACTTGACCTAATTCACATTCGTTCACATTGTGTGGCGGTCGCCGTTCTGACAGAAAACATGATTTCCTTCACTGTTTCACTTGGGTGCCCCTGCTTGCCCATTGTGCCCCGTTTTGTGCCCTTCCCCCCACACACCTGCTCTCTCATTACTCTGTCCCTTTTCAGTCATTCCATTTCTCTTTTGCACTATAGTTCTTGTCAACATTAAATGGCACTTTTAGCAACCTAACGCATTTTTATAGCTAATTATATTTCGGAAAACACAAGCATGGATACTTTTACTTTGAATCTGACAGTTGTAAAGTATTATATACATATATATATATATATTTATCACCATTAAGCTTTTTTTTATATGATTGATTAGTTTATAATATTTGACTTAAATGGATGCACACCTATTGAATTTACCTTTAGAGAAATGCTCAAACATGCTGCTTCCTCCTGCTACATTGAGGGGAAATCAAAATACATCAACTGTGATATGAAGAACAATTACTAGAGACTTGCATAAGTCTGGTTAATCCTTGGGTACAATTTCCAGTTGCCAGAAGACACCACAACCATTGTATTTTAGCATAAGCAGAAGAGTAATGTTTAGTCATCATATTAAATTATAAAGAGGATGTGATCATTTTCTCACAGATAAATATGTCTTTTCAGTGCAAAATGTGCATGGATACTGGTTGAAGCTGGTAAGAATTGTCATTATTCAGAGAGAAATTAGTCATGCACTGAGATGCTTTGGCAGGCTACTACGAGAGGAGGAAGTTCATAAAAGCATTATAAAGTGCCAAATTACATTCTCCAAATGCACACAAGAATAAAGAATCTAATTTCCGGAAACATATTCTCCGCTCTGATGAAACAAAATCTAAAATGTTTGGCCACAACGACTATGACGGCATTTGAAGAAAAAGGGGGAAACTTGCAAGCCTGAGGGCCCTAACCAAAGAATTCGGCAAAAATGAAGTACTTTTTGAAATATTAAGTAGGCTAAAACAGTAAATGTTTAGTCTGACAGGGAAAGAAAGGAAAACGTTTGTGTCTTTCTATAGAGTGTACGGAAATAGCAAATAAAACAGCAAATACACAGTGCTACCTTTGTGTTTTAAGGCTGTTTTGAATTTAAAAGAAACCACTGCTGTTTTTTTTCTGGGCTTCTATCCACTATATAGAATTGGATTTTTTTTTCTTCTTCAAAATAACACTAAGAGCTTCCTCCAACTCTTTGCCCACGTCCTCTGTGTGGTAGCCATGGCAGCCTGCAGTTTAATCCTATTATTTGAGCCAATGTGTAACTTATTCTATGAAACTTTGCAGCTGTGAATGCCAGCAGAGATCAAATGAAGTGTGTGTTTCCATCATAGACATGTGTGAGTGAGCAAAATACTTTGCACCGATGCGTTCTGTGTGTCCCTCCAGTCCCTGCTTTTGATTTTATACAGGAGTTATAAAGCATGTGTATGCTGCATCTAGAGATGCGCTTTGGGCGCGATTTGACCATCTGTGTTGTGGTTGCTTTCAGAATAGATTAAGGCTGTTTCTGTCAATAACAGATTCTGGTGAAAACGTTGTTGCTGGTATATTCAGACTCTCCATTGCAAGACAACAAACACACACCTACACACACACAGAACCCTGTCCGCATGGTGGCTCTAATTCCTGAAGCGATGACAATACTTCTTTAAAGTTACAATTTACCATAGAAGCTTGTAGTGGCCGTGGTCGGATCAATACTGAAGCGTCTGTCTAACACATCCATCCCCACAACTCACATTATTAGTACAGAAGCTAAATCGAACTTTTGGTTTATTTCTTAAGCTAATTCATGTTCATCAGCATATTTATGAGAACACATGACCATTTATGTTACATATCATAAAAATATTCCCACGGGACAAACATCAAAGATGATGTTTTCTGGGACATGTTTCGCTACACTTTTCGAAGGGTAAAATCTTGAATTTCCCACATAATGTCCTAAAAATAAGGCCTTATGCACGCTTGGAAATTATTCTCCTAATTTCTTACCAATTTCTTGTAGTCATCAAGCTATAATTCTTTATAAGTGCAGGGAAAAATGAATGCAGCAGGAAAAAAAAAAGAAACAAAAAGCTTCACACTTGACATAAACAATAGTTTGTGTTAGCTAAGGTGCCTGGCAAGGGCTTATGGCGCTTCATTCTCTTCATATGTTTTCATGTTACTGCCACAAACTACAGTGTGCATTATGTTTTAATACAGTTTTGGCTGTGAAGCTTCTCCATTTGTTTTCTGCAGTTTGACTTGAGCGTTTCAAATTTATGTCTTTTACTGTTTTCCTGTTAATCATTTTTTTATTCTCCAGCCACTGTGAGAACTGTTCCTTTTTTATTTCAGTTTTCATTTTCATCTGTGAAATGTTATAAAAAGAAATTAAATGACTTTCAAATCCATGCTGAGCTTAAATAACCTGTCTCCTGTCAATGCTTTGAAGTCAGTTCTGCATATAACCGGATGAAAAGATGCATTTACATGTCTCTGTCCTCTCTGTCTCTGGAACTGTGAATCAGCTTATGATCTGCTGCTACCTGTGGTGAGGTGACACTGTTTAAATCACACCCATGTTGGGTTTTTTTTTTCCTTAAAGAATTTTGCAGCTATAGGTGACTTCACTGAGTTAATCTTCTTTTTTTAATTTTAAGAAAGCCATTCTGTTTTTTTTTTTTTTTGTTTGACTTCTTTTGCAGCGTACTATGTAACATCAATGTCATCCTGCAAGATGAGCTTCAAAGAGTCTATCACATGAAAAGAAACTGAGAGGCACAAAAGGTTGACTGGTTTATTTTGAATGTTTTCCTCTGGAGAAGGTTAAACTGTTAGAGTCTGACAATTTTCAGAGGGGGCTGAAAGCTTTTCTAAAAGTGTCCATGTGCACTTAGATTGATTTAGAAAAAAATATATATTAAATGAACATATATATATTTTTATTTCTCTTTGTTCTGCTCCCATCTCATAGCAAGACCAAGAATGTTCCTCATCGGATGGAGGAGGATTCAAATCAAAATATTCTGTGTGGTAATTCAGGAGGATATGGTTACATATTGTAAATCTCTGATTGCTATTTTTCTGCTTCATGGGGATTTGATTAAGAAGGCAATGAAGAATGATTTGATTTTGTGCAACACACTGATTGGTATGTTAATGCTTAAATAATTTTGTCTATCTCTGAGTGCATCAATTATTGTAGGTTACAAAAGAAACAATAACAAAATAAAAATTGGGAAATATTGCTTTGTTTTTTTGTTGTTGTTTTGAAGTGAACAAAAGCTTTCCAAGTCGGGTCAACAGAATTGTTCTCTGAAGCAAACCTCTCGTGGTTTACAATGGGAAATTTCTTCTAACACAGTTTTTGCGTGCATTTCTATTTAAGGCAGTGTCAAATGAATTCTTTCCGGATTAGATGCTTACCCTCTGTGTGAGAAAATCCCTCTGCAGTAACTTTCCATTGGATCAGAACTCCAAGGAGGGTCAGGACAGGCCACACCCCTAAGATGACCCAGGTGAACCAGCAGACAGGCTTCTTTGGTGCCACCTGTAATTAACATCAGTAGAGTTTTTTTCTTTTTTTTTTACATTTGCTTTATTAGATGCAGTGAATTTCCAGAGCGTAACTTTGTATGATATTAGCAGCTTTCTGTTGGGAAACACTGTTTTATTTCTAAGCATATAATAACTAAAAGTTGTATTTTAGCTGTTTGTCAGCATTTCACTGTAGTAAAGCACAAGTTGCTGGCCCACTGCTGTAGATACCTTTATTTCAGTGCATTCATAACTACTTGAACTCAGTTTATTTATATAGTGCCTTTTCATAATTAAGGTAATCTCAAGGCACTTAACAAATTACTTTGGCAGACTGAGAGGTCTACAAATCCAGATCTCTGTTCTGAATTAGGTAGAAAAAAATCTCTGATCTAGCTTGACACCCTTAACTATTATATAATGAAGACCGTAGAAGACCACATTGATCAACAGTTATTTTTGAGCGAAAAATAACTTGATTAATTCACAAAAGTTTGACTTAAAAATCAAATGGTATTGGCAGACATGTAAATATGGCAGATTTCCTCTGTAAATTTGCAAACCTGTCAATCTGACTTTCACTCAAACATTAACATGTCATGAATTTTGATCAGAAACTCTGCCTCAAGGTGAATTCAACTCTCGCACTCACAAACACACGCTTGCATGCAGCTGTCCTAACCTTGAGTCTCTCATAGATGTAGTGCACCAAGGCAAACAGCTCTATAAAGTAATCCACTGTGACAGTGATGATGGCAGAGCCAAATGTTGCCGTGGAGAAGGTGACGAAGCACCGTTGCCACTGAAGAGTGAGGACTGCAAACAATGTCCCAGAGCCCAGAAGGATTCCCAGAGGAACCCACACTGTTTTGGGGTGATAGAATTCCTCCATAACCTGGAAAAGGAAATGTCGTTTAGTAGTTTCTCTTTTCTACGTTAGCTTGTAAAAGGATGTTCAACCGTCTCCATTACAAAAGAAAATCAACACTGATAAAACATCCAAAGTTTTTCTTTGTCTAATATTCAAACAAGAGCCTAAAGGCAGCTTTGAGCAAGTGGGAGGGTTGCTAATATAGACAGTTATCATTCATTGTATTTGAAATATCCACAAAAAAAAAAAAAAACTATGAACAAAAGGAAGGGATTTACCACAAGTGATGCAACTCCAACCAGCAGGCCCAGCAGCAGGCCTACCATAAAAAGGCCCACGCTGCGGACCAACATGGTCACCAGGCCACACAGTGTCCCAATGCCCAGGCCAATACCGACAGACGCCTCTACGCTCAGCTGAGTGTCCATCACTCTCTCCTTGTAGCACAGCATGAAGATGACCACAGAGCCAAACATCAGGCCTGTTAGAAACAACACTGCCTTGAAGCACCGATAGCCTGAAGGGGGAAAACAGAGCACTGTGAGGTTGTGAGGCAGACACATGCATTAGACATTTGGCAGCTGGATGGGTGCAAACACTTATTAATATTATATAATAGTGGTCAATGATTTATTGTTTAAAAGAAGTAATGCTTAATTCATCAAAACCATTATCATACTCACACAGCGTTAAGACTAATACACAATAAGAAAATTAATGGTCTCACTATTAATATTGTCAAAGAAAATGCATCTTAATGGTCAATATTTCAAGAACAGGTAGGTGAAAAACTGTGTTTTTTGCTTTCTTTTTCTTTGTTTGAGATACATATTTTTTGAAGGTTTCAGCATTTATCATCGGAACATCTGGAAAAGTTTATTTATTCATTAAAAAAACAAAACAAAAAAAAACAGATGACGATAACAACCATTACAAAGGAAAACAGGACGGAGGATGCATGACTGTATCTGCCCAGAAAGACAAGAACTATTTATTTAGAAGAGTACGGAGCCCTTCAGGGGACATGGGGAATTTTTTTTCTTTTGCGTTCCCTCACAAAACTTTTGCGTTCCCTCGCAATAATGTACTGATCAGTTGATGCGGCATAATTGATACTGTAAGACTTTTTTAAGGTGGCCGTCATACTTTCTGCTTTAATACAAAGTTATGTAAGGTTTTTCCATGAATATCTCGTTGTGAAATATCTGACGTTTTATATCTTTTTTCTTTAGTATATAAAGGCACAACAAACCTATGATATAAACAGAAACTTTCCATAAGTAGGAAAGAAATAAAAATACATCCAAACTATTTGGACTATTTCTGAGTTATCATCGCGGGGTAATAAGTCATCTGATTGTGTCTCTATTGTGTTCGTCTGAATGGTTTAAAGGGCTGCTTTCAGTGCCGTTTCATCTTAGCCTTAAGAGACATAAACATGCAGTAAATAAATCGATTTTCAAACATTTTTTTTGCACCAAAGCGTTAATAATAATAAACACGTTTTATTATTATAAAACACAGCAAACTAATGGTGGTAGATGGCCGCACTGGATTAACTCGGGGAATCTCATCTGTCCATGTATCAATCAACTCCAAACCTCTTCTTTGTTCTGTCACAATTATCGATTTATTTAATTTTGGTTATAATGCTCCAAACTTTTGCGAGGACTGACCACCCCGATCACCCCCTTCCTCATACACACAGAGCCAACACACCAGTAATCTTCCCATTCACTTCATGACAGTCACGCCCACATCGACACGCCCACCACCCAGGTGTCAAAGCCGCTTCTGTCATATCAATAATTACTTATTTCATTCATATGGCTCTCACAGAGCCTCAGTGAAAACGTGTTTATTATTATTAAGTCTTTGGTGCAGAAAACTGATTGAAAATTGATTTATTTACTGCATGTTTATATGTCTGTTAAGGCTAAGATGGAACCGCACTGAAAGCAGCCCTTTAAACCGTTCAGATGAACACAATAGAGACACAATCAGATGACTGACTACCCCGCGATAATAACTCAGAAATAGTCCATGGAAAAACCTCACATAAGCTTGTATTACAGCAGAAAGTACGGCGGCCACCGTAAGAAAGTCTTACAGTATTCAATTATGCCGCATGAACTGATCAGTAGGTTATTGGGAGGGGACGTAAAAGTTTTGCGAGGGAACGCAAAAGGAAAAAAAAATTCCCCATGTCCCCTTAGTAAAATATGCTAACCTTTGCACTTTGAAAGGTCACCTACATTCATCCATTAAGACGTTTACTGAAAACAACAGCTGATATCCTCATTTTCTGTTTACCATCATTTGCTCATGCCTTTTCTATCTGTTCTTTTTATGTATTTTATTCAAATGAAAGCTTACAAAATTCTCCAAAGCATTAAAAGCTGAGCTTATCGACCATTCAAATCTCCTTTGCCTTTGCTTTTGTGTTTATTAATGTTTGCCTTTTCGTTATTTTTTTTTCCTGAATCTTTTTCTGACCGGCCTTGGTCTCGAGGGTACCCGACCTCGGATTATTATCTTTGTTTAATCAGGCATTGCACTGCTGAGCAGCACAATACTCTTTCTCTTATCTGAGCCAATGTCCAAGCTTCTCCCCTGTGACCATAGCTCATTTAATTGACATGCTTCTTGTAGCTTTTTTTCCCCTCCCTTGTATACAGTTCTCTGAGGGATTTCAGATATCTTTTATCTGGGATGTTTGTTGAAGCCACTGTGGCTTTTTACAGCTGTTTGCGCTTGCGCTACATTACGCCTGGAGATATACGAATCATAACTGAAGCATCTACTGCCATTTTAAGCATTTGTTTGATCGCTGGCTGCAAACTAATTCCCAACATGCCATGATTTCTATTAATCAACAAATGAATTTTAATGTCACTTCCTATTTCCTGCTAATGATTTCAGTGACTCATCTTTTCCTCTCCCTTTCTCAGTCGCTCATCCCTCCAACTGTTCCACTGCTCTTCTCCTCTGCTCGTCCCTCCCTCTCTATCTTTGTTCCTTGCTTCTTTCCTTTCTCTTCCTCCAGCCATCAGCCAATCCCATCTGTTCATCCCAGCTTAATCAGCTCATGTCCTTCCTCACATTATCTCCCGTTAGCTTTTCCTTATCAGTCCTATTTCGGCAAAACCACTCCTGATTTATACCACAACTGTGTCTGGGTGAACTAAATAAATGCAAACATTTTTATCTTCCCTCCGGTCTAAGATCAGCACCCACTACTTCAGAGACGCAAGCAATCTGAAATAATCCCTCCACTGACTGATCACCCTTACTAATGTGCCGTTGTTCAACCCTAACTGAGGAACTTCTGAGGCATAAACAATTTGCCGTCTTCTAAATCTAAACTGCAGCTTATTTTTTTTATATATATATAATATTGTGTTCAGCTAAGGCATAAAGAAACATGAAACCAGGTTATTGAAGCTGAATGTGTAAAATATATTTTAATTTGATCCTGCTATTATTTTTAATACCAAACTTTGCCCAGTAAAAGTGTTTTTCTTTTAATAAAGACACTGTTTGAGCTGACGTTAAATACTTTATTTAAAGTTTTATTTTTATATAGATATAGTCCATCTCAACATTAAAGGATCTAAAACTTCTGCCTTGATAAAACCGGATCGTAATGCTGAGTTTGGCATTTTGTCACAGTATGTCATGGACCCTCAAGGCTCTATTCTCAGGCTGCTGTACTTATTACATTTATCTGTATCCCAGTAAATTAAATGTGTGCTTCAGTGAAGCTTCTTGTCGGTCAGATTAAATGTAACTTTTGAAAATAATAACCTTTAAGCAAGTATTTAACATGCTACTTAAGACCACATTTTTTGTACTAATTGGTTTAGTTATCTGATCTGGTACAATATAGTAATAAATTAAAAGTCATGTTTTCATTAAAATGAACAGACAGAGAGGTGTGAAGACGTAAGTATATGTGTAACAAATTTACCGTCTAAGATGTGTTTCACTTAAGGGAATAAGTTACTGAAATAAACAGACTTTTAAATAATATTCTAATTCATTCAGATGTAACTGTATGCTCCATGTCAGACTGTGGAGTACTTCAACATCTCTTATTTTATGCTGATCCATTTTTGTACTCTAATATTTCTGTTCCATAACTTGATCAAATTCACTGAGTCAGGCTCTTTTCAATCAATGTGTAGATTGGTTAGAATTTTTTCCAACTTAACGAGTTTTTGGTCTTGGTCCCAAAAACTAAAGACAGAGCAGCACTCATCCTACCCCTATCCCTAAAAGAGGCTAAAACCATAGACAGTGGAAAAATCCCAGGTGTTACCACTCAGACAATAATTCTAACATTGATTTTATTACTATTTTTGAAATGTTTCCCTAGAATAAAGAGTTTCTTGTTGTTGTTCTGTGAGGCACCAAATGGTGTTGGGACCTAATACATTTCAGAGGTGCTTGTCATGTATGAGCTTAAGAACCTTCTAGTCACAAGAGACGTTTTCTCTGTTGTCCCAGGATCAAAACAAACCAAGGAAGGGTGAAATTAAGTTTATATGATCTTCTGTTCTGGAACCAGCTCATCTTCCTTGTTGTTTCTCATGCGTTTTTCTTCACCTTTACTCCTTTATTTTCCTCTCAAGCGCTTTGAATTAACTTGTATAGATTGTGCCAGACGAATAAAACTCCCTCGCTTTTTATGATTTACCTGTGGACAGGCTTCACATTTTCTTCTCCTCTGGTGTTAAAACTCAATAAAACATTTTCTGTTTCATTCTTTCTAGAAATGTATGTATATATAGAAATGTGTTTGCTAAGTTTTTGAGCAGCCTACCTATAATGTAACATCTGACAATAGGTTTCGCCTGGGTTTTATTGAATCTTCATGCTATCTACACGCTTCAGTGCATCAACCTGCTGAAAAAGCTCAACACATCAGTATTCATCCAAGGACACCACCGAGTGGTTGTCTTCCGAAAGCCTTGGTAGTAGTTTTTTTGTGGGGGAATGAAAAATGCAATCAAAACATAAACAACAAAAAAAATATATATAATGCTTTGCTAGCCCTATTTCAAAACCGAAAGCTGTGTTTTGAGATGCTTTATATGCTTTTAGAGAAAAACTTAGTAGCACCAACTAGATGTATTGTCAAAAAAAAAAAAAAAAAAAAATGATCCGGATGATTGTCAGCTCAAACCTAATTAACTGACTCTAACTATGAAAAGAATAATTATCAGTCTGACGAACCCAGGGGGTGGGATAGCAGTGGTGTTTGGTGCTAGAACCAAGTTTTTCTCCTGGTGGAAGCACAAAGAACTGCTATTTATACAACCACTTAAAACCTGGAACTGATTTTTTGGACAAGATGCCAAAAGGGATGTTTTCTAACCAGCCTTTAAGGCCTTCAAAAAAACAGTTGTATTTATATTGACAATACATTTCTGGCAGGTGCTCTCTGTGTACATTAGGTATACAAGTGATGCAAGCCTTTTCAGATCATTTGTAAAAAAAACACAAAAAAAAAACATAGACTGTACACTTTCCCTTCAAATGTACAGTTATTCACTACTTTGAGTCGATTCATCACATGGGGTATGAATGCTTCCCACTCTATTTTCCTGACCTGTGGTTATTTTGACACCTCTCACAATTTCTAATTTATCAGTTGACCAATCACAGCAGACTCTGTCTCACATGAGTGAAGCTATTTCAAACAAAATATAGGAGGTGATGGACTGGAAGCATCTGCTCTTGTGTATTGTAACTGGGAATATTATGGGTTGTTCATGAACTGCTCTTGCTTGACAGTGAAAACTGCTGGGTGGTGGCTCAGGTCAAGCATATTAAATGTGTGGTTCAGATAGCGTGTGGTCACACTTTGCGTCTAACTATAACCACAGATAAAGAAGCATCAATCCCTTGAAAGACAGAAAGCAAAGATGAACAGTGACTTATAAAAGTATTCACACCATTTCAACCTTTACACATTTTGTGAAGTCAGAGCCACAAATTTGAAAGCATAAATCATGTTCAAATTTGTTACACATAAAATATATTTTTAAGGGTAGTTGAGTAAATGGGAAAGAGAAAATAAATCAACACCTCACTTGTTAGATTATGATTAATAAAAACCTTTTGGAAAATGTGTCTTTTCCCACCTCTTTAAAATAATGTTGTCTTTGTCTACCACATAGATACATACATTCACGCTGGTGGGCGTAACATGACAAAAACGGAAAAGTTCAGAGTTATGCAGTGCATTGGAAAGGCACCGTATGATATTATTGTTCCTTTGGAAATATTTTTTGTAATTGTTTATTCATTACTCCATTGTGTGCTGACCCCAAATTTTTCTACTGATGATCTAATAAATTCTATTTTCAGCCTAATCACAAACTAACCCTCAAGAAAACGCTTTGTGTCTTAGTGCCTGAATTAAACTAATCCTCTACGACAAATGTATCTACATTTATAGCATTTAAAAAAATATATAAACTAACTGGTTTCAGGTTATTGATATCTACACAGTAGCGCTAAATTTCATTTTAAGTCATTCTGTTTTCACGGCTTCACTCACCAAAGAAGCAGTAGATGATTCCAAAGAGGCAGCACATGGAGCAGACCACTGAGGGCACAATCTCATACCTCCTCTCGATCTCCTGGTCACACTTTAGGCCCATCTCGGCTAAACCCAGAAGCTGGCTGGTGGAAGTCATTGTGGCTCCTCTTGAGAGGGGGTGTGGGGGACGGTTTAAGGGTAGCAAGGAAGGCAGGGAGGGGTGAGAGACACAGGGATTCCTGGCTCAGTGGACCTCACCCATGGAGACGTGTTTGCCTACAAACAGGAGGCGTGTAGAAAGGGGTGATGGAGAGGGGGCACTGGAAATGAATGAGGGCATGAAAGAAAGAGAGGAGGAGCATTATTGATTGCTCTTCTAAGTACTCAGCTGTGAGTGCTGACATTGCAGTAATGATGTGCCATAATTTTGAAAAACGAAACAACCGAGGAGAGAAGCCGGCGTAAGTACCACTTAAGATGAAATGCAATGCAGCCACCATTGCTCACCAATATGTACATAAACATGCTGTAACAAATAGTCGGGGAGGATGGTGCAGCACAAATAATAGTTGCTATAGAAAGCTCAACCGAATGCATTTGCATAAATTAGCATTTCGTTGGAAATTTGTGGCACAAGTACAAAATACCTCGTGGGTTTTTACATATGTCTTATAAAGAAGGGGTTCTTAAAGACTTAAAAGGCATCATCTACTCTGACAACTCACTTGTAACAACCCAGAAGAAAACAAATACGATGAATTTATAGGAGTTGATCAGAGCTGCTTTGTTTAAATGTTCAAAGCGTTGTTATGGCTCTGTGAGACTTTTACTTTTTTGCGGTTCAGCACAATTATGTTGGAACATTTATATTCCTCCGTGACAGCAATGCACTTCCATGACGATACGTTTCCGTAAAACTAACATTAATATAAATTCTTTAAAAAGTATTTTTAAATACTTTTAATTCCTAGCTTACTGACAGTAGTTCTGCATGTACAAGCACTGTTTGATGTAATTGCAATTTCATTCAGATCAACACACTTAGATGGGAATCCCTGTTCTGTCTTATTATGTCTTTCAGACAAATAGTTGCTCGCTGCTGACTTCCTGACATCAAGAAACACATGTTGTGTTGTTTAATACATCCAGTATCCTTGTTTCTCTTATCTGGCTATCTATAATAAAAAATCTAATTGGCATATCTCTGCTCTGATGGTTGTCGTTAAAAATGCACAAGAGCTAATCATCAGCATAAAAAAAAAACATAAATCCTGCACAAACAGAATAAATGGATTTCAGTGATTAACATACAATAAAAATGTAAAAAAAAAGTTTAAAACATTCTTCTTTTGTAATTGTACAATGATGAATGGACTTTAAAAATATGTTTGCTAAATGTTTTAAAGATTTAGTAATGTCCCACATGCTCAGCAGGAAAATGCTTTAAAAAACATCTTAAAACACATTTTCAATGTAGATGCAGTGCAGTGTGTGATTCATGTACCACAGACTGTTGCTGCCAGCCAAACACCCACACACAGCTCCGCATTCATTCATGTACCAAATCCCAGTGGTTACATTTCTAGCTGAGACACAAATTAAGACCTTCTTAGTCAATAGGCTCGCTCAGCGGTAGATACATGTGGATAAAAGCATCAGTGTTTTATTATATGCACCAACTCATTTACCACTCACCATACTTGACCTGTAGCCCACCTGGTTTAGAGATGTACTTTCATTGACAGAAAGGCTTGACAGGCTTTATCAGCCCTTTCCTGAGCTATTGTCTGCTTAAGAAAACTGTATATTGAATAACAATAATCTGGCACATACAATTACATAACAATTAGATCTTGGTAGAGGTTAAGGAAAACACTGGTATTCTGAAGCATGTTGGGTAACAGAGACTTGTGTGTTAAATGTCAAGAGTTGTTTCTCTGAATCCGTTACCTTCAAAAGGTTGTCTTATTCAGGTCAGTGAACTCTTCATGTCTGACAACAGAGAACAGACCCACATTTTTTTATTCTTTCTATTTCACACCTGTCTGGATCATTCAAAAATAGAAATTGCACATGGTGAACAGACACTTTGTGCTTTCAAACGGATTTGTACACCTAGAACTCTTTCACATTTTTGTCATATCCGAAGGACGTTTTAAAATGTGGCGCGCATGTATATATTTACAAAACCTTAGACACCTTTCGCTCCATTTAGAGCAAGTTTTTTTTTTTTTTTTTTTAGGTATGTCTTTGCAAACTTTTCGTAACGATGAAATTAAATAACTAAATATATACATATAAATATGTATATATTTACAAAACCTTAGACACCTTTCGCTCCATTTAGAGCAAGTTTTTTTTTTTTTTTTTTTTTAGGTATGTCTTTGCAAACTTTTCGTAACGATGAAATTAAATAACTGCCCTTCCTTCAACACAAAACAGTTCAAGCTTATTCAGATTGGATGAAGATCGACTGTGAACTGCAACGTTTAAATTTTGGCAGCAGTTTTTATTTGGATTTTGGTCTGGACTCCAACAGGGTCATTTTAACATGTGAATACTTTGCCAAGAACTACCATCCTGAAACCTTTGGGTGCGTTCCTCTGCTACCACACCTGGAGCCAATGAATAGCTAATTACCAGGCCTCTACAGAGCTGAATGACATGCTAAGGGAATTTAGCCATTTCATTCAGGTCTACATCCTGCATCCAAAAGTTGCAGGATAGTAGCTCCTGAGGACCGGAGGTCCATTTTATTGTCACTCAGGTTTGAATGTTTAGAGATGTTGAAAGGTGAACTTTTGCTCTGGTACCAAGTCTTTGTTCAGCCAGATGATAAAATGAGCAATTCTCTGTGAAATGTTCAAAAGTTGGGATAAAGGTTTCAAACCTAACACTGCTTAGTCACCAGTCTACAGTCCACAGTGTTCCCTGGTGTTCATGAACCTTTTCATTTCCAATGCTCTCTAACAGCGAGGCTGCCACAGAACAACTGTGTTTATACTGGAGGTGAAATATCACATGTAGAGTCTATTCATTAGCTCGGTAACTTCTGTTACTTCCAGGTGTCAAAGGAAATTGAAACTTTATTTGTAATTGTAATTTTTTTGAAAATCACAAAACCACAATTTGTCATGTTCCATTTAAACATGACAAAGTATAGAATAACTGAAGCGGTGTGAATACTTTTCTAAATTGCTACATGTGACTAGACAGGAAAGATAAAGTTATTCAGCAGCGATGAAGCTAAAAATTAAAGGCACATACACATACTGTCAATATTCTCTCTTTTAAAGCAGAATATAACATAAAGTAGTTTTTAAATAAGTACAGCATGTTAAGAAGAAAGAAAAAAATCAAATAATCATATTAATGATTTTACAAGCACTGGAAAAGAGCAAAAAACATTTGCAATTAATAATTGTAAAACGGATGTGTGCAAAGTGAAAGATGTATTGTTCCACCGACTTTGCACAATGGGTCTCATTATACTCTGCATTTAGGACAAAAGAAAATAGCAAAAATCTCAAAAAAATAAACTGTAGTAAGAATGTACTTAAAAAAAAAAAAAGGTCAGCTGGTGAAGCCAAAACATTTTTTCTAGCAAAACATAGAAAGCAAAACAAACAGAGGTTCTGGTGAGGCTGGGAAACTAAACAGCTAAAAATTAAAAATCTCTACCAAAGCTTTAATTCAGCTGCTTGTTAAAACAAGTCACACTAGGGAAAACGTGGATGTTTTTCAGAACCGAGATTTTCAGTTCATAATTGAAAGAAAATCTTTTTAGTTTGTATTTTAAAGAGGTTATATGCAAAGAGAAAATATGCACCACAAGGATGGGGATGGGGAATGCTTATTACCAGTGGTAGGAGAGATTATATTCTTACTTCACAAATGAATGAAGTAAGAATTTACTTAACTGTTAAGCTTTCATAAGTTCATTTTGCTGTCTTTTTAATTATAAACAGATCTGCACCTACATCAAGAGGTTTCTTGCAATTACAAGCACAATCTGCTCATATATATTAGTAGTAACTTTTAGCTAGTGGGTCATTGTGTTTTAAATGTAATCGTAAACTTTTGTTTCCGTTGATCAAAAAGACACAATCTAAAATGAAACTGTTTCCAGGATCTCTGGCATTTCTCTTTGCAGAACAGGTTTAATTTCATCAGCACGACAGATTAAAGACTCCCTCTTGCAAATTATGAGCAAAACAATTTATATACATAAAAATTGTTAAGCACCTGAGATTGTTCTCTTACAAACTAGAAGATGAAAAAGTGTATTTGTCTTAAAGTTAGATGCTTGAAGACTGGAGTACAGCTGCTAAAATAGCAGAATATTTGAACCATTTTAGGTCAGCTCTTGCATTGACTTCTTACAGATTGCAGCATTGAAGAGTTTACATTATGCCAGACTTGCACATTTCTTTCTTTATGTTGTTTCTTCATGTACGTTTGTTGCATTCAAATTTGGTAGCAGATCTAAAGTTCTTCCCAGAGCAAAGTGATACATTCTTGGAAAATGTGTGCTGTTGCATGGATACCATGCCTTTGCTAACAAGCATGCTAACGTTAGAACTGTTCACACTCTCAGTCAAATGTAAAGAGTCATCATCTTTTAAACACACTTGTAACTTTAATGACTGGAAGTTAAAATTTAACTAAATCTTCAATTTAAAAATCCAAGACATTGTTTGATGGGGCAGATGAATACTGTATTTGTCACTTTGTTTAAACTAATACATTTTGTTCATGTTAATATCCACAAAATCCTTTGTCCATCTGGACATAAATTCAAGAGTAAACTTCCAGAGTCTACATTTGACCTTTCAAGCTGAATGTTGCGTCACATTTTGCAGTGACCCCAGCAGCGCCCCAAGCTTATAGCCACATAGTTGTGGTACAGTTAGGTAAAAGCCAACCAGTCAGGTTAGAAGAACAAGGAATGGCATATTATGCAACAACGTCACGTAGTGACTGTTGCTATAACAACTAGCAGAAAGAGTAAGACCTTGCAAATGGGTCATAGGACTCGTCTCCATGGGAATGTACAGAGCCAATTCATGACGGCCTCCTTTGAGACTCCTAGCTGTAGATAGGCCTGACCTCTGACCCTATTCAGCTGCTGGCTTTTTAGAATTCACTCACATGTTGGGGCGTCTTCACTGAAAGCGCTCGATTTACTACTCATGAGTAGTGTAGCCTAATACTACTCTTTCTTGCTGAAGTGAACCAACCACAAAATATATGCTCTGTTCACATAGATTAAATCAAATACATTAATTTGTATAATTCACCATTTACAGATTCTAAGCTAAGATCACGGTCCTCACTAAGTTAAAAAATGTAATTCTACTGTAATTTCTGCTGAAACAAAGTCTAAATCAAAAATTAACATCATGTGTAAGTTAACATATCAGCAGCATCATTACACAGCAATCTGGAATCTGCAGTCTGGTTGTTTTTATCTATTTGCTTCTAATCTCTTTCTTTATTGCAACGTGTAAATGGCCAAATTAACAACAAGGCTGGTCTAAATTACATACGCTGATGCTACTGAAAATGATAAGTGGTTTTACACTTGAAAAGTGAGAAGTGTGACATGCATTCATTTTAATCACCCACCTAAGATTTAAGTAAATGAAATCCAGTTTAGCTGATCGCCTTCAGCCGTCATCTAATTAGTAGGAGGAGCTGCAGAGAGCAAGAGCAATCTGGGAAGATGATGCACTGGACCAAAACTAACACGTCAAATGGAAACCTGCTGCAGAAAACACGCCTGCACATCACTCTGAAAACATCTGCAGAACGTTGTGGACCCACAGAGCCAGAAAAACAATGGGATATTTTTTATCAAACCATATTTATTTGTGTCAATAGAGCCCTGTCAAAGTCCAGAACTAAATTCAATTGTGACGAGGCTTGGAAATTGATGTTAACAGATCCCTTGTATGCAATCTGACTGAGTTGAAGTTATTTTGTAAGGTCATGGGGACTTTCAAGCGTACTTGAATTTGATAAACCAGTTAAGAAAAGACGTTGCATGACATGTTAAACTTGATTGGTCTTTGTAGAGAAAAACTATTTATAAAACAATATAAATATTATACTAAGCACTTTGTTCCCACAGAAAACGAGTCACTTTTTTGTTGTGCATCCATAAATTTTGATAGATTATGGCAACTGTATTTGTATGTGTATACTGATGTTATGTATTGCTAATAAATCTCCTTCTTCCCTAAGTGATTACACATGAGTTTAAGTTCTTAATAAATATATATAGCATAAAAATATATATGATGGTTAAAAGCAGTAAAATATAGCATTTTGGTGCATGAGTCAAAACATTGTTTTCAGAATACAGGAAAAAAAAAAAAACTAATTATGTGTTTCATGAGCTGTAGTGTGTGAATGCTGCACTAAAACCAACATCTAAATGATGCCTTGCAGGCTTCTTCTGCCTCCCTCTGACAAACAGCCCTGAATCAGACCTAAGCACCCCTGACACAAATCACAGCACACAGTCCTTACTCCCATCATCTGTAACAACATGGGCAATAATTTAAGGTCACATAACAAAACTACTGGCGATGTAATAACTTTTCTGCGTGTTGATGCGCTTTCTCTTCAGTGTGCTGCTTCTTCATCCACTCTTCTAAAAGAAAAAAAAAACAAAAAAACTTGATACTTCAAGAGTACAGATCACACACGGACATTGCTGGCACTGCAAAAAGGTTTTTGAGATTTCTTCTGCTATATAGCAGCTTTTACTTCGGGCAAAAATTGCATTTATCATTCACTGTGAAGCATGACTGTGCTTCTGCCATTGTGCTGACCTTCCTAATCTTTAACTGCACACTTGTAGGGAAAAAAAAAAAGATCACATCATACATGCATCTTGCCACTATTATTGGCAGAGCAACTGTATGAGTTTGTATTTTTATGATGTTAATAAAACCTCAGGACGAAGTATATGAAATCTTGACAGAATCTTCTAAAAAGAGATCAAATCTTCTCATAAATATGCAGTGTGAAATGAATATGTATTTGCAAGTTGTTTTTTTATTTTTTTTATTTTTAGGTTTTAGGTTCACAGGACCCCGCTGTGAGATGAATTATCTTTTCTAATCTTCTGCTGATACAGAGCAAACTGTCAGGAAGAAAAACATGAAGCGTTTGAAAGTGTCAGGCCAGCGTGAGTTTCTGTGCGTTGTGTATGTGTGTCGAGATGAATATTTCAAAGGCCACACGCTGAGTGGCGGCGACAGAGCATCACCAGAACGGGGACACGCTGCTCTTCCTGCTGGAGGTCGGTGGAGTTGGTCATAGGAGAGAAGAACAGCAGCCACAATTTTTAGCTGCAGAAAAGTTCTGTTAGAAATCTGAATTGTGAATCTCACCTCATCGTACAATTTTGCAATGCAAAATAAAACAACCTTTCATCAGTCTTCTTTTATAAGAGTTTGAAAAATTCAACTTACTAGTGCAAAGAAAACCCAAACAAATCAAGACTTACTCTCCTATCTAGGAGTGAGGTTGATTCTGAGTAAATTTTCAGAAGATTTGAATTATTCGTCTCTTAGATTACAGCTTTGGATGAGAAAGCAGTACATACTGTGAATAGCAATTTCCTATGTATCAATCAAATCAATCAAATTTTATTTGTATAGCACATTTCAGCAGCAAGGCATTTCAAAGTGCTTCACATAATTAAAATAAAAACAGAAAAAAAAAAAAAAAAAGCAAAGAGGTCCGAGAAATATTTTGACAATATATTCTGGAGATGGTGACAGTTACCAGACTGTCCGTTTCTCAGGGTGATTGTATATGCATTAAAGTGGATAAAACATGTAAAATCCACTTTTTAACCCTCAAATACCTATGTTGTGTACTTTGAGTGCAAAACATTTTAATGTATTCTCTCCCAAGGTAGCATGGATATCTTTATATTCATTTAAGGCCATATTTTTCAGTCTGTTCGTTTTTCTCTATTCTCTTACATTTTCTTATCTATTACTTCACTGTATTTGCTGTGGAACATCATGTGCTAAACAAGGTCATGGACTTTTGGGTAATCAATTTTGTGAATCGGCCATTCTGTTCCCCCCGCAATGATTTTGTACTTAAACTTCAGTTGTGCCGAACAGCAGGACAATGCCAATAGAGCATACTACTTGGCAAAGTCCACCATATTCAATATTTTCATCATTTGTGGATATTGGCTTTAGATACCTTTTTACTTTGTCCAGGTGTGAGAGTAATCATGCCTGACTATACATGCTGGTGAAAATACCTGGTTTTGAGTTGGTGTGGACAGCTTACTAAACAAAAAAATCAGCCCTTGAGTGTTTTTTGTGCTTACTAAGATCTTGTTTGAAGAAGCTAGTAAGGGGTTAGATACATTTTCAAAGCATTGTGCAGTAAATTTATCTCAAGCGGAGCCACACTGCAACAAATTTCTAGGGCAAAGAAGACCATCACAACTCAAAAATGCCATGCATACAGAAATATTCTGCCACCGAAAGAAATGTAACTAAAAGCTATTGAGATGTTTCTGTTTACTTTGTACCCTGCCTCACTTTGCACACTCTGTCTGTACAGTACAAACTGAGTCACCGTGGCATGCTGAAAGCTTGGATGGATTAGATTTATGAGATGACAGATTAGCTAGACCATTTTTTTCCTGTTTTGGATGTTTTATGAGGCGCACTCATAAACATCATTCCTCATCATTTTATTGCCTGGCTCTTCCAGAAGCACCATGTCTTTTTTTTTTCTTGGCGTTCCTGGATTGGTTGCCCTCCCAGTAGCAGAAAAAGAAACAAATAGACGTTAACTTCTGCTCTGGTGCTAAGACGGTTTCCACCATGGATATTAATGCACATTCATTTATTACATTATATTTGTGTGTTAACTACTGACATAGGTAGTTATAACAAAAAGTCTCAAATATTCACAGATTTTAGCTATGCAAAGGTGACTTTGGTCACTAACCCACTCGAATACCGGAGGTATCAAAACAAGAAACAGTGTGGCAGCAGCTTATATCCGATCATTCTTAAGTGAAATGTTACTGAGTTAAACCTTGTTAATACCACTGAAGCTAATACCCAAATGTCAAGCTTGTTTGCTTAATGAGGCTAATGAGTATTATAGATACAAGAAGGATGAGAAAAGAAAGAAAAGAAAAAAACATGATCAACTGAGCAGCTTGCTTTACTAAATTAATTCACAGCATCTGGATAAGCCAAAAATTGCTGCAGTCAAAATGTGATGGGTATTATTTTAATTTACTCCAAGTCTTATAAACCCATCCGACAGTGCAATGTCTGGATGCACAGAACAAAATAAAATAAATGCACTGACGGAGTACCATTACATATTGTTCATGAATTAGGCAGCAAAAAAGAAAAAAAGTCAACTCCAACATCAACAATTTGTGTTCAGAATATCTGATGCTCATATTCCTCAGGTTTGAAATATTTGCACAGGGTTGCTTCCTATCCGCACAGCTGCTTACCACGTCTAACTCCTCGTCGGCTAGCGTAGTGAAAGCAATATGTTTAAAAGTGTTGTCATTTATGTGCGACATTGAAGGAGAAGAGAAAGTGAGAGCATGCATGAGCATATGAGTGCTGATCTAATGATTACTAACAGTGTGACTGAGCCTCAATCCAGGCCATCTGCCACAGGGAAGACTACTGCTGTGTGCTTGTCTGCGTTGGCAGCTGGGGGGGGATGAGCAGAGAAATAGTCTGCTTGGGACTCAATACAAATCACAGATGAAACTGTCATCCCAATCCTGCTCAGTGTTGACTAAGAAATATGTATGTTTATAATTATTGCATTCACTTAATGAACGATTACACTGTTTCTGGTCAGACATTGCTTTGAAGATGTTATTTTTATTTTAATGATGATGAGAGCAGCTTACTAAAATCTGTACATGTAACTATTGACCTCTAATCCAAAATACCATCCTCTTGAGAGATAATGGATTTGACATTGATCTGCCGCTTGCAAATATTTGCTACGATGACTTACAACATGTTTTCTTACATGGTTACAGTTTAAAAAACTCTAAAAATGCCTCACTTAAAAAAATAAAACATGCTATCAGTAGTAGAAGTCCAAACATTCACTATTTCCATGCAGTATTAAGCATATTTTTGCTTAGATATGCATTTTGGATGTTTGGATGTTTTGCTTTACGTGCAAAGAGTGGACTTTGGGGATTTGTCTGCTATCTAATGTAATTTACAGACAGAATATTCAATTAATTTGTCAACAAATTCACTCCTGATGAAAATGATGCAGGAATGGTAACAAAGTAGATTGTACAGTAATAGTGATCTACACCTCCCATCATCACAGTTGGCATAGTAACCAGAAAGGAGCAGACAGCCTTGCTTCATTGAAAATAACTTCACTGTTGCATCCTTGATTGACTGGCTTGCCAAGATGGAAATTTTACCCTCTGTACAGATTCTGCATATATTGGATATCCAAGTCCTGCAGCTAAGCAATATAACTGAACAGGTTAGATGAATTACACCTTGACACTTCATAGAAAATCTAATATCGCTCATGTAGGATTCTGTAATTTTGTATCTGTTGCTCAGGAAACTGGTTTTGAACAAATGTGAGCTCAGTTTCACATTTACCACAAATTTAAGATCTTCCTCACAAATAAAATAAAGGAGCAAACACATGCACTACACCCTAACAAAATATACATTTTTAAATGGAAAAGAGATATTAACAAAATAGGTTTCGTGACACATTCAAGATAATCTCAGAAGCCTGACTGTTTTCTTGCTAAAAAAAAGGACTGGAATGATAACCCCAGCTTGAAGAGAAACACTATTTGGTTCATAAGAGACACGCAAATTTGGCAATGCTACAGGGAAAATGAAGAACATAAAATTTCTGATTTAACAAAACAAAATGAAAGTAAGATTTCACAGATCATTGTGTTTTAAAGAACCAATGGTCAAAGCAAAATGTCCCAGTCAGTGTTTGACCAATCCACATTTTAAGCTTTCGGTATATGAATGCCAAAAAGGTATTGAAAATGTGTACATGTCATCCTGAATTTTCATACTGACCCATAAAAAAGCTCCCATCATCTCTTTGCATCTGATTTCCACTATCTACAAAACGGCCGAAACTTAGTTGAGAATAAAAAAACAACTAAATTTTGGCCGTTGTTTTTTTTACAACAGATGGAACTCTGTTGTAGCTGCAACAGAGTTCCATCAAACTACTCTGACAGCGATATCGAAGGAACAATAAACGAACAAGATTGAGTCTTGAAGCACCTATTACTAAAGTCAGACGCTGAAAACAGTAAGAGGTTATAAGGAAACGGCAGTGGAAGCTCTCAGGGCGGGGGTAAACTGAACAGCAGTCAGAAGACGGTTGCAGCCGCTGTCAACGCAGCACTGATTTCCCCCCACAATTTCTGACACTGATCGACATTTGTCACCGCTCATTTGCTGTTGGGCGAGAGCTAAATCTGGCAGTTGTTTTTTCTGTCACACCGAACAACTGCACACCATCAAATTTAGCTCACTGATGGAAATTTTCTTGAAATTCTTTCATGATGAAAGACTGAGTAAATGATTCCCGTGTAAACGTAGCTTCAAAGAAGCTCTGTTCAAAGTAAATCATCTGGTTCAAGTTTGTTCAGTTTATGTATCTTGAAATTTGAATTAGATTAATAAAATCCAGTCCAGAGTCACCAAAAAACTTCTGAATAGCCCTACTTTAAAAATTGCTCAAATGTACCAAAAAGAACAAACTTTTATGGTGGCTAACAGAAGCAAAGGTTCTGTTACATGAACTTTAATACGAGAAACAATTATATCCTCTGCAGTAACGTGTATGTAACTGTGTGCGCCTTAAAGTTGGTGGCGTCAGCATTGATCCATATGTAAGCCTTGGTCATTGCTCATGGCCTGAAGGAGAGGTGACAGGGGAGTAAAGAGGCTTTCATCAGATTACGGCTCATTCTCCGTCTTTCACCGTCCCTCTTTTCAGCACTGAGTATCTCTCAGCTGCTTTCAGCCACTTGGCTCCATCCCTCCTCTTTTCACTGCTTTGCTGAAAACTGGACCTGCTTTAAGCGACCGCATTAAATTCATCTTCAGTCCCACAAGGATTCATTGCCTTTTCTGACCTAGCCTGAAAGTGGCTATTCAAGAGCAGGAATGTGACAATTTGAAGTACGATGTATTTTTGAAATGTTTTTTTTTTTTTTTTAATCATATTCAGATATTTGAGGTCAGAGTTTTTTGTTTTAGTTGAAAAAACACTAGTGTTTTTACCAGTAATTCCTCCAGTATTGGGGCTGATAAAACAGCAGGGATGCAAAAGATCAAGTGATATGCGCGTTTGGCCGCTGGCCAATATTGTGTGGCTTCTGGCCTGGGCTAGAGTGGAGTAGAGGGAGATGTTTTAATATGATTAGCTCCGGTGAAGCAAATTGTTTCACATAAGTCTTGTCTAATCTACCACAGCTTTGAGAACACCACACCAGTATTGGCTCACATCCTTTGCCCTGCAGCAGTCTCACAAATTGAATTGTTGCCATTTCAAAAGAGTGAAAGTTAAACATCCTGCCGCTGACCGCATCAATGTCATTATCTCAACCCTGTAGAGTGGAGATTGCAACAAAGGCCTTATTGTTTAAATAGAGACAACTGCTCTTAAACCATGACAAAATGCTGGTAAAAGCTTTCATTAATACATTTACTTGTAAAACGTAAGGGATCTTTCCTTTTGAGTATACTCTTCAACTGTAACTAAAGACTCTTCTTTGTAATAGTTACCAGCTAGTTTTTGTTACACGTATATACAAGTATACAAGTTTGAAAATTGTTACTTCAACATTTGCATGCTAATAGAAGGACATACACTTCTAAATAAGAAGTGCAAAGTATTAGTGAAAGAGTTTTAATTTAATTGTGTAAGCTAGAATCTCATAATCTTTCATACACAAAGACCCAACTGTTCAAATGGCGATCAAAATTACAATTAATGGAAAATCTCTGTAATAAAAAAAAGTCTTAAAAGATACAATTAGCTTCCTACAGCTACCTGTTTGCTTTGAATAGTTCTAGGATTGTTTTATCTGCATAACTTATTAAGGTACCCAGCAAGAATAAAATCAGAGGACTGAAAGGTTTCTTTGTGCACATGAAATAAAAGTAGGTTGGAATGAAATTGCATTGTGTGGGTGTAAAATTGGAATATAAACTGTCAAAGGGGTGAATAAACTATTCTGTTCTATTAATGGCTGCCTCACACAAGCTGAGACCTGGAGTGAATGAATTCAATTTATTTCCGCGAGCAAAACACAAACAGTAGGTTTTGGCCGAGCAACTAGGAGGAACACACTCACATCACCTGCTGTTTCTATTAACCGTGCCTCTCACATGCCTGTCCCTCTGTACACTCAAAAAAATGAACTTAGGGGGTTATTAGATTAATAAAAGAATATCATGTACTTTTAACACAATAATTTCATGTTTTAAACAAAAACGTGATAAAATCATGTTGAACAAACAAGAAATTCATCAACTTAACGTTTATGAAATTGAATCATGTTGAGATAACACGATTCATTATAGCCAGACTGATCTTGTGCTGGAGGCGACGAGCGAGATCACGGCAGATCCCGCGAGATCATGGGAAATCACACGAGGCCCTGCGAGATGATTGTTTTTCGTGCCAGGAAAACGCCAGCTGCAGTTTAGAGAATACTAAATTTTCCTGGCAGGATTGTGCACATATCAGTGTTGCTATGTACACTGAAAGAAATAACTCTTTGGATTAACATAAAAAAAATCATGGAAAGATTTTCCACCTGATTACTTTGCTTTATTTCAGCACTATGTAATTCTGTTACTTCAATTTAAAGCAAATGTGTTGGCTCAACTTAACTTTTGTGGTTGATTCAACTTATTTACTTTAGTTGGACCCAATGTAATTTAATAGAACCAGACCAACTAATTTGCAATGTTTTGGACCAAATAATTGACTTTACTTGATTAAGATGAATGCAAATTTAGTTGAAACCAACTTATTTAACAGTGATACCTTCACACTATGTAATTTATGTACTCATGTCAATGGCTAACATGTGTTAACATCACATGAAGTGATGGTTAGCTGGTAATTAATAAGCGTTTTTTCTAACATTTATTGCCTGCTTGATCCATGCTTGTGTCAAAGCACAACTGAATTGAAGTGGTT
Source organism: Poecilia mexicana (assembly GCF_051168715.1). Taxonomy (NCBI): domain Eukaryota; kingdom Metazoa; phylum Chordata; class Actinopteri; order Cyprinodontiformes; family Poeciliidae; genus Poecilia; species Poecilia mexicana. The sequence continues at coordinate 45,519,321 of NW_028263371.1, read as the reverse complement.
ATTGCATTTATAAAAAATAACATGTTTAACAGAATTATTTTATATTTCAAAGGCAAATATGACAAAATCACGTCAAATAAACATAAAATTCAACAACCTAGCGTTAATAAAATGTATTCAAGTTGAGACAACGTGATTCAATGTAGTCAGACTAATCTCCCGCCGAAGAGGGTCTAGCGAGACCCGGAGATCACGCGAGACACTGGCGAGATTACGGAAGATCACGCGAGATGCTAGCGAAATTATGGAAGATCACGCGAGATGCTAGCGAAATTACGGAAGATCACGCGAGATGCTAGCGAGATCACGCGAGATCTTGTGTCTGGAAAAACTTCAAACTGTTCTTTCAAGAGAAGCGGGAAGATTCCTGATTTGGATCTGCTTAATTTGAAAAAGGTAAGATTCAGTCTATTTTCATCCGTCTAAATCAAAATAAAAATCGAAATAAAAAGATGCAAATTAATATCATCAGACTTTTAAAAAAAAACATTTTTTTCTATGTTCGGTCACGTTTCTATGTAATTGATGTACTCAAATCATGCTAACATCACATGAAGCAGTGTAAGGGACACAAAGCTGCTATCAAGACAAAAAACGGACCCCATAAATGTCACAGTTTTGCTCCTCCTCAGGTTGTTAAAACTCCCTGGAAAAAAGTTGGACTGATGTAAATTCAGCATCTGGTGCCATACAAACTCTGAAGTCTGAGGTTTAGTGGATTTTAAACACTGGGGCCAAACATAAGTCTATTTAAATGTTTTTTTATTATTATTATTATTTAATTTCAGTACTGTTATTATGTAGGTAAATGCAGAGTGGACATTGGATGCACACACACTTTTGTGGCTTTCTATCGTAATACAGATTCTTAATTTATTAATAATAAAAAGTATTAAATTTGAGTCAGAGGAACCTTTTTTTCTAACAGCATTGTTTCATATGCAGACAAAAATATTAAGTAACTTTACCTAAGATGTTAGTACTGATCTATTTGGAAATAACTACCACACATAGTCATGACATTTCCTCCATCCAGGAAATAAGACAGGTTCTTCATGTATAAGATGTTTGGTTTGTGTACAGTGTCAGGGCTTTGTACTTGCACATAAATTGGACTAGTTTAGAATGACAGTCTGTGTGGTGGATCCTCAGACTGTCATTTCAATTGAGGAGAACAGGCCATGGAATATGGGGCCTATTTGGGATTCATCCCTTCTCTTCATGTTTTTCCATATGAGACAATATACCGTATTTTCCCCACCACAAGGTGCACCGGATTATAAGACGATTTTTGTGAAAATGTAGAAAATATGGTACCTTTTCTAAATGGGAAATCTTACCACTGGACTCACAATTAACACAGACAGGTCTTTGATGGACCTTAGCTGTTGTTGAGTCAGCCAAATAAGTGTAAAGTTATTTTTTTATTTAATGAGATGTGAAATCTCTCCCCCGCAATACCCCACCCATGTTCCCATCATCAAGGTGCACAAATGGCCGAGACCGTCTGTGGAATCTTCGTTATTCGACCGGAGAGTGCAGAGCCTGGCGATGCCATTGAGGATGTTGGGATTGTCCTGGACGGGGTGGAAGTGATGAACAACTTGGGCAATCTATCTTTACATGTTTTTCCAAAGACTGCAGTCGAAAACTAAATTTTGACTGTTACAGTTCGCAAAGTTGAGCGAATTTACTGACACTTTTTATGTTGTTAAGAATTTGATCTATGCTAAACACAGCCCAGTTTTTTTCTGGAAAAACAAAACTGACCTTTTGTTGTTTATTTCAACTTTCAACTCAGGTGTTTTTTGTGCTGTGTAAAAAGAAAATGGATAACAATTTTGAAAATACAGTTCATGTTGTACTTTTTCTCATTGTTGAGTGTTCTTTCTTCTTTCAGTGTGGTCTTAAAACACTTCATTTAGTAGCACTTAAGAAAATGTCTTTGATTTAACATAATTCAATCATGGAAAGATTTTCCACACGATTATATAGCTTTCTTTCAGCATGAAGCATGTTTGTTCAGCTAACTTAATTTTCATGAGTTGGATCAACTTAATTAAGTAGTGTGAAGTTATCAGTGTAAAATTAGTTAGGCTGGCTCTATTAAATTACATTGGGTCCAACTAAAGTAAATAAGTTGAATCAACCACAAAAATTAAGTTGAACCAACACATTTCCTTTAAATTGGAATAACCTTAATAAATTAAGTTGAACCAACACATTTGCTTTAAATTGGAATAACCTTAATAAATTAAGTTGAACCAACACATTTGCTTTAAATTGGAATAACCTTAATAAATTAAGTTGAACCAACACATTTGCTTTAAATTGGAATAACCTTAATAAATTAAGTTGAACCAACACATTTGCTTTAAATTGGAATAACCTTAATAAATTAAGTTGAACCAACACATTTGCTTTAAATTGGAATAACCTTAATAAATTAAGTTGAACCAACACATTTCCTTTAAATCGGAGTAACAAAATTACATAGTGCTGAAATAAAGCAAAGTAATCAGGTGGAAAATCTTTCCATGATTTTTTTATGTTAATCCAAAGAGTTATTTTTTTCAGTGTAGGCCTGTCCTGAATAACTGAATTTCAATGCAACGTCTGCTTCAACCACTTTAATTTGTTAGCCAGTTTCACTGTGATCACACCACCACACACACACACACACACACACACACACGCGCGCGCGCACACACACCTACACACACACACACACAGATCAGTCAAAAATATCCAGTCACAGTTAGATTTAAATTGAAAAAGTGAACAAATCTGCTTAGAAAAACACAAAAAGAATACCATGCAAAATGATCCGAACCCTTGGATGTTTCCACATCTTGTAAAGGACATCACCAACTTTAATGCATTTTGTTAGCTGATTCTCCCACCTGAGCTGTAGATCTCTGTAGCTGCTGCACAGTTACAATGAAGCCGTTTTTAATGCTCTCCTTGGGCTGTTGATATCCTGATATATTTGCTGTTTTGCCAGATTCCATTTTCAGATGATTGACACAGGTGGGGTCAACTAATTAGGTGACTTTTGAAGACTAATGTAAGCACTAGACTTTATCTATGGGTATAGGTAGAGTAAAGGACACTAAACACAGAAACACAGCACACTTTTTAAATTTTTATTTGGAAAAAAAACAAATGTTTCATATTGTGTATCCTTGTCCTTCTGATTTATAATTAGGTGCTTATTTGTGTTGGAGCCTGATAAAATTTTACAGTGACAGTGTTGTGTATTTTCCAGACACATAGTGTCATGTCATTTTATAGCACAAGCAATAAAATGACAGTTAAACAATGGTGTATATATCAAACGTGACTTAAAAGAAATGTGACTTTATAATTTGAAATTAATTTGGACTCTGTCTCTTTAAGAAATCCCTGCTCTTTCTGACACTCTACCTTCAGCATGTCATCACAACAGTGCCTTCCCACTACGCCGCTTACGTTCTTTGGAGCTTTGGACTGAGAAGTAGATTCTATGATAAGCACGGCAGGTGCGCACTCCCACCAGATGTGTGTAAATTGCTGCTGCCGCTAGTCTGAAGGAGCTGTGTGGGGGAGCGGTGCTATGTGAGGCGGAAGCTCAGCCGGAGACCCCAGCTTCATGGAGGGGCTTTGTGGAAACAGGCAGCACTTTGCATGAGCAAGTGATTAGACTCCCCTGAATGGTTGCCATGGGAGATCCAAGGATTTTTTTTCAAACATGCATGACAGAATCAAGGTATGTTTTTGTATTTTGTGTTGCCATTATAACATGTTATAAAGCTAAAAGAATTGTTGATATTACATAATACCCCTTCTTTAAGAGTATACATTACAGTTTCTGCTTGTTACATAAAAAAAGAGCTGAAAAAGCCCAAGCAGTCTCAATACCTTTTTAAGGCACCATATTTTAGATTACTGGAACCCGCTACATGGCAGGAGGTAAGGGCACTAATGTGTCTGTTGTGATGGTATGCAAAGACCCTTCCAGCAACAATATAACAGCCAAACACAAACATGCAACATAGTGCGCAGCATCGCCAGAGGGTTGTTCCACGCTGGGATTTCAATGAGCTGTTTGAAACCAGAGGCTCCCAACATGACACTATCTGCATCATGCTGATGGTGCACAGATCGGTGTGGAGAATTTAGCCTGAGGTGCTCTTATATTGTGAAGGGAGCGCACTTGTGAGCTGAAAACTAACACAGAGGCATATCCGGCCACACCTTTCTTCCAGTTTGAATGGCGTTTATAAAATCAGCCCAAGTGTGTGTTAATGATATTAGGATTGACTTTTTAGCCTTTCTGGGCTTTATTCTCTCATACTTTAATTTCCTTTCTCTGTTAAATTTGCTTCCCCGTCTTTGAGCTCACATCCTTTCCACAAACACATACCAGAAACACTCACTTTTTTTTTACTTATTTCCTCTAAACTTCATATATCAGTTTTAGGAGCTTAGGCTCCTAAAACTCCAAATATACACACACAATTCAATGTTCCCCATCCACCTTATTTGACCTCCTCCCTAAAGCAAAATGAAGAAAAATACTAAGGTTTTCTGCACACTAGACACAAGTCTCTGCAGTTTTCTGATCGGTTTTCTTAGCTTGTGTTTGCCACACTAATATAACTCTTTGTCAGAGTGGACAGTATCTCAGTGATGTCCTCCAGATGAACGATAAGTTGCCTTGTATCGATTTTCAGATTAGCTTTCGATTCTAACTTTTAATTATTTTGGTGGTGAAATCTGTCCTTTATCATTAAAGTGTTGGAATGGAAGTATTTCTTCTGTCTCCCTTTTCTTCAGGCGTCAGACTGTTTTTTGGAGAGGATATAATTTAACACTTTTGATAAAAGAGAGATGCCATAAGGACAAGGAGCTTTTCAGATCTGGCCAGACTCCTCATCAACTGAGCCTGTCGCTTTGGCTAAAGTCCCAAGTCTGAGGACTGGTTGGCTCATAGTAATGGTTACATAAGTGTCAGGGAAGTGCCATAAGGGAAACTCACTGGGGATGAATGCGTAGGTTTAAATTTCAATACATGTCACACATCTCTATAGCTGCTTGGTGCGCCCCAGTATCTCTGCCTTGTTATTTTATTTTTTTTGCTAAACAATGTAGTATTAAAATACAAAAGTCACTAGGATGCAAATGGGTCATTAGTTAAGCAATATCAATGTCTGTACTATGATATAATAACAAATTACTGCAGAGGATCCTTTTGTGAATCATCATGAATTACACCTAGTGTTAATGAACTTCCTGTCTTTAAATCTATTATTGTAGATCAGAAGCTGAGCTCTGGTGAAACAGCAATGATTCTAGACATGCTGTGCTGGAAAAAAAAAAAGAAAAGAAAGAAAAGACAGTAAAAAAGAGACATAAAGTCAATTGTGTGTTCCAAGAATTGATTATCTTATCTATTTACTCCCCTTAAGGTTATCTGTTTGAACAGAAATATCAGCTCAAAAAATGAATCACAAACCGAAGGGGAATTTTCTTAAGGGAAAACAACTTAACAACTTTCAAGGCAAGGATGCTTGTAGGCAGACATCAGGACGCTCTCTGAGGCTTCTTCAGACCAAGACAAATGTATGATGTTGACAGAATGTTATAATAAAAATCTAAGTGTCCTTTTATTCCTTTTCATATTTAGCTTTATTGATTACTGTGCTCTATGTAGTTTCTGTATCTCTGTTTAAATCAGTACAAGAACTATGCGCACAAAACTTTCACAGTGCCATGCAAATATGTTCACACCAATTGAAACTGTTGATATTTGCCACATCACAATCAAAAGCTTCAACGTTATGTCAGAAAGCAATGCACAGCAGTATAAAACAGTTCTGAAGGTTCTCAAGAGACAAGACAAAGTCCAGTGCATCCATGGTACACTGAAAAAAATAACTCTTTGGATTAACATAAAAAAATCATGGAAAGATTTTCCACCTGATTACTTTGCTTTATTTCAGCACTATGTAATTTTGTTACTCCGATTTAAAGGAAATGTGTTGGTTCAACTTAATTTATTAAGGTTATTCCAATTTAAAGGAAATGTGTTGGTTCAACTTAATTTATTAAGGTTATTCCAATTTAAAGCAAATGTGTTGGTTCAACTTAATTTATTAAGGTTATTCCAATTTAAAGCAAATGTGTTGGTTCAACTTAATTTATTAAGGTTATTCCAATTTAAAGGAAATGTGTTGGTTCAACTTAATTTATTAAGGTTATTCCAATTTAAAGGAAATGTGTTGGTTCAACTTAATTTATTAAGGTTATTCCAATTTAAAGCAAATGTGTTGGTTCAACTTAATTTATTAAGGTTATTCCAATTTAAAGCAAATGTGTTGGTTCAACTTAATTTATTAAGGTTATTCCAATTTAAAGGAAATGTGTTGGTTCAACTTAATTTTTGTGGTTGATTCAACTTATTTACTTTAGTTGGACCCAATGTAATTTAATAGAGCCAGCCTAACTAATTTTACACTGATAACTTCACACTACTTAATTACGTTGATCCAACTCATGAAAATTAAGTTAGCTGAACAAACATGCTTCATGCTGAAAGAAAGCTATATAATCGTGTGGAAAATCTTTCCATGATTGAATTATGTTAAATCAAAGACATTTTCTTAAGTGCTATTAAATTAAGTGTTTTAAGACCACACTGAAAGAAGAAAGAACACTCAACAATGAGAAAAAGTACAACATGAACTGTATTTTCAAAATTGTTATCCATTTTCTTTTTACACAGCACAAAAAACAGCTGAGTTGAAAGTTGAAATAAACAACAAAAGGTCAGTTTTGTTTTTCCAGAAAAAAACTGGGCTGTGTTTAGCATAGATCAAATTCTTAACAACATAAAAAGTGTCAGTAAATTCGCTCAACTTTGCGAACTGTAACAGTTAAAATTTAGTTTTCGACTGCGGTCTTTGGAAAAACATGTAAAGATAGATTGCCCAAGTTGTTCATCACTTCCACCCCGTCCAGGACAATCCCAACATCCTCAATGGCATCGCCAGGCTCTGCACTCTCCGGTCGAATAACGAAGATTCCACAGACGGTCTCGGCCATTTGTGCACCTTGATGATGGGAACATGGGTGGGGTATTGGGGTGGGAGAGATTTCACATCTCATTAAATAAAAAAATAACTTTACACTTATTTGGCTGACTCAACAACAGCTAAGGTCCATCAAAGACCTGTCTGTGTTAATTGTGAGTCCAGTGGTAAGATTTTCCATTTAGAAAAGGTACCATATTTTCTACATTTTCACAAAAATCGTCTTATAATCCGGTGCACCTTGTGGTGCGGAAAATACGGTATATTGTCTCATATGGAAAAACATGAAGAGAAGGGATGAATCCCAAATAGGCCCCATATTCCATGGCCTGTTCTCCTCAATTGAAATGACAGTCTGAGGATCCACCACACAGACTGTCATTCTAAACCAGTCCAATTTATGTGCAAGTACAAAGCCCTGACTCTGTACACAAACCAAACATCTTATACATGAAGAACCTGTCTTATTTTCTGGATGGAGGAAATGTCATGACTATGTGTGGTAGTTATTTCCAAATAGATCAGTACTAACATCTTAGGTAAAGTTACTTAATATTTTTGTCTGCATATGAAACAATGCTGTTAGAAAAAAAGGTTCCTCTGACTCAAATTTAATACTTTTTATTATTAATAAATTAAGAATCTGTGTTACGATAGAAAGCCACAAATGTGTGTGTGCATCCAATGTCCACTCTGCATTTACCTACATAATAACAGTATTAAATAAATAATAATAATAAATTATTAAATAATAAATAATATTATTAAATAATAATAATAATAAAATTAAATAATAATAATAATATTATTAAATAATAATAATAATAAAAAAACATTTAAATAGACTTATGTTTGGCCCCAGTGTTTAAAATCCACTAAACCTCAGACTTCAGAGTTTGTATGGCACCAGATGCTGAATTTACATCAGTCCAACTTTTTTCCAGGGAGTTTTAACAACCTGAGGAGGAGCAAAACTGTGACATTTATGGGGTCCGTTTTTTGTCTTGACAGCAGCTTTGTGACCCTTACACTGCTTCATGTGATGTTAGCATGATTTGAGTACATCAATTACATAGAAACGTGACCGAACATAGAAAAAAATGTTTTTTTTAAAAAGTCTGATGATATTAATTTGCATCTTTTTATTTCGATTTTTATTTTGATTTAGACGGATGAAAATAGACTGAATCTTACCTTTTTCAAATGAAGCAGATCCAAATCAGGAATCTTCCCGCTTCTCTTGAAAGAACAGTTTGAAGTTTTCCCAGACACAAGATCTCGCGTGATCTCGCTAGCATCTCGCGTGATCTTCCGTAATTTCGCTAGCATCTCGCGTGATCTTCCATAATTTCGCTAGCATCTCGCGTGATCTTCCGTAATCTCGCCAGTGTCTCGCGTGATCTCCGGGTCTCGCTTTGACGTGATTTTGTCATATTTGCCTTTGAAATATAAAATAATTCTGTTAAACATGTTATTTTTTATAAATGCAATAACCACTTCAATTCAGTTGTGCTTTGACACAAGCATGGAGCAAGCAGGCAATAAATGTTAGAAAAAACGCTGATTAATTACCAGCTAACCATCACTTCATGTGATGTTAACACATGTTAGCCATTGACATGAGAACATAAATTACATAGTGTGAAGGTATCACTGTTAAATAAGTTGGTTTCAACTACATTTGCATTCATCTTAATCAAGTAAAGTCAATTATTTGGTCCAAAACATTGCAAATTAGTTGGTCTGGTTCTATTAAATTACATTGGGTCCAACTAAAGTAAATAAGTTGAATCAACCACAAAAGTTAAGTTGAGCCAACACATTTGCTTTAAATTGAAGTAACAGAATTACATAGTGCTGAAATAAAGCAAAGTAATCAGGTGGAAAATCTTTCCATGATTTTTTTTTATGTTAATCCAAAGAGTTATTTCTTTCAGTGTACATAGCAACACTGATATGTGCACAATCCTGCCAGGAAAATTTAGTATTCTCTAAACTGCAGCTGGCGTTTTCCTGGCACGAAAAACAATCATCTTGCAGGGCCTCGTGTGATTTCCCATGATCTCGCGGGATCTGCCGTGATCTCGCTCGTCGCCTCCAGCACAAGATCAGTCTGGCTATAATGAATCGTGTTATCTCAACATGATTCAATTTCATAAACGTTAAGTTGATGAATTTCTTGTTTGTTCAACATGATTTTATCACGTTTTTGTTTAAAACATGAAATTATTGTGTTAAAAGTACATGATATTCTTTTATTAATCTAATAACCCCCTAAGTTCATTTTTTTGAGTGTATGCAAAAGGGACCTAATATGTACATACCGCAGTAGTCAACTATAAAGAAAGGCGAATAAAATGGCTGACCACTTGAGGTTACAAGCGAGGTGTTGAGAGTGTTAAAGTAGCATGATGGGACGTAAGGTGTGATCCATGGTAGAGCTGCAGGAGCTGCAGAAAGTCACGGCTCAGGTGGGCGGAATCTGACAACAAGATAACCACGAGGTTTGCTGTGAACTCGATAAATCTGAAATTTGTGGACGAGTGGTAAAATAAAAGAATCTTTTGATAGAAAGCCTTATAAAAATATATGGTAATACAAGGTATGTTTGACATGAGCTATATGTTTGGAAGGACACCAACTCTGCACATCACCATGAACACACCAGTCTCCACTTTGAAGATTGCAATGATGTCATCATGCTTTGAGAATGCATTTCTTCAGAAGGAACAGAGAACCTGGTTTGAGTTGACAGGAAGATAAATGTTCCTAAATATCAGAGAGTCCTGGAAGGAAACAAGTTAGAGGCTGTTAGACAGAGAGAAGGCCGACTTTCCATCAAGACAACAACCTAAAGCCAGGGCTGCAGTGAAATGGTTCATATCAATGCTTATAATAGGTTTTAAAAGTACACTGAAATCCCTGCTGAGCATGGACCTCACTTTTAAAGTCATGTTCCATTTATTTTCCATTTATTTTTAAGAGGCGTCAGTTGAGAGAAACCCTTTTCTTTTCTGTGACCATATTTCTGTCGGCAGATGCTCTCCATCCAGCCTGCCTGAGTTTGAGCTACTTTGGAAAGAGGAATGGGCAAATGGCTAAGTCTCTGAAGCTGTTAGACACATCTCAACTAGAATGTTCAAACCTTGCATTGTCTTTGTCCGATTGTCAACAATTAACGTCATGCTGGTCTATCACAAAACAAAAATAAAGAAAACACATTTAATTTATGTTTGTAATGGGAGATAATGTGAATAAGTTTGAGCAATATGAATACTGTACTTGTATTTTAACCACCAACCATAGATAGATAGATAGATAGATAGATAGATAGATAGATAGATAGATAGATAGATAGATAGATAGACAGATAGACAGATAAATAGATAGATGCAGGCGCGAATCAATTTGACTTTCTGTGTTTAACCCGTGTCCAACCCCGTTATGTCCAGAGGAGTCAAATTCACCCTTTATTCTCCTCTCCATTATGTATTCCTCACACACGGAAAGTATCCGTGTGGCTGTCACTGATATGTGACCTGTGAGTGGTCTCGGAGAGCCCACGTCTCTCGTTGTGGAGCACCAAATGTTCTCTCAGGCATCGGTTTGAAAACAATAGAGGGAAAAACAATAGCAGCGCCGATGCGCCATGTGTCCACGGTTCAAACTGACAGGCATGTACTGGCCACAGAAAAAATCCTGCCTAAGAAGCTGCGCTGTGATAAGGGTGGACTGTTCATTCACTAAGAAAGAAAAAAAAATAGACTAAAAACAAAAGTCGTTTTTATTTAAAGCTCGGCGATCTGTAGTTGAAATGACTGTAATTTGCGGTGAACAAAGACATCTCACTCACCTCAGAAATGCAACATATTGGCGTTCTCTTCTATTGTCATTTTTCGCAGCTCCAAAGCGCAAAAGAAAAAAAAAAGAAAAAAAATCCCCGTCCCTCGTCGAACTTGGTTAGCTTTTCCAGTCCAACATCACGTCTCCAAAGCACGCGGGAAACTCCAGAAACCTCACCAAAGCGAGGATGAAACAAAGCTCAACTCCTCTTCCCTTTCCTTCACTCTTGGCTTCAGTTCCCCACTCTCTGACTGCCTTTCTTTCTCTGCACAGACAGACAGACAGACAGACGCGCAGCCAGTATAGCTACTACCTCATATATTATTAAACACCTTTAATGGACAACTGCGGCGGATGGACGGAGAGGGGGGGTGCAAAAACAAAAAAAAATGGAACGATGCCTTTCGATATTTATTCCGTGTTTACATCATGTACCCAATTATCTCCATTCAGAACCATCAGAATGTGCACTTCCTTTGTGCGCCCAGTCTCCCTCTCTCTCCCTCTCAGCGGGTTGAACCATTCCCTCAGCGCAGTAGGGGGGACGTTAGGATCTATTCATGAGAGTGTATGGGAACGAATGGGTTTGGTGACTCGTGGCCAAATGTTGTTATTGTCGTGGGATAAAGAGATGGGGGAGCTGTGAGGGTGATAGGGGTGGGAAGAAAGTGAGAGAGGGATGGGAGAGGGGATACATGCAAGTAACTGAATTAAAGTGGGAGATTTTTAAGGCAGTAATCTATAGAAATGGAGAACAAAAAGCCAATCTGAACAAATGTTCTGCTTTGGTGTGAAACAGCCCAGCCAGCATGGATAGGTGGGCCCCACTTGGGTTTGATGTGGGCTACATGGGTTATGAGTGGGCATGGGTTTTATCTGGGCTAACTGTATGGGACCGATATGGTAACCTAAAATGGGGCCCACTTGGGCTGGCCCATTTGGGCTAAACATATGGGCCCCATTCAGCATTAATGTGGGCTAACTGTGAATGGGGCAGAAGTGGGCAACACTATGTGGGGCCCATGTAGTTTCGGTATCACGGGCCCAACATGGGAAGCCCATGTGGGCTGACCACACTGAACCCACATGAGATAAGTATGGGCTGACCGTACATGGGTTGGACCTGGGCATGCCTATGTAGGCCCCATTCCTTTTTTATGTGGGCTAACTGGGGATGGGGCAGAAGTGGGCAACACTATGTGGGGCCCATGTAGTTTCAGTATCACGGGCCCAACATGGGAAGCCCATGTGGGCTGACCACATTGAACCCACATGAGATAAGTATGGGCTGACCGTACATGGGTTGGACCTGGGCATGCGTATGTAGGCCCCATTCCTTTTTTATGTGGGCTAACTGGGGATGGGGCAGAAGTGGGCAACATTATGTGGGGCCCATGTAGTTTCGGTATCACGGGCCCAACATGGGAAGCCCATTTGGGCTGACCACACTGAACCCACATGAGATAAGTATGGGCTGACCGTACATGGGTTGGACCTGGGCATGCCTATGTAGGCCCCATTCCTTTTTTATGTGGGCTAACTGGGGATGGGGCAGAAGTGGGCAACACTATGTGGGGCCCATGTAGTTTCGGTATCACGGGCCCAACATGGGAAGCCCATGTGGGCTGACCACACTGAACCCACATGAGATAAGTATGGGCTGACCGTACATGGGTTGGACCTGGGCATGCCTATGTAGGCCCCATTCCATTTTTATGTGGGCTAACTGGGGATGGGGCAGAAGTGGGCAACACTATGTGGGGCCCATGTAGTTTCAGTATCACGGGCCCAACATGGGAAGCCCATGTGGGCTGACCACATTGAACCCACATGAGATAAGTATGGGCTGACCGTACATGGGTTGGACCTGGGCATGCGTATGTAGGCCCCATTCCTTTTTTATGTGGGCTAACTGGGGATGGGGCAGAAGTGGGCAACACTATGTGGGGCCCATGTAGTTTCGGTATCACGGGCCCAACATGGGAAGCCCATTTGGGCTGACCACACTGAACCCACATGAGATAAGTATGGGCTGACCGTACATGGGTTGGACCTGGGCATGCCTATGTAGGCCCCATTCCTTTTTTATGTGGGCTAACTGGGGATGGGGCAGAAGTGGGCAACACTATGTGGGGCCCATGTAGTTTCGGTATCACGGGCCCAACATGGGAAGCCCATGTGGGCTGACCACACTGAACCCACATGAGATAAGTATGGGCTGACCGTACATGGGTTGGACCTGGGCATGCGTATGTAGGCCCCATTCCTTTTTTATGTGGGCTAACTGGGGATGGGGCAGAAGTGGGCAACACTATGTGGGGCCCATGTAGTTTCAGTATCACGGGCCCAACATGGGAAGCCCATGTGGGCTGACCACACTGAACCCACATGAGATAAGTATGGGCTGACCGTACATGGGTTGGACCTGGGCCTGCCTATGTAGGCCCCATTCCTTTTTTATGTGGGCTAACTGGGGATGGGGCAGAAGTGGGCAACACTATGTGGGGCCCATGTAGTTTCGGTATCACGGGCCCAACATGGGAAGCCCATTTGGGCTGACCACACTGAACCCACATGAGATAAGTATGGGCTGACTGTACATGGGTTGGACCTGGGCATGCCTATGTAGGCCCCATTCCTTTTTTATGTGGGCTAACTGGGGATGGGGCAGAAGTGGGCAACACTATGTGGGGCCCATGTAGTTTCGGTATCACGGGCCCAACATGGGAAGCCCATGTGGGCTGACCACACTGAACCCACATGAGATAAGTATGGGCTGACCGTACATGGGTTGGACCTGGGCATGCGTATGTAGGCCCCATTCCTTTTTTATGTGGGCTAACTGGGGATGGGGCAGAAGTGGGCAACACTATGTGGGGCCCATGTAGTTTCAGTATCACGGGCCCAACATGGGAAGCCCATGTGGGCTGACCACACTGAACCCACATGAGATAAGTATGGGCTGACCGTACATGGGTTGGACCTGGGCCTGCCTATGTAGGCCCCATTCCATTTTTATGTGGGCTAACTGGGGATGGGGCAGAAGTGGGCAACACTATGTGGGGCCCATGTAGTTTCAGTATCATGGGCCCAACATGGGAAGCCCATGTTGGTTGACTGCATAGAAACCAGATAAGTATGGGCTGACCGTACATGGGTTGGACCTGGGCAGGAAAATGTAGACCCTAATCCTATTTTATGTGGGCTAACTGGGGATTGGGCAGAAATGGGCAACACTATGTGGGACCCATATGGGCTGACTGCATTGAACCCACATGACATAAGCACGGGCTGACTGTACATGGGTTGGGCCTGGGCATACATATGTAGGCCCCATTCCATTTTTATGTGGGCTAACTGGGGATGGGGCAAAAATGGGCAACACTATGTGGGGCCCATGTAGTTTCAGTATCATGGGCCCAACATGGGAAGCCCATGTGGGCTGACCACACTGAACCCACATGAGATAAGTATGGGCTGACCGTACATGGGTTGGACCTGGGCATGCGTATGTAGGCCCCATTCCTTTTTTATGTGGGCTAACTGGGGATGGGGCAAAAATGGGCAACACTATGTGGGGCCCATGTAGTTTCAGTATCATGGGCCCAACATGGGAAGCCCATGTGGGCTGACCACACTGAACCCACATGACATAAGCATGGGCTGACCATACATGGGTTAGACCTGGGCAGGAAAATGTAGACCTAAATCCTTTTTCATGTGGGGTAATGGGAAAATTTTTTTTAAATCTGATTAGACAATGTGGTTACCCTGTCACTTTTAAACTTTTTACTATATGTCAAAAGCAAAAGCTGCAAGAGCAAGATTATAAAAACTTTGAAAAAAATTATGAGATGTCAGATTGATGGCCTTTAGCTAAGGAAATTGTTACTCAGTTGGCCTGTATTGGAGCTGATAAAAGGTAAATTGTTGAAGCAATTGTATAAGCTTTCTACAAAATGAAAAGCTCTCCTTGGATGGTTACCTCGTCTTGGAGGTCATAAAGAGGTATTGTATTTGAACCATGCTCACTACATGATTTCTGTGTCTGGCTCATTTACTAACACCGACATTACACTAGGGTTCCAGAAGACCAAAATATGCTTCAATGCTTTATTTTTTAAACCAGTTCAGTATTGTTCAAGCTACACTTTGAAGTCCTAGCATTTTACTTTTTATTATTTTACACTAGAACAGTCCAGATGTCCTAACATTTTTGTGACATTATCTGTTAAATATGCATAATCTTCTGCTGCTCACTCAAAATAGGTAATGGTTCAGAGTGGACTTTTGTCCTTGCTTCTTTTTTTAAATGTAATTTAATTTTATTTTATTATCAATAGGATGTTCAGACATCCAAAGTGTTCATTGCAGCTTTTTCACAGAAGGACTTAATTCTTATTTGGAGAAATAGTTCAGATCAGATCATCGTGAAAAATATTACAAAATGTTTAGAAAATGAATTCAAACAAAACTCAAGTGAGAAAGACAAGAGTAAAATTTTTAGCATCTGTTTTTTCATCTGTAAACATTTTCCAAGTTGTCAGCATAAATAAAATAAAAAAACTAAACATTTCTATTAATGATTATTTTTTATATCTTTTAATCTTTTTTCAATAATCTTTTTAACCTTTTTGTTCATTTTTTCTCTGGCACCGTTGCCAATAAAGGTTGGTGAATTGAAGTAGATACTTTACACATCCACTAAAGAAAGTAGTTCCAAAACACATTTGAATAAGGACGACTATATTTATTTATTTTTATTGAGAAAATTTGTGAGTGCTACATCGGTTTTACATTTGTTAAACCGATGTATTACTCTCAAAATTAATCTCGTGTTTCTTGGAGAACGTACAATTGTTAACTGCGGATGGATATGCGGTTTCAAAATCAAACGTAGTCCCATCAGTCCGTTGGCGCGGAGTCTGCAGGTTCGCTGGCCTTCTACTAAAGAATCTGTAAGTACACTTCTGTCTGTTTTGTCTGTATTGTATCAAATTTTAGGGAGAGATTTTAAATCGCTAGTTAAAACATTTGTTGCTCGTAATGGTTCGGATGACCGGAGTACCCCGAAAGACCTAATTAGTTGTTTCTTCTTTTTTTTGGCTTTTTTTTTGTTTTTCTTTTAGGTGATTTTTTTTATATTGTTAAAACACACACAATAAGTCATTTGCCATTATTGAGGTAAGAATATTTGGATGCAGAGCGATTTCAAACTGTTCTGGGCCAGATCATTTTCAAATACGCTGCGGCGCCATTCACCGGTAAATTTGAGCGCCAACGCGGCAGAATAAAATCGGTTCACTAATGAATCTACGTTGCTAGCAGAGGTTGCTTTTAAAGTACCTTGACACGATAAAACCACTTACATTATTTATAAAGAGTAACTACTTCGCTTTCATTCTGTGTACATGGGTTTTTAACAATCTTTCTCGCAGCCAATTAAGCCAGCATGCATAGCTGGGATCCATTAATTGTGCATTTTTAATTATTATTATATTTTTTTCTTCATGAAACTGCATTGAATCGTGTCGTTATGGGCTAGATAGGTAATGATGAATGGGCATGGGTTTTGTCTGGGCTAACTACAGGAGGCCCATATGTTTAACCTAAAATGGGACCGTCAGCCCATTTGGGCTAAATGTAGACTGTATTCAGCATTATTGTGGGCTAACTGAGAATGGGACAGAAATGGGCAACACGAAATGGGGCCCATGTGGTTTCAGTATATTTGGCATAAAAGCTTTTTTGTAAATAGAATGAAGGCATAGTAGTAAATATTTTAAAATCATGTTTGTTTTATTGTGTAAGTGACATTTTAAAGCGTTTTATTCTGTCATCGTTTGACTGCAAAAAACATGACAAGTGGGTGTTTAGGTCTCAACTAGCCATTTGTTTGGTCAATGCAAATGGGAGCTTTAGATTTACCAATGTTTTAATACTTTTTAAAAAATTATTTTCTACAGACTACTATGGAGAAGCGTGAAGAAGGCTTGCAAGGGCAGAAGTGACATCAGATCTTCAAAGAGATAATGATATTCCAGAAAAGCGACGTAGAAGGTAACGTGGAACAGGGACTTCTGTAACACACAACTCTAGATCAGTGGTTCTTAACCTGGGTTCGATTGAACCCCAGGGGTTCGGCGGAGCCTCTGCCGCGGAGGGAAAAAAAACTTGTGTAAAGTCGTGATGCGCCGCTTTGCCATCATTTGCTGCGGAGGATCACGTTACATTGCTTAGCCAATCAGTGCTGCGGAGGAGCGCAGGGATGGGGCAAGGAGGGGGGGGGGGGGTTCGGTGAATGCGCATATGAAACTGGGGGGTTCGGTACCTCAAAAAAGGCTAAGAACCACTGCTCTAGATCTTCTGTCTCCCTGGTTGTCATTTGAGCTGCTCTCAGTTCTTTTACCCATTTGGTTCTCCTTGCTTTACTTTTTCCTTCTAATCCTTCAAAATTTATTGACTTAAATTGATACAGACATTAACAATTGGCATTTTGTTCATGTATAAAAAGTAAGCTTATAAACTATATATGTGTGAAACAATATATAGCTTATAACAAATCAATTAATAAAAACTAAATGTATCATGTGTCCTGATTTTAAAATGTTGTCTTGTAATTGTCATTATACTTAAGGTTGTCATGGTTGCAGAAATTGGAGGAGGGTCCTTAGATGATGCAGTACAACAAGCTGTGCGATTCCTCATGTCCCCTGAATTGGCCCTCCAGTTCAACCTGTTTGGCCGACATAGGAAACAAGTTCCGGGACCTGCGTCTCTGATGTTTTGTATGGTAAAGATCAGTTTTTATATTCACGTTTTTTCTTGAACATTTGTTAATTTTGGTTGTCTTATGCCTTTTGTTCATTTTTAGTAATCTTTTTTTTTTTTTCTTAAGATTAAAAACTGAGACTTCAATTTTTGGTTTAATTCACATAGTATTCTTTCACTGTGCTCTCAAGAACTTAAAGATTTGATTGCTGACAAAATTTGAAGGTAATATTGTTTGCATTTCAAACAGTATTAACAAAATATACAAGACCATGATAGAACCTTTATGTCAGTAGTTGATTTATATACATTAATATATTTTAAATTTACAATAAGAATATAGTGTGTGTACTAGGGATGCTCCGATCAGGTTTTTTGCTTCCAATTCTGATACCGATCACCCATGGGGCTCATCTCTGCCGATCATCTGGATTGGCTGTTATTTTTTCACTTTAGGTATAAATGATAACATGTTATCTGGCAAAATTAAAAAGTCTGCGCAGTGTGACGGAAAGAGTAGATCAGCTGCACACACAGGCTGCGAATGAGATACAGGTGATCTGCAACAAGAGGCCGTGATCAGCGATCACCAATCAAACACATTTTCACGGAAATTAACCGATTATGATTGCTGATCGATCTGCACACCTCTATGTACATAATAATAATGACTCCAGAGTGCTTTGATTTTGGCAGATCCCTGCAAGCATTTCTGCCCCTTGAAGGGGAAGAGATGCACATTTCATTAATGTTACATTGTACTAAAAGTAAAACACTAATGCAATTTCTACCTTTGCTTGTTTTTTAGGGGCACTTAAAAGAAATGGATCCATCCACGGAATCACACAAAGATACGGAAAAGGCACTCGAAGTGGGTTACTGGAGCCCCGGACAGAGGTGGAAATAGAAAAGTTAGAGCGACTAGAGCCAGCTCAGACTCAGGTGGGCAGGTTCCAAGATGGACAGTTACAATGATGTATGAGAGCTTTCAAGTGTGGCATATAGGTTATTAAAAATATTTGACAAAAATGTAGTGTGAAAGAGCTATGTAGGTGTGTGTGTGTGTGTGTTGATATATATTTATATGTATTTATATATAGATGTACAGATCTATCTATATAGTTGCATATCTAGATATAGATCTATATACATTTATGTATCTATACATATTTACATAACTAGATGCATAGTTATCTAGATAACAAGATATAGTTATTTAGAAATATAACTAGATATATAGATCTATATATATAGAGATAAATATATATTTACATAGCTAGAAATCTAGTTATATAGATAATTATATATCTACATATAGATCTATGTTTATACATTTGTTATATTAAACTAGTTTCTGTTATTTTCAAATCTGCCATATGAATAATTTTGTAGATTTCTTTTGCCAGTGCATTTCTTGTGGCATCATTTGCTCTGTGTCAATAAAGCTCTTATAATTGACGAGTTAAAAAAACTGAATATTTTAAATTACCAAATAAAAACCTTGACCAAAAGACATTTTTCATCTCTTTTTCTTTAATGCAGGTTTTGTGCTAAAGCATTTTAATACTTTGGTTTGTTGATTAAGATTGTATATCTATTAATGTAATTCACTTTCAGGTTAGGTGAGAAAGACCCCATTGTTCCTACTGGAATGAGGCATCTGGGCCCCACTGAAAACCCAGTCAGCACCCATTTAAATCTACCTGGGCAAACCCATGTGGGGCCACCATGGAACCCGTGGACAAACCCACTTGGTACCCATATTCTAGCCCAGTTTAGACCCAGTTGGGGCCCAGGTAAAAATGAAAGCTCCCAAGTGGGGCCAAGATGGGCCTCATGTAAGTTACCCATCTGGGCCCCACTGAAAACCCAGTCAGCACCCATTTAAATCTACCTGGGCAAACCCATATGGGGCCACCATGGAACCCGTGGACAAACCCACTTGGTGCCCATATTCTAGCCCAGTTTAGACCCAGTTGGGGCCCAGGTAAAAATGAAAGCTCCCAAGTGGGGCCAAGATGGGCCTCATGTAAGTTACCCATCTGGGCCCCACTGAAAACCCAGTCAGCACCCATTTAAATCTACCTGGGCAAATCCATATGGGGCCACCATGGAACCCGTGGACAAACCCACTTGGTACCCATATTCTAGCCCAGTTTAGACCCAGTTGGGGCCCAGGTAAAAATTAATGAAAGCTCCCAAGTGGGGCCCAGATGGGCCTCATGTAAGTTACCCATCTGGGCCCCACTCAAAACCCAGTCAGCACCCATTTAAATTACCTGGGCAAACCCATGTGGGGCCACCATGGAACCCGTGGACAAACCCACTTGGTACCCATATTCTAGCCCAGTTTAGACCCAGTTGGGGCCCAGGTAAAAATTAATGAAAGCTCCCAAGTGGGGCCCAGATGGGCCTCATGTAAGTTACCCATCTGGGCCCCACTCAAAACCCAGTCAGCACCCATTTAAATCTACCTGGGCAAACCCATATGGGGCCACCATGGAACCCGTGGACAAACCCACTTGGTACCCATATTCTAGCCCAGTTTAGACCCAGTTGGGGCCCAGGTAAAAATTAATGAAAGCTCCCAAGTGGGGCCCAGATGGGCCTCATGTAAGTTACCCATCTGGGCCCCACTCAAAACCCAGTCAGCACCCATTTAAATTACCTGGGCAAACCCATGTGGGGCCACCATGGAACCCGTGGACAAACCCACTTGGTACCCATATTCTAGCCCAGTTTAGACCCAGTTGGGGCCCAGGTAAAAATTAATGAAAGCTCCCAAGTGGGGCCCAGATGGGCCTCATGTAAGTTACCCATCTGGGCCCCACTCAAAACCCAGTCAGCACCCATTTAAATTACCTGGGCAAACCCATGTGGGGCCACCATGGAACCCGCGGACAAACCCACTTGGTACCCATATTCTAGCCCAGTTTAGACCCAGTTGGGGCCCAGGTAAAAATTAATGAAAGCTCCCAAGTGGGGCCCAGATGGGCCTCATGTAAGTTACCCATCTGGGCCCCACTCAAAACCCAGTCAGCACCCATTTAAATCTAACTGGGCAAACCCATGTGGGGCCACCATGGAACCCGCGGACAAACCCACTTGGTACCCATATTCTAGCCCAGTTTAGACCCAGTTGGGGCCCAGGTAAAAATTAATGAAAGCTCCCAAGTGGGGCCCAGATGGGCCTCATGTAAGTTACCCATCTGGGCCCCACTCAAAACCCAGTCAGCACCCATTTAAATTACCTGGGCAAACCCATGTGGGGCCACCATGGAACCCGCGGACAAACCCACTTGGTACCCATATTCTAGCCCAGTTTAGACCCAGTTGGGGCCCAGGTAAAAATTAATGAAAGCTCCCAAGTGGGGCCCAGATGGGCCTCATGTAAGTTACCCATCTGGGCCCCACTCAAAACCCAGTCAGCACCCATTTAAATCTAACTGGGCAAACCCATGTGGGGCCACCATGGAACCCGCGGACAAACCCATTTGGGGCCCATATTGGCAGCCCACTTTTATCCCATATGGGGCCCACATGGGTATGCTGGCTGGGAGGTTCCGTCTTTCTTTGTTGTTGTTTTCTTACACTGCGTCATACTGGAGACTGGGTGATACCCTGAAACGACGCCTTCACACACCATTTGTTTTCCCCCGCCTCTCATGTATAAACAGAGGTTCTCTCTAGCATCCTGTCAAGCTCCACTGTGGAACACATTTATAATTACACCCCGCATCCTCACGGTGGAGACGTAAAAAAACCAAACAGACTGCTGCCTGTCTGTTCCTGTGAGTTCAGGACCTAGGAGAGCTCCAATTTAACTCAACTCCACCTGTTTACCAGTAGCGCTACCAATGGATAATGGAAACACCCGCAAATGTGGTGCCCTTCTTTCAGGCAGCATATGTAAAATTCAAATGTATTTATTTTTGGTTTCCAGTGCTTCTGTTGTCTATCTACACCTAAAAGTTTAGATTTCATACACAGAACTCCATAGAATTTCATCACTTGACTATTAAATAGATCAACCATCGTGGACTTTCGCTTGTTGTACTCTTTTCCGTCTGATCACACTGCTTGTTCTGTCTGTTCCACCCCACAATAAATTAAAGGTTGGGGAAAACAAGTGACGTGCTGGTAGCGCCCCCTCCTGGAGAATAGTTCGCTACTTGTTTGGAAGTGTACATTTTGAACAAGATCAAACCTGTTGTTTTGTTGAACTTGCTTCAATACTGACCCTATTAGAAAAGACAGCGGGGGTTCAAAGTGCTGCTTGATGAGAAAGCGGAGCTGTCAGCTCGTGTGGTGCTGAAGCAGGTTTTTATTCTTGAGCTGCTGGGACATCAGTCTTAATTATTATCAACCTGACGCAAGAACGTTGTGAAAATAAAAAATAAATAAATAAAAAATAAATAAATAAAACGAATGGACGTTAGCAGAATATAAAACATATAAAAATCATAGAGTATTTTACAGGTTTCAGTTACACTTTAAATCTATTCTGATCGAACTGCAATTCTTTCTAACCTGTGCTTTTCGAAAACACATATTTTATACAGCTATACTTGAATAGCTTGTTTAAATATGTTTTAGGGAATTCAAATAACCGATTCATTTAACAGATGAGTTGCTCTTTAGAGACAGCCTACTTTAGGAAAAAAAAAAAAGCCTGTCATGATCCTTCATGTTATATAATATTAATAGCTGACTCAAGCTGTAATGCCGCACTACTACCGTAAAAAAAAAAAAAAACTGATAAAAACAGTTCATGTTCACTTTAGATTTTGAAAGGAAATTAATACCTCTTCGCTCTCGCTTCAAATTTTTATAAAAGTAAAAACAGAGTTCATGAATTTTCCCTGTCTGTTTGTATTTTGCGTACGTTTACATAGGTGTTCAGTTTTTCCGTGCAGACAAGAGGAAAAACGAGAGTATCTGTACCTTTAAGATCATCGCTCAGCATCCTCCTCCTCTGTCAGGGACGCGCGCACACGTACAACAGCCCAACATTACAGAGAACAGGCTACAATCACGCTTTGCCCACACATCATCATCATTATTATATAGAAGGGGGGGGGGGGAATCATCTCCAATTTGCATTTGTCATCGTCTTTTTCCTATTTGGACATTGATGCATTTGCCTCAGCGGTCGCCGTAGCGGTCCAAGCGATCAATTTCCTTCCCTCCTGCATCCAAAGACTGATCTGCGCTGCAAGATGGCTGAGCTGAATTTGGGGAAGGGGCTGACAGCTGGGAAAGTGGCCAGCAACGTTCAGAAAAAGCTCACCAGAGCCCAGGAAAAGGTAATATGTGCCCCGCCATCTGCCTGTTTAAAAAAAAATAAAAAATACATGGGGAATTATGGTGGTTAGGCCTTTTACGCGCTACGGAGCAGCGCTGCCGCATCCTCTGCTGAGGCGCAGTGTCGCATCACGACATCATAATAAGAACAAGGATGATGTGTTTGTGGTTGTTCGTTTTAAATATGTCCTGTCCTTAAATATTCTATCGATGGACACGTGCAAATTGCTTATAAAGTGCATCTCAGTGTAGGCTCACGCATATTTTAGTCTTATATGCCTGGTATTTTAAAAACCCGATGGTATACAAACAGCTAAACGAGTGGATTTTTCTCATTTAAGCTCCACTCGTGTACACTGTGTATCATTTCAGCATTAAACACTTACGCTTTCTGCAGGAAGTGACATATAATAGGCCTGTGCTTTCAAGCACCTGCACGTTGCGCAGAATGAATGCGAGGTGGCGCTGTTGGTCATCCAAAACACATGTATAAATAGGAACAGGGCAGATGTTTTGCTACTTTATCTATGCAGGACGACTGCGCATTTTCCCGTTTAATGTAATTGAGTGTTTATTATGTGCCTAGATGTCCTTCACTGTCATATGCCTTGCAAAAATAGTAAAACCTTATTAACATATTTGCATGTTGCCACAAAACAACAAATGCTAATGTATTCTGGTGGGATTTTATGTGATAAATTGACGCAAATAACTGCCTAACTGTACAAATAAGTTGCTTTAATGAAAAAGAAAAAAAAAACTCTGAAAACTGTGACATGCATTTATATTCTGCCCTTTGGCTACAATTCATAAAATCCAGTAACCAAATGCACCCACAGTCACTCAATTAGTTAACAAAGTCCATTTGTGGCATCAGAGATTTGTTTTAGAGAGCATTTGTGAACAAATTAATCATTGAACACAGTTACATTTATTAAACTAAAATGGTATGACATAAATGCAAATATACTAAGTATGGTGATCCACAAGGCCGGCGGTCCTGGCAAGGAGAACATTCATCAGAAACAACCAACTTCTCCATGAAATCTCTAGAGGAGGAGCAGTGAGCTATAGTTCAGGTAGCTGTTGTGGAAAAAAGTAAACATTATAATGCTCCATATAAATCTAATTTTTATGAAAATCTGCAAAGAAGACATTCAATTTTCAAAAGAAGCCAGTAGACTACCCATTTGCAGTTTTCCACAAAGTCATGAAGTTTACACACTAAGCAAGTACATACATTTCATGGGTCAAAAAAGGGCAAAACATTTCAGCCAACAAGCAAAGTGTTATACATGGCAGAAAACTAACTGCACATCACCCACCATCTCCTCTGTGGCATACTGTGGTTGCCATATGCTGTGGAGATGCCGAATCCCAAACATAATTCAAATTGGAAAACGTGCACAAAATTTAAAAACATCTCTATTTACAGACACTCTTCATCCAGTCTGACTGAGGTTGACCTGTTCATCACAAATCAACGGGGAAAATGTTCCCTCTCTGGATGTGCACAGCTTGTATAGACATACTGCAGAGAATTTGCAGCTGTAATTACAGAAAAAGATGACTATGCAATCCATCATAGTCAGTTCTTGTGAGCGCACAAGTGTAGCTCAGCTCTTCTCTTTTTACATTTTGAAAATATCTGTCTTATTTTTTTCCACTCTACATTTATATGCTGCTTTGTGTTGTCAATCACATAAAATCCAATTAAAATGCATCAAGGTTTGTGGTGGTTACATGCCCTCTCAATGTTATGCTTACTGATCCATCTAATGTTATCATTTCCCTGGTTTTGATCACTCATTTCTTTGTTTGACAGGTTCTACAGAAGCTTGGCAAAGCAGATGAGACCAAAGATGCTGCTTTTGAGGAGTGGGTCATCAACTTCAACAAGCAATATGTGAGCCTACATGCATACACTTCGTTATATGTGCAAGTTACTGAATAAATCAGTGCAACATTAGTTAAACAGCTGTGACACATATTTTAACTATGGACTTATGTTAAACCTCATCCTCAGACTGAAGGCAGCAAACTCCAGAGGGACCTAAGAGCATACCTTGAGGCAGTTAGAGGTACGGTCACATCCATCCAAGTCAAGCAAGTCTGACCATCAATGGGGGAAAGAAAAAAATCACTTCCGCTTATTTGCTTTTTGTTCATGTGTTTTAGCTATGCACGAGTCCTCCAAGAATCTACAGGCATGTCTAGGTGACATGTATGAGCCGGACTGGTATGGCAAGAATGAAGTGGATTCTATTCTGGAGGTCAGAAATGATTTTTCTTTATTGTGCTGAAGTACACCACAATGGTCTTTGTGTCTGCATGAGGAGATGAATTTCTTTTCACTCAGAGGTCAGAACTAACATTAGCAGACTAGGTGTGAAAAATCTATCCTGCTGGCTACTACAAAGATTCTGGCTAGCAACAGCTGCAAAAACCAGTGTAAAGCAGAGGTGTAGATGGCTAGAAATACATGGGGCATTCATTTTAGTTTTATTTATTTAGCAGCATAATATTCTATGAATCATTTTTACAGCATTTACAATATTGAATTCTAAACATAGCAATGATAAAGACTAAGAAAATGTACGCCACAGATCACTGCAAATATAATTTTATCGAGCAGTAAGAATTTGTGCTTACTGTGAGAGAAAAGAAGGGTCAAGCAATGAAACATGGTGGTCTTAAAATGTAGCAGCAGTACTACAATATATTTTAGAATAATCTGGACTGGCTCTGACTTTGAACAGCAATAAAAGAAATATTTGCATCAGGAAAAATAAAAGGGGTGTCCACTGTTTGATCTTGCATTCATTTTTTGTACAAGGCTAGAGCAACATAGCTGTAGCATGACTTTTATTCACCCCTTAGTTAAAACGCAAAGAAGGAAAATATGCTTTGTATTTAAACGACACAGGAGGAAGGGACATTTGGATACTAAAAGTGGTTGAAACATTGTCAGGGTGGATGGAATAGATGGTTCAATAAAATCTGATGTTTGACATTTTTGTTCAATTTAAATTTGAACAAGGCAATGTGTTTTCTTTGGTGAAGTAAAGAAGATGGACTGATAGCTTTCTAATGTGTTTAAGAGCAGCTCTAGGAGTGTTTACACACCTTAAGCATGCCTGCACTTCAAAAGGAAAGTATTATTTACAATAGCATGATTCCCTGATTCCCAATGCATGTTTGGTTTAAAATGATAGAGGGGAAATAAATAATTTTGTGTTTTACATCAAAATATTAAAAGCAAATACAAGAGGGATCAACAATGCCTCTTTGAAGCCTGACCTAAATAAACAGCGGAGAGGCAGAAGAATTTGTGATAAATTAAGCTATTTTTACAATGTAGTTCTTTTTCTTAGCATTTTAAAACCACATACAAAAAAACATGATCAAAAAAAAAAAAAAAGACTGACCATGCCGCTCCTCATGACTTTGTAAATGTGCAACACTGATATTAGATTCTAACGGCATGCCTTCTGTTATTGTTAATGACTGTGCATGTCAATCCATCATGCAGGACTGTGATGTGCTTTGGACTGATTACCATCAGAAGTTGGTTGATCACGCTCTGATCTCCATGGATACCTACCTGGGTCAGTTCCCTGATATTAAGGTAAGCTGTGAATTCATGACCTCAACCCAGGATTCGTTGCATTAGTCGCCGATCCACTGGCACCCTGGATTGATTTGAATGTAATTCGTAAACCCAGAGTATTATAGATGAAGCAGGCTATGCATATTTTACTAAACTGAGATCCAAGTAAAGAGTAAAACTTGTACTGATGAAGGTTCTGTCTGCAGCTCAACACTTACTGTAGTTTTTTTCTTTCTTTCTTTCTTTCGCACTGCATGCTGGGAGTTGGTGGAGGAGCGTGTGGAGAGAGAGCTGGGAGATTGAGAATTTCTAACTTGTTTGTTCTATGTTTGTTGGGTTTTCTTTAAGTTTTGTTCTTAAAATAGGGTGGTTGTAGAGTTGGGTTGAGTGTAATTGGTTACTTTTCTGTGAGTAACACCGGCATTTTTGCCTTTTTGGCAAAATGCCGGAAATGGATTTGACCAAACTTACGAGACAACATGGTTTTGAAGATCTTACCCATTAGTCCCACTATGACAGTAGAGGATTGTAGTTTGGCGGTGGGAGAAGTTGTAGGTTGTAGCAGCATTAAATCTGCTGCTCGGATGAACAGCGCTGTGGTTATTTTTGTTGACAGCGTGGAGAAGGCAAACAAAGTGATTGAGAAAGGCATTATTGTGAATGATGTTTTTTTGTCCGTTTCCCCTTTGAGTATGCCAGCTAAAAAAGTTACGATTGGGAATATACCCCCGTTCATTAGTGATGAATTGTTGGTGAGAGAATTGTCGCGGCATGGAAAAATTGTTTCCGCGATCAGAAAAATGCCGTCAGGTTGTAAGTCTCCATAGTTGAAGCACGTTGTTTCTCACAGACGGCAAGTCCTAATGATTCTGAATAAAAAGAATGAAGATCTTAACTTGGTGCTTAATGTGCGAGTGGATGAGTTTGATTACGCTATTTATGTAAACTCGGGCACTTTGGTGTGTTTTGGTTGCGGGGAAGTCGGTCACTTGGTTCGGGCGTGTCCTGGAAAAAAAACAATCATCTGAGAATGCGGAGCAAATTCAAGATAAAGAAGGTGAAAATTTACCAAATCAAGCTGAGGCTACAAGTTCAGAGAGTGTAGAGATAAGAGATACAGAAGGGCAGATGTCTGAAAATAATGCTCAAAGTGAAAGAGAAGTGCTTGAAAAAGATGTGCTAGAGGATGATGAACCGATCTTGAAAAATCAAATGGTGAATGATTCACAAGAAAAGCAGGAAGATGACAGTGTAGAGGAACAAAGTCAAAGTTTACTAATGCCTCTTCAGAGAAAAACAAATGCTGAAGAAACAGTGGTGGAGGGATGCAGTCAAACACCAGAGGAAGGGGGTTTTGAAATGTCTAGAAAAAGAAAAGTTTCTGAAAGTTTTGTTGGTTCTCAAACCGAAATTGATGTGGGAGATACAGAATTGGAATGTTCAGGAAAAGTTTTAGAATCAGAAAGCAATATGGATGAGGAAGAGGAAGGTGATGATGAAAGTTGGACTGAAGACAGTTTGGCCAGTTTCTTTTCACCTGGTCTAAGTAAACACAGGAAAGGTTATGGTGTGCAAAATGTTAAACATTTTTTGAGAGTTACAAAGAATATGAAAAATGTGAGAGTTGAAGATTTCTTTCCAGACAAGAAACTGTTTCTTATGCATGTGAGATCACAGTTGAACAGTAAGAGAAAAGGAGGGTATGATGAAAAAGAAGTTTACCGGTTAAAAAAATTGATCGGGAAACTTAAGCAAGAATTCAACAAAGATGATGAGTTTGAAGTTTAAATGTTTATTTTTTATTTTACTGTTAGTCCTTCCATCTTTGGTAATGAATGACTTCAGAGTTTCTACATTGAATCTGAATGGAGCCAGAGATGTGAGGAAAAGAGTGAGTGTGTTTGATTTAATGAATTTAAAACGTATAAATGTGCTAATGGTACAAGAAACACACAGTGATTGTTTAAATGAAATAGATTGGAGGAGAGAATGGGGAGGAGAAATTATTTTAAGTCATTTAAACCAGGCCAGTGGAGGAGTTGCAATTTTGTTCTCAAAAAATTTTCTACCAGTGTCTTATGAGTTTGAGGAGGTGATCAAGGGTAGATTATTGGTGGTGAAAGCAAAATATGAATGTTTTAATATTGTGTTTGTAAATGTGTATGCTCCAAATACAAGACGAGAGAGGGTTTTTTTCTACATAAACTTGAAGATGTTTTATGTAAATGTGACATGGATGATTTTCTTTTTTTGGGGGGAGACTTTAACTGTACAGAAAACGATCAGTTGGATAGGAATCATTTTGAACCTCATCCAGCTTCGACAACTCTCTTAAAACATTTGATTGATGTGTTTTCTTTGGTTGATGTTTGGAGAGAAATGCATACTCAAAAAAGACAGTATACTTGGGCTAGAAATACAGATAATTTCTTTTCTGCAGCGAGGTTGGATAGAATGTATAGTTTTAGACATAATTTTGGAATTTTTAAAAATTGTAACATTCATCCTGTAAGTTTTTCAGATCATGCGTTGGTTTCTTGTAGTGTTTTTATTGCCAACATCAAACATAAGTCTGCCTATTGGCATTTTAATTCTGCTTTGTTATTGGACACTAATTTTAAGGAGGCTTTTATTTTTTTTTGGAGAGTGCACAAAACCAGAAAAGAGGATTTTGTATCTTTAAGGCAGTGGTGGGATCGTGGGAAGGTTGAAATTAAGGAACTATGTCAACAGTACACTGTCAATGTTTCATCTAGTTTAACCAAGTCTATTAGAGATCTGGAGATTGAAATAATGGAGTTGCAGGCTTCTGCACAATCCACAGGAGATCGAGGTTGTTTTGAGAACCTCAAGTCAAAAAAAGCTGCTTTGGCTGATTTGCTGGGTTCAAGGACACAGGGAGCGTTAGTTCGATGCCGTTTTCAGAAAGTTGCTTTAATGGATGCTCCAACCAAGTTTTTCTTCTCATTGGAAAAGAAGCAAGGACAGTGCAAGTTCATGCATGGTTTAAAATCAGCTGCGGATGTTCTTTTGACTGCAGACGGTGACATCAGGCGGAGAGCAGCTGATTTCTATGCAGATCTGTATAGCTCTGAATACATTGAAGATGAAGACAGTTTCAACGACTTTTGCAATGATCTTCCAAGAGTTTCTTCAGATTTTGCCAAGGAGTTGGAGGAATCTATAACTCTTGAGGAGATTCATGCTGCACTGCAAAGTATTAGGGCTGAAACGATTCCTCGAATGATTCGAATACCTCGATTACTAAAATTCCTCGAGGAAAATTTACCTGCCTCGAAGCTTCGTTAATTTATGTTTTATTAGTTAGAGCACCGTGTTCCGGCCGGGACTTCATTTGCGTTGCGCGGAGCTCTCACTTCCGCCTCTGAGTTGTTGACAAAAGCTAAGTCTCAGCGGCATAAAGTCCAATCTTCAAGATTGGCCCATGGGGATTTTATTGATTGATGATAATGCCCGACTTTTTATCGTTTTTGGGGAACCAATAAGCATCCTTAAAATGACTGGGGGAATGCCTGGAGTACGGCAGCATTTCTCCTCCGGGGCTGCTGGTTGAAAGCGAACGGCGGGAAGAGCGCTGAGGTGAGCGGATAGCCTGAACAGGGCGGGCGGCTGAGTAGCTGATGCTTACCGTGTAAATGTAGCTTTACCGACGAACCGCACAATAAATTTCATATCCCGGTCTGAAGAAACGGGTGGCGGAGCGCATCGTACATGGCTGGTAGATGAGTTTCTGAGTGTGACCAGTGAAGGTGTCGTAAATATCCCGTATTGCTTCCCCCCGTGTTCGTCCCCCGGTCTAACGGTTCGTCAGTCCGCTGGTCTATTTCCTCCCCTCCACCCCATCTTACGTTCGTTCATTCGCCCTCTCCTCCCACTCCAGGCGGCATTTCCCGTATTTTCAAACCCAAAGCGTGACAGGTTAGGTGGCAAGGTGAGTTTAATTAATCTATTAAACTCACTGAAGATGAATACATAAACTAAAAGCTGGATTGTAGACATTTTTTATAAGCATATTTGTGAGCCTGCCTCTTTGTTATTAAATTCAATATAATTTCAGATTTTTCTATAACTTTTCTTCTGGTTAACTTAGAAAGTGAGCTATTATTGTTACAGGTTAGTTTTCTAAACTACAAAAAAGCAACTGTTAGGGATGCTCAAATATGAAAAATTGGACTGATATTGATATCTGATAGTAACATCGGTATTATGCCAGATTTACCAATATTTCATTTTATAATTTTTTTTATCCGATTACTCGATTAATTGTAAGAATAATCGATAGATTACTCGATTACTAAAATATTCGTTTACAACAGCCCTAGTATGGAAGGAGGGAAAGCGCCTGGCATCGATGGACTTCCCAGTGAATTTTACAAAGCTTTCTGGTCTGACCTCTGCGTTGACCTGTTGGAAGTTTTTGAGGAGAGTTTTGCTGAAGGATTTCTACCTCAGAGCTGCAGGAGAGCAGTTCTTACGTTGCTGCCAAAGAAAGGTGATCTCCAGGAGATTAAAAACTGGCGACCTGTTTCTCTGTTGTGTACAGACTATAAACTGTTGTCGAAGGTCCTGGCAAACAGACTGAAAAAGGTGATGGATCAAGTTATTCATCAAACACAAACTTATTGTGTCCCTGGTAGATCGATGTTTGATAATATTTCTTTAATTAGAGACATTTTGGACGTCTCCAGATCATTGGGATGTGATGCTGGTTTGGTTTCTTTGGACCAGGAAAAGGCTTTTGACAGAGTTGAGCACAGTTACCTGTGGAAGGTGCTGGATAGGTTTGGTCTCGGCTCTGGATTTATTGCCAAGATTATGGTTCTATATGAAAATATTGAGAGTGTACTGAAAATTAATGGGTGTTTGTGTAAACCTTTTAGAGTCACAAGGGGTGTTCGACAAGGTTGTTCTTTGTCCGGAATGTTATATGCTCTTTCTATTGAACCACTGTTGAAGAAAATCAGGTCACATATTGAGGGACTAGCTTTACCAGGGTGCAATGTATCTTTTTCTTTATCAGCTTATGCTGACGATGTCATTGTTATCGTTAAAAATCAAGAAGAAGTGAATAATCTAGGTAGAATTGTTGATCTATTTTCAAAATTATCAGCCGCTCGTGTCAATTGGGCTAAGAGTGAGGCTCTGGCAATAGGAAGTTGGTTTCTTGGACTTCCTCAGCTTCCAGGTAGTTTGAAATGGAAAAGAGGGGGTTTGAAATATCTTGGTGTATATTTGGGGGACGAGGACACAGAAAAAAAGAATTGGGAGGGAGTGATGGAGAAAGTAGAGGGAAGGTTAAAGAAGTGGAGATGGTTGTTACCGCAGATGTCTTATAGAGGGAGAGTGCTCATCATAAATAATTTAATTGCTTCATTATTGTGGCATAAAGTAGCATGTTTAGAACCACCTGTTGGGTTACTTAATAGAATTCAATCTTGTATGCTTAAGTTTTTTTGGGATGACAAACACTGGGTATCTCAGGCAGTGCTCTTCTTACCTAAAGAGGAAGGTGGGCAGGGGTTGGTTCATCTAGAGAGCAGGACTGCCACGTTCAGGTTACAGTTTATTCAGAAATATCTAATGGGGAGGGAGGAGGATGTTTTTTGGAAACCAATAACAAGCATTGTTTTGAAAAGAATAGGAGGTTTTGATTTAGATGGTTCGTTGTTTTTATTAAACTGCAAACTGCTGTGTTTATATGAAATGTCAATGTTCTATAAAAGTGTGTTTAGGGCATGGACAATTTTTGAATGGAAAAGACTGGAACCAACTGTGTCTTTGTTTTGGCTTCTAGAAGAACCTTTATTTTTTGAGGCACGTTTGGCTTTAGAAGATGAAGTTGGTTTGTCAAGAAGATTACTTCAGAATAAAGTTCTGAAATTAAGACATCTTGTGGAAACGGCTGGACCAGAACTTCAAAACACAGAGGCAACTGCTTCCCTGCTTGGGATAAAATCGATTCGAGTCATGAAGACTATTTTAGACCGGTGGCTTGGAAAACTGACTTTGGATGAGAAACAGATGCTGGTGGACTGTTATAATGGAGAAGAACTCCCTGATTCTACGGATCCTTTTCCAGAGATGGGACTAAATATTGATTTCTCAGATTTGACTGGTCCTCTTTTGTTCACTCAGAAAAATTTTATTTTTTGCATGTTGAATGGAAATTTTTTTTATAAATTGGTTGTTCAAGGGTTGAATAAGAAACAGTTGAGTGGAAGAACTGATACTGTTTGGAGAGATAAGTTCAAAGTAACAGATAATCAGAAACCAATATGGAGGGTTCTTTATAAGCCCCCCTTGAGTAAGAGGGTAAGTGATTTACAGTGGAGGATTCTGCATGGTGCTGTGAGTGTTAACAGCTTTTTGTCAAAATTTAAAAAAGACATAAATGAATTTTGTCCCTTTTGTGAGGAAATAGAAACTATTTTTCATATGTTTCTTGAGTGTAAACGACTTTTATCATTGTTTTTGTTGTTAGAGGATGTTTTTAAAAAATGTGGGGTCTCTTGGTCTGAAGTAGCTTTTATATTTGGTGCAGGTTATACAAAAAAGGAAGCCAATAAGTGGAATTTGTTGAATTTTCTTATTGGACAGGCAAAATTTTCAATTTATATTAGCAGGAAGAATAAGTTAAATGGTGTTATGGCGGAAAAGGTTGACAAGATGTTTATTTTGATGGTGAAAAACAGAGTAAAAGTAGAGTTTATGTTTTTTGCATTGATGAATAACTTAACAGAGTTTTTATCTTTGTGGTGTTTAAATGATGTTGTGTGCTCTGTGGATGATAGAAAGCTAGTCTTTAATTCAATGTTTTTGTGAAAAGTAATCAATGCTGAAATGTATTGTTATTGAAAAATAAATGTGTTGTTAAAAATCAAAAATCTTTCTTTCTTTCTTTCTTTCTTTCTTTCTTTCTTTGTTTCTTTCTTTCTTTCTTTCTTTCTTTCAGGCTCGCATTGCAAAGAGAGACAGGAAGATGGTGGATTACGACAGTGCCAGACATAACTATGCTGCTACACATAAGACTAAGAAAAAAGACGGAGGCATTAAAATTACAAAGGTAAATGTAATTTATGTGTTTCAACATAGATTGCAAATAAAATGAACACAGGCTAATACGTAAATATGTTTCCACTTTTTTAGCCTTCCACCTTGTTGGAAAGAGCCACTCCAGGCTGGGCTCAGGGTATCCTGTCTGCACACAACCTTGCTCAGACCAGTCTCTCCAAGAGCCAGGTACTCTGTAGAGTTTATGGACAGTGAGATTACTTTATAAAGAAATCAGTGATGAACGAGTCCTTATACAAATACTGATATCAGATAGTTGAATTTAACTTGATTTACTATTAAAAATAAAAAAGTGCTAGATAAATTCTCCATTGAATAATGAGTCCATATTGTTTTTGTATAATTTATAAAAAAAAAAAAAATCACATGAACTATTAGCAAGTATGAGTGTGTGCATGAGTAGTGGATGGAAAGTTGCAGCCGCCATCTGGTTGGGTGCAGCACTTCTTGTTATTGACATTTCCAGGATTATGTAATATGCAGTTAAAGAGTATTGTGAACATTTCACCTCATTGTCTGTTGTCTGTGTATCCACTCCTATGTCAACAGATACATAATGAGGAATCAGAGTTGTATTGCAGCTGCATTATTGAGATTTGAAAAACCCTCTTATGAACGTCATGGAAGAAACGTGGTGCAATAGTATTCGTGACTTTTTTTTTTTTTTTTTTACATTGTGATGTAATAACAATGACCTAGTTTGATACTACAGCAGGTAGTACTTTAAAATAATAAAAGAAATATATATTTAATACATACAAACAAATACATTTGAAAAGCTTAGACTGTTCACGAGGCCGCCAGGGATGCAGCATGAGTGAAAACACATAATTAAGTTAACACGTCTTAGCCAACAACGTGGGTGTTTGCTTGTTTGTTTGTGTATTTCAGGCTGAGGAAGAGTTAGAAAGAGCCCAGAAGGTGTTTGAGGAGATTAATCTTGACTTGCAAGAAGAGTTACCTTCACTCTGGAACAGGTGTGTAATTTTTCTGCATACAAGTGCCTGTTTAGATTGTTTTATTTGCTCACTAAGATACCAACCAAATATTAATGCTACAGTTACCCATGTTGGATTCAGCAGTGACATTAATATCTTTTTCTCTCTCTGCTTTCTCCAGTCGTGTTGGATTTTATGTCAGCACCTTCCAGAGTTTGGCGGGCTTTGAGGAGAAGTTTCACAAGGAAATCAGTCGGGTAAGACCCTTCCGCAGACCTCCAGTACAGACAGGGCTCAGGGTGGATACGGGAGTGGATTAGATTACTGACACAGTATATCAGGTGGTAGGTAATGGAAAATGTTGACTACGTGAGACAGAAACAGTCTCGCATCAGTTGATCTAGACATGTTGAAGTGTCTGCAGGTTTTATTCTTCTGTCTTAGCATGAGATGTGTAAATAGTGTCTAATGAACATTGAAAACTAGGCAAGGAAATAAAGGGAGTTACATTTGGCAGTACATTGTCAGAAAATACAAAAGAGAAGAGAAAAAAAGCACAACATAGTAATACTGGTGTCACATGAGGCAAAATACTTTGGAATTATGAAATACTTTTTTGTGTTGCATGTCGCATTTCACACTTTCACTCTCTGATATATTTGCAGTTGGATCAGGATTTGTATGATGTGTTGGAGAAATTGGAGAACAGCGACACAACCAGGTTGGTTTCTCGTATTTTAATAAAACTCCTAAATGCCTTCTAGTGGGTTTGATGAGCAACAATCATGAAACAGTATATAAGGATCAAAAGAAAATACACCCTCAATTTACTGTGTGCTTGACCTCAATGTCAGGAAATATTGGTTCAAGTTGGCCCCATTTCTAGCAAATAAACTGGTGACCTCTAAATGAGTTTAAGCCAAAGCTCAAGCATGAGAAACAGATTCTGCAGTGGCCTCATTTATTAACAAAGATAAAACAAAAGGAGGTTTGTGGAAAGCTAAGTACACTAGTATACTGCCAGCATGCATTTTTTAAAAGACTTTAATAAATAAAACCAAACAAGTGTCAATGTAGTACAAGCAGCTTAGATTATGCCTGAGAGAATTTAAGAATTTTATTTTATTTTTATTTTTTGACAAGAAGCATTGCTTTGTTCCTTGATTTAGATTGGCAGCTCAAATCGTTTTGAAAAACATATCGGAGTAATCATTTTCAGGGTAGTATATCTCTGATTTTGTATTCCTGACCATTGATAGATGAAAAACTCTGGCTGGTCTTTTACCCAGCACAATAATTAGTGGTTTGTGTCATATAAATCAGTTTTTTTTAGACCTTGTTGCTTGTTTGATAAATGTTTATGGATAATGAGGTTATTACATGATTAACGTGAAGAGAAGTTTCACAAAGAAATCAGTTGGGTAAGACCGACTGGTTTCAGTCTTACCCGACACATATCTTACGCAAGGCACGTATCTTGCCATATGTGTCAACTGACACCTGCATTTTATTTTGGTTTAACATGAAAAAAAAAATAGATAGCATTAATAAATACATCTAGCACTGCGAAGAAAGGAAAATCAAGCAGTAACCCAGAAACCCCCTTACCTTAACTTCCCCTTTCAGAAGGACTAGTGACCTTGGCACAGCATCGTCAGGACCCAGCAGGAGGTAACTGGCAACAGTTGTAGTAACAGCGGTGACACAATGTTTGTCTGTCCTTCTAACCTGACCTGTCTGTACAGCTGGTGTATGTCAGTCAGTCTGCAGATGTGGGTAATTTCAGGGAAACCAATGCTTGATTGTGGTAGTGATTTCACATAATGAGAAAGTTGAGTGCTTGGAGCTGGAGCTAAAAAAGGAGCAGAGCAAAACCTGCACATGTTAATTTGATGCCACAACAGGCAAGAACGGTCCGCAATAATTAATCCTGAAGATGTTGCTTCTCTCCCCAAATGGGCCTTGAAGGTTCTAAAAATAATAAAACTGAAAAGAAATGATTCCATGGTGTTGGCAGAGCTTCACCTAAAGGTGTGTGTGAGGAAAAACTCCTCAGCAACTGGGACAAACTATTACATGGGAAACGCCTCAGTGAAATATTTTATAACATTATCAGATCTGGTAATGTATCTCAAACAATAAAATATAAGCATCTATCTCTCTATCTGTCTTATTATGCTACTACATTTAGAGATTTGATGACTTTAAGACGTTTCCAGGTTTATTGCGTTGTTAATAACTTTGACTGACACCAAGTGGATGGGAGCGACTGTCAACTTATGTATAGCGAATATTCTCCTCAGCAGTTGCTGTTCAAGTGTTATAGCAACAGGTTTTTCAAAAATGCATCTTGGCTGGCCTTTTGAAATGACGACTGGACAATGTTGCCTGTTGCAGCAGTGATGTGCAAGTGTATGCTCGGCTCTTCAATTACCTAAAGCTTGGAGTTTGTGTTTATCAGCGGCAGAATATTTTCCCTACAACAGCAAATGCATCTTATGAGGGGCCGTTTAGGACAAAATTTACGTTTTGTCTCTCACACACTACCAAAAAGTCTCGCATACTCCAAAAAAGTTGCCTCGCATACTCAAAAAAATTACGTTTTGTCTCTCACACACTACCAAAAAGTCTCGCATACTCCAAAAAAGTAGCCTCGCATACTCAAAAAAATTACGTTTCGTCTCTCACACACTACCAGAAACTCTCGCATACTCCAAAAAAGTAGCCTCGCATACTCAAAAAAATTACGTTTCGTCTCTCACACACTACCAGAAACTCTCGCATACTCCAAAAAAGTAGCCTCGCATACTCAAAAAAATTACGTTTCGTCTCTCACGCACTACCAGAAACTCTCGCACACTCCAAAAATTACGTTTTGTCTCTCACACACTACCAGAAACTCTCGCACACTCCAAAAAAATAGCCACGCACACTAAAAAAATACTAAAATGTCACACACACACAAACGTTAACTTTCTCGCACACATACACTAACAGCTCGCACATTCACAAACGTTAACTGTCTCGCACACATACACTACTAACAGCTCGCACATTCACAAACGTTAACTGTCTCGCACACATACACTAACAGCTCGCACATTCACAAACGTTAACTGTCTCGCACACATACACTAACAGCTCGCACATTCACAAACGTTAACTGTCTCGCACACATACACTACTAACAGCTCGCACATTCACAAACGTTAACTGTCTCGCACACATACACTACTAACAGCTCGCACATTCACAAACGTTAACTGTCTCGCACACATACACTAACAGCTCGCACATTCACAAACGTTAACTGTCTCGCACACATACACTAACAGCTCGCACATTCACAAACGTTAACTGTCTCGCACACATACACTAACAGCTCGCACATTCACAAACGTTAACTGTCTCGCACACATACACTACTAACAGCTCGCACATTCACAAACGTTAACTGTCTCGCTCACATACACTGCTACCAGCTCGCACACACACACACACACACACACACACACACACAGACGTTTATCTCTCACATACACAAGACTAAAGTTGAACACACACACACAGTACTAAGACTCGTTTTTTGAATGTGTGAGAGCGAAACTCTTTTTGAATGTGTGAGAGCGAGACTTTTTTGAATGTGTGAGAGTTGTCACGGAAGAGGCGGGGCATAATTTTTGGATCAAACTGCGCATGCGTAGATCCTAAACCTTAAGTTTCGATTGTTGACTCACTGTATGTTCTATTACTTAGTATATTTGTGCTATATATATTTTAAATATATATAGAACGTTTAATTTTCTTGTAGATTAAATGTGCTATAGAAATAAATGAATTTGATTGATTGATTAAAAATAGCAAAATTGCTGTAGTACAATCTGTCCACTGGGTGCCAGCATTACAGGAATTATTAAGAGGTCTTGTGAGAAATTCTGTTCCCCCGTGAAAATCTGTTCCCCCTGTGACGGGAGCGCGCATTGCAGCCAGAGACGTGGATCCGGTGAATCTGACCATTTTCACGGCGCTTCTGATCGATTTCTCGGTAAAAACTACTCATATGATCATATCAATGTGTAACTTTCAGTTTAATCGGCAGCTATCAAAATAAAAATACATACATAAATAAACGAGGTCCGGTGTGGAGGTCTTTTTTCGCTGTTTTGTGTTATTTTGAAAGCGAAGAAAATCGATCTTTTTTCAGCTTTTGTCTCGTAAGCCTGACAAATAAAAGTCAGTCAACAAACACAGGTTCCCAACACATAGTGTGCATTTATAATTTTTCATTTCTGATGAAGGAGGAAGGAGATTAATATACCTGCAAGATCTTTTACTTTGTTTTCAAAATATTTGCACTATGTTTGACATTTGTCCTTAACATAGTTTAATATAAGGTAGCTATTGAAAGATAGTTTCAATATATTTATATATATTTAAAAACACAAATATACTAAGTAATACAACATACAGTGAGTCAAAAATTGAAAATTATAGTTTAGGATCTACGCATGCGCAGTTTGATCCAAAAATTATGTCCCGCCTCTTCCGTGACAACTCTCACACATTCAAAAAAAGTCTCGCTCTCACACATTCAAAAAACGAGTCTTAGTACTGTGTGTGTGTGTTCAACTTTAGTCTTGTGTATGTGAGAGATAAACGTCTGTGTGTGTGTGTGTGTGTGTGTGTGTGTGTGTGTGTGTGTGTGTGTGTGCGAGCTGTTAGTAGTGTATGTGAGCGAGAAAGTTAACGTTTGTGAATGTGCGAGCTGGTAGCAGTGTATGTGTGCGAGAAAGTTAACGTTTGTGAATGTGCGAGCTGGTAGTGTATGTGAGCGAGCTGGTAGTGGTGTATGTGAGCGAGAAAGTTAACGTTTGTGTGTATGTGCGCGAGCTGGTAGTGTATGTGAGCGAGCTGGTAGTGGTGTATGTGAGCGAGACAGTTAACGTTTGTGAATGTGCGAGCTGGTAGCAGTGTATGTGTGCGAGACAGTGAACGTTTGTGAATGTGCGAGCTGTTAGTGTATGTGAGCGAGAAAGTTAACGTTTGTGTGTATGTGCGCGAGCTGGTAGTGTATGTGAGCGAGCTGGTAGTGGTGTATGTGAGCGAGAAAGTTAACGTTTGTGTGTATGTGCGCGAGCTGGTAGTGTATGTGAGCGAGCTGGTAGTGGTGTATGTGAGCGAGAAAGTTAACGTTTGTGTGTATGTGCGCGAGCTGGTAGTGTATGTGAGCGAGCTGGTAGTGGTGTATGTGAGCGAGAAAGTTAACGTTTGTGTGTGCGTGGCTATTTTTTTGGAGTATGCGAGAGTTTTTGGTAGTGTGTGAGAGACAAAACGTAATTTTTTTGAGTATGCGAGGCTATTTTTTTGGAGTATGCGAGAGTTTTTGGTAGTGTGTGAGAGACAAAACGTAATTTTTTTGAGTGTGCGAGAGTTTTTGGTAGTGTGTGAGAGACGAAACGTAATTTTTTTGAGTGTGCGTGGCTACTTTTTTGGAGTATGCGAGAGTTTTTGGTAGTGTGTGAGAGACGAAACGTAATTTTTTTGAGTGTGCGTGGCTACTTTTTTGGAGTATGCGAGAGTTTTTGGTAGTGTGTGAGAGACAAAACGTAATTTTTTTGAGTGTGCGAGAGTTTTTGGTAGTGTGTGAGAGACGAAACGTAATTTTTTTGAGTGTGCGTGGCTACTTTTTTGGAATATGCGAGAGTTTTTGGTAGTGTGTGAGAGACGAAACGTAATTTTTTTGAGTGTGCGTGGCTACTTTTTTGGAGTATGCGAGAGTTTTTGGTAGTGTGTGAGAGACAAAACGTAAATTTTGTCCTAAACGGCCCCTCATACATCTCACACTGCTCACACATAAGGATTTACTGGAGGCACCAAGTCTGCTTGCATGGTAGGAGACGGACGGCGAGAACGGATGCTCACTTTTCTTGCATGACAGCTTTTACAGTGACATGTTCTGCTTGCATGCCCTGCTATCTTCCTCAAGTCGGTTTAACTTTTGAAAGCTGTTCAATACTTTCTTTCTTGTTGCTGAGCAGCTGTTTGCCACTACATCTTCTATACTTTCTTATTGTCTTTTTCATGTCCTTTTTTCTTAGTGAAAGAGAGGACTCTAACCACACTCTCAGACCAGGAGGACCTCCTCCAATCCCCAAATCCCCATCCAAGGTGAATTTTCGCAGATGTTTCCTTCTCAGAGTTGAAAGAGTTGGGCCTGAAAGTATCATGAAATATTGCTGTTTTTAAAGGGCAAATAATATTGATTTTTTTTTTCTTTTGCAAATTTTCATTTTCAATTGTGTTCATGCTTGTAGATCGTAATAAAAAAAACGTGGTTTCTGTGTCAGTGATCAAGAAATAAAAAAAATAACACAAGATAAAAAGGAAAAAGAGGCAGCAAAAGGTTATCTAAACCACAGAATGTTGAACTTGTGGAATGAAAGGATAAATAGCAATGTCTCCTGTTGTAATGTGATTCATAAACTTATGTAGTGATTTCTTAATTAAAGAGGAAGGAGAAGAGGATAAATGTTATTTGAGTTCAGGAGCTTATAGACCTAACAAACCGACACCCTACAGGGGAATTTAAAAGTTCTCTTTTTTCTCCTAAATTCTAGTTAAGACCAGCAGTGCCTCCGCCACCTAAGGTAACCCCATCTAAGGAACTAAAAACTGAGAACATCATCAACCTGTTTGATGCTGCAGCAGCTCCTGATATCAATGTCACCTCTCCTACAGAGGTAAGTGAGTAGCAGCTCTCAATAAACCATAAACCAGCCCTTTAACTTTCCTCTTTTCCAGGACAGAAGAGCCAACCTTTAATTCCTGGCCTCCCAAAAACATATTCTATTCTATTTCCCTAAGTCGTTGAACTTTAAACCCAGTTAGCCAATGAGTGCTCCTGTTCCTGTCATTGTCAGTTTGACAGTCCTGCAGTCAACAACCTGTTGGATATGGACCTGGAGTGTTTCAGTGAAGCAGCCAAAGTCTCCACAGTCTCTCAGGTGGACCATTCATGGCATGAACATAGCGATCGTAGAGACCTCCACCGTAAGAAGTGCCAGTCTTTACAAGAAATTTCATGTTCTGCGGTTTATTTTACAGTATTTATGAATGGACTCATCCACTGTCACATTGGTGTTCCGATTAAAGATGTCAGCCAAATAAATATGAAACTTTTGGTGACATATTAAATGCTCTACATATTGTGCAAATGGCAGTTGACCTAAAATATACTGAATTAGCATGACAGGTCTGATAGAATATGAAATTGCTTGGTAAGCTTGGCACAGTTTGAGGTTTTTGCCTGCTCTGTTTCTTTCCAAAACAACTAAACCCAAGGTGGATGATGGCATGACGATCTTTTTAGACCTGCTTCTAGTGACCACTTCTTTCTGCTTTGGCACTATATCCACGGATCACATTTGGCATGAACTCCAGACTGTAGCCCTGCTGTGATGTCATTTGTTTCTCTTTAGTACTGGACAAGTCTAATATGACGGTAGTGTAACCAATAGATACTGGTTATTTATATTTATATTTATAGATTATCGTTCTAGCGATCAATACAAGGAAATTTGATTGAGATTTTCTGTCTGAAAAAAATGCATATTATCTTAATTAATGTTTTGAGGTGTGGAAATCATGTGAAGATTAAATGCTGGTTTGAACATAAAGATTGTTTGTATCAAGCCTCTGTTCAGAAACTTTAGATTTTCCGTGACAGATAGTGTAGACTGGCGCCATTTTGGGTGAAACAAAGTCGTTCCACTGCAATTATTTACACTGAATAGAACGGAGTAATTGCTTCGGCTTAACAAGAAACTCAATTGACAGATTAAGGCATCAGAAAAATAATTATCGTCATCATAATAACAATAAAGGAAAGCAGAACCAGTCAAAAGGTGTACTCTGAATTTCTGGATTATTGTGTGACGCTCCAGAAGGCTTTGTCGTTGACACATTTTGTACAAAC
The DNA here is from genome assembly GCF_051168715.1 of Poecilia mexicana. Lineage (NCBI taxonomy): Eukaryota > Metazoa > Chordata > Actinopteri > Cyprinodontiformes > Poeciliidae > Poecilia > Poecilia mexicana. The sequence goes on along the minus strand of NW_028263371.1, from coordinate 45,476,715 downwards.
CCTTTTTTTTATGCGTGCAGTGATTAATCCTCCATGATTTAGAGCTCCCTAAATTATTTTCTTTTCTTCTTAAATCTAGTGCTGTGGGCTTGTAGTTTCAGAGCATGGGTCCTGCTGTGCAAGTTTTACATTAAATTCAACAGAAGTTATGAAAAATTATACTGTCATGCTCATGTTGTCTCTCTATTTTCCACAGCCGGCTAACTGGGACTCATGGGTAAGTATAGCATAAAATGTACAAAGGTTATAAAGAAAATATGGAATGTGCTCAAAATTGTTACTTACAGAAAGATTTGAAGATGTATCTATGAAGTAGCAATGAGTTAATTAACTTTGTGAACCCATTCACAAGTCACACCCATGTCTTTTCCATTGTGTTTCTTTTGCATTTTTCCTTTTGATATAAGAAAACATTTTCCATCTTTTGGTCTCGCTTGTTTTTCCCAAATCTGTGTGAGTTTTGTCTTTGTGCTCAATGTTGTAACAAAACACTGAAGAAATTGCTTTGCAACACAACTTGAACTTGGGAATGTGCTCGAGTCAATTCAGTTTCAAATTGACAGAATACTGACTAGCAGTAAAGTGGGTGACTCACTGTGCAGTTTCACGTTTCATGTTCAGATTTGACAGCATGGCGATAAAATACAGAATGTGTACGAGACTAAAACTCAGACATCGCTTGTTTATTTCAATATAAAAAGATGTAGTTCTTAATCTGTGTGGTCTGGAAGAATTTGTAACTGAATTCCCTCCTTTCTTTGGTTTTCCTTCATGTCCTCGTGTGTTCACATGTTTTTATAACTAAACATGTAACACTTGACCTTCATGCTCACATGTGACACACATGGATTGTGATTTTTTTACTTTTTATAAAAGCTTAGTGAAGTTGCTAACATCCAAATTGCTAGTCAAGAATTCATAAGCAGCTTCCCCAAGCCTTGCGTGTTGGTAGACCATGTGACCATCAACTAACCCTTTTTTTAAAAATCCTGCCACTGTAAAAAGAGATGTGTCTCAAAAATCATTGTGTACTTGTATATCAGAACTAAAGATAGAGCAAGCTTTTTTTCAGAAATGTTCTGATGATACAAAGGCACTAAGACCACACCTGCAACGCAAATATTCAACATTTGTTTTGGAGGTGAAACAATACTTCTGTTTTGTATTTCTGCTTGTTACTGCTGCCCTCCCTGTTTTTCCTTAACCTTTGGTTATAACTGAGCAATATCTGTAAAGGTTAATACTTTATGCTAAGTTCTTGTAACCTAATATGGGTATCCTTAAATCTGCTGCAATTAAAAATTGCAAAACTAATTTGTGCCACATTAAAGTAATGCAGATAAATTGAAAACTTCTGTGTGTAATTTCTTCTATTAGAAATTATTAATAATAATGCTTTTTTAAGACTTTAAGTATGTAAAGTATTAACCTCATTACTTACTGTTTGATTTTTTTTATAGACTAAACTCCTCTTTTGACAATGAATATACATATATACAACCATGTTTCCAAAAAGTTTTAAATCTGTGGGAAATGAGCAAAAGGTGCAAAATGTTCATCTTTTTGTTCTTTTAATTTGCAAGAATGCAAAACGGTAGAGTTTAGTTTGCTAGTTTGCTTCCTATTTTGCATGAATTAAGTAGACAAAAAGTTTTTGTCAGATTTTACATTGAACCGAAACAAATGCATCATCTTTTTCCCTCTAATATGCAAATAATATATTTTAACTGTGGGCAAATTTTTAACTTTGAGGACAAATTATTCTTTCACCACAGTGTGCAACTTTTTTGGAAACAAAGCAATAAGCCAACCCTTTTGAACCCTTTTTATATATTAGATCTCGCTCCTACATTCTTCTTTGTACAGTTGCATTTAAAATTATTCAACCTTCATTTGCTTTATTGGTAAAATATGTAAACTTCAAGCTGTTTGCAATAAACAAATTAAGAAAATGTTATCTATATAAAGAAATCTCTTCATGGGGTTGAATAATATTGATACTGCAGTCATCATTGAACAGAGGGTTTAACCCTGACTTTTGAACAAAATCTACAGAAGCCCTAAGGGAACATGGGTAAAAAAAATATGTTGGTTTCTTGTATTTGAAGCACATGAGAGAATAATGTTAAATTTGATGAGAGATATAACTTACCTTGTCTTCTTTTAGTCTTTTTTAGATGACATTATCAAATTCTTATTCTCGTAAAGTTATGCAGCCATTTTATATTTATTATATCTGGTGTGCATGAAGATCAACTGTTTTTTTTTTTTTTGCTATTATTATTATTTTTACCCACATCCCCTGAGGGGTTCTGTAAAAATCCTTGCAATTGGTAGATCTTATAAGTTTTATTTAACTAATTAAGCTGTTCTTTTTCCTGCAAACTCATGGAAAATGTCAATAATTATCCTGACCTCACTTTAATATTTAATATCCATCTGATTTTTAACAGCCTTCATTGTGTATAGAAAAAAAAACAACTTGTTCTTTTCTTCTGACCACTTGAAAACTGACCCTTACCCTTCAGTCGGAGGATGCTGACGCACAGGAAGAAGAAACTCAGAAGCACTTTGACCCTGTTGCTGCTGCTACAGAGGCCTGGGGTGACGATGGTACACAACCCATCCGCTATGATCCCATAGCAGCAGCCTCAGAGGGCTGGGGGGATGACGGCACCCAACCTGTTCGCTATGACCCTGTGACTGCATCGCAGGAGGGATGGGAGGACGATGGGAGCCAGGCGGCTCACTACGATACAGTAGAAGAAGCCCAGGAGGGATGGGGTGACGAAGTAGAGCAGCCTGTCAAAGAGGAGCCAGCTGCAGTTGAAACACCTGCTGACGAGGCTCCGTCTGATGTGATTGAGGAGGACAACAGTCCAGCTGCTCCCGAGCTGGATGAAAAAGAGGGTCAGGTAACTGCGGACGTAAGAAAATGGAGAGATGCATCTGGACGAAAACAGTGGATGCATCAACCATTAACAAGGAGAATTGAGCATGCAGAAACTAAGTAAATGTATTTTGTAAATACATGTTGACATGGAATAATTTAGGATGCATCTGGACCAGGGGTGTAGATGCATCAGTCGAGGTTGAAGAGGTCAGGCTGAAATAGAATAAAAGAGATTATGTTTTCAACTGAACAGTTGGTTTCTTTTGCTGATAAACAGCGTTGGTATGCAACAGCATTTTAAAATGGATCATGCAACTTATTTTATCTTACCTCCTGTGGTGGAGCTTAGGTTATAGACTTCTTGGCTCGTGTTTTTGTCTGTCCTTGTTTCGTTTACGTCTTCACCCGTTCATTATTTCCTCGTCTTTCATGGCCTACTCCTTCTCTCTGTTTGAAATCCCCTAATGCTTCTTGCTTTTCTGGTTTCAGAGAGATTCCTCAGCACCACCTGCTGAGCCTGAAGCAGAAGAAGAAGCAGCAGCAGAGGAGGTGTGTGAAGAGGGATGAATCTGAGTTGCTGTTAGATTTCTAGAAAATGTAAAACAAATGAGTAAATAATAAGTGTTTGAGGGATGCAAAAATATTTCCACTGAACACACAATTTCTCCACACTATATAAAAATAAGATCAGAAGATGTGTTCTGAAAAAAGTGCCTAATTTTATTTGCCTTGTCAGTAATTCTTGCCTTTTTTTGTGTCACACCTGCAGACTCCCACCACAGCAGCAGAATCAACACAAGATTCATCAGAGACTGCAGACATGCCTCCTGGCTTCCTGTTCAAGGTAACACACACACACACACACAAATAAATAAATTACAAATACTGTACAGCTGAGGATATAATAAACAGATACATTTAAAAAGCTCATTAATATCAACCTTTGTGATTAAAAAATAAGGTCCAGGTGATGCATGATTATGCTGCCAATGACACGGATGAACTAGAGATGAAGGCTGGTGATGTGGTGCTAGTGGTCACCTTCGACAATCCAGATGAACAGGTACGTGACCTCATTATCTCTGAAATAGCTAAGGAATCCCACCATGTAATGCTGCCATTAAATCATTAAAACCTTCTACTAACACCACTAAAATAGTTCTTGTCATTGTGTGACAGAATGCAAATTTATTGTCACTGTTTTTCATACAAAGTTGAAGGTAGATGATTTTTTTTCCAAACTGGAAAAATAGCTCAAATAAAAAACTTCTGGCACTGCACATGTATTAACATACCAGAAGCACAAAAGCAGCTGGGTCATTTATTTGTCCTGTTTCTTCCTGTAGGACGACGGCTGGCTGATGGGACTGAAGCAGGACGATTGGCAGCAGAAAAAAGAAAATGCCACTAAAGGAGTATTTCCTGAAAACTTCACACAGAGGCTGTGAAAGAAGGGCCACGTTCCTTTTGTTGATACTCTGTTCCTCTTGCCTATTTATGTCCTTCTCCTCTCTTCCCCCTCAATACTGTATCCTACCAAGGACTTTGGCCATATAAACAGAGCTGTGATAGCCCTGGATGAAGTCATGCATTTCTAAGATCTGCTGCACTGTGGATCTTTTTATTTACGTTTCGTTTCTGTTTTTTCATGAACAGATGTAGCCATTTTGTGGGTCTGTTTGCCATCACACTGCTCTGTATCTGAGGAGTCCTGCTCATTCAGGATCACGTGTACTGGTAGTAACCTGTTCAGTGGCTACAACGGAAATCAATATCTGATGACTCAATCTTTGTCGTGTCATGTCGCATCAACTGAAATTTAAGATTTGTTATTTTTGTGGCAGATTGAGAACCGTGTAAAATATGTAAGATGTTGCCAGATGTACTAGAAAACCCGGAAAAAAAAACATATTGTTGTAAAAAGTAAGTACATCCTCTTTCAGTTACAAGGTTTACTTGAGAAGGACAGTGCAATACGTCACGTTTTAGTTTGTTAATAGGCATGAACCAGTTATCAGTGTCAAGGTGTATCGAGGTTTTAAAAAAAGTAGAGTTTAAAAAAAAAATACAACAATGTTTAGCTTTACCACTCATAGGTTTAAAATTATTTTACTAAAATGCAGGGGAAAGTATGAAATGCCATGCTGACCGTCCCCCATGTGGTACCACACACTGCCAGTCAGCTGACTGAAAGAAGGCTCTTACCCTGCTTCCCCTCTTACAGGATGGTGAAATTTGGCTGTTTGCAGGTATTTTCAGGCAGGAAAAACACTGACAGTGAAGCGGACTCTTAACATAAACCTTTTCCGCATCTAAGCTTGCGAGGTTAGGGCGACATAATTTTCCTATGCAGTAAGATTACAAAGCCTCTCCTGAATTTTGAGGCTGTTTATTTTGGACTGTTTCTTGTATGTAAAATCAAATTTTCAATATATAAATGTACAGTAGCATTATTATAACTATAATAAATCAATGCATTTTATTGATTTAACAGCAGTACAAATGTGCTTCTGTTCTAGTCTGAACAAAGCCAATTAGATCATGTTAAATATTTTCATTTGGAATATTTTTAGGGAAGTATGGCGAAACCGTGGTAGTTACAGTTCACACTTGCTCAATTCCCTAAGACCTAGAAATAACCTAATGTTTTTTGGGGGATTAAGTTCTGATATATAAATGTGTTGAAGTGAAAGAGGGTGTACTTTCATTTTACCTGTGAATATAATAATAATATAAGACCTACATTTTGTTTTACAAAGATAAAAAGGGGCAAAAGTGCTATTCTGTAGCTGACCAAATAGGCAAAAATCTTCACTTATTAGTCTAGTCACAAAAGAGTAAAATAAGTACCATTCCAGAAAATGCAATTTTATTTAATCAAAACTGAAAAATAAATAAATAATTAAATACATAAATAGAAAGAAAAACTTTTAATAATACTCTCGTCTGATCAGTCAAGACGCTTATCTCATTGCTGGTGGAGTTAATTTGATCGATTATTAAACTCCTCACACATTGCCTTCAGGACATGTCCAGCAATTCCTATATTCTTACTTTCATTGTTTACTTGTGGAAAAGGGGCCCTTGGTTGTTGTTGTGTTAGTATCGAGTCTGTGGTGGCATAAGTACAATCCTGTTGTAAAAAAAAAAAAAAAAAAAAATCAGATAGTGACAAATGTAGAAAGCAGCAAATTCAGACAGACAACGGGACTCCAACATCAACAATTCCCCGAGGAGCTAAAAAATAGAAATCTCTATAATATATTTTGAAATAGTTTGAAGTTGTGTGGTATGATCTTGTTTTCACATGACTCCAGATATGCATTGCTCAGGCTGGCCATAAAGCTAGCCAGCATCACAGAGAAGCTGCTGCTGGTAGTATAATAGATGACACACTAATTATAGTCCAATATATAACAACTGAGCCAGCCTAACTCATAAAAAAAAAAAAAAGTGCCGAAAACAGTTTCCTCTGTTTGCATAGAGACTTCTAAACTCCAATGCAGATGTTTAAGATTATGCACCAGAGCAACTTCTTTTATTTTTATACGCTGCCGAGCAATGATTACATATAGCCTAGTGTAACTATGTCGACGTAATTGCCAACTGAGGATGATCTGGAGTATTTTGTACTTATCTGGGGTTCACTGCTCTCAGTGTAGATGCATAGATATGTAGTACTAACCCAGTCGTTCATTCAGTCTCTAACTTAAAAGTCTCAAATCTCATTAGGTTATTAGTGTGTAATAGGCACGAGAGAGAATGCGAGTGAGTATGTGCGGTGTCTGGGGAATGCAAATGTTTATCTGTAGGAAAATATTATTAACGATACCACCACCACTTACAGAGGAATACAGTCAACCGCATCAATGGGAAGGTTATATGATGTTACAGAGGCAAACATATGGGTCTTTTTCCACTGGCTGGTATTATGGTTCCAGGTGTTATAGTGCATTTGTTGTGTATCAGTGTAATTTTTTCCAAGCTGTGATGACAGATACATATTCTAAGAAGACATTCATATCTGTATGTGAGTAACTGTGAGCATGCTGACTTTCCACGTGTTGTTGTGTGAACACCCTTAATTTAAGGCGGTGATACTTGGGTCACTTTTGAGGCAGTTGCAACAAGCTATTTATTTTCTTTCTATATTTTTTATTACTTTTTTTATGGCTACTCTTGGTAAGAGAGATGGTGCGGGCATTACATGGTTTTCTTTTTCAACACTTTCTCATACATTTATCCTGTTTTTTTTTTTGTTTTGTTTTGTTTTTTCCCATCTGCCGTGCCTCAAAATGTTTCTAGGTATCGTGGTCCAAAGCAGAGTTAATTATAAGGGAGGCAGGACTCATAGAGATAAAGTTCATACAACCAGTCTCAGGTGCACAGATTTTTTTTAAATGCTTTTCAGTATTTAGCCACTGTGGATGTGATGTTTTTTTTCAATGTGTATTTGAAAAAAAATCTCAAATGTGAGAATAACCACCTTCATATTTGGGTAAATCACACAGTCATGCTTTGTTCTCAAATTTTGTGTATGAATTGGAATGTTTTACCTGGGTCTGGTTCTGTCTCCAGCTTTATGGATCAGTCTCTAATGGTGGTATCTGGGATATGACAAAAAGATTTTTTTTTTCCCTGTACCTAAATGACCAGTAATAATAAAGATTACTTAGAATCTGCTTTACTGTTTTTATCTTCCTTTGTAGTAAGTGTAATCATGTTTAGGAGGAAAACAAACATATGATTTATCTCATAGTTACATTTATTGATAGGTCATCTTTTAAGCAAACTGGTCTACTGTGTCTTGCAAAAGCATACCCTTCAGCAAACTTCTCAACAACTTTATTTGTGACCTGTCTGCAGTGTGATTTGGCCTTCATGAAGCCCATCATAAAGCTAAGGTGAACTCTGAAATCAAATGAATGCACAAAACTTTACTTAGGGGCATTAGGGTAAAAAAGATGCATGCGACACTTTTAAGATGTTCAATTTTCAAATTGCAACAAGAAAGAATAACAGTTATCCTTTATTTAATTTGGTAGTACATCAAAATGGAAACAGTCCAAGTGGTTTAAATTATGTTCCAAGTAACTGCATTTTGCTGCAAATATGTGGAGTTCCAGCAGAGTGTGCTGTTTTCAAATAACTCTTCACCCTAGAAGAAAAACAAAACAAGCCCCTATCATCCACAGCAGCAAAGTGGAACTTCACATGGTGCTGCTGTCCTTGGTACTGAAACCAACAAGCAGACCACCCTTTAACCACAGTCATTCATGCATTATGCTGGTAACAATGATAAGTAATTTTACCAACAGATAGTCAGTCGTTGGATGTCGTTTGAGAAAGTATAATGTGTATGCTTTTCTCACCTGGACCGTAAAATGTAAAAGGCAAAAAAAAAAAAAAAAAAACTTTTCCCAGTAATCAGACATGATTATCAATTTATTACACTCCAAAAAGGAGAAAATAAATAAACAAGACAGGACACAATTCGTTCTTTAAAACTTTTATGTGTCAAATACAAAATTTATATACAAAGTTGCCAAAAATAATAATACAAACAACATTTTTCTAAAAATAGATCTTTAAATAGTTTATCCAATAGCTTTAATATACATATTTGACAATATTCCTGCGAAAAATGCCTTGGAGTTACAAGATAATTGCATTGTGTTTTTTCATTAAGCATTTTAAAGTCAACACCAGAAACAGTTCAGGCAATCTGAAATATATATTAGATATTTCTACATTTCTATACAGCCTTCCATAAAATTAATATTGTCATTGATAAAACAAATTTGCTGCTCCAATGTGGGTGTTTCAAAAGAGATGAAGCACAAACAATAATCCGATATTGGCATTGTTAAATTAGAAACTCTTTTCTATGTACTAATTGTGATAATTACTGATATTTAACGAGATGCATAGAAGATAATACAGTAGTTGAAAAAAGCCTGAGTCATATTACTGACCTGAAAAGTGACACCCTAAGACAATGATCAAACAATTATCTCTTCAATAATACACCTGATAAAAAAAAAAAAAAACATAAACATTGTAGATAAACATGTGAATAAGAGAAAGATCAAGTAGTTTTAAAACTGATGGAAGACTTGAAAACAACTGAGAAGGTGAGCAAGTTCACCGTACAACTATCTGTAGAGAAAAAGTCGTGGCTTTATACACACTTTTATTCCCTGCCATTTAGTGGCTTTATTTAAGCCTTCTTAAAGATGTGTAGCAATTTATGTATCAATGCTCTACATCACACTGAGTGGACTTTAAAAAAAATAAGGCTTAGATTTTCCAAAGAGCGATGAAGGAGATAATTCTGGAAGTAAACCTTTACATTATTCCTACATAGTTGTAAGTGTATAAATACCTATTTACATACAAAAGCTCGTCAGCTTTATAAACTTTTCTCTTTTCTCACTCTCCCCCTTAATATTCTTCAAATTTTTTTTTTTTTGTGTGTGTCAACCTTCTTCTTTCAGTGTCCCAAAACGGGGATCATGTTTATACACAAACAGTGAGGGTTTTCAGAAGGAATTGAACAATTTAGAGACAATACCTGTTTTAGCTGAATAAGAGCTCCAGTTGTCAGTCTTTATGTTAATGCAAATGAAATTATTCCCTCCTCAATGTCTTACACAAAGACATACATAAGAGATTTATTGAAGTACAGCAAATACAGGCACTTGGAGTACGTATAAAGTATATATACACTTTTGATCAGTCTTCTTCTAAAAACAGTTGTGCTTTTCCGCATTGTGCCCCTGCATGCAAGCGAATAAAATATGCCACCGGTCTGATATTTATTCGTCCTCCTTAAGTTTATGTCACTGGTCAAAGGCCCAAGGGTGAAAGTGTTCAGTACCCAGCAGCACTTTCCCCAGCCTTTGCAGAATCCAGGGGTACCAGTGGAGCCCATCGTTCTGCACTTGAGATTGTCCTGTTATTCTGTAAATAAGTCTCAAAGGAGCCAAGACCCAGTGGGACAAATAGTGACTGTCCACGGCAGCGTAGCAAGATGCTAACACGCTGTTCACCACTATAGACCCATGCTGGGTGAGCGGGGCATACAGCCCAGTGCTTGTCTGCTCCTCAACAAACGTCACAACTGAGAGTCTTGGATCTGACTTTGATCTGCCAGAAGATGTAAAGACACACTGTCCAGGCTGGACTTCGCTGGCAAAAACTGTCCTCATACCTGCCTCATGTCCCCTCCTCTGCCAAATGGAACCAAAAAGCTTTGTGTCCTGAGATGTTTCTTCCTGCCCTGACCCGGTCAGTCTGCTGGGACATTCTGTGACAAAGATCAGGTGAGCGGCCGTGAGCGTGATGTTATGCCCCCCATCCGTCCCGATAACATAGAAGGTCCTGGTGGCATTGGGCTGGCGGTCCAGAAAAGACACAACGGGGCTGTAGAGGAGCGGAGCGTGGACATCTGTTGAGGAGGACGCAAGGACACGGTCGCCGGGGAGGAGGTCACGCATCTGTTTGATGCGCCCACCTTCAATGGTGACCTGAGCGTCGCCAGGGAAACATCCTCCGGTTTTGGCTGCCACTGAGTGCTCTGAGGGAGTGAAAGAAGAAGAAGAAAAAAATATCCATCTATTTATTTTATTTAAATCTATGAAGTTGTGCTCTTTATTGAATGGTTTAGTTTGATGTACAAAACATTAAAAAAAGAAAACATAAAGAAGGGGAACATGTGGTTGAAATAAAGTACTGATACGTCCTAGCTTGATTTTCATGGTGAAGTTTTCTAGTACAGCTAGCTAGATTCATTACACCTGCTCCTTATTCCAGGTCACTTAGTGATCCATAAAGCAGGTGAGACTTTGACACGGACTCAAGAACAACATTATCTCAATTCAATCACTGAGGGGTTGTTAACATTTGTATAGCAGTATGACTCAGGTTCAAACTATTTGCTCTCTGTCTGCCTTTGGTCTCTCTCATTATAACTGAAAGTCAAGTGCATGACCAGAACAAATTTCAGAAACACATTTTCCACTGGTTGCTTATGAGTTGACATATTTTATGAGTGTTGCTTTCACCCTTACTTATCTTGGATATGCAAAAAAAAAAAAAAAAAAAAAAAAAAGAAAATCTTTTTAGACTGTACCTGGAGCTAATTCAAGTCTTTTAATTTTTTTTAAGAATGATGATATTCACAAGATGATTATAGAGAGATCACTGGAATTTCTAAAACGCTGACCTACTTTCGCAATTTATCATGTGTAATGGGTGCTGCTCTAAGAAAAAGAAAGCAGCAAAAAGTAATTCCAATATATGTCTGGGAAGAAACGCCTCTTCACAAATAATTAACCATAACTCTTACAAATTAAAAAAATTCTATAAACACTTTAATAACAGACTGGACGTTCTTACGGTACTCACTGAAGCTCAATATGGATTTAGAGAAAATAGATCATCTGCACTAATAGATTCACTAGATAAATTGAAACATTCAGTTAAGTAAAAATGGCTTTTGACACAATAAATCTTGACGTTTTACTTATGAAACTTGAGTAGTACGTAATCAGATGAGCAGTATTATAATGGGTATGGAGGTATTTGATGATCAGAAAACATTTTGTTAAGAAGAATGAATTTTGTCTCATATGTTTGAACATTCCTTGTGGAGTCCCCCAGGGGTCAGTGTTGGGCCCAAAATTGTTTGTTTTTCATGATCTTTGCAAAGTATATGTTCTTAAACTAGTTTTATCTGCAGATGGCACTATAATATTTTATTATACTGGGCTATAAATAATGAGACGACTAAAATATATTTGATATACCCAATGGCTAATCGTAGACAAATTAGTTGGAAATCGCATATAAAGTGGATAACAAAGTATAGAAAAGCATATCTGTATTAATATGAAGCCAAAAAGGTTCTGGGTAAGAAAGTACTTTTAAGCTAATTTGAATAAAGGAGCAAATTATTTGATAGGATCAGTTGGAATGTATGTATGATTGAATTGTAATGACTTATTTTGTAAAATCCCTCGAGATGACATGTTGTGGTTTGGTGTCATATAAATAAACTAAATTGAATTAAATATCTTTTTTTGTTAATTATATTTAATTTAGACATGGGGTAGAATTAATTAAGTTTGTACTCCTGTCCATGCCATCCTTGATATGAGATTGTATTCAGTTTATTCTTTGCTTCTTACACTTTTGCCTTCTTTACTTTTTATTATTGGCATTATTATGATTGGTTAGGGTGCTAATCCGCTGTTGAAAAGCAGTTGTTGCTTCATCCTAACTCTCAGTCAAAAGTAGTTGTCTTGTTTATGTAGTTGCTTTTGTTTATTAGTTAATAAGGCTTGTTTTTTTTGTTGATGGCTTTTTAAGGCATACATTGATAAATTAAAATTGTTTTTCTCAAATAGATTTTCCATGTTTATTCTTTCAATAGATTTTAAAATAAAACTTAACATAAATCTCTATTTTAGTGCAATAATTGAAAATTCACAGTGAAGGTTACACATTCTTTTCAACCATCTTTTCTGCCATTGAGCCATGTTGAGTATGACAGTCTGCAGAAAAGTAAGAGACTCAGTTCAACTCACTGCTCTCTGTCACCTGCTTATTTAAGGGGATTTGTCACTGCAAGGCAGTGATTTGATGCCATCGTCCGGGTTCCGTTAGTCAGAAGTTTTTTTGTTTGTTTTATCATTTAAATGTTTAACTCATCTAGGCTGGATTGTTTGATAAAGGCGATCAAACGTGATTTTGAATTGTCTGTATGAATGAACTGAATTAATTTCTTTGTAACATTCCTTGAGATGAAATTTGTTCTGACTTGGTGATATACAAATAAACTGAAACCAAATTGAATGTTTGAGATAAAAATTAATGTTGTTAATCATCTATGGCTGATCAACAAAATAAATAATATTCTTCTACATTTATCCAGTAAGACTGGTTGGGTTAAGAAGATTAAAGTTTAACGTTTCACCTTGCTTCAGCTTTAGATAAAACACAGAGTACAAGCTTTTAAATCAAAGTTGAAGATGTATACAATGTATACTATTTTTTTCCCCTACTGTCTGATACTAAATCAGAATAATCCATTCCTGTTTTAAGTCAGCTAGAGTTGCCTCATTTATTTTAATTAGCTAAATGCCAGAATAATAAGGGAGACACGTTTTGGAGTTATGTCGCCCTTCTCACTGAGAGACATTTCAATCCATGTGATCAGATTTAACTGTGGATAGTGATATTGTCTTTCCAGCATCAACACAAGTTCTTTTTTTTTTCTGAGATTGTTTCGCACATTTTGGATTAAAATATGTTCATTTGTGAGACACAGAACCTGCCGCCTTAATGGATGAAACGATGGCTGGAAACTCCCATAGTGTTCATACTGGCATATTTGAATGGGTAAGTGTGGCACATTCAGGGATCTGGGAATTATACCCAAGGATTAAGAAATTAATAAAAAATAATGATAATAATTTAAAAGTAATTTCTTCATCTGTCTTGTATTTGGAAATTAGAAACAACTTTAGTAACCCTAACTCATAAGGCCAGAAACAAACAAAACAAAACAAAACAAAACAAAAAAAAAATCAGGTCAAACAATGAACAATGTTTTGTCTTTTATTACAGATCATATGCATATATCATTCAGCTGTATTAAATGGTAGATAAAATTACTTGTTTGGCCTTTGAGGTGCAGTTCTTCACCCAGAATTGCCTGCACAATATATCATGCTTAACTCTGCCTGGATTAATGTTCCCTTTAAGATGCAGTGAGATGAGGTGGCAAGAAAGTGTAGTCGGCAAGAGCTAATGGATAACCTGCTGATTGTATCACCGCAGTCAGAGCACGGACCGAGGTCACGGAGGCAGGAAAGTACACAGACTCAAACGTGGTTCTAGATACTGTTTGGACTGCAGAGATTTAAACCAAGTGACATCCTTATTTTTGGTTCCTGTGAGGTTAAAAAAAAATCCGACTAAATCTGACAGAAATAAGAAATCAATCTTATTGATAAATAAAGGTGCATATAGTTACGTGTGTATGTGTGTGTGTGTGTCTGTGAGGGAGGCTTGTCTTAAGGCAGTCCCAAGTCAGCCAAATATTTGTTCAAGGTGTGTGTGGGTCTGTAAGCCCGAAGGCTGCACAAAAAGGAGGCCTGTGATAAGATTCAGATAAGAGATCTGAAAGAAACTCACTGGAGGCAAAGCAACGGCAAAAACAAAGAGAGAGTTAATCATCTCACAGCCTACTAACCTGCAGACTGCTAGAGTGTGGTTTGGCATCAAATAACTGGTGGTACCAGACGTGGGTATATGGGTTTCTAAAATGTTTCAAAAGTTACATGGAATGTTGTCACTTATTGTTTTTAGGAAAATCTAATCTGGTAAAGAACCTGTGGTGGAAGATGTAAGTTAGCTGTAACAATAAGACATGGCAGAAGCAGTCTGTCAGAAATGGAACCAAGGCATTCACATTTAGACTCGATGGACGTACAGTAGTATTCAAAAGTATTCATGTCCCTCAAACCTTTTCAACTTTTTGTCTTGTGTCAACCACAGCATTTTTATGGACTGTGTGTTATAGATCAACAAAAATTTTTTACATAATACATTTACAAATAAAAATCTGAAAAGTGTTGTGCAAATTTGTATTCAGTCCCCCTGATTCAAACCTTTCATTGCATTTAGAGCTGCAGATCTTTTTCTGCAGATCTTTTGAGTAATGTCAGTTTTTCACATCTACAGACTTAAATTCAGTTGTCCATTTAAAAAATAAATAAATAAAAAAAACACAGCTTAAGCTCAGTCGGACAGCATCTGTGAACTTAAATCCAATTTAGCTCTGGTGCCATTGTAACATATGAATATGGTTTGATCTAAACCGGGGGCTTCCCCAAGTCCAGTCCTCAGGATCATCCATGCATCCACTCTCCAACACACACAAATCAAATGGCTGAATTCCCTCATTAGTACGTCACTCGGCTCTGCAGAGGACTGGCAATGAGCCGTTCATTTGACTTGAGCGTGCATCTAAAAGACTGCAGGATAGTAGCTCTCGGTGGACACCGCCCTGATCTAAACCATTCCATCAGCTTTAGGTCATCAGTGTGAGGCGAACCTCGGCTCCAGTCATTCAGGTTTTCATTCAGGATTGCCCTCAACTTAACTCTAGCCACGTCACCAACTCCAATCAGCTGCCATCACCCTTTTTTTTAAAAAAAAAAAAAACATCTCCACGTCATGATACTACCAATACCATGTTTCTAAGCAGACATGTTGTGTTTATGGTTTTCTTCCATGTAACCCAAAAAGTTCAAATTTGGTCTCATCTAACCAGGGCATCTTCTTCCACATATTTCCTGTGATTCCTTTGATGATGACGGATTAAGCAGTGATCTTTACTTACTATTTCATAATTCAATGATATCTAAATGCAACCTGTTGGCCCACAAATTTTTTGAAAGGTATCAAAGTATAGCAATAAATGAAAATCATGTATTCTTCCCACTTTGTCTACTGTTTTTTGTTGGCCTGTCACATAGACTACCAATAAAGTATGTTTAAGTTTGTGGTAGAACTGCAGCAAACTATGAATGTCAAGGACTATGAATACTTTAATAGGGATGGTATTTTCATATGTGCACTACATTCTGGAAAAATAGGTATGTAGGACAGATATTGTATGTGCCAAATTCTGATAAACTGATAAATTTATCATAAGCCCTGACGATAAGATGAGACTGCATAAAGCAGAGATCACAGGTGCACACCCTGCTTTGATTGGTTCCCAGTAGGCTTTGCACACAAACACCTTCACAAAGTGATAATACAGGTGCTCAAAGCGAGGCTGCACAAGTAGGGAGTCACCCCACAAGGTGTCTAGCATCAACCTCATTAGTGCTAACAACAGCTGGCCGCAAACACAAAAAAACACTTTGAAATACACATAAAGGTAGTTCTTACCTGACTTCACGCTACAGTGAACGTGGGCTTTAGACTCATAGTAGACCCAGTCAAATCCAGCCTCTACAGCCAGGCGGGCCAACATGGCATACTTATTTTTGTCCCTATCAGAGAAAAAGGTCTGAATCACAATAGCAAAAAAAAAAAAAAAAAAAAGACATCTGCAAAAGTCAAGAAATATTCAGTTCTACAATTAGATTTTAGAAGTAAAGTACATATAGTTTGCTTTTTGAAAGCTTCACACGTTAGCTTATTGATAGGTTTAATAACAAATCATTCATAATTTCAAAGAGCTTAAATGTTAGTCTCAAAATGTGTATCAAGCTTGTTTCTCTTACTTGTCTGAGGTGGTGATGTCGACAGCACGCCCCTCGTAGTGCAGCGAGTCGATTGAGTGATGACCATCCTCATCCCAGCCCTCTGTTACTCTCAGCTTCACACCTGGCCACATGTTCATCACAGAGATGGCCAAAGAGTTCAGCTTGTCTTTGCAACGCTTGGCGAGACAAAGAAAAAGCAAAAGAAGTTAGAGAAAAACAATCGAGGACGATTCAGCTTCTGTTCGGTTTATTTATGGAGCACCATTTCACCACAAATACTCTCTCGAAGCACTTCACAAAACTAGCCAAAGAAATTCATTTTATAAGAATATATGAACAAACCCATCCAAAATATTCTACTCCTAAATCATTTTAAAATCAATTACATTTGTATTTGATCATAGTCATATTATAAAACACTCAAACACAATCAAAGCTTTTTTATGTACATTTAAAATCAGTTATGTATTGACCAAAGTGCTTGAAAAAGAGTAAAGTGTAAAGCTTTAGCAACAAAGAAACAATAAAAAAAAACAACTTTAAGATACAATTAAAGAGGTAACAGTCGAGAAGCTTTTTGTACCTCTGGTTTTGGTTCTAAATTTGTATTTGCAAATGTTTAACAATAGTTGTTATTTAAATATCAGAACTCGTGCTCGAGTGTGATGGTGTAGTAGTGTATAAATTTATACAAAGTTTATCTGAGGGAGCCCAGCTGTTTGAATTGAATCACTCATTTTGCATAAATTCAATTGAATCAAAAAAACACATTAGTGATCCCAAAGCGGAAGTTTAAAAATTCACTTAAGTCAATCACTTATCAAGCATGAGGTGACAGTAGAAAAGACTCACTCCCATTTAACAGGAATAACCTTGGTTCTGTTGGAGTGATATTGCTAAATTATGTGAAAACAACAACCCATCCGATCACACCGAGTCACTGAGTACACAACAATCCCTCATTATGAGCAAGCACATGGAGACAGTGGACAGAAGTGACTCTGTAGAAATGTCTTTGAGGATCTGGCCCAGGAGGGGGCTTATGCCAGAGCTGGATGGGAATTAAGAAAACAGTGCAGACATACAATGATCACAGAAACAATAGACTTTGTGGTAAATACGACTCCATAACTGTCTTTATCTAGAAGAGAGGCACAATAAATCAAAAAGCACTTTGCCAGTAGTACAAGAGTGATAATTACATGCGCATTTATCTAGTTGAAGTATTATGGTTTTGTTCAGGAAATAGATACGTTTATACAGAGAAAGACAAAGCCAGATTGATCTTCACGAGAAGAATAAAAAAGATGGTCCGAAAAGCTGACTCTGTGAGACCAAATTTTAATCAATGAGTTTGGCTTTTTGGTGATTCAGCAATGCCAAAAATTGACCAACAGACTCTAGAAGTATCATTTAATTTAAAACAACTCATATCAGTTCAATAGATGTTTCTTTTAAACAGTTAAAAAAAAGCATAAAGAGCACAAAAGAAGAAAAAAAAAAAGTTATGCACTGAAACCAAAACGTTGAGTCTATGAGTATAACAATATGTGCACTTCAAATAATTGCTGCGAGTTCCAACTGTGTCAGGTGAATGGTCAAAGTACACACAACTGTGATTGCAGTGTTTGCTTGAGATCCATTCAATGCGAATACACAAACCAGGCTGAAAGTCAAGGAGTGGACATGCATTTTAATGATTTGCAAATATGAGAGGTTATTGCGTAAAATAACCACTGCTCAAGCTGGCAGGATGCAACCGGCATAAAAATAGATGTCTCTTATGCAAAAGCATGAAATGAATCGAGGGTTAGGACTACTTCCCAATGATTCACTTATGTCCGGTCAAATGGAAAATTATAGCCAGATTGGGGTCAGTGAAGGCAACACTTGAAGGCAGCCTCGGCAGCGAAGTATGTCAGGTAGCAGAATCCAGAGGTGAAACCAAGAGTTAATGGAATCAATCACTTTGGTTTAAACATTCAACTGACAGCAAACATTCAGCAGACAATTGGAAGCAGCAGCGTGGCTAATCTGGTTCATTCAGCTCAGTGTAATTTGATCTCCCTGATAAACAAAATGATCTCGAAAATGGCACTTTAACCGAGATAAGACCCTGTTACGTATCCCGCCTCCCCCACCCAGCTTTACCTGAGTCATAAGCCTGTCTGCGCCCGTGTCCTCCTCATCTTTAAAGATTATGTCTGTATTGTAGTTCGGCGTGAGCTCCTTGAAGCGCTCGGAGTTGCGCGTAATTTTCCCCTCGGGTCGCCCGCTCGCTCCCAGGGTCTTTTCGGCCACGTTTGGGCTGAACTGCTTGTAGGCGAGCGGGATGAGCTTCTTGGGGAGCCGCCTCTTGCCGTATCCCCTCCCCGGCCCGCAGCCCTCCGAAGCAGGTGCGAGGAGGAGGACAGAGGCGCACAGAGAGGCTGCGAGAAGGAGGAAGGAGATCCGCATCGCCCCGGGGAAAGGAGGGAGGACTCTCCCGTGGGGGAGAGAGAGAGAGATGTCTTCAGTGCCACTCCGGTTTAGTTTCCATTTGTCCGGGAAAAATAAAGCACGGCGTCTGAAAATATTGGATGAAATAAGGTCATCCCCTGGTCTCCATGAGGCACCATTGGAATACCAAAAAAGTTTTTTTTTTCTTTTTTTTGTACGTCTACAGACTAGAGGAACTCCGCTCTGAGCCGCCTGACGGAATCAGCAGTAAGTGTGCTGGCTGTAAAGTCCGTGTATTTAAACAAACAGGTTCAAAGTCGATTTGGTGGGTGTGAGAGTTAAAGAGAGAGAGTGCGGCTGCTGACATCCAAGTTGCAGTGTTGTGGTTTCTCTGCCCTCCTCTTTCTTGTGCACCAGGGTATCTGGAAGAACATCTGCCCCTTGTGCGCTCTCTTTGCTCGATGCCCTGCTCTGGATTTCTCCATATGCGACACGCTGCAGCTTTCCAGTTGAATTGAAGGGAATTGGGTGATCCACAGTGATCTGTTGCCACTTCAGACCGCACCCTGCCAGTCCTGCCCTCCCCTCCTTCTTCTCCTCCTCTCTCCCTCTGCGCTCGCTGTCCCTGCGCTCTGCCACCCAAACCCGCCCCTCCTGGGCACAGGGCGCACTGGAGAGTCCGGTCCTCATCTGCTGGAAGGCAGGAGAGCCTAAGGGCTTTCCCACCGTTCCTTCTCTGTCTTTGTCCTTGACCACCTTCCATGTTGATGAACGGTTTTTGACATTAAACAACAAAATCAATTAATCTAATCAATTTCGCAGAGGCTGCCGATGGTTTCTCTCAACTGGATTCCAACCCCATCTGATCGAGGGGGATTGGTTGACTGTTTACCAGTAGAGAAGTAGAATCCTCTGCTTAAATGACTCACTGATTTATTGGGTGACTGAATGTCTGGTTGATTTACTTTATGAGGGTAAAACACATAACCATTTCCAATCATGCATCAACATAAACCCTATTATGCTACCAAACCTACCAAAGAGGCAGCAAAAGATGCAATTGTTTGTACCTCAGAGGTTTGTTGGTGATCAATGGTGAAAAGGCAGCATAATGAAGACCAAGGAACCTGGTCTTCATTTTGTTGTCATCTGATCAGATGTTTGTTTCTGGCCTACAAAACAAAACCCAGTATTGTGAAAAAAACAAAAAAACAAAACAAAAAACACTCCATATCTTCCTAAACACACCACACACACGTTTAGTTCAATTCAGCTTATTTATGTAGCACCAATTCATATCAAAAGGTACTCTACAGGTTTACAAAAAAAGTAATTTCAAATTAACTACACAGACTTTCCAATTGGCCCTATTTATCAAACAGTACATTAGGCTCAGATAATTATATCAATGTAGTTTCTATCTTCTATCTGAATGAAAAGTAAAAAGTTAACAGCAGGAGAAGAAGAGCGTTTAGTTGTTGGCAGTATCTCAGCTGATCCTCCCTCTGGGAAGGTACTATAGCCAAACATAACTTCAGACCAGATGTAACTTCTATGGAGGGAGAAAAAAAGTAAAACATGTTGAAACATGGTAGTGTCAGCATTATGCTGTGGGTATGATTTTCTTCAAAAAATGCTTCAACTCTTTGTTCAGAGTTGGAGCAAAGATGGATTGAGCTAAAGTCAGGGAAATCCTGTCTGTCAGAGGCTGCAAAAGATGCTAAATTTTCAGTTTCGCAATGACCCTAAACCTATAGTCAGAGTTACAGTGCAGCATATTTATGAACCTAGAATGATCAAGTCAAAGTACATACCTAAATCGAATTGAGAATTCAATCAGTAAATATGTGAAACTCTTAGATACATATCCCCAAAGATGTCCAGCTACAATTACCACTAAAAATAGGTACATAAAGTAATGGCTCAGCAGTGAGCCAAAACCATGAATCATTTTTTTCTTCTATTTCTCTACAAACACAGATTATTTTATTTTGCTAACACATACAATCCCGATAAAATACAATTAAGTTTGTGGTCGTAGCACGTCAAATGTGAAAACGATACTTTTAAAGATACTACGTGTGTTTGATGCGATACATTTTAGTTCCCAGTTTTCTGGCTGCATGTGCATGACACACATGAAAACCAGCACACACATGCACATCAGCAAACTCAGTCCCTCCAAATTAGCTCTTCAAATATTTGCCAGGAGAAAATCAGTGGTCTCACCACTGTTTCTCAGGGCTGCCTCCTTTGAATGAATTGAACTGTGCAGAGCTGAGGGTTTTCCACAATTTGTGTTTTATTATTTGTGGGTGTAAACACCATAAAGAATTTCTTACTGCACCGCTGCTTTTTTCGTGTATCTAGGCGGAACAGAGAAGGGCAAAGAGAAGGATTCCCAAACAGTAAACAGCCAGCTATAGCTGTGTTTACCCTCCAGCTAAAATAGAACCTCTTTGGACACTTGTGTAAATTGAAACTTTCCTGGGGGGGAACAAACAAACAACGTTTGACAGAATCAAAAATTGCCATTAAGATGGTAAAGTTTCCACCTCCATAAAGTAAGAAGGCTGTGATAAAGTTGAACTTTGCTGCGGGTACAGAATGTCTCTTTGCGTCCAAGCAAAAACATATAGAACATTTATTAGAGTTTTGTTTTCTTTTTCATCCAATCTTCTAATGATTCCATTTGAAATAAACTCAACAAATTCTAATAAGAAATTTCTGATGAGAAACAGGTCGGAGTATTGCAGTGGAAGCCATAATGTGCCACTTATGTGAAAGTAAATCTGTTGGGTTTCACTCTGGCATTCAGGGAGCTACAATTCTGAGAGCTTCACTGCCAGACAGGACACATATGACAAAAATTGATATATGATATGATAAAGAAGCATCACCAGAATCTCAAGTGTGAACCGTAGATGGCACAGCCACTTTTTAGTTGACTTCTTTCAGTTGTATTTTAATTGGTTTGTCCTAATGTGAGTATGTGAGGGGAAGGTTTACTACTCAAAAAAAAAAAAAAAAAAAAACAGCCAAAGGAAATGTAACCCAGCTTCTAGACAAGACACAGGGTGTATTAGACCTCTGTCCAAAGGTTGCCTAATCCACCACTATCATCTCTGAAGCTCAGCAATTAACAGAGGTTATCTTGGTTATCTATAACACTTTGCACTTTTCATAAACAATATGTTTTTGTCAGGTGATAGGTACCTTCAAAAAGAATATTGAGACGTGTTTTGACAAGAAAGCTTGTCGTGCAAGATAGAAGTGGCTTGATTTAGCTCAGTATGGCAGCTAACCAGTAATTAGTACCTATTAGAAAATTAAGTCAGATAATGAAGGAAGGCTACATCAAAGACTTTGGGCTCCTTTCAAACTCTGAGAAAAATATAGATGGAAACATTGATGCATCTGGGCAACCATTCTGTATTCAAACTAAAGACTTTTCCATTAGTAATTGAGAAAGGTATAAATCAGTTTCAACAAGCCATTTTTAAAACTTCAAATGTTCAATAAAAATAAACACTATTTTCAAAATTTTCAATCTTTTATATTGATTTCTAATCTTTAGCAAAATGCTTCTGTTATTTCACATCAGAAACAGATTTCTTGGTTGATTGGAGAGATTTTTAAATCTTAATCTGCAATAGGTATAAATTATTTCAGACTTAACTGTATTAAACATATAATGATGGGTCTGGATCTTCCTTTACACCTAGTGAACTACTGTCAGATGTGGACTTAGACAAGCCTCTATATTTCATGGTGGTGTTTATTTGTTCTTTAATTTTTGTGACTGAGATTAAAAAAAATGGCAATGGATTAAAATTTCCACTCTAAGGCTAAGATTCACTTTTAAAGACATGGATATGACCGTCCTTGCTGTCTGTAAGATTAATTAATTCAGATTAAATGTAAAGTGTTTCTTTCCCTTTTGGTTTTCCATAGATTTAATGGGGCTCAGGTGGTAGGGATTTGTTCTGTAACCAGTGGGTTGCCGGTTCAAACTTCCACTCTGTCTGTCTCAGTTGTTGTGTCCTAAAACAAGACACTTCACCCTCCTTACCTGCCAGTTGTTAGTGGCACTGATTGATTAGGAAACTCACTTTTATCAGCCCCAGGGCAGTTCTGGCTACGAAATAGCTCGCCACCATCCGTGTCTTGATTTATCAGACTTGATAAAGAACAGGCCACTAACTATTTGGTTTTTAGAGTTTAATTTTCCAAACATGGCAATGCTTCTCACTCTATGGCCCTCTTTGACTCTGACGTTTTTGAACTTAAAGACCTGCTTGAATTTTAACAGGTACTACAAATCTAACTTTTTAATATTTATTTATTGAGAATGAGAATACTAACAAATTTGATTTGACTGTTTCAGCACAGATGCATCCAAGTATTTTGAATACTTTTAAATCCAAAATAAACTTGACCCACTCTGTTTCAAGAACCCGCTGTAGGTTCTGTGATGACATGAGTGTTTTCAGCCTCTTAAGGTCCTTTTTTTTCAGGTAAGCTTGCCTGTATGTCCAGACTAAGGCATCCTGGCAGTGATTTTGTTTGTCACCAACTTGTACAGTTCAGTAAAATGGAATCAAATTCATTTTAGGCCATATTAAATCAGTTTTGAGGAGTGTCATGACGCAGCACAATGTATGTCGTAATAAAGTGTGAGCAAAATTCCTGTTGATTATTTGCAGTTGAAAATCCTTATGCAAATTATATGTGAACCTGCGTTTGCAGAAGCTTGGCTTTCCTTTAAGTATAATCATTTTGTGGGTGCCAGTTGGTGCGTGTGAGTGTGTGTCTCATCCTTCCTTTGAAGATCATAAATACAGGAGTGGTTCAAGGGAAAACCGTCTTTTTTTTTCAGTGTGGCTGTCGACAATGCTTCAGAAGTGGTCACATTTTCCAATCCAGTCATCTCTCCCTAAATCTATTCATCTTTTAGTTAAGTTATGCTCCCCTAAAAAGACACCATAGCCTTTCAAGGAGACAGCTTTCTGATCAGGTCAAACCAAATGGAAGCCTGATCTCAAACCAAAATCTTATTTTTTTTTTCCCCCCAAAACCGTTTATCAAGCTGTCAGTTTCTGTGACCTGTGCTATTCCTGTCATCTTTTTTTTTTTTTTCCAGACATTTAAATGGTTTGCATGCTGCAAGGTATCAGCTAGAACATATAGACACTCATATTAGGCTCCAAAAGCATGGAAAAACAGACACACAAAAAAGACACACATATGCAGGCATGTGCACACAGCACACAGTCACCAGGCCAGCTGACAAGCCAACCAAGCATCAGGCCCTCGCTCATTGATGTTTGTCAAAGTTATTAATTTTCTCTGTGAAATAAGAGGCCATGGTGGCAGGACAGAAGGAGATGGGTGCCAGCCCCAGAATCTCCCTCTGCTTTCATCTACTGACACCGAGGCTCTAAAAGTCCACAGCCTTTACATGGGCATCGGGGTTACCCACGCATACCCAGGGCCCTAACCAACAAAGGTTCTGTGTCGTCCAAAAGGAGGAAGATACAGATGAAAGACATTTTTTTCAGAAGATGAAAAGAAAAAGATGGAAATGGCATAAACTGGATCACACAAAAAGGTTTAAGTAATGAGAAAACTGTGTGAGATTAACAGTTTTCTATTAATTGAAGTAAACATGAATTAATTCATTATTAAACAATTGATGGAAATTGTTTACGCATTTAGTGGGAAAATGATACAACATTAGGTACAAAGTTAAAAAAAATGTGTTCTACTTGTTTTACGTCAGTTTCAGTTAACATAAATATTAAAACCTGCATATATTTGACTTTAATCTCATCAAAGTGAAGTTTTCAAGTTAGCTGTTTTTTCTCTTCTTGGAGTCTGAAGACATTTAAAAATATACATTTGACCTTGCCTTGATGACAAATGTCAAATGAAGCTGACTGAGAAGACTGTGATTTGACTCATAAGGAGTCTTACCAAAATCTGTTTGACATTATTTTTGTCACTATTTTATCAGACAGGTTTGCTTTTCAAGCTCTTACTTTTGTTAATCATAAACAAGCAAAATATGTCACCTGTCAGCTGAGTTTGGATATTAAAATATTAGAAGGGAAAACAGCAATATTCTGCACAGCTGTCAATATGGGATGACAGTGTCAATGTCAGCAGCACATAAAAACTGAAAGTTGAACATTATATGTTTTAACAGAAATAAAGGGTTTTCAATAATATTTAGATCATTTCACCCTTTTACTCTTACTTAATTAAGGAACTTCTACATCCTGCAACTCATTTGTTCTTATACAGGTCAGCTAATATGAGGCTGTGACTACTTTATATGGTGAGTTATGGCCATAACAGAGGTGGACTGACTTCAACCACCCTCATCTTTTCACAAAACATAAGGAGTCTTCCTGTCACCTTGAGTCTGATGTGAATGCTCAACCTTTACCCAGGCATTTGTTCAAAAGGTCAGTGCAAAAGCATTTTTTTTTTTTTTTGGACAATGTGTACTTGATCGGCTCACTGTGAGGCAACATTTGAAGGTGACCTCATATTTGAAGAGCATAAGTAGAGCCTCCTGCACAACCAGCAAGAATGGAGTAAGTGGTCTCAGGATAGTAAGTCAACAACAACAAAGCACTTGTCTATTCCAGCAGTCATTTTACAGTGCATACAATGATAAAACCAGCTGACTAAATATCCTGGAGCTTAGCTTGGGTTGCCAGGTGACGGGTTGGGCTTTGCTGGGGTTGTTAGGTGAGAGGCGGTGCCTGCTGATTTGAGACATTACATTCCAGAGGTTTTTGAAACGGGTAATTTTCCAGATACCAAAAAACATTAACTCATTTCCAAAAACTGGCAGCAGTAGGGACCCAGATGGAAGAACAAAAATGTGCAAAATGTGAATTTTGCACAGTACATTCCTTTTAACACCCAGAGACTACAGAAGCACAGAAATAAATGATTTTCATAGTAAATCATACACTGTCTCAAACCATAATATTGGTCAAAGATGAACATAACTTGAAACAGTGTTTTAATTTTTATTATCTTCTTTAAGAATAGTTTCTTCAGTTTCCCACTTTGTTTGAAAGAACGTCCAAATATTTGGGATAGGCACAGGAAATGCAGCAGTTTTTTTTTTTTTTTTTTTTAAGAACCCAGTGCCTTCTTAAGTGAGAAAGCAGGAAGTGAGTAATGAAGTTTGAGAAAACCAAGAAGTGGTGTGAAAGGATTATGGGGCAGTGAATTCCATAAGGGACATTATTTTGTAAACAAGTGAATTTGAGTTGTTTTTCACAGTAAGCTTGCATATTTGTGGTTTGTGGTGGGTTTCTGTAATTGGGGTTAAAGGTAACTCAAGGTAACAACAGCTGGTGGTTAAAACCACTATTCCTCTTCCTCCTCCTTTTTTTCCCCTTTTTGTCCCTCTACACACACTAGAGCATCCAACCCCAGACCACAATAAACACCTACCGCTATCTTTATGTGTGAGGGGCATGGGAATTAAAGAGGTTTCATAAATCTCACTATCTGTTATCGTCTCTGACAAGTTGATAGCATGTCCTGCTGTGCTAAACTAATATAAATCATTCACACATTTTGCCATATATTTTTGGGAATAAGTGCCACTTGGTCAGCACCAGTACTTTAGAAGTTAAAGTGTAGCTAACATGGCAGCCAGTGAAAACCACAATGACCAAAAGTGTCTGTCAATGGTTCAGAGTGGCACCAGTACCAGTCTTTCTAAAGGCCAGTTCAGTGTAGAGTGCTTGGTCAGAGTAGACAGAAGGAAAATAGGAGCAGGAGGGTATAAAAAAGGAGCACAGGCTAAATGTGTCTTGGAGTTAGCGGGTAAGGCTAGCCACCACACGGCTAAAGCAAACAAAAAGCTTCCCAGGGGACTGAAGCAGGGTAAAGCTGTGCTCTGACATTAAGTACAAATGCATGAAAGAGTTGGAATCCATTTAGAAGTAAAGATACAAGTAACCCAACTGATTATTGGGTATTTATCACAAGCTCATGACAACATAACATGCATTATTAAAAGAACTTGCAACCGTCATGTACTAAATCAGTAAAGCTCAAAATATTTCCAAACATTTGTATCTCATACTCTGAAGGGTATTTATTTTTATTTATTTTATTCAACCAATAAGGGCGGATTAAGGACAATTTCTTTATAACCCCAATCTGGCAAAAAGGCAGGGCCTCTTGAGGACAAGAAGCATAAGGGGCAGTAAAAGAAGACAACATTTAAATAACAGATAAACTTGTATGAATAGTAAATAAATATGTTACCAAGTACAGTTTTAAAGACGTTACTAACTCAACATACAGATAACTACAATTATTAAGATGTCAGCAGGCTGAGAAAGACATTTGTTCATAAAACTGTTACATAACACTTTCAGTTCCTTGCTAAATCATTCAACGCTCTTGAATTTGTTCATATTTATTCACAAATTTTAGTGTGTAATGCGGTACAAAAAGCATTTGCCCTGTTACAGAGTTTCTAATTTTTGTTGTATCTAATTGTTTGAAACCAAATCAAACTAAATGTTTTAAATTGGCTGTCATTTTTGAGCATTTGTGAATTAACTTGAAATGTGTGTAGGAAATGTGGTCCCATTCTTCTTTGCAGAATTAGTTTAATTCAACCAAATTGAGGGTTTCATGAATTAATGGCCTGTTATTAAATTCATCAGATTTAAGCAAAGGATTCAAGTATGTCACTCTAAACCCTTACATGGATTATTGTCCTCCTGCATAACTTCTTAACCAAGAACTGATTCCAGATTTGTTTTTGAGACAGCAAGATTGATGATTCCACAAACTATTACAATATCCTAAAGCAGTAAGGGAGCCCCAAACCATCTCACTCTAGATTTGCATGTTAGTAGGAGTTTCTTTTTTTTTTTCCATAATTATTTCACATAGATTAAACTGGATACACGTTCTCCAAAACACTTCCCTTTGGTCTCATTAGTCACCAGAATATTTTCCCAAAAGTTATTAGGATCACCAAGAGGTGGTGGTTTGTGTTATTTTTGGTCAGCAGTGGTTTTGGTATTGTAATTCTCTGATGGATACCTGTATCTATTATAACTGTCACTTACTTATTGTTGAATAATAAACTTTGACCCAAGGAAATTGAGGCATGTAGAGCTTCATGTTGTTTTAGGGTCTGGATGCATGAATGGTTGGCCAGCTACTCCTGAGAAAGTTCAATACCTTTTCATGTTTTCTCAATTTAAGAATTATGGATCTCATTGTGGTTTGCTTGCGTTCCAAAGCCTTAGAAATGGCTTTGTAATACAGTCCAAACTGAAATATGATGTCTAAATCTTGAATTTGTTCTCGAATTGATTTAGATTAAGGCATAATGTGGTGCTTTCTGAAATTTTTAGCCTACTTCATGTTTTCAGACATAGCTAAGTCATGATTTAGAAAGAGGCAGTTACTGTTTTCGATTGTCTTGTGGCAAACTGCAAACAGTTCTCTTTATGGCTTTCTTTTAACCGGGTTCTCTTCTTGTCTTCTTTCTTCAGGTGAGAGTCAGAATGCTTTTGTCCTGTTGAACAATTTCCCTACCTGAGCTTTTCAGTTTCTTCAAAATTACCTTTGTGACAAGCTTAAAACCATTCATCAATGTTTTTTTTAAACATAAACTTTTCCTCTATGAAAATGAATAAGAGTTCTGTACTGATGAATGCTATGGAACCACTGCAGGTAATGGTGCAAAGAAAGATTTTAAATGAAATCAAGAAAATTATGGATAGGCCTGAACATCCTCTTCATGAGACTCTCATGGAAAAAGAAAATGTCTTCAGAGGCTTCTTAAAACTTGACGTAATACAGACTGCTACAGGAGCTCTTTCTTACCCACAGCCATCACCATCTACAATAACTATTTGAAGAATCTTGAAGAATCAAGATATATTGAATTAATATAGGTTACAGCAATATTTAATTTCCCTGACCTGTCTGCTTTGTATATGGTCTTCATGATGCTGTTTTGTTGATGAATAGCTTCTCACACAGCAGCTGTACTTATAGCTACAGCTGCTATAACTATAAGTACATAGCTACTTATGTACTTATAGCTACATAAGTAGCTATAAGTACTAGCTATAAGTACTAGCTATAAGTACTTAGCTATAAGTACTACTTATAGTACTACTATAAGTAGTAGTACTACTACTGTAAGATATCCCCACTGTGTACTTATAGTGTGAATATTAAACACACAGGTGGACTGTTTACTAATCAGACAAGTTCTGAATGCAACTGGTTGCACTTGGTTTATCACAGATTATCACTTTTATAATATTTATCTGTGAAAATATGCAAAAAATCACATGTTGTTTTATTCCTCTTCACAGTTAATGCACTTATTTGTGGTGGTCTATAATATAAAATTGCAATAAAAATGAGTTTACGGTTGCATCATCACTAAATGTAAAAAGTTCAAGTATATGGAGTAATTATATTGGCCGTTTGTGACTGAAACATTTATTTGTCAAAAGACACGTCTTTGCTTGTCTAAACAAATACATGAAAAGAAGATGAAGATTATTATTTAATATATTTGCAGTTGCTGAACGTCTTCTAATCTTCATAATATCACTTGGATGTTGTAACTGAGTGTATATCCAGCAAGAAAGGATTTTTTTTTTTAAACATCAGACCTTTATTTTGGAATCGAGTCAGATTTGTGTGGTTTTGTTTAATAACGAGTCTCATAGCCTCTTACTGTGAACAAAAAATGCCGTCCAGTGCTCCTCCCGTTACACATGTCATAGGGTTTCTTCACTCCTCCCACTCTGCATCCCTCTCCCTCTCTTTCCCTCCTGACTATGTGCCACATCTGTGGGCTCTGTGGTGATGTTTCTCTGCTCAGAATGGATTCACCAGCTCAAAAACGTCCTTATTATATTTATATTTTACTACACCACTAGAAACCCATGCCAGCTGGGCTGCAGAAGTTTGGGCAGAAAAAAGGAAAAAAAAAAAAAAAAAAAACAGGGGAGGAGGGCAAGTGAGAAAGAGAGGGAGCAATGGAAAATGGTTGAAAATTGGTAGACGCAAACAACATGTAAGAAGAGGGCATAGATCAAAAGTTTAAACAGGAAAGAAGTAAGAAGGAAGTTTGAAAAATATTAAAAAGGTTGAAGAAAATGGAGTGTTCGTCTCTAAATTGTAGCAACAGTAATGCAACATCAATACATGCGTAAAAGACAAAATAGAGTTTTAATGAGATTTATGGAAAGTTATGGGCAAACATATCTTCTGATGGCTTTAGTCGAGAAAAAACTAGAAGGACATGATTTAACAACATTAAGAAAAGAAGATCTACCTTGGGTATGAGGTAAAAAAATTTTACAGCAATGAAGGATATGGACATAAAATGACAAACATTTGACAGACAATTTAAAACACAAGCTAATAGAGGAAAACATTGTTGAAGATAGTATAAATGCAAAAAAAGATAAATGAACTATACTTTCTAAACTGTCTCTTTGCTTTATTGTGAATTATGTGTCAGTGTCATCCAAACGATCTGAGAAAAAAGCCAACAGTCTAAGATAAAGCTCCCCTGGTGATATATATTTGAAGGTATATTCGTTGATAAGAGTTAATCTGGTGCTTTATGAAAATGTAACAAAGTTACACAAAAATGCATTAGTTAAAGTTATGCATCACTGAAATGTTTTGACCAAAGCTCTAGTGTTCATTATTCTTTTCAAGCTCATCCAAGTTCATTTTTCTTCTAAAAATGCCATACAACTATAAATCTAAAAAGTGTGGCAGGTATTGGAATTCAGCACCTCCATCAAGAGTTTGTAGAACCACTTTTTGCAACTTAAGCTGCAAGTATTTTTTGAGTACTTTTCTATCAACTTTAAACATATGCAAACAGAAACTTTTAACAATTTTTCCTTGCAAAATAACTGGAGAATAGTGACTTTCGGTTTGTGGCCAGATTTAAGTCTGGACAATGACTAGGCCATTTTAACACTTGAATATGTTTAACCATTTCTTTGTAGCTCTAGCAGAAGGTCAAGGACCCTTATATTGTTAAAGCGGGAAGGTCCATCTCTTACCCATGTTTTCCTCAGCCTCCAACAGTTTTTCCTTTCAAGTCATGTTTAATAATTAAAGTAAGCATTCTGACTGCTCTCATTTGTTAGATTAAAAGTATCTAGTCTGCAACACTTGAGATTTTTTTTTTTTTTTTTTTGGAGATAATTTGACTATCTGGGTTACCAATATGAGAGTGAGAAAATATTTTAATCCAACAGATTATCTGCCAAAACATTTATGATGTGTCATTAAGTGGAACACATATTCTGCACAAAATGTCCCACTGAAAACAACATGTGTGAACAACCACTGAAGAATGTCTGCCTAATTTCAAACACATTTTTCACATTCTCTCCATTATTCGCATGTAAAAAGGCCGTAGACTGGGCAAAATATCCAGCATTAGCCTCTGAAATAAGGCTTTCTTCTTTGAGAAAATATTGCATTACATTGTATGAACATAAGCACAATGGAAGATGACCTTCACAAAACAAATGATGACATAAAAATGTTTTTATTTTAAATTGAAAGTAACCTGCGCTGCACAATGCACATACAATTTTGATTATTAGAAGTAACATAACTAAACTTACTGAAACTTTCTGATCTATCACATCTTCTGCAGGTAACAACATTTAGAGACATAAGAATTTGAAACTCTGAGCCTGTCTGTGGCTGCAAAGGGAGGTTTTGAATTATTTGATCCCCCTTTTTTTGGACACAGTCCAATTTTCTTAAACAATAAAAAAAATACATTCATAAAGACTTTTAGAAAAGCATGTATCTTTACATAATTTGTCTTGATCCAAATATCACAGCAAAGGAGCATCTAATGGATCACAGTTGCATAAAAGCCCTGGCACCAACCATTGGAGCAAGTGTCGTGATCTGCATCAACATGTTATTCTGGACAGAAAGCACATTTGCCGTGGTTTCCTTTGAAGTTAAAAGAAAGTTTTGAAGTCTTGATCTGGAATTTGTTTTCAGCGTTCACTGCCCTGTTCTCAAACACTATATTGGTCACTTGGAAAATCCAGTGCAAAGCTTCATGGCTTAAATAAAGATAATGAAACACAAACACAGATCGGCTCTAAAATAAACTCTACTGATCCAGATTCAGCCTGAAATTTCAAAATGTCATGTTTTATAAACAAAAAAAATAACTTGTTTCATTGTTTCTTTATGCTAAACATAGTTATTTTAGTCTCTCATCAAAATGAACAGATAGCAGGAGGCTAGGTTAAGTGAATTTAAGTTGGAATTTGCATAAGTTCCACTTTGTACCACTTTCTATCCATATGAGCAAAGACCTAAACAAAACCAGAGCATGTCGGCCGCTAACGATAAACATATGGTTTGCTTTAAACACTGCTGGAGGTCATTCAACTGGTCAAATGAAATACTGGCACACAGAGTGTCAATTTATGGTGTTTGAAATGGTATATAAATATCACATCCAAGTAGCCCTTTGCAACTGTGAGATTACAAACACTGATGTTACAGTGACAAATTCAATCCAGCATATTGAGCAGCTCTAAACGAGTGCATTTTACAAAATCTACCACTGCCATATCTGACAACTTGAAAATGTTCTCTGTCTCTTTAAGAACTTCTACTCTTCTCCATGCCGTCCATTGATGCCATGTATAAACTTCCTTAGGAGCATTGTGGCTTGTGTGATAGCCTCTGGAGACGCTCAGTTCTGCCAGATGTTTGCTAATTGTCTCTGCTAGTCTGCTGGAGCTGAGTGGGGAAGATGCATGGATGGGTTCTCTGTGTATTCTGAGCTCAGCTGGGGACTGAAGCTCCAAGGTGGAGGTTTGGGTTAATGGGCAGGAGGGGGTGGAGTAATGCCATATTGACTTTTTAAAATCCTCTAACACATTATAATGTGATCATGTTGTTATGCTTTGACTCATTCATGCATGTTTGAGAAATCCTTCAGTCTCTTGTGGCAGCCATTTAGGGGGTGCCTTAATGCCACGAGGTTATTATGAAGGTTGGAATGGCTCTTGCAAGCCGTGACCTCAACACAGTTGAACATTTGTGCACTAAAAGCAACAAACACTAAAAATCTGGCTCGAGTTATGTCAAGAAGTAGTCAGAAAATTGCTACATGCTTGTTAAACAAAAAGCTGGTGGTCAAGGTGTGTCTTGATAAGAGACAAAACCACATTTAAGTAATTTGGGACTAGTAGTATTTGAGTTTATATGTAAAATTTTGACTATGAGATCCAGGTGAGAATAAAATGTAAACCACGTACCATTGTCAAGTATAACTGAAGGATTTGTTGTCTTTCTGCCCATAGCAAACTTTTTTTTTACAACAATGCTGGTTCACTGAAGGCACACATTATCCCCCACAATGACATCATTTGGTAAATCTGGTCGGATTTAACCTTCTGATGTTGTGGTGTTAGGTCTCTGTAAATTGTATGTAAGAAGGCCAGGATAAACCGAGTCTTATAGTTCTAAGTCTGTGCATGTGCTCACATCCTTCTAAGAAAAAGCAGGTCAGTTATTTGCCTTATTATAGCCAAATCTTTTGCATTCGGTGAGAAAATATTTCTCTTGTGTAACGTAGACAATAATATAGATACATGTATTTTTACGAGTATCACCTGTTGGAATATCAATAAGCTGCATTGCTATAAGTATTTAATAACTCTATATGGAGAGATTTCCTCAAGCAACAAAGGAAATAGGTGAGGCTATTGCCTACAATTGATAGACTAGTTTTGAACATAAAGGCATATTGTGGTGCAACATGCACATTTTTATGCAGCTAGCAAATTCTACATGTGCACATCAAACATGTTTTACAGAATTGGATAGATGTTACTCTTCTAATAAAAACGTAAAGAAAGAAGGAAATCAAAGCAATGAGAAAATGTGTTGTTTACAAACATTTGTATCAAAATAGATTATTATAGGAGGAAGAATAGTATTAGGGCTACCAGTATTGTCATTGGGAAAACTAAGTAATCTATGGGATTATAGATGGAAAGTATTAGCCATAGCCACATGCTAATAAGGCATTTGATTAAGAAGTCATGAACCAGTATTACCATGTCACTTGGTATTTTACCTGTTATAATGTGTGGCATGCATATATGAAAGGACGGCACAAGTATGGCTTTTTCAGAAGGTTAATGTGAAAATGTATTTTCTGCTAAAAATAAATTACCTACTGCAACTGTAACTCAAATAATACTCATCGGTTTACAGTCGGCACACTCAACTTGGGATTTTTGATGGCTAAAATGAGATTTAAACCTTTAATTGCGAGAGAGCAGTTTTAGGTTTGTAAAGTTCAGTCACAACGAACCTTTGGACTTCCAGGACTTCCATTGGACCAGGATAATCAAAGTAGTAATGGTTGACCTTTGCACAGCAGCAAAAAAAAAAAAAAAAAAAAAAAAAAAAATTATGTCACTTGATGAGATCACAGTAATGAAGAGACAATGATTCTAGATTGTTTTGCAGCCACGGTACTTGGATATCATGCAGTTACTGAGTTGATTCTCTGTATACACTCTGGGTGACTGTGGCCCAGCGGGAAGAGTAGTGGTCTTGCAATCTGATAGCTGTGGGTTTGAGTCCAGCTTCCTTATGACAGATGTTGATGTGCCCCTAAGTAAGACATTTAAACCCATAAATTGCCTGCCTACTTTTATATTAGCGCATGAATGTGTGCATGTTTCTGAGAGCAACTGGGTGATTGTGGCTCTGGTGTAAAGCAAATTTAAGGTATTTCAGTCCATTTACCATTTACACATATTAGAGAGGAAGGTCATATCCTACGCCTGAAGCTTTGCCCGAACTGTGTCATCAGTTGGACAATAATCCCAAACACAGCAGAAAATTAGCAACAGAACAATAGAAAAAGAAAAGAATAGAGGCGTTGTAATTGCCCAGGCAAATTCCAGACCTCAACCCTGTTGAAGCATGAATGAACATGTATGAACATGAATGAATGTTCAAAAGGCTCCATGAACTAAGAGAATACTGTACAACAGAAATGGAGACGTTTCCCCGAAAATATGTAACTTGCAAAAGTTAGAAAGTCTCAAGCAGAGATACCGAGAGAAATCACGTAGAATGTATGAGAAACAACGGAAAATGGAGAAGAAAAATAAACACTGTTAATTAATGAAAAATACAGGAAGATTACATACTGTTACAAAAAGCAAGCAAAAAGCAACTCAAAAAGCAAAAAGGAAAGATGCATGACTACAAGGACTGGTACTGATCAGTAGCTCTTTTTGTGATGCGGCTTCCATATTCCAGCCCACTGATTGGTCAGCTGCCTAACTTGGAACATGCGTTCCCACAATCCCTCAGCACCACTTCAATTGCACCACATTGGTTTACCACTCTGTGGTTCAAAACAGTGCCTGCTGGCATGAGTAACATATCAATAAATTCATTATACATTTATACTGAAATATTTATACTGCAGCAGTGTGTTTTGCACAGCAAAGGTATTTATAGAATGTGGGTGCATGTGTTTGTGTGTTTCTGTGTGTAGTCACTGTGTTACACTGAAGCTGTGTGAAGCTGCGGTGAGACAGACGTCTGGGGTGTGGGCTTCAGAGTTTGGGGGGCTGTAATGCAGAGGAACAGAAAACAAGTGTGAAGGAAGACTGGAGGAAAGTTTTTTTTTTCTTTTCAACTGAGATGTGGAAGATGAGAAGGAGGAAATCCAGTTAACTCACTGACAAATATGGGAAAAAGCTACACGAATAGAAAGAAGCAGCATTTAGAAAGTAAGAATTACCCAAAGAGTCCCCCAAAATGAAACAAAAGCAGTAATCACTATTGATGCAGATACAAAAAAAAGTACAAAATAGCCCCAACCAACAGAAAATAAATGAAATATTCCTCCACCCAGTAACACCCACCCTTGGCTTCACTTTTGCAAAAACGTAGAAATATTTATTCAGAGAACAAAAAGAAACCAGGGAAATTACACTGTATCCTATTGTTCGGCTGTTTATTGAATGAAGACATTCCCATTCAAAGGGCCGTTTGGATACTTCACTATTGTTCCTATGATTACAATAGTTTTTAGAAAGTCCATTCAAAACAGTAGCTCATGACTACGTGCCATCTAGACCATGTGAAAGAGGGTGAAAAGGCCACAGAAACATCAGAAAAGTTAAAATTGAAGAACTCCCCACAGCAAACCAATGAGAGTTTAACATCACAATCTAATGCTGGAGGTTAGCTCTTAGTGTGATTACAGTAACTGAGTGATTATCTTATCTTAAGCTCTTAATAACTCACATAGTATGCATTTATCTGATGTGTCATCCTAAATTGTTTGTTTCAACTTAAACTTTACAAAATAAATAGATGAGAAGACAGAGAACAGTATCTATATAGACATGTTTAATATTATTCAACCATTATATGGACATAAAATGGTAAAAATAGCTGGAATATATTAGTTAACTTGTCTGTTCATTACAATCAAGTCCTTTTCTACACAAAACATTACACAGGGAATTGGGATGCTCTATTCTGTATCACCCAAATTAGCATAACAGAAACTGATCATTTTATTTGCCATGTATTGTTTCCCATGTGGCTTTTTTTTATTGCTCCAGAGGTTAGCTGCTAATGCTTGCTAATCATTTAACTGTTAACCTTTAAAGTTCTTTTAGCCAGATGCTTTAATGCAACCAACTGCAGAGATTGAGATTTTGCCCTTGTAGTGACCAAACTGTTGCGCCTGTACCAACAGTTTTGCTATGTTACAAGTATCAAATTTCAAATGTGTGAATATTTGGAAATATAACAGTTTTTCGGGTTTAACATTAAATATCTTGCCTTTGTAGTGTATTCAGTTGAATGAAGGTTGAAAAGGATTTGCAAAGCATCATATGCTTTCTTTCTTTATGTTTTACACACTATCTCAGTTTCATTAGAATTGAAATGATAAATGTGATTCAGCAAAGGGACTGTATAACATTTTTAGGTCTTAGGTAGGACTAAAGAAAGATTGTTTTTTTTTCTTTAGAGGTAAATATGCTAAATAAATTTATGCTTTTGCAACAGTTTTGTTGTTATACCGGATGTCGTTAAATGTAATAATGCATTTCTCCTCACTCAAACCGAAACTTTGACCAAGATGAAAGGGGAGCAGTTTCTAGATCTGAGTGAGAAAAAAAACAAAAAAAAAAACAAGCAATGATGTGAAAACCTGAGAAGTTGACAGAGACTCACAGAAACTGGGAGAAAGCAACCAACAGACTGAGAAATTAGGGGCTCTACTGACCAGAAACGACTCTGACTCAGGCAAAGTCAACATCTTCGCTGACATCACTGACCTTCAGCTCCATCATTTCAACTTTAAAAGCTTTGATGGCCCAAACAGCCTCCATTTGTTTAAACCCACAAGAGTTTTTACCACCACCACTGAGACATGGGTAACTCTGTAGCCCCATGAAAAAAAAAAAAAAAAAACTGTAAGTTTTAAAATATGAAATCACTGCTGGGTTTTACATCACATAATTTACCATTAATCTTTAGTACTAACAAATCTTCACTTCAATAAGAAACAAACTAAACTCAAAACAAACTTTGGTGGATGGGACCCCAAGCAGATTTTTATTGGATGCCTTTTTTTGAGAGGGATGTTCTAAATAAGAGGACTGTATGGTGAGATGAGAGGGGTTGACAGTTGACCACAGGCGTCCTGCTGGCACCAGTCAAATATACACAGACTTAATTAGCACTTCCACGAAACCCTTAACAAGACCAAAAAGGTGATACTGGGTAGATTTTCATAAATTTAAGCATGCATCAAAGAGTCTATGAATAAGTTATTCATTTTATTATGTATCTCATTAACTGGTACTGACAGATTACAAAGAAAACAGAGAACTGCTTTGCAGGGGGGGAAAAAGTATTTGTTCACTTCCATGTTTTTTGTCACACTTAAATGTTTCAGAAAAACAAAAATATATATATGAAAAAAAGTACGAAAGACTAAACATAACAATCAGTTTTGAAATTATTAATGAATTCATTAAAGGTAAAAACTAAATGAAAAAAAGCAATTTCCTTCTAAAAATAATAACGGTAACACTTTATTTGAAGGGGGTTGAATAAGACTGTCATGACACTGTCATAAACATGACATAACACCTGTCATGAACATCAATAAGCCTTCATGAATATTTATGACTCTTGTCATAAAGCGTCATTCGGTAAATTATGACACTTTTAATACAAAGTTGATATTATTCAAAATGTCTTTCTTATGACAACTTGACATTAACCAAGAAATCATTACTGATATAAATTTGTTATAAAAGCATTACTGATTGCACTTTAAAAATCAGGTAACTTTATGTTATTAAAGGTAAAGTTTAAACAGTAATGATTTCTTGGTTAATGCCAAGTTGTCATAACAAAGACATTTTGAATAATGTCAACTTTGTATTAAAAGTGTCATAATTTACCGAATGACGCTTTATGACAACAGTCATAAATATTCATGAAGGCTTATTCATGTTTGTGACAGGTGTTATGTCATGTTTATGAAAGTGTCATGACAGTCTTATTCACCCCCCTTTAAATAAAGTGTTACCATAATAACTAATAACTAATGCCATCCTTGGCTGAAATAACTTTCAACAAGCACTTCAAATATTTTGCACTTTTGCATCACTGCAGAGCAGTTTTATTCCTCTTTTTTAGTATATTCATTTTAATCCAGTCATTAGGAGATAGAGATTTGAGAGAGTTGTTTTCCATAATGAATGCCCTGTTTATTGCACTGCATCTCAATAGGATAAGACTGGGCTGCAAATAGACTTTCACAGTCTTTCTTTATATTTACTTTTTTATTTTTTGATGTTTTAATGTGTCCTTTGTGTTTTAAAATGACCACTCATTTTGCTTTCAGGATTTTCTCCTTTTTCGCTTCTTCGGGTCCTGAACATGGTGATATTCTGTCACCATACCACCATCATGTCTGATGTGGTTGGGTCGGCACAATGGTCCTTTTCTAAAATGCTGCCAGTTTTTTCTCCAGATGTAACAGGATGCACAACTTCTAAACTCTTCTCCTTTAGTCTCTTTAGTTCCCAGAATGTTTTTCTAAGTCTTAAGTCAATCATAAAGCTGTTAAAGAGGAAATGTGGCATTGTCTTTGTG
The DNA here is from genome assembly GCF_051168715.1 of Poecilia mexicana. Taxonomy (NCBI): domain Eukaryota; kingdom Metazoa; phylum Chordata; class Actinopteri; order Cyprinodontiformes; family Poeciliidae; genus Poecilia; species Poecilia mexicana. The sequence goes on along the minus strand of NW_028263371.1, from coordinate 45,437,835 downwards.
TTCTCTTTAGTGAGGGATTTATTTGTCACGGACACTGAGCTTAACTGAGCTTAGTGAGGTTTGCAGAGCTTTTGATGTTCGGAGTTCACTTGTGATCTCCTGGATGAGTCGTCACTTTGCTCTTGAAGTCATTGCCACTTCTTAAATGTCCTCCAGTTTCTTTTTTTAATTTTTTTATTTGTGGATAATGTCTCTGTATGTGGTCCTCCGGATCCTCCAACCCAAAAGGGGAACACATACTGAGAGCGCTACACCTCATCATTTACCACACTGTAATTTGTGTCTTTAATACACATTAGATATGTGGTGCTGAGGAGTGCCAAGACAGAGAAAATAACTGGATTCAGGCTTTGGCAGTTTTATCAGAATGTTGATGCTTTTGAGTAAAACAAGTGTGAAAAAGATTACTAGGCATTGCACCTTGGGAGCATCAGTCTCCAACCAAATACTCCCATGGTTGATAAAAAAAAAGAAATAAAAGCTGTTGTCTTTTTTTAATCCATCACCGCTATGTATGCTTACCTAATTTCAGATTCACTCTTTGTCCATTTATGTTGCTGTTGCTGATTTTTTTTATAAATATGTAGTGGTTTTTGCAGTCATCAGACCTGGGAATTGCTTGTAAATTTGAGTCAACATATATATATATATATATATATGTATGTATGTTCACATGAAGCCAGGGTTCTTTAAATAAATAAAATCACCATTTGAAAATGGTATTTTGAATTTGAATTGCTTTTTAATAATGTGTGACATTACACTGTAGGGGAAAAAAGCTAAAACACAGAAAATGATTTAAGGAGGGAGATACTTTTCAACAGAATTGTTTTTGCATTTAAGAATGCAAGTCAGAATGTTGAGACTGTTTTTTTCCATAATCAGTGAAAGAATCTGAAATACAATAAATACATTTGCCATTTGTCAAAACTGACCTACATTGCATGAAATAAATCCAAGATCTATCCAAATGGTTTTCAGGTACAAGGCTGTGGTAGTCCCAATAGAGGATAGGTTCGGTATGATTGGAGAGAAGGGTTGGGGACACATGAGGGGAAAAAGGGGGTGTCAGAGTTTGGAACCAGCAGCCTCTAATCCTGACACGCTCCCTCTGCCAATTATAAGGCCTTCAAACACAACCGGTGGGAGGAAAAAACATGACCAAGGAGACCAGACTAGCGTCGAGGCATATTTAGCAACATACAGGCAGACTGTAATTACATATATGGCCAACAGAGAGATTTAATGACTTTCCTGCCTCAACTGATTGACAAGGCAAGAGAAGGATGGAAGAGAAGCTCAAGTCAACAAGTGAGAAAAATTCTAATAACTGCTGCAGCTGACTACTACAAGATCCAAGCTGTAACATTTATATGTCAGAAGATATGAGAGATGTTTACGTCATCTCTTGCGAGAGATTCCTGACAATGTTGTGTATATTAGATTGTATTGAAACAGCTTTTTTTTTTCTTTTTTTTTACCATTTGACAGGAGTGCAAAGAGTGAAAACAATAAACTGGTAGTAAAAAGTGATTTATTTCTAAATTTATGTACATTAAAAATAAACAAATTCTATTTCTCTTGTCTGGCAAATATCAGTAAAGAACAATATTTCAGTAGATATTTGAGATCAAACAACCGTTTGGAGGGAGCAGCTGCTATTGTCTGACAGAAAAAGCAACTGAAGCTGGACGAAAATCTTAAAGCTGGTGACAAAGAGGTGTCCAGGTTTCGAACATCTGTGTCTGCCCTTTAAGTGCTTGCACAGTTGTAGTCATTTTATGAATTATGTGTCCAAAAAAGCTAATTTTCTAGGGAATCTATCGATGTAAATACTACCTATCTTGCAGTGCAGGAATAAAGAGCCATTCTCATTATATTTTAGCACCAAAGTCTTACTACTTTTAAAAAAATAACCCACTCTGCAAATGGAATGATTATCTATGGTAAATTGGTAAAAAAAATTAAATAAAATAAAAATAGAGGGTGAAATAAAACAAAACAAAGCACAAAAGTCTACGAAGACTCAATCGTTGGAATGTTCTATATCAGTTTAAAGTACTTTTGTTAAACACAAGTAAAGCAGATTTTGCTATGTAAAAGTGAGAAGCTGATGATCAGTTTCTATTTAAAGATGGCAAAGGAATAGCTTCTGTCTTTAGCACCAACAATACTTTTAAAGTACTGCTACTTTCAAATGTGTCTGACAAGTATAAAATCAAACAGCATTTGAAAGCCTCAGTTAATCCACAGTGGATTTTCTCTTGTCCAGCTTGTACAACATGTACCAAAAAGCTACACAGCACACTCAGTTGTTAAGATTTTCCTGTCTTTCGAAATTTAGAAAAACATAATGTTCCCATCTTTCTAGATAGCGTGCTGCTCTTGTTTACTCCCTTGTGTGCATCTCACATCATTACAACCACAGCAACATAATAACAGCATACACTGCAGATGCACACGCCAAGAGACCAAAGCGCACACCTCATACCATCCTTTCATCACACACCACATTCACACTTCCAGTAAAACGCTGGCTTCTTAACGATGGGTCGGACCCCAAGATCATTCTCAACCCTGTTTCCGGTGGGTCACCACATGATAAAGACTCCACATATTGTTTATTGAACTTGCATCACATGCTGTATTTCCGCCTCAGTCTGAAAAGCAGTAGATAAGAGAGTCCGCCCAAAGCACTCTGTCCGGTTACTAAGAGATCTTCCGTTTTTCTTTACATGAAAAAGTTGAGTCTGGTTTAATGTTTGTTCTTGTCATTGTGATCCTCCATCCTTAATATGGTCAGAACTCCCTACTATAAGACTGAGTGTACAAATGTAAAAAAAAATGGAACTCCAGTAAAATTTTCTCTCAGATTTGAAGTTATGGTTATTACAAAATACAAAAATGCTCATAAAACTCAAGTGTTATGGTCAAACAAGAAAAACAGAAGAACAAAAAAATGCCTTAAATATAAAAATCACATCTTCTTAAAAATCAGATCTTACAAAAATCACACAGCCCCATATTTATTCTCAAACTGGGTGAAATCCCACATGGATGTATTACACTTTCTAGGAACATCCTTCTCAAGTATTTGGCGTTTGGTATTCTCCTGTTTAGCAAAACGACAGGAAACATATGTAATGTGATCCAAAGAGCTCACAAGTCTGGTAAGCTATTTAAAGGCTTCTCAAAAGAATTGGAAATCAGACTCCCACTGTTCAGAAAATAGTCTACAAGTAGAATACATTCAAAATAACTGCTAAGATATCTTTGTCTGCCTGCCAAAAGAATAATTACCTTGAAAGCTGATTGCAAGATGCTAAAAGAAAACTCAAAAATTTCTAAAATGGCATGGGACTAAAAGTCTGCCTTATCTATATTGTTGCCTTGAAATAAACAGCAGATTATGGAGAAAAGTTTCATTTTAATGGGAAGGTGTGCAGAAGGAAACATTTGAATCCTCACTAAAGCATCGCCACCAGACTAAAGTTTACCAGAGAAGACATAGACAAAGATCAGCACTTATGGAATAAAGTTCTTTGGAAAGTCAGTTTAAAACTGACACCACTACATATGAGATATTTGTCAGTACCTTATGGTAACTCAGAAGCACAGAGGTGGAGGTGTTATGGTTAAGGGATGCCCTGCTGTATCCAGTCTGCATCCCATCACAAAGTCCAGCATGAATTGAATGAACATCAGTGCGTGCTTGAGGACAATGTGAGAAAAAAAACATGAAAATATATACATATATATATATATATACATATATATATATATATATATATATAAATAAAGCTGAAGCAGATCTGCTCCTAGCTACATGACAATGATCCAAACCATATGATAAAATCCACAAGAGACTGGCTGAAACTAAGAAGTGTAAAGTCCTGGGCAGAGTCAAAGTCCAGATCTTGATCTGTCTGAGATGCTGGGAGATAACTTCAAATGGCTTTGCATAAAAGACACCCGTCATCACCTCCCAGCCTAAAGCGAATGGGGGGGGGAGTTTTCTCTGAAGGATGTAGTAGACAGGTAGATGGCAACAATAACTTCCTGACAGAGCTTATTTCCATATAAGGTGAAAATGGCAACTTTTAAGACTAGGGTATAATAATATTTTCCCCAACAGGAAAATGTTTTTTTGTTTGTTTGTTTGTCTTTTTTTGTGATCTTCTGTTTAACATGTAATAATAGGTTTATTGATCTTGTTTTAAGCGCATTGAAATTGGTTTATTTTCCAGAGATAAAAAAAACATAAGTATAAATATGTGGAAAATTTTTAATGGAGTAAACATCTATTGAGATTACAGAAAGATATTGAGGGATAAAAATTAGCACAAGAAAATGTACTTTGTTTTAAGTGAAGTTTTTAAATCCAACTAAATGTATTTATTTATTTATTAATCTAAGGTTTCTGGGTTTATATGATGCATTTGAAACTTTGATACTTAAACCATTCTTTTCTTTCTAAAAGATACATTCCAAAGCACCAAAAGTCTCAATATGGGGTTTAGTCTCATTTCAAAAGATTTCTCCCTTGGGCAAATACTATTTAACAGACCGCTTAACAAAATATTACCTTCTCTAATTGGCTATCTTTTGGTATAACATGACAAATCTGATTCACTGTTGATCTTTGTATTTCTTCCAGTTTTGTCAGTGAGCTTATGGGGGAAACACAATGTAAATATGTCTTTAAATATGGTCATGATCTTAATTAATGGTGTATTTTGTAACATAAAGCAAATAGTGTAGGATGTTTTCCTGCTATCTTTTGCTGTGCTGCTATTACTCAAAAGGCTTTGAAAACTCAAACTGAAATCCCACAGCAGGGGTTCCACATGCACATGCTCACACATACAGGCATACACACGCATGCACAATAAAACACATGTACATATATCTTTTGCTCCCAGCAGATGTTTCATTCACCACCGCCTTCCCAGAAACCCACAAGTGAGCGTATTTTCCCGCCGCAGGGTCGGGGAGCAGAACCACTGAAGAAGACCGCTGCACCCCAACATAAAACAAAACACCAGAAGACGAAAAAAAAAATGTACTGAAAACCTTTCAAAAAGGGAAGGAAGGGAAAAAAGCAAAGGATTTTCTAATCCATCCTTTATTGAGGTGGCTGGTTTTCGGCAGCGCAACCTTTTTTATGTGTGAGAAGGCTGGCCTGTAATTTGGGTAGCCACGTCGACCAGAGGGACTTGTAATAAAACGAGGCTCTATTCTGGGATGCTCTGTAATAATGGACGCCACCATCCACTGCTCTTGTTAGGGATGGATGGATGGATGGATGGATGGATGGATGGATGGATGGATGGATGGATGGATGGATGGATGGATGGATGGATGGATGGATGGATGGATGGATGGATGGATGGATGGATGGATGGATGGAGGAAGATTGGACGGACGGACAGATGGTTTGATGGATCGCACATACACAAATTGCTACGGGACATTTGTGGTGAAAAAGTCACATTACAGTTCACTGGACTTAATAAAATAATAAAACCTGATTACAAGTACAATGTCTGCTAATAAAGTGTTGTCTTCTAGCTAACATTATCAATTTGCTTGTCTGGAGTTCACATCAACTGCAGATGTTTTGAGTGACCATGATGCCCTTCAGCGCTGTTACAAGTCTGTGTGGTTGGATTGTTGCATTCAGACACCTCTCTATAATCTCCACGCCATGTTAACAGTCACCCATTATGCCAAGGCCGTACTTAGGAAATCACGTTGGCATACACATCCTGTCATTAGAAGTGTCTATTGCTATTGCATTGTAATTACATTTTAGTAGGTTGTTATTACACCATTTAGAAGTTGTCCATCTTACCTCAATCTCCTCCTTAATTGGTTATGTTGGTCTGTCCCGCCCCCCCCAGGTCCGCCCACCTTTTTGACGGAACATTCCAGTGGTCTGGGCATTTTAAGCCTGAGAATATTACAACTGAGGCTAATGTGCCACAAAATGAATGAAGTAACGAGAAGAAGTAAAAAAAAAAAATTAAAAAAAATAGGGAGAGGAAAGGATAGAAACTGGAAAAGCGACAGAACTCGGAGGAGTAAAAAAGCAGGGCTGAGAGGACATGAAAGAAGCGAAAAGGGTGAAAAAAACAGTTTTCTTGTTGCATGACAGATTCCCTCCCAGCCAACCAAGGCTTGTCCTTTAATACCAAGAAGCCTTCATGTGGCTTCTCAATGATTGGACATGGGGCAAAGTTGACCACATTTCTGCCATGCTACTTATTATACTGCATTGCTCACACTCTGCATGTGTGCTTGCATGTGTGTGCCTATGTGTGTATGCCTATTTACAGTAAATGTGTGCGCACACATGTGTGTAAGCTTGACTGTGGCAGGGAAGGATTCAATGAAAATTGCACCACTGAGTTTGTCAACAAGCTGATGACGGACGGCAAATTCAAATATGAAATTAAATAGCTCTTTAAGTAATTTTTCACAGCAGTGTTGACTGGCCGCAAGCTGTACACAAAGTTAAACAAGTGTGAGGCTTTCAAATCCTAATTTAATGATGTTGCTACATGGCTGAAATATGACAGACTTCAAATTAGTCATTTGAAATATGCTCAGTAATTTAGCAATGTATCTTTGTGTTGTAGATGTAGATGTAGATTGGAACATACTCAATTTGTCTAACACTACAAAAGAAAAAATGTACTAAAAAGTGAATAAAACTATTGCAGTTTATCAAGGTTTTACAAAGGAAATTACTGAAGTAAACCCAGACTGGTTTTTACATTGCAAATTTTCCGTAATTAGCATCATGACACTTTTTTTTATTAAGTCCTGCACAACAATGGGCTGAAGAAGATGACGTAATGGATCAAGGCTATGACCTCATTGACTTCAGAGATGCTTTGATCCAAGGTTTTTTGCTCCAAACAAATGGATGTTTTTTTGCTCTTAACAAATGAAAAATATTTAAGTGTTATACACTTCCTGGTTGTGATTCTGAGTATTTTACTGAAGAACTTGGTGTTGATTTTGTTGTACGAGCAAGTAAAAATGTTGCACTTTGTGCATTTATGTTCTGTGATATTTTTATAGACCAATACATATCTAAGCCTCAGAAGTTTATTTTAGCATGCTTGTCATTTGCTGAGATGTTAATTCTCATCCCAGCAAATGACAAGCTATCAACTCTTTATCTTTCATTGGATATAAAGTGCTGTTGAAATGGTCTAAAAAGCTGCTGTGGCATTCACAGCTTACCAAGCACTTTTACTGCAAATTGAAATTAAATATTTATAAGTAGACGCAATGTTAATTAGCAAAGAACACCCGAAAGAGCTCAATAAAATATTGGTTTTTTATCATTTTTAGATTGATTGAGAGAAAAGCATATGTTGTTGATTAACAATTACCATCCAACTGTAAAAAGCTTCCCTTTGTGTATTTTATAAGCTGTAAATGTTTCTTTCTTGGCTCAGAGTGTTCCATCAGGCTGCCAACATTTCTAAATCCAGATTTCTCCCCACTGGACTGAGGTTGAAAAGAATGCAACTAATACCCAGCTGAAACATGACCAACAGCTATCTGACCCAAAAATGTCAGTATCAACAACTGGAACGCTTTCGCGACAATTTATTGTAATATGATCAAATTAATATATTCACAGACAGAGTTCCTAACAATTCTACATATTGTTTACTGAAAACGTATTAAAGTTATTTAATTGTATTTATTTAGATAATGATGCATAGAAAGATATAATGAACGCGGTTTAGCTTCCACACCATGATTCTCCATGCATTTTACAACCAGAAATATTTCCAAACAAATGGATTTGTTTCCTTTGTAAGATACTGAAAAGTTGAGGAGTCTTCTTTCACCCAGCTGTCCAGCCATGTGCACTTCAATGTAAGGGGTCAGTAGAAGAAAACTCTTTTACCTACTCCTTTTCAAGGAATCTAATTAAAACGATCAACTAGTATTATTTTGAAAGATTTTTGGTAGTTTTCGAAACCTTAATTTTTAAACGATGGCACATGTCAATATCACCACCAGCCTGGTTCTTGTCCATTACGCACTGCCCCTTACACGCTGATTGTTGAAGATAGCCCGCCCAAAGCACTGGGCAGATATGGCAAATGAATGAATGGCAGAGAAAACAAAATTCTTACTCATTTTACTGTTCCCTTGTATTTTTCTCTAATGTGCAACAGGTTGCTTCATGTGGTTTTTTGCTTCCCTCTGCTGTTGAACTGGTCAAACCAACTGGAAGATAATCATGACATTAAACAAGTTCATTGGTTCTGATGCATATTTGACAATTAAATAATAAGAATATATATTTTAGCTAAAAACCTATCTGTTACCAATATTTATAAAAGTGGGTTAACATATTAAAAGTAGTTATTCCTGTTTTGAACCAACTGATATTTTCAATAGCTCCATTTGTCAGTGCTGTGACACACTTGGCTTTTAAATCACAGTGAAAACATTGTGTAATTTTAAATACATATGCAGTAATCAAGGAAATACACAAAAATATTATGTGAAAACTCTCTTTCTCTAACTTTGTCTGTCTCTCTCTCTCTGTCTGACTCTCTGTCTTGCTTTCTTCCTCCCTCCCTTCCTTTCTCTGTCTCTCTCTCTCTCACACACACACACACACACACACATGCACACACAGTGCAATATAAATTGCTATTATTGCTTCTGTTGGTCAGACAGTTGTAAAAAGTTGTCAAGTAGCCAATTATAGTAAGTCAAATTGGTCTTGATGTGTGTGTGTCAATATGTGTGAATGCCCATGTGTCCGGACAGGAAGTTGTGGTGACTGGTTTGAGGTCAGCGGTAGGAAAGAATGGGAACTATGCTGCTGCTGAGACAACGGCTGGTCACAGCACAAGCTTTGGGTTTCCGGACACGCTGCAGCCCCAAACCACATCCCACCATTACCCCCTCAACCCCTCCGTACCTGGTGAGTGTGCACTACTGATCCTTTTACAGCAATTCAGTGTGGCACTTTTTCTCCCCTTTTTGGGCAGTTTCACTTCACCTCGTTCTCCTTTTCATCCGTGTCACATCCCAACACTCAGCTTCTTTCAGTGGAATTATACAAAATGTTTCCTCACTAAATGCTGCCCCACCCTTCTCTTTAAACATTAAACACTGCACAACATTGTGACCACAGGAACTCAAGTGTCGTATCCCGGTTCTGTTTGCTAGCCTGAGTTATCCCACATTCCACTCAAAAAGATGTGGGTCTGTAAAGATTCACTAAAAATCCTCAGAATGTCTTTTTATTTTTTATTTTTGCAGAAGACTTACAATGTTGCTCTAAAGGCAACCTAACCTGAGCCATGGTGCTTCTGACACTGTTTTGGGCCTTAGTCGCCTTATTTTCTTGAGCCAAAGGAAAGTTTTATACTGTTTTCTCTAACAATCTAAAATAAAAGGTGAGCTCTACAGAAAAGCCAACACACAAATTTGATGATAAAGTGTCGCCAACCTATACATTTTTTTTGTTTGTAATATTACGACCACATTGTTAAAGATTGATTTTGCATTCAATTTTATTTAAAATTATCTAAAAATGTGGTGCTCACTTCAGATTTTTATTCAGTAACATTTATTCTCATCAAACCCTGTGTGTAGCTTGATGTCAGGATCAGTACTGATTTTTTGTGAAGGCTTCTGAGGCTTATTAGACATAATTAGTGAATAAGCAGCAACAGGAAGTCCACGGAACGCATGAGACAAGTTAGAAATAGTTATTCTGAATTTTAAAGTAAGGTTAGGAAGCATAATTGTTTCTTTAGCTTTGCCCATTTCACAATGCACTGTTCCACCCACCATCAGATCATAGAACGAGTAAGCTGCAAATCTATCAAGACATGGCCATCTGAGCTGACTGGACTGACATTGAAACCTATGGTAATTCTGGAGAAGATGTCTGCACCTCTATTATATGTGTGCTTTATATGCATAACCTTTACGTTCAAGAGGTCAAATAAAAGCCATTATGTAAAGTCAGCCATATAAAATCTTGTTTAAAGTTTTCCATAAGTGATGCAGGTAATACAGCAAATACATGGTAAGAAGATGCTCTGATCAGATGAAACCAAAATATAACTTTCTAGACTATAAATAAACTTACATGTTTGGAGAAAAGCTAACACAGATCATCACCCTGCATCCCCACAATGAATCATGGTGGTGGAACTAATCAGAATTAATGGGAAGATGGACAGAGTGCAGAATAATTTAAGACCTGGTAGATTTATAAGATCTATCAGCATGACAATATGCAGTCACATGCAACTGGAGTTATTGGGGTGATATAAAAAATTGTTATTAATTTTAGAATGGCCCAATCGCAGACTCCCACTCACGCAATGTGAAAATATAATTTTATTTTGATGTTTCCACATACACTTCATCTGATATTTGACTGGGTATAAGCTATTCTCAAAAATGTGAAAACATTTTCAGTAAATTTGTCAAGCTGGACAAAACTGGTAAAGGTCTTGCAGCTGCAACTGCAGTGAAACTTGAATCCACTCAGTATTGACTCAGGAGGCTGAAAGAATGCCATGGTTTTGTATGTGTTAAAAGAATCTGGAAACTGGGTATTAATTTACTTCCACTTCAAAATTATGAGCAAATTAATTTTCATGTATGTCACACAGTACCAATGAAAATACATCTAGGTTTGTGGTTTAGATTTGACAATATATCAAAGATCAAATGGTTTTGTTTTCTTCTTTTCGTTATTTCTTTCTTTCCTTTTTTCTCTCCCTTTCTTTTTCTCTCTCTATTTATTTATTTATTTATTTATTTATTTATTTATTTATTTATTCATGTTATACATTTTCAAAAGTTGGTATGTTTTTATGGTCAAAATGAGAATCCAAACAGTGCATAACTGAACCAAGGGAAAAACAAATCACTACGTTAATGTAACACCAGCAGATGTCAGTCTTGCCAAAGAAAAGGCTTCAGGGTGAAAACATTAATCATGCAGAACAATTAAAACATTAAGAAAGTCATATAAACTTATGATAAAATCGGTATTGTAGGAGTGTAGGATTATTTTGTTATTGTCAATAATATTATTCTCTGTTGTGGTGTTACATTTACTCAAAACTCTGTCAACTGAAAAATGGAAAAGAAATTGTACTCTTATTTTGTTGTGCTATTATTGTCCTGATACGGACTATGTGGTGTTTCAAATTCTTACAATTTTTTTTATTAAAAAAAAAAAAAAAAAAAAAAAAAAGACGTGCTTTACATTGCTCGAGTAAATGAATACATGATAACTGAACCATTTTTCTTTTTTATTTGATTCCAAATTTTGAGTGACTTCTTTATTCGTATGCTCTGTATTTCTTATAATTTTATTCATTATGTTAAACCCAGTTTGGAACTTCCAGGGCTTTTTTCTGTAGTGCGCATGCGCATTGCCAGCTCAGCTGACAGCAGCAGCAATAACAGCAGGAGTCAGATGATCATGGCAGACTCTGGAAGTAGCGACGAGGTAGCAGTGATTTGCAACACCGACATCACTTCAACGGAGTCGGAAAACAACTTAATAAACACGGTTGTATTTTATTTTATTCTTTTTAAATTAGCGAAGTTTTTTTTTCAAGCAACTTCAAGTTATCCCGAGAGAAAACACTCCCCGTATGGCCTAAACTAGCCGAATTATGCTTAGCAGCGGATACTTTTCCATTGGGTTTTCAAAGAAGAAATCAGGGTTTTATGGAAGGTTTGGTTCAGCGATAATTTCAACATTTGTAAATGTTAGAAAAATACGCTCTAAGTGCGTGTGCTCAGAGAGTTCAATAACTTTTTAAACTTTGCTCTCGGTGTTAGCTTGCCCGTTAGCAGCCGAAACAGGAAGTTTTGTTTACTTTGAATGAGATTTATATTCATCCAGGTGACTCATGTGCTCCGCGTTTTTTTTTTTTTTTTTTTTTTTTTTGCATATCATAAACTAAATGACAAGGTCTATTTTTTTCCCTACTTATTTGACTGTTCTATATATTTGTACTGTGTTTTGCTCAAAACACTTACAATGTCAGAGCTTTTTGCTCACCTGAACTTGCATTGCCGTAACTCTGCTGCTCTTGCTCATGTTTCTGGTTCATATTTCCGGTTTTAGATGGTGGAGAGAGGCACGGCTCTGCTGAAGAAAATGGAGATAAGCGTGGCAGAGGCAGATAAGAGGACAGGAAAGAACACGGTCAACATGCAAGAAACTTACACTGTCTACCTCATAGAAACACGGTAGGTTACGAACTGATGCATATCTGATCATATCTGCTCATGCTTTCTTCAGTTAACCAATGTACCAGAAGCATTTCAGTCAAACAGGTTCAAAACGGGGGTGTGGATAAACACAACAGGTTGACTCATACCACATTTATTGGCATAATACACTCACAGTAACAAATTTTTTGCAATGCAGTAGAAAACCATTAACCCGCTCAACAGATTTCTTCTGCTTTTACCTTTTTATCACACTTGCATGAAAATCATCCATCAAATTTGAATACCATCAAAAACATCAGACTTACAAATACTGTAGTTATTTTTTGATAACTGCAGTATCAGTAAAGCATGTATGCTTTTTCATACGTCATACATGCACTTAAAACATTAGGGTGAAATATCTCTTTTTCTTTTTTTCCTTTTCTGCTGTTTAATCCCATTTGTTTTCCTGCCTGAAGGCCAGCTGAATCCGTCTCAGAAGAAGGTTCACCAGTTGCACCTGACACGTTGTGGCGACGCTACAGTGAGTTTGAACTTCTCAGAACATATCTCCTGGTCACATATCCCTATATCATCGTCCCTCCACTGCCAGAGAAAAGGGTGAGTGAGATTGAAGTGATGGTAGAACTATGTACTACTAATTAAACTAGTTTCATAGTATAGAAATCATTGGATCTGTGTTTTTACCTTTACTACTTTTGATGTGTTGATTTGACCGCGTCTCTTGCAGGCAGAGTTTGTGTGGCACAAGCTTTCAGCAGATAACCTCGACCCAGATTTTGTAGAGCGACGGAGGGTTGGTCTGGAAAACTTCCTGCTGCGTCTTGCATCACATCCTGTCCTGTCAAACGATAACATTTTCTTCCTCTTTCTCACAGAGGTTTGTAACCAAATATACAACTCATTATGACCCTTTTTTAGTCCACTGTTGCTTAATGTCTTGAACATTTTTTAGCAGATCTAAAACCTGAGGTAGAAAAGTGATACAAATGTTGCTTTGTGACTCAGGTCAATTGTGAAAAAAAAAACAGAATTTTAGCTGAAGATCATTTGCCTCTGAGCTATGTCAGACTCAGTATAAGGTTTCCATTTAGCAGTTTTCATGTAACTCTTCTGTTAATTTTATGTTGTATTATTTTGAAAGGATAAATGATACACAGGTACAGCAGTATGTATACTCTGACTAAAAGGTCACAGTTTTGACCTTTTGTTTTTCTCAGTCACTTTCAACTTTTATTTTTTGAAGTGATGGTGTCGACCTCCGACTCTCATCTCTGTCTGCTTTGTGTTCTCTGAATGTCCTTAGGAGAAGGGATGGAGAGAAGCAGTCCTGGAGACAGGTTTCCAAGACAAGGTTGGGTCAAGTTACTGTGATTGAATGTATTTGCTTAGTGTTAGTAGTTGTTTTGTCTTATGATATTAAATCTCATCAAATCTGTAGATTTTCTATTTGTCATATATAAACAGAAAAAAAATATTTCTTCTTTTCCAAAAGGTGGACTCCAGATTAAAGTCATTAAGTGCCATGTTCAGAGTCAAGAATCCTGACAAGTAGGTGGAAAGCTGTTTTTTAATTAACTGAAATAGAAACTATCTTACAACATAAAATAGGCTAAACCAGATCACAAAGCAACACATCACACCTCTGTCTAAAGAAATTCAAGAAAAGAAAAGAAAGAGACACCTGTCAGCCTAGAAATTGTTGTTTCTTATTAAAAGAATTGGACTCCAGCAAATCACAGTGAGTTTTCTGGAGCTGAAGCTTACACTTTTATTTTAAACAATATCCATGAGGACTGCAGCAAAATCGGTTGCAGGTTAAAGAGTGGTTTTAAAAAGTGATTCATCACACATTTACTTGATATTTGCATCATTAAGCCAAAGTTTAGCATAAACTGCAAAACAAATGATGACTTGTCATGTTTTTAGGCGATTCACAGCTCTGAAACACTACAGTGAGGATTTGAGCACCGTCATCTCTCAGTTACTCAGGATAAGAGCGGTAAGTTTGGAAACGCTGTAGATAGTCAAATACACATAGATAATCAAATATACATGCTTAGCTGATATTTTGTTTTTATAGATCTATGCTTGTAATATGGCTGTGAATAATTTTTAACATAAACTGCCATTCAGTCTTTTAATTTCTGTATGTAATTTGCTGTTAGCCTTCTAGCTTTTGGAGCAGTACTCATTAATTAGGCACCATGTGACATTTTTAGTGAATATTCAGACATTAATTGGAATGCAATTTTAAATCCTGAAATTAATAGTACACCTAAGGTAAATAAAACAAACAAACAAAAACAATCATATTGCTGTTTGTTATTGCAGCGAGTTGCAGACAGACTCTATGGGGTTTATAAAGTTCATGCTAACTATGGCAGAGTTTTCAGGTAAGAAACTATTATCTATAGCATTTTTTTTCCTAAATTGAACAATTACATTAAAAGGTTTTGATGTTGTAAATATTTTACATTCTTATTAAAAATTACATTTGTCAGAAATGTGATGCTTTAAGTGCTATTTTAAACATTTTAAAGGTAATTACTAATCCAAGCATGTAGTTGCAGAGCAATATATGAGAATATAGAGAAAAAATAATTATTTAAAACTCATATTGCTTTAACAAAAAAAAGAGAACCGTTGGGGTAAATCAGTGCTCAAAACTTTGTTTTTCAGTGAGTGGAGTGCGATAGAAAAAGAAATGGGAGACGGATTGCAGAGTGCTGGCCACCACATGGATACGTGAGTAGCAGCCTGAGACTTTCTAACGTTTACCTTTCTGGTAAAACTTGATTATTTTATCTAAGTTACAGATTAGCACTGTGTGCACACACACTGATACAGCATATCTTGTTTTAGCTTATCTCTACACAAATGCCTCTGTTTGTGTCTAGGTATGCTGCATCAATAGATGACATTCTTGAAGAAGAAGAGCACTACGCAGACCAGCTGAAGGAATACCTCTTCTACACGGAAGCTGTCAGGTAAATTACTGTAAAAGACTGAAACTCCTATAATCAGCAGCCATAAAATGTTATCCTCCATTTTGCTTCAGAGTCACCTGCCTGTCAAACAGCTTTACAAATCAGTACTACTGTTTTTTCTTGTTTGTTTTGTTTTTTTTGCTGCTGTTTTTTAATAAATGGTTTGGATTATTTTTTTTTTTTCCTGAAATGTTTGTGTTTTCCATGTAGAACTACTTGAACGTGCAAAGTATTAATCATAGTACAGGGAAAATCAGAAGAACAAATAGTAGTTGGCATTTGTCACATAGTTTGAGTTGTAATTTTTATAACGGTAAAAAAAAAACCCAGCAAACATGCTGCTTTTTGAAATGCTTACTTCATATTTTAAAATATGTGTAATAAAGTATACAAACGGTCCACAAGTCTGTTTATCTGTGTAACAGATATTCTACAAGACCTCAAAGTATCCTTAAAAATTAATGATTACTCAAGAGTGGCTACAGTTACTTTTCTACATGCATCAAGGCCGTGTTGATTATGTAAGACATAATAGAAAATCAAACCCCAGTTACCACTTGGAAGGCTTGACATAATGCAAACACTGTGAACCGGTGGGCGTTCTGCCTTTCAGTTGGCTCGACGGTTTTTCCTCATCTCCCAGTTGGCTGCTTGGTTTACCCAACTCTCACATTGTGTCCCCGTGTATCAGCAGAGTTCTGTTTGCCTTTATTTTGTTTTTAAGGATGAATTAAAAACATGTGGGTAGCAGTTTATGGCACAGTTGAGCAGCTGGTGCTGCTGTTGCACAGTTGCCAAGCCACAACAAATTGTAAGCAGTAATGCATGTCCTCTAAGAGCCTTTTACTGTGTTCCTGTTTGGGACATCTGCAACGCTGCCATCCTGTCAGAACATATGTCTGTTAATGGAGCTGCATTAAGATTATATGTCCTTTTTTTTCTAATCCTTATGTTTACATTAGGTACTTTAAGGAATTCCATTGACTGGAATAAATATTAATTTCAAGTTTATTTACTTTTTGCATTTAAAAATAAATTGTGTGTTTTAGGTCAGTCTGTAGAAAACATGAGCTGATCCAGTACGAACTGGAGATGGCAGCACAGGACCTCTCCTACAAGAAGCAGCAGAAGGAAGAGCTGGAGACTGGGGTAACAACAACAACAACAACTTCTTTCTCACTCATTTGTACCAAATAAAAACATCTGTCCAATTCAAAACACACCAACAAGACTTTTTAACCAGTGATGTATTTAATTATTTTATTTCATTTTTGTAACTAAAGTTTGGAATAGTTGTGCAACTAGCAATGTGTTGACTCTGCTGTCACTTTACACGGTCCTTTCTTTTCTTGTGTGTGCATGCAGACGGTGCGCATCTTTTCTCTGAAGGGAATGACCAGTAAATTATTTGGCCAAGAGACTCAGGAGCAGAGGGAGAGCAAGGTGGCAGCCCTGGAACAGAGTATCCAAGAGGGAGAGGATGCTCTGAAGGAGAAGAACGCAGAGTCCCAGTAAGGCCTTCCTTCATGCTTAAACTTTCTAAAGTTGCAGTTCATAATATGAAACAACCTTTTAAGTTGAGGCTGGCGAATAACTGAGTAATACCAAGGCTTTAGGAGTATTTGTCCCCTTTCGGATTATATTTGTTTTTACTTTTTTAGTCTAATTTAAATGATTCATATCATCAAGCAATCGTTCTCGGGTTCATTTTCATTCCTGTCTTGATTGCTTGACCTGTAGAATTAAAATCAACCATCTGATGAAATAGAACCTGTCTTACTATATGATAAAGTGAAAGAGCTCATAAAGTAACACATGATATTCTTACCTGAAGAAATTGAACAACCTGCCAAAAACCCTGGGGCTTATTATGCAGTCACAGTAGTGCATGTACCAATTGGGAGATTGCATAACTTGGACTGTAGGTATTTCCGTTCATTTTCATGGCGAGCTGGAACACACCATCTCTCCATTCATTGTCAGTTTTTTTTTTTGGGGGGGAGGCGATAGCACTTCTGATTAATTTTATTGACTGGAATGAAAACATGCTCTTGGAATTGAATTAATTAACTTATTTTTCTGCATAGGCAGCTCACTTTTTAAGGTCCATGTTAACTCTGAATCCAGAACAGAAAGACGATGCACAGTTCTGTATATTGCTGAGAAAATGGTCATCATGACATTGCAAGTTATTCAAATGTGCAGACATCTAGGTTTGTGTTTTATGCATTCAAAGGTTTTCATTGTCAACGTTTAATGGCCAATGTTTAATGGAGAAATTATTGATGACATGCAGTCAGCGTGAGACAAAAACAAAGACTTTGCTACCTTTTAAGCTCTTGTGAGTCCTTATTTGAGTTTCTTCTTAGTGCAGGACTGAGTCCACAATTCCTGTCTTTTCTTTCCGTTGACACGGTTACCTGCCACGCTGTGTCTGCTTAGACGCTTGACCCTGCCAAACAAACCCTGCTGAGTCTTGCTTTCAGCCCTGTAGTCGATAATGCATTTCTATGATGTTGCACAGCTGCCTGTCTAGTCAGTGGTTTCATATACAAAAGCCACCTGCGTGAATACAAAAAAAAGAGGAAGTAGCACATGAATAACTGAAGAGCATACAAAATCATCCATTGTTAGTTTCCTCTTCCTCTCACTTATCCTCGGTTGTGTTTCTTCCTGACAGACAGACTGATAATAGGTTGTGTTTGTGTCGTCAGAGAGTTTGTGGAGAAAGCATGGAACGACATTGAGCGGTTCAAGGAGCAGAAGGAAAAAGACTTGCGTGAAGCGTTGATCAGCTACGCCATCATGCAGATCAGCATGTGTAAAAAGGTACATTTCTCATATTTTCCCCAATAAATTCTCTTTATGTATTTAGAAGTTTTGATTATTTGACATTCTCATTTCAGTTTTTTTTTTTTCTGTATAACATTCTTCATAATTCAAACATTCTCATTTTCTGCCACCTCTCTGCTTTTTCAGGGAATACAAGTGTGGTCCAACGCCAAAGAGTGCTTCAATAAAATGTGAGCCTTCTCGATGGCCAATCAACCACTGCACCAAAAAAAAAAGAAATCACCCTTCGGCCGGTCATCATTTCATCTCACTGAGACAGGCTGAGACCGCAAACACTGCCTCCTTTTTGCTTTCAGTGATACTGATATTATTTCTCCCAACTCCTCCTGTCTCGTTCATTTATTTACTTGAAAACAGCCCATGGAGTTAAAGACAAGTATTGAATTGAATCATCTTTTATGAATGCCTGTGTCTTAACTGTACGTCAGCAGGCAATCAAGACTTTATTCTCCCATCGTCAGCGTAACCAAGAAGAAAGTTTGGTACAAACTGTTCAAAACTCTAAAATCAGTGTGCTTTTTGTTATTTTGTTTCTTTCTAAATAAATGGATTTCACAGCAGACTTCTTCAAGTCTAATCATGAGAAGGTTCCTGTTATATGTAACTCAAATTAGTGTTGCCTTCTGTGGAGAGCTCTTCAATATTTAATTAAACTAAGTGCATGAATTTGGGGTGAATACTTGCATCACTGCTGAACAGCTTCAAGTCTTTTTTTTTTGTGCTCATTTGACTTTTTTTTTTGCTTTAAATTTCAACAACAGTTTTTATAATATCCAGGAGTTTGGTGACTCGCCAAAGACACGTATATATTTTGAAGCACTTTCTGCCTCACACTACAGACTCAGAAAACCACTACATCCCCAAATTCCTTTTAGTCTGGCTTTTAATGCCATACTAGACTTTGTATATCTGGTACTGCTAATTGAAAGTTGACCAATATTGTGATGACCAAGTGCTTTTAAGGTACAGCTGGCTGGTGGATAATATAAGACTGATTTACTTTGTTTTTCTAAAAGAGAGGAGCGAAGAGTATGTTCGGCCAAAGGTACAACCTAAAAGTCAATGCCGAGTGTGTACTACCTTGCATACCTTGTTAGCCTGTGCGAAAAGCAGCACATATGCGAGTTCAAAACTCTGCCTTTTCTGTACCGTTGAGCTTTATTGCCTTAACAAATCAAGTGGTGTTTTAAAAGGACTGGCCAAGAAAAACCCGTCAACCGTCAATGTGCCTCACCATTTGTTTTCCTCTGATGTGACCAAAAGAAATGGTAACTCATTAATTTAATCTTCACTGTTTTATATTTTATTAACCAATTAATATAAGTAACTTTCATCACAACAGTTGAGAGGTGAAATTTGGTGCCAAATGGATCTGACATCTGAATGTTGTGCTGAGAATTGCTGCAAATCTTTGTTGTTTTTTTTCAGGATGTACCGTTTACCAATATGTTCTGAAGCTAAGGCATTATGTTGGTTTTATAGTAAATGAGTCAAATGTAATTATTGTACTAAAAACTAATTAAAAACATAATTTTGACTCATTTTGTTTCATTTTCCCCCAATATTCAGCATTTGTAACATGAATCTGCTAGTTTTACATATCTTTAATATCTATTATTTGACCTATTGTGTTTAAAATCTGACTTTAACTGGACAACATATCTTTATATGTTGTCTTTTGAATGTCATTTGACTAACCACAAACGTATTTCCTCCACACCTGCTGGTAATAGGGAAATCACCTGGGTGTGTTCCTGTTTACATTCAGAATATCTGATGGTGCAGTGATACAGAGTTTTCTTTGTATACTAGTTATTTTCCATCTAATATAACCAAAAGTTTAAGTATCCTCTCTATTACAAAAATAAAAATCTCGTTTACCAAAACAATTGTTTGTACTAAATTGTAATAAGCTATTGTTTTCAATTTATGTACTGCACAATTATGTTTTATGATGAGTTAAAAACCTTTTTTTTTAAATGTGCTAAATGTTTGCATTTGGTTCTGTAAGACCATGGAGAGAAACGTTGTAGTAGGTCGGAACCAATAGAAAACAGCTAAATGGCGCCACCTTCCGTTTCAAAATTAGGCCAGAAAGCATCTAAAAAAAAGTGGAGCAAAATGTTTGATGTTCTACTTGTTCTGCCTGTGAAAATAGAGGCATTATGTAGGCACCAGAAGTCTTGCATTCATATATCTTTTTGGGTATTCCTAGAAACATGTTTGTTTTTTCTTGTTTTTTTTCTAAAAATATACAGGCTCTTTGGGTCACAAGAAATACCCAAATAGTTGAATCAAAATAATAATGAAGGCCATTGCAATTTTAGTATTTAGATTTGAATATGATGGAAATTATTTTCTGTATATCATTACCAAGGTCTTAAAATATGCCATACTATTATACCCATTGTTTTAAGGAATCTTAAGGAACAGCCTGATGAGTGAAAAACATTGAGAGCTTTGTAGGATTAAAAGTAATCAAAGTCCTAATGGAAAACAAAATTTCCATTTCCATTTAGCTCGTCATCGGAAGGAAGTATAAATGGATCCAATTAGACATTACACTGACTTTTAAACACGGTGGACCAACAGAAGGCGACTCTGCTTCCCAGATCATCATTGTGTGCGGAAGCTTTACACTCCAGCAATTGGTTTTGTTGCCTCCCAGAAAGTTTAAGAGTTTGATTCTTAAAAAAGAACTTAGGTACATGAGAATCCATCCTCTCATTTTCTCCACATTCAAGGTTGTAGTTTGTGTCCTGAATACAAATCTATGTTTGGAAGCTCTTGAAGCCGAATCCACTCTTTGTGAATATCTGCCAAGCTCTTGAGTGAACATCAATTGTAAACCGTTTTCTACTACATTTTTTTCTCACTCTGGCTGGGGAAGATGATTCATGTTCAGTTAATATGTTTAGGTTGAAAATACTGAAGACAGCGTGTCACAAGCAGTGATTTGTATGCCTTGTCAGCAGTCTTCAAGATTCATGATTGTATGTGATATTCCAAGATTATGACGATATTTGGACAAATTTAACAGTAATAAACACTTTCATTTGTCACTATGTGTGTTTGATTTTTCAAAAAATGAACTTAAATTCACTTTTCAATTATATTACAATGGAAGTGCAAATGTATGAGCAGTGAAAATGAAAAACTTACACTTTTTTGTGATATATTCTTTATTACAACAACAAAACCAGGAACACAGATCCACATTCAATGGCTGTGTTCTAAACTTGTATGTAGTAGGAGTCAAGCTTTTAAATATGTTTGTAGGTTGATTACAAAAATATCTCAATCCAACTGTAATGTTTTGGAGGGATTTTTATTTTTTTTTTGGATTCTTGTATTTTGTTCTATTTACTTTTACTTGCGTAAATAAGAACCACTACTCTTATTTGAGTAAAATGTCTGGCTACTCCAAGTAGCTTTACTGAGAGAGGATCAAACATGTGTTAACCAAACATTTAAGGCACAGACACACCCCGAGTTTATGTTAAAGTGGAGCTTTTTTATTTTTTATAAAAGCTTCATTGGTCTAATGTTATTTTCTATTTGCTGAGACTCTTTGTGTCTATCCTACTTTATGGGTGTTAAAGTAGGATAGAGTGGGACAAACAGGAGCCTGAGGAGGTTATGCCTTGTGATTTGCACAATGTCTTAAATATTGGCTATGTGTTTAAGCATGTTGCATGTTAAGTGTAGCCTTCCTCCAGTTAGGAGTGTCTTTAAGTTTACAGTGTAGGATATGCGTGACATGGACAAGTAAGTAAAGGTTGTACGGGAAATATTTCTGTATGTCCTTAGTTCCCATGGTTATAATGACGAGAAGGTGAGTCACAAAACAGATTTCAGAGGGGAAAACCGGAATAAAAACAAATACTTGTTGATCAGTCACACTATTGGCATTTATGCTGCCGAAACAAATTAAATCACGGATCAATTCGTGTTACCACAGCAACAGCCTTGCCCGCCGGTATTCGGGAGACCCGCCCACTTCAATAAAGACCTAACCCTCTCTCCTCCAATCCAGACAAAAGACGGCGGCAGATCCGCGGCGGCGCGCACTGAGCCAGAGCATCTGGAGCACCTTCCAGGGGAAGCACGGCGGGACTCATTCGAAAACGCAGGAACGCACTGCAGGCACGCCGACAGGACAGACACGCCCTCTAAATCCACCTGAAACCCTCCGAGTCGGCTAATTGACCTTGGTAAAGGACACAGGCAGGGAAAGTGAGCCCCCATTTATCCGTAAAGGCAGAACAGCGCGTTCCCATGATGTCATACCTGTGGATTCTGCTATTAGGGAGCCTGCTGGCCTCACACGCCAAAGCGCAAGGTAATGATTCATGTTCAATTAGTTAATGTACTCAGGCTCTAATTTTGTGCAGATGTTGCTCCATCTATCTATCTATCTATCTATCTATCTATCTATCTATCTATCTATCTATCTATCTATCTATCTATCTATCTATCTATCTATCTATCTATCTATCTATCTATCTATCTATCTATCTATCTATCTATCTATCTATCTATCTATCTATCTATCTATCTATCTATCTATCTTTTTTTCTTTCCTCTCTTCCGTCTGTGTGCATGCTTCATTAATCTCATTTTGTCTATACTGACTCCCTACATTCTGCTTGGTTTAATTAATGTCTAATTGGATGACCAAACAGATTTTCATCTTCTGTCTGTTCAGCCGGGCCATCATCAGCGAAGACAGATGTCTCACCCTTTCTAAAATGTGTCCAGATCTTTCTCTTAGGGATTTCAAACCTGAGGGGTGTGGTGGACCCAAGTAACCGTCTCCCCATTTTCCTGTTTCCCACCGCTCATTTCTCTGTGCTTAGCTGTTTTTTTTTTTTTTTGCTTTTTTGCTTTTGTTCCAGGTGTCTTTTATTTGTCGTTTTGTGTCTGTCTCCCCTCTTCCTTCCCCTTCAGCTGGTTTGTAAGCTCCCCCCCTTTTTTTTTTTTTTTTTTTTGCCTGCAGTGCATGCAATGATTTCAGATTGCTCAAATGCGCAATAAAACTCACATGGAGAGAAGGGGAATGGTTGAGGAAAAACACATAAACTGAGGGAAAAGCAAGGGGAGGTGTTGGAAGAAGATGAAGGATAAATGCTTGAGCTGATTGAGAGGGAAAATAGAGAGAGAGACACAATGAAGGAGAAGTAAGGGCCACGCTATCATTATGCAAACATATTCAGTTGAACGTTTGGCGTTTGGAGGTGAGGTGGTAATCTCACTCTACCGGTTGATTTTTTTCATACTAGACAAACCGCCAGGGAGAAAGCACCTTTAAATGTACTGTCTCCCACACATGCACACACACAATTTTTTTCTTCTCTCTCTGTAAACCACTCTGAGATAGTGTAAGCTCACTGTGAACTCAGTGGACTTTGGTGCACTGGGACCCTGAAAGTCTCCCCAGGCATGTTTCACTGACATGCACGTGTGCAAGAGAAATCAGTTTATCAGTTTACAAGATGAAGTGTGGGGTCAGTTGTGCGCATGTGGACATCATTTACGGTGTGTGTTAAGCTATAGAAGGGAGGAATAGGGAGTGTTCGGTAACCAGATCCAGCTCCAGCTGTAGACAACACCCAACACACACAACTAGTTTCAGCGCCGTCCGTTCCTCCCGGGCCCTTTGTGTTTCTACGTCTGTGTGTGTAACTCTGAGAGGGTGGGGCGCACTGCAACTTTTATGTACAGAACATGTGAGAGTATGGGAGAGCTCCATGCGTTTTGTGCGTGAATAAGCAAACCATTAAACATTTGTGTCTGAATGGCAAATGAAAAGGGTGTGAGGTGTGCCAGGTGTGTGTTTCTATGTGTGTATTGTGAGTGCGCCAACTTGTCTGTGTTTACACCTTCAACTGCCAACGCATAAATCATCCCTTTGTGGGTTAAGCGCTCACACACATGCACACACATATTCTCTCCCTTATGGGTGCGTTAAGGTGTTATGATTGGAGTAAACAGAACACTGTTCACAAAACAATGGTTTGGAGAAGCTCTCATATCATCGGACACATGTGCACAAAAAGTTGTGCGGTTAGGACACAAAGCGTGAGATCATTCACTTTCACTCAGGTGATCTCACACAATCGTTGCGGAAACCAGAAGAGTCAAAAGATAAAATTCCTTTCATTGCTCCAATAGTTCTGTTCGCACACGGCCGAGCTAAAGCTGATAAATGATTGGTTTCCAAGCTTTACATAACTAGCACCACCTCAGTAAATACCAGGCTTGCCAGAGTCCGCCATCTTGTCAGAAGTTTTAAAGCGATCGCAAACCGTCTGGACTGCTTAGTTCATTACGTTAGCTTGAAATAAAAAAAAAAAAGAAAGGCAAAAAAAAAGCAATAGGTTTTAACAAAAATGTAATTGTAAGTTGTAATTAAAAGTCTGAAATTTTTCACCAATATAAAAATGATGTCATCAGCTTATTTGGAATCCTGATGATTTGTATCTTGTATATCACACAGACATATAAAACCTAATTCAGCGACCAGTAAAATTGGTCAGTTAGCTTTGATGTTATTCCTTCAAACAAAGTTCTGACATCACCAATAAAAGCACAGCACATGCAGCCACCAGGAATTGTTCTCATTATTCTCATGAAATTTCTTTGCATTTATCTTGAAAATAATTATTACCCAAACTGAGTCATACATCAACCCCAAGGTCAAAATCTTGTATGGTGGTTGTGTATATAAAATTAGATATAAGAGAAATGTGATTAAATTGGATTTGATGTGATTGATTTGGTATAATATGCAACTCCACTTTTTTAAACTTTGCCCAATTTTAATCCTAAATAGTTTCAAATCTCTTGAACGTGTCTAGTATTTTGTAAAAAATGCAAGCAGCAACATGGAAATTTAGCAGAATTCAGTAAAGTTGTTTTATCAATATTACAAATGCTGCTGGAGTCCTTTTCCTTGACAAATTACTATACGGTTTTTATTCATGTTAGGTAAACCTGTGACACCTTGTTCATTTTTGAAATAGTTACCAACCATTTTCAACCCTGACAAAGAAAAGTAAAAAGGAATGACTGGCACTCACTGTCAAACTTTTACTAGTAGGCTACATTGTTATGCAGTTGTTGGTACAACTGACTTGCAGTAAAACTTCTGGGTTCGAATCCCAGCTGGAGCTGTTGAGAGTGTATAAATGGGATCTTTTCATGTACTGTTTCCTTTATTTTTAATGTACATTGAACACTTTAAATTGCTGTTACCAGTGCATAGTTGTCTCCCGATGTTCCCTGTGACTGAATACATAGTCATAGTATGTAACCCAATGTCTTCTTTGCTCTTTGTAGCCAAAAGGACAGTGAGATATGTCAATTAACAAGATGGTGTACTATCTAATAAAGCCACTCATTGTCTCAAATTAGAGCTTTCTGGCTGCAGTTGTAACTGTCAAATGTTTCAAAAAAAATGTGTAAGAAAGACGGACTTGTGTTTATTTGCCAGTTGTAAAGAACTCACAGTGTACTTGACCATGTGTGAGGATCACATGGTCAAATACACTATCAGTATGTACGAATCACATGGTTTCAGTTAGGAGTTATTCCCTCAGGGACCTTTTTGCCGTTCGCAGTTACATACAATAGCATGCAGTCATGTTGGAGACTAAGATGACTCACCAGCCTCAGGGGGAAGTTATGGCAATGAAAAAGAGAGAGTTAGGACTTTGTGAGTAAGAAAGGGAATGAAGAAAGCGGAGTAAGAGACTCTAAGAAGAAGCAGGAGAAAAAGGAGGGAGAGGAAGTTTAACTGCTGGGGTAATAGAAAACAGGAAAACACATTAAAAGTGTGAGTAGACGTCAACATGAAGCTTCCCTTGTGTGCAAATGGGATTGTTTGTTCTATTACTGGGGGGAACAGACAAGAAGAAGCCTGACCAATTTATATTCATGCACGAGTTGTATTTCCGCATGTTATGGTGGTAAGGGTGGTTGAATGAGGTAGTGGTAAACTGATAAGTGAGAACAGAATGTTCAGTGGAGCAACAGAAGAAGTTTACATCCAGGAGTAGCTTCCCTCCCTGTGCATGTGCAGGCTCACACTCACTAAAGAGTTAGAGCACTTACATGAAATCCACCAAACCTCCCACTCATGTGCATGCAAGCTCCAACCTGTGAGATAAAGTCGGGACTCATTTCCACATGTACTGTTTGAGAAATTAGAAACGAGGGTTGTCACTGCTGGATAAAGATGAACACTTTTTTTTTCTTTTTTTTGTATAATGTATAGGTTATGTTTTCAGTGCTTTATCACTAGCATTTAAAATGCCGAGGCTCATCAAATTCAACCAAGTGCGCCGCAATTCATCTTTGATTAAGACAGCGATTTCCAAAGCAATAATGAGGAAACTGAAACAACCACAGTGCCACCACACCCATGCACACATGTGCATACAGTGTGATTCATTAGGGGCTGTGATTAATGTTTAGCTTGGATGCAGAGTTGATGGCGTGGCTTTGGGCTCACAAAGTAAAAAGGAAGCATCAGAAACTCTTTCGTAAATGAGTGAAATGAATCTAAGCAGGTTTGTTTATAGCTTGTATGTACGTGTTCAAATAAACTGAATTTCTAAGAATTTTGAGTTGTTCCCACCGAATCCATGCTAGAATGACAAGAGCCAGGGTGTCATCAGTGCATCTCCCCTCCAGTTGATTTACGGTGCGATAGAAATACTTCAGATATTGTTCATGCTGGTCTCCCTCAAGGCATCACTAACTCTTATGCAATCTGACTTGGCAGGTGGAGGAATCTTTTGAAAATTAACTTAGCAACGAACGCAGTAAATACAGGAAGAGGATATTTTTATATCACCCTAAAGAAAGGTTTTAGGGTATAGAGCTCCTATTTTCTTTTGTCTCCTCCTTCTATCATAGTGTTTCCCATGTATAGTCTAGCTTGGAGAATAACGTTATTACCTGGCAATGTAGTTATGAAATACATTATATTGTGATGATAAGACAAGATTATAGCTGTATATTTTAGAAAAATGACACATAAAAAATGCAGCCCTATTATTTCTAACAGCCCACACCAATGGAGTCAATACTCTAAGGGCCACAATCTGTCTTTGACATCGGCACATCCAGTGTGTTAAAGGAACTAGCCAGGCCAGGCCAGGCCGAGGTTGCATGCAGCAGAATTTGATTTATTGTCCCTTTTCCTGTTAAAACTACCTCTAACAGTGTTTCAGTACGGATTTGGTGAAATTTGCGGTGAACCAGATCCTTTGTGAGTTTCTCCAAATCCAGTTAGCTTAGTCCGACTCTGTTTCTTCAAATGCAAGCTGACAATGGAATGACTAAGAGGAAAGGATAAACACAGCAAAACAAACATATGCCACAATTGTTGTGTTTGTGTTGAAGCTGAGGCCTAGTTCTTAGGTGGTCCAAATGTCCTTCTATTTTGTGGTTTTAAAAGTAGCATGGCATTTCCAGAAATGTAAATCCACCTTCTTTCTATGAAATTTGAATCAGTTTGACTATTTTAGAAGTCATCAGATGATGTCCAGATTCAATGAAAAGACAAAGAAATACCCTTTAGTTTAGCTGCGATGGAAAGCAATTTAGCTCATTCTGACTTAACCATGGCTAGCAGTTAGCCAGCCATGGTTTTCTCTCAGGGCTCTACAAATTGTTTACATTTTGTCTGCTAATCTATTATTTATATTTAGTTTTGTTCAGAAATAACTGCAATGTAGGCAACTTCAACATGGTGGGGTTAGGGTTGTGATGTGACTGTATATATTTCGCAGCAACCACCTAAGAACTGCTTCCTTTATTCTTACAGAGGATTAAACATAAATACAAAAAGCATGTCAAGTTTTAAGCATCTTCGTCTCCATGGCTCAAAATAGACGCTCATACTTATTAAGAGTTGCTTGTTAGCAGCAACTGGTGCGGCCTTGACTTGAAAATTTGTGGAATTTTAACATAAATATCATTAGTAACCACTTCAATTATTGTGAAGCGGAAAAGTACTGCTGGGGTGACTCAGCCTCAGGTTACATGTGAAATCAGCTGAGCAAAGACAAATAAAAACTAAACAGTGTTTGTTGCTTTAGCTACTCACACGAAACAGGGGAATGTCACAAATCTGACTCCAGCGCACGCACGCACGCACGCACGCACGCACGCACGCACGCACGCACGCACGCACGCACGCACGCACGCACGCACACACACACACACAGTTGCACAACAAAGAAGAAGTGTTCTCATTAGTGCAAAGCTGCAACAGCTGTCCTGAGGTTGAGACTTTCGTTGAGTGCTGCTTGGGGTCAGATGAGATCGAAGTGCATGTCATCCACTTCAGAGCTGAGTGTTACCATCGTGGATCAGTCAGGACGGGGTGTGGCCCTGGATCTGCTTGCGTTCTCACAGACCTTGAGGAATCGTCCCAGTGTTTCCACAGTCATCACCATGAAGTTTCGTTAGCACTGCTCTAAACTGAACACAGGTTTTCTCATTCAATAACAAATAGAGTACACTAAATGTTGATCAGTGATGGGAATCTTTTCAGGGATTTACCCACTGAAAGAATTCAGAGGCAATTCAAGCTTTTTGAGACTTGGGCGGCCAGATCTCTCTAATTTCACCCGTTTTTCTTTTAAAGCAGAAGAGTTGGACCTTTCGCTCAAACATGTCAGCATATAATGTAAAAGTCTAATGTTATTCTGTTGCTTTCTTTTTTTTTCACATGACTTCATCCAGATGAGGGAGACGTAACGGTTGCTCCAGAGACGGAAGACACGGCAACAGAACCAGTAGATCTAGCGGTTGATGGAGAAGCTGATGGCGCAGCAGAGACGGTGAGGAAAACAAAATGCTTCCCTTCAGTTTGATTTGCTTGTTTCTAATGTGTACAAGATGTTACCTTAAAATCACAGACTAAAAAGCTATCCTTTTAAAATATGTAAGTGAAAATTTGAAAGCTGAGCGTGAGAGGTAATGACATAAGCAGAAGCTGATTTTTTGTTAAGTTTTGTGGAATTAATGATGTACAAGTTGATTCTTCATTAGTTTTTGTGCCTCACTATAAAATGTACCACATCCTTATTCTGCACTAATAACTACAAACACTCTCAAACTTCAATTGTGTTAAAAAAAATCTGTTAAATCCAGGAAGCACCAGAAACAGAAGGTGAATTAGACACAGCAACTGACCCTGCACCAACGTCAGAGCCTGAACCAGCGGCTGACCCTGACCCAGCAGCTGACCCTGACCCAGCAGCAGACCTTGCGCCAACGTCAGAGCCTGAATCAGCAGCTGACCCTGACCCAGCGGCTGACCCTGCGCCAACGGCAGCACCTGAACCAGCAGCTGACCCTGACCCAGCGGCTGATTCTGAGCCGACGGCAGAGCCTGAACCAGCAGCTGACCCTGACCCAGCGGCTGATTCTGAGCCGACGGCAGAGCCTGAACCAGCAGCTGACCCTGACCCAGCAGCTGATTCTGAGCCGACGGCAGAGCCTGAACCAGCAGCTGACCCTGAATCAGCAGATGATCCTGAGCCAACGGCAGAGCCTGAACAAGAAGATGACCCTGAGCTACTGGCTACAGCTGAGAATGGCGGTATTGTAGAGTCAGAGACATCTACAGCACCGTCTGCAGGTGCGGCGACCTCAGCAGCACCTGCAGAAGACGGCTCAGGAGGAGTTGCACCTGCTGTTGGTGCAGAACCTGCACCTTCCACAGTGGCTGCTGAAATTGAACCATCTCCCACACCACAAGGTAATTTAGAAAATAATTATTTATTTGTGCTTATTCTAGATTAATCTTGTCAATTCAATGTTTACCTATATTCTCATAGTCCACTTTATTAAGTGTGGTGATAAAATGAAAACATTCCTCAAAGATTTCGGTCAATGTTAAGATAATTGCGTCACACAGTTGCTGCAGATTTACCTGCTGTGCACCCAAAAGGCTCTACTGGCCTGAGAGCTGGTCACAATTGAAGAGTGGAGCAAACTCAGTCAGTGTGATGGTCCAAAAACCTGCAAAAATACGCAGGCAGGCTGAGGTCTTTAAATGATGCTCAAGTCGTAGCTAGGGGCACTCAATGTGGAACTAAATATTCCCCCAACCACTAAACCACCAACAACAACATGAATTGTAAAGACAAGACAGAATGGATTGTGTGCTTAGGTGACAGAAGTGGAATCTGGTGTGATGTTCTTCTGCTTCCTCTAAATATGTTTGATTATCTGAAAATGTTATTCTGTGTTCTTTTTTTAACTAGATGTCTAAATGCTTTGAGTTGAGTTGCTGCCATTTTATTGACTGATTCACTATTTGCATAAAAAAAGCAATTGAACTGGGGTACCTGTTCAACTAGTGTATGTCATATTACATTAATATTACTACACTAATCCTTTCTGAATATTGTCACTGTAAAATATTTGTAAAAATCTAATTTCTTGAAGCAGAGCCATGGGGGTAATGAACTTTTGTGAAGCTGATATTATTTTTATGATACAGTATCTTCACTGAGAGTCGGCAGTGACTATTTTTTTTTCTGTACACTGTAATAATGTAGAATTAGGCAAGCTATTTCATGTCCTGCCTCTCTTTGTATTGCCAGTTCACTCAGATGATGATGATGATAATGTGGAAGAGCCTGAAAAAACAACTCCTGTACCTGAGGTTGCTGACCCAACTGCTGCACCCTCTAAGGTCAGTGCTTGTAATGTGAAGACTTTAAAAACCATTTAGTAAACGTTTGCTTTGACACATCTCGTTTCTGCTGGTTTATGTGTGTTATGGTTTATTTTCAATAGCCTGAAGAGAGGGTCAGAGAGGGAAGAAAACATATTCCACAGATCGACGAAACAAGTAAGAACTTATGTGATCACAATGTTTTGAAACAGAAAATTAATTAAGATGCAACATCTTAAATCCTGCTTGCAATAACTGATGCAAAAGCATTGATGATGAGCGTTTTCACTTTTTATAATGCTATAGCCGTAAATGGCAGTGTGCTCAATGGGATTACATGTGACATGGCGTTGAGCTTAATTATCAAGTGAAAGATAAAAGACGCAAAGTTTTCAGCATCTTTCGCCAATCATAAAAACATGAAAGGTGTGATTCACATTTGTATTCAGGGCTGGTGTGGACAACCATAATACATAATGCTCCTACCACCATGTTTTACCATTGCAGTATTAGCTTAAACTATACAGGGTTTTTAAAAGTTGGCAACGTTCTGGTGTCATCTGCCTCAAGCCCGTTTTTTTTTCTTTCTCTAATGTTTCCTTTATGGTTTATGGCAAACTACAAACAAGATGCTTTATAGAGTTCTATTAAAAATGGATTTCTTCAAGCATCTCTTATATCAAAGGGACGCACCGTCCTGTCAGCAAGAGTTACCATCTCGACTGGTTGACAGATTAGGCAGATAGTGTGCCTTGGTAGGTTTGCAGTTATGCAACACTCTTCCCACGATCTTATAATGGATTAAATAGTTCTTTATGGGATGTTTAAACCTCGGAATTTAAAACTTCTCCCTCATTTGAGCATATTTGTATTTGGATGTAGTTACACATATAGAAGGAAGAATTTTGGGGATTTGATCTATTAAAGGAATTAAACAAGAGTACACGTTTTTCCTTTCACTTCACTCTTATGTGCTACTTTGTGTTTATGCTTATTGCATAAAATCCAACAAAAAACTTGATGGCTGTGACAAAAATGTGAAAAAGGTATATGACGAGCTCTTGGTATGATGCAAGTATATTCTTACAACAAGCAAATGAACTAACCGGCAGGGTCAGCTTAATGCTTTCTTTTTATTCATTTAGAAAGAGAGCAGGCCCTTTCAAAAGACACAGACACATTGGTGATTTGATTCAAAATCAATTTAGGACAAATTTTATACAGCAAACCATGCAGTCTTTAGAAAACAACCACATTTGTAGTGGAAAAGTGGCTTCCCTCATGGAGTGTGCACAGTAGAGCGCTAATGGAGTAAAAATCTTAATGTTTGTACCATTAATCTGGTAATCAACCTGGGTATATTGACTCTTATATGACTTTTATCTAGCAAAAAAGGACATGGTGCAGAAAGATCTGAACACAGATGATTCTGAGGTCTTACTTTGTGTTCTCTCGATGCTGTGAAACTGTCCAGACTTGTTTATACAGCTGCCGTCTCTCATTTTATGACGGTTGAACAGGGAAAGAACCTATTCAGTAAATGTGCCATAAAATCACACGAAATAAAAAAAAACAACACACCCCTCGTCTTAGACCGCCTTGAGAAGTTGCACACCTAAATTGAGGAATGCATATTCCCAAGTCTGTGCCAATGATATTCCCGTGTTATTCTCTTTTGGGGGGGGGGGACAGCTTAATACCTCAAAAAACACTATTTGGGAATTTTATGGAAGCAGATTAAACAGGCACACAAAAAAAAGAAAAAGAAACAACGTTAAAACATTCCTAAAACCAATGTTATTTGCTTAAGACAGCAGACAACTTTGATCTCTATAGAATAATGTCTCCATAATGCCTATTTGAGCCATTTCATGCCACTATATGCATATGGCTTTTCAAATTTCACTTTGTTTCACACATATATCACCAATTCAGCCACAACTGATGTCAGCGGAAACAAGGTCTGTTGTTTCCCACAGTAATTTTCTTCTGGCAAAATGTTGCAGTTTCCATTACTTACTTTTTCCATGTCTTGCAAGACACTCACCTTTCCAGATAGTTGTCAGTCAGCATCCTGTTTGATGCAGACTGTTTGCTGCTGTTTGATCCGTATGTGACAAAGGATTGGCAGATCTTGTTGTAAATTGGTTATTCTGGGAGGGAACATTTTTACAAAGGAGTTTCTTGGTAACTGTTAGGCTCAGATTAGAAATTCCACAGCAAATTAAACAAGTCGGTTCAGTTCCAGTGTATACTGCTGTTGGAGGATCTTTTTTTTTTTTTTTTTTTTTTTTTTTTTTATTGAATTAATGCCGTTACGCTGCAGGCATTTGTATTACAAGCTTAATTCAAATAAAATTGAAAAATACTTCTTTTTTTTTATCCCCAAGGAAAAGTGGCACAACAACCAACAAGAAATGTGATTCATCAATAAAATATGTTTGTTGTGTTTGCTGCTATAAAATTCTCTCTTGAACAATTTTTGAGTTAAAATAGAACAAATAAATCAGAAAAAATATTTCCTTCAATCATATTTTTTGTTTCAGCTGTTATGTGTTAGTTTTTTTTTAATTTTTTTATTGTTATGTCGTGTTTTAATGTACAGCACTTTGTATCAGCTGTGGTTGTTTTAAAGTGCTTTATAAATACAGTTGGTATGGTATGGTATGGTTTCATTACCTTGCAGTAATCTGTTCCCTTTCTACTCTGATACTTATGTAGATATACACCTATACTTTGATATTTACATGGGTTGATTAATTAATCTATAAAGTATTATCTAAATATTGTTTTTCATGTCATTTATAAATGATCTCATACAGAAAATTTATTTTAGTAATTTCTTGCTGCTTTTTTTTTATTTACCTGATATATTAATTTTTGTTGTCTTTTCCTACAGTTGTCAAAGCGACTGTCCAGCAGAATCTTAACGAAGGTAAATTTTGTTTAACTTTATTCATTCTAATTTGGTTTCTATTTTATTTTAACAGTCCTTTTGATATTAGTAACGCAATGGGGACATATTTGTGGAGGTTGGCCCTTAAAGCCTCACCTGAGCTGCAGAGATCAGGGAGAAATAATTGGATAGTCTCAAAGAACAGAACTTTTTTTTATTTTTTTTTTTTGTTTGTTGTGCTTAAAGTGGAAGAGTAACTGTTTTATGTTGGGAGTTTAGAAGGAGTAAGTCCTAAACTTAAATTAATTTTAGATCAAAAGTGCGATTCACTTTGTGTGCAACAACAAAGCCCTTTTAAGTTTGTCAGGAAATATTTAAAGACATTTCAGATCTTTGTTTTGTTCTCTTTTGGTTGTTTTAAAAGAGCTCATGTCTTTGGTTAAATTGTGTGTATAGAGTTATTGCATCTCACTAATTTCTGAAAAATTATGAGTAACAGATGTGCCGTTTTGCTTAAATATACAGTTCCCAGGGATTGCATTTAAGGTGGGAATTTGACTCACACACTTTTACCTCCCACATTTGGGTGTTGCCATTTGGTTGTTGAAGACACCTCCCGAATGATTTACACCGACTTTACAGCTGAGGGACCACTCTTTATTCTCTACATTTCACTGTGGTGTTGTTCTCTTTTCTTTTTCAAACGAAAGTGTTGATTTACGAAAGGCACAAGACTGTGGCGGTCTGATTCATGTATCAAATGTCAAGAAAAAAACACTTTATCACATGTATCAGTCATATAAAAGTAAAAACTGTTAAGAGATAAAAAGGTTTTATCAACAGCCTGCTAAAGCCCCGATTGTAGTTCTCCCTCCTCATCCGCATCTGTTACGTTGGCTGAGCCACACCCATATCCGTGAATTAAAACACCCATGGGATTTCCCCTAAGATAGAGTTAAGGCATCATTTGTGACAAATTATATCCTTTTATAAAAAACCTCACACCGTTAACACCCTTTCTGCTGAAATATCAGACTTGTTCTGTAGAAATGCGTCGGGCTTCCAGGGGTACTGGACTCAGGAGTTCTCCGATTTATATTATCTTAGTATATGATTCAACAAGGAAGCACTGACATTAAAATGTGTTTGATAATCTCCTTATTTTAATTGTCATTTACATGAAATTTGCTTCACTTGCAGTTTTTATATATTTATTTAATTTCAAACATTGTGTTCAACTCAGAAATGAATAGCACCTGGTCAAGGGAAAGACATGGATCACGATAAAAATATTTTAGTTAGCCCAAGTGATCCGTAGATCACTGTTTCCATCAGGTGTATCGAGCTGCTAACTAAGAATATTCCATTACATTACTCAGTCGTAGCTAAAACAGTTATTGAAGCCAATAAAAGAATAAAATGATGATGGTAAAGACATATTATCTTGTTTAGTTTTTATCTAGATAGAATCTTATCTTATTTCTACAATAGTTTATATTGGTTTCCATGTTGTTATAAGGCTTAGTGATGCAATTTTTTTTTATCGCAGAGGGTTATCTACACAAGCAAATACAAGACGCTGTGAATGATATCCACTTGGACAAGCATGTTCCCATAATTAAGCTGTTTTTTTTTATAGAGTGCAAAAAGAGAACTTGAAAGATAGATTATAGTGATTTCTCACCAGGATATCAATACAATGTTTGTCCAGAGACATTAATTATCCACGCTGAAAAACAACAGAACTCTGCTCTTTGTATTTCATAAAAATAAATGCCATCATTGTGACTCTTCTTCTGACATTTTCATTATGTGCCGTGTGTTCGGCAACCCGCTCTAACAAAAATTGTAATTTTACCTGTCAGGGTGCACAATCAAGGCAACGTCGCAAAACACTCTGGGCTTCACATAAAGAGTCAAACTTACAGCACTCCACTTCATTGACAGGGCTCATAATAAGCTCAGATTTATTTCAATTTTCCTTACCTGGATGTTGCTATGAAAGACAAGCTTCCCTGTAGTAAGAAATATTTTTGCATTTTTGTATTGTAATATAGCGTGTGCTTTGAGATCTTGTTACAGTGGAATAAATAATGGAATAAAAAGTTAATAAAAGTCACATTAAAAATGATGCCAATGCCAAAATACAGTCACTCACAGCAGTGGCGGGCCGTGAATTTAGTACCTGGTCCCTCAGAGGGACTTTACCGATTTAATCCACCATTATCATGCTACAAGTACACAAGCCACCAATAAACTCAATATAGCAAGATCTGGTCTTACAGAGGTTTGTTCAGCCCTGTCATCAACACCAGTACTGAGTGAATGGATGTCAAGCGTCCTGCTCTAAATGCGTTATTCAGACCAGGTATTTAAATACGTCCTGAGTGACCACATGGATCCTAACTGTGCTGTTTGCAAATAAACACACAAAGACAGCTAAGACGTCATTATGGAGATTTTCTTCTGATATGTTATTTTATATGATCAGGATGTTTATGAGAGGCGTGCAGAGAGATGGAGGAAGGTGGGGAGTGAATGAGACGGCGCTACATAAATTACACAACAGTGTTTATCTAGGGCTTTTCCTCGATGGCTTTATATATCCTGTTATATATACTGTTTTACTTCCCTGACCTAACATCTTGCAGCCATGATGTAATGCTGGAAAATTTTAGTCCTCATTCAAATATTCTTTTCCTTCTTTTCCAAAGATATTTACGTTGTAGCCTTGTCAAACTGGATGCCATTTAAGTCAAATGGATAAGTTCAGAAATCCAAAGAAGACCCTGTAACCACAGTGTTTGACAGTAATGTGGCCAACATGAAAATATTCAGGGTGTACCTACGTACTTTTGCAAGACACGAAGCCCGAGATGCATTTAAAATGCTTTTACAACACAGATGTTTGAATTTCCTGAATTCTGCTCATCATGACGTGTCTCTGATTTGAATAAGTTGAATCACTCGTCACACTTGGCAGTTTGACCGCAGTGCATTCAGTAGAGATTTTCTCAGCATTTACTCCGTACTGCCCAGATGAAAGCAGACTCCCTCTAATCACTACAATCATGGATTTTGTTGTGAAAGATTTCTTCTTCAGCAGCTTTGTCAAGTTGAAGCAGGCTGGCAGTGGCCATGACGTAACAGACACATTCGGGCAAGCAGAGCAGATGGTGATCATGGACCTGTTGGTACACAGATCACTTAGATCAAAGATTGCCAAAAGGAGTTTGCATCTGATAGGTTATCTCTGTGATGATACTAACACATGTGTAAGTGTTCTCAAGTCACACTAGAATTCACTTTTTTTGTGGACATGATTGTGCATGTTGTAATCTGTTTGAGGATCTTTTAGCGTGGTTCTTCTCAGTTTTGCACTTTTAGCGTCACACTGGTGTACACGTGTAATGATTAGCTTAGTTGATGGCTATCATATCTTCCATGTCAAAATTATTGCTCTAAAGATCTGTTCCCTAAACAGTTAAGGCAGAAACGCAAGTGCTTAATACTCCTGAAGTATAATCTGCCACAAAGAGATTAAACTTAATCCTTCTTCTCGTTTTTTTTCTCTTACATGTACTGCCAAGCCACTTCACTAATGCTTTTCCCCCCTGCTTTTTCAAATTTCATATTCTCCTGTCTTTTTTTTTCTTTTAGCTCCAGTGGCTGATGCCAGTTCAGAAGGTAAGTTTTTTTTTTGGTTTTGTTTTTTGTTTCTTTCTGTTCATCATCAAAATATTTATGACTGCAAAAATGTTATTGTATTGCACCAGGTCCAGCTCATATTCTTTAAATCAGAAGAAAAAACAGTGGGGCTTATGTAGATCTGAAACTTGGTGAAACAGGATATTACTAGCATACCTTTTACAAGACAAACGGAATAGAAAAATCCATGCAAAAGTTTGTAGTTTGTGTCTGATGATACATCTTAGCATTGTGTTTCTTTGTTCAGGAATACAATGCCATAGTCTTTTAAATAATTAAAACCTTGACTATTGAAAGCGTAGTACAAAAAATGAAATCATAATGAGTCTTGTAGCTTTTTTTCCAATACATTATTTTATACGTCTTCACTTGAACTCAGACACAATCTGGAGACTTTGCTGTTGCTAATCTTTTATTGTGTGGCCACTGCGTTATGCTTTAATGCCCAAGTTTAGATTTCAAAGTGTACCATCATTACTCCTTTGGCTGCAGTCTTTGTCGATTTTGTCTTTGTTTTTTGGGGGGAAGGGCGATGGTGACGGTAATGAAAATAACTACAGCATAAACTAAAATGTAAGACGAGAAGACTTGAAAGGGATCTTTGTACACTGCCTTATGTTATGTCTATAACTCAAATAAATCAAAGGTGATGCAAATTAGGTGTTGTTAGTGCAACATCTATGTTATTTTCCAATGTTTGTTAATTTTGTTTATTTTCCTTTCAGATCCAGAAGCTCCCAAGCCTAAAGGTGTGTTATCTCTCTTCTGTGTTCTGGTTACACTACATTCTCCCACCCTCTCAGGCTCTTCCCCAAACATACCTGCAGCATAAGATTTGCTCTGCTTATTTGTGTTATGTGTTGGCCTTAGCTGGTTTGTGCTTCCCACATCACATTTTCAAAACCTCCTCTTTAAACTGTGGAGATTAAGTATGTTTGCACCTTTGTAAACAATGACTAGAAGCAGCAGTCACAGAAGCAGAAACAAAATGTTAAGGAGTGCTATAGTTATTTCTTCTTATTGTTATTATTACTTCATTTTCTGAAAGACTAATCGTGGCTTAAACTCAAAGCATGGATTTGCTGCCGTCTTCTTTTCAAAATCATTTCCTTTCACTGTGTTTCTTTACCTTTGGTGTGCTGCTCTTTCTCACATGCATGTTCATGCATGTCTGACATTCACTTCCTTCTACTGACTCACTACAGTCTCCTGTTTCATCCCACCCCCCCTAATTATGTTGACTCATTCTCTTTCTTCAACGTTTATTGCAGTTCACTGACTCGCTCCTCTCGCCCGTTTTTCTCACCTTTTCCTGTTGCTGCAGTTTATAGTTTATTCAGGTGTGCATACGTCGTTGACTCCACTTTTATATTCCATCAATCAACTTCCTATTCAGTCCTCATGTCACGTGTCGGGTCATCTCAGTGTATCTTGCCATTATTACTCTCTGTTGAATGAAAAGCAACCCCGGGTACAAAAACGCCCTTGTTTTCATTTTTGAAATACGTCGAGGTGAAAAACTGTGTGGTATGCCAAGCAGCAATGCAGATACATTCCATTCGTATGATGTGGTAAATTGATGTTATATGCAGTAAGTTATGTTAATAACTGACTGAAAACAGGTAATTTAAGCAAAGTTGTTGCTGAGTAAATTATCGGGTACAGCAGTTCTAAGCAGACAATCGTCTTTACTTATTTGTGCTATTTATATTATTTGAGGCAGTGGCAAAAAAACTACCCAGCCTGGTTTAATTCCAAATGAATGTGAACATGTTATTGGCATTTCAAGTGTTTTCATCTTCTTCTTTTATTATTTCTTTAATAATTTGTTTTATTTTGTTTCTCTGTGCAGGCTCTACACATTTAGCAGCAATCCTGTCTGGGATCATTGCGTCTGCAGTGGGAGCAGTCTGTGGGTACTTTTCCTATCAGAAGAGGAATTTGTGCTTCAAAAAAGGCCAAGGTAGGTTTAAGAAATGGGTTTCTTTGTAGTACAGCAAGTACATAAATTACAGCTGTTAATGATTTCTACTACCAAATACAATGAATTAAGCTTTCCTAAAACCAGACATTTTCAGATATTTGATGAACTACAACACAAATGTCTTGTTCAATTTTCAGATCTGTGTCAAATTTACAATGTTAAAGCGTACTGTGAACGGTTTAAATTTTTCTTACATTATACCTGCTGACATTAACTCTGTCCAATTTGGCTGAACTTGAGCTCTGCTTTAATAAGAAGAGGAGAAAAAAAATAATGTTGTTGTCTTAAATGATTGGAAATGTAGCCAAGAACCCGATACATGCCACGCTGCAAATGCAGAGAAAAATGGTTTTCAAACTATCTAATCAGTAAGTTTAATTCAATGTGCACGTCATAATGATATGAGTTTTATTTTCCTTCCTCTTTACAATTTTTGAGTCCTTTGTGTTGATCACTCACATAAAATTCCAGTAAGATATATTTAGGTTGGTGGTTTTTACATGACAAAATGTAAAAACACTAATTTGTTAAAAAAAATACTTTTGCAAGACATTGTATACTTATAGTACTACCAATTAGTGGTAGGATGCCACAGACGATTGAGCATCTTTGATTTAGATCAGAACTGACCGACTGTCTTAAATTGATCTCCTTCAAGCTCGTTTCTGGCAAGAAGAAAGTGTCGTCTCAGGGTTTGTCTTTTAAACAAAAAAGCTGACCTTTCGAAGGTCAGCTGTCTGCAAAGACAGCAGGCTCAGCTTCACGTTTCACTGAGTGTTGGCAGTTACAATTAGCTCACATACATCCTGCATCCCAGTATCGCCTCTTCAGCAAAGTTTAAATTTACAGTAAACACAAACTGTTCTGCTCCAGCAACACATACAAAGAAGCAGATTTAGACTGTGTTTGGTATTGGCTGAATGTGTAGTTTAATTGCCAGTTAGTGTTAGTGGTTTCTATAGCAATCATATTTAGAAATGCTATCCTGGAAAGTCCCCCCTCCCAAAAAAAAAAAACCTTACTCTGGGGAGATTAATACATTATTGATATTCTTTTTTTCTTTTTTTTTTTTATATAAATTTGTAATCCTTACAATTCTGAACAGGAAAGACAAAAGAGTGAAGTTAATAAGAAGTTATGCATAATTCAACCCAATGCCTGCAGATAAAATCCAGTAGAGTTTTATAATTTACTCTTTAAGGAATACTAATATTATTTTACTTCATATTCTCCTGTGTGCACTGTGGAACAGTGGGTGAAGCAGTCATCTTGCAGTCTTAAAGTTGTGGGTTTGATTCCATTTTCCTTCTCTCGCTCGTCCCTTGGGCGAGGCTCATAACCTCAAATTATTTCCCAATCTGCATATTGGAGAATGAATGTTTGTGATTGTGACTCTAAAGCCCTTTGAAAGACTGAAATGACAAGGGATGGGCTATACGAATTGTGTCCAACTAACAACTGTGGTGTCCAATTCCAGTCCGTGAGAGTTACCGCACTGCAACTATTAGATGCATTCCTTTTCCAACACACCTGGATCAAATGAGTGGCACATTTTCAGGCCTTTGCAGAGCTGAGTTACTGCTGGTGATGGAAAGTCAGCCTTTTGGTTCAGGCGTGTTGGAGCAGGGGTGCATGTACAAGGTAGTAGCAGTCGAGGGCTGGACTTGAACACTCCTGATTTACAATATTCTACAACTTTTTTTTTAATGGGCAGGAAAGTGATTAGTAAGCAACATGAAGTTTTATGATGCAGCGTTTCGTTTTCTTTTACTTGTTTGTTTCCTTTTAACTGACTTTATCACTCTTTCAATTAGAACCAGATCCCGAGAGCGGAGCAGACAAAGCAGCCGCAGCAGACGCTAAGTCGGAACCCCACGGTACGACTGAAACACTGATTAACACTCACCAGATGTAAGTAAATACAAGCATTCAGAACATTCAAACATTCAATTGTTTTATTTTATGCAGAACAAAACACCCTGCTAGAAAACTCCGGTCAACAAACGTCTGACTAGCCCGGGCCAACTTCATTCAAGCAGAGGCAATCTCACTGTTAGGCTCTGCCCCGAAGAGCTAAATTACTGTGAGGCCTCAGAGCAGGCCTGTGTGTTTCTGATCGTGTAAGTGTGTGTTGGTCTGCGTGAGCTTGTGCGTGTGTATGCTTGTGTGTGTGTGTCTTCGTTCTTGTGTGGGGCAAAGGAGTTAGATAAAGATCTAGTGGTTTCTGGTCATTCCAACAAGGCAATTTATTAAAATGATCAATCAAAATCCAACTTATTTTTTTTTTTGTCAAGTTGCCATCAAAGAGATTAAATCTCATATTAACTGTAACCGTAAAAATATCCCAACTCTGCAACATTTTTCTTTTATTTGAGATGGCTACTACATTGTCCTGGTAATTCAATATAATTTGCTCTCCGTGAGTGGAAAACCTCATGGAGAGAAACGGAGAGTGATATTGTACGTATTGAACTAGTACTTTCTTTTTGCATTTATTGAGCCAGACATATGATAATGAAAGTATACAAATGTCCTAAAGAAAGAAAAAAAATATATATATATATAACATAAGTTATCTCTTGTAAAAGTGTAGAATAAGAGGACAAGAAGTGGCATGAATTACTATCACTGTACTTTGTGAATTTTGACATAGGAGAAGTGTTAGAGGATTTTATTCCTAGTTTTAGGGGAATGCCCTGATTTAGGTTATCATGTGCTTGGAATACCAACGGCATCACTGTAGTACCGTGTTTTCTTTAGTTTGTCCTATTTTGTTTTGTTTCTCTCTGGTGAAGGGACTCAGACTTTAATCCTGTTCAGTGGCTGTTTCTCCGTCAGCTGAATAGATTAGTCGTTGACATTTCTTATTGACATTTGAAATAGACAATAATCAGATACAGACAGTTCATATCCTTTGATTTTTTTTTTTAACCAAACAATAGAGCTTTGGCTATTGTTTTGTTTTTAGTCTAAACCTGCTATTAACTTCTCTACAATTTAACTAGTGTGTTAAAGTACATACAGTCAGGTTTCTAGGGAACTTCAGAAGTTCATTAGTTTTCTGGATTGTATTTTATGGAATCAGATTAAATCGCACTATTTATGTTGCTTTGGGGACAATAACATATTGGTTGTTATGTGACAAAATATGAAAAGGTTCAAGAAGTATTATGACACAACAATCATTACTGTTTTTTTTACCCAATATTTTAAATTCACCTAAGTTTAATCCAAAAGACAAAGGGACATCTAACAATGAAAAAGTAAAAAAAAAAAAAAAAAAAAAAACTTAATGTAATTATGTATATGCATTTTTTGTTAGTTTTGTTTAGTTTTTTCTGTAGTATGTGTAGTTGAGATGCAGTGATTTCTTTGTTATAGTGCCTTTCACTGTCACAGCCTGGCTTGATAAATCTAAAGACACACAGAGAAGACGTATGGACTAATAATATCAAACAAGCAAATCACACGAAACAATAAAAGGAAGGTGCTGCATGCTGCTCAAAATTTAAACACAATGAATTTGAAGGTATGGTACACACAGGGTGATAACAGCAACAAACGGCATGCTTAAAACAGACCAGCTTTGTTTCTTCAACAAACAATTTCACCAACTTGATCTGATTTTATGTGCAAAGCTCTCCTCAGTGTGTGTCTCTTCATTGAAACAAGCCAGTTAGTGCTGTCAGTGTTTTTGTATCATTCATAGACGGACAACATTCACCTGTGACCTTTATATGAATTTCTACCATCTTAGCAGTGGTGCCTCTGAGCCGACACTGATGGTTTTTTGAGTCAACTAGATTCCTGTGGTATTTTGTGATTTTTGTGAAAATGCCTCAGAAGACACCGCGCTACTGCCTTTTTTTTTTTTTTCCTGTCTCCTGCCACTGTAGCACAAATTAACTTCTGAATGTCTTTTCTTTTGCCTTGAAGTTTTGTACTTTCTGTACTTCTTTTAAACAAAAATAATGTGGTTATACTGGTGGTATAGTGTCGCAGTTCCTGAGGTGTTAGCTGTAAAGCACTACATAGCTGCAATACAGGACAGAGACTGTTGCTAACAGCCTAGCCTTGAGCTGAGAAATAGTCTGTGATGTCACATTAATTGTTTTTTATGAACTGTGGGCCGAACGCAAGTTTGAAGCTCTGCTAACTGCCATCTTATTCTGTAACCACCGATAGACAATAGACAGTTTTATCTTGAGATGTTAAAGCAAGCGGATAATATGTCTGGCGTAGAGTGAAAATGCACAAACTACCCATTGTATAACAGTACAAGCTTTCTTAGATAGCCATCGATGCCTTCAAAACAGATTATCTTCCTTTAAGTGCAGCGCTCTCCCCCTTCTGTGCACATTCCACGGGGTGCTTTAAGATTCAGCAAAAGCACTCTGATGTCCTGCAGTGTAAATTCAGACTCATTTAATACGCAAGAGAATTCCTCAGTGCTAATCTGCTTTACACTTTTCCCCTAAAAGTCCCACAAAGGCACAATGTATCGGACTGCAGCATCCAAACCAGAATGTAAACCTTTGGGTCCTGAAGTGCACTTTCCAGATCAAACAAAAGGGCATCAAACATGACGCTAACCAGTGCTGCCTTATCATTTATATCATCTTGAATATTTCTGAGAGGGAAACAAAAGAACAGTGTCAACATCAACAGAAAGATGAGCAGAGATTTTGTTGTTTTGTTTTGTAAGAACATTCTCAATTGGAGAAGCACTTTCCTATCCTGTATACACATTGACTTATTAAATGCATTTAGACAAGTGTAAAGCTTTTCCTGTTAATTTAATATTCCATGTTGATATTTCATGTATGAACTGTCTTCTTCAATGTCATTCAAGCACTTGTGCTCGACCGGAGGTGTGTAAATAATGTTTGACAAGTCGATTAAAAACTTTTCGTGGGAGTTTCTGGTTGGCTTGTGTGTTTTGTCTTTTTTTTTTTTTTATGTTTTCCTCCCCAACAGATTACCAGCAAAGATAAATGATAAGAAATAAGTTTGAAAAAAAAAAAAAAAAAGACCACATGATGTTTGGGAGAATCTCGATGATGGTCCATTTCTTTTGAAAGAACTTCTCCCTTCGCTGCACATCAGACTTTCAACGGGCACGAGACGATGATAAAGCCCTTTGAATCACCTCTAGACTTTTGACCTGTCGCACCAATAAAGGAATAATAAAGGAGTAATCCATACCTGTCCATAAAACGTCATTTGAGTTAATCTCTACACTTAAAATTTGTCCCT
Source organism: Poecilia mexicana (assembly GCF_051168715.1). Lineage (NCBI taxonomy): Eukaryota > Metazoa > Chordata > Actinopteri > Cyprinodontiformes > Poeciliidae > Poecilia > Poecilia mexicana. The sequence continues at coordinate 45,393,181 of NW_028263371.1, read as the reverse complement.
GAAAAAAGGTTAAAGATAAAGGAGTTACAAATTACAAAGAACCTGATTTGCATACCATGTATATATATATATATATATATATATATATATATATATATATATATATATAAGTCCCACAGGATCTTAGGATCCCTAAGATCCTGTGGGACTTCCAGATCCAGACAGACAAGATGGTAATGTCGAACCAACCGGACATTGTGGTGGTGGATAAAGAACAGAGGAAAGCCGTTGTGGTGGATGTAGCAATACCAAGTGACCACAACATCAGGAAAAAGGAGCATGAGAAACTGGAGAAATACCAGGGCCTCAGAGAGGAACTGGAGAAGGCCTGGAAGGTGAAGACCACAGTGGTGCCTGTGGTCATCAGGGCCCTCGGGGCAGTCACCCCCAAACTGGAGCAGTGGCTCAAACAGATCCCAGGAACAACATCAGACATCTCAGTCCAGAAATGTGCAGTTCTAGGCACAGCCAAGATACTGCGCAGAACCCTCAAGCTCCCAGGCCTCTGGTAGAGGACCCGAGCTCAGAGGATGAAAGAGACCACCCACGGAGGGTGAGAGGGGAATTTTTTTTTTTTTTTTTTATATATATATATATATATATATTAGAAAATTAACTTGAAGAAATTTTGTTAAGCTGTCAAAAAAGAAAAACAAAGCAGAGCAAACAAAATAAAATACAGTCACTAACTGGATATACATGAGTGCTGTCATGGATATAAGAACACACTCCTTTCCTTTCTAGGATTTTATAGTTCCATTTTATAATACTACTGATTTTATTTTTGCTAAGTAAATTGAATAACTTATCAACTGCATGTTTTATTTGCTCAGGTTATCAGTGTCTGATATAAAATTGCTTTTGGTGATCTGAAACATTTAAATGTGTCAAAAAGTGAGAAAAGGCTCAATTCGGTAATATCGAGGCGTTGTGACATTTGACAAAAGAAAGAAAAATGTTTTTAACTGTGAGCTCACACCACTATATGCACCTGCTCATAATAACAACCTCTATCAGGTTCTAGAACTATTTAAATCTAACCTGAATAGATCTGCTTTTATTACAAATAACTAAGGCTGAATCTTCCCTCACATGACTCATTGAATTAAAGAAGAAGGGTTCGGCTGTGTGTCTGTACATAAACTGACTCATAAAGACAGATAAATCTCTCTTACAATAGACAAATTATACTAACAATGCCAATTCAAAATACACACTCATTTATTACAAAGATGAAGCAAAAATGGAAAAGCCAAGTACCTTACTGATTCAGCAAGATTTCAGAGGAAACGAGTTTGTCCACCTCTGTAAAAACAATTTGCTGATTTGAAGCAAGCTAGCAGAATGCTAGGAAGGAAAGAAATCACTCATTGCCCATCTGAGGATGGTTCTGAGTCTATTTAGAAACATTTTAAAGTCCATCATTCTAAAGTCAGAAAGATTATTCAGAAATGGAAAACATTTAGGACAACTGCTAATCTTCAGAGGAGTGGCTGTTTTGCCAAATTCAACATAATTTCAGAGCATGCGATGCTCAGAAAAGTTACAGAGAAAAGCTCTATCCGAGACTCCAGACTCTAAACATGGTTTTACAAGCTAATTTTAAGGACAAGATTATTTTACTATGGGTTGATAAGGACAAACCCTTGAACTGTCTGTCAGCTGTTGGATGTCCCTTAACTTAATTGTTATTTCATTTTTATAGGTTTCAGCGGGACTTTTGATTAGAAAATTATAGCCTGACAATGTGGACCTTCTTGGAAACCTGTCGTAATGTTGCTAAGGCAATGCACCCCAAGGACAATAATGGTAAAAATTGATCCGCGCATACAAACGCTTTATGACTAAGGCTTTGCAAAGCCAATATAATCCTGCGCACAAACTCTTGAGGAAAGATTTATTGATGCAAAGTTTCTACTTGTGAAAGAGTGTTTCTTCTTGTTTTTTACAGTGCCTTTGAGATGTCAAAAAGTTTATAGAACTCATGAGGAATAAAAAAATAAATAAAAAAAAAGAACCAGGAAGAGATCTAAATAAAAGAGTTGGAATGTCAAGTATTTTAGATGGAAAGACACACGTCAAGTGCAGGTTCTGTGAATGATTTATGGTGACAGGCCTATAAAGATTCGCCTGATTAGAGCCTTAGAAACGAAGTGTGGGAACCTGCTTGAGGTTCAGCTTGCACAACACAAGCACTGTTGATGCCTTTACATGTGCACATATTTATTTTGTACCCTGAAGCTGTTGCACCCACACAGAACCATCCTTTCTAACTAAGTACAAGCAGTGCGAGCAGAAACCTGGTGATGACTAATAAATTTGCTTTGATTACAAATAATTGAGGCTGAATTTTCTCTCACATGACTCATACCGAATTAAAGAAGAAGGGCTTGGTTGTCTATGTCTGTTAAATAAACCGACTCATATAAATACAGATAAATCTCTTTAACAATGATCATATACTAGCAGTGCCAATTCATTTTTTCTGTCTTTGTCTCAGTGGATGGATCATATGTTGCGATTCTGTTGACAAGACATTTCTCTTATGTTTGACTCTCTCAGGAACAGTTTGGCGTTCTCTGTCTTCAAAGTATTAAGAAAGGGCTTGATAATCAGGCAGTTAAACTTGTTCGACAGATTGACATGGAAGTTATCAAACTGTGAGTTGCTAAGAAAGGCCAGACTGTTTTATTAGTGGCTTTTTGTCTGGTTTATTTGGTTTGGCATCGTACATATTCCTCTTGCCAGTACTACAATATCCTGATTATGCTGTGCTACATCTGCTTCATTTTTGAACACCCTTTTTCCTTTCACTTTACTTTCTTCTGATATGAATGGATTTGGTACACTGTGAACAGTCAGCTTCTTATATGTATAAGATTACACATCAATGACAGCTGATTGTGAAGCCCAAAACAAAACATTTCTATGATATAAATTATATTTTATTAATCTTTTATAATATTTTAATTGTCTTTTTTTTTTTACCTTTAGGCCATAATTATTAAAATTACCTGAAACTGATACTAAAAATCACTTTTTGTCTAATTTTTTAAAAAAGAATACGAATGTACTTTTTATTGAATAACTGAAATACATTTAACTTTTCAATAATATTCTAATTACTGAGGTGCACATCATTTAAATTCAAGTTTACATTGATCTATAAAGACAGAGAGTTATGTGATGTGTTAATGACAATTAAAGTGATGACAAGGAGGCACTGTAACTAAAAATACATTTTTCAACCAGATATAAATAATCAACATACCAGTGGAAATATGCCAAAATACAGTCACCAATTGTAAGAAGGGTTTGATTGCTGCATCTTAAACTATCAAGATGCAATTTTAGCAAAAGAAGTCTCATTATTTCATATCAAGATCAAGAACAAAATTTTTGGTCAAATGAAAATACTGCGCGTCTCCTAATATAATAACGCTAATATTCCTCAAAACTAGTAGTTACCTAAGTTTCGTAGGCTCTGATTATTATTTTGTCTATTAGCAACAAAAGCACTTTTAAATTTCTGTAATCTTTTCATTGTTTTAACCTTTTGTTTGTTGTATTTGAAAACTCTGACGACACCTTGACGCAGTGCATAACTGTGTATCGTCGTGGCGCATGAGCTACCTGTTTTACTGGAGCCTGAAATGTGTTGCGCGTTGGTGACATTTATTACTGTAAACCTTTGGAGGAGGGACCTGAGCAAAGCAGGAACAGCTTTGAGGTAGAGTAGTTTGATGGAGGTGAGTTTAAATTGCGAGGAGTTTAAATACATTTTAACGCTGCAGTTAATCAGGAGACATTCAGTTTTTATTCACTCACGTTACGGCTTGCATTTAATTGCGGCACGTTTGCTCGGAGAGCCGTGCGGACTCTGCCAGAGTTCACACTTCAAATGGTGTTTTATAACAGCGTGTCTGAATCTGGGCACTCCTTCCTTACATAAGAAGTGTTCAGATTCACTTCATGTGTTGGGATTACGCAATAACATGCAGTCTTTAAGACTTCCCCGTAATAATTTGCACTTTAGAGGCAAAACAAAATCCCTTGCAGAATGGCTATGCAGTTAGTCAATGCAATGTGTTTTGACAATATAAAAATAAAATTAAAATCACTTTTTCTTGCAAAATATAAAAGTTCATGTCAATCAAACTAACACGACGTAAGTTTTGGGGGGAAAAAAAGAAATAGGAGTAATATATGACTGTCTTCTGCTCAGATCTGCCATGCTGGCACCTCTTCTTCTTTCCCTGCTCCTGGCATCAGGAAGTGATGTCAAAGGGGAGGTGGAGGACAAGAGGCCTAACTTTGTCCTAATGATGGTGGACGACCTCGGGATTGGGGACATAGGTTGCTATGGCAATGATACCATCAGGTAAACCATACACAATCCATATTTTTGATGTCCTCAGTAAAGATCTGTGAAATTGAAAAATGTTAGTAAAATCTTTTATAGAATAAAATGTATTCATGATAAGAACATCACAAGTAAGTCTAGCTAACTGAAGGTGTTTTTATTTTAATGTAATATACAAATTTAAGTTGATCAGAGTATCTTTGATGTAGCCGTTTTTCAAAATTGGAAAGACAAGAAAAAATATAATTTAGATAAAACAGATTTTCATCTAAACTTGCCCATATTTACAGAAAATGTTTAAAATAACTTAAACTGTGACAAAGCTACTTTTCAAAATGGGACAGAGAGGAAAAAAAATAGACTTAGGTAAGAGTTCACTGAGCTTCCTAAATCAGGAAATGACTGTACAAGTAAAAAGCCTCTCACCTGCACTTTCCCATATGAAATATATATATATATATATATATATATATATATATATATATATATATATATATATATATATATATAGAATCTGGAAAATCTGGAACTGTAATAAACAAGGATAGACGAAGAGGCAAGTTTATACTGTCACCTTTCACAGTGAGTAGGATGATAACAAATGGAGAAAAAAAATCTTCTGCACATTTTTCAGTTGAAGAGTATGCTGCTTCAGAAAAAGACCAAATTACCAAGGTTGCCAATAACAGCTGGATTAGCTGTGTGTAATTAGATCTGGTCTTAGTACCAAGTTTTCTAAAACAATCATATAATACAAAGTAATATTTGTATTATACGTTTTATATTACTCATTTTTATTTTTTACTGTTCCCGAAGAACTCCCAACATAGACAGACTGGCTTCAGAGGGAGTAAAACTGACCCAGTACATCGCAGCAGCTCCTCTCTGCACGCCAAGCCGGGCCGCTCTGATGACAGGCCGTTATCCACTTCGTTCAGGTAAATGATCTCCTGCTTAGAGCCAAACATTTACATGATAATGTGTAGTTAAATCTACCACATGCAAGGTTCCATCAGTTTTTATTTAATTTGTTTTTGCGTTCATATGTGTTGACCAGGGATGGCCAGCCCAGGCCGTGTCCAGGTACTGCTGTTTCTCGGAGGTTCAGGGGGACTTCCACCTAATGAGACTACCTTTGCTAAGAGGCTGCAGCAACAGGGATACACCACCGGCCTAGTCGGTAAGAGGCCAGTGATTCTTGAGAATAGGGACAAAACAGGTCCTATGGATAAAGCATGAAATTTGAATAAAATATACACAAAATATATTTTTTTCAAATATCTAACTAAACTAACCTGGGTCATGTGAGCACAACAATGTATATTTTTCTTTTTTTTGCTGAATATTTTTTTATTTTAAACATTGTAGTCGGTGGATGATGCCTGTAAAAGCCCTTGTCCAGGAGCAGAACTCAATACATTCATATAGTTTAAAACAATTAAAGAAATACTAAAATTATATATCATGACAATTAAGTATAAGTAGTCATATAAATAATTATAAAAGTATCGATAAATTGAATTAAAAATATTTTTTAGATATTTTCCAACTCCATTGAAATTTGTCCTTAGTTTTTGTCAACACCGTCAGAAATGAAAAGAATGTAAAAACATCAGGCATTATTGGGGGGCACCAGAACTTCTGAGGACCCCATGACGTTGTCTTTTTTCTTCCTTTGCTAGGAGGGCTAGTTAGCTCCGGTTAACTTAAGTTATTCTTTAGTTTTTTCTTCTGTTTTATTCCTAAGTTGTTTGTCACAACCATGATGTGTCAACTCCATAACTGACAATTTACAAAACTTTGATGAAATTTTGCGAAATAAAAGCTTAATTTTGGTATGATGTAAGGATTTCATGGACCTGACGAGCTACAATATGGCCTCCTTCAGAATAACATCATATAAATTGAGGTAGTTTGGCATTTCGTCAACTCCGTCAGATGTCAACTCCGTCAGAGTTTTTCTGACTCTTTCAGTGAAATTGTTGTCAAATCTCACTTAATTGTGCAACTAATTCATTTTAATGTATTTTACATGAATTGCATTACTTCACATGTACCAAGTTTTTCATTTTACTCACTAGTTTGTCACCACCTTCAGTTCTGTGTCAACTCCGTCATGCACTGTCAACTCCATCAGATGGACTTTTTCTTGTTTTTTGTTTTAAATAATATTTATTTTATTTCTTGAGAAGCATTTGTCTGTAAATTGAGTAAAAATATCACTAATGGGGTATTTTAAAAATCATTTTAGATTTATTTTTGTCAGATGGTGATGACAAAGTTTTGGGTCAGGTCGATTAAAATATTTTATTTCTTGAGAAGCATTTGTCTGTAAATTGAGTAAAAATATCACTAATGGGGTATTTTAAAAATCATTTTAGATTTATTTTTGTCAGATGGTGATGACAAAGTTTTGGGTCAGGTCGATTAAAAATGTAATTTTAAAAAAAAAATTCGCATCTGGGAGCCTGTACCTTAGCATCTTCATATTTTCTAAACATTATTTGTCATATTTGCATACATAAGGTTGAGAAATAATTTAAAAAATATATGGGAAAATTAAAACCCATTTTGTCCCTATTCTCAAGAATCACTGAGGCGATCGGGTTTGCTGTCTGACTCAGAACTCTTCCAACATACTTTTATTAAAAATTGAATAGACAATTCGCAAATCAATGACATTAACTCCATCGTTTGTAGCAATTTCGCTTCTGCTATTTTCTTTATATGTAGATTAGATTCACAAAGAAGCCTGCACTAAATTCATGGCGATTCAAAGCCTCTCATTTGCAAGTGAAGCAAATGAGGGCAAATTGAACTAGCTATTGCATAAGCTCAAAGTTGTACTTAGCAGAGGTAAAAATTAAGAGATGGAGAGTTTTATTTTATAGAATAGAATAGAATAGAATAGAATAGAATCCTTTATTGTCCCTCCTAGATGAAATTTTAGGTGTCCCATCAGTGAAACATGCAAATTCAGACAAAGATAAAATATTATAAAAATAAGGGAACATTTACAACAAAAGAAAAAATACAGTACATTTGTTAAAAATAGCACCCCCAAGTTCCATGAAATGTGCAATTAAGTAGGATGGTTTTAAAAATATACAAACTTTGTTTGTACATCTGTGCTCAATAACACAACCCCAGACTATTTAAACTTTTTAAAAGAATCTGTGAGTTCTAAAATCCACACTCTCACAGATCTTAGTCACAGAGTTAATTTATTTTGTCACTTTTAATGAACCCCCTGTGAAGCAGGTGCTGAAATCTCCCATAATTCTTGCTTTTCCTGCATCAAACCACCAACTTTCAGTAGACAGTATTTTTCTCTCCAGTCTTGATAGAGCAAATAGCAGCGGCCTTTTAGAATTTTTTTCCTTGTCACTCAGTCTTATGCTCATGTGTGATGACACATAAGGAAATACATTTTAAAGAACGTAGTAGGATCTGCTGAATTTTTCAATCGAGCCAGACCAAATTATGCATGATGAAAGGTCTGAAGATTTATGTAGTGATGTGGCCTCTTTGCTCTTTTTTGTCTTTACATTAATAGAGTTCTGTTTTTAATCTTGTGCTCCTGCAGGTAAATGGCACCAGGGTGTGAACTGTGAATCCAGAGGTGATCACTGTCATCACCCAAACCAGCATGGTTTCAGCTATTTCTATGGCCTGCCATTCACCCTTTTTAACGACTGCGTTCCCGGGGAGGGCAGCGATGTGCTGGTGGATCTTCAACTTGCACTCCAACATCTAACCCTACTGCTTGGACTGGGACTTCTTACAATGGTGGGTGTGACTTTGTCTTGGTTTTATTTTTCTTTCTCCACATTTATAAGAAACAGATATGTTTTCTTTTTGTTGTTTTTTTGTTTTTTTGCTGGATGAAAAGGAACACACTCAAAAAAAAAAAAACTGTTGTGTTAAGTCAAAAGCTTAGCAACTCGTGTAATCATGCAGACAAGTGCCAAAGGGTTTGAGAAGCAAATTGAAAACAGAAACTTTGGTTGTGAAACTCAGTTGCATTAGTCAGAGACTCACATTAAGGAAAAACCCAATGTCGAAACTGAAATTCAGAAGAACTGGCAAGGAAAGTTGCCTGTGGGACAAATAGAAACCAGCTGTTCCACAGGTAGAGCAAAGGGAATGGCACTTGAAGCAAAAATTGTAAATGAGAAGAAATTCATAGAAGCCTTTAAGAGTGACAGCCAAGTAGAGTATTTTCTATTGATAGTTTAAGAAAGGAAACAGGTTTAGTAAGAACATTTAAACTATTAGTATCTAATGGCATGAATCTCAAAGTGACAACCGTGTAACATGATATGCGTCAGTATGTCTCAATATACCAAAATCAAACTGTAACATAAAAACTGTATGTAAAAGAGTCAATACATTTGTGTATGTTCGATCCATATGTCTTTTCAGGTGTGTGTCCGTCTATGTGGGCTCCTTGAAGTTAGCCTGTGGCTACTGGTGCTACTTTTCTTTGTCAGCACAGTAGCAGCAGCTGTGTGGTATGTCCCCTTTGGGCTTCTTCGAACCTGGAACTGCATCATTATGAGGAACCAAGATGTGATAGAACAGCCCATGACAGTGGAGACACTGCCCCAAAGACTGCTGGCAGAAGCACAGAATTTCATAAAGAGGTAAGGTAAGCATGTCAGTGCAAAATAATGAGCGGCTCTGTCCTTTTTTCCCCCACAGAAAGTCTCAAAACTCACAGATACGCCAATATCTTAAATTATACTAGATATATACCTCCTATATAAGCCAATGATTGTGATGTGTTTGCAAATTTGATACTTTTAAGATTTGTGTGTACTTTAGAACAACCTGAAGTAAAAAGCATCAAATAAACTAAAGGAATTCTCCAAAACTCCTATAGTTTAGTTAGAGAGAGCTCAAATAGATTAATGACAAGTAATCCAAATAAAAGGACAAAATGGTCAAAATAGGGGAATAATTTAAACTAAAACAATCAAAACTGATAAAAGTAGTTCCATAGTCATTCATTGATCAGCAAAAAAACTTTCCCAGTTGATATATTAGTAGAATATGTAGCACTCAATAATAGGGCTAGAGAGGTTTTATGTAAAACCGACGTTATTTGAACTTCATTAAATGTTTTAATGTTATTCATTCATCAAAAACATTCATGGAGTGTCGCTTTGATTATTCCATTCATGTTTGACAAATCCCTTAACCTCCCATGTCAGTTATTTGGGTGTGCCTAAACGCTTGCTCAGACAAACCACAACCTATTTACCCAAAACTCTTCCTCGAAGATGCATTCGCCAGCAGGGCTCCTGTCTCACAGAGAACCCCTCACCACCAGACTAACAACAGCATTCTTCAGTTCAATGCTGCTGAGAATATTTGTAAATGACATAATGAAGGAGCATACAATTTCAGGACATAATCAATTGAAGGGAATAGTTATTTGATTGTGCTATAAAATGGCACTATGTCCCTGGAAAGTATATGAAGCTGCCCTTTGAGATCAACTAACAGCTTGTTGGGGTTTTTTTTAGTTGCTTTTTAATTATTACTTTGACTGTAGAAATTAACACTTTTAGGCCAGTCAGTATTTTCTTCTATATTTATTTATGAACATTAACATAAATCTGTCTCTTGCATTTCTCATTTTGAAGAGTGCCCAAGCAAAATTGGCCTCTTCATATTTACACCCCATAGAAACAGAAAATCATGTATTACTAAGTCAGAGTTTTTAAACATTCTGTTCAAACTGAAAATAAAATTAAGAATAAAGAAAGGTAATTATATTTTTACCTATGCACTGGTGATTATTTTATAATATGAGTTTATTTCCATGAATCAGTGAATGTACTCAGATAAAACTATCTGAGTACATTGTCAGTATTTTGCAAATCCAAGAGTGTTTTTAGTAGATATACCTTAGAACTACTGTTACACAAGAAAATAATATGGTTTGAAACTCTTATCAGCTTGCAATATTTTTTTTATGGATTTGAATTACACCAAATTTAGTAAAACATAATAGAATACCAATTGTTTTCCAGGATTAAGTGTAGCTCAGTGGTTCTCACACCAAAATACTCTTGACCTCACTTGTTACGGATATGACCTTAGCATGCAACCTACACTTAGAAATCCTTTACTATTTAATATTTATAAACTCAATCTGAGGATTATTGTTAAGCTTTATTTGCTTTGTGTTTTTTGTGAAACACAGGGTTTCTCTCAGTGCATTATATTAAGCCTGGCGGGCCACCAGGCTTTACTTGTGCTCCCACCGGGCTAAGCATTGCTTATTTTTTAAAGTCTTTTTTAAAATGTTTGCATTTTTTAAGACTTTGTAGTTGGTGTTCGGGTATTAATCTTACATTCTTTCAATAACACATATTTATCAAGTGATATTTTTAAATTTCATGTCAACTTTAAAAAATTTTTAACTCAAGAACACAACGGTCCGCTGGATGAATGACTGCCCTAGAGCCCAACCACCAGGCTTAGCAAGTTTTCTGGTGGAAATTTTGGACACAGATTGCTGGAATGAAGCAACAGGGAGTTATCACCCCAGTTAGTAAATTATTTTAGTTCACTTGAGAATTTGGCATAGTGGGAACTTGTTATTTTGCTAATCTTGTCCACATTATTATGTATGTCCATCTAAATTGTTTGTTACAACAGTATGAGTAATGGTTAAAGAGATGTTATGCCTGAGAACATCTCTGGCTCACTTCCTCTTTAGGAATGCTGATCGTCCGTTCCTCCTCTTCTTCTCTTTGGCTCATATCCACACGCCTCTGTTCACAACGCCTGCCTTTGCTGGAAAGAGCCTCCACGGTCGCTATGGCGACAACCTAGAAGAAGTGGACTGGATCATTGGTAAGTCAAAAGGCGTAAACCTAATATGTTAATAAGTGCAAATCTTGTGTTAGACCTCAGAAGGCAGGAATGTTTTATTTTACTTGAGTTCATAACTGACTAAAAGCATAAGATTTCAATAAACTTTAAGTTTTAAAGGGTGGAAAAGGGAAAGAATGAGTGACCTTTTACTGTGTTATCTCAGATGATTGCATCTCACCAACCTCCACTGTTTTCAGGTAAAATAATGGAAACGGTGGATTCACTCGGCCTGGCCAACAATACCTTCATGCATTTTACTTCAGACCACGGTGGGCATTTAGAAGATTCTGATTCTCTTATCGGCCAGAAAGGAGGCTGGAACAGTATATATAAAGGTCAGTCATACGTCAGGGTGATTTTGATCGATGACACTCCCACAAATATTTGTGTAATTTCTGCCTTTTTGCCTCATCTCCAGGTGGGAAAGCGATGGGAGGTTGGGAAGGGGGGATCAGGGTCCCTGGTATTTTTCGCTGGCCTGGCAGACTGGCAGCAGGGAGAGTAGTTGATGAGCCTACGAGCCTCATGGATCTCTACCCCACCCTGAAATACTTAGCCAAGGACACCGACCCAGATAGGTACAGACCAATACTTTATAATATGACACCTTTGTAATCTTCAACAGCTCGTCTAGTCTAAACAACAACAAAAAAAAAAAGAGAAAAATGTCTGGATGCGAACTAAATCTCACTTTAATTCCTTTAGCGTAAAACACAGGTGCACACACTTTACAAGGGAGGTCATCAAGATTTTTGTCACAGAATCTTCACATACATCAAATCTGTGTTGTTCCTCATGCATTCCTCACAGTCCTCTCTTCTCTTACTCTGACTCTTTCTCAGACAGTTAGATGGCTATAACCTCATGCCACTGCTGGAGGGGAAAGCTGCACGATCAGAGCATGAATTCATGTTCCACTACTGCGGTGTGTACCTGAATGCGGTGCGGTGGCATCCACCTGATAGTAAGTTCACACACGCAGAAACAGAAATGTGCTCAGCCATTCAGCAGATGTATATTTTCAGATTTAATGAGGTATGAAATATTTCCATGAGACAGAATTGAAACAGATCTTATCATGACTGTTTTGTGACGTGTGGCTTTTCACTAAAGGATGACAGAAAAAACAGAAAGTGACAGAAAAAAAAAACACAACAAAGTTGAGACATTTCATTGTCTTAGAACCCACATATTGAACATAACATATGAAAATGTTATGTTAAATGGTAAGTAGCGATGTATATGTCTGACTTTTGTAGTTAAATTCTACTCTCCGGTCAGGTTTTTCCCTGTCAATACATATTTTTTTGTACAGCTGTAATGGGAGTTATAACAACATTTATGTAAAAACATTCATTTTTGCCCTTTGTCTTCATTAATGATCTACAGCTGGAACAGTGGTGAGATCAACTGTGTGAGAAAACTGAATCTAAAAGAGAGCTTTACTATTATTTGAAAACAGAAAAAAATGCAAGCTGACATGTCTTGTGCATGCAATTATTATAGTGGCTGTTAGAAATAAGAGAAGTGTCCCAGTATGCTCCATTGAGAATCTGTGCTCTCCTAAAAGGTTCCATCATTTTCTGTTACATAAAAGGCAGAGGTTGTTATGCAACAGGAAAAGTTGTTCGGATAAACCAGAACAACTTTGCTGAACTCCATTCAGCCTTCCTGTTTTCTGCTGAACGTTTTGTTCTCTCTTACTTTCCTGCAGCCCCGAAACACAACATGTGCAAGAAAATAGATCCCACATGTAGGTTTTTCATTTCTCTTTTCTTTGTCTAACCTGGTTTGAGATATCTTGCTGAAGCAGAAAATATCTAAGAATGAGTCTTCTTCTCTCGACTACATCCAAACACGAAGCCAGCTGTAAACTTCCCCAACACTTTATTCCTGATTTGTCGGGTCTGTTGATCATCATGATGCTGTTTGTGTTGTTCCCTAATAAGTTGTTCTTTTTCTCTTGAGATTAAATTACAAATGAATATGGAGTGTGTGTTACCATTTGGTGATGTTCCAAAGGTTGTTTGCTGAACTCAATTTATTTAGGGGTATAAAAGTAAAAGGTACTGCATACACTTGAATAGCACTTTTTTTTTAAACAAATGTATCTGTTAAAAATATGAATTAATTTTCTTTCCACTTATTGATTTTGCGCTAATCTGTTCAAGTCTATCTCAAACAATGGCAATAATGTATGGCTGCTTGAAATTAGACTCTTCTGCCATTGTGAGTGCAATATCACGTTTTGATTCTCTAGCAACACAAATCCATCTCCAACCAAGTTTTCTTTCTTTTCTTTTCTTTTTTTTTTTAAAGATTTGAATCGGGTTTGGTTGTCAGACTGGGCTCTCTGGTTCTTTTGGTGAACTGCTGCAAACATTTACTAGCGATTTGTTTTCAACATTGTCAGTGCCCAAACTGCCTGTTACAACACGTTCCCACTTGTCAAGTTTTTTTCTCTTTCCTGCTTCCTGGTTTTAGTGCCACATTTTTTTTTAAATAGATGTTCCCAAATAAAAGCAATGACATCAAACAAAACATTTGGTAGGCTTGTTTCCACTGGTGATGTCTGACTTTCTCGGCAAAACATTATGCAAACATGTGATGGTGAAGAAATCACTAAGTGTTTCTGGCTTTTGTTGTGTGTCTCTGTTAGGCAACTCCATCTTCAAGGTGCATTTTTTCACGCCAAACTTCTTTCCGCCTGGCGCTGGGGGGTGCTATGACACTAAGGTTTGCCTGTGTCATGGCCAACATGTGACCCACCATAACCCACCGCTGCTGTACGACCTTTTCCACGACCCCTCGGAGTCCCGACAGCTGACCCCTGAGACTGAGCCTCGATACGCTGAAATCCTCCAGCAGGTTGCCAAAGCCGTAGAGAAACATAAGAGCACCTTTCCAAGTAAAGAGGGATCTGATGACGTTCAAGTTCAGCCCAACACAATTCAAAACCAAATGAGCTGGGAAAAGATTTTGTGGAGACCCTGGCTGCAGCCGTGCTGTGGGACCTTCCCTTTTTGTGGGTGCAAGGAAGACAAAAACATTTAAAAATAGGTTTCGGGTTAGTGAAGTTCTTCCTTGCTGACATATGTCTGCAAGTTTACTGCTTAAAAAATGAAAAAATTAAACTAATTTATATATTAGTTTAATTTTTTAATAGTTTTTTTTTTATTATCGTCATTTGACAAAAGTGAACCATGTATTTGGAATTTGAGCATTTCAGGCTGTGCAATCATTCTGTATGGAAGCTTTTTGATTTGAAACCTTGTCCCAATCAATTTGTTTTAGAAATAATGTGACTATGACTATGTTTCTATCACTAAGAGAAATTAAAAAAGAGAATAATATAATTAAAAAAGAGAGTAAATTAAATGTGAAACAAAATGTAACCAGAATAACTCAAACTGCGTTGATATGAATGAAGCAATTTAAAGTACTGTGCTGATCAGACAGTTTTTATACTGTGTAAATCATTTGGTTAGTCCAGAGAAACTCCTTTTAGTTTGCATTTTGTTGAGTACTTATTCTTATCCAGCAACCCAGAACGGGACCATTTAGTTCATATACTTCAGTCAATCCAGAACAGGAATAAAAAATGTTACCTTCCCAATCAATTACAACAAACAGATTCAGAGAAACTCCTAATAGTTCATAATTGTGAAGCACGTTTGTTGTTTCTTTTGCTTTTCTTCTGTTTTTCTGTTCGTTTGTATGTCCTCTAATTCATGTAAAGTACTTTGAATTACATTGTTGCTGAAAAGGTGCTACATAAATAAAATTAGCTCACCTGATATTGTCCCACATTTTGTTGCAAGTCATTCTCATCCTCATTGTACAGAATGTTTTTTTAAAGCTCATGAAATAAAAACTGCATCTTGTACTTGTTTGCAAATTTATAAAATAATAAATAAATAACAGTGTAATGTACTCTTGTGTTTATTACCTAGTTTTATCTAGCCCTAAAATTTCTCAAGCTAAGACATCTCTTTATTTTTTTCCTCTGCTGAAGCTGTCAAGCATAAACCAGGCTGAATAAGAATAGCTATCAACTCTTCCCATAGATGCTCTACTACTCAACTGACATCCACATGAATATGGATGTCCTGTTTTTTTTTTTTGTTTTTTTTTTGTTTTGTTTTTTTCCAAAAGTCAAAAATGTGTTGTGCTGATAACATATTTGACCAGTTAAAAACATTCTGGTTTAGAGGGTCCAGAATACCAGCGATCTCTTTGTGATGTTGTATGTCCTTTTCTCTCCAGAAGTGTTATTTCTATAATGCAAAATACTAAAGATAAGTTTGCTGTGATGACCCTTCCATTGCTTTGAGCATTGGGAACATTTCTATTGAAGGGTTTCTTGGTGGTTTGATTGCTCTAAGGCATGCTGCATGAAGTTCTGCTTAAAACTTCATATCTGGTTCTTTTTCATGGGCTCATAGATCTTTGCTGGAGAGCAGGTCATTTTAGACCCTGATATATCATGAACATGAGCCATTGGAGGTTTTTGAATTTTCTTTAGCACTTAAATATTTTAAAGGGTTGTTTTTATTTCATTATTCTTAATGCCAGATTGTTTGTGCTAAGCCATTTTACAAAAAGGCTTAGGTCCTGCTAAGCATTTTGTAAAATGAAAGTAGTTAACTCTTTGCACCATTAGGGGGCAAAGTCAGACTGCGGTTAAAACGATGAATGGTTCTACAGTGTCTTGAGGTAGGAAAAGAAAACGGCAAAATGAAGTTGGAATTCTGTCTGATGATGAATACGGTAACAAAATAAGCATTAGTTTGCATCTTTTTTGCAAGAAAAATAATTCACATTCAGCCACTGCAGAACATTGCTGCAGTATTCAGCATTCTAAGTTTTGTATTCGGTGTTCTCTCTGGTCTTTGTTCTGCGCCATTTTCCTTATGCTCCTTCCTCACCGTCTCCTCTGACCTCTGACTTCATAACCTTCTCCTCTTTTCTGCAGCAGACACCATAATACTTTTATCTCTTCTCTTCACTCGCAACCCGTCATTAAGATCAAGTGCACAAAGTCTGCTTTACTGAATTAAACCAGTGCCAGGCAAGGGGGGCTGAGGGGGGACTGACCTACTTTGACATGCTTTAATAATAAAACGCTATGAAGTACAGTGTGAACTCCTTCATCATAGGTGTCATCACCATTTGTTATCACCCTTATCATCATCGTCATTGTTTCCCCTCCAGCCATGGCAGGCAGTCCCAACATCAAAGTTAGCAAAAGCAGCATCTGATAATTTCCCTTCCTCCTCTGTTTACTGCTCTTCAAAACTCATTTTTGCTTCTCCTCCTAATTTTTGCCCTTCCCCTGCAGAAAGTGCTCATGTCGTAAGTGAGGAGACAAATTTCATCACCGTCATCATCACCACTGTAATTGCTGCCATCACAGATGTAGTGTTTATTCCCCCCCAACCTGCCTCCCCCCAGCAGTGTCCCGTACATCAAACACTCTGCGAGTTCATTACAGTAGCCACTCCATTATGTCCCTAACGGTAAATCATGCAGTCAAGCATACATAACGACATTTGGCTGTACATCAGAGTTAATGATGGCTGGTGGGGTAGAATGTTTCTGGCCGTACATCATGTCACACAGGAGGGCTACCGTGTGCACACACACCCACATGTAAACCATGGTCATGTGCATGGGGCCCAGACGAGCGCACATTCATGACCGAGCATGTGCACGGTATATCATTCTGAGCAGTTTGGTGGTTTTCTGTAAAGGTCAGTGTTTCATAGGGTGCCATAAAGCATTTTTAGAACCCAGCGTTTGTCGTACGCAAACACACACCACCTTGGAAATGGAGGACTGAGGCATGCGCGCGTAAACATGCTGTAGATTTCTTTCCTGGAACACAAATAAAGTTAGAAGTGAGGCTGGCGATGTGTTGTTGTCATGTTTTTTGTTTTTTTTCTTTTGATATTCATGTGGCTGTGGCCTATGTATGAAAAATACGAGAACAGGAGCTCATTATAGACCAAAGATGTCTGTTTTTTTAAATTGATTTTGGAAATAATGTTTATCATATTTGCAGCTGGATTTATTTGCCATTGAAATTAAATGGCAATGTCAAGGCTTGATGATGTTGTTGTGGCATATTAACACACACAAATATAATGTGACAGCTATGCCATCAATCAGATTCTATACTCTTCTGAGATCTTACAAATGAACATCTCAACTTTCAACCTTCTGTGAAGTATATTCACAGTCTGATGGTGCCTCGTTACTGTGTGTTTTTACCATCTGGGAACCACACAAATTGGAGAAAATAATTCATGAAACAACACTTCACAAGTTAATTAGCGATCATTTATTTTTCACAGCTTGAACTGATTGCACTTTCATGTTTTATGATCAAAAGAACAGTGTGAAAACAGCTTAAAGTGTAAGCCAGTTAAGTAGTTGAGCACAAGGAAGTGTAGCAAGATATTAAGCTACTTTTAATTTGAGATTTTAAACCAAATAGTCTTACCGCTTATCAGTAATAAGCCTAAATAGTGAGTTCTTTACCTCACCAAGGAGCCATGTCAAATAAAATGAAGCATGAGTAGATTTCTGTGCATTTCTCAAGATGAGAATAGATTTAGAATCCACACTAAAATCAATTTTCCTAATCACTTATGAAACCACAAACTAAAATTTTTGCCAATCAAGCTGAGATTCACTCAGGTGAGATTTGATCTCCTATTAGACACAGGAAACACAAAAGTCTACTCCAACAGATTACAGGGAAACTTTATAAATTGGAAATTATGGCTCAAAATAGTATGACCTGAACTTTATAAAAGTCAGAGAATCACCAGGAACTTATGAAGTTCTCTTCTAAATAAATAGGTTTCATGTTTGCATGATCTAGGTTTGTTGCTAGAGGTAAAAGTTAAATATGACCAAGATTTAGAGCCAGTCACAATTGATCAGCTTTCAATGTTAGAACTGCCACAAAAGAACAAGAATAGCACATTAGCTTAAGTGCCTGGATCTGTCCAGGTGTGTTATTCTGGCTCCGCTGCTTCTCTTCTTGGCTGATGGGGAAATCTTGGCACAAATGACTGTTAAAATAAACCCAAAGGTCAGATGAGGCATGGTGTTAGTTCCAGTACAGCTCACTGGACAAGCTGGGTGTTTCCTTATTTTTGAGTAATAACTGACCCTATCAATATTCAACATACAAAGTTACAACTAATCACAGATTATTTTTCAGCTTTTTGATTTTCTGAAATGTATTATAAGGAAAGTGCACAAATATAAAAGAAGTGAACCATGTTTTAAAATACGAAGTATTTTACAGGAATTCCTACTTGGCCAATTAGCCTAATAAGAAGACCAATTCTGTTAGAATCAGATTTAGCTTTTTTCACTAAGCTTATGCGCACAAACAAGGAATTTGACTTTGGTTCCACTTTGCTTTCAATTAATGCATTTTAAATATATATATATAAAATTATAGTTTTGTATTATAAAAATGTCCGCAATACAGTGTTTTTACAAAAGAGGAAAACATGGTTCAATAAGTACGCATGTTGATCCGTTCACACTCACTCAAGTGTTCCCCAGAGTGATAGAAAAGGGGAAGAAACTGTCTGTCAGCTGATTTCAGCAAATATTGCTCTGTAGCGTTGCCTGAAGGTAAACGACAAAACAATTTGTGTCCAAGGTGTGGGGTCTCCAGACATTGCTGCCTTTCTCCTGACCTAATACCTGTACAACTCCTGGATGTAGGGAAGGTCAGCCTTTATGATTCTCTTTGAAAACATAATTGTTTGTTGAGGTTTGGACCTGTCCTGCTTTGTGAATGAGTCAAAACACACAGTGATGGGTGTGTAGAAGAAGTGTAGACTCCTTGTGTTGCTGTATTAGGTTCAGGCTCTGCTGGACCTTCTTCTGAGCAGTGTCTATGTGTGAGGACTATCTCAGGTCCTGAAAAAGGGGTGTGTCCTTTAGGAACTGGAAGTGATCCACAGTAGACAGTGTGTTGTTGAAGATGGTGAGGCGAGGGAGTGTTTGTTTTCAGTGAGTTAAGTTCCAGGTGGTTCTGAATCCAGACTAGTTATTGTCCTGGTTCAGATCAGTTCCAGTAGTGTCATCTGTGACCTTCAGAAGTTTTGCAGATATGTTTTCTGAGGTGCAGTCATTTGTATACAGACAAAAGGAGAGTACGCACAGTTACAGGGTGCTGATGGTTCTGGTGCTGGAAGAGGATGCTCTCCAGCCTCACCTGCTGCTGCAGGTCAACACTGTGACATGGGTGAGCTTCTGGTCAAGGGTGTCTGGGTTGATGGTGTTGAAAGCTGGGCTCAAGTCCACAACGAGAATCCTGGCTAACATCCCTGGGTGGTTGAGGTGGTGCAGGAACATGGAGAATGAACATGGAGTTGATCATGGAAGACAGACAGAACCCAACAGAAGGAGCTAGTGAAGAACAAAGAGACTGGGCAGCTTAACATAGTGAGGAGGAGTGAAAGTCGGTTACAGGCCACCGACTGCAGCCGGGGAAGGGAGCTAGTGAAACTAGAAGAGGAAATGCCAGGCAGCTGGGAAAGAGAAGCAAATGGCAAATTATTAAAGCCTAATTTGCTTTAATAAATTAGGCTTTAATAATTCCCAGGCGGTCATTTCGGAGCACCTCAATTTGCACCGCTTGCGTCCGATCTCAGTTCCACTTCGCCACAAACTACAGAGCTCCTACAAGATCCATGTAGCGATAAACAGAGATAAATAAGGATGAGTGGTGTCATAAAATGTTGTAGTTCTTAACTTCCTAAATTAATATTTTCCATTCATTCCCCTCCCATTTCCTCTGCCTTGACTGGCACTCCTGCTGTGACCTGAGAAGAAACTTGACATACTAGGTTTCAGAGGTAAAACCACACGTTTTGTGTGTATGCAGCCACATCTGATGCTGACAGCTTATGCATAAATATTTTCATTAATATCGCTGGCATTTTGAGCAACTATAGGGTGAATTATTTTGAAAATACGCATGGTGTGCTTGTGCAATTGGTTCTAATTTTGGTGGATGGCTCTGTAGATGTGCAGCGGACACAGTGTAAATGCTTTCATTGATTTAATGGATGAGCACTTACCGTACTGTGGAGGCTGCAGTAAACAATAACAGAAATAAATACTAAATCTAGCAAAATATACCCATCACCTAAAATGTGTCTGAACTAACAGAACGAATAAACTAGGATGAGTTAAAACAATAAAAATAATCAATACAAATAAAAATAAATAAAAGAAACAAAGAGTCCAAACAACCTATTATAGAAATGCAACAATAACAGCAAAATCTAGCTGTAAGTGTGACAATTAATAAGATGTCATTTAAAAAAAAATACAGCACATCAAAATTGATGTACTGCAAGCCCATGACATTCCCTGACGTTCCCTGCAAATGTGTGAAGTAAGTTCCAGGAGTTCAAATGATCTATTTGTGCAGGTACTTGCTCTGTACAGATATACAAACTATTTCTCAAACATTTAATTTTTGTTGTCTTTAAAATGCAATTCAAAGGTTAATCTTAAAAAACCTTAGGAGTGGGGAGTACAACTGCTTTAGACCAAGCAACCATGCAAGGTTGTTATGTGTGTGAATGTGTGTAAAGATGTCATGTCTGTGATTTACATGGGTTTGTGTTGTGCAGTGCAAAGTCTAAATTACCTCTCAAGGCACCAGGCAGGAAACAGAGTGGCATTCACAAGCAAGCACACCCATATATATATACACACATATATTATCTCTCCAATGTAATTATGCTGACAAACACTTTCAGAGATTAGCCCAGTCATATAGGCAACATGCAGCTGTGAAGTCAATCAAACAGACATAAACTTGGTCAAGATTACATTTTTGTTTCCCCTTTAGTGCGAGAGCGATTTTGAGAAGGTGAAGTTTGATTGGAACCAGATAAGGAAGATGCTACACACATACAAGAATTACAGTTCACTGCACTTAGAGATGCACACACAGCACAACCTCTCTTCCTGTCCTTAGGCCTCAAAAACTGGAAAAATTGACTCCAAAGCTATCATATGCTTCTTTTTTTTCTGCTTGGCTCTCAGAAATAACTGCTCTGAGGTTTCTTGTTGCAGAGGCACACTTTGACTTTGAGGCAAAGCAAAAAAAAAAAAAAAAAAAAAAAAAAAAAAAACTTGCAGCAACAACCTAAACTACTTCCAGTTTCTTGGACGTCTCAGGGTGGTGTGTATAATTTAAACCAATTATAGGTTTTCAAAGAGCTACCTTCTCCCACATCACACTTTAAACTGCAGACTCACACTAAATCACATCCAGGCGGCATCTGTGTGGTTTATTCTCAGGATGGAAATACGACAGAATGTCAGTATATAGGCTGTACGAGATAGTAAAACTTGACCTGCATTTGTTTGAGGCAACAGAGTCTACAAATTCTTGGGTTGACTTCTACTTGTTTTGAGATTTAAATGACCTTTGGTTAAAGCAAATTTAATTGCAAAATTAGTTTGTAGCACTACTTAATACAGTTTGTATGGTAAATTAACTGACATGTGGTTTTTGTAGAACCTACAAGTTGCATTCACAAAACTTGTAGCTTACTTTCACAAAATGTATTATGTTACCTTCCTGGAGATTATGTGTTATTTTCAAGAATTTAAAGGTTATTATGCAACTTACAGACACGTTTGTGGAGTTAATACCAAACATTTTGAATACTGGCTCTCACAGTCATTTTAATATAGGCTGGTCCTCAGAGTAGGTCTTATGTAAGTTCTGTTGTAGTATTTTTATTCTAGAAAGTCCATTTTAACTTGTAAATTCTGAAAATAACCTGTAAGTTCTGTTTAAGTTTTAAAGACTAAACTGCAAGTTCCACAAAAGCAACCTGCAATTTGAGGGTAAAGTAAGTACTACTTGTTCTCTACAAGTACGTAAACTGAAAGCACAGAGTAAGTTATGGTAAGAACACGATAAAATCTGGATAGTCCGTTAAATTTTTTGAGTATTTTAAAATAAAAGATAACTACAAAATAAACTTGCCTGTATGTTCTGATTAAGTTCTGGTCATAATTTACCCGAAGCTGACAGATGAAGTGATTACTTAGTTGAGGGTCAGTTCTACTACATGACATGTAGACTAAGACTAAGTTGTAGCTTATGGGTAAAAGTAATTAATATAAAAAAGATGAGGGGAAAAATAAAAAAAAATGAATCAAATACTAGAATGAATTCGATTAGTTCCTTTTATCACATATACTATATCTTCCTAAGTAAACCCACAAATCGATGTCAACATGCACATGAAGGCTTTAAAACAATATACAAATGCAAACAAAATGGTATTGAAATATCAAAAAACCCTGCGTCTAGATATCCATTTTATAACTCACCATGGCAGGGTCTAAGCTGGTGAATAACAGAGGTAACAGGGGGCATAAGAATGAATAATGGGAAAAAAAAGAGCTGATAGTGATGGAGGGGTGGGAGACATGTGACAGTTTTATAGAAAATGTAGAAACAGCTCTAAGAGATGTGACCAAAAAGATACAGAATGCCTAGTTTCTGTCATTGCAGTCAAAAAGAGATGGAATACAAAATAAAAAAAATAACTATGAAATAAAGAATGACAACAGCTGTTGTAATATGAGTCAGAGATTGACAAAAAAATGGAACATGTTATGGAGGAGACAGACTGCAATGATTAGCAGGAGAGAAAATCTGCAGAGAAAGATGCTAAAATAGGGATGTGTGAGAGAAAACGATTCCCAAATCTTTATAGCACTTCCCCACCCCCTCCTCCACTCATACCCACCTCCTCAGGACTCACTTCGAGGGTGAATGATAAAAACCTGGAATAATTAATGTGGCACAAATGAGGAGTTGATGTTGTATTTCTCTGGAAATGTAGACGTGCTCTTTAAAAAAAAAAATGTGCTCAATGTGTGAAAGATGCACAGACAGAGAGCATGAAATGGAAATGGTAAAAAAGAAACAAAAAATTAGAGACAGAATATTCTACACAATCTGGAGAGTTCATTTGTATATCCTTTTGCACACTATTAAAAGAAGATATTGCAGTTGGACAGTTGGTTTTGGTACTTTAGTCGTTAGTATATTTAATAAGATTTTTCCAGCTAACAGTATGGATTATGGTTTGATAAAACCCACTGTCATGATATCAAACTCTAACAATTTAAATATGGCTCAATTTAATGTTTTGGTTGTAAATATATGTGGACTATTCTAATTACATTTCTGGCATTTACTTTGATTTTTAGCTTAAATCAAATTAGCTGAGTGGTAATCTCTTAACTTTCTGTTCTGAGACCAAAAGTAATGAATTCTGTCTTTTCTGCATAAAGTTAGAGATAATTCTGATCCATCCAGTGACTGATATTATGGACCCAGGCGCAGAGGTCACGAGGTCACGTGGAGACACAAAAGTGAAAAGGTGTTTGTGCATCAGCAGCGTATTTTGCAAATTTGGTAGAGCTAGAGTCCAGTTCCACTTCAGAAAAGCAATGTACTTGTTTTTCCCAATAGAATCTCAGTGCTTTAATTCATAAATGTAGTAATAAACCTGAAGTTCTAAATTCAGCAAAGTTGTTTGTTAACTTAATGACAGAGAGTTTGACAGAGTAAGCTAGACTACCTGCTGTGATTTTAATTTGTATTCCTTCATTCATTTATTTATTTTATGTTAGATACCACTGGACTTTCAATAACCTTTACACTGAGTAAATCAGAAGACGTTTTTGGCAGAGTGGGAGACACAGCATCCACAGGGCATCATTTCTAACAAGTTCCAAAGGGAGTGTTTGTTTCTTGTTGATTATCCAGATCAGATATTTGTTCTGAATTTTGCCTCATTTGCTAAACCTTCCCAGATGATACAGTTCTTATATTACTAGAATAAAACCTTTTGGGACCATGCAGACTTGTTATGGCATTGTTCACCTGTAAGTTAAGTTGTTTGAGTTGGAGCTATAAAAGGGCATATAGAAGATATGGCTACATGTGAATAAATAAAGATAGGTCTTAACATATTGAACGGAGAGAAAAAAAAAGAGGCAGCTTTCTTGAGTGATGGAATTATTTGTCATGGCTCGGGAGATGACGAGAGAGGAGCAAAAATGAACCAGGGGTTGAGTGAAAGAGAGATGGAGTTAGGAGAATAGATGCAAAGAAAGATGGAGAGGGGTTCAGAGGGCATAATAATGACAAAATGACAAGAGGATGATCGAAGCATGGGTCATGTTTACCCACAGGAGAGGGAGGCTGAGAGACTCTGCAGGCTGGATGGTGACAGCAGGCTGAAGGGTTACTGTTTACGGGAGAGAAGGAGAGATTGAGGGATATCGATGTGAGGAGGAAAAAGAGAGATGAAGAAAGACAGTTCAGGATAGAAAAAGGGCTTCTGGCCCTGAAAGGAGAAGCGGCTGATGAAGCTGAGGAATGATGAAAGCTGAAAGGGGAGAATGAAATCTCAGAGGGAAGAGACATACTTGAAAATAATTGAAAAATAAAAGAAAGAAAAACAAAAAACAAAGTGGAATCAGATCTAATCAGAATGAAAAGTCCACTGCAAAGGAACATACTTCTTTGATGGTTCAGATAGATGTGGGACATGTAGGGGTCTCCATACTCGAACAGGAAGAGGCTAAACTTAACTGTTTTGGCTGGGGGGGTTTCAGAAGGAAGAAGCAGTGAAGAAAGCAACTAGAATTAGTTTGAAAAGGTTCCATTTTAATCTTGAGCAGAGAGACAGTTACATCATCTGTAAAGTTGATGGAGGTGTAGAAAGGGCAACCCTGAAAGAAAACGTGTTAGGCTGCAAAAGTCCTTCACCTGAAGTATAGTACACCTTTAAGAATTACAACAGCCCTTGCAAACCACAGCTATACAAGTATGGTTTAGATCAACTAAAATTCTGTGACAAACCTGAGACATTGCCATATCTTTTTCCAATCTGACTGACGTTGAGCTATTTTGCAAAAATGGAAAATTTCAGTTTCTATATGTGCAAAACTGGGAGAGACATACTGCAAGACTTGCAGCTTTAATTGCAGTCAAAGAATTGTGTCTGTATGGCTTAATGCATGTCTCACTCTTCAGGTTTCAGGAAAGAGATTTTGAACGCCACCATTTTCTTTACATTACACAGTTATATCAATTTTATATCACGTAAAATCTCTATGCAATCATCAAACATCAGAGTTTGTAGTTGTGGTAAGACAATGTGAAAGGAATTGTTTTGCATGACACTGTGATCAAGTTGGTAATCAGCCAGAAATAAAGAACACGTCGGATCATGAGAGCAAACCTTTTTTTTTTTTTTTTACTGTTGACTCAAACTGACTGGCATATTGTCTATTACATCACGCTTCTGCAATTTTATCTTGAGGGAAAATCAAGAATTGTCCAAGAAGTGTCTTTGCATGCAACTCTGGAACTGTTAAGGTCAAAAATGATGTGCCTACAATCAATAAAGTCACCACATCCAACATGTAGGTGGAAAAGATCTTTCTACTCCAAAGAGTGTTGCAAGTAAGCTATAGCTTGCCAATGACGAAATGATGATCACATGTACACACAATTTGAAAATTGGCGTACAGATCTCCTGAGGAAGGCAAATAACACAGAGGCTGCAGCCCAAAACACCTGCAGGTCATACCCATAAACAAACAAACTAGCTTATTTTAGCAAAAAACATCTAAATGCACTGGCAGTTAGCATATAGTTAGCATTTGCTAATTATCAGAAGGTGCAAATTGCTTACAGCATAGGGTTCATTTATTTCCTGCACAGATAAACACTGATTACAATTAGTCAAGTTTTACAAGTCATTAGAACTTGACTATATGCCTTGGAATAATAATAATAAAAACGATATTTAATAAACTTTTTTTCATAGTTGTCAGAAAAAAGAAATAAAAAAAGTCAGTCCAAACAAATTTGAGCTACATTCAGATGCTTCAGTGTTTATCACAGCTCAGGACAGCATACAAGAGTGGGGTGATTATTTTGTCATTAGAGCCTAATGCGTTGAGATAAACAAAATGAGAGAAAAATTTACAGCTCAATAATCCAGCCAGTGCTAATCACAGACTGCTTACCAATTCTCGGTTTCTAAAAGGTCGCTATTTTGGAAAAATGAAGCCCTGTGAACATAAATCCTACTTGACTGAAAGAATCATTACCCGACTTTCTGTAATTCCTTTGGGAAATTAAAGAAATGTACAGTTTTCTCTTCATCCTTCTTTTTAATAAATGCAGAGATTTAGAAAACATACAGGAGATTGTTTTACTTCAAATTGGGGACCCGTGCTACACCATTAAAGTCACCTTTTCTGGGAAAAGAAAAAAGAAAAAGTACATGTGGTGTGTGTTTGCACTTCATTCAGTATTTGTATATAACTTCTGATGATGGTACAGTCAGGTCTGTAAGGTGAATAAGTGAAACCAGTGAAGAAGCCTGTACTGCCTTTCCTTGTGTGGCAGCATTTTGAGAAGTTTGTAAATAAAAACAAAGTAACTGCGACTAAGTGACAAGTTAAGATAAAAACCCTGCAGTTAAAACTGAAATAAATGAATGTTTTGCACCTTTCTTTGTGTTTCTGGAGCACATTTGATCAGCCCTAGTTTAAGATCCAAAATCTCATCTTGACTCATTTTCCTGTACCTAAAATCATTTTACAGTTTCATCATAGTTTCATTATAGTTTTACAATGTCATCATAATAATGCTTATTCGTTCTTTGCTTTTTTCTGTGGATTTTACTGAGACTACAAGTAAAATACACAAGTAAAGTCAGTATAAATGATATTTTGAAGTAGGTAATATAGCACAACTCTACACTGTAAGTCAAAGTTTGGGGGTATTTTGAGTTTACCTCAGAGGAGATGTCTGTGTGAGAAATAGATGAGCGAGCAAGATAAACATGGAGAAACCGCTGAGTCAGCCTGATGGGGGGAAAACATGGTTATAATGAGGAAGCAGCAAGTGGGAGAAGATGAAAAATACAATATAAAATTTAGAAAGACAAAGACAAGATAGAAAAAACCTAAAAGATAAGAGGCATAAATAAGGAAAAAATATAAATAGAATGATGAAGACAGCAGCCGAAACGAGGCTGCACTTTAACTGAATTTGTTGAAATGTCACATGACAGCCTATTTAGAAATCTCTTTTTTAGGATTGGAGCTTGACAGTGATGACAGTAGGTGAACAGTTCAGACTGCTGACTACTTCATGAAGTAGAACCATCTGAAAAAGAAAAAAAATCTGTTTTTTTTTCTCCTCTTCTATTTTACCCACTCCCACTTCATCTCACTTGCTGACTGACATTGTTGGCATCCTGTTATTTATGAAAACGTGCCAAATGACATCATTCTTTTCCTGTCAGAAGATGGAATAACCTCACCCTAAGCAGCATAGGCATAATTTATTTGCAGAGGTTAAGTTAAAGCCTCCAGCAGTGTTGAGTACTACGCCCGTCCTGCTTAAAGAACATAGACAAACGATGAGTTCAGAAACTTCACATAACTTTATACTTCTTTTACCAACAGTACAATAAAAAATACCAACAATTTACAAGATTATTTCATGGACATGTTTCCACTGGCTCCTGCTTCACCTCCGGCAGTCTCTTCTTACATTAGAAAATATTTCACTGCTGTTTTCAACAACTAACACTGAAGAATTATTGAGCAGTCCTCTGAAAACAATTTTAATGTCATTGCCAAAAATACTGTTGTGTAATCTCGTGCAAAAAAAAAAAAAAGAAAAGTTGGAAAATTACATCTGAAATTTCAGGGGGGTGTGGTGGAAATGGTCCCACAGTAATAAAATATGTTTCCATCACAATCACACAATTTTTGCCAGCCAAGCCGTTTGTGTGTTGTTGTACAGGGTTGATTGTTAAATAGGCAGTACTTAGTTTTCCCCTTTAAAATTTAACAAGGCTCAAGTATACAAGGGGTAAGTTCTTTGACTTTTCCTTCTTGCCTAATCACTCTAAATTTTCCAATATATACAGAGAAAAAGAGGGATTAAGGTTATTTTTCTGGAACAGATTATGCAGGTACAGCCAAAGATTAATCCATGTAGAGATTTTTTAACACATCTTTATTTCAGGTGCCAATAAAATTGTCGACATCTGTAAGCATCTCTTTATGGGTTTCTTATTAGGTAGAACGTCCTTTATTTTTACCTGGAAAACACATATCCTATGTGGTACCCTTCAGGACAAGATCACTTTCTTATACATTGTTTTGCTATTGCAATAGATTGCGCAAATAGCCGAGGGGATATTTTGAACAATAGAGTTCTTTGTTCCTGTGTTGCGATCAAGAGCTGCAACATATTGTAGGAATAAGCCACCCTGCTTCTCCTGCATCTTACTGACTGAATTTGTGTGTTCCAAGAGTTGCATCAACATATGCATTACAATAATCTGCTTCAAATAAATAAAAAAATAACAAAACAGTCACTTGCCAGTGCTGTCTTTAATGAAAAACATTTCTGCTATTACGACTAAATAATCAAAGGTTAAAGTGAAGCTTTTGCCTATGACTCACAAGACAAGACTATAATCAAAGCAGATGGTAGAGGCAGCATTTGAATTTCTTTTAGCTTTAAATGCTCAGGAATACTGAACGTGTGCTGCATATCTGAGGCAGCAGCAGCCAGTGAATCTCTGTCAGTCCGGTTAAATTCAGCTGACAGGATGACTCCTGAGTTTGGGTCTAAATATAAGGTGAGCGCTTAAGGGGATATTTTCTCTCCTCTCCAGTCCTCTTACTTTCACATTTTGGGTCTCACTTCTGCGTCGCCCACCTCTCTTTCTCTGTTTAACTGACAGTCTCATTTTCTCTCTTCTGTTGTTTCTTTACTCAATTTGTTCTTAAGTCTCCTTTTTGTCCTGTAATTTATCTGTCTTCTGCTTTTCGTATAAATCCTCCATTACTCCTGGGACTATGGGGGTGTTGTTCCACCAGAGACAGTTTACTTTGAAAAAAAAACATCCTTCTATGATCACATGAAGATCTGCAAAGGGCTCTTGGCTTGTCTTACTTTTGCAGAAAGAAAAACAAAATATCACCACATAGGAAACATGACATGTCTGAATCTAGTTCACAAGATTTGTGAACTTTCCAAGTACTAAATCCAAGCCTCTTCAGAGTCAAAACAGCAGTGTTCTCAGTTCCTTAAGCTCATCTTGGTGTGGAATTTAACTTTAATTTAAACTTTTCCAGATTGCACAGTCGATGACCTAATTTTGAAGGACATTGTTGCATTCTGCAATCACCAGTCTCATTTTGGGCTTTTTCACAGTTTTTCATGCGAAAAACAAACATGGCTTGCTTTCAAATGCATCAGTCTGATTGTACAATGCACCAGTCCTGAGATGAGTCAGACCACCTCCGGTTTGTGTGACTCAGAAACTTCTCCTCTTGCATCTCCGATGGCTTTGCCTGCTCTCTCTCTCTGTACCGTCTACCTTGCACATGACTACACACAGGCCCAAAAAAATAAAAATAGAAATAAAACAATTCCTAGGTCACATAATATGGCAACATGCACAGACAATAAAACAATTTTCACTTCAAAATATTTACAGAAATTTAGGATCATGAGTGGTATCTATACACACCTCTCAGAATATTATCTTAACCACAAATGTATTGCAAAAGCAGAAACAAAACATCCATTATGCTATCGCAGTTTCTTTTGCTCAGTCGTGAGCTTGCCACGGACTCTCCTCTCCTCCTCTTGTGCCTGTTCTCGTACTCAGCGAAGATGGAGCTCCTGTGTGCATCTGCAAAAACAGTGAAAACAAAATAAGTGACATGGGAAGCAGACTTGCGACTACTCTTGTCTTTTCCCCTCTGCTGTTTTGCACATTTTCAGTTTTGATCACATCCTACAGATAAACATTATCCACCAGTGAAAGTTCACTCTGAGATTTTTTTGCTTTGGTGATGGAACATCATCTTTCATATTTAAAAAATAGTTAGCTATAGCAAACAGCCCATCCAAATACGATCCAGAAATCATGGAAGCTTTATTTAATAAGTTTACTGGCGAAAATCCACAACAACTTGTACTAAAGTCCATGAAAGTTTCATGAGCTTTCAAAGCGATGGCTGGATGGGGACACGCCACAAAAACTCAAAACCTTAATGGGAGATCTCACAAAGAGGCCTTAAAGGACAGAACCCCTAAATTATGATACAAAGGAAGACAAAAACAATGATAAAAAAAAATCACACAAATATTTACACTTAGTAACGTCTGCCAAATCATTGTACCTTGCTGAAATCCCTTCTCTGATTGTGCAACTGTGTTATGAGCAAAAGATAGAACTCAAATTAACTGCAATACTGTGAAAACCTTGGCTATGAACAAGTATGTTAATTAACAGTAGAGCCTTTTTAGAATTTGTGAACAAATTTCTGAAGAAACCATCTCGTCACAGGATCAGAAAACTGAGGCTTTATTCAGTCTGCAAAACACAAATTGAGACGTTATAAATCTTTTTTCTTGCATCTGATTTTTCTGCAACCAAACCAGAAAAGGATCACATACACACACAACACACAGCTTGGCAAATTACACAAAATAATGTCAAAGCAAAAGAAAGATTAATGGATATGATTACATGAGGTTCTTGTTACTCAAATCTTGCAGTGCTCATGCACAACTTAAAATATCAGCCAAGTACTGCAGCTTCATCTGGAAATATTCACAGGCTCCCTTTAATGTTGTATTGTATATGTCATAAGGTACATAAGTAACTACTTTCCTGCAGGTCAGTTCAGAGGAATCTGTCATCTCAGCTGCTCTGATATAGATGGATCACCACATTTAAGCTAAAACAGACACAGAGGATAAAGAGGTATCTGAAGCTCTTTCTGTAAGTCACCATTCTATAGGAGAATCTCGATATATATGTAGGCTGTGACAGGGAATAAAAGGACATAACCATGGCCGGGGATTGATATTATCCAGTCTTTATCCAGAGTGTGACTTGGTGCTCCCTGTCTTCTCATTTTCCCCCAGTTGACACTCTCTCTTCCTTATTGCTCCGCTTTATTCTGTCTCCCCGCCTGAATCACATCCCAGAAGAAGAGATTACATTAGCAAGGCCTCCTTCACTTTTTTTTTTCTCAGAGGAAAAGAGCATAATTACTGCGCCTAGGCCTCTGCCAGACTTCCTCAGTGCTCTTTGTGTTTTAAGAGACTTAATTTTCACAGCTGAGCCAATGAAATTGAGCAAAATAATTAAAATGGTACAGTAAAGTTTTCACATGACCAAAAATATGACATATTATGAAGATGCTCGGTAGGTTTTTGACAAGCTGATAATTTTTTTTTTAACCTTTTAACCCTCCAGATCTTGACATTTGAAAGTGGAACGTCACATAATGATGGTTTTTGTCCCTTCAATGCATGGAAAGTGTAAAATAAATCAGTACTGGACATGAAAGTTTTCAACAAAGCTTTAGGGACATAGGGCAATAAAATCACTTTTATGCATCCCTCTTGCTTTCCTAAGACTTTGAGTTTTTATGGTTTTTCTGCTACTAATCAGTTCTTTTATGTCATGAAGGTTTTTTTTTATAGTTCACATTGTGAGATGTGAGTTTTCTTTTTAGTAAAATAACCCACACTTAGTCAGTTTGGACACGCAGAGTATGTGAACATCAGTTTCTAAGTCTTAAAAGAGATCTAAACTAGTTATAAACTTGAACTTGTTTATTCTAACAAATGAGCATGTGTTATTTTGAACCATTTGCTTGTATTTATAGCTGACTTTGAAGATCTTCCTAGTCTCAAGTCTTTTGCATCTTCTCAATGATTTACGTGCTTAGCTCCATCCATCCCCACAGCATAATGTTGCCACCACTGTGTTTTATAGTGAAGATGGTGTGTTAGGGTGATGCGAAGTGATACTTTTCTGCCACACAAAATGTTGTCTAGAAAGTTAGATTTTGGTTTCCTCTGGGCAGAATACCTTTTTATGTTCCTCTTACATTTATGGCCAAAGTTAAACAGGGTCTCTTAAATTTTCTTTCAACAATAGCTTTCTTCTCACCACTCTTTATTTCATAAAGTTTAGATTTATAGAGACCTCAACCAACAGTCATCCTGTTGCTTTTCACCTGATCTGCAGGTATCTGCAGCTCCTCCAGACATACAGTAACCTCTTGGCTTTTCTCAGATTAATGTTAGCATGTCAGTACAGGTAGAAAGCCAATGCATTGTTGTTGGTCTATCCTGTTTCCATTTTCAAACATTGCATTGAACACTACTCCATCAGATGGACTGACACACCCTAAGAAAGACGCACACACGCTCACACATATTCCCAGGAAGAGAAGCCAAATGAGGACGAAGCATTTGAGTTCCGCAGCTTTATGATAATGTCTGCTTCTTCCAATTAGATGCTTCTGCCCCTATAATATTTCCCACCCTGTCCCGTTCTCATCCTCTCTAATTGTCTCCCTCAGCCACTCTTGCTCCTTTTCTCTTTTCCTGAGACTCGCTATCAGCCTGTAACCTGCCCCTGACACAAAACAGATGTTTCTCCATTTCCTTCTTTACTCCCTCTATCTCTTCCTGCCCTTCCGCCTCCCTATCCTTGCGCCTAATCTGAATCTCCTCTCCTCTGGTTAACACTATATTTTTCTTAAGTCCCCTTTTTTATCTGTTTTTTTTTTTTCTTTTTCTTTTTGCTTTGTGGCCTAATGTCTCATTCTGTTTGTGTCTCACACTACGTTTGCAATTTGGTGTTACAAAGCATAACATAATGAATCGCAGAGGACTTAGTGATGTGATAAGTATTATTTGACTCTCTTTGTCAGAGAGGCATCTTGCATTAACAGACACAGATAAATCAATGCTGTCTATGTGTCTCTTTTTCAGTGAGGTTGTAAGGCATTTTATGGCTTGATTCTGTTTCCACATTTATTCATTGCATTTTCTTTATTGTGTGCAATGTTCTTGCAACTTCCTAACCCCACCCATTGTCCTGACAGTGGTTCAGTTTGTCTTAACATTTTGTTCAATAAGTGTTCGTCTTAACATCTATGTTTAAGACCATCACATTTATTCCTTATACAGTTTACTGACATCTGTCTATTGGCTTGCTTTGTTGATACCCTTCATTTATGGCTTCCTAGACTCCCCCTTTTCCAATTATGGTATCCCCCACTAATCCTCTTTATCCCTTATCACCTGAGGCAAGCCCACCTGCTGCACAGTTGAGTGAAAGTCTTATTATCGCTACCACCTGAAGAGCATGTGCCAGCATTGGTGAGCAGCTGTGTGTCTTTGTTTGCTTCCTTGGGTGCAAAGTGCATCGTGCAAGTTCCTCTTGTCATTTCAAAAATGTTTTCCTCCCACCGCTGCTCTGTGGTATACAGTTACACCATTCATGTTGAGGGAAACATGACAACTTAAGCCATAAAAAACATAAAATTCCCTGTTTCGAATCATTGCCCAAGTTTGTTGCAGGCCTTCCACGGGCCCCAGTGCAACAGTTATTTGTTTTAAACAACCACAGTTCCCATGCAAAGATGATTTTATCCACCCTGAAGCGATTTCAATACTTTCTACTTTAAATCACTGACAAACAATGTGAACAGAAACAATCCCTTCTGCAATTTTTCCAAGCACCCCTCCCTCTATAAATCCAGGAGTTGCTGTCCACCTCAGTCAGTTTATTGGTTATTGCAAAGACATTTCCTTGAGGCCTTTCTTACAACTGGGAGTTGCCAGATCCACATTGTCATGTCTGATTGAGCAAAGCACTGATGGATTCATGCCGAGTTGACACATTGTCTTCATAATTTTGGGGATAAAGAGGTTTGACTAATTTAAGAGGAAAAACATTAAAGGAGGGTGAATTCTTTAGCAAAACTGCCTCACCCAAAGGAGAATGCTGGTTTTACAGCCAACTATTTGTGTTTTAGTTTCACACACACATGGAAAAAGAAATACAAAGATCAGCTATCATGCAATTTTGAACGCAGATAATAGGGAGTGCTTTGCACCTCGCAACCACTAGAAACTATGGCAATACAAACTTGTTTGGGTTTTACATATTTGCAAATCTGGTCAAGGGACAAAGTAGGATAGTTCCAGAACTGAAGTCTGTTGGCAGAATAAAACTTTAAGTTTGTAACTCTGTAGTAATAATAATGTAGATGTACATAAAATGAGACTTAGCATACATTCACATGCCACTTTATCAGTTTCACTATTCAAGTACTAGATTAAACACTCCTTAGTCTTAAGAACTGCGTCTCTAGTGTGTTAATTCAACAATGTGTTGATTTCTGGATCTGTTAAATTTTTTAGACAATGGGTAAGAGGGCAGAACAGTTATGACAACGGAGACAAACAACTCTTTAGAAGTTTTTCATCTTCAATTGATCTAATGTTTCCAGACTGTAGGTGGAAACCGAAGTACCAACAACAAACCTATTATATACATGCACCATTAAGACAGAATTTGAACCCATGACTTTCTTTCTGTGAGGCAATAGAGCTAATTTGTGCAGCCGTAATTATGCACAAAACAAGGCATCAGATTTTGAATCCTATGTATTTGATTTTCACAGCTACTGAAATCCTCGATTCATGATTACATAAAAGTGTTATGATCTGTGTTTTTTGAGATTTTCTGTGTTCCGTCCTGTTTTCCTGTGAGTCTCTGTCCTGTCCTCCCAGTTCCTGTGGGTCTCTGTCTCTGCGTCTTCCCCATTGATTGTTCCCAGGTGTTTCTCGTTCCCTTCATTACCCCGTGTGTATTTAAGTCCACCTGTTGTCTTTGTCTCTTGTCGGGTCCTTGTCTTTTGCTGTCTTACACAAGTCATCACTATCTGTACTCTCCAGTAGAACTGCCAAGTCCTGGTTTATGCTTGCTCCCGTTTAGTCCTTATTATCAGTTGCTACCGGCATTTAGCTGCGTGCTTGTTTCCTGCCGTGCTGCCTGTCCTGGACTGTCTCCTGAGCATATTATTATTAAATTCTTCATTTTCACCATCTTACCTGGGTCTCGGCGTCCTCTCCTCACCACCACAACCACCCATTATGACAAAAAGTCCTTCTTTAGGATTGAAACAGTTATTAATCCACAGTTGTATTATGTATAATTTTGTTTACTCAGTATTGTAATCTTCCATCTGTCTGATGGGAGTCTGGTCCAAACCGCATAACTGAGTGTTTGAAAGAATATGTGACGTACTGAACTAAGTTTGAATTTTCAGTTCTAGGCTGAAATAAAAGAGTGACTCAAGAGTGACTATATGTGAAGCAAAAGGCAAATGTTCAAATGTTGCAATATATTTCAGTCAAAACATTGTAACCCGCAATCATTTAGAGATAGATAAACTTTGAAACCTGCCTAGGTAGACATTTCTGCAAATAATAGCTCTGCAAATCTGCAGGGTCTTTGGATGCTATATATGTGTGTGCAGTGTTTGTGAGAGTTGATTTAGTTGTGAACCAGTTTCCAGTTCCAGTAAAAGTAGGCCAGCCAGTTAATACATGAGTCAGGCTTTTCCCTTGAGAAAGGAGACTCCCTGATGTGACAACATCATTAACAGCTGATCCACACACTGCCCCTCTCAAGCCTTGCATCGAACTGAGTATCACACAAACATAATGAAACCATTCAAATGCACACACTGCACCATATGCTGCACACACCCAAAGTCTTGGTTCAGTGTTAATGTGATGGATACTGTAACCATTTGTTCCCCCTGACGGTGAGGTCACTGACTTAAGATTGTTTTAATGAAACTGACATGAACTGTGCTGAACTCAGTGATACTTCCTTAGTTCTGTCTATTAATGCATTACTGGATGTTTTTTTTTTTTTTTTTTTTATCTACACATTCAGCATTACATGGTTTACATATTTATCACCTTTAAAATTAACTCTTTGTTCATGGACTGGGCAATTTTTACTGGATCTTGACTGTAGTTCTACACATAAAGGCAGTTTCTCAGGAAATGTTTTCATTTCTTCATTGTTTATTAAAATTTTACTAAAACATGCACAAAAAAAAAAGAAAAAAAAAACTCTTTAATCACCAAAGCATGAAAACTAGGTCAACTGCTTGAGCCAAAGTTTATGATGAAGAGAAAATAGCAACATTGCTTTCTGTATAAAAAACAGGAACAAGTGACTGAAAAGTAAAAAACAAAAAATGCATTCACATTAAGACTCACCTGCCCAACCTTACTATAACCTTACTATATCCGAGCATTGTTGAAAAGCCACAGTCTTCCTAAGTGTTGTTGCCAACCATCTCAAATGTACCCATCTTCCAGCAGAATAATGGATCATATCACACACCTAAAATCACCCTTTTTTTTTTTTTTTTTTTTTTTTTTATATGACAGTGGTTTAACTTTACTCCAGTGGGCTTAACAGTCATCATATTTCAATCCAATAGCAAACTTTTGGGATATGGTACTGTGGGAGATTTGCGTTATCAGTGTGATGTGTGTGCGAAGTGATCATTAATGTCTAAATATCCTTAAAGATTTTCAGCATTGATGGACAAACCAATTCTGACTTTCAATGACTTTTTTTAACACTTAATTTGACAGGATGTATGGGCTAAAAATCCATTCATGCACAGACTCATAGGGCTAAAGGAAACAAGCACTGGCTGACCTCAGAAAGCCACAACAGGATTTCCTCAAAAAGCCCTGCCTTTTTGTGTTACATTTAGTTGTGCTCCACAACGCAGCCTGATTGTTTCACATTGTCCTCCATCCCCCTCTAACGGCTAGATAAACATTCATGTTAGTTCAGCCATCAGCTCCAAATTGCCCTGTGGTGCAAGTAGGTGTGTGTGGTTGTGTGTGTCTCACCGTTAGCCTTGTGACAGACAGGCGACCTGTCCACAGTGTACGCTAGCTCTTAAACATTTATTTCTTCACTAGGCCACATCAAACAACTGTGCTCTATGTGCCCTGAACATGATTAAGGAGGAGGGGGATAGGAGGTGGTTGGGGGTCTGCGAGGGGGTGGACTGATGCCTATCCCCAGCTGTCATCAGGTGACAGGCAGCACACATCCTGACAGGTCCCTACCTACCACAGGGCAACAAAGAGATCCACAGGATCATCAACCATTCACCCAGAAACTCACTCCTAAAGTCAATTTAGAGCAATTAGTTAACCCAGAAGCCATATTTTTGAAGCATAAAAACAAGAACGCAGATGACATGGTGCAATATGATATGAAGTAACAAAGTCAGCTAATGGCTTGGTTTTTTTGAGTTTCTAAAAACGGGATTGGAATATTGTAGAGCTGATTTTGACTCGTGAAGACACACATCTTCCTAAATTATTAGGATGTGTTTTGCTAACAATCTTGAACCGCTAATGGGTTAAGAACAGTATAAACACAGCCTGCTGTGTGAGATGATATCACTGCATCAAATAGGTGAGATTTGTTTTTTACCGCTTATGACATTAAAATGCTTTACGCTGACATTCCCTTATTAGGCCTTCCAGTGGAAGAGGCAGAAGCGTGTTATTATTGTGATCTCTGTATGTTTCTGAGTGTTAGTTGTGTGTGCTTACAATGTATCTCCGCTAAAACCTCATAATTTCATTTGCCATCTGTGTTCCCATCAAGAAACGGCTGAGAAATTTTTTTGACAGCAGCTGACTAGAGTCAGAGCTACAAACTAAAGTCTTGCTCCAAACACATTCTCCTCCCACACATTCAAGCTTAATTTCTTGTCATCGTGTTGACTCATTATTACAGAGGTGGATATCTAATAACATAAAGCCAAGAAAGATATTTTCTTATCTGCAAAGAAAAGTTCAGGAAGAAACAAATCATACCCATGGGTAAAACTGTATGACTGTAAAATGATGTGCAATGTACGCACGCAAAATACTGGATAATAAGTGTGGTTACAGACGAGTGTTGCTGCAATGCTCTTTTGGCAATAAAGTGTTCAGATCTTGTTTGGCTGAGATGATTTAAAACATTCTGGTGACTCGTAAATTATGAATCTAAAGACATGGGCTGAAGATATTTACAAAGCCTATGGAAAAGTATCCACCTCCTAAATGAATCAATGACAATAATACAAAATATGAAATAAGTGATCTATATGCACCCGTTATAAAGTAACTGATCTTATTTAACAGACGTCCAGGCGGTCGGGGTTGGTAGTCTCACAATGAGTGGAATGGAGATCACCTGAACGCAGTGAGTGTGACTCAAGTGATTGTGAAACAGAGACACATCTGGAAGGTCCATTCACTGGTCAATCAGTATTTGTGGAGACCATGACAGCATAAATACGAAAAAACAAGCCAACAATTCAGAGAAAAGGTTGATTTTAAGAAATATGTATAAGTCAGAGGATGGACATCCAAAAAAAATAAATTAAATCTGTCATTAAGAAATAGATGCATTGCACCAATAGATGCAATAAAATAATCAAAAGCCGTTGTTAATCTCCAGTTCCAAATATATTTAGATTATTCACGTATTCTTTCCCAAGATGTTAATCCTATCTCCTAACTTGATAAGGAAACATGGAAGTTGCAAACGTAGATCTGTGGATGTTTTGTGATTTGTTGTTCACAAAGTATGAGCTGAACTGGGCAAGAGAGCTTTCGGGTTTCTGGGTCTGGGTCAATTCATAGTCTAAGCTTCTAAAAAGATGGTGACATCTTTGCAATTTTTTGTGAGCAAATTTCAATGCGTGTTGTTGATTTTTATTGTAATTATGCTGCTGCTGTTTTGGTCAGGTGTTCCTTGTAAAAGAGACATCTAAGTTCAATTAGACTAAACTGATTTAAATAGATAAATAAACATTGACTAGGCCGATTTTGGAAATTACACACATTTGTATAAGTCACAAAAGCATTACACGATATGAAGTGACTTTAACAAATTCCCTGGCTCAGGAGGTCTCTCTTTCACTGTGATTGCCATTGGAAAGGGTACGAAACATTTTGCTTGTTAGGAAACATTTAAGTAAATTAAGTAGACAAAAAATGTGTGAATCCTATACTAAAATTATGCACAGGTTTTATGGCTGATTCTGTGTGTAGCAGATAAAATTGCAGTCATTACAACAACCTAAGGGATTTTCAGTTGAGTTTAATCATAGACTCTATTAGTGATCATCTAAAACAGATCAATCTGAACTCTAAATCAATGCTTGGAATCCATTTAGAAGGTACTCAGTACTGAGTTACACAAGTTGATTTATATACATTCAGTGTATGTTGTTATCAATATGCTTAAGCAGGAAAAGTCCAAGAAAAAATAAAGATGGAATAAGCAAGATCTTTTCGTTTAAAAAAAAACAATCAAAACAAAACAAAAGAAAAAAAAAACATTAAAACTAATGATGTTGTTTAAAGTTCAAATATCTTCTGAAGATAAATTACATCTCTGACAGCCAGTAATGCAACAGTTTCTTTAGTAATTACATTTTATTTATGGATTATCACTCATAAAAAAGTACTGAGAGAAGATGCTTTATTGTAAAGTGCTGATGGATGTCTAGATTCTAGCTTTTCTCTGTGACTCATTCATGAAAGTTGGGAGGACCGTGACAAGTGTCCTGTTGATGTGCCAGACTTAGCAGGCGTGAATAATGTCTGGCTGATGATGTGAAACAGATTAGTCTGAGCAGATATAGCAGCAATGTATGTTTTTGTGCAAACTGCTGTGTGTACTTTTACATTTTCTTGACAGATTCACTGACAATATCATTTTGTAACATAAGTTGTCTTTTCAAGC
Organism: Poecilia mexicana; assembly: GCF_051168715.1. Classification (NCBI taxonomy): domain Eukaryota; kingdom Metazoa; phylum Chordata; class Actinopteri; order Cyprinodontiformes; family Poeciliidae; genus Poecilia; species Poecilia mexicana. The sequence continues at coordinate 45,353,113 of NW_028263371.1, read as the reverse complement.
TCTACATTGACAGAGATTAATGTCCGGAAGAGCTGAACCTGGCTTTTAATTCACAAAATTGATGTCTTGTCACAGGGTGGTAGATCAAAAGAACAAATGAAAATCAAATAAATTCACTTACTTGACCAGATTTGGAAGGTAGTTAGCGAAACATGTGCAGATATTTCAAGTAATGCTGAAAGTGCTTTTACTGACAGATGGTTTGCTGCTGATGTGGAGTCAACATGACACATGTGACAGGAACTCAGAGCTTCTTGTGGCTGAAGTCATGCCTATTGGCACACATTTCTAGGCAAGTTGGTTCAGCCAGGATTGTACTCATTCCTTATCCTGTCATGTCACAGGCTGAGGGGGAAGTAAATTGGATGCAAAAGCAAAGACTTTATGTTCTTTAACATTTGCAAAGTGGAAAGAGCTGTTATTTCACAACCAAATTGAGTCAAAGACGGGATAAAAGAAATCAGTAATAAAATCAGTTTACAAAATGAATTATATTTATGGAGACGATAATTTGAATCACATTGTCTCATTCAAACTAGGCCACAAAACAACGTTCTTGTGTTGCCTCCCTGATCCGCCTCCCCTTCAACACCTCCTACATTCACAATTCATATAAACTGTCTAATTTACTGGGTGGTGTGTTGCAATGATTTTAATTAGCAGTGCGTTTTATCCGCATGTGAAAAACTTGACATCAATGAGCTTCGTCTCCGGAGAGCGTATAATTGTTTTGCTTTTCAGCATTTCAGTTAATCAACAACACTCATTGTCTTGGCATCAGCAGGTTCAATGAAAGCACTTTAATTTGAGCTGATTGCAAGGCACTTTGTCCATAGATAGGGAGATGTGGAAGTTATTAGAGACTTTGCATAAAGCACTTCTAGGTAGAGTTGCAAAAGGACTGCCATTTATTCCCCTCAGTGCAATTTAAAAAAAAAAAAAAAGAGCGGCAGAAGTACCTCACAACAACAAAACTCCGCAGGAGCTTTCTCAGTACACAGTTCAAATAATATCAGTATTATTTATAATTATGTTTGTGTGCAAAGTTATGCAAATTTGTGAAAATAAGGATAAAGCTCCACCTTCCCACACATCTGAAAATGTGAATCCAGCTCGGAAACACCAACAAAGATCTTTCGGACATATTAAAGCTCTGTGACAGCAATAAAGTACTAATAATGCTACCAAATGCAGACGTTAGGTCTGCACTGATGAAGTTTCACTTTCTTTGGTTGGTTCCCATGAGAGAACAGTTTGGCCAATTCAGCTATTGTTTATTTTACTCCAACACACAAAGACATTTGTGAACAGTTTTCCTCCAGTGGTCTTATGATGAGAAATTGGAAATGAAAGAGCCAAATAACATCAGAGCAAAAGTAACTTAGTGTTTATGCACACTACTTGTTCATCTTATATGGAGCAAGGTTTGATGTTTCACAAAGCCGTCTTTATTTGTTTACATTCAGTTAAACCATGAAAAAGCTGCTTAATAATTATTTAAAAATGTTCTTAAGTAGAATTTTTCATACTTAATCAAGGATATTCCTGGAATATTCATTACTATAAAGTTTACAGAACTTGTCATGACCCACACGTATTTGTGTTTTGGTTTTCATCCGTATTTTATGTGTATAGCTACTGTTTATGTTTTCTGATTCCTCTGACTCCCCTCTCCAAATCCAGGAATCCCAATTGATATATATATATATATATATATATATATATATATATATATATATATATATATAAACCACTGAATTTAGCAGTGATGTGAAGCTGCAACTGGACTCTTGAGTCCTGGAGTGATAAATCATGCCCCTCCACCTGGCAATCCAAAGCACAGTTGTTCAATTCAGGGTGAGGCTCTTGCAAGCAGACCAGCAATCATCTGACTGCATTCCATCAAGTGTGAAGTTTGGCGCAAAGGGAATGGTATTTATCAGAAGTCCTGCTCTGCTTCTTAGTTCCAGTGAAAATAACTCTTACTCTTTCAGCATCTGAAGACAATTTTATTCTTCTGACTTTGTGAGAACAGTTTGGGAATGGCCCTTCTCTGTCCCAGCATGATTGAGCACCAGTGCACAAATCAACTTCCATAAAAATGTGGAATAAGCAGCTTAGAGAAGAAATACTTGACTGGCCTCAACCCAAGGCAGCACCTTTGGAATGAATGACAACAGAATATGTGGGCATGGTCTTTTTGGCCATCATCATTGCCAGCAGAGTTTAAAAAATTGCTGAGCCTTATGGACAGCCTAGATGAGTTAACCCTGTCATTACTGCAAAAAGTAAATGATTATAATCATTAACAGCTATTTCAGATAAAGATAGAACCTGTTTGATAGCTTGAAGCAGGTTAAAGGATCTGAAAATTGCAACTCACTGCGTTCTGATACAAAGAAATTGGTAACACTTTATTTGACGGGGTGTGCATAAGACTGACATGACACTGTCATAACCATGACATAACACCTGTCATGAACATAAAGAAGTCTTTATGAATGTTTATCACAGTTGTCATGAAGTGGCATTCGGTAAATAATGACACTTGTAATGCAAAGTTGCTCTAAAAGTCCATTAAAAGTGCCAACTTTGCATGATTTTGTAAATTATGATAACTGAATGCTAATTTCAATAGGATCCCTGAATTTCCCTCTTCTCTCTCCCATTTGGGCCCCTTGTAGGTTCAGGTTGGAGGTCTGTTGCTCCTTCCCTGATGTGATGTCACAAATATATAACAATTGTGGGAGGAATTATCTGATGTTGATTTCTAAATCAACACCAGACTGAGTGTTGAGTTAGACTGTTGGGAGTTCATTTAGAAATCAACACTGGACTGGATTGCTTTTTGTTTAACTCTTTGGAACTCTTAATGAGTGTTAGGGAAACTAACACTCACTAACACTTGAATTAACACTGTATTTTTAACATACAACACTTGCACTGGAAATCTGACACTTCTGAATTTTTGTGTACTGTTCATATCAGGCATGATTAATTGAAAGTGTTGGTATTTACTGTAATTGGAAGATAAAACCCAGGTTTGAAATCATGCAGTGTGGAAGGGGTGTAGCAAGGGCTGCAGAGTTTTATTACATTCCCCAAAGAGGGGAGCATGATGTCATGAACATGTGTCTCATCTACTGTACGGAACCTGTTTCCTGGCCAGACAGCTGAGCCGAGCATCAGGAGTTTATGTTCTCATAATTTCTCCAGAAAAGGTTTGAGTCCTCCCTCTTGCCCTCATACAAGGTGTTATCTTTTCTCACTCAGTCACACAAACACTTCACAATATCTGTGACCAAAACTGTAAAACCACAGAGGGAGAACAGCTTGTTTTGTTTTATTTTTTTTATTTTTAATAAAATGAATCCTGTTAAAAACAAAGCAAGAATTCATAGCTGGATAGTAAGACATCCAACATACATAATAAAACCATTATCTCCATTTAGTACAAAACTATGTTACATAAAGTGAGTCTTTACAAAACAAATAATTTAATGTAATGATGGAAACGTTAAAGAAAGGAACTGAGAAAACACAAACTGCTGACTTTGTGCACAAACTCACTGCAAGTTATTGAAAATATACACATAATTTTAGCTATTCACACTGAAAACTCCACCATCAGATTTGTTCAAGATCGCCATTACAGCAGCCCCTGTGTGTTACTTTTTGCTATATCTGCACCATGGCGACAAATCCATGTAGTTCAACATATAGTCAGCAAATAAAAATTCAATACCAAGCAGCTACATGTCAAGCTTACCTATCAGATCTGTATGGTTTTTATTTTTTGTGCTATTCTGTGACATTTGAAATGATAAAATATAAAAAAATAAAAAGTTTACATAAGATCAAACAGAGCCTTAGAATAACAGTTCATTTGGCATCAATCTGCAAACAGAGAGAAGAAAAGAAGAAAAATGCCTTATAGTTTGATATAGGGATCAATCTGTATTATTCAGTGGCTGTCATAAAGCTTTAGAAAACTAGCTGAGCTTCAGATTAGAAAGTTTAGGCCACAGCTATACTTCTGCAGTATTTGGTTTCTCTTTTATTGAAAAGATTGACATTTGCTTGCTTCCCAGAAGGAGTCAGAGCATGTCTACAGGAAGGTAAGGGTCTCTACGTTAGACACCTGTCAAAGTACTACGTATCTGCCTTACGCTTAAATATAATAAGAAAATGTATCCCTATAAAATATTGCTTCAGCGTCTCTTTCCTAGCTGCTTCACACTGTACTGAACAATATCATCTCCAGCTAATCCAAACACCCACACAATGTTTGGATACATTGAAAAATCCTTCTGCTTATGCTTAACAAATTAGAGGTGTCATCTATAGCATATAAATTCATCAGGGTTATGAAATTTGTCCCAGTGCTATTCAACTGACACAATAGCAATCTAATAAAAATTTACTTAATTTCATGCCACACTATACAGATGCTTCATCTGTTCTGATAAAAGTTCACTAGCGTCTGCATGCTAAATGTCACAGTGGCATTAACTGAATGCAGTCTAAAATGATTTCTTAATAAATTAAATGATCATTATTTTAACTGAATTAAATAAGGAATTCAACTTTAATCTAAAAATCATTAAGTATGAAAAAAAAATATCAGTGACTTCACAGGCGAAGTAAAGTGAATGTAAAAAGTGCACATACTCTGATTGAAATCCAAGTTAAAGTAATCATTTCAAAACCTCTATCTACTAAAATGACATATATCATGTTCAATAGAAAAAACAAACACTTTTAGAGGGAAATAATACAAATAAAAAGTAGCAATTACTCAGATTTCTTAAATGTGAACACTCTTAGATGGATCCATAAATTATCAGGGCCCTGGAAAAGAAATGTCTTCATTATTTATGAAATGTCTGAATACAGATGGGAAAAATATTACTTAGCATGTAGCATGCTGACAAACTCCAACAAAATAAGAGTAAATGTTGTTTTTGAATCAAAAGGTGAAACTTAGGATATGAACACTTCCAAAACAAAATGTTTTTTGATATTACCTGTCTTGTACTTTTTCCCCAAAAGAGTATCTGGACGTCTCACATTACAATTGTAAAATGTTTTTTAAAAAGTATTTTTGATGCTTTCGATTTTCACGGAACAAAAACCCACTATTTTAATAAAAGTGTGATCACTTTTAAAAACCAATGTACCTTTTCTTGGTGCAGTAGAACACTTTAAATTTTACACCATTCATTCTAACAGACACTTGACAGTTTCTCATATGTGTTACCTCAGTGGAATACCAGGAGTTGATGATCTAATTGAAATAATTCTTTTTAGAAATGCCGACATGCCCCGCAAAAAAATAAAATAAATAAAAATAAAATAAAAAAAATAAAAAAGCCTGTGACAGAAGCTGCATGTTTTTCAGCCTACATTTTGTGTTCAATGAAAACTATGCCTGGCAAATAACTCACTGCTCTGCTGTTCTTTTAGTTCATACAGCAGCAATTGCAGACCATATTTCTGCCTTGCAAAATATCCATGTTTGTGTGGATGATGCCTTGGTATGCAAATGTATAATAATTTAATAAAGCAAATAAAAGCTGCCTTTGTACAGATTTTTGTTATCATAGAGTATTATACTCAGAGTCTGAGACTGAGCAAAATTGACTATGACTTCATCCAAAGGATTAAGCATTTTATATACAAAAATACCCTCACAGATGTCCTGTGTTAAGATTGTCAACACAATCATTTTAGTTTAAGCAAAAAGTCCAACTATTTTTCGCCAAACCTGAAGGAAAATATCTCAGTTGATTAAAAGTACACATTTGGATAGTTTTGAAGTCGCTGCCACATTAAACTGAGTTTTAAAAATTACATTGAAGTTTAATGTTAATTCTTGGTGGCAGGTCTCCTGTAAGCTACTCTAGTTTAACACAACTAAATTGACTGAAATGTTTGGTGCCAGAGCTATGTAGAGCTTGATGATATGCTGAAGAGGTGGTTCAGCCTTTAGAGTTACATGTTTTGATGTTTTTACATCAAAAACATGCAGAATGTTTATCCTTAATGACTGGAATTTCACTCTAGCTATTTTTTGTGTGCAATAAATGTGTCAAGTTCTGGTATGAAACATCCCGTGATTTGCAACTCTATGCACCAAAAGCATATATGATGGATATTTTCTGTTCTTGAGTTACAGCAGTATGTCCGGAACAGAGCTTTGCAGTTCCTTTGGGCACCAGGGAAACACAAATGTTTCTTTCATTAAATGCTGTTTCTCTGCATCAAGTTTGAAAGGGTTAGTGTTTATATAGTTGCTTTGTCTTGTTACATAACATGCAGGTAGGTTGCCTTGCTGTCCACTCCGATTACATTTTTGGCGATGCACCTGTAAAATCCTGTGTCCCTATGTGTCGGGTTTTGTATCACCAATGAACCCTGAGGACTCAGGTAGAGGTTGCCATAAATACGAGGCTGACCCATCACACTCAGTTGTGTCAGGTCTGGTGTTTCCCAACTAACTGTTGCTCGCGGGGTGGCTATGGTCATGCAGGGCAGCTCCACAGCAACACCGCCTCTAGTGTAAGTGACAGGGGAGGGACCGATTGTGATGCGTGGAGGGTAGGCGATGACGATGACAGGAACTGTGGTGACTGAGACTGAGGAAGAGTCAAGACTGGAAAACCTGCAGATGTAACTGCCTCGATCAAACACAGAAACCTGTTTGATTACTAATGTTCCATCTTCTTGCACCACATAACGTCCTAGATCGCTACTGTCACCTCTGGATAGTATCTTGCCACTTGGCATCGTCCATGAAACAGAGCCCCTGGTTGTAGAGGAAGGGCAATGCAGTCGGAGAGTCTCTCCATTAATGGTGCTCACTAGAGGGGCGGTGCTGGTGCGTACTGTGGGTTTGGAGACTGAGCCTGAGGAAGGTGGGGAGTTTATAGAGTGAGACCTGTCTGGTACACCAAGGCCCCTCTGTGAATGCTGCAGAGGCGATACTGTCCTTGTGGGTAAAGACTGAGATACATCTAAATTTCCCTTCGGCGGTATATTTCCCACTTCTCTGCCTTGTTGGGATCTCACATCCACCACTGGTTCTGACACTTCAAGCTGGACCCGCATCAAAGCGTCACCTCTTTCGGTTTTTGCAACACAAACCAAATTCCCACCGTCACTCGCCCGTACATCTCGAAACTCCAAGGAGCCGTTCCGATGCACAGTGAGTCGACTGCCGTAGTAAGGAGCCGGCAGCATGCCATTTCCAGGAAGAAGCCAGGCCAAACGAAGTGGAGGGTAACCTTGGTATGGGCATGGCAAAGTGACAGCCTGGCCTTTAACTGCTCGGTGCTTTGCTATTTTCCCCCCACCCAGAGGTGTGTCTGAATTACTACTTGAAGAAACGCTATTTCTTCTGTTATCATTAGATCCCCCTGCATGACTGTTCCTGTTGAAAGCATGTCCTCTTTGAGTGCTTGTACCAGCTCCATTACCTGACAAACTACTACTAATACTTTGGCCATTTGTTGAAATAACAGTTAACCTGCTGTTGTCTCTGCTGGTATTGGCATCATTACTTTTCTTTCCTGCAATGACTTCATTGTTATTCATCTCAGGATTCCTTTCAGTACTTTCTTCTCTGCCTGTGCTTTGGCTGCGATCTACATTACCACTTCTACTCTGAATGCTGGGTGTGTTTCTATTTAATCCAGTACTGTCTATCTTAATGCCTGTGCTCTGTGCCTCATTTGCCCCAGCCATTATCCCAGTATTACCCCGTCGTGATGAAAATCCTCCAACAGGACTTTTAAACTCATGTTGACTGTAACTTCTTAGAGTAGGATTGGAGCCACTGAACACTGAGTTGAGATTGGTAATAGGAACTATGTTTACTTTTCTGCTATTGTTATCACTATAGCTGTTATTGCTTCTGCTCTTGCTTGCAGTTACAACATTAGATCCAAGATTGATTTTTCTTGCACTAATGACTCCGTGATTGCCATCAGATTTCTTTACACTCCAACCTTGTCCTTTTTCCACCTGTCCTATAATTCCAGAGGTAGAAGTCTCCACTTCCAAGGTCACCACCATGCTCCTTATCCCAGCTGAGTTGCTTGCTCGACAAGTGTAATTTCCAGAGTCAATCTTTTGGGCGGAATGCACTTCCAGGCTTCCATCGGAAATGACCACAACTCGCTGAGAAGAGAGGCCTGATCCCAAGCTCTGTGGGATAACAATGAACGATGGAGAAAACCAGGTAACTGTTGGGGCAGGATCTCCTGTGGCCCTGCAGGGAATCGTAGCAGTTTCTCCCTGCCGCACTTTGATGAAATAGTGACCTCTGCCATTAGTGAACGTTGGTGGGGTCGTCTTCATGGCCTTTACTATGACCTGAAAAAAGTTAGGTCTTATAATCACATTTATATCGACAAAGACAACTTTGTAATAACAATCAGGTGATGAAGTCATTTTTCTGCAGAGTACATAATGTTACATACCTTCATGGTATCTCGGCCTGCCTGGTTCTCTGCGTAGCAGATATACTCGCCCTCATCTCCTTCACCAACTGCTGGAATCAGTAACGTCCCGTTGTGAAAAACAGTACGCTGCCGTCTTTGATCCCTGCTGTCCTCTTGAAACAGCTCACTCTTTACAGTGTTCCCATTTGGTAACGTCCAACGCACAGCTGGACGAGGCAATCCAGAGGCCTGGCAGTCTACCTGTATAGAATCCGTACGTGTATTTTTCCACATCATTATTGGATGCAATAACACTGTATGTTAAATAAATTGATGTTTTCTATTCATTCAGTTATCAACTAAATTGCTCTTAAATGATCTTTCTAGGAGCTCATAACTACCTCTATTGAAATATAGGGTAACACATTTTCATAATCATATAAAATCTCATTTATTGCGTTAAACTTTCATGAGATTATTTTTCACTTAAATATTTATGTGTGCATTACTGTTCCCTTAAGGCAGCTGTTTGTGATTCACAGAAGCCAGTTATATAACATGTCCAGTTTTAATTTCTTTAAATAAGAAAATCTTTAGTCTTCAGATCCAGCCCTATTTTCACCTCATGACGTACAGTTCTCTGTAAGATCATTTTTTTAGAACTTTACAATTGATCACCAGTCATATGTAGCAATGACCTAATATGCTGAAACATATTTTTATTCATTAGCCAAAAAAAATACACAGACGTTCCACTGAAACATATTTTTTGTACATAAAAAATAATGATCTATGGCTTTAGTTTTACCTTCAAAGGTTTTCCAAAGGACACCATCTGATTGATTGACTGTTTTGGGTCAATCCTGGGAGACTTAGTGACCACAGACACACGCAGAATTCGATAATCATCAGCAACCTTGTTGCGTGCAATACACAGGTAATCTCCACTGTCCTTCTCTGTTACTGCCTGCACTGACAGCGTGCCATTAGGATGCACCTTTACACGTTGGTCAAAACTTAAAGTCAAACACAAACAAAAGGCCAGAAAGTAAAATTATATACAGGATATATTGAAAGAATTAACAAAGACTTTATCACACACTTAGCAAACATGTACCTGTAGTGCATGTCCACAAGCTTTCTGGTGGGGGTCCTCCATACAATGGTTGGGGTAGGGTTTCCACTTACAGAGCAGTAAAGATTCAAAGTCCCCTCATAGTTAACAGTAGTAGCAGAGGGTGATGTAGAGACAATGTGGGCTTTAGTGAAGGGGGAGACAGGCCGAGCCTGCAAAACAGTTGAGATTTTTCCACTGGTATGGAAAGAAGAAGCAACTCTTGTGCTGTTTCCTCTGGGTGATACTTTGGTGTTATTTGTTGGCACCATGGAAGGTGAGAAAACAGAGAAGGGATTTGCTTTTTTGATGTCAGGAAAGTGCGATGGGTAAGGTTTTACAGTTTTATTGATTTCAAGAGATGAGCTAGAGGACGAGTTAAAAGGGCTTGAGCTGATTGACAAGTTCTTAGATCTGTCAGAGGGATTTACAGGAGAGAATTTACTTGGACTGAATGCAGCTGAGGTTTGGCTTGGGATTACCGATGTTCTGACTTGGTTGAAAAAAGATGAATTGGATGTTTTATTATCTTTTGCCTCCCCATCTTTAACCACTACTGTCACTGTCCTCTTAGTAGTCCCTACAGCATTACTAGCAGTGCACTCATAATTCCCTGTGTCCTTTGACCCCACATTGCGAATATGGAGTGTCCCATTTGGCAGGACAAAGAGGTTTCCATTAAGAAACTGGGATGGTCGAACAAGCGTCCCATCTGGAATTTGCCAGCGCAGAATTGGTGTTGGGGCCCCTCGGGCGGAGCAGTGAGCATAAACAGGCCAACCTACAGAAAAAAGCAGGTGTTCCTCCCTGGGTTGCTGAATAACCGGGGGCAACGAGGACACATGGAGACGCACTGAGGCGCTGGCTGCACCAGCTGAGTTGGATGCCACACAGCGGTAGACTCCTCGGTCAGTGGGTAATGTTACCGATATGTGAAGGGTCCCATTTGTGTCCATATGGATTCGATTAGAAAAGGTGCCAGAGGAGGTTAAGGTAGAACGATTAGGCAGAACCCAGGAAAGCAGAGGGGGTGGAACGCCATCTGCTTGGCACTCCAGGTGAACCTGGCCACCCTGATGAATGGTAACTTCCCGGTAAAGCATCAGCTGCATATGAGGTGGGCGAGTCAAGATTTCTAGTGTGGTGAGCAACCTGTAAGAAAAAAGAAGAAGACACACAATACAGAAACTTTAACACATTCTACACGTCTGCACTCTCTAAATGTGCACTGGATTCTGGGAAGTATCTAAAGATATAAATGTTTATTTGACTCAGTGAAGAAGAAAGTAAAAGCTGATTCATGATCTCATATAGACAGAGTTGTGTTTGCTGGTTGAGTATAAATCAGTTATTCATTATGTTTACACTAACAAATAATGAATATAGTTTTTTCAAAAACATCCCACTCCTTTGAATTGCAGAACACATTGTCACCTTATCACTACAGATTTTGATTTATTGCACTGGGTTTTTGCATAAGAGGCCAGTACAAATGAGTGTATAATTGTGAAGCAAAGGGAAATGCTGCGTGTTTTCAAAACCTATTTTTAAAAATGGTCTGAAAAGTGTGGCATGCTTTTGTTGTCAGCCCGTCTGAGTTAATACTTTGTACAGTGACCAGCCATTGTAATTGCAACTGCAAGTTAAATGTGGCAGGTTAAATGTGGCTTTGCACATTTGAATATTTTACATTTTACTAATTCTTCTTCACAAAACAGCTCAAGATCGGTCAAATCAAACAATCCGTAAACACGTATGTTTAAGTTATTCCCCAAATTCTCAAACGGAAAACGTTTCTGTGGCACTTTCTACAGGAATATGGTCCAAGTAAATTGGAATAATGAATTATTTTGGATTAATTTGAACAATTGTTTTCATGTGTTTCTGGTGTGTTCCTCAGTCCTTATGACACTCTTTGTTCACTTATGTAACAAAGTAAAAATATATTTATAATAAAAATAAATAATGCATAGACTAGCTCTATTTACTGATGAAGGGACTTCTGAAAGTAATTGGTAGCAATAGAGTTTATTTTGTGGTGTCTGAGTAAAGGACGATAGACATAAATGTACAAAACAACATGTTTTTTAGACTTTATTTTTAATAAGTGTAAAAAACTCCAGTTTCCCTCCCAAATTAAAATGATTTATTACTTTGTGTTGTTCTATTATGCAAAATCTCAATTAAATGTCTGCAGTTGTAACATGACAACATGTAAAAAAAAAAAGTTTAAGGAGCCTTAACCACTTTTGGAGGTACTGTATAGCAACATTGTTGCTATTTCTTTCTCTGACCATATGCCTCATTGAATAAAACTGATTATAATGTATGTTGTGTTCTAAATGTTATACTATACAGACAAGCTCATCAGTATTCATTTCTAAAATCAGCATTCCCACCTGTCATGGCCCAGCAAGCTGCTCGCACTGCAGATATATGTTCCTCTGTCCTGCACTTGTACATTCTGGATAACAAGGGTGCCATTTGGCAAGACCTCAAAACGCTGAGCTCTGGAGTGGATTGACATCACCGCTCCTGAAAGAAAGGCAAAGGGGTGAGGCAGTAAGGCAGAAAGAGAAAACAGTAATGAGAAGGCAGGGGTGGGAAGAACAGAGACAAATTTGGAAAAAAGTTCCAGAGCGAGAAAGGAGAAATATGGGCACAATGAATGGCACAGCTTGAAGTGAAGTCAGTGATGCAGTGCAGAAAATGTTCCATTACTTGCTTGCAGTGTTTTCCACATGGCAAGCCAGAGAAAAGCCTATTATGTGCTTGCTAGTGTATAATGTTTTGTGTTAATGGATTTTTTTTTATATCACAGTAAAATAAGTTCCTATTTGCTCTGCCATACCAAAACTTGTTGCAGGCTTAAGCAATCAGAAAATTTTCCATCAAAGAGTGAAATTCTGATATTTTCTGGCTTTCTGTATAACAGAATCAAATAATAAGCCTTGTCTCTAGTTTTAAAACTTCTCCAGAGAAAGGTATGGAGCATATGTGTGTCTGAGTTCATGTCCTCTATTTGGTGTGTACCTGTAGCAACCTTAGTCCATGTGATTGAAGGTTTTGGCTCTCCCTGAGCTTCACACACCAGGTTTACAGTGCTGCCTGCTAGTACTGATATGGTGCGGATGTGAGGGTCTGCGATCCTTGGCTTAGATCTGACAACCAGAACCTGTGCAGTGGATAATTAAGAGAAGTTAATCAAATAAATAAAACTTTCAAGCACCAAAATAACACTGCAACACTGGAAATATAGTATCAGTTCACCAGAATTGTGTGGGTCTTGTATGTCAATAAACAATATACAATTCTGTCACGATGCTGCTACACAACAACTACAAAGACAAGGATTTGTTATAGACAGATGGATGACAAAAATAAAAACATGTAATGGAAAACTCAAAAGCCTTGTCGATGTCAGGGATTAAAGGATAGAGTCTGGTCTTACATAATCAAAAAGCAACTGTAGGTAAACTCAGACGCAAACTTTGGTGACTTCCCCAAAATAAAAAAAAGCTGCAGCGTTTCCTCTCAAGGTGTGTCTTTGTGTCTGCCAAATGTCAGTGTGTGCACAGGTGGTAGAGATGCAGTTCAGCTTTGTAAAGTCCTATGTTGGTAATTTAGGCCTTTGTTTTTACCTTTGCTTTGAACTTGATTATGGTGGATATTAATTGAAAGCTCAAAGCTACAACCTTTAAAGCGATGGAGCTACAGAGGGATTCTTTTTGCTGCCTGATTGTTTTTTGTTGATGTTTATGGGCCAAATACGGAACGAAGATGAGGAGCAGAGCTGCAGCTTTGAACTTTTAAACAACACATTGGTACATGCATTTAATGAACATAATTGTGTGAGTACTATCAAGTAGGTAATAATACCATACATTTTGCAGCACACACTATAAATATATGATCCAAAACCTTCCATTAGTGCATCACATATAAAATCAATATCTGGGAACAACTAATTGTACAGTCAGTAAGTTCATTTCAATTTCTTTGTGGTCTTTGAAAGATTTCGTTTCAGTTTGATAGACAGCAGACTTCTGGCTATTAATTAAGGATTAATTATCTGGAATCCCATAAGAATAAGCTTTAAAAACCATTATGTTTGTTGACTGCAGACTTTTTTAGCCATGTTTTTTTTTTCTCTCTCTTCAGATCACAGTATGAGGTTTAAAAGTCCATCAAATAAGTGAGTAGTGATGAACCTCATTTGGATTTTATCAGACGGTCATGTGGGGACAAATAAGATCGTTTTTTGATTTGTTGTGCATTCCAGCTAAGTTTTTGCCCTCAGGGGTTTTCACAGTTGGATATTGTGTGTGCGTGTGTGTGTTGTGTGTGTGTGTGTGTGTGTGTGTTTGTTTTTTTCTGAGTCAACACTCTTAAAGAACTGACTGTTGGTTTGCGTTTTACATTTAAGAACCACATAGTTTATTACAATATGCATTTAAAGAATTTCTAATCAAATGGAAATCTCAATAATGCAGCAATATGAAATGTGGAAAGATTTGGAATAATTTAACAAATGAACAAAAAATAGAGGTTAGGGAATTTGTGAAAGCACCCATGAACTTGCCCCAAAAGAAGTTAATATTTTGTCTTATAACACCCATTTAGGTGTCCATCCATCCATTTTCTTTACACCCTTGTCCCTTAGTGGGGTCGGGAGGGTTGCTGGTGCGTATCTCCTGCTAACGTTCCAGGTGAGAGGCGGGGTACACCCTGGACAGGTCGCCAGTCTGTCGCAGGGCAACACAGAGACACACAGGACAAACAACCATGCACACACACACACTCACACCTAGGGACAATTTGGAGAGGCCAATTAACTGTGGGAGGAAACTGGAGTACCTGGAGAAAACCCACGCATGCACAGGGAGAACATGCAAACTCCATGCAGAAAGATCGGGGCTGGGAATCTAACCCAGAACCTTCTTGCTGCAAGGGAACAGCTCTACCAACTGCGCCACTGTGTAGGCCCCCATTTAGGTGTATTTTTTCTTTTTTATTTATGAAACAGGTCAGGTAAAAATAATGTGGAAAAAAATGATAAATTTATTTCAAAATGTTTATATAAATAAAATAATATAAATTGTATTTCCAGCCCCTCTGGGACTATGCTTTGTACAACTACTTTTAAGCACAATTACAGCAGCAAGTCTCGGCTAATATCTTCAACTGGTTTGTACATCTAAATTCAAAAACTCTTGCCCATTCTTGCAGTATGATGCAGAGCTCTGCAGCTCCACGGAGGTAACAAAGACCCCGGGGCTGCTTCTCAGAAATCCTTTCACTGTTTGGATTGTGTGAATAGGTGAATAGCCATGGCCAGATAGCTTTGCAGATGTGTCACACACTTTCCGTTTTTGGATAATGGAAAGTGTGTGAAACTTTCCACATGTCACAGTGGGACTGTGATATGTTTGTAATCGAACCCTGCTACGTTTCCACCTTATCCCTGAGCTGTCTGGTTAGTTTTTCTACTTCATAGTACCATATGTTCACCAGTATCCTCAATGTATAATTTACTTCCAAGTCATACATTTTTTTAAATCCATAAAATAAAATCCTGATCAGATACATAATAGTTTATAGTTGAAACATGACAATTCAAGTGAAGGAGGAAAACTTACCTTTGGAGATGCGGGAAGTGACGGGGAAGGCTGATGAAAACTGCTTCTGTGTGAATCTGGAATAGTGTTAGCTCCATGGTTCTTCCAATCAGTAGGTGTCTGACTCCTGTTTTGACCATTCGCAGGGTGGTCAACCTGGCCAGTTGCTTTAGTGTTTCTTGTTATTGCTTTGGTACTTGTCAATTCCGTTGTGGTGGTAGTGGAAAAAAGAGTTTTCACTGTAGATTGTTTTGTTGTAGTTGGAGGTGTTGTGGTCAGAATACTTTCTGTTGTAGCTGGAAGTGTTGTTTTAGAATCAGTAGATATGGTAGAAAAAGAGGAAATGGACACTTTAGGGATTGCATTTATCAAAACTGGAGAACTGCTTTTGCTGGTAGAAGGATTAGAAGTGGTGCTTAGCCTTGTAATTATTGGCCTGAACTTAGTGTCTGAGGTCAAAGTTGAAGAGATAGTAGAGGAAGTAGTTGGCAAAGTGACTGTAGAAGTCATTGAGGTGGACAGAGCTGAAGTCTGTCTGGGAGTGCTGGATATTGGAAGGATAATGGGGGTTGAAAGAGACATGGTGGGACTTATTATAGCAGCCGTGGTTGTTGTGGGTAGTGTGTCCTCATTAGTTGTAGAGGCTGGTGTACTTTTAGTGCTGCCAAAATAACTAGCTCTCTTGGGAGCAGCTGAAGAAGTAGTTATGATTTTTGCTGCACTGGTGGTGGTTAAAGATGCACTGGGGACTGAGGGAGCAGTGAGAGAATGAGTGATTGAAAAGTGGGACTCACCCAAAGCATTCATCTCTAACTCCTTGCTGTGTTTGCTCGGGGGTCTCTCAGCATGTTTGCCTAAGGTTGTTTGTGTTGCTGTATGAGCCCATGCAGCATGTGTAAATGTCCTATTATCGGGTTCTGGCACATGCGGCTCTGAAATGATAATGGTAGCATGAGTGGGGGCTGGTGTGCTGTTAAAAGTAGACTCCTCAGTTATTTGTTTCTTGCCTGAGTGAATCATCATGTTTGTGTATGTGTGCGGGGCTGTAGGGGAGGGACTGAGTGGAGGTGATTCAAAATTTGAAATAGTAATAAAACGAGGGTCGGAAACAGCTGGCGACACAGGAGTCACAGTCACACCATTTATAATAGTCCTAACATTGTTTCCCAGCGTCAACATAATAGGCGGAAATGTGGTAGCTGATAAGGGCAACAACTTTGTGATTTTATCTGGACTTGACTTAAGTGTCACTGCTTGGTTTATGGAGTTTATCGGGTCGGAGCGAGGATGCTGTGAGGGTACAGGCTGGATCTTTGGCCTGTTAATTCGCCTACGTTGTCCAATTTTCCTGCGGATGTCCCAGGGTCTTCGAGGTCGGGAGTTTGGAATCGCATTTGGGAAAAGTCCCTGTAGAGGATTTTGTGGCCTGGTCCTATTAGGGCTTACATTTGGTACTTTCTCATCCAACACAATTGATTCTATTCCATTTGCTCCTGATAATGAAGTAAGTGTGACACGCTCTGTTTCTGTCTCTGGGTTCACTGTTGTTACCGTTTGTTTGTTTTCTTTCTCTGTTTGTGTTTTTATGTCAAATTCTAGATTCACGTGTGGCCGCTCAGTCACATTATGTATCTCTGCAATGGTTTGTGTTGCTTTTATTGTCTGTGCATCCTTATCAGGAGGTTGAATGGCTTGTGGTTGTTCTTCTTTTACAGTAGCATCATCAACTGAAGACCCTTCAGATTCTGTTTCCTCCTGTGAGCCATGAGATATACTTCTGTCTTTATCGTCACCCTTTCCTCCTTGTCTAATTTCTTCATCTTTTTCTTCAAATATAGGTTGAGTTGTTGTTTTTTCTTCAGCAATTGCTTGACTATTGGTGCTGTTGGCGGTCTTTTGACGAATTTTTGCCAAGAGATCAGCCCATTTCTCAGGGTCTATCCTGTGTTTCTTTGTGGTTACTCTGGGTCTGTTCTGAAAGCGGTGTTTCTTCTGCATAGTTGGTGAAGTAGGTCCTCCAATCCTTTTTAGATGTCCCTCTCTAACACGACCATATCTTTGTGGCTTCTTAATTAGATGTTGTCTGTTTGGGCGTGGTTGGAGAGATGTTGGATATCTTCTTTTAATAGAGGAGGTTTTCTCATCCTCTTCATTTTCTTCATCTCCTGATCCTTCATCAATCTGCCCAAAATTGGGGACCGGTATCTTTGTTGACCTGCCAGCAGCTGATTGAGGTCCTCTGGGTAATGAAGTCTCAAGGGAAGAAATATGTTGTGCTTTTAATATCAGCTGCATTGACATGGTGTCACTACCATACTGGTTGACAGCAATGCAGCGGTAATATCCTGTATCCTTCAGAGTTGATGCAAGTAAAGACAAACTTCCATTTGAATGTACTTTCAATACACCTGATACAGCTAATCCTTGCCACACAACATTTCCATCTGGCAAAATCCAACTTGCCAAAGGTTCTGGTGAACCAGATATCCTGCAGGGCAGAGTGACAGCATCTCTAATGGTTCCAGTGACCGGGGGTCCACTTAGCTCACCTGAATATGGAACGGCAGACTCTTGTACTGCCAGGCGTAATTGAAGGACATCGAAATCTCTTCCAGCTCTGGCAACACAATGGTAAAGCCCTCCATCAGAGAGCTGTACTCTTTGTATTAGTAGGCCTGAGGCTGATAGCTGGAACCTCCCATCTAAACTGCTGGAAGAAGTATTGAGTTTAGATCCATCTGGAAGAATCCATTGGACACTGGGATTACTAGAACTAAGAACAGGGCAAGACAGCTGTATGTTACTGCCTGTTACTCCTACTGCTGTAACTGCTGTGTTAGTGCAATTAGTTAAAATCATTACCCATGGGTGAGAAGTAGGGGAAGACAGTGAGGGATTAAAAGTTTGATCAGGATGAGCAGAAACTCTTGTTGAGTAGATAAGTTGGACTTTATGCCTGTTAGACTGTGCTCTGTCAAGCTGAATGCTAATTGCTGATTGTAGTAACCATTCTGGTCGGGCTTTAACAGAGGCTTTGATCCCAGTGTGATAATATCCATCTGTCTCTGGTGCCTGTCTGTAGCGGTAGGCCAATGCCGGAGCTTTACTTAACATGATCTCCCTCTCAAGGCGAGCTGCGGTTTCACTGTAGTAAGCCAAAATCCTCCAAAGTTTCTCGTAGCTTTGTCCCAGAACAGGGCAGTCAAGGGGGAGAGACAAAGCGAGCGGGAGAGGAAAAGAGGAACTCCAGGAGAGATCTGGAGGAGGAGTAACGTCTGGGGAATCGGTAGAGTGAGTAATTTTACAACTCAGATCAACGCTGTACCCTTGTTGGTCAGAAAGACCCAGGGTGATATTGCCTAAAGGCTCTCTGAACTTCTCACTTGGCTGGATTTTGCTATGGTCTGATTCCAAGGGTGTTTCTTTTCCAGGGAAGCTGATGATCGGTGAAGTGCAATGTAGAGTCGCCTGATCAAGCAAATTCTGGCCCTGGAGAGACAGGGGCGAGGCACAAACTGGACACTGAGGACCACCAGGACATTTCAATAAGCCTAATGACAGATGGAGTGAAAGAGAGAAAGAGAAAGAGAGAGAGAGTGAGTGAATGTTGTCAAAGCAAATCTCTCATATCAATAGATATATTCTGTTTTTGGCATTGTATTTAAATATAATGAAATGTGACGCTTTAGTAATTTGCACATATTTTTTTGAAAATTAAGTCATTGATTAGTCACACCAGTTTATTTCAAGCATTCATTACCCCTTTTTTGTTTCTTGCTAATTTACTGTGGTTGTTTCATCTCGCAAATCACAATGCATCACTTTTTAATCACAGCACAATCATTACCCTATATATCAGCTGCCACACATCAGCGCTGTCATCATGTATTAGTCATGGCAGGTTAAGCCTGGCATATCAATGGCACACATTTCATGGTTCAGCTTTCTTTCACATTTTAATAAAGCCTACAAGACAGACTGCAAAAATAATATAGAGCCAAACAAGGACGTATGTGTGACAAAATGATGGTCAAGGGCATCTGTGTAAATTAGATCTATCGAAAAGTAGGTTTACCCACATCTAATGGATTGGTCACAAATTTTTAGCCAGTTTTAAAAGCCTTCTTGATTTTCCTATTCAATTTTCTCATCTACAGTTTGTCTTCTTAAAGACACAGCAATAAATAGCAATAAAACTGTAGATAAGCAGAAGCATAAAAAGAAAATATTTTTTTCTAGACTTAGCAGTCACCTGGGTGAGCAAGACTCCATGAGAGAAACCAGTTCATCCTACAGTCACAGCTCCAAGGATTAGCCTGCAGGATCAGGGTCTCCAGCAGAGGTGCTGTTGTCACACTCTTTTCAGACAGGATAGTTAGACTGTTGTTGGAAACATCTAGATGTCTGAAAACAAAAGACGCTGGCTCAAACATTGTCAAAAAAACAAATTAGTTAAGCCTCCATAATCATTAACTTTCTCTGCATATATGATTCTGTTCCTTATTTTATTTGTTTGTGCAAATAAAACCCAGCATGCAAATCTTCACATTTTCTCATGTAACTGATGAGGAATTGTCTCAAGCGCCGCCAGGGCTGTGGACTGTTATACATTTTTGTTGTCAAACCTCACCTCAAAGTAGAAAAATAATATGTATTCAGGATGGAGAGCGTGCACAGAGCGTGAGGGTGCAGCTGATGCAGCCTGTTGCCTTGCAGACGAAGCAGCCTGAGGCTAGGCAGCTGGAGCAGAGCCCGGGGGTGGATGTGTTGGAGCAGGTTGTGATCCAAGTAAAGACGCAGCAGCGATGTCAGGCCAGAGAAGGTCAGAGATGAAGAGATCTCTCTCAGCTTGTTATAGCTCAACTTGAGTATCTGTAAGAAGAAAGGGGTGCAGTGAGGTGTACAAATTAGAAAAACAGACATCAAGGCTGATTGAAAAAAGCAAGTCTTATGCGAGGGATCGTAAGTGTTTCAGTGGCTGCCACTTGCTTGGAAATTGAATTTAGAACAATTGGGAAGCAGGATAAGGATTTGAATATTAATAACTCTTCTTGGAATTTATGAAAATTTTAGAACATAAGGTATTTCTTACAGCTCTCCATTTCCCAGTTTAAATCTAAAAAACATTCCACAGCACACAATATGATATGAACATAGGACAGAAGCAGGGAGAACTAAAAGGATTATTTTTGCTCTGGTGGGGTGCACTGCTCCAATGCAGTTAAGCTTTTGATCCAGAATATCACACTGTAGGAAATCTATTAAAATTTAATACACATATGAAGAATTTACCCCACTTATATGCATGCAAAATTATTATTATTATTGTTGTTGTTGTTGTTGTTGTTGTTGTTATTGTTCCTCTGCCCTCCAGGGAAGCTACTTAGCTGGAACACTTCCAGCTGCTGGCAGATTTAGCACGTGACAATGTCAGCACATGGAAATATGGATCCTATTATCCCAGTAAGGAAAATATATCAGCATCTGTCTCGAAGATGAAGGGTACAATTGCCTGTGTAATATCAGTTCCCCCAAGGACTCCAAACGCTGCCCTAAGGTTGCTGCTAAAGTTGTCCAGCATGTTTCTTGTCACTGAAAAGGCAAGGAATCATGGTACGTAAATTATGCATTAGCTTGAAAGAAATTAGAAATAAATGGAGATAGGAAAAGCGAAATTATGTGGACTGTTGCAGCCTTTTGACAAACATCTCAAATATTGTTAATCTCTTCCTAACTCAAGTTCTAAACTGATAAGATCCTTTCTGACAAGAAGCAGTTTGTGTTCATCTGTCACAGTCAGAGATCAATGAAGACTTTATCCTGCAAGTGGAGTGCAAATAGAGTTTTGGGAGCTTAACTTACAGCAAATAAAAGAAAAAAGAAATTGAAACAGACTTCTTTCATGAATGACTGAGCTCCTCCTGCAGTTTCTCCTAAGTTCAGTATCATTAGCCAGCCAGTGTTTAGCCAAATTTCACCTACACAGTATACAGCACAGTAGGGTACCCAATCCCCATTGACCAGATATATAAATAAGCAATAGGAAACTTGTTAAGGTGGCTACTGATAGACATTTCTTAAGTGCTAGCTGCTGAAATGTTAATTTTGTCATTTATTTTGTAGACATCTGTTACAATGCTACCAATTGTCTGCACATTATATTGAAAATTTGGGAAAAATAATAAACGAAAAAAAAACTATTAACAGAAAGGACTTTATATTGGCTGCGTCTTTGGGTACTATTCGGTACTGTATCTTGTTGCATTACCTGGAGCGATTTCATCTCTTTAAACACTCCATCTGGAAGATATTGGAGGTTGTTGCTGTGGAGCATCAGGAGCTCTACTCTCCTTAACCCAACCAGAGATTTGTCATGAAGTCTGCTGATACTATTAAACCTGCAAAAGCAAAAAGGCATCATTGATATACTGAGGTACATATGTATATTTCATCTTCATCAGGGCAACCACCAGAGACCTGTCAATAAGGCACAGAGTGGTGCGTCCTTGCAACAAGTTGTTCCAACTCTCGACCAATCGCAAGGACTGAGGATCAACAAACCCTTGGCCATAGTCTCCGTAATCTAGTTGAATTTAGTCAGTTTCTGTACTCTTGTTTCATTGAAAGTCTTGAATCACTCTTATCCTCACATCTCCCCTGAAGTCAGTTTGCCAAGGGAAATGAAACAAGATGCTAAATCACTGAACAACATTGCCTGCAGGCTTGTGGAGTTATTCAAACCTCTAACAATGAAATTGTTTGGACTGTTCTGCCTTTTAAAAGGAGTCAGTATTCCTTAGGGCAGATCCAGAGTACACTGAAGGTACGCTGAAGTGAAAACATCTTCCTGTAATTACACTGTTTCTTGTGTCCGGCATATAGAGTCTGCTTGCCAACAATATGTTTCTGCTATTCAGTCTAAAAAAAAAAAAAAAAAGCACATTGAGATACCTTTTAAAATATTAGAAAACTTTAGCTCAATAATTCCTTTGTCCAGGAAAGTCTGGCTCATTGCAGGCAAAAAGTGAAGAAATCCCTCAAGAGTTACATCTGGTTATGAGACCTTTTTCTAATTCTCTTGCAGTACAAACTAAATTCAGTTCAGTTCAGCTCATGTATATTGCGCCGATTCGCAACAAATGTCGCCTCAAGAGACTTTACAAAAAAGTAAACACATATGTATGCCACTTTATCCTCGATATCAAACGGTACACTAAACTCAATGAATTATCCAAATTGGTTCAAAAAAGTTCTCTATCTAAGAAAACCCAGCAGATTGAGTCACTGACTAGCAGCATTCACTGCTATTCACTCCTAAATAGGAACTACTTATCTTGGCATGTGTTATGCATATCTTACGACTACTAAAAGATAAATTTTATATTGTATTATAGCTTTAAAACAAACTACACTGTATTTTACAGCATCAGAATATGACCATTGTGTTGGAGAGAATTCTAATAATTAAAAACTAAACTGTGAGTTCACATACCCTAAATTAATCCGTCTCGTATGCGCAGGCAGGCCAGGTGGGACGATGAGCAGTGATCGGAAGGTGCAGTGAACTTCATTGGCCTGGTAGCAGTTACAGCTCCTGGGGCAGGACTGGCCGCTGGACATCTCGAGTGTGAGCACCAGAAGTGCCAGCAGCGCCAGTGGTGCAGACCCAGTCTGATGCATCTTCACCCACGGGGAAAGAAGCTAAACTGAGATTATCACCGGCAACATGAAACAGGATGTCAAGTTTAGTGTAAACAGACAAGTGCACCACAACCTGCAGCTCAGATGGGAATCATTGTGTTCTG
This sequence comes from Poecilia mexicana, assembly GCF_051168715.1. Classification (NCBI taxonomy): domain Eukaryota; kingdom Metazoa; phylum Chordata; class Actinopteri; order Cyprinodontiformes; family Poeciliidae; genus Poecilia; species Poecilia mexicana. Next base: position 45,330,132 of record NW_028263371.1, on the reverse strand, counting down.
TACACACATGCACATTTAAAAAGTTCAACACTTTACAACAAAAAATCCAAAAGTGATTTATTGCTGTGCATCACACATTATACTGATTAACATACAGACAACATAAAAGTGGAAAAATGTATGTATATAGAAAGTTACCAGGAAAGTTAACTTGCAATAATGAAATTTATTTTAAAAAAAAGAAAGTTCATTTGAAGGAGAAGCTTTCAATTTACCCGTCAATATACATTTAAACCCTAATTGCTGGTCATGAGCTTTCGGTGGTGACCAAATAAAACGAGATCACGGATACGTTTGACTGAAAAGAGTTTTGTCTGAAGGGTGTCTGGGCTCTCTTTTCGAGGCAGGATGAGAGGAGGGAAAAGTCAACAGGGAGGGCCACCGCTCCGCCACATCGAGTGGAGCCAGTTAAGGTGGCCTGAGCATCTGGTTAGGATGCCTCCTGGATGCCTCCTTGGTGAGATGTTATGGGCACGTCCCACCAGGAGGAGACTCAGAGGAAGGACACGCTGGAGGGACTATGTTTCTTGGTTGGCCTTGGATTTCCCTGGAAGAGCTGGCCTAATTGGCTGGGAGGGGAGAGTCTGGGTCATTCTGTTTAGCTACCTGACCTGACCTCAGAAAGGAGGAGGTGACAGACCAACGGATGGACAGACAGACAGATGGATGGATGGAATTTTACTGACAGCATAGTTTACAAAGGAAACTTGTAAGACCAATGTTGTAGGAATATCTCACATTTAAATGTAGATAATTTCTAGACATCTAATTAAATCAAAAGTTTGTTTGATTTTATTGTTATTATCCTTTATCTTAAAAGGGTGAAGGTGGGGAGAATATTTTTAAGGCAAGAAAATGGACATTCAATTTTACTTAACTGATAATCAGATATATTTTGCCAAAAAAGAAACGTGTCTGTGGGGGGGCATTAAAACTGGCTTCAGCCCACAGACTGCTCATCCTCCTGCATACGGCCCTTCATGAGGTTTAGGATTAGTAATGACACATATATTTTTTTTATATCGTTTTTTAATCTTTTTCAAAATCTCTTTTTCTCACTGTTTATTCTATGTCACATGCTGTTTGCATTTTAATTATGTAAAGCACTTTGAAATGCCTTGCTGCTGAAATGTGCTATACAAATAAAATTTGATTGATTAAAGTCACAAACTGTACACGAGCAAGCTCAGTAATAAATCTGCAATAGATTTTTTTAATCATATGTTGGAGTTTTGGACTTTGACAAATTAATTCATGATGCTAGATAGAGTTCATTTCATTGTCAGTCACTTACAGACGGAGAATGAGACATAAGTCACAGAAACTTCGCTGCGCTTTCTTATCCAATCACACACAAGCGCTGAAATTTACACCACTTCAACGTAAACTGAACACACAACTGAGACTTTTCGTCTTGTTTAGAATATACTATGAATCCAAAGTGATAATAAAAAAAATAAAATAATAATAATAATAATAATAATAATAAAACATACCTTAAACTTTTCTGGTCCTGAGGCATAAATTATTGTAAGGAATTATTCATTTTCTACATCAAATGATGATTTCAATTCATCCGTGTACTTCGGCAAATTAATCCGCACTTTCCCACCTTCATTCATCCATTTGTCACCACAGTGTTCGCAAAGAATGCGGGGGAAATCCTGCAAATAAGCACTTTTTAAAACTTGAAAATTCCCACAAAACCACTCCTACCCCTCGGCAAAAAAATCAAGCAGGTCTTCTTGTATGTGACGGGAGGAGAAAAGGAGCGCAGCACACGCGGCAGGCGGACAGCAATCGCGTCTGGTCCCTGTGTGCACGCGTTTTGTGTGGAGAACAATGTGTGTGTATTTGATCTTGGAAAGTGGGACAGGGCAGCAAGTGAAGAGAAAGACGCTCAGGCAGAGGGGTCTATCCGAAGAGGGGCGGAAACTATGAAGTAATAAGTCACCGTGCTTCAAGCTGCTTCTTCTGCTGCACAGAAATGACATTTTTTAAATAAACTTTTTTAAAAAAATTATAATCAAGTACACATATTAGATTTTATTATTCTGAGTTAAAAAAAAAAAAAACTGGGTAAAGCTTCTTATTTTTGGTGAAAGTTTTATCTCCCACTTGCCTCTCTGTCGCTGATAGTGGCAGAGAGACAATTTGGACAGTCGCCAGGATTCACCAGGGTGTTCCTCCAGTGGTGACGAGTTGCCAGCCTTTCACGGGGAAACACAGAAACACACAATTTTTTCCTGGCCTTAAGAGAGAAATAGAGAGACTGTGTTTCTCTCTGAATATGACATCACAGTCAGGTTTATGGACTGTGGGAGCTGGAGTACCAGAAGAGAACCCACATGAAAGGGGGCTGAACATGCAAACTTGATGCAGAAAGAGCAAGCAGAGATTCAAATCCTGGACTTCATCCTGCAACGCAGCAGTGCTACCAGCTGTTTTGTTGTGCAGACCTTATTATTCTTTGTTATTTTAGTTTGAACACTTGATCCATGTTGGTACATCAACATATTGATTGGGTGGCTTTCAAAATATGTTGGCCTAATTAACATTTATCCTCTTAATTTTGGTGTTTGATAACTGAATCTTCTGGATTAGGAGCCAATATTGCCAACGATATCTCAGACAGAGATGGTCCAACATCTCTGATTCTCAGACATGCAGATCGGAACTTCTTAGAGGGGAAACCAGAAATAGACAGGTGCTCCTCAGCTGTTATCTCCAGTAAGCGACCCCCAACACTCCCACACCTCGACCCCCCCCCCCCCCAACCCCCAACTGTGTTGGAAGGCTTGTGACAGAGTGTGACTGATTCTAGACAGGGGCAGCTTTGCAAGACAATGTAGTGAGATGTTTCAGTTCACTTTATTTTCTTCTTTTGTATATTTAGTACCAAAGGTCTTCAACTAATCTCATGCAGCAGCTACATCAAAGAACTGCAGCTTTAGGTATGAGAATAAGGTCACCCAAATGAAGAGTTTTAAATTTTCTCATCAGCTGCCTCAGTAATGAATGGCTACATTAATCATGTATGACTGTCAATAGCCTGCAGCTCGGCAGTCGACAAGTGAACATCTGCAGACGTCTTAGCAAATGTGATTGGATGTTTTACAGTCAGCAACTTTCTCTCTGATGTTTTTCAGTGCATGATCCAATCTTTGCCACCTTATCACCCTTGTCTCTGCAGGCAGCACTGTTCTGTGAACAGTTGTCAGAGCTGAACTCATCCCCCAAAGCTATATTACTGCGCCGGCTCACTTCATTACATTGCTCAATGTTATCGAAACATGGTGGACTGTAACAGATGAATTGCTGCTGGTCTGACTGGAAACAAGTAAGGAATGATGACATAATGTAATATCAATGGCTCATTGGGGAAGATGAATGAATGACTGGATGAAATGAGAAGGCATACTGTGACATACTGATGCCTTTCCCTTGTAGAACAATATACAGCTTTAAATAAATGTTATAGAGTCTACAAATGAATAAATGACATTCTTGCTTGCAGATACTTAAAGCCAAACATTTTTAAATTACTTTTAGTATATAATTAATTAAAATAAACCCTAAATCTAGCATGAAAATAACTCCAAATCATATTATTCTGCGCAGTGCAGAAGCATAGGGATCTCAGCATTTATGATTCAGTTTTGCCAATTTGCCAATTTTTTTTTGTTTGTAATGCGCCCTTTTCATCTGCTGTCAAATTCATTTGTTTTTTGGGGGTTTTTTTTGTTTTTTTTGTTGTTTTTTTTTAGTTGTGAACTGTCTTTTTAATTCTTTTATTTATGCAAATATGTATTCTGCGACAACTGGAATTGTAATGTAACAAAAATTTTAAATTGTGACTTGCTAAAAGTAGTTCTACAGATTCAGGGACGCTGTTACATCTAAAAACAAACACAGTGATGTTTCGAGGTTTGTTTACACACATGACTGGTTTGAATGTAATGTGGATTTTGAAACTTTTAAATATCTATCTGAATGGTTCTGTTTTGAGAATGGAATGACCCAATTTCAGTGATGAAGAAAATAAGAATTAGGTGAAATTTATTTGAGATTTTCTCATATCAACACAGATTAAAATTTTACATGCAGGTTCCATTGTATAAATAATCTCTCACTAACATTTTTTTTGTTTGATTTTTTTTTTCAAAAAAATTACCCAAAATAAAATCAAAACTGGTCTTTGAAAGGTTTACATTGGGCCTTCTGAATGGGATCACCAAAGCCCAATCCTCAACTTTGCTGAGAAAGAAAAATTCTGCTGTAAGGGTTGGGTCTCCCTCATCACTGCTATTTCTGCCACCCAGTAGTAAGTGTGTAAAATTGATGCCTGAGTTTTGTTCCAGAAGCAGGGATTTTTCCATAATGATGATGTCTTAAAGGTGGCCTTCCTAGCAAAGTAGGTTATCTGTGCCAGAATAGTTTAATCTTCAATCACTGCTGCCAGCGGCTTTTGTAAGCTTTGCTGATAGCAACCTTGATTATAATTCTTGTTTTTTTTTGTGTGAAGTGGTGTAAATATCAGTTCATCCAATAATGGATGAACACTCAACAGATTTGTCTTTCAGCCCACCTGTACTCTGAGAAATCAGTAGCATTTTGGCTCAAAACTGATAAATTGCTTTCTCTAACTCAGGTTACATTTTTGGTTGCAGTGTCAGACTTCAGTGAGAGATAAATGGATGTTCAATGCAGCCCTCTAGTCCATCTGGTGATTTTGATCCTGGTGGCAACAGGCTCTCATGCAGTTCATACTGAGCCTGTATGTTAACTAAATGACTGAAGACAGATTGGATAATAATTCTCTTTCTTCATACCTACTGACAGCCAGAGTGCTAGAGAAATGCATCCTTACTGAGAGAAACATCTGTAACCAATCACATTATTATAGCAGGAAACTAAATATTGAACGAGAGCCCTGCAATGTGGCTGTCTTAATCATAAAAATATCAAACTTCTTTGGTGTTTTCCAACTGTGTTGCATTATTAATAAGATTTTTCATGACTGTAATTAGACTGGGTCAGTGCATAATGAGGGAAATGTCCAGTGCTCTGAAAGTTTTTCTTAAAGATCTTTAAATGCACTCAGCAGAGACTGGAGGACTTGTCAAAAGCACTGCAGTCATCAGTCAGCCTTTCATGGAAGAGCAGTTCAGTGGAAATCACAGAGTAAAAAGACAAATGACAGCCCACTTGGCTTTTGGCAAAATGCATTTGAAGGACTCAGTGCCTGAGGAAAACGATTTTCTGATCTGACGAGCCAAAAACTGAACTGCTAGGCCGAATTTCAAGGTCTGTGTCAAATAAGATATAAGAAGTGCTCATCAGGATCTTGCAATCAAGCTTCAGAGTATTATGGTGGCCCACTTTGAACAAGGGAAAGGTTGATCTTGCAATACACCAAATAATAAAGGTGTCCAGTTGTTATCTAAGCTTCAATCATCTCTAATGTGTAAAATAGACCAAAATGTTTTACATTTCAAGTCTGTTTGCTGCCAATTCAACTCTGCAACTAATTAAAGAAATGTATGATCATTTTTAATATAGGTACTGCGTGCACAGTTTGTCACTCTGAACTTTAGGTGGAAAAAAAAAAAAAAAACGAACACAAGTGAGGTCAGAACATGCCAGATGCAGCTGTGCTGACCAACAAAATGTAAAGGGTGTAAAGTTCTTCTCTATAATCGCTGTGAGATTTTAAAAAGCACTCTTGGTCATGAGTGCACTCCACCTTTTTGCTTCTGAGGATTTGTTGCAATCTAGGTCAATGACTAGAACGCTGATTCATGAATTCAGGAAGTAAACAACTCTGTGCCTAGAAGAGACCAGCCTGCTGATACATTATTTCAAATCATGCATACATTCTTTTTGATCTGGTGTTGATCTGCTAAAAACTTTGCCTTAATGAAGTCTAAAATAACTGACAACATTCTGTTATTTTATTTTTTTCGTATGTTTTTCTTAAAACAAGATTAGAGTATATTTTGTATCAGTTGGTGTCACTAAAGAACTAATGATTAAAGCTACTGTGGCAGGTCTTATATGATTCACTGCTTAGGTGAATCTCAATCAATGGCAATGTTATGAAATAATTAATTTTGGTTCAATATTTAAATTCAAATAGAGCAACTGATACATTGTTTTGATTCACTATGCACAGTAATATATTTCAAACTTTTTTTTTTTTTACAGTTTATTTTGAAGAATATCGCTCATAGCTGATGCAAATTCAAACTTCTTTCACCCAGAAAATTAGAATACAGCAAAACACCACTAGAAATATTTTAATGTTGGTATTTCTACTGTAGTTATTGTTATTTAAGAAGCAATTTTCACAGTATTTTCAAGTACTGTAGAGTAAATACACTCAATCTTAGGTTGAAGCTCCTTTTGTATGAATCAGTTTGCATAGAGGGGAGGCAATCAGCTTCTGGCACAACCCCGAGTGCTTTATAAGTAGCTTTTATCCCATGTGCACGGTTGGGTCTGGTCTCCCATCTTCCACTTGACAATGCCCCAGAGGTTTATGTTTAGCCAGGTTGTTGTCCAATCAGACACAGTAACATCATGGTTATTAAATCAGGTGTTGATTCTTTAATCTTTGTTGGCAGGTGCCAAATCCTAACGGATTAATGAAATGAAATGAAGTGCTCTTAAATTTCCTAATAGACAGCTGTTCTGCTTTCATGTTTCATGAAAATGACAATGGATGAACACCATTGCCGGTGTTTGCCCATTACATCCAGCAACTCAAGTTTTGATCCTCACTACTTTTCCTCCAGAATATGGGTCCTTAATTTCCAAATATAACTTAAAGTTCAGTATTTTCCTTTTTTTATTATGTTTATTGAGCATCAACTATACAGACTGAAACCAGGAGAGATTCTACAAATTATGACATTTCAGCATCACATTTAAAATCCACAGTTGACAAGAAAAAAAAAAAAAAAAAAAACACTGACAGAGTGAAAAAAAAAAAGTGTTTCACAAGAGCTTGTTTTAAAGTTACTCTCATTGTCAAGGTAACTTAGAAAAAGTGAAAACAGGAACAGAGGTATCGGAAAGGGCAGAGTGCCACAGGCTATCCATAAAAAGACCAAGACCTTCAATTACATTTTGGATGACCTCACGGCTTCAAGCGCTCTGGGACTGTGGATCATTAAGGACTGGTTGAAGGACAAGACAGGTTGTCTAACACTTGTGCTGTTTGGACAGACAGCTTCTCACAGGGGGGCACTCACTGCTTGGCAGGTTATTTCGTTGTCATCACCTGGAAGTATTTAAATAAGGAGATGGAACAAATGATTCAAAGCTTAAAATAGTGCTCTTATTATCTATAAAGCAATGCTTTTCTCCTGGTGTAGTAACAGATTAATGTTTCCATAAATTCTTAGTTCAAATATACATGTTTATTGTTTTCCTGCCTCTGTGCCAGCCGTTGAGATTCATAGCCTGCATAACTGTCTACCGTGATGAAATCTAACTTTGAAGCTAAGCTGAGGCACTGTCTGAAGGCAAATTGTGGCACAAGGTCCCAGACCCTGGGGTCTGTTATTGATTTGAGGCTTTCAGCACCCCATGGAGTCAAGGCATTTTTCAGAGCATGAGAATCGGAAGCTCAGTGGACAGGCATGACTCGGAGCTATTGACTGATCTACTCATAAGGATCGAAATTTACTATAAGATGGTAATGACCTTGGGGCTCTGACTTGAAGGTATGGGCCGGAGTGAGGGTTAAAATTTGATATATGTTAAGAGCAAAATAAAAAACTGATAAGCACACAAGAAAATGAGGGTGGGGGTTGCTGGAGGCATACAGTCTGGTAGCCTGCAGTTCCTGTATTCTCCTCTTAAGGGACCTTTAAATCAGCCTGAAAGCTTGTTCTAAATGGCCGCAATGGGAATTTCCTTTTCATTCACACATCAGGTCTGCTTCCTCCACTCTATTTTTTTCTCACACTTGTCGAGTAGGATAACTCAGTTACAGCATCATAAATCAGCCCAACAAAACAGTCCAGTCCGGAACATAGATGCCTTCTGGGTGCTTCTGTGAGGTTGTATAGGGGAGTTAGGTGGCAAGGCATGTTGAAGTAAACTTGTCACTGTTACTCTTCTGGCTTTCCAAGCAATGTAGTGACAGCCCTTTAAAGGTCAGCTTATAAACAGGTTAGCTTCCAGTGGATATGGAGCAGAGATGACAGATTGTGTGTATAGACCAGCTAACTATAAGTGAAACAAGGGAAAAACTCTGACTTTGATAAATATTCTTACTACTGACACAAATTTCGCAATGTGTACTTAAATGTTCCAGTACAAGACAGATCATCATGACTTTGTGGAGTCACAGAGCGGTTATTGGAATAAGATAACCTTTAGATCAGAAAACAAGGAGGAGTTGAGAGACCTCAAGAGACTGTGAAGGGGTTGGTCCTCAGCGATCTGCGCCTCCTGCTGACGTCTTCACTGAATCCACTACAGTCCACCTACCAGCTTGGATTTGGGGTAGATGACACCATCACCTACCTCTTGTACCGACCTTTGACCCACCCGGAGAAGCCTGGATGATGTTCTTTACTTTCAACACAACCCAACGTGGACTTCTGAGGGACACGCTTGGGCTGTCAGGAATGGATCACCACATGTCCCAGTGGATACTGGATTACCTCACTGGCTGCCCACGATATGTGAAAACACAAGCTGCTGCTTCCTATGGGCACAAAGAAGATTATTTAGTAATCTACTTGCTTTGATTGCCTGTCACTTTGCTGCTGTTGCACTTGAATTCCCCCACTGTGGAAAAATGAAGAATATTTTTATTTTGTTGTACTTACCAGAGATGGCCCACTAAGTGCTTGAGAGGAAATGTTTGACACAAATGTTACATGCAGCTCTATCAACAAATCATGAGGCAATACGATCTTTTCATAATGGAACTAAAATACTACTTTTGCAGTACCATGGAATTTACTTGAAAATTTAACACAGTGTTACCATAGTGAAAAATTGTAGTTTTGACACCGTAACTGCCAGGTTTCAACAGCTAAAAGTATTTAAAACAAAGGAGTTTGTTCTTCTTATAAGCATATACAAAGTGTAGTCATTCCTTACCTCAGTCATTAGTGCCTGGCTGTATTTAGTGATGTGATAACATTTTATTTTATTTTTTTACTTTTATTCATAAAGACTCTATTATCTGGCTTGGAAATATTCTGCCATGAGCAACTCGATCACAGAACAGCTGCCATTGTGTGATTGTAGCAGTTTGGGTGGAAATTACAAATCATTAAAAACAACTGAACAACTCTTGCTAGGCCCAGGCCTAACGTCACCAGCGTTAAGTTTCACTGCTGCCCCTGTGCTTCCATGGCGCTGGTTTCACTGAATTAAAAGCTCACATCTGTGTGGGACATTACCATCTCTGTTTTGGATGAATGAAAGGCCAGAGGCTGTGAGGGGCTCCTTTCACTTTTTACTTTTTTGTAAAAGTAGAGGAATATAATAGAATAAAATGAGTATGAATTTTAACGTGTTTTAAAAATTCACAATGTTTGTTCTTAGCTTTGAAGTAATCGGTTCCCCCAAGTTTTATAATTATTTTATAATTTCCATAGATTTGCTGTAAATTGTCCAATAACCCGAGAATGACATCAAACCAAATTTGTATTGTCATACGAGGGTTAATTTTGTTTTTTAGAGGCAATAAATGGATTTTCCTTACTGCAGATCATGATAGGAAGGGATGTATTGCTCCATATACCATGTAACATAGTACAGCAAGTGGATGGTCAGATTAGTTCAAGCAGTGAAAACAGGAAGAAACATCTGGCCTGGCTCTGTCCAAAAGCAGAAAACAATAACAAATAATTAAATTCCTGTTTCAGTCTTTGTGCCAAGCTAATTCTGAGAACATATGTCTGCTCTCGCCTTTCAGATGAACCCTGCAACACAGGACTTGCATCACTGTGAAGTGTTTCTTCGTTAAAGACCACAAATTCCTCAGTGGTCTGTTTTTCTCTGCTTCTCAAATGGCCATTCAGAGAGGCAAAGCAGTACTTTTTATTTCATCTTCATCCCAGTCCTGACTGCAGATTCCACACGTGGTCCAATTATTGGAAACATTTAAGACTTTTCCATTAATGCAGTGTGATACTGTGTTTTAGTTGTAACTTATTACTACAACCAGTCTTTAGAAGTCATTCATGTGACTGAACTATGTTCACGTCTCAAGAAATCTTCTTAGCTTCCTCACTGAGTGTTGTTTTAGTGATTACTAGAGGCAAAAGAAAACAAAAAAACACCAACTTTCTCTGAGTAAAGTAAACGCAAAAGTTCTTGCACAACCCAAAAAACATTAAATGGAATTCATTAAGAAAATATTAAAGCTGGCATGCAGGGATTATGATAACCAGCAGTGTCATAACTGGGATTAAATCTGGTTCTACAGAATAACAATTGGTTATGCTGAAAGCCTCTTGTCTACAGTCCAAAAGAGGATTATTTTTGCACCATTTATTGATTCTGGAAGGAGAAATTTAGAACTTTGTTGATGCTTCAAGGAAAACACTGATTTATGCTACTCAATTCCTCTGGCACTGCCAATGGTGAGTTCAGTGCTGAATAATAAGCACTGGATAGATATTTGTTGAAATGGGGAGCATTTCGTTTTGGCTATCTTTGGCTTACGAAGACGGACTCTTAAGAGAGTCCATATTTGTAAAACTGTGGAACAAATGCAAGCATTCGCATACTCAGCATGAGTATGCGAATGTTTTCCTACTAGGAAAACCTTTCCTAGTAGGAAAGGTTTTCTGTTTAATCAAGGGGGGAAAAAAAGGGTTGAAAAAAATGTAAAGCTTCAAGTTGAATAAACAAAGTCTACTTTAAATTGCTAGAATACAGTTTAACGTACTAAGAGTAAACATGTACTAAACAATTTCTGAATTAGCAAAATTATGTAGCCAGTTTTCCAACAGTGTTTAGTTAGACTTCTTTAATTTATTTGACTATTATGGACAAAAGCACTTTTGAGCATGAGTAACAAAACACAAGCAAGCAATAAATACAATTGCATTTTATAGGGAGTAGAAAAGCAAATAAAAAGGTTTGCTGAAGCACAGTTATAAAGGAGGTAACTGTTAGCACAACTGAACATCTAGCTCCTATGGGGAAGGAGAAAGAAATCATTTAAACTACCATTTGAAATTGCTTTAAAAGTCATACAACTTTTATAATTCGTTTACTTTTATTTTTTCCTGACTTTGCAACTAGAATTGACCCAAATACAGAATAAAGAATAAATAATGAGGAGGGTGAGTAGAGACAGAGGGGTTTCAGTGAGGTTGTAGTGGATGGAGGTTGTCATGTTCTGGAATTGCCTCAGTCATGGTGGTGGCGTGTTGGAGTAGCTCAGAAAAAAAATAATTCATTCATTTCATTCATTTACTTCAAGAGCCTGTGTTCATAATTAGTTACAGACTTGATAAAGTTGTGCTTTTAGTTCAGATAGGTAAAACATTTAGATAATATTTCAATTCAGCTATATTCTCTTGGTCTCCCCGACTAAGTCGTGACCTTTGTAAGACCTCCTATGGTATCTGGCACCAGCATGTTAGCAAGAAACCCTTAAAATGTTGCAAGTTCAGGCTGGGAGTCGAAGCAGCCAAACACACAGGCAACATTGGGCTTAAACTCAGCTTGGAGGTAAATGTGCATTACTGCAGTTTTTTAGTGTTTCAGAATACACTCTAGAATCTAAAGCTCATCAAGAGAAACATCATACTAACATAAAATCATTAGTTGTTCAGTTTGTGGTTATTTTTCTTTTTGTTCTAGTCCATTTCTTGACTCTGAACTAATAATCAGTGGTACATCTTAAGCTTTTTTTTTTTTTTTAGATTGTTTTAATATTAGAAATAAATATGCCTGCAATGTTAAAGTCTTCAAAAATAGACCTGCTTGAAGTGAGAAGGTACAACTATAAAGATATACAAAACTTAAGAAACTATGTGGCCAGATGGCTCAGGAACTGTCGATGAGAGCTGCATTTCTTTTTTTTTTTATTTTACATTTAATACATTATTTAACTTAAGCAAGATTTATCCAGAAAAATTTGCAATTAAGCATTTTCCACTTCTTTTCTGCTACTTTCATTTGTAGAGGCAATTAATATTTCTTCCCCCAGTGTTTACCACTATTAAGATTTACTCTAATCCCTACTCTGTCAGTCGGGTTCTCCCTGTGTAACTTTATACATTTGTATCATTTCTGTAGCACTACCAATCCTTCTAAAGAGTCAATCCAGTCTCTTCTTCCAAAAGTACTGGCATTTTATTTACTGGATGTATGTCCATGAAGTCCGACTTTCTGTCATTTTGAAAATAAATTCCATCATAACTAACATTTCCATTTTCTACCATCATCATTTAACCCAAAACATAATCATTTTCATTAATTAAATATAGCAATATTCAAAGTCTGATGTTTTTAAAAATCAATATGCAAATTTACTGTCAATAACAAGCTATTTAAAATCTTCCTGGAGGCTTTTCAGCCTTCATAAAACTCTTATTCAGTTTATGCCAGTATTTAGATAAACAAGCTGGAGAGTAACATCCTGCAGGGTCATAATTTCTGTATGCTTCAAAGTGTTGTGCCACTACTAACATGGATGACAGTTTGTTTTCACTAAATGTGTGGTCCGGTGAGGCCATTTGAGGTGGCCTGCAAAGAGACCGTTTTCTAGGTTAAGGTTAGTTTCAAATTAACTGTGTTTCGCTACAATACTTTGACAAGTGTTCCCTTCAAGAGGGACAATAAGAGCTCTGCAATTATATAAAACAGAAGCATAAAAAGAACAAAGTCAAGGTCACCACCACTCAGTACTTAATAATTATGTGTGGGTCAATGGGGGTTTTTTTTATGTTTGCATCCATTCAACCTGATAAGACACAAAGTGTGAACAGAAAAGGGTCCATTAATAAATGCCTTGAGTGAGAACCAATCTGGAAATTCTGTGCAAGATGCACTGGTCACGACTGTGCCAACTTTAATCCCATAATTCCATTTTATCTTCCTTCGCTCCCAGCAACTGCTTTTTATGAGCTAACCATAATAAAATCGGTTACTTTGTCGTTCAGTAATAGAGATAGTTGGAAGCACCTGGGGCAGAGACCTACAGAGTCTGTATGAGTGTGAGAGAAAGAAAAGGTAAGAGTTAGACATCCGTGACACGCTCACTTATAAAATGAATCTTAGTTATTCTCTTTTTTACTTTCTTCTTCACTCGAACATATAAAATATTTTCAAACATGTTTGAAACAAACCTTTTTAAGAAATTATTGGATGGATATCTTAGAAATTAAGATAAATACGCAGTAAAGAAGAAAAGAAAAAGAACTCAATGTTGTCAGGTGAATTATTTAATAATGAACAGCAAATGCAATTCTAAACAATTACATTTTTTGGACTATAGACCGTTTTGAGCAGGATGTTCGGTGTTGCTGGATTTGGCTAGGTGTGACAGGATCTCTTTTGTTGGTCAGCAGATGAGCAGCTGAAATTAGGTGTGATACAATAATCTAAGCTAAAATAACTTGTGAGAATCTCTAAAATAAAATGCAGGCCTTAGGTTTGGCCTTCATGTGATAAAAAGAAGATTTAATGGCTGTATTGGTTTGTTCTCAAAATGAATGAAAAATAATCTTACTCAATGGAGAACAACACGAACAAAAGCGTTTGGAGATTCAAATAGTAACATCCCTGTCCTCTTCTCATTTAGATTCAAGCAGTTTACACCTTCCCTGCCTTTCATTCACTGATAACTCTCAAAAAGGCTTTGCTGTGCACACAGGCTGTCAGATTGTAGTGGAAGAAAGGGCTGTGTGCCATCTGTGTGGTTGCACAACATGTTTTATTTCATTCTACCGTTAAATCACATACACACAGGTACAACCAAGCAACTTCATTCAGACTCATGAGAAGAGGCAGAACCTTGAGGGACATTGGTTTCCTTCTAGTCTGGAAACGCCTCGGGATTCCCATTGTTCGAGTCTAAACTAAATTTTGTAAAGCTTGCATGCATAATTGAAGCCATTTGCTTTTTGTGTCGACTTTTGTTGCTTTGAGGTTGTTAACATGTTCATTTTGGTCATGTGAGGTGGATGGATGGGGCTAAGAGGAGAGAAAGTTTCAGACAGACAAGGAGGAGAGTGAAGCCAAACAGTCTTTTGACCTCCCTCTCTTTATTTTTTGATTTCTAACTCGTGTATAAGTTGTTTTTCTTCTGCTTAGTTGCTGAACATGTTTTAATTTTTTAAACATAGGCGATCTCTCAGATGTTTTTTTTTTGTTACTGAAGAAGAGTCATGTTGAATTTAATGGTAGCGTCAGACTCAGGTTTCGCTTAGCAAGATTATACATCCGTGATGATGGATTTTAGAGGGTGGGTCTCTGTATTTCCCCACAATATCTGATTTTGGATAAATGGAAGGTGTATGGATTATGTGTAGCATGTACAAAGGCAGGAAAACATAGCTAGGGAATGATCCTTGTGGAAAAGAAGGAACGCAGAGAGGACCATATTAAAATTCATTGGAAATGCTTGAGATTCTTAAAACAAAGAAAATTATTAAAGTTGATCAAAACAAATGTGAAAGAATTAGTCAAAAGCAGGCAAGGAACAAGACTCAAGTTCGGCAAAATGGTTGCTGCTGCTTAATTAATGTAGGAAGAAATGTAAGGAATACAAAAAAGAAAGAAAGACAAAAAGACGGAAAGGAATAAAGAACGCAACCGTTTTTATTGTTCTTCCTTCTTTTAACGTATTTTAGCTGACGGCTTTAATTTTTCCTCGTCTCTCACCCTTTCTTTTCCATCATGCCCTAAAATCAACAGATATATGACATCACTTAAAAGGATACATGCATAATAAAAGAGGCTTTGGCAGAAACACAGGTGGCGCAGCAAGTAATGTCCTAAAAATGAGACCATGGAGTCTTCATTAAAGTAATTCTTCTGCTTTGTTTTAATAACCAGCTCAGTCTCTTACTTATGGCGAGCTAAATCATTTCTGACTAAAAGTACACCAATAGTATCACATCTATAAACTTCTCTCTGATCTACATTTTTTTCTCCTCGTCCCACCCTCTCGCTCATTCCTCATCTCGTTCCCTTCTTTTCTAATGGTTTACTGTAAAGAGACTGCGTGTTATGGTCTCTGAACCCATCTCCAGATGTCAGGGGGCAGAAGGGCTGCAGATGGTCTTCGTTCCCCACTGACAGTGACAGGGAAAGTAAGGCTGAAAGAGATCGGCAAAGAGAGAAGGAGAGAAGGAAAGAAAAAAAGATAACACGAAGAAGATAGAGAAAAAAAAGACAGGAAAAATACTTATCCTGTCACAATATATTTGCTTGAGGGGGAGACCTATCTATCAGTGTTATGAGTGGCATTTATTTTATTTATTTTTTTTTTTAGCTTTTTATACCCGACTTGGCATCCTCCTCACTGGAAGTACAACTGTCACAGCTGTTTTGTGCACCATTCAAACTCTATTGCATGTCTTCAAACTGTCGAAATATTTCAGTCACTCATGAAAACTCATCATTTTCTCATTAAATGTCACCAAAATGTGTCATTTCACCTCTTTATAGCCACATCACAACCTAGTCCAAGTGTCAATTCCATAGGTGGCTTTTATAAGTCTTTTAAATGTTATTTAATATTAACTTGAGCAAACTAGTTGTTTCTCTTCCCTGTTGTGCATCCATTTAGATCAGCTGTGTACGTGTGCTACTGATGCAGTAGCATGCAAACCCACAGGTAATCAGGATTACCTGTGGGTCCTGAAGATGAGGTTACACTATACGATTTCTTGCCCAGTTGTTTAGTATGTTGTTTTGAACTATTTCATTCAAGAATTGAGTCAAATTAGCTGACAAACTGTGAAATAATGCAAAAGTCCTAGAAAACCTGCCTGTCTTTAGAGAGATATGTCTTTTATGACTTGAAGCCCAGAAAAATATTACAATGCGTCATTAATAAGTAAATTCCTGCAGAGAGAATTCTTTGATGTGGATGTTGGCGCCTGCAGAGGAAGGAGAGGAGTGAGCGAGCAAGAAATGCTGGATGGGGCAGAAAGAGGAAAAGAGAGAAGAAAATGAGGAGTTTAAAGATGATTTGAAGGTTAATGATGAGATTGCCAGCCTCAGGGAACCGTTTGTTGGCTGCAGACGTACATGCAAACGTGCACAGACACCTTAACTGCATGGTAAAACCCCAGCAAAAGCATTTGACCTGTCATTTAGCTTATCGGTCACCCAATAATACAAGACAATCGCCTCCTTGAGTCACATAAACTCACAAGTCAACACATGCTTTTCCCCTTACAAGGAAATATAAGTATATATGGATTCCATCATTCGTTTATTCATCCATTCATCCATCCATCCAATCAGAAAGGTTGCCCAGAAGACCATTGAAGGATAACGTGCTCCTTGTCTGTAAGACGTATGTCCTTTGAGTAAATATGAGATGTCCAAACATAAGTGAATGTATTGAAGAATAGTAAGTGAATGTCATTTTAAATAAAAATAGAATTGCAGTGGTGTTCCGAAGCCAAAAAGTAAAGCTACAGATTGTTAGACAAGGGAACGGTGCATCCTTTAAACTATAGGACATCAATCCTGGTTTTCAGGGCCCACTGTGCTGCATGTTTTTGATGTTTCCCCACTCAAAAACAGGTCCCTCAAATAAGTGCATTATCTATTTTGAATGCCTGCAATTGATGCAAAAGCCTGTTGGTCACCCATCAATTTATGCAAGTTGCGCAGCAGCAGTGAATACCTAAAGCATGTAGGACAAGTGGGTCCTGAGGTCCGGGGTTGGGGACCTCTGCTTTAAACTGGTTTACTTAGAGATAAAAACACAAACACAACACAAATTACCCAGTACCTCTTACATAAGTCAATCAGACAGATATTGTTTATGGGCATAAAGAAAATCCAGCGTAATTCACCTCAACAGTCATAAACTTGCATCTTATTGGTGTAATTTGGCACAACTGGAATTAAGTGTCTTTTTTTTTCTTTTTTTTTTTTTTGCATTACACTTATTTTCTGATTTGATGTGCCTTAACTAAATGGTGCTGAATGGCTTCTGATCATCATTGACTCTGCTCATGCATACGAGCTTTCCACAGTTAACTAAAGATAGACACGTTTAAAGCCAAACAGTTAAATAGGCACAGTATGTACAGCGTCTGTATTTGTTGTTCTAGTGGGGAAATGCTCTCAGTAAACCGTGACCATCTGGAGTGAAGACAATTTTTATTTTTTTTTTACCTAATTTATTGTTTGCTGTGAGGTGATTAGTGCCACATGCAAGAACCCAAACACACACATACACAGGACCCATGTACACAGCAGTCCTTCACAGTGCACTGTTTCTGAATGACTCTGCTGCCAAAATTGGATACAAACAGACCTAGAGAGTAAATACAGAAACTGCTGAGGTGTAAAAATGGCAATTCAGCCTGTATAAAACCAAACCCTCTGAACCCATGGTGCTCACTAGAGGCACATTCAGTGGAACAAAGCTTAGATAAATGTGTCATGTTAACTTAAATAAAAACGAGCTAATTTAACACATTTGGAGAAAATCTTTTTCATATTGTAAGAAACAGAAATGTAAAACAAATAAATATTGTTGAAGTCAGCGTTGTTCGAGCTTCCACAACAAGCAAGTGAACAATAATTATGCTGTATTTGGAAATGCTTCCACACCAGTCACACCTCTGTAATTTATTAATTTATTAAGTTGTTGTTACCTAAAAATACCAAATCTTAATGTATTTGATCCTTTTTTTCTTTTGTCATAAAACATGCAATCGAAACAGCAAACATGTGCTTATTGATCTCTATGCCAACTCTTGTTTGGCTTAAAACTAACGCTGCACGTCACTTTCAACACATCATCCACACTGTGAAACATGGTGGTGACATCATGCTGCCAGAGCAATTTTAAAGTCACCTATGGGACAATCCTGGGAGAAAACGTGAAAGAAGGTGCAACAGCCTGGAGTGAAAAAGTTCCACCAGGGCAACAACACAAAACAAGCTGGCACAAAAAAATGGTCAGCTAAAATAGCTACGCCATTTTAGACGGTATATCTAACATGGAGTGGTTTCTGCAGAAAGGCCATAACTGGCTTCACACCTTTCCATTCAACCAATCAGAGCTTACACCAGACTGTGAAAATGAATGGCTGAAAATGTGTTTCCATATGTATGAAGTTGGTGGACAAATGCAAACAGTACTTTTCAGTAAAAAATCTTTAACTTGTGGGAGCTGATTTCAAAAACACACATTTCTGATATTTAGGAAAAAAACAACAGGTCTTCTCTTTCCTTGTACTTCACAATGATGTGGCACTCTATTGATTTTTATTTGTCTTTGATTGATTGGTTGATTGTCAGACTTTTGATCTAGTGCCTTGAGACAACATCTAAATGACTTCCACTGGTCTGTGTCAACCCCAGCAGGGTGACATTCTGTTTCGAGTTCAGAGATTGGGCAGAGGATTTGGCAAACAGAGCTCAAAGTAATCATGTGATCTGATGCTGACAGCCCATTGAAAGGGAAGTGGATTTGGAAGACATGCAATTGAATGGCCAAATTGTAGCAGAAGGACACTAAAAGATCCAGTAAGACAGAAAATGTGCTAGAGAGCTGAAAGGATGAAGTCCGCATAAGATACAAAGTAAGGTCAGTGTAATTCTTTAGAGGGATTAGTGCTATCTCCCTCAGGGTTTTGGTCATTAACGCACAGCTCAGCGAATCACACCACAGAAGACACAGGCCTACAGTCTGAGCATGTGCACACTCACATGGATTTATTCTGATCCTGTCATAATCACATCACATCTGAGGCTTTTTTTCCCCCCATCACTTCTGGCAAGATGTACACCGACTGACTGTTTGTGTGTCTAACAGCCTGTCCATATGCCTCTCGTCCTAAAGGAACGACACATCCTCTTTTTGTGGTCTGTTCACAATCTATGGTTTGAGCAACTTTAGAACATCGAAAAATTTGATGCTTCATAAATGGAGTGAAAGGGAGGGATGCAAATGCAGAAAAATTGAAAACATAAAGGGTAACTGAGAGGTAGAGTTAAATAATACAGGCAAAATAAACTCATTTCCAGCTGCTTTTGCAACCAGATTTTTTTTTATGTTTAACGATTAAGCAGTTTAGTTTTTTTCATTCTACTATGATATGCTGGGGTTTTCAAACAACCATTTATTGGACTTTCAGTGAATGGTTGAAAAAAACAAATAGAAAAAATTAGTGAGCAGAAGTTGTGTGGGCGACAAAATCTTCTTGTCCGATTTCAGAAGAGAATGAACACAGTGATTTGAAATGTCAGAAAGGCAACAGTTCACATATCCAAGGTTTGGACAGCATCAATATCTGAAAGCCAACAAATAGTCAGGACAGAGAATCCCCTAGACCAGAAAACTGAAGTTTCAGTTCAAACAGACACAACAAAACTGAACAGACTGGATAAACATTCCCTGCTCCTTTGAGTCTCAAATTCATCTGCAACAATCAGATGGTAGGATCAGAATTAGGGATAGAACAGAAAAGCATGAAATATCCTGCTGTTAGTGACGTATAGATGTAGGAGGCATTTTCTTGGCAGAAATAATCGGCGCACTTTGTATGAAAAATATATGGCATTATGTGCATATAAATGGCCTTGAATTTAATGATGGAACAAAGTCAGACGCCACATCTGAAAACATCTAATAACGAATAAATTGCATCTGCATCGGGAACAAAGAAATCCTGACATCCCTCAAATGTGCTGCAATGAAGAATGGTTAACAGAGTGTGCAACATAATGCCTAATAGAGACAAAAAATAAACATAAAAGCTTTGAACACTATTTCACACTGTGCACATAAATTCCCGCATATGATGTAGTTTTGTTTCATCATTAGAAAAAATGTATGAAAAGCTGCTCATTAAAATAAGAAATGAGAAAAAGCAGAATCTTACCCTAAATGGTGTCAGATGCTTAATAACGCCTGGCTCTGTCCCAGCAGCTCTGGTTTATGAAATGTAATTATATCCACAGGGTAGAAACTAGACACATTATAAAATGTTGCTGTTATTATACTGATGCCTGAGCCTATCTCTCCCCCCCCACCCCCCTACACTTTCTATTTAATTGATTTAACTAAAATAAATTTTTCTACACTTGACTAGTTCTCACTGATTATTTTTTTCAGTGTACTATTTAATATAGAAAATCGGTTTGTTCCTGCAAGTCTCTCCAGCTGGAAGAATGATAAATGGGATATTCTGAATTATAAAATAATGGGAATGGGGAAAATTCACAGACAAAAAGTAATAAAGGAAGACTTTGTATCACCGTTGCAGGATTTAATGTGCTTTCCAGTGAGTTTTCATTCAGCCACTGATATCACCTGAGGCATTTTGTTGCTTTTGTGGCAAAGTCAGAAAACCCACAGAACAAATCTTAATTTTATTTTCTTCCAATAAATGCTGGCATTAAAGACGTTATTTGTTGGATTTGTTATACACAATGCAGCAGAGTGCAGAATGTCACCTGGTCTGTTCCTCGTGTTGTTAGCTAAGCTGACAAGTTCTGTTTGCTCTGGGCTGCCAGGTTTGTTTGCCGTCTCTTTCTTGCTGTCTGGTTTATTACTTCTTATCCACAGACAGTCTGACACTTGGTAAGAACATTCATGTTTACCTCTGTTACCAATTTTCTTTCTATTTTCTTTTTTTATAATAGCAGTAGTTGTAAGGAGCAAAGCTAGGAATCTCTTCCCCAGAGGCACATTAACATATGCATCCACTTATTTCAAGCACTTTAAAATAGGCTAAAAAGTCTTAACAAAAGTCAGAAAGACATTGGAAATAACCATAAAAAAACAAGAAGGAGATATTTATGTGCACAAATAGGCTATATATTCACCACATTAGGCTCTAAGCATGGACAAAGACTGTTTCTGGTTGGTAGTGCAAAATGAAACAGGAAATTCTGTGAGATTTCCCAGAGATTTGTCTCTTCATGTGGTGAAGAGCTGGTTGCTTTTGGCCACAAAGTTGTAAATACAGAGTTGAGATGTTTTACTGGGCAAATACAAGATCTAGGCCAGACTTGTCTTGATTTACACCCTACAGACAGAAAGAAAGATTGTTGCTGATATGCCACATCAAATCAAATATTTTTAGATCAGATATGAGCTGATTTAAATGGTAAAAATATTCCTGTCATTTTGTGTCTGTTTGAAGTCTCGTGTGTGTTGCCGGTCCTGCTGGTTTTCTAAAACTAAGACAGCACACGAACCACCAGCATAAGAACACTAACTACTCATTAAAGCTTCAAACAGTCCTGTTTTAAACACAAAACAATGAGAACTTAATTTGGTTGTAATTTCAAACCACTTCACAAAGGATTGCTGGGGGTGTTTTTCCTCTTCTGCTCAGTTTTCTAGATATTTTCTCTCCCAACTCAACAAATAGTGGAGCTTGATCAGAAGCTCCACTATTTGGAGCTTCTGTTCCAAATCAGAAAATGGATAAATCACATTTTTATCCACTGGATGTCCAGTTAGAGCAACCTTTTAACATGCAATGCAAAACAGTCACATTTTTCTTTCTGGGGGATTGATTGAATCTGCAGTCAGTGGTTGATTGGAAAAACAAAACAGGATTTCCTCAAATATCACAATTTGACAACTGTGACTAGATATAAGATGTTGATGACTGATAAACATGAGAGTCTTTATGTTTTACCATAATCAGCCATTGTCTAACAGAAATTATTTAGCAAAATGATTTTGCTTAGCACAGCACAACAGCTGTATTAGACCCCAGAGGGTCTTTTGTTATTCTTACGTAGAAATTAACAAGTATGTATTCCTTGTTCCTTACTAGTTGAAATTCAGACCAGAAAATGGCCTCCATATTGGCTGAGTTCTGGTTGCAAGTTGTAAACTTGGCAATGCAACCCTGCCAGTGTGTGGCAGTTTATCACTGCTGCCATTCAGACTTTTTGTGCATGCGGCTGCAAATATTGGATCATGATGTTGAGGTTGATTAGGAACCTTTGACTCTCAAACCTAAAGCTTAATTTTCAGTTTGAATGCTGCAAGACTTGTCCAGCTTGTAATTTGGACTTCAACCATCCGAGAACGCTATAAATCACTCAGATTTTAGGCCAAAAAGACAAAAACAGCTGGAACTATTATTTACTGTTATGAAATGTCTTCTGTCAGCCTCGTAAGCAAAGAGAAAAAATAAACATCATTTTCAGTCTTTCAAGAAATCAACAGAGGTGAATTGTAAACAACTACACATAATGCACACATTCAAACTAAATGTTGTCGTCATGTTGAGTAGTTTGCATAAACATGTTTTAAGCCAAGAGCTAGTTTAATTGTGCAGGCTGAATGGTGAGTAGATGCTTTAGAGAAGTTGGTCACACAGTAGTCCAGGGAGCATTGTGAAGATGAGAAGAAATGTATAAACTACTTACTTTTTGCACGATTGCAATTAACTCAAGAAAAGTATTGCTGATGACTGTGTGGGGCAGGTAAGTGATGATGAGAAAATTATCTACATTTTCTCTAAGGTTCCTTTTGGTGTTGCTCTAGGGGCCCTTGAGTTTTGGTAGGAGGAAGGACAGATGGTGCAGAACCAGTAGTTAGCTTCAGGATAGCAAGATGAGTTTCCCAGATGAGTATCTGGCAGCCTGACTAAAGAAGCAGCTTAAAAACCATAAAATTGCTCTGATATAAACTTGAGGTAATTTTCAGGTGTGTGTTTCTAGGGCTAAAGGGAAGACAAAGTAAACAGGAACTGTGAGAGCAGATCACTTCGACTTAGATGAGGAATCGCTGAAGCATTGTGTGTTAAGTGCTTTTGGCAAATGCTAGATCAAGAATATAAAATAGCAGAATTTCTAAAACATGTCTTAAGATTTGAGTTACATCCAGCTTTTTTTTGTATTATCTTTCCACATATACTGTATACATTCCATTGTATTTGGTTTCATTTATTCTTAGTTTTTATTTGCTGTGCTTTTGGACTTTATTCTTTTGCATCAGTGTTATTTTTTCCCCATTTATTTGTCACTACTTTAAGCCCTAGGTCATTCTCAATGTATTCAACATTCACTTTCCCACAGCCTGCTTGTTTGTTCTATGCACTTTGAGTTCTGCACTTTCAATTTCGTGCAATAGCCATTGCAGCCCTACGACTCTGGAACAAGCTGCTCCTTGATATTTGTGCTTCAGAATCTGTACAGTCTTTTAAATCTCTCGTGAAAAGTTTCAAGCCGACCTTCAATTGGAGTTAAGTTTGAGTTCCATCAGATCTGTTTGGTTCTGGTGTCTTGTAGTTAAGGTTTGTTTAATTTTGTTTTGTTTTTTTTGTTTTTGTTTTTTTGTCCTTGTTGATCTTATTGCTGTTTTAAATGTTGTTGCTTTTTACCTGTTAGGAAGCACTTTGGTCAACATTGTTTTTAAATGTGTAATATAACAAATTGACATAAATTCATTCATTCATTCCTTTTCTCAGCTTTCCCCAATCACCTTTTTGCCTCACCTGCACCAAATGTCTTTTTCCACGCTTTCCTTAATGCAAATAGCTCTCTGGTTTCATTGTCCATATCTGGCTCCCATTAGACCCATTGCCCCTCCTCTCTTAACACCCTGCATTCCTTCATTATGGCTGACTCCGCTCTCCAAATTGTCTCTGCGTTGGCTCCTCTATAAAACTCCACCATGACACCAAGAGACTTAAATATCGGGGGTAAATTACTGACAAGATGCAGGTGGGTGATTTCATACCAGATGCAGGTAGAAAAGTAGGCTAACAGGCTGAGGAAAAAGAGACCAATAAACAAGGAAAGATGAGGAAGATATCAACAAAAACTAGAGGGATAAATGCTAAATAATTTGTGCAGCCCACAAATGTAGTGTCTTTATCTAATACTGGAATGTGTTAGATGATCACATTTAACTGTAACAAAAAAGCAAAAACAGAAGAAATACCTGAGGAAGCATTGTAAAAAATCTAACTATTATTTTTCAGAATTTTATTGAGACAAAAAAGGGTCTCAGAGTTAGAAATGGACATGTTTCATTACTTCTAAACTAATCTGCCAAGAGTAACTGTTGGGGTTTGGACTCAAATCCCCAGAAATACCGTACCAAAGAGTTTACCCCACAGGAAGCAAATGACCCAAATAGAACATTTCAACTAAACACAACTGAGCAACTGGGAAGTTTGGCTCGTTTTTCATGAGATCATCAAGCTCTGCATCCACTGACTCAGAGCCTCCTGCGCTTCGGATAAAGAGCACACTTCCCTTCAATCTGTTCTCAAAGGGTGACCTTTGAGAAAGTAGCAGAAAACCCCCTGGAGCAAGAGCATATTCAGCATTCACTAAAGCCCCTACTAAATGTCTGCTGATGAACAAGCCTTGGACCTGTAATCCCCTGGATTACATCTAGCACAGACATGGGAGTATTACCTCTAAACTACTGGTGCTGAATTGTGTGACCTGAATTTGAATTCCAAACAAGAAAACCTATGAATATCAGCAGTTAATACTTGTAAATGTATTCGGAAAGCTATCTGAATAAAGGAAAACCATAGTAAACATTAACAGCCTCCATTGAATTGTGCAAATATCCGATACACAGGAAACCTTTATTTAAAACATGAACTCTGCAGACTTCCATCTGTAGAGAAATATTAAACTGCTTTCCACCTGTTGTCTGAGAGACAACGGAAGGAACATCAATCATCCTGGCATGCGGGTTTTAAACCTTGGTACTGTTGAAAATGTAAGTCTTTCCCTCTCTCTCTCTAATCCTTGCTGCTATGACAACCGCCAGGGAGAGGATGTGTAAAACTCTGGCCTGTGTTTGGGGTTATGTAACTCATCCAGTCTTAAATTCTGTCCCAGCTTTCATTTTGCACCCTGAAAGGATCAACAGCAAAGCTGAGACACAGATCAGATCATCTTTGAGGCTTTCTTAAACTGAAATCCCTTTGGTCATCTAAATATGTGGCTTGAACGACTAAAGAAAGATACTATAAGTGTCATGAAAGACCTACAGCAGACACGAAGTAGGATGACAGGAAATACAGCACGAAAAATGCGTCAACAGTATATCCTCAGTAGATATACTTCTAATTGGACTAACATAAAACTTTACACCAGATGTCGGTGGCGATCCAAGTAATAAGAATAACAAAAACAATATGCTCCATACATTATATGAAACAAGGGTTACCAAAAACACCATACCAACAAGTTTTAGCTTTGAACTGGGACCATTGTGTTGCGTGACTCTTTCAGCATACAGTGCTGCAAGGATTTGGATAATCAAAAGAAGGAAGAATAAATAAATGTAGCAAGACATTCTCGATCAAGAGCTAAAAATTAAACAAGGGTTGCCAAGACAACAAATCTGAACATGAATTAAAACACAAAATGCTCAGGAAGCACACAGAACTTTTAGACTTTAAAAACACTTTGTGTGGGAGAATGAAAAAAAAAATAAATAAGTCACTCATGAGCCATGCATGCCACTAGTTGCCACAAGCAAAATTTATTTACTTTTAAATTTCAGTAAGAATCTTCACATTTTATTCTCATGTCATTTCACTTGATTGCACATAACATAGGGAAAAAATATTTTTGTGATGTCTTACATATGCACGAATTATTTGGATTGAACTTGTTGAATTGCACGTCAACATCTATGTCGAGAAGTACTGACACGGACGATATTAGTTACATTCTGATATATTTTAATAGTTCTTAAAAATAAGTATTAGAATTGTGAAATGAAGGCAAGATCAAGTAACAACAAGATCAACTGTGAGTGAAATGTTTAATAAAAACCCACTTTCTATGTCTCATTCGGGCAGTAAATTTGTTGGAATGTGAAATCACATCTCACTTATGTATCCAGCCTTTGTTGAGAATGAATGAATCCAGTGTTTAGCTGTTTGTCCAGACCTGCTGGTAGCAATAACACTCAACATCATTGAACCCCAGGTACCAATAAGACTGTTCCCTAATTCTGCATGCATATAGCAGTGCATTGCATAAACTGGCACACAAACAAGATTGCTCCCACACCAAGAAATGAACTAAATTATAGGCCGCAGCATAGTAAATGACAGACACTATCAAATGTACACATCCGTCACCGACTGACTGCGCTTCACCTCTTAATCAACTCACCGTCACACACGGCTGCATGGATATTAAACGTCCCCCTCTGGCCTTACTGTGACCACCTACAGATTAATAATTACCGACACACGGAAAAACTTTGAGCCTTAAAGAGGCGACTACAGCGCACGCACACAGTCACACCCACACTGTTAGTTGCATACATGTAAAAACACACACATGCAAGCAATTTTGGAGGGTGAGACACTCCGATCGTTTCACACATAAAGTGTTTAACACTCACAAATCAGACTTTTCCGCATAATCCCATCTGCTTGCGCTCCCTCTGATGTGGCCTGCATGGTCGGGTTTGGTCGTGTAATTTCTTGCAAAACAAGTACAAGCTGTCCAGAGAAATGCGATAGCCCTGTAATTTGATGTTCGGAGATAGCTATACTTTCG
Organism: Poecilia mexicana; assembly: GCF_051168715.1. Taxonomy (NCBI): domain Eukaryota; kingdom Metazoa; phylum Chordata; class Actinopteri; order Cyprinodontiformes; family Poeciliidae; genus Poecilia; species Poecilia mexicana. Next base: position 45,303,426 of record NW_028263371.1, on the reverse strand, counting down.
CTATCGATAAATGAGCAATCAGTCACAGAGATGATCCCCGAACGGATGCCAAATTGAAATTCTGTGAAAATTTCCAATCAATCTCTTCGTCTCTTGCTTTTTAAGCTGTGAAAGAGGTTAAATGTTTAATGCAGTTTATGTCCCAGTGAGATGTCTGTGGGAAATTAATGAAGGGAAAACCTTTTCATGTGGGATTACTGTCTGAAGCCAACATCTTATCTTATCCACGCTTCCTTGTCAAATCAAATTTAGAGCCAAAGCACACTGGAGAGTATATTTTCAATTATCTGAAAAGTGTATTAAAATATGGGTGACCTAGTGCAGAAAACTTAATCACTAGCTCACTGTAAAATAAATAAATAAATAAAAATTGAATGAAGTTGTCTGAGAAAAAAACTAATTTATGCGCATAATAAGTAGCACATACAGACAGGTAGGAAAAAGCAACATTAAAAGTCAAAGATTATTCAGTTCTTGGACAATTTTTGACTGCTACCATAACCATAAATGACTAATGACATAAATGTAATCTGAAAAGTGACAACACAATCATGGTGCAAAAGTAAAAAGTCTGTTTAATCTATTAAATTTAGCGGTTGGGACATACAACTTTTACATTTTAAAGCAAAAACAGAAGGCATTATAAATAAGTTTAAATAGAGGAAAGAGAAATAAATCATTAATGTACGGTCCTCTCTAAGACTGCCTGTGTGTGCAGAATAGCTCGGGCGCCTGTGTGCTTGTGTACATACACCCAAATGAAACACCAAGCTCTCAATTTGGAGGGAAAATATTGTGGCTCTTTTCTGCATAAATTAGCTGAAGCCAGCACCAGAAAAACACAGAGTTCATCTTTTGTCCAACTTCCATCCACACACTCCCTTCCCCACCGAAACACACTTCCACACGCACACAAAAGGCCCCTCTTCTGACATCTGGATAACGTTCCCTTTCAAGTTTGACATGAAAAAACACTGTTGCTTTGTTAAGAATTGTACAGTTCAATGCATTTATTCACATCACGACCAGTGGCAAACTTTTTTTTTTTCACATTTTTGGTAAATTAGACAATTATAATTTGTATTTCCTAGATGCCAAAATAAGGAGGGAGAGATTTATTTTTTTTTTTTTTAATTACTGCATTCAAAGTTGGTTTAAACCCCACAGTTATTTTGCATTGCGCCATTTAAAATTTAATCAAAATTAAAATCTGTTTTCTCTGAAGATCCTACCTTCTTGGTGGATATTCCACAAGAGGTTTTACTAGAGAATGAAGCCGAGTGGAGAGAAGCTGATGCAGATTACAGTAAAGTGTGCCAAGAATGAAACGAGCTTTCCATAAATCACAGAAATTTGCTGTGAAGTGAAAAACGGAGCCTGAGTTTTAGGAAAATGGAAACAAATTGTGAATATTATGAGATGATTGGAAATGATTACATTATAATGATTTTTAGATAGTAATTCCTTTAAGCTGTTGTTGACATGCGTTGTTCAGGCGTGTTTATACATCGCTGTAAATTTTGGAGACCTCATAAAATATATGTTTTGCTTTGTGTAAAGCAGCTTATGGAAAACAATGAGACGTCTCTCTGCAGGGATGCACAAGAAAGATATCATTCTGGTCTGTTTGTGTGTTTCTAGAAGCAATTTATGTCTCCGGAAGGTGAAATATTGCAGTTATATTTTACTTGACAAAACAGATTGCAGCTCAACTCTAGAGTCTGGATCACTGAGTCTGAAAAAAGCGGATGTTTTATGCAGGCCCCAGATTTGATTAGAGAAGACAAGCTTTTCCTGCAGAAAGAGCTTGTTTGTAAGTGTTTTCCCAGCCTTTGATCTCAAACCACCTATAAGTCTGAAACTTACTGAAAAGGAGACAACTGTTTCTGCTTTAAAAGTAAAATACCAGAGCTACATGCTGTCCTTTGGCTGAGGAAAGAGCTACATTCCCAGACTGGATGTTACTTTATTGCCAAAGTGATTGCAAACCCACATATGCTTTCTATCGTGTGACCTAAAGAGTGTTGCATATGGGCAGACCAGTCATGCTAAAACAGACACAAATGTCTACACAAAGAGTCACAAGCATGCAGCTACATAAAGAGGCACACTTAAGCTTTATCGGGGACATAGGCAGTACTTTGAGTACTGTGAGCTGCACTTACAGAGCCACTAACATTAGCGGTAAGACTAAAGCATAGCCTCTGGTCAGATCTGCCCCCCTGAAGAGAGGCACACAAACGAAACTGCATACACACACACTTCCAAACACACTTTCTGGCACACGGTCACACGCACACACCTGTTTGTCGTCTTAGGCGTTTCCTGTGCTGGTCTTTACACACCTGCATCCATACCTTCCTGTTCAGACAGAAATTTGGGATGGAATCTGAAAAGTTTGGCAGCATAGGTCAGTCAATGAGCCTGCAAGTTAAAACAACAAGAAAGAAAATAATAAATAAGGTTTTTAAAAATGACAAGAATGAAGAAACTATGTAACAAACTGGGAAATACAGAATGAAATACATTTTTTACTTCTTGCAACAGCTGCCCCAAGGGGAAACAAACTCTGCTGTGCGGTCATGAAACAATCTGCTCCTCTTAGGAAAAGCAGACCTGTGCAGAGGCAGACAGGAGATTCATAAGTCCAGCTGCATCTTGGTGCAACTGAGATGTCCATCCTATTTCTGATCCTGTGAATATTTGAAGTGTCCTTGGGCAAGGCAATGAACTCCATGCTGCCCCACATGGTGTGCTGTATGAGCGTAAAGGGGTGAATGTTAAAGTAATTTATGCCTTTAATGATGTGAACATGTATTTTCTCCTCGCTGGTTTTCTTTTTATGAGGTTTTTGTTTTTGCAAACAGAACAGATAATCAAATAAGTATCAATACCAAAAATAGCCTGAGTAAAATGTAGTTATACAATTATTTTATTTATAAAGGGTAAAAAAAAAAATCTGTTGAAATGAACCCGACTCTGTTTTACACAGTAATTCTTCCTAATCTGTAGGTTGCGTTTAGTCATGTTGTCCTTGTTTCATAGTTTTATAATATGAATTAATAAAGGCTGACCTCAAGGCTAAAATAGAATGAATCTGTAAAACACCTCAAAACAGAAATACTCTTAAAACGATTCAGACCATAACAGGTTCAGAAGCAAAGACATTGGTCCTATGAAACCGTCTGCTTAAAAAAATCACATAAACGTAAATTGAAGGAAATAGAATAAAGCAGACGATAAAACTGGAAGGTTTGAAAGAATGGAAAAGGTGGACTAAGTTAGCCTGATTAAAGAGGTCTGAAAGTGATGAAATGTCACTCATGTGCCTCATTAAAGCTCCCAAGAAAGACTTGAAATGGTAGGAGCTGAAAAAAGGAGGAAATCCGAGATCAAAGAAAAAGGAAGGAACAGGAGTTTAACCTCTTAAAAAGAGGCTGAAACAGTTTGACCTTTGGCATCTGTAAAGTTAGAGTTACTCAGAAGCATCTTTAATAAACACAGTTATTTCCCAAATTTCTGTGCTTGTCCTTCAGTGTTTCATTATTATTTAGATTAATTGATCAAACTCAGAAAGCGTATGTTTTTTTTTTGTTTTTGTTTTTTTTGACATCTGAAATTTCGCTTGTTCGTGGATTTTTATTTTCTAAAATATTAGAAAACAATGCAGCTTGAGAAGCTGAATGCTACTTGGGATGCTATTAGCATACCATCCATTTTCTTTGTTGCTGACTGGTTGCACCTCTAAGAGAAGAGATATAGATGACTGTAGACATGGCTTCTTCAGGGCAGTGTACACAGTAATGAACATCAAGAGATATTTGGTGATTTAACTAAAGGATTCATTTCTTTCAGTTATATGCAGCCGATTCTTTTGTACAGTTTTTGTTGTTGTTGCTGTTGTTTTTTACAAGCACCTATTATCACTGTGATGAATTACAGACTGACTGGGCATTCCACAACATTTGCTAAGTGTCCAATGCTCTCCTTCTCAGGCAGCAGTTTTCCAGACTTCCAAACGCTAAATCACCAGCTATATATTCACCTCATGAAATCCAAGCTGGAGACTTTGTCCTCCCTTCTGTCTTCTTGAGTGCCCATTCCAGAGACCTGCATTTTCTGTCCAAATGTATAAAGGTATCACTTTTCAGCAACTTCTGGCTCCTTTGCCCTCTTTTTTTTTCCTTCATCTTTTCCTTTTCAATTTCAGACACAAAAATAGAAATAATTATGAGTAACTAATTAGAAACAACTGAAAAGACAAAGCTATAAATTAATGATAAAGGTGCTGGAGTATGTGTACAGCTGTTCTGTGATGCAAAGTTACAACATGGTCAGACGTTCCTTCATTTTGCTCACCTTTCAAGACTTGTAACCTTAATTGAGAGACAAGGAGTACAAGAACTAACATTATGATTTTCCTTAATTTAGAATATTCTCCAGAGGCTTGTTCACACTCACAGTCAAAGGGAGTTTAACCTATAATTTACTGATACCACAAAGACTGTTATATAGGCCAGTAAATTAAGAAGCTACACTGTCATTACTAAAGGGCTAGATTGGGAAGCTGAAAGAAATCTGTTGCCCGTGACAATCCATAAGTGTGCTTCTGCAACTGTGCTCCCAAAGCACATTTATGTTTAAAGTGAAAGCTCTGCCTTACAGCAGAAACTGAACTGCAAGCATGAATAAATGCATGAAGGGGATTTAGATCTAAGCCCTGGTCATAATGAAATTCAATGAAGGATATTTCTTTTTTCTTGTTGTTTCTCTAATCAAAGAAAAATCCTATTAAACATTCTTTATTATATTTACCTACAAGGTCTTAATTGTGTAATCAGTATTGCTCTATTTAATAATCTTGTAGTTTTTTTTTGTTTGTTTGTTTGTTTGTTTTTTCAATATGACCTTTTAAAAATCCAGTTAGAAACATAAAACCACTTTGGCCATTTTCTGCATCATTTGCTTGTAGGTTCAGGTTGCGTGTTAGTGTTTCCTTCTGGGCCTGCAATGCTTTGATTACTGACCAACAGTCCAAAGGATGCAGCTGCATGATTTAGCATAAGTAACAGAAATGTTGGAAAGGAGAAGCATTTCTCCTCTCCCTGTACATATATCTGCTATGGAACATTAGACCCAATACTTCTTTTATAAAGGCTGCTTGCTGTGAAGGTTATTGTGGGGTTCATTTAATACAAACTTCAGGATTTCTGAAAACTAGCAGGAGTCTGTTAGATCCTTTTTTTATGGGTGTATTTTTCCTGCCCAAATTTACCTTTATGGAACGTTGAGAATAATACCAAATGAAGTGCTTTGCACAGTACATTAGTTTGTCAAAATTAACACCATATTCCAAATGACGAGTATAGATGTCTAGATGGGCAAGTCAGTTCTTCTGAAAAATAATTCTTACTGGCCTCCTGCTGGTATCTTTATTGGTGTGTCGTAACTGTGTTTTCTTAAAACAGACGACAAATAGAAAAATTGCTTTCAGTCAGCAGTTGTCAAAGCATAAACCAAATGTCTACAAGCCAGTTACAAATTGATGCATGGCTTGTACCAAATGTTCTGCTCCTTTTTCAAACTCTGGGTACAAAACAACAACATGGTGAAGGCGTGAAACAACCTTTAAAAAATAAAATAGATTCCTAATAAGACAGAGAGTCTATAGTCGGCGTCCTGCAACTTTTAGATGTCTCTCTGCTTCAACACACCTGAGTCACATAATCTGGTCCTTAGCATGACTCTGGAAAACCTGAGTGAAAATTGAGCAGGTAATTTATCCATTTGATTCAGGTGTGTTGGACCTGAATGTTTCAGCAAACAGACCCCTGGTCTGCAAATATTCCTAAAAAGAACAACAATTACAGAAACTGTGCAATGAGAAAATAGTTCATTTAACACATTACCTTTTTATTGTGGATATTTACCAGGATTTCAGTATTTTATTATTTTTATGTTTATGGTGTAATAGATGAGGCTGAGATAGGTACTGGTTTATTGCAGAGGGTTTGATAGGGTTCCCTAAAGTAAAGTAAGACGCCTTAATTGGTTTCCCAGATAAAAACTTTGCAGGTTAAAAGACAGTTTAACATTCATTATCCGCTGTTAGTTTCTACCACGCTAACAGCTCCCTTCACTCCGAAGCACATCCAAAATCAGAGACGCATGGGCATGCTTTCACTTACCAGGAAACTACTTTAAGATTTTCCATGTTAGCATTCTGGTGCTGAATTTGCTCACCTCTATAAATCACATCAGCCTTACCATGAAAACTGATCAGCAGAGTGCAACATTTCTCCTACTAGAGTCAACACGGCTGCAATAACAGCTGAAGCTGATAGAGAGAAAAAAAAAAGAAGTAATTTCTCATTTTCTGCAGATGCTAAGAAGAAGATATTAGAGATAACAGCTTGGTGATGTGGTTACCTATTTTTCAATGTTGTTGTCTTTTAAAGCCTCCAGATTTACACTATTAATATTAAAAAACTTGTTTGCTTGGTTTGGTTAATTTGCCTATTATGGACAGATTTGGATGCAGATTTCTTATTGATGTGGCTTACCAAAAGATCCAGGTTTGTAATTGCTTTAGTAAGAGCGAGCCTTGCAAAAATATTAACTCCATTTACGCATTTGAACATTTTCAAAACACAACATATTTTACATATATATTTTATTTCATGAATCTACTCAAAGCTGAATATTGTGAAGTGGAAGGAAACGGCGGCTTGGCTTTTCAATATTTTGTACAAATAAACAAATCCCACAGCTCACTGTGCTTTGCTAGTCATGTTCATTCAAACTCTGTCTAGCTTCCCTGTCACTTCTGAAGCAAAACATATATATTTAATACATTTACAATATGCATTATGCAATATACACTTTTTTCCCCTTTTTTTGACTAGAATTCTTCAGTAAAAGTTTTCTTCTCACTGCAACATTACATTTCATAAGTCACATTGGGAAAATGAAGTTTTTGTTATTAAGTTTCAAGCTCCATGCTCTTGAATTTTCCTTTTTTAGTATTAATATGTGTTTTATGCAGGTTGTACTGAAACCTGACCTGACATTTGCTTGGTTTTCCGTCCCTTCTTTTAGAGGTCTGTATTCCGGTCTGCCAAAGGTGTGAACACTGTCAGGTTTCATTATGTCGTGCAGAATAAACAGCTCAAGGCTATTTGGTCAGATTCACTAAGGAAACATAGCAACATCACAAGGTCGAGTGGGATCTTTGCTCCACTATAATCAGCTTAACTGCTTAAGAGTACACCCAGAGTACAAAGAATATTAAAATATATTGCACAAACACAAACATGTTTAAGTGGTTATCTGTGCCTCGCAGCTGTGAGCCCACAACTTACATCACAACGAAACTCACACCTGGGAATATTTTAAAAGTGCACACATCAAAAGCAACAACATGCAAAGACTCACATGGACAAATCTTGTTTGCATTGAGTACACATAGCTGTGTGAGTTCCTGTGTTCAGGCATGAAGCAGGTCTGTTAAATTTAGGAATAGCTTGGTCTCAGCAGACTGTGGCTGTGCATCTGTCATTTGAATCAGAGCAGGGACACGGCACAGTACCTGGAGAGCTGGCCAAGTGATTCTGTTTGCCTCATCTATCTCTACATGACCAGACTGGGTAAGCAGAACCATTTGTCTGGGAGAGCCGTGCCACTTAAAGCACAGAGGCCAGAGTGGCTGCACATCCTGGCTGCATAATGACTGAAGGCTGTGGGTGACAAAGGGTGAAGGGTGAGCAAAGGTACTGCAAGAAAGAAAAACAGAAAATTAAATTAAAGATGACAGAAAATTCAATTTTGGAAAAAAAAAATAACGTTATTGGTAAACTTGAAACCTCTCGTGAAACATTTAAAAATTTCCAAAAGGACGCTATTACTCACGCAGCTTGTTGTCATGCTTTTGTTTTCTTGTTATCATCAAGTCATTTGGAGTTACAATGTTTTCTCTGAAAGGGTAGTACTCCATCCGGAGTCAGACTGATTGCGTACAATTAGAGGAAATTCAAGACTATCATTACCTTCCCTAGGATAGAAATGCTAATGAGTAAGCCATCAGACAGACACTGGACAGCAATTGCATTCATAGCAGGACTGCAGGGAGAGAGTTTCTGCACTTGAAAACAGAATCTTGCTGTTTGCCTTCGGGCTACTGGAAATCACAGAACACCGGCTGTTGGAATGGATGCTATTTGGAAGAGATGAGATTAAGGTAACCGTACGCCTGGAGGAAGAAAACCACTGAATTCCAACATCAACCTAACAGCTATAAAACATGGAGGCTGCTGTATCATGGTTTGGGTGAGGCTTTGCCGGCTGTACTTCTTTGGCATTTTTGCAAAACAATTAAGTGTCAATTATGACAATTATTTCAGACCAAAGACTACAAGCAATTAGAACAGAGTTTCAAGCAGAGGTGGGTAGAGGAGCTCATTACATTTGTTTAAAAAAAAAAGTAAAATAAAAAAAAACAGATATGTGGTTTTACAGTGTCTACATACACAGTACATATTGACTAAATGAAATGCTGTTGACTGGTTGGGTTTTGATACACATTTAAAAATGAAAAAGAAATTGAATAAGTTACTAAAAATAAATGAAGTAGAGAAAAATCTCCTCTGGATCAGGATCTGAGAAAAGCAGTACATAAAAGGAACGTAGTGTCTTAGAAAGCTCTTTTAAAACAAACACATTTATCTGATTACTGAGGGTTGTGGATCCTTTGTTTTTGATCAAGTTTTAGAGCGATCTTATCCGGTTTTAATTCAGATAGAGATACGTAAAGGACTTCAACTACCAGACGGCTGGAATACTGCACTGTGAAAAAGGATTCACCTCCATTCAGATTTCTTCTGATTTGGTTTCTTTTCACTCTGAAATGACCTTTAGAACATGCTTATATTAGACAAAGACAGTCCAAGAAAATGCAAAAACATATAGTTTTTCAATATAAATTTGGTTTATTATGGAGGACTGAAGGCAGTCATTTTTGCGTCGTGACAGAATGTTTTCTGAAACTAATTAAATGAGCAGCAGACAAAAGCTAACTTTGAAATCAACAAAGATCACCCCCAGCAGTGTTTTTAGAAGTGGCGTCTTCTATGCCTTAATTAGCTAAGGCTGTGATTCAATAGACCTAATTAAAAGGGATTATTTACAGATGGTCATAAAGTCCCAAAGACAGTTAATGGTCCATCATTATAAATCAGGAGAACATCTGATTCCGACAATGTAATGTGTTAGAAGGACCACAATCTGGATGCAATAACAATCATGGCTTGTTCAATTTGGTATTTTTTTTTTGTCTTTTTTTTTTTATATTTAGTTTGATCCTTTAACTTTTGTCTGCAGCTTTGTTAACATCGAAGAGGACTCGGACTTAATAGCCAAGCAAAATGGCAGGAAACTGGAACGAAGTCAATCTCATATTGCATAATTGAACCAATAAAAAAGCCCAACCTGTAATAACATGACCAATGGTAATGAGATGTTTCCAGCATTCATTTGCTACACTCAGCTACCCAGCTCATTGTGATGCCGCAAACATATTGGCAAATTAATAAATGAGGCACAGTCAGGATGCAGAGGAGCATTACAGTCCATAAAAACACAAGCCAGATAAACTTTGAGCACAGTGGGCTTCAGTGTGCTACAGAGGGTCACCAATTAGCTTGCTTTTTGTGCTATTGGAAGGGACATGGTGGCATAATGCATGAGAACTGGTAAGGAACATGGAAGTGAAAAGAAATGAGTTCAGTTTTTCCGCCTGCAGCCACTGTGGGGTTGAGGATGACCAGATTTTATTTACACATAATCAGAAAGAGTTTGTACACGCATAATAAGAGTTATGTACCATAATTCCCATTCCATAAGCTGCTACTTTTTTTTTCTTTTTACGCATTTTGAACCCTGCAATGTGACTAATATATTGCTTTTTGCCAACAAGTTTTACCAACTGGACTGCTGCGTGATGAAGAGGACAGTTCAAGCTCAAGAGCAAGGCAAAAGTGTCATTGAGAGCGACAACGAAAGACAGACCGAGGAATTGTGTGTGAGACCAGGGACGCCTGCAGGATATTATCGGAGGGCAGGCACAGAAACAACATAGCTGCATCTGACTCACACAAACACAACCACATCCCCAACGTGTGTATGCACAAGTATGCTAAATGAACGAGATGCACGTGGCGCACAAAAACGGTGATGCTGACCCACGGAACATGGACAAAACAATGCAACCAGACACATACAAATGTCTACATAATCTATTTGTTGCAAATTATTCTAAATAACAAAAAAGGAAAACGAAGCCTACCTGTCTGAAGTGAACTTTCCTCCTGCAGGTTCCCAGGCTTAGGTCTTGTGTCTGTGACATCCAGAGGACAAGTAGGTGAAGTGGCAACATCTTCTTAATGCCAAACATTTTGACAAGATTAACTTTTTATTAAAAGTCTGATTACTCACCTTTAGCTGGCTTTACCACATAGCCACATTTGGCTTATGGAAAAAGTGCCAGCTGCCAAATAAAAAATAGTAAACTATCTAAAACACATTTTTGTATCGGATGTATGTGGGCCCACCCTCACAAATGTGCATACAGGATATTTTGACACATATGACCATTTATATTTTTTCCCCCCCACAATTTTGTTAATAATTAAGGGCAAAGTCAAATAGCTATAATGAAGCATTTTTTTAACTCAAAGGAAAACTTAGAGATCTGCAACCCAGAGGCAAATTCAACCTATTAATGTAATTCATCTTAATGTTTATTTGTTAGTAGGTGTGGTTTACATTCAGGTGTATCTGGAAATTAGTGTTTCCGTGTTTGTGTGAACATGCACATTCAACAGTGTAGGAAATCAAGTTCTTTTTGTGATTAAAAAAAAAGGCATACATACAGTACAGGTGAGGATGAATACTCCTTTTTTTTTACCAGCTATCCAGTCTAAGCAGGTATGAAGAGGGAAATGATGGAAACTTGCACTCTAAAAAGAAAAAAGTTGAACCAACTTAATTGAATTGCTTCTTTAGGTAACAAGCAATTCAATTAAGTTTATCCAACTAAATTTATTAAGTTTAACCAATTCAATATATTATAATCATCCAACTCAATTTGTTAAGTCAGTCTTACTCAAATCATTTAGTTTACTTCAAAAATGGTAAATAAACTTAAATAGCACTTTTGACCACTGAAAGCACATATTAACACATTTATTTAATGCTCAGATTGGTTGGCAACTTGGGATTAAGTACCCAGGGGACACATTAACATATGGCAGGAAGAAGCTGGAATTGAACTGACAACCTTCCGATTACAAGGCGACTGCTCTATCCACAGAGCCACAGTCGCTCACTGGGAATGTGTCCCTGTAAGCTTGAGTCATTGTGTCAGACATGGGACACAAACTGAATTATTTCAAGTAAAGTCAAAGTGAAAAAGGTTATTTGAGGAAAAGATTTGTGTATTTAGATGACACTGTAAAAAGATTATTTAAATTTAGTTTGGAACTACTTAAAAGTTTGAGTTGACTTTCTGTAGAATTAAATCAAAGAGATTTTAAATGTTTATTAGAACAAAATAAATGATTTGAGTAAGAATGACTTAAATTTGTCATGTTAAACCCCCTTATGAATTAAGTTATAAAAACTTAGCAAATTGAGTTGGAAGAACTTAGTGAATTGAGTTGGATGATCATAATAAATTGAGTTGGTCAGATAGGATACTGTTAGATATTTTTTGGTATTATCATTATTACTTTAGTTCATATTCAGTCTAATGTTAATCAGTATTATTGTGATTTTGAGTTTAAAGTGTTCTCTTCCTTATGTGTGTATAAACTGACCTGGAGGTCGCAACTGTCTGTTTCATCTCCATGTGAAACAGTTAACTCTTTGTTTCCCAGACCTTAATTCTTATCAACCAGAATACCTCCTAACTGCTTGTGAGCAGTCGTATTTTGTCTCTTGTTTATCCTCCCTCTTTGTTGACAGTTTGACCTAGAGCTGAACTGGGCTCAGACCGTAGATCAGTTATCACACCTGGAACTGAGTTGCTGGTTTGTTTAGGTTGGGTGTTTTACGACCTCTGTTGTTTTCCTGACTGCCCCCTGTGACTGTTTTTCTTTGACAATAAAAGAAGGAGCTCACGTGAAAGCAGATCAGAACTTTCTGTGAACGGCTGATGAGGTTGTTGATGGAAAGTTCTCCTTTTGCAAAAGCTTGTCTATAAAATTCATATACGTTGTCTGTGGTCTTTTTATGTAGGTTCGAGAAAAAGTACCTATCATTTGGTGCCGAAATCCGGGATCTCTCCCCGCCCGCTGACAGGCAGAGGAAGACGCGCTGAATCCGTGCACGGCCAGAGTCAACTGGACCTGGAAAGAAAGACCCAGGAAGCAAAATTCTTTGCTGGGCCAGCGACGTAGGTCCGACTTTGTCTGCCAACGGCGGAGTGACGAGATCCGACTGGACAACCCGAAAACTACAGAAACGTAGGTGAATTTTAAAATGACTATTTTAGAGGTTTGAGTATCCTTGTATGATGTCGCTCTGCTAAAACTCTGAGGTTTGAGTATCCTTGTATGATGTCGCTCTGCTAAAACTCTGAGGTTTGAGTATCCTTGTATGATGTCGCTCTGCTAAAACTCTGAGGTTTGAGAATCCTTGTATGATGTCGCTCTGCTAAAACTCTGAGGTTTGAGAATCCTTGTATGATGTCGCTCTGCTAAAACTCTGAGGTTTGAGAATCCTTGTATGATGTCGCTCTGCTAAAACTCTGAGGTTTGAGTATCCTTGTATGATGTCGCTCTGCTAAAACTCTATTCGAGGAGACCCCATAAGGGTAAGTCCTCACGTAGATAGGAAGCTTATTATTACTGTTCTGTTATTACTGTGCTGATATTGCTGTTTGCTTGCTGCTTTGATGTGTGTGTGCGTGAAAGAGTGATTGGAGGTTTAAATACTGCTCAGTATTTTACCTCATATAATACAGTAGGGTTGTAAGCAGCAAACCTCTTGTGGATGCAAAGGCGAGATTCTCCCACTCAAAAGAGTTGAAGTGGAGAATACCACAACAAGGTATTTTTAATTGCTGGCCTACTGAAAAGATCTCCAGTTCATAGGACTCCCTAGGAGTCAACGAACCTGGACTAAATTTAAATAAATAAAAGCTCAAATTGCAAGTAAGTTGAATAATGGGAAATGCAAATTCTTGTAATTCCTCACTTGTTGAGGGCCCCGATGGGGATGAGAAATACATGCTGTCCAGATTTCCTGGTAGCATTGTACACATGAAAAAATGGAAAAAGAAATATAAAATAGATGGAAAACTAAAAATTGATCAATGGCAAACAATTGTGGGAATTTTGGAGAGTAGTGTAACAAGAAAAAAGGGAATAAAGAAGGCTAAAAAGGAGGATGAGCTGAGATGTGCTAAATTATGGTTAAAAGAAGCCATAAATCGGAAAGAACAAATTAAAAAGGTTAAAGACAAAAATTTGTAGAAGCAAAAAACCTATTTGTTAGACCAAAAGATAATAAAGTCATTCTAAGCACACAGAATGATGTAGTGGTGCGTTGAGCACAAGCTCCTGCAACCAACCCTTCCCCCGTTGCTGCAGCAGCTCCGTCTGCCCCAGTCTCAGCCGCTGCAGTCCCAGCAACACGACTGTACCCCTCATTAGAGGAAGGTGCACAAAACTTATATGTTTTTGCACCCTGGACCTTGAAAGAGGCCGGAAAAGGGTAGAAGGAATAACGCCTGTAACAGAAGACCCCGATAAGTGGATAGAAGACATGACTGGATTAATCCATTCATATAGACTAAATGGGGTAGAAGCAGGAGAAGCAGCCATACCCTCATTAGGAAAGGATTGGGCAAAAGTGAGGGGACCACAAACAGGAGAAATCCTCAGCATGATCAGACTCTACCACACCCCAAAAAGTCACACCACCAGACAAAATTGATGAAATGGTGGACACATGTGCAGCTTGTTACACGTTAAGTAAAAGATAAATAAATAAAAGAAATTGAATTTCGGTATGAAACCAGTGCATGCAAAATAATATTTAATGTTACTAAAAATTAGGTTTAAGCCTCACAAGTCAGAAATAATTACTTTTAGGAAACACTGGTGTTTGTTTGTTTTGTTTGTTTGTTTGTTTGTTTGTTTTGTTTTGTTTTTTAGTGTTCCTACACTTTCAAAGAAAAATCAGTTGAGAGACGTCTCACTGAAATAAAAACATGGGAACAACTTCCTTGTATGCTAAAAGTGGAATTATGACTTTCCTGAAGGAGGAGAAGCTGAAAAATAAAATTAAATAATAAAATTCTCCCCAGAGAACAGTGTTTAATATATTGTGTCGTAATCAGATTATAACACCGACTTGGTGAAATGATCCTTTGGCTGTATAACTGGAGGGGTCAGAGGTCAGAGTAAGGTACCGACCTGGACATTATTCCAGCCTCTTGACTCTCTTAGGCCTTTTTGAGAGGAGGGCTGCCCGCTGACCTCACAGTCTGCAGCACTAAGATCGACAAATTTAGAGAAATCCATTGTTCTCTGGTGAGATGTGACTCAGATGAAGTTAACATAAACTTACATTCTATATTTTAAAGGTTAATATTGTACAGGTTAAAAGAGACTACAACTTTTAACATGTTTCATGTTTATATGTGTTTGAATAAGGAAAGGATTTATGAGTCCCTAAAAAGTTGGGTAATAAGCGGCTAAACACTATACGATCACAAGAGAAAAGTTATATGGAAAATGTTTGTAAAAAGAAAAAAGACACAGAAAGCCAAACAAACCCTAATGGATTCTTATTTGCTTCTTTCTTTTTCCTCTGTCTGAGCCTTGCTGCGGTGAGTCTGACCTCCGACCTCAACTCAAACCTGTCCTGCCAGATCAGATGATGTCCCTCCTTCATCACCAGCCAATGACAATTGATAAAGAAGCGAAAAAGAAAACAATGATTTCTGCCACCTGAAGGCACTAAGATGTCCGCTGATCCTGATTCTTGGACATCTGGGAACTGCCATGCAGCAAACTACTGTATGGAGTCCTGCTGGACGTTTGGACTGGAACTAAATTCATTGGTGGACAACCTGGACATTCACTAAGGGACGATCTGGACAACTTATCCAACACCAGAGCCAGTTGGACTGACAGGGAGCTGGAGGAGAGGCGGGGGGAGGACCAGCTGCAGCGACGCCAACAGCAGGAGGGGGAAGCGAGAAGTGAGACAGTGGAGAAATGCGAGATAAGTTATACACACACCACTGTGATATAAGAATGTGCTCACTAATTCTGTTTGCATATAGGAATAATCTACCCAGAAAGGAACATTTTAGAGGTTTTTAGGTACAATGTTAGATACAATCGTTCATTTTGTACCCGTTAACTCAGTCCTTAACAGAAGGACCAGTGATCCTCTTAGGGCCCACGGGCCATAGGTTGGGAAACTATGAAGAAGAAAAATTATAATCATTAAAAGTTAAACAAAAAAACTGATAGAGCTATGCAACTAAATTACACCAATTAGAAAAATGTATTAGAGATCCTAAGCTAATAATGATTTTCAAATGTTTTATTTACTAGTTTGGAACTAAATTAAACATCTCTACGTGTTGAAAAAAATTGATATTGCAGTGTTGAAATATTATGAAATATTTCGTTGAATTTAATTGAAAAATTTAATTTAGAGTTTAACAAAGAAAAACCACAATATAACCCTGCACTTAAAATACGTGTCTGCTAAAATATCTTCTATAAACCTATGAGTTCACCTGCATTAACTACTAATCCTCCCAAAGACTTTATTAGAAGCTTAAGTGATTGTGACACATGGGCAATGCCATGTGTAAAAAGGGGGGAAACGGGAAAATGGTGAGGTAATACTATATAACTACTAAATTCTTACATAAAATTTTTTTGTTATGAACTTTTGAGTTAACAAATACTGTTAGATGATGATTGATGCTTTTTCTAAATGGGTTGAAATAGTTCCAGCAAAGCATGAGGATGCTTTGATGGTAGCTAAGGCTATCTGCAAAACTATACCCCAACACATGGTATTCCACAGAATGTTTAGATTTAGTGAAGCTTTATATGAGAATCACCCCGACAGCTGATGGTCTAACACCTTCTGAAATAATTCATGGGAGAGCTTACAGATTGCCTCTGTTTGCTCCAGAATACAAAAAGCTGATGAAGATCAGACATTAGCAGATTATATGATCAGGACTCTTAAACTGAAGGAAGTGTCCAGAGCAAAGTTACTGCCTTATGATTCTCTTCCTGTACAGGAGGCCGCTCCAATCGAGCAAGGCGACTGGGTCTACATAAAGGTCATCAAACGAAAGAACTGAGCGAGTCCACGGTGGGAAGGACCGTTCCAGGTGCTGATGACCACACCAACAGCTGTAAAGATTGCTGAAAGACCCAGCTGGATACATCTCAGTCACTGCAAGCTGCAAAGAGTGTTGAACCCCTAATTCGGAGTAGAGAGGAAGGCCGGACTGCAAAGGGGTTCTACTTTTTAGTGTAGTTCGTCTCAAACCCGGTGAAGAAACGCTAAGATTCTCACTCCTTTAGTTTGGGGGTTCTAACATCTCTGTACGCCGAGCAGCAATGGAGACTCCATATGCCAGATGGATCTTCTACTGCGTTGTGACTGCAGTATGTCTGATGTTTGGAGGAGGAAGCGAGCCTGAGTTCCACCCGCATGACAGCACCAATCTGTGTGGAAGCTGATGAACAGGACTGCTCACGAGGAGAACAAGGTGAACAGCTATGTGTGTGTGTGCAGCTACCAATCGCCACACACAACTCAGGTCTGCACCCAGAGAGCATCACTGATGACAAACAGATGTGTCTCTATGGCCTGAGAACACAACCACGACTCAGCGTCCCCGTGCCAATGGGATGCAAATGGTGCAAAAAAGATTATTCTGTTCTACTTCGGACAGGAGATGCCACAAAAGGACTTTTTGGATCTATGAACTGTTCATACACCTACTGCGACAGACACCGGATTACATCAACTACATTGCCTGCAGGGGTCAAAGGGCGACTCCACACTGCAAAGTCTGGAAGGATAACCCAGACTGTGACAACCTGCTTCAGGAAAGGAGTTTCAACACCACGCATAAGACAAGGAGGAGACAAGTGACAACACCGTGCAGCGCCATAGTGCCAGGAGATTATGGCTCACGGATGTTGGCAGACTGGTACTTCATATGCGGGAATGTAGCGTACATGTTCTTGCCTAAAAATAGGGGAGGACTGTGTGCTGTGGTGCCTCTAATCAACCCGATTGCGTTCATCAGGAAAGCACAGAATGATCTACACACCCACTCCAAACGAACAGTTATGTCAGAGGTCAAAAGATGGGGAGGCCTCACAACACATACTGGAGTTCCATGGGAATTCAGGATTTGGAACGGCGGAGAAAAATTCATGCAAAGCCTGTTTCCATGGGTTGGTCTAGGAGAGATTCGGGACCACGTTGAGATAAACAGGTACGGATTACTGCGACTAATTAACATCACATACCAGCTGGCCAATGGTACCATGAAAGAACTGACTGAACTGAGAAACATGGTTATGCAAAACCGTGTTTTCCTGGACTTCCTCACAGCCTCTCAGGGAGGGGTCTGAAACGACTGCACTTTTGTGCTTGATGAAACAGGAACTGGAAGAATTTAAACATTACATAGAAAGTGGAACACAAGGATCATCTCCTTTTGATTTTCTTTCTTGGCTCACTTCCAGACCATGGTGGAATTTACTGGTGAAGCTTGAAACACCTATTCTGGGTGTTTTGATTCTTTTTTGCCTGTTCATAGGTTGCATTTTTCCATGACTTCGAAGCATGATGTTTAAAACAATTAACACAACTGTTATCAACTATCAGCTGGCAAAGGCATCTTATGAGACAACTGAAGATGACTTGTTTCAAGTTCTGATGGTTTTCTGAACAGTGATGAAGTTCTGTAATCAATAAACAGATTAATTCATTTGCTGAATGACTCCTACAACAAGTGGTTGTAGAGACCTGCATTTGATTTTTTGTTTCTTTTATTTTTCATTTATTTCGTTATTTCACATTTATTCGTTGTGTATTTTCTGTGTTTAGATTAGAAAGAAAAAAAAAAACTTTTGCATTTATTGGTTCTTTTTCTTTTCTTTTCTTTTCTATGCTTGGCTTTTGCATAAAGTTTACACACATAGTAAAATGATAAAAAGGGGGGAATGTTAGATATTTTTTGGTATTATCATTATTACTTTAGTTCATATTCAGTCTAATGTTAATCAGTATTATTGTGATTTTGAGTTTAAAGTGTTCTCTTCCTTATGTGTGTATAAACTGACCTGGAGGTCGCAACTGTCTGTTTCATCTCCATGTGAAACAGTTAACTCTTTGTTTCCCAGACCTTAATTCTTATCAACCAGAATACCTCCTAACTGCTTGTGAGCAGTCGTATTTTGTCTCTTGTTTATCCTCCCTCTTTGTTGACAGTTTGACCTAGAGCTGAACTGGGCTCAGACCGTAGATCAGTTATCACACCTGGAACTGAGTTGCTGGTTTGTTTAGGTTGGGTGTTTTACGACCTCTGTTGTTTTCCTGACTGCCCCCTGTGACTGTTTTTCTTTGACAATAAAAGAAGGAGCTCACGTGAAAGCAGATCAGAACTTTCTGTGAACGGCTGATGAGGTTGTTGATGGAAAGTTCTCCTTTTGCAAAAGCTTGTCTATAAAATTCATATACGTTGTCTGTGGTCTTTTTATGTAGGTTCGAGAAAAAGTACCTATCAGATACGAAACTGGCATTGAACTCAATTGTTTTAAGTAAAGTCAAAGTGAAAAGTTCCTTCAGGTTAAAGATTTGTAAGTTTTGAGTTAAATGAACACAAAAAAGTAAGTTGTCATAGCAAAAGCAAAAGAATTAAGTTAAATTAATGTAAATAAGTCCATAAGATGAACTACAGCCCAAAAACACTTTTTAGAGTGTGACTGTGTGAGAGAGAAAGCTTGGTAACAGTTTTAAAGGGGTGGAGTTGTTGCTGAAAAGCCAAACTTCCTTCCTGTCTGAGACATCACAGTCCAAGAATAACACATATATTTTCTCTTTTTTATCTCTCTGTCTGAGGCTTCAGATGCAGACCCTACTCACTGATCTGACAGAGAGAGAAGGGATGGATGTTCCCATAAACACGGCCCCTGATCCTACTGTTTTGAAACGTTCAAAAAGTAATACACATCCTTGCAAAAGTATTCATACCCCTTTAACTTTTTACACTACAACCACAAAAAGATAGAAAAGTTTTTTTCTATTCATTTTATTTTTCTGGGAACATCTATTTATCAGTCTTGGTAAAGATTCTCAGTTATCATTTTGTTTTGATCTAAACCATTCATTATACCTCTGGTTGTATGTCTGAGGTTGCTGGCCTGTTTGAAGATGAAACTTCCCTCTAAGAAGAGAAAGAGAAGAAGAAGAGAAAACATTTGGTGGTTTCGTGTAAATGCACACTACAAACGCAACAAAACTCTTCCGTTTTCCCCCGAAATCGTTGTCGTGTAAACGGGGCCTCAGTCTCATGTCTTCTGCAGCCCTAGAACAAGTTTCCTTCAGTGGGTTTTTATAAGTTTCATTCAGCTTTTCTTCATCTCTCACCAGATGCCCTGTCATTGCTGAAGAAAAGCACGTCCAGAGCACATAAACACTTTCACCAACATGGTGGCGTTTTAGTTTTCCTTTCCGCAGTTCAGTTTTGTTCCCTTTTAACAATTAAACAAAATGTTTGCTTTGTTCCTTAAATGGCTTTTGGCAAGCTACAAATGGGAAACCTCAACTACTTTTTTTAAATGGCAGCTTTCATATTGTCCCTTTTCCATAAAGGGCAGATTAGTGAAATTCAAAACTTGTAGTTGTCAAGTTTGCAGATTTTCCCGTCAGAGTTGTGGATATCTGCGGATTCTCTTGGCTGCATCCTTAAAAGATGCTTTTTTTTTTTTTTGCCCAGCCTGTCAGATTATGTGGACAGGTAAGTCTTGATTTGCAGTTCTGTCAGACCATTTCAGTTTTCAAAATGATAGAGTGAAAAGTGCTCCGTAGAGGTTCAAGTATTAGGATTTTGTTTTAGAACCCAACTCTGCTTTTTACGCCTCCGCAGCTGAATCCCTGAGGCATTTGGTTGCACTTGATTGTACGTAGGGGAACCGGATAAAAAGAGGCTGAATTCATATTCACGCCACGCTTTTCCCTCCCCTTCGCAATTTTATTGGTCAACCAAATTAAATATCGATACTGTACATTAAGGTTTGTGGTTTTCATTTGATAAAATGCAAAAAATATTCAAGGAGGATGAAAACGTCTTTAAAGCACCGTTCATCCAAAGCAGGAGAAAATAATTAATGAATATTTTTACCACTCAACTTAAATGTTTACCAAAATAAAAATGGGTAAAATCTGCAAAAATTATAGGTCACTAGTATGTAGCCTGGCATGTGAAGTGTTACGTAGGAGCTGTATTAAAGTGTTTTCTCAGGTTTGAAGCTGCTTCCCAGCTCCAACCTCTGTGGTTTAGCACCATGATGGTTTCTTAATCATTAAGCTTTAAGGTGGAAAAGAAAAAAGAAAAAAAAAACATCCCACAAGCAAAATCTTCTCTCTAATCCCCTCTCTTCGTCTCATTTACCTCCTTAACAACCAGGAACAATGCTGACCTCAGCTGGACCTGACGAGTTACTGCTGTTGTTTACACTCCCTTATGAAAAGCAGCAGGCAGCATAGAAGATTGACTAATGTGGCCGTTCTACCACAGACAAGAAGACTAACCGAGTGAGCAGTCAGAGAGAAGGAGACAAGCAGAGAGACAGGAACAGGCAGTGGTGAGACAGCGGAGGCAGCAGGAACAATTCAGACACATGGAGAACAGGTTCCTAATAGGTAGGAGACTACAGCGTAGCGGCAACAGGGAGGTGAGACAGACAGATGGTCAACAGGAAGTGAGACAGATGAGCAATATATGTGCTTAAATGTCCCACACTTAATTAATTGGGGAATGGAAACACCGCAGGGCTTTTGGCTGCTTGAATCATATAAGATAATCACAACAGCACACCCACACCGCAAGAACAAACAGACCCAGACGTGTGCAAAAACAAAGTGTGTGTAAGGACATGAAGGAAGAAGGACTCTATTTCCCCTCTTTGTAAAGTCTTATACAGAGGGCAGGTGAAGAAAACAGCGACAAAAAAAAAAAAAAAAAAACAAGTTGTGTGTGGCAAAAAGGACGGCGGTGGGCGGGGGTGGGTGTTAAATGGCAAGAGTGGGAAAGGGATGAATGAAGAGAAGAGAGGAGGCAAAGAGCAGCTCAAAGCAGAGACGGAGTGAGGATCAGTTGGGAGAAAATGAAACCATTTGAGGTAAAGATAGATGGTCGCAAGGAAGGGGAGAAATGGAGTGTGAGATGGAAGAAAAGAGATGGATGCAGAGGGAGAGAGCGTGGGAGGAAGAAGAAGAGGAGGAGGAGGAGGAGGACGCTAGATTAGATGAAGGAAGGAGATGTGGGGAAAGAGTGTAGTGAAGTGTAGTGGAGAGGAGAGAGGAGTGGAATGAGAGATGAGAAAAGGGAAGCTGTGACCTCACATTCTCGGCTGCAATAACGCTTTGAAGATCATCTCAAGGTTGCTAGATAAGAGGGGATCCATTCAGACCAAAGGGGAGGCGGGGAGGGGGCAGTGCAGCAAAGGTGGGGTGGTTGTTGGGGGGAGGGAGAGAGGTTGATAGCGAGTGGACAAGCAGAGAAATAAAAAGCAGGAGAGAAGCAGGTGAATAGGAGTGATGAAGACCATGAAGAAAATGACTCAAGATGCCACTAGGTATTCATTAAGCATGTCTGCGTGTGTGTGTGTGTGTGTAGGTGTGCGTGTGCGTGTGTGTGTGTGTGTGTGTGTGTGTGTGTGTGTGTGTGTGCAAATCCATGCAGCGTATGCATCACTTGTTGGGAGATATGTAAGACTGAGCGGGTTTATTTACCAAAGTGTGTCTGTGTGTTTATTTTAGCATTTCTCACTTTTCACAACAAATACTGACCTTGTAAGGACCCACTACACCTCATGGGGCCCAAACCCCGGGGCCCCATAAGGAGCAGTGCTGTTTTAGGGTTTGGGGTGACGTTTAGGACTAAAGTATGAATTGAGTTTAGGTTAGCTTCAGGGCTAAGGTCAGGGTTAGGGTACAGAAATTAATAAATAAAATGAATGGAAGTCAATGTAAAGTCCTTGTAAAGATAGAAAGTGTGTCTTTGTGTGTGTATGTATATCTAAGTGTGCAATTTGGCAGAAGTGATAAAATGCTGGGAGCCTGCCAGCCAATAAACAACCAGGCCGGCTGTGTTCCATTCCTTAATGAGTTACCCTTATCAGTTACCCCACGCTCCTCTCCTCCTTACATGCATCCTTTATTTATTCTCTATTATCTTCTTCACTCTTTCTCCTGCATATGTCCGATTATCCTTCATCTTGCATCCTGCACTTCTTACTCTGTTGATATGTTCTGGTTCAGCTGCTGCTTTTTTTTTGTTTTTATTTCTTTATCTTGCTGCTCTGCCCGTGCTTATTCACTTCCTTTAAATACTAAAAGAAATCACAAGTAAATGACTTTATCGTATTACAAATTGTGAAATGTGACACAAGTAAATATACTTAATTTAGACATGAAATTTGATATGTAATCGTCTTGCGTTTAGACTGCTTTTGATCATATTCCATATTATAACAGTGTTTGGGTATGTTTGACAGCTGCTCAACTGCCCTAAACAGGACAGATCTGCAGGGACAGCCGAGACTGTAATTACTTTTGGATGTACTGCCATGATATTTTGCTCAGAAAACCATGTTCGCTTGAGAAAGGTTAATGAGTCTGGTGATCTTTTGTCTCAAGACCAAATTGTTGCAAAATTAACATCTGCTTCAGCTGTAATTTCCCTAAGTAATTGTAAGCCAGTTAACACACTGATTCTATTATTTAACTCAAAACATCACTGGGTGTAACACACAGCTGCACAGAGAGAACTGTTCTCAAGTCTTCTTTTTTTTATCATTTATTTTTCTCTCAACGTGGACCATGTTTAGTTTAAATTGGATAAACCCAATTTATACATACTTGGTTTTATTAATGCATCATTTATATAGAGATTAGCGAGTTAAATATTTGGATCCATGTGAGTGTCGAAGACTATTTCCTGCACCACAACTACACATCTGGAATTTAAAACCAATCTGCAGCAAACACAGCACAGAACAGGAGTTTCAGTCTGGTGATAAAACTGACTGTTGGTTAGGGTCAAACATACAGGGGGAGGGAGGGTTTCCCATTTTATCCCTTCCCACTCTTTGTTAAACTGCTGCCATACTTGCTCATCAGGCCTTGCTAACGTCATAAAAAACATAATATGGACAGATTTTGCAAACAGCAAGTCCAGTCACATTTTTTGTGTGCTGCTGTTTGGAATAGTATGTGTATACTGAGGTCAAAGGTGAGGACTTTAGTGTTTTATGAATGTACTACCCTTCCATAATTTTGAGTAGTGCTAATGACTCAAAGGCAAGACTGCATCTGTGAGTTGTTGCAGGAGGACAATGGTCTGTTTAAAAAAGAAAAAAGAAAAAAAAAAAAAATTTTTCCCCAAAGCAAAGGTTTATGTGCTTTGGGGAAAAAAATTGAATTATTTTCCCACAAAACAAACATCACCACAATTGTCAGGAACATTTTTGATGTAGATGATTGTGGCGAGCCAAATCAGAGTTGCAAACAACATTGTTTCAAAAGTGGTGAAATAGTGGTGGTGATTATTACACAGGGTTATTTTTGTCTTTTAATCTTTCAACTGAAAATATTTCTAAAAAAGCATATTGTTTGTTCATAACCTTCTCAGTTAAATCTGTCAAAAATACATTTGGAATAAAGAAATATTTGAAAGTGTATAAAATATTCACATCTAACACTTTTCTTATAGACCCATAACACAAAATGAGTCTATTTAGAGGTTGAAATTTAAACTTTCAATATTAGAAACTCCTCTTAAACTCCATTGGTCAATTGAGGGTTTTTTTCCCCTCTCTCTACTACAAGTCAGAGCAGATATATCACTTTCTATGAACATAAAATGTTCATTTATTGAGGGAGGAGTGAAATCCAAGACAACCTGCTTTTATGTCAAGAAAGGACCACCCGACTCACCCACCCACCAACAATACCATTTGCCTCATGGACCACAATTTAGCTCTGATTGATCAATCTCAGTAGCAAAGCTCAGGCTTGTTAACTTGATAACCAGCCTGACAACATGGAGTAAATAAAAATCTCAAAAAGTAACACATTATTAAAATGAATTAAACAACATATGGGGAAAAAAGCAAAGCCCTTGACATCTATTAGTCTGGAAAGGCTTAAAAAGTCACTTGGAACAACAACAAACCACCGTGAGGTCTGTTATCTACAAATGGAGAAAACACATAAGAAACATCTAAACAGACAAACTAACAAAAGTGCTTCTGTTTCTAATTGACCTTTGACTTGCCTGCTGCGGAGGTAATAGTTGCCAAGATATACAAAGCAAGAGTGTGTTCAGTTCTGAACCATTCCTAACAGGCCTTGACATTAAGCAAAGGAACACCTGGTCATGGATTCAACTCATGCATTCTGACATGCTGCCTTCCACAAATCAAATTAAGTGGAGTTAATGGGATTAGAGGAGGGACACAATGTAGGAGACATCAATCTGGTCTGGAAGTCAGCCATGAGTTTAGTTTGTTGACATCTAACAAGGTCTGCTTGGCCAGCTGACAGTTGGTGATGGTTCATTATGATTTACATTTGTGTCTACTAATTGCCTCTGTAGTAGTGACTTCAGTCAGACGCAGTTCAATCCTATCCAATCTCAGGTAGAGCTTTACATTATTTTTGACTTTAATCATCATCACATTTTCAGTGTCTGCACAGTATTGCAAAGAAGTGCAATATGAGGTCAGCCTATATAAATATATGTGAAGAGCTGTGCTTTCAAGCTAGTTTGCTGCACATATTTGACCAACATTCATTCTGATCATCTTTCTACAATGTTTACAGTAATAAAGAAAACAGTGAAGCACCTGTACTAATGGATTCAGCGCCTCCTAGTTAAGTGTTTACACCTGTTTGCAGCGTTCCACTATTTGTTGAACCATTGCCGTGCATTTGCACCTGTCAGCCACAGTAGTGAACTGTGTTGAAGCAGCATGCTGATGCTGACCTGCAGGGACTTTATTTGGAAATAAATATCTGTCTAAGAAACACAAATATGACAGACTGCTGTGCCCTAGATATCATTAATTAGCAAGTGTAAAGCCTATGGACACCAGGTGTTATGTCAATGCACAGTTAAGCTAATACATGAGCTATGCTTATATGCGTAGTATTGATTTTCTTAACTTTAAAGAAGTATCAGACTGTGATATTTCCTCAGTGGGGCATCCTTAGAAACGTAAAGCTAAATGTAAACATTAGAGGGTATTTGATATAAATAGTTGTGTAATAAACATACCACAGTCAGTTCATAGCATCAAAAGATCAAAAATCTCAAGGTGGGGAGAATCTTTTCACTGGTACAAATATGATGGCTATGTGTGAAATGGAATAAATATTTAAATATTTTTATGCAGAATGTGGGATTAAACTAAATAAATATGCTGCTTTTAGATTTGCTGATGACATCAATGAATTTATGTGACGTCAATGAATTTATGTTTATGAAAAGAATAAATACGTTTTCAGACTTATTCTGAATTCTATTATGTTGGACAGAATAGTTTTGTTTTTCTTTTAATTTTTGATTAAAGGATCTCCATTTTTGTGGACTTAGATGTGAATTTAATGTTGGCATAGGCCACAGTTATATTACCAACCTCAATGTTCATCCACAAACAACACATGACCATAAGCTTCTTGTTACATTGCTCATATGTTATTGATCTGCTACTTGCATTATACTCTGAAGATTTTCTAATTGCTATAAATAAAAGAACCATCAACGTTACATAAAGAAAATGCCCACAGCAAATTAATTTTAAAGTAAGCAATATCTAATTTAAACAGTGCCATACATATTAAAACAGGGACAGTAAAAATGTAAAATGCACAAAAAAATTGTAAAATGCACAAAAAAATTGTAAAATACTGATATTTTTATTTTTCAAAAATGCAGCAGAAATGTTTTAGGCTCGTCACACGCCATCCGTCTGCTGAGACGGCAAACCCATAAGAAGAAACAAATATTCATCCAAACATCCTTTAAATATTGTTTTTGTATCGTTTTGAAAAAGTTTTTTGTTCGCCACAAAGTTTTCAGCAATTTTAAATTTTTCACATATTCGGTTAACAAGTGACTAAAAAAAACTCTGAGGAAAACTGATGAAGTTACTTAGGATGAGCAGAGATTATATAGGTCTCAATGTGACAAAGCTGCTTGTGGTCACACATGTTAAGGCTGGGAAGGAGAAGGGATGGAAGGACCAGACTAAAGTTGGATGAAGGAAAAGGGCTGGGAAACAAATGCAGAATAATACATAAATGCTGCAAATCTTTTGCTCGGGCACTTGGTTGAGTTACTGGATTTGAAGTCATTACGGGTCCTATGATCATTTTGGTTAACTGGAGCACAGCAAAAGCCTTTTATGTGGTCTCCATGGGAGCTCTTTATGTTAAATACTTTACTTATGCATGGAAATTGTTTGTAATGGATTTGAGAAATGCTTGATCTCTATTGCTAATGACTAAGACCAGTAACAACCATAAAGCCCTCCTACACTCACAGTGAAGTCAACAACAAAAACCTCAGTATTGTCAATATGTCCACAAGATGATGGTCAGAATTTCAGAGATAGGTTTGTTTTAATTCAACATTTTTAATTAAAAAAAATGATCCTGTTTGAGGATATTAAGGCTTAGGAAGCAGCATGTTTGGAGCCTTGTTTTCCTACAGTGTTACGTTGCTCTCATTATAACCCAGAGCTACTTTATCTTCACCTCATTAATCAAAGCTTGCTCCAAACCAAGGTCGCGGAAAGTAAACCCAACTTCAAGCTGTAAAAAATTGATTTTAGAGAAGTTTTTTTAATCAGGGCCAGGATTTTTTGCCAGCACCAGGTAGTTTAATCAGGGGAACAACTTGGAAAAACAGCGGCTCTTCGCGAAGTGTAAATATCAAGGGCACGGTGCCTTTCAGAAGCATTTGTAAATTTTATGTTAAAACCAAAAACTTTAAAATACTTTACTATAACATATCAACACAAAGTTGTTCAAAATTGCAAAATGGAAGACAATGTATGAATTAATTTTAATTTTTCTTCCAAAAAACAACTGCAGATCCACATTTACTCTGGCACCTTCAAATAAAATCTAATGTGCAAACTTCACCTAAACCAAGAAATAGTGCAAAGACGGCATTGATCTGAGATGCAGCCAATGGCAATATGTAAGCTGATATGTAATATATAATTGCATCAAATCAGATCAATGCGTTAAAATGACCCAGTCAAAGTCCAGATGTAAATCCAATTGAGAATCTGTGGACTTAAAACCTGACGGTTACAAATGGTTCATCAAATTTGAGCTCTTTTTTAAAGAAATGTGGATAAAACTAATTCTTTAAAACAACAGAAAGTTTCTATTTGTGCAAAGCTGACAATGACAAAAGATTTACAGCTGTAAATGCATCAAAAGTTGACAAATCTTCCACTTTCCAATGATGTACTACTCTGTAAAATAATTTTTAAAAAGTTTGTGGTTGTAACATGAAAAAAAGTGAAGATGTTTCATAGATTCAATTACTTTTTAAGGATCTTATACAAGAAAAAATGCCTCATTGAGTTTTTTAGACATTACGTAAAATTCTGGGCCACTTTAATCATCACCATCTGTCTGTCTTTCAAAAACCTCATTATGAGTTGGGGTACAGAAAAGAAAATCATGTCAGAACAATCAGGGACAACGGGATAAAGGGTCAAAGGGTTAATGTTTTTTTTCTTTTTTTTTTTTTTGGCTGGTGCTTAATCATCAAACCAATATTGCATTATCTACACAGTACTAGCTCATTGATCAATGTTGAAAGAAAAAAATGGCAGGATGATGTGAAAATATTCTATAGTTCAGCTGCTGAACAAGTATCTATATGGTCACATAGGTAAAAAAAACATCTCTAAAATGATTCTGCATAGCAAATGTAGCTTTTATATCAACGTACTGTGTAAATACTACAGCAGGTGAGATGGAAAGACAACCAGCCTTGCTTTAGGACATCTATACAATAATATATTAATATCTGAAATGAAAGCAATAATGTGGTTAAATAAGTCATGTTTTAATGCAAGTAGCAGGTAAATGCTATAAATCATAATATATCTGTATCTTTCCATTCTATTTACAAGAGTTTGACACATCGCTGGTTAGAGTGACTCTTCAGGGAGTCTGGCAACGCTTCAGAGGCCCGTTCTTCATCTGAATCTAACCTCTGTCTCTTGGCATACTTTCCATGTTGTTTTTTTATATCTCTATCCTCTTTCCTGGCTGTCAAATCTCACTCAACAAAATCTTTATCTCCCTTACAATCAATTTTTTTTCCTTCGATTGATATAGTTTTTTTAATCCCTCTCTTGTAAATCTTTTTTACAACCATCCCTTGCTTTTTTTTTTCTTTTCTTTCCATCTTAGCTTAGTTGGATCCTTGGCAGATAGGGCCTTTGATCTATTTTAATGGAAAAAAAATGCTACATTCACATTTTAACAGGTTGTTCAAGTTGACATCAGCAGTCTGTGTGTGGTACTTCTCCACTCGTTTCTACATCTGCGTCTGATTTCCTCGCTCCCAGGACAGTCACTCAGGTGTGGTAGTAGAGAGCCAGAACTGACCCGCGCAATCTTTATCTTCCTCCTCAGGTGTAGAAAAAGCTGATTTAAAATCCAGAGCAGGTCTTGACATATTGGGTTGCACAGAGTTGTGTCTCTGGGGAACCCAGTTTAACTGCAGTTACCCAACATGCAACACACAGACACGCGCACACACACGTCTGCTTTCTCATTCTGAAAGAAGTCTCTCTGTGGTTCAATCTGTAACAATCCTGCAGGGTAATTATTAGAGGTATTTCAGTCTGTTTTATGCATGTGTGTGAATATGCGTGTGTATGTGTGTGTGCGTGTGTTGGATTGTGAGCTGTAGATCTGTGTGTTTGTCAGTGTCTGGCTGCGGTTATACGCGTGTGGTGGAGTGTGTGTGCGTGGAGATGTGTGTGTGGGGCAAGTGTGTATTACTATACGGGCTATGGTGTGTGTATCCCTGGTGAGGGTGGCCCATCCTCATCCCAGCCACCGATCCTGGTGTCATTGGGGTCATTGGTGTTGCAGGAGTAACAGGGTGTGAGCCCGGGGTCACGGGCAGCGAGCCCGGGGTCAGGGAGGTCATGAGGGGAACGTCATCTGGAGAGCGGCGCAAGGTCAGGGTATAATCAGGTGGACAGGTGAGTCGCACAGTGTCCAGCGTGCTGTAAATGTCCTGGGTGTCCATACCGTCCAGGGCATCAAGCGTGTCCAAAGTGTGATGGTGGTGGGCGTTGTTCCGCTCGTCCGCTGACGCTACATCACACTCGAGCTGCTTCACCTGAAACATGAATGGCGGGAAAGTAAGCACAATGAAGATAAAGAAAAAAAGAATGAATTCTAGAGATTTTTTTTACAACGTTTTCAGTAATAAATGCAGTCAGTCAGCATACGGTGCCAACTGATGGAAATAATTTTAGGCTTTTGACGACAGAACAATGGTTCAACTTCAATGAACCTTAAAAATAAAAATAATTTGCTCAAGTTTGATATTAATGCTTTTTTTTATTATTTATATTTATTAATCAGAAAATGGAGGGACACATTAGTAAAAATGTAATGAGAGAATGCTGCTACGTATCATCTTGGCAAACCAGATTACGATTATTTAACCATTTCATTTTTTATCCAAACACCAAAACACTAAAAGGGATCAAATTAAATATGTATCTTTTTCCAATTCAAAGTAGATTGCTGAAATGGTAAATATGATAATCAGATATTTATCTTGATTCGTATCTGCTAAGTCACCTTAATGATTTTGCTGGAAATGTATTAATTTTCAAATTCAAATAAATATTAGCCTAGCAAATCTTTATTTATAAGGTAACTTATAAATTAACTGGCACTACAAAAGAATTTACAGGAATGAGTCTTAGTCATAACTTTATGAAAAATAATTTTGTTTTTAGAGGCCCGTTTTAATGCTTGTTCTTCCTTTTACATAATTTTAAAGACATTTGAAGCTCACAATTAGCTGCCCTTGAGATTTATTCATCTCTAAAAATATCAATAGTGAGGACATCACATTATTAGTTCATATTAGCTCCTATGTTATGGTGCGTTCACAAATTGAAAACAATAATTGGATTTTTGTATCTACTGAGCACTAAGCCAGCCAGTAAAGAGGAAAAAAACTATTCTTATTTCATTAGCAGTTTTGCAATTGGTCCATCCATTCAAGCGACATTAGATGTCCTTCGGTCACTTCATATAAGCTCTGCTATAAATCAAATGAACAAACACACACTGTATCTTAATATCACTGGTTTACAGACTATAAAACTTAAAAAGTTATTCCAGCAGATGCCTAAATTGCATCTGAAACCTGTAAATTAGCATATCAGTCCTCAACTCAAACATGGATCACAATACTGTGTGTAAAAAAGGGTTTTTATGATTTTTTCTTACATAATATAAAA
This sequence comes from Poecilia mexicana, assembly GCF_051168715.1. Classification (NCBI taxonomy): domain Eukaryota; kingdom Metazoa; phylum Chordata; class Actinopteri; order Cyprinodontiformes; family Poeciliidae; genus Poecilia; species Poecilia mexicana. The sequence goes on along the minus strand of NW_028263371.1, from coordinate 45,272,557 downwards.
AAAAACACTTTTTAAATAACAGAACAGACTGTCTAAGCAGCTGTGATGCTGAGCAATACAGTTGAATTGCAAATTATTAGAAATTGTCTGGCATAAAAAGTATGTAAAAAGCTTCACTCAACCAAAACACAGCAAATACAGTTGAAACATTCAGTGAATGAATTGGAGGCAATTTTCCGCAATTCAAGCCATTGTACATCCACACACGTGCACCCATCCGAACGCTCTCGCTCATTTTCATATTGATAATATCCTCTGATGACAGGCTGTGAGTCAGAAGAGAGATCTGCCTGCAGCTGTGCTTCCGGCAGGCCAAGAGTTTAGTAAATCTTTCCTCACAGCCTCAACCGACTTAATGTCAGCGCTTGACTAGTTCTGTATAACTTTTGTTGCTATTAAAGTGCCGTCAAACTCATTAATTCACACACAAAGAGTTGAGTTATTTATTTAGCACAAATAAATAACTTTATGCTGTCAGGGCAGATGTTTGGTACTTTTAGCAAAACACTGGGTCAAAAAATGTGACCCAGGTTGTTGGATTGGACAAAGGACTAGAATTATGTTACTTTTAGCTAACAGCTGTTTAATTTTTGCCTTTTCTTCAAGATATTATTTCCACTTTATTCTCATTGTCATTATTTTTTACATTGATCACAAAACAGAAGTTAAACTTTTTCTTTTAATAGAGTTTTAACAGAGTTTAATAAAGTTTTAATCGACTTTATGTGGTTGATTTTTTTTACTGGTTGGATAATTTATAAATGTAATCCACTTATTTAAGCAGACTTTAACTAAACCCACACCTCAACATTAGTTATTTGTTGCTCTAACAATTTTTGTGGAAAACCTAACACAGGAATCTATATCAAACTCATAACACAGCCGGTTAAATTAGATCAGCTTTGAGAAGGCGCACATGGGCCTATTCTAGAAATGGACAGAAGATTACTCACCTGTAATGACATCAGCCCCTCCCCCTGCAGGTGGGCCGCAACATCTGCAGGAGTTATGTCTCTTCTAGGAGGAGGCAGCGGACGTGGTCTTCTATGCTCAAGACGTCTTTTGTCTTTCTTATAAAGCAGAGCCGCGAATGCAAGAATATTGAGAAACAGCAGCGATGCTCCGACTGCTATCGTAACTGAGAGTTCAGTCGAGTAGTCCTCATTTGGGATCCGAACTCCACTTTCCCCTCCGTCCTGGCCCAAAGCGGACTCCGGAGGCTGTGGCGTTCCCCCTTGCGAACTTGGATGACGTGTGCTTATAGGAGGCCAACCTTTGGATAGACGCTTGGTGTAGGAATAAGGCGTATCGTCTTGTGGAGAGGGACTGTGCGTGAAGGAGGAAACAGACTGCAAGAGTTCATTAACATGATGCAAGTGAGGAACGAGCTGGAGCCAGAAGGAGATCTTGGTGGCGCGGTAGTGGTCTCTGACACGCGGCTTGAGGCCGATGTGGAGGTACAGTTGCTCTTTGGGGGTGTATTTAGACCAAGCAACTTCTTCAAAGCGATTGGGCTTTGTGTGGATGAACTTGGTGTCTTGAGGAACTGGCTGGTTTGGATCCCTGAAAGAAGGAAAAATACTGACAGGTAAATCATTGTGAGAACATTCAAAGTGAGCTTTTTCAGTTTTAAGAATTAAAATGTCTCATTTTAAATTTGCTGAATTATTTCTTGAATTAAGCGCTAGTATGCTATCTGGTGTGTCAGAAGCTTCCAACCTTAACTTTCCTTAATTGTCTTCCCTTTGAAAATGACATTTTGCCATAAAGTAATAATAACAACTTTGGGGCAGCATTGATTACTATAACTTAAGTAATATTTAATGATGATCATTCTGGCGTTGAGAAACTTTTTCTTTTATTTTCTCAAGTTTTTCCTAAGTCAGCAGCAAGCTAGGAGCCGATCAGCATTTTCTGATCTTATAATTCTTTCTAGTGAAATGTTCTCCAATATTGATTTTATTTTCTTAAAAAAAACATACTTCTGGGGAATATTAAAGGCATCCCATGTTCTTCTTTGTATGTACAACTGTTTACTCAGTGAAAAGGTAAAAGTTAATGCTTCAGACAAAATAACTGATTTTAGTTTTTATAATCAGATGAACCGATTATAAATATTTATAGGTTATCATACTTTTAACCAATGATTACTTGAAAGTAGCTAGTATTCACTAAAATAAGTAGAAACTTAACTGGGACATCTATTTGGTCCTTAAGGATTCGATGGACTCAGATAACGTTTTGAACGCATAAATTTACGTTAGATAAAATGATGCAATAAAGATCAAATAGAATTATTCTAATGCATCATGTTCAATCTCGTGTGGTTCAGATGGGTTTTTTTTCTTTGAAAATGTACTATTTATATTTGTATTTATTCTTTTGAAGTTCTTAAATCTAGGGGAGTCCAAAAAAGCTTCTGAGCTTCTTCTTAGCTGGGCCAAATTCCTCTGAGGGAACTGTTTCTCTCAAAGCTGGCCAACAATTTCACACTGACATCCATCCAATCAATATCAAGGTGACATGGAACAAACTACTGGCAAGTAAATTCTCAAAGGATACATTTTGTTTTTGGTGTGGGATTTTTTTCTTTTCCACATAAATCACTCCAAGGTGATTTATGTGTAGATGCGTAGATCACTGACTTTTTCTGGTTATGTAATAGTTGGACACGCTACAGCACAAACACATAAGACTGAGAGAGCAAGAGTAAACAAAGATATGCATTCAGGTATTTATAGTAAGAAAAATATTCATTTAGTAATAAAAAATTTATTGTTATGAGAGATATTATTATTTACAATAATAAAAAAAAGAAAGGGGGAAAAAAGTCCATCTTCCTGAGACATGAACACAGACTTCCTGCAACTTTTTTTTTTTTAGCAATTTGTCAAATTATAACTACAAACTTCAATGTATTTTATTGGGATTTTATGTGATAAACCAACACCAGTGTTGATTTGGGTGGCCTGAACACAAATGTGTGTCACTGTTTTCAGGATTTATTTGCAAACAATGTTGAAAACCATGTTTAACCCACCGCCCCCACACTTCACAATCATATACCACTTTGTGTTGACTTTGTGTTGATCTTTGACATAAAATCCCAGTAAAATAAAACGAGCTGTTAGTTTTTCACGAATGTGAAAATATCAAGTAACATTAATATTTTCGTCTGACAACATATTTGCATCAATCAGCATACAGTATTTGCATTAGCAGTCATACTGTTACAAAACCTAAACCAATTTTGAAATTAAACTGTCATTTGCTGATTTTGCTGTATGAGCAGAGCAGAAATGCTGCCATAGTGGGAAGCCCGACCAACACCCAAGCAAGTGCACAAGCCGAGGATTGATACGCCCACGCAGCTCACAAAATATACATCTGGGAGCGTCGCCTCGCCGCTTAAATTGAGCTGTCGCAGAGTTCCATCATCGTCTGTGGCGCTCTCAGCAGAGTGGAATCTCTTTTCAGAGAAAGTAGTTCCCCATTGATAATTGAAGGGTGGACTGAACTCTTCACATCCCTCCTTTGGTGATTTTTGCTCTGCGGCTTGCTATGGTGGTAATGATAATTCAAGCTGTGCTGGAAACTGCAAATCTAATGTGATGTCACTGCTTTAGTGCATCCACATTAGAGATACGTTTCTGTTTTTCTTTCTCACACGTCAGAGTTAAATCTCTAAAAGCACTTTTCCTATTCTTTATGTTGTCAGCGAGCGAGACTGTTTGTTTAGATTAGCAGTTACACTGACGATGACTCTATAAATCTGAAAAGATCCCAGTGGAGGGAGCCTCAATTCAATTAATTAATAGTAATTTCTCACTTCTGAGGGTTTATCCTCAGCTATTATATTTGTCTTTTAGGGTGATAGAGTAAACAAAAGTCTTACCTGTGCCTGCAAAGGTAATCACACCCTTTCAACGTGTTCACATAATGAACATAACATTCAATGTAAAATGTTAGGGTTTCATGTGGTAGATCAACTAATGCATTACTGCAAATAGTTGTTCATGTGAAAAATGGCTGTAAAATAGCCCAAACTCAATCAGATTTGGAAGGAGGGCTATGACACAGATTGGCAATTCATTCCACATCTCAACATTGATTTGGCCACAGAAAACCAAACCAAATCCATCTCAGTCCGAATTTGCAGCCTTTAAAAATATCTTCTTATACTAACTTCCTCCATTGTCCCATCAGCGCTAATCAGCTTCCCTGTCCCTGCTGAAGAAAAACATCTCCACAGCATGGTGCTGCCACCACCATGCTTCATATGGGTAGGGTGTTTCCAGTGTGTTGTTCACTGCCAGGTTTCAACCACAAAATGTTTTTCCTGTGGGGATAGATGTTCAGACTTGGTCCCATCTGACAAGAGTACTTTCTTTTATAAGCGTGCTGTCTTAGGTGTCCCTAAAATAACTGCCTGATGGCAGATGGACATTTTGACAGCATTCTTTATGGCTACTTTCTTCTTGCTAGCTGTTTAATGAAAAGCAGATGCATAAAAGAGGTTTTTATGTTAAATACCTCTCACCCAGTAACTGATGGAAATAAGCACCAGACTGGCCCGCAAGTCCCAGTCAGAATGAAAGAACATTGTTACTAAACAGATGAGCTGAATAGTATTTTATGAGACATTCAAAGCTTCTGATTCTGTTTAATAACCTAAATATGCTTTATAGTTCTCCACAGCTGTATCTGAGGTCTGCATGCTGTGTTCCTTGTTCTGCATGATGCTGTTTGTTCACTATGGTCCTCTAACAAACCACTGAGGCCTTAAGTGACTTCAGCAGATCGTTATTTGCTCTGGATTTTATTTAGAGGAATCAGAGTAAAGTGGATAAATGCAGATTAATTTTCTTGTATGAGATCTTTATTGGTAAAATATGTAGAACACCATGAATGTGTTTTCTTCCACGTTGCATGTGTACACCTCTTTGTTTTGGTCTACCACATAAAATGTACATTGTGGTCTATTGTGTTATATTAACAAAAAATAAATAAGGTTTAAGATGTTTGCGGGGCACTGTATATAATGTCGAATCTCTAAAGTTTTAAAGTGGTATTTTTTCTATACTTATATTTCTCTAAGCCACAGGCAGATAATTTCATTTTCAGTTTAATAAATTGAATCCTCTAGCTTTAGGCAGTACTTTTTCATTTAACATTTTGAGTAAGCACTCCGTTCCGCAGAAATGATCGAGTAGAAAAAAGGAGAGAGTAGGTTACTTCAAGCCCCTGAAAAAAATATGAAAAGGCCTGTCAAGACTTTGACAGAACATCACGGTGCAACCGCTGCCAAAACAATCTGCAGTGCTTCTTTCATGATTTTATTTGAATAAGTATCTCCTCATCACCCTGAGACGCTTTGAAGGAAAAACAACGCACATTCCTCACCTGTCAATTCATTGCTTGTTCCTATTAACACTGTTTTCTGCTTTTAAAAAAATCAGTTTTCGTAGTGGAAACTCCCCTTCAAAATAAAATATATGTTATGAATAAAAATGCAACCCTGAATGTCAATAAGAAAGAAGATGTGTATTAAAATATGCGATATGAATCACTTTGAGTTAGCCCAAAGAATTAAAGCTAGCGTATTAAGAACTGCAGAGCGAAGAGGCACAAAGCTGTTTATCTTAACAACAACATTGACTTGAATCTTGGCCGTCTCATTTTAAGCTTGGATGAGATTTGTTCCTGTAAATTCAAGAGTGAGCTGTCCACACTGACACAAACAACACTGCATGTTGCCAAACCCTTGTCTCTGTGAAGTCATACAAAAAAAAAAAAAAAAACGAGGAGGAAAAAAATCAATCAGCACACTTTATTTTACATCCGAAAATGTGATTAAATGTCTGGGCCTTCATTCATTAAAATAAGACCTCTTCTCCTCGTAGGCAAGGATTAGATATTGATATCGCAGTAAAGCTAATTAGCTGAAGAGATGCTTTGTTTTTCATGAGTTTTTGCTGCATGAAGAAAATGAAAAACCCCGTCAGTGGGATTTTCCTTCTGATTCATGTTTCACATCACTGAACCTTTTTCAGCTTACCCGGTCTTGGCGAAGTTGGTCCAGTAAGTCATTACCACTGCGCTCAGCATCACGTCGTTCTTGGAGAAGTTACAGTTGAACAGATCAGTGGGACCCACCATGGGCACGCCGAACACGTAGGGCACCTACACACACCAACACACACGCTGGATTAAACTACGCAATACATCCAATCCCTGCTTAAAAACAAGACAATCTGTAAATGAACTTAAAATAAAGCCTCTAATTCATTTGAAGATTTAAAAGGATTGTGCTGAAAGTCAGACCTAGAAGACAGTAGATACTTCTTTTCTTTTAGAGAATATGCTTAAAGCCTTAAAGCAGCGCATTTTTAGCATCAGTGAGCTAAAATTTCATAACCACTCAAAAGACTGTATTTGAAGTAGCCTAAAAGAAAATTAGAACTCAGCTCCTTCTCTCTCTGCAGACTTCAGAAAAGCCCACATGAATGAAAAATGTGAATAAAATGTTCAGAATTTCCGCATTGAAAACAACTGCCTACACTGCAAAGCAAATGAAAATGAGGGGGGAAGAGATGAGGAATCGCACAGAGCAAATTAAGCACATTAAAACTCTTTTCATCTCTAAGAGTACTTGTACAACTGATGGTGCATCCAGCAACTGCTGTTTTCTGAGCTTGGTACTGTTCTTGTTCAGATATTCCTTGCAGTAATTACAACTCTGCTGTAATTAAAGCAGGTGATTAGGGTCTTTTTTTGATTTGTTTTGCCTTTTGCTTAGAATAGCTCTCTGATAATTATAAAAGCCAACTGTGAAACACATCTCATATTTGTATTTTTCAAGCAGAATTTTAAATTTATCTCTTTTTTTTGCACCTTTTTGCCTGCCTCAGCTTTTATTAGTTGCACATAAAAAGTGAACCCACACCCACAGTAGAAAGTATCAAAACATAGTCCAAGGAAAATAATTCAATAGTTTGTTCAACTTTATTTGACATCTATTTTGTACAGTTAAACTAAAAAACAAACATCTGTCGGAAGGAAAAATGTTCAACTTAGTTTGATTTGGTTCAACTCTGAGTATTTCTGCTGTGAAGCTTTTTGAACAATTTCCGAAGAGTTCATCAACCGATGGATTATTTTCTGACATTTCCCAAATGCTCTTGAGTATTATTTCTCCTCTTTTCATTTAGCTTCATAAATTAACTTTTATTTGGTAGTAGTGCACTTAACCTGTGTTGATGTATGCCTTTAGTTGTGTGTACTTTAAATATTAAAGTTGTACTTGACACGTGGGTAAAGGTGAGAAAACAGATGTAAATCTGTTTACAAAGGCAGAGTTGTTTCGTTTTGAGATCATCACAGATCAGGCACTCATCATCAACATGACAGTCATATTCATTAAGGGCTTTAATTGATGTATTTAAACTGATTATTTTTTGTTTTGTTTTATTTTTTTGTTTGGACTTGTGAATTGTGTAGCATCAATGCAGGATCGAAATCTTACATACAGGCTCAAATACACACATTCACCTTCCCTGATTTGTATTTGGATGAATGTCCCTTATACAGCCGTAGATGAAGTGCATCCTTTTTGGAGCCAACAACCTTGTAACTTAATTCTGCTAGAGTATTTGGCCACTTCTCTTATCAGAAACGGTAATTCAGCTTTGAAGCATGGTCCAAACAAGTTTAATAGGGCTGAAGTTGGCACCCTTCCAGAGCCTAAAATGTTAGCCTGATTTATTCCACTGTTTTTACGTGGTTTTGGGATCTGTGCTACGTTGAAACATTCAGTTGTGTCCAACTTTTTAACTCTCTGATGCTAAATGTCATTATTTATATTGCTCAAGGGGCAACCGAGTTTCCACTTAAGCTCAAGTTTATCACACACTGGAAGATGCTGAAACACTATGAAGCCACTTAAAAGTCACATTTGCCGAGAGACCAGCTCTGAAACTGACACCTCCAAGCGGAAACGAAATTAGCTGCAGTTATTGGGTAAGTACCTTTTGGTGAAATGTTTTACCGTAAGACAAGATAAAGATTGAGCTTTCGGGCCAAAACAACAGAAAGAGAGTCAAGGTAAAACTTTTAAACCCAAGAATACTATACAATCTTTTAAGCACAGTGGCGGCAGCCTCTCGCTGAAGTTTGCACAAACCTGGTGCAACAATGAAGATGGACTACACCTGATTTTTTATCTTCTCCTCCACAGTTTTCAAACCAAACAGAAAATTATTAAACTGTTTTTTTTTTTTTGTTTTTTTTTAACGAACAAAGCGGGCAAAAACATTAAGCTCTGTAGACACGTAAACCTCAACCTTATTGGAAATGTAACGACTATCCCTAAAAACCAGAAGAGAGATGGCTTTATTGCAACTAATAATACCATTACAATCTCACCATCATCTGATTTTTCTCATACTGGGTAGAAAATACTTAATAATTTAAAATGTGTGCACCAAAATTATGGAAGTTGTCTATTGTATTATCATTCCGTTTTGAAAAATTATTTTAAACAAATCATTAAAACCCCAAAATGAATCACATTCATGCTCATAGTGAGTGTATCTAAACATCTACAGATATATTTTCTTTTTCTTAACATCTAATATCATCTCTTTTGGTGAATCAAAAGTAAATATTAGGAAAGACACAAGGAGTCTTACCTCATCGCCATGGGCAGAATCAGCCCAGGGTGGCGTGGCATCACTCTGGCAGTGGTGGTAAAAGGAGTAGAAGTAGGTAGGAGACCCATACTGTGCATGGAGATCCGCTGTAGCAATGGCTGGCGCCACCCACTGGTGATCTGTAAAAAGTGCCACTAGTGTCTTTCGCCGCGTTTCTGCGTTGTCGCGGTCTGCCCAGTCAGTGTACATGAACCTTCACAAAACATATTTGAAATCAGCTCGCCACTTGACTGAGCAAAATATTTCACATGCACCAAATAAATCGTGCTCCTAAATACATTTTCTGCATGGTCCAGTATTTGCATTTAATGCGGTAGCTTTCCAAAAGTTAGAGTCACAGATGGTTTGTTTAAGTTATTAAAAATAAACAAATGAACTTTAGGTCTTCCCTGCTGCTCACTGGGTACAAAGCTTTCAGCTTGTAAATAGTACTGCAAGCTGGGTGGTCACGCCGGTGCTGGCTAAGCAGTTTTCTAACAGCATTGTATTGCTAAAAGACAGTAAAATAAAGGACGGCATCTACATGGAAGTCCTTGCAAATAATAATAATAAATATTAGCCTGACAGAGTATTTTTTGAAACAGTGAGAGAAGACAACTAAAATGACAGATCAAGTTAAATGGGCTCCACCAAACACACCCAATGTGTGTGCAACCAACAAATAACCAACAAGCGCTCACTGAATCTGGCTAAATGCTAAATTCATTAATCGTGCACGTCTATCGTGACATTATATAGCTGAGTATCTGAAATCTTTAGAGGGTGGTTTTACTGCAGGGAGGAAGGAAGTACAGAGGAGTTGAGAGCAGAATGATGATCAGACCAATGAGTACAACAAATTGACTAATGGATGTTACTGTCCAGAAAGAAGTCCAGCAATCACTGTGTTACTTGGCAACACAGAGTTTTGTATGCACAGTAAATTATGGGAGTTTGTGGGCTACAGTTGCTGTGTGAACAATATATCTGGGACTGTAATGCTCAGAGATAGCTGTTTTTTATCTACAAATTTATTGTCTGTGAGGGTGGATTTTTATTTATCTCATAGTTTACTATTTTTTCTAAAGGCCATTGTCACCTGATGGCATTGAAGTGGTGCGTTCTCCTCAGGAGCTGTTTGTTAGCAACTTGCAAAATTCAGTTTGTCTGCATTAAATCGAAGTACAGGAATAAAGATATAATATATTTGGAATTATATTTAGCCTTACTTTGTAAACTATGATTTTATCAATGCATTTTGTGTTTATTTGTGAGCATTAGAATTGCAGCTGGCAGACTTTGGTACTTTCAACATTATTCCCTATCAAGAGCTTCATTGTTTTGTAGCATCATTCAAAAAAAAAAATAAAAAAAGGTTGTGCTACATAAAATTTACTTTTGTGTTAATCTGTGACCATTATTAAGATTTCAAGCTGTTTCATTTTTGCAAAAGATCAGCAGATATGCAAAGATCAAAGTCAAGATAAAAGACAAAGCTGCGTTTGAACTGCATAAACCCTGCTAATTTCAGGGACCCAATAAATAGAAATGTTACTTACAAACCCCCATTGCTTTAATTTTATCCTATACCTTGAAAAACGTTTATCAAAATTCTTTAATCAATAATTTTTATTTCTCAAAGAAATGGTTTAGACTAGGCCTGTCATAAGCATTGTGTACACCAAGGTTTCAAAACCAAATGTTTTGAAAGCCGCCACCGTGGGCTGGCATAAAGATTAAATACGTTTGAACTCATTTCCAGTCATTGTGTTCAAACTAAAAGGAGTACACTGTCATCACTCTCATAAAGGTATTGGTATTTTAAAACTACAGCTGCAAAGCTATAATATGCATGTCTGACAAGCAACCAACTGCAGGCTAGCTACTTAACTGTATTATTAATCAGCTGATATCAGCTTATGTTTTTCAATAAAGGATTTAAAGAGAAATGGGTCGGACTAGAATCACCTGATTTTCAGTTTGACTGACCCTGACAGGTGAGTGGCCCAACATAACCTCAAAAATCAAGTATTTTTCTCCTCAGTGGAAAGCACTGGATTGCATTTTACCAGATCTTCCATGTGGAAGTTGTTACTTCAGGGAAACCCAAAATTAGATTCATTTTTCATTTATCTTAAGTTTAAAATTAAGTATGTGAAAGCAAAGTAATCGAAGATTGAAACTGCATTTTATGCAGAGGATGATTGTATGGCTTACTGAGAGGCTTAGTGAGATAACAGGACTGTTGTGCTACATCGCAATTGCAATTTTATTGTTTGATGTCTGTCAAGGATTGCTGGATTTGGAAATGTTGGCAGCTATTTGGATTTTTTTTTTCCATGTGTTTATCTTAGCGGAAGAATCTCCACTTTGTATGAAATACACAGAGATAACTGTTTACATTTAATACTATTAACCAGACTATTGGGGCTCATTTCTGATTGAAGATGCTAAGGACTGATTCCAATTTCAACTCTAATCTTTTTGTCTTTGTTTTATAATAATGGTAAAACTCTGTTTTACAGCAGTCGTTCATGAAACATACACTTGCCACTCTGCTTTTAATTATAATTAATGGCGAAAGGCTGGATAAAAATACTTAAAAAGGCTTTATTTATAGTTTATTAAGACAGTGGTTCTCAAAACTTTTCAACTTCTGACTGACACATAAGCAGCAGAAGAGACCGCAGAGGCAGAGCTAAGGTTCATTGTGTCAGCCTTATGTAAGTCAGTTACACAGGGGTATAGCGTCAACAGTGAACACATTGTCTTTTATCTATTTGTAAGAACTGTTTTTTAACCTCTTCTAAAATAGACAGCATAATTATTCTTTCACCATTATCCTTTTTGTCATTTTGTGATTTTTTTTGTCCTCTCAGTGTCGTGCACTTGTTGATTTTTAACCACAAGTAAGGTCCAGACAGGCCCGATTTCATGAACCAGTATCTTAAGACCATCAAGGAAAACTAGGATTGGTAGGTCAGTTTAACAAAAAGCTGTCTCTCAGTCATAAAACCCCCATCGGTACATCTCTGCTCCTGGCCTTACTCTAAAAAGGCTTTACTTGGTATTATAACAACCATTGATGCTATGAGCTATAATTATTATAATATATTAGTAGCTGATATTTGAAGTTGTCATACCGCAAGAATCTCATACTCATTCATGCATTGTAACCACTCGATAAAAATCAATAAACATAAAAAAGAAGAGTACTTAAAGCAGTAGCTCATGATTTTTAAACTGCTTCTTTTCTACTATCCTGCATTAGTAAGCTGTGCTGCAGTCGAAACAGTAGATTCAGGATCATAAACAGCAACAACAACTGGAGATTCAGTTCTGAATTGTAGCTTTCATTTCTACAAATTATTATTAAAAATATAGAAGTCTATATTTTCTTGTAAGGAGTCTTCAGCCACCTTAAGGGTCATCACTAAAAAGTGCATCTGCATAATGCTTGCCAAGTACCTATTTCATCATACCTCCAACATAAAATTATACATCTATTGATGAGGATAATGTGGACCCATTTATGGCCCTTTTCCCTTCTTTGTCTATTCCGATTAATTCTAAGCAGGAAAGCTGGTAATCATACTTCCAAGAATATCACATGGATGCTTAAACATACATAGGTTTTCACTTTCATACTCACCGTATGCTCTCTCTTAGTGTATCTCGGCCTTCTGGGTAACCGTACAGACTATCCACAAAGTCTGACACGGCAAAGTCAAAGTCCTCGGCTGTGACACCGTCCTCCGAGTCCACAATTCCCTCCACAAACTTCACGCCTTCGCCTTGGTTGACCCCCAGCATCACATCGTAGTTCAAAAACTCCCCCTGCTCCATCAGAATCTGAGGGTCATCAGGTATAACGTCGCCATCAATCACCGGGGCAAAAGCAGTGTGATATTTGGCCGGAGTAATGTTCTGTTCCACAAGCTCACGGAAACTCCGGCCCTGGAGGCAGGTGACCAGTTGAGTGCTATCATCAATGCCACAGCCAACCCTCTCGCCGAGCTGCCGGGCATATTTGCTTGGCTGGTAGTTGACAGCCCAGCTGGCTAAAGCGCTGCCACTCTGGATAATGGCTCTGTGGAACAGATCTGATACAAAAAAAAAATAAAAATTCAATAAATCCAAAAAGGATCACTTTTGCAAATACGTTTTTGTACACAAGTACATCAACACACACGTACACTGATATATATTCTTTTGGTTAAAAGGTGTAAAGAGCCTTAAAATACATTTATCTTTACTGTCCAGCCTTTGTACCATTCAGGAAGGAGATGGGTACTGTGATGGGTACACTTTTTTATGTGTGTGAAATGTGTGCATTGATGCCAGAACAAAAGCAAAAGACTAAAGAAGATGCTGGTTGTAAAAAGAATCCAGGGTTAAATGAGTCCTGGGATGACATGACATGAAAGGCCACTCAGACAGGAAGAAGCCAGTTCTCCAACAGCAAGTTAGAAAGCCAATTGACCAAGTTTTGGAGACATGTCCTGTGGTCTGATGAACTTATATTAAAGTGTTCTACCATAAAGTATATTACAAAAGCGTAGTTATTTAAAAGATTAAAACGACTGGAAATGTTTCAAAGACTGAACAAGGTCTAAAGCATAACTTGTAACCACACAAATTGAACAGGAATGGAATGGATATCCAAATGTCAACATAACTAAAATAAAAGGTATGAGAATTATATCAAGTCAGTTGAGTTTTATTTATGGTCCACTTTTCATGTAATTAAACGACCTTAGGAAATCACACCAAATATGCTAAACTAAGTAAATTTAAGAAAATGGTGAAACATAAAAATTCTCCTATGCATAAAAAAAACTAATAAATCAAGAGTTATCACAGAATTGTAGCAAAATAAAAGATGATTTGCAGCAAACAAATGTAAACTTATTTAAAAAGTGATAAAAACATGAAATGTAAAGGTTTAAGTAAAAACCAGAGAAAAAGTATTTCATTTTATTTGAAAGGTAGCATTTAAGGCTTTTTACTCTTATTTACCTTGGTTCCAAATATATAATTTTCAAATGTATAATGTACGACTTTCCGCAGAATACACCGTCCTCATCAATTCCTGTTTACTATTTTTAACATATACTATACGAAAAAGAAAATCGAGTGAAAACTAAACGTCAGTGAGTAGTGAAATTGTGTTGCATGATTTTCTCTTACCTTCAGAGTAGTGGGACAAGGTGAGGAGGCTAACGCATGATGCACCAGCACCAGATCCAAACACGGTGACCCTGCTTGGATCGCCGCCAAAGGATGCAATGTTCTCCTTCACCCAGCGCAGAGCCTGAATCTGATCAAGCAAGCCGTAGTTCCCTTTTGCTGCCTGGTCACCTGTGCTGAGAAATCCTGCAGGCAGGCAGAGATAGAAGGAAGTCATATTACCTGCAAAACATGTACGGCCATGCCCAGTAGACTAAAATATGTGTTCCAGGTCATCTCTTCTGTCAGATTAAAAGTACCGTTTGAAAATAACTTTTAATAAGGTACTAAACATGCTTTTGCAGTAAACCCACATTTCTGCATTAAAATGTTTCTTATTGGTCTGACTTAATATTCTGATTTTAAATGTAATGTTTTGGTTAATTATAAGCTGGAAAATCATAACAGTTAATGGATATAAAACAAATTGTGTTTAACTTTGTGGGCTTTTCAATAAAATTCTAAGTGATTGAACATGACTGTATAAATGTACATGTCTGCAACTTTATAGTGTCTTTTGAAATATTCATGCTGCTATTACTTTTTCACACACTGCTGTGTATTTTATAGAAACTATTGGGACTTTATGTAACAGACCAACACAAAGTAGCGCTAAATTGAAGACGCATAAATGAAAATATTTAATGTGTGGTATTAGTCGCTCTGAGTTAATACTTTACCACAGGTTGTAACACCGACTGCATTGGATTTTATCCTCATGTTCCTGAGTAAAAAAGGGCTTATTGCGAAAGTACACTTTTCAGATATTCTTTGTGAAATATGTCGAACACTGTGTCCTTTTCCTTCCACTTTACAATTATGCACTTTTTTGACCTGGTCTTTCCACAATGAGCCTTGTTATTGCATCATGGCAGAATGTGGAAAATTTCATGGAGTATAAATACTTTCGCAAGGAGCTGTATTTACCATAGCTTTAAAAATGAGATGGAAAAAAAAAAAGATGTGGTTTTCTTTCTTGGTCTTAGACTGGACCAAACCACAAAGGTGCAGTCACAATACTGTGAACTTACAACAAGCAGAAAACCACACACGCTTGCCATCACACCCACAGCCGCCTCCTATTCCCTCTTCTACTGACATTATTAAGTAAACACAGAAGATCCTAATGGCTCATTTTGCCACAGTATATCTCATTACTGCAGAAGCTCATTTCTATGAACCTCCGGCACAAAAAGAGTATAATAACCGTGAAGGCAAGGCTAAAGTAGTGCATTACTTCACTTCTGTGCATTTTATCAGACGTTTTATTGAAGCAAAAAAGAAAATATCAGGATTATATTCATTCTGAACGGTTACAGGATTATATGCATTCAAGCCATATTTAACTAAAACTGTTTAAGGAGTTCACATTTTCACAGAGGCATATTTGATTTCCAGGTGAATATTGCAGAGTAGGCAAAAAAAATCATTGGCATAATAATGTATTGCATTGTGTAAATGGGCTCACCTCATGCATCCACTCATGATGATGGAAAACAGGAGGAGGAAGGTGATTCTGCTACTCGAAATGAGGAGGATGATGATGATGGTAATGGTGAAGATTGTATTGGAGGTGGCATAAACACACAAAATGGAGGTGGGGGGAATGGGGTGGGGTGAGGACAAAAATAGGCATGTAGAATTGTTCTTTGTTTGGCTCACAATGTTGATCACATCTGCAGCAGCAATTTTCCACAAGGTCAGCCTTAACTCTGCATCTAATAAAAAACATTGAATTTCAACGTTTAAATCTTTTTTTTTTTAGAAAATGTTCAACTCGGGTTCAATACATTTTCAAGAAAACCTGCGCCGCCTGAGGCGACCTGATAGCTAAGCTGTGAGGGCACATGGGCATGAATGCCTTCAAGCAGCGAATCCCAAGACCAATTCCAAGCCTGCTGGACCTTTTATTGCATGTCTTTCTCCACATTTCCTGTCTGCACCGCTGTGGGCTAATAAAAAATACCATTATCTGTTTAATTAAAGCTGAGTCAAAGATGTGGCGTTCCTTTTAAGAGCAGAACCTCTCATAAAGTCCTCAAATGCTTCCATGCAGCAGAATTAGCATCAGCTTTGTGCTTTTAAAGAGCATTTTAATGGATAAACAAACTTGAAACAATGCCCCTGAGATTTTGTTATTGTTATTGTTTTTATATAAAATATCAATATCCCCAAGGCAATTGAATATGCATCATGTCCGGTTGACTTAATCACACTGAGGCCATAGATACTGTGCTCGCATAAACAACTCAATACTCCGGCTCTTAGTACAGCAAAGTAAATGATGCTTTATGGCATTAAATGTTTTAACCCTCATGTGCCCCTTCCTAAGCTATGTCACACCGATGACTGCAACCACAAAAAGCCTAAATGGATTTTATGATAGTCTGTTTGTTCAACTCTTTGGCTTCGTAGGGCTGACTAAAATTAGAAAAACCAAAGGGAATCCAACATTTTTTTTTTTTTTTTCTGTTCAGAGAGCAATGAGTCGAAGAGCCATGGAGATAAAAAGGATCAGATTCAAGTCGATGACAGTAGTGGAAGGAAAAAATGGCTTCAGGGAGGTTTTGTTTCCACAAGGGATGCTGAACATGTTTCCATTCAAACAAGAAGGAATAGCGGGAGAGAAACTGTGCTCTGGGTAAGAAACAAATCACTGATGGTTTGAGCATTTTTATAGCTCATTGAAGGATTAAATAACCCAGATGGTGAAAATTGTATACATTTGTTCAGAAAAATGAGCTGTTGTGTTGAGATATATATAAATCTACATGCAGAATCACCTTAAACAAAACTGTAATGAATCATTAAGAATCCCTGGATAATAGAGAAATGAGTTGAAAGATAATTATCAACCTGCCAGAATTAATCTTCTGAATCAAGTCGCAAACTATAGGCCCATCTCAATAAATTAGAATATCAATGAAAAGTTAATTTATTTCATTAATTAAATTTTAAAAAGTAAGACTTTTACATTATTCATGGGGTAATATCTTTCAAGTGCTTATTTTTGTTCATGTTGATCATGGCAGTTTGCAAAGTTGCTTCTTAAAGACACTGGCTATTACATAAAACCAATACAAATGTATCCCATCACATTATTTAAAAGTTTAGTGGAAGGAAAAGCTGTGGAAGAAGAAAGTGTTCTAGCAACAGGGAGAGGACTGTAAAGTAAACTCAAGAGTCTGGGGGAGATTCACAACAAATCACCCCCAGTGGTGCTGATTCCACTGTTTGGAATCAGTGCTTCAAGATTCACCTCACACAGATGTTTCCAGAACACTGGACATGTCCTGGACTGTTACACTCTGTGGAGCAATCTTTGTTGCCACCTTGCTACTCAACAATGCAATTAAATGGTGCATAAAGTGATGCAGTTACAAGGGTCTCATTTTTAAGAGTTTTCCCTTTTCCAAAGCCCTATCACTCTAAATCCAAAATGACAAAGACTATTTATTAACACATTCCATCTGTGAAAGGGAAAATAATTTAAGTACTTCATGAATTGGCCCGTTTCTTTTTTTTTTTTTTCATTTATACAGGTACAATGTCAGTGCATCCATGCATACTCTGTAAAGCTATGCAAACAACTTGTGTTAAGATTAATGTTTTTTTAATTAATGTAAGACATCAGAGTACACTACATTTCACATTACAATTGTTTTTCTGACAAAGCTATATATTTTACTCCAAAAATTGTCCACTCCAATTTAAAAATCGTCTACCCCAATACAAGCATTCAGCAGGCTGAGTTGAGTTATGGCACTAGATTAGGTAACAATATTCCTATAACATGTTTATAGCAGAGGGAGGAACATTTGTGCAGCGCACACGTTTACATCAAGTCATGGAATTTTAAAATCTCAAAACAACGTGTGGTAGCTTGTCTTACTTGGGAATTACATTATTTACACTGTAATTTAGTGTGTAGGAATTTGAAGCTGAAAATGACAGACCTTTTTCCATTTGTCTTCGCATACATGTAAACCAGATGTTCTAGAGCGAAAGGGTAAAGTGTAGGAAATACTTGGAAATGCATTTCTGAACTCTGGTCATATCTGACTTTTTAAGCAAATCTCCGTTTGAAGAGCCAAGTAGTGCTACCTCTCTGCCGACCCTCAGCATTACAAAAAGGAACGAGAAACCCAGCAACCTTGGTATGAACGAGTAAATTAAAGTGGTGCAGATACGGCGTAAGGGCAAGGAATGAAAGGGAATACAGCTTTTCTGTGCACTTGTCCTTTAGGACAAAGGAGCCATTGGAGGTAAATTTGAAATGGTCCAGAGAGATTCCCTTTGAAACTTAATGAGACCTTTAAACCTTGACTTAAAAGGTCTTTTTCAGTGAAAATTCTATAATCCTATAATTACTGAAGTACAAAAGCTTGACTATGCCAATTAATAACTTTGTATATGATCTAATCAGATTTCCTCCACCATCTGAAAAAACAGACACCTACAAAACAGTTCCAATAAATAGAACACTGTTGTATTGCTGCTATGGCAACAATAAACACTAAAGGAAATTATTACATAAAATGAATACATTTAAGGGAATTTAAGGTTTATTTTTTCGAAAAGTATTTTATACAAAACTATACTCATACTGCTACTACTACTAAATTTATAGCTACTTGCTATCTAACAACACAGTGGTCTGCATATGGTTACACAAATGATGTATTAAACTGAGATAAGTGATTCTTTTACCTAAAACTCCAAGGCGATAGTTGAGGGTTATGACAATGACATTGCCGTAGCTTGCGAGCACACTGCCATCCATCATGTTCCCAGTGCCTTCAGAATACGAGCCTCCGTGGACGTAGACCATCACTGGCCGCTGACCCCCCTCCTCGTGGATGTCTGAGATAGACAGGCAGATTACCAATGTGTTCAAATCACCAAGGTGACATTAGTTAACCACCAAAAGCCGGAGGGTGCAGTCCTTGATTTGAGTGTGCATGTGCATGGGTTCACATGCATTTATATCAACCAATATGTATGCATGAGTAAGCCTGTGTCCTTCCCATTTTCCTCCACAAGTAAATGCGTAAACCCCATAGCGACTGACGCAGGTGTCTTGCATATTAAGCGTCGGTTCAACCAGCGGCATGTTGAAGGGGAAGAGAAAACAAGGCCCATTTTTAAAAACCTTTATTTATTTATTCAACAAGCCTGAGTATGTGCAGCAACAGCTCTCTGCCATGTTTTAATCATTTGTCAAAGGTATCATTCTCTTAGCTCATGTATTCACCATAGGGCATAAACCATAACATGTAATCCCAACCTTAACTGTGCATGCAAATTTAACCGCCCCAGCCCCGTAAAGTCACTGCACACTTCACTCACCTTCCTCTGTGGGTACGTAGATGTTGAGGTAGAGACAATCCTCGCTCTGGTGAGTGAGGTAAGTTGCTGCTATATCCAGGTTTGCTGTGAGCCAGGATGGCATCATATCTCCCAGCATGCTCCTCTCATCCAAAGCCTGCGGGCACACTGGAGCAAACTGTGTCACATTCCGTATTCCGGGCCACGGCAGAGGCGGCTCAGGTGCCTGGAAGCGGCGATCCCCAGTTGGTGGCCTTGCATACGGTACTCCCAGGTACTGGATGACAGGCCCCAGAAGGTCCGAGGGCAGAGGGGTCAGGATGCCACGAATGCGGCCCTGCGCCGTGGAAACAACAGGCACTGTCTGCTCAGCCGACAAAGAGGTCGGCTGGAGAGAAAGGGAGAAGCAAAGGGAAAGGAGGAGGGATGGAAATCCAAGCGAGGAGGAGAAGGGGGAGGGAGGAATAGTTCTGCTGGTCCTCAGCTCAGACATGACGGTTTGATTAGGCAGAAAACTAGGGGGAGGAAGGGGGGAGAGTGAGGTGCTGGAGGCAGGTTGAGGGTTACGTCTATGCTGACCCCTCAGAGGTATCCAACTCTAACGCACAGCTGCTGCTCAGCTTGGCCCATAACACACACTGCACGCAGTCCTGTCTCTTGAGAGCAACCTTTTCCCCTTGTGTATGTGTCTGCATGTGAGTCAGTGAGTCTTTGCCTCTGAGTGTGCAGTGACTCAGTCACTGAGTCCCTGTGAGTGTACGTATGTATGTGCTGGAGAGTTTAAGTGAGCGTGTGTGTCCCGGACTGGCAATTTGAGCCCGCATGCATGTCTGTGGGTATATACGTGTGTTGATGCATGTGTGTGAATGTGTCGTTATGTAAACAGTGGCATCACTGTTCCTCTGTCACTCTCTCCTTCCGGTCACCCCCATAACAAGCCCAGACTGCCTCCTGGAAGCATAGAGAAGGGAGGGAGGGAGGAACGGGGGGGGGAGACAGAAATAAAAGATGAATTTAATTAGTTTCCAGTGGAATACCCTCACACACACACACACACACACACACACACACACACACGTATGATACACACATGTCATCAGTCTTTTGCTGAGCTACCTTACTTGCTCCTTTTAAAAATAGATATGAAAGTGATAGATGGGGCAAACGAGATGTTGTCCGCTCAGCTTAACTTGGTGTCGGGCTGTCAGGGCTGCTGCTGTGTCACATCCTCACTACAGACTGTTTCACAGATCACAGGACCTTGTTGGGGGAAGGGGTGGTGTATGTGTGTGTGGGGGTGGGTGTCACGTCACACGCTTAATTAAATCCTAAATGCACCACGGGGCTCCTGACCTGTATGTAGCGTAAGGCTGGACACATGCGACACGAACACACACACTTATTTCTCCTCCACACATACACACACACACCTTGTTTCTTCCTTCACATCACACACACAACAATCTGAATCAACTTTCACCCTGTTACCTCTGATTCCTACCCTATGACCCTATGTTACCAAGGATAGAGCATCCCAATTGTTCCTCTGGGTAACGGGGAGGTTTAAGGGGAAAGCCTTCACCTCTGAAAACTGAGATTTTTCAGAGGCTAGCTTAGAAACAAAAAGATAGGATATCTCCCAAATTCAATTGTTTTGTCATTTTCTCTAATTTAGACTAAAACAACCATTAGATGTGCAGTTAAATGTATACATTTTATGTTCTTTGATATTGTTTTCATTCCTCCACAAGCTATGTCTGCTTGCTATGTCTATCACTATGGTGGATTTGGTTTATATACTAGGGTATAAAGTGTATATTCTCAGTAGTCATTAAGTAAGTAAATCTGAAGATGAGTGTGATAAAGTCTTCTATTTTGGCAGTACATTTTTCTAAAAATATGAATAATGAATATATCAAAGCAGATTTAGTCCATAACACATTACATCTGGCATTATATTGTTGATCTTCCTTAACAAGCATAGAAATTGTATATGCTGATGTCTGCTGAAAGATTGACAATGCTTTATATGATGTGTACTGGCATATTAGGTCATTTATGTTTATAAGTGCACCATAGTAAATTAGAATATTAAAATAAAAAAAGGAAGACATTTGACACCTCAGCAACAGTCCAGCCTTATTTACATCTCTACTTCAGAAGTGACTTAACACGAGGATTTGCAAAATTGTAGCCAATGTCTTGGGTATATTGTGGGTGGCGGCTCTTGTGTGTGGTGTGTGTGTGTGTGTGTGTGTGGGGGGGGGTGTGTGTGCGTGTGTGTGTGGGTGTGTGTGTGTGTGTGTGTGTGTGTGTGTGTGTGTGTGTGTGAAGTGACTCCAGTCATGCTCCACACCTTGTAAATCTCCTCCAAAGTGCTGAATGAATTTTGCTTCACAGTCATTTCAAGGCTGTGGTTGTCCTTGTTAATTGTGTGCTTTTACCTGCCACTCTTTTTCCTTCCACTAAACTTTTCATCAAACAGCACCGTGCCAACCGACTTTGTTAATGATGATTGTAAGCTTGTCATGGAGGATGCCAACGAATTTCTGCTGGACAACTGTCAAGTCAGCAACATTTCCAATGACTGTCTAATTCTTGTTTTTACAAAAGCATTTATTTTTGTTTATTTATATGTTTTGGTTTTTTAATAGCTGAAGCCTATAATGATCTAAATTAAAAGTAAAAAAAACTTTGAATATAATTTGGTATGTAATATAATATATATTTTCACTTTTTCTGTTGACTTAGAAAAATAAACAAGTTTTATACTACTGTTCTGACTTTTTATTTTTTTTAGCTGTATGTTTATGTACAAGATGATGATGCATCAGCATCTTGAAAGACAATCTTATTTTGACCACTACCAGAACTCAGGTGCCAAGTGAGGGAGGAGAGCAGAACTAAGGGTGGGGGTAACCTCAGTAAATGGGATTCAGCCTGTAGTTCTGGTCACCTTTCATGCTCACACACACTCCTTTCTCCCTCTATATCTCAAACACACACACACACGCACACACACACACACACACATACACACACACACACGCACGCATACACAGCTGCTTCCCAGCCGGCTCTCTCTGAGGGCCTGAAGACAGAATATTAACACATCCGCACATACACACACTCTGAGAAATTTCTATACAATCACACACACAATGATCTCTCACCCGTATACCCCTCTATAAGCTGCAGTCGTGTCAGAATATAGCTATGATCATCACTATCTCCTCTCTTCCTGGGTCGTATTGGTGCTGTCCAAGGTGCTAGTTAACATTCCAGTGGTGATCACACACACGCTGATGAATAACGCTCCATTTATCAAGGCAGACCCGCCGCCTGCCACCCTCCCCCTTGGTTTATTTTCATATGGAAAGAACTGATAAAAGCAGCAACCAACAAAAAAAAAAAAAAGAGGATGGGGAGGAAATGCTTGCCAGTGAGGCAGAATATCCCGTCTGAATCTCTATCGGCAATGAAGCTGACTACGGCAAAAAAAAAAAAAAAAAAAAACACACACACACACTCACACACACACTCTACTGCTTTTTTCACCCGTTCTTTCTTTCACACACACACACACACGCACACACACGCACACACACACGCACACACACCAAAATGCACAAAAACTCAATCTGCATTCCCGCTGCAGTAAATGGAAAAAAAAGAAAGAAAGAAAAGGAAAGAATCCCCAAATGACAGATGCACCGTACCCAGCCGGGGTGAGCGGAGTGAGATCCCGCGGTGCATGTTCTCCTCTTCCAGTCCACCGCAATGATCGCCTCGTGTTTTCGCTGCTGCGGCTGATCCGACGTGCCCGGGATGGGATATGGGGAGATATTCCTACACTGCTGCTGCTCCTGCTGGTAGATGTGGTGGTGGTGGTGGTGGTAGCGCGTCTCCTGGGTGAAAATAACCCATATAAGAAAGAAAAGAAAAAAGAGGTGGTGGTGGTGGGGGGGAATCAGCCCTCCAGTCTCTCTCAGTCCGCTGAAACGTGAAAGCGATGGGGGGGTGAGGGGGAAGCACAGATAGTTGGAATGTAGGTATTTCTTCCGTGAACACAGGGCCCAGGACGTTTAAATGATCAATCTCCCCCTCTCTCTCCTTCTCCCTCTCCCTTCCCTTCTTTCTTTCTCCTCCCCCATCTCCCTCTCGCTGCCTCTCTTTCTTTCTCTCTCTATTTTCTCCTCCTAGATGTGATTGGACAGTGTGGCAGGCAGCAGCTACTGATCCAATGATATGCACCTAGCTCTGTTAGACTGGGGGAGAAAAAAAAAGAAAGAAAGAGAGGAGTAGGGGAGACACACTACTGAAGAACATTTGTGGGTTAGCACGCATGGCTTCACACACACCTGTAGAGCATGACTAAATCACTATTGCTGTCAAATGTAGGGATTTATACACCTGCTTGCACACTTCACCTCTCATACACACAAATAATGCTGAAGTACACAGTGACCTCTTCAGGACCAGAACAGGAGAGTCTGTCCCCATTCTATTTAGCTATGGCTGCAAGCAGCTCCCTCCCTTAGGCGCTCCGTGTCAGTCGAGTGTGTGTGCATGCATGTGTGTGTGTGTGTGTGTGTGTGTGTGTGTGTGTGTGTGTGTGTGTGTGTGTGTGTGTGTGTGTGTGTGTGTGTGTGTGTGTGTGTGTGTGCGCGCGGGTATGGTAATGCAGTTGGTCCGCAGTCGCTACTAACTGTGTTTGGGAACACTCCTCACGTCAGCACACCCTGCTGCAGCAGCATTCAGGACATTTCTATTCCTCTCCTCAACAATCTCCTATCCAGTCATCCATCTATTCCTGCTTCTGTGTCTGCTCCGGAGCTCTCCTGTGTCTGCTTAGCCCTCCTGCAGTTATTTTCCTTCTTTAAAACCAATAATGAGGAGAAGAAGAAGAAGAAGAAGAAGAAGAAGAAGAAGAAGAAGAAGAAGAAGAAGAAGAAGAAGAAGAAGAAGAAGAAGAAGAAGAGGGAAAAATAAGAAATACAACTCAATTTGTGAAAGGGTTTGAGAGGAGATTTAGAAGGATGACATTGACTAATGTCTAAGCTTTACAAAGTCTTGCAGTTTGGGACAGCAAAAGTTCTGTCTGCTTTTTCTTTTTGCGCTCAGAAATGAAACTCTTCCATTGGTAATATAACAAAGACTCTGGCTTATATTGGCTTCCAATGTCATAGGTGTAGATGAAGGTGAGGGCCATTGATTTTTTTTTTTTTTTTTAATTGGAGGTGAAGTTCAATGAAATACTTTGCCCCCAAATTAGCCATTCTATGGGATGATAACATCCGAAGCGGGTGGTATCTACAGAGATGTGTAACAAAGTTTAAAGAATACAGAATAGGGCATCACCTAAAAACACAACAAAGCCGGAATCATAAACACAGAACCCGGCAATGTTTTCTCTGTAAATTTGTTTCTAACAAGGCTGCTGACAACAGCTGTTAGTAATAGCAGTAATAGTCTATACTCTGGCCTTCAGTTCTTTCAATGCATTTCAACTGAATTCAAGCTAAATGATTGACTTGATCATTCTAGCAGCTTTATATTCTTTCTGAAACAAACCACAGGTTTTATTGGCCACATTTGGGATCATTGTTTTGCAATCAGACTGCACAGTGGCTGTACAGTAGCACTGTTGCCTCACAGCAAGAAGGTCCTGGGTTCAAATCCCAGCTCAGGGTCTCTGCATGTTCTCCTCGTGCGGGTGTGGGTTCTCTCTGGGTTCTTCGGTTTACTCTCACAGTCCAAAAAAAAACAGGACTGCTGGATTAATTGGTTTCTCTAATTTTTTCCCTAGGTGTGTGTGTTTCCCTGCATTTGATTGCAAATGCATGCCACACTTTTCAGATATTTATTCCTAGCTAAAAATTATTTATAGTATATGTAATTGTCTTTTGTATCATTATGTATCATTTGTTCTATGGGGAAAAAAAGTTAAGTCCTCATTAAAATATTTCTGTTGATCTTTACCACGTGGTTATTTGCTATGTTTTCTCCTTTAATCCTAACTTAAACTTAATAGTAATGAATGGCTAAAACCTTTAAGGAACTACATCTGAATTATTGCCCTTTAATTTGCAGACTAAGGATGTTCTCTTCCCAAACTTGGCCAATCTGTACAAAACCAAACAGCAAGCCAATTCATATCCTCCAGGGTGCATAATGGAAATCAGAACATGCTTTTTGTTTCTGTTAAGAAGATCTTGATAAAATAAAATCATCCAACTTTTTTTTTTTTTTCTGGGCCGCATTCTGAAAATCTTTCATTCAGTAAGCTTACCCCGTCATATTGTTACAAGCATGCAGCTCGGAGTGGAAATATCCGGCTTCCTCATATTTATCTTCTCTCAAGATCATCTTCGCACCATGCTGCCTTCGCTGTATATTCATACTTTGTTTGCTTGAAAACCAAACCCAAATCCCTTGTTTGTGCACAAAGTCTTGATCAATAAATCAGATTCTGATTCTGTGAGACTCGTATGCAGTTAACAGAAAATTACTAGTTATTAGATATGAAGCCAAACTGGTGTGAAAACAACAAATAAGTCCCATCAGACTACTATCCACTATGAAAGCCTTCTGTATATGAAATATGTAATAAAGTAAGTAAGTTATACACATTTTTCATTACTTGGTAAAACATCGATGACTGCCATGAAGTTGCTCCTAAACTGATACAACAGAATCAGTCTGATATTTTCTACTCATAATAAAAAGATTTCAATATAGAAGTTTATCCATGTTACACTGTAGGTGTCTGTATTAAGCAAAATGCCATAGTAATCACAATGACAAGGCAGCTGACCTTTTAATAACTTGGCTTCACTGAGCCGCAGTACTGAACGCTGTATGACATTTAAACAATGTGTACATCTTGCTCCTCCAGACTACTCGGGGTTACAACTTTCAGCTGGAATCAAACACAAATGTTACTGAATTCTATAAATGTATAAACTCCTCATCTCTTCATTGTTAATATAGTGGAGCGACTGTCATTTTTTGGAATCAGAAGCAACTTTTGCCTGTTGTCTGATCTTACACAACCTTTATATTGATACAGTAATTTAAATTTTCTTATTTAATTCCTTCAGTTTTAGTTGGGACTGAAATTATTTTAAAGTATGTTTTATAAATATTGAATTCATTTTTGTAATTTAATTCAACAAAAATCGCAACAAGAACCACCAAAGCTAATGAAATAAATACAATAACATAGACATATAATAAAGCAATTGAAAGATAGTTTTAAAATGTTTTTACTAAAGCCAGCTGTGCATAAAAGATATTTTTTTGCAGGACAGGAAATCATAAAAATAATAAAGCTGAAAGAAAATTATGTTTCTTGCATTTGTATTTTAGCATTTGTCTTCTTTAGAGGAGCAGATAAAATGTTTTGAAGTTGGTAGTGTAGCAGAGAAATGAGATATCACAGTAATAGCTCTATAGATATATCTTCTAAAACTGCTTCCTCTTACTAACATCCCCAGAGTTGCACTTTTCTTTTGATTATGGGCTGACTGTTTTCAAAATCAGGGTACTGTTCAGAACATGTTTCCACAGTAATAATACATGCAGTTCTGTAGCACAGATGTCTTTATCCTCTAACCTTCCCTGAAGATGTCAGTTTTATTTTTCATCACAAAATTACAAATTCTCTCAATGGGGGGGCTGAGGGAAGAACGTTTATAAGTTTTAACCTGCTGTTCCTTCAACTGAAATTGGAAAATATTTTCAAGAGAAACAAAAAATAATAATTATGATACGCCACAGCTTTCAAAGAAATGCTGTGAAAATCCCTCAAAACCACAAATATAATTTGACACATAATTTGGAATTTAAACTGTTCTGATGTTATCTTTCTATTTTTTTTTCTTTTCTTTCACTCAAGTTAGTCATTTTCTGTGATGCAATAGGAGGCCCAGGAGGAATGTTTGGTTGCCATAAACCGAAACAGCTATGCCAAGCTGTGCACAGCGTCAGGAACAATTTATCATGCAAGAATGATACTGTCAGAACATGGATTAATAGACTTGGACTTTGTGGTAATGAATTGCATTTTCTTCTCTGCAGATTAATTCAAATGATTATGTTTCATTACATTTTTTTTAAATAACATTTTTATTGGAAAAGAAAAAACTGACAAAGTGAAAAACAACTTCAGGTATTTTTCTTAGGTATTCAGTACTGAAGTGAGGGGGGGGGGAAAAACACAGGTTTTGTCCTGATAAGGTCAAAAGAAACATTACATACATACATATACATTCCATGTGCAAAGAAACTATTTTCACATTCTGGTAGATCTTGATTCCATGGAATCAGATTTGGAAAATACTGAAGGACTTTGTTAATGTATGCTTCAGAAGCTTTTTCAGGGTAGGGTTAGGGTTTTTATTTGTATCTTTTACCCCTTTCCCTCAAGAGGTCCTCCCTTTTGCCAGGCAAATTTAGCTGTAAACATATACTTTTTTTTCTAATACTGCCCTGCCTGATTAAAGTCTAATTTTAAGAAAATTAAATAAAAACTGACATTCTCAATAGAAAAGACCAGAAAACAGCTTTCTTTAAACCAGTTTTTGACATAGATTCACCAATGGAGAGAGGCTTATTTTCCCAATATTGGGAACATATTTTCCCAATGTATAATATGTCATCTTATCATAACAAAGCCTGCATTGTAACTAATGAATTACTTATAATTGCAGAGACAACAAAGCAGCTTTTCTAAAGATAATAGGTTAATATAATTCACTGTTTTGAACTAGCAGTGCAATTTTTCATCATGACAACGCATATTTTTAGAATCACAATAAAAAGGGCCCCTGTTTGAGACAGCTGCCCAAAAGATTCAGCCTAAAATGTAGCACCAAGGAACATAAGCAATCAGAGCTGAACGTAAGGTTACGAGGGAGAAGCAGAACAATTACACTGAAGGTAACAAACAGAGACTGATATTTGCACCATTATTAACCAATGCCCATGAGCAAACACAGTTTGTTTTTGCAATATTGCATTTTTTTTATGCTGATAAACAAAAGATTGGTTTTCTTATATCACCACGGGAAAGTAGGTTCGCAACTTGAAATTTGCACATTACTTTGGGAAAACATACCACGCAAAAAATATACACAACACTTTTTCCAACCACAATGTTATGTATTTTATTGGCATTTAATGCAAAAGACACAATACAAAATAGTGCATAACTGACAAGTGGAAAAATTGTTTTACATGTTGCCAAAGTCTCAAAGTCAAAAGAAAAAAAAAAACTGTTGTGTGCATTTGCATTCAGCCTTCCTGTGTCAATACTTTTCAGAACCACCTTTGGCTGATGTTACATGCTTGTTTTGGGATAAGTACCAGCTCCGCACGTCTAGATTTTTAACAGTTTTTCACAGTTTTTATTGCAAAATAGTGTAATTTCAGTAAGATTGGATGTTTTCTTCTATCTCTACTATAGTTCTAATTGAAAGTTTTGGGTAAATGTCCTTATCACTTTTGAAAGAAACAACCCCACAGCATCACTTTTGGTCTCATCTCAGTGAAGTATCTTCTTATACAGATTCTCCCAGCTGATCACTGGATATCTGTTCAATACCTACAGGTTTACAACCAGCCTCTTGGCTAGTCTAGGTTTAGGTGGGTATCCATATTCCTTCGATTTTTAGATGAGGGATTAAACAGATCTCGCCATGCAGGGTGTTTACTGTGTATTCATTTGACCTCCAAATAGCACAACAGCCTCGGCAGATAACAGATAATATTAGAACAATGAAATATAACTTTCCGAAACAGCAAAAACAGAACAAAAAACAGATATGACACTGTAAGCAATGTTTTCGCATAGTAATCAGATTTATATTCCAGCAGCTGCTTGAAAATTGTTTCATCCTGCTCGCCAAACACTTGCATGTCATGCGGAGGGGGCGGCACAAATCAACAACATATTTTATCACTTAATTCAGTTGACTTGTGCGTTGATGGGTTCCTGCTTTGCAGCTCTGCTATTACTGTCCTGCGTAACAGTCTCGGTTATGTAAGAAACCCTGTATCCTCATTTTTCTTCTTCACTTACCACACTACTGCACAAGTATTAAAGCCACTGCGTGTGTGCTTTCAATTGCAGATCATATCTGATATCTTCTCTTGTGCAGTATTGATTCTGAAATGAACCCTGCGTCGAAATCGACTCATCCAGTACATGGGCATTAATTAAGTTGTTTGGAATCTATATTAATTGGGTAATTATTTGCTTTTCAGAGGTTATTAGTAATGAAGCAGCTCATTTGCATATATATTTGTGTCTAATAGGCAGTGGTATTTTTCTAACCACCACATTTGAGATCAGTTCAGTTTTTTTTTTTTTTTTTTTTTGTTACATGAGGTTCTATAGTGTTAACTTCACATATTTAACTTTTCTATTTGTTTTTCCGAGATCCCAGTTGAATAAAACATACCAAGATGTTTGTGACATTCAAAATGTCATAAAATATTTGGACTGGTACCGATAGGGCTTTTCAAATTCATTCTCTTGAGTGCATGTACTGGTACTGTTTTCTGAATACTAACCATTCGAGGTATTTGTTAGGAACAGAAGTAATTATGCCTTCATTAGCCAGCATAATGAAGGCTGAAAAACACTGGGAAAAAAAAAAAAACACCACGGTGTGGTAAGGCAGTGAAGAGCTGTCCTGCTGTGATGACTAAAAGAAATATTACACTTCAGGCTATAAAAACAAACTTCAGAAGCAAACTTTGTTTTTAAAATTGGAAATTTGTGGAAACTCAATTACCAATTCAAGATTGTACATGGGAGAATTAATCTGAGCACAGGTCCCCTGGTGCGGTGCTTTGGATTCCTTACAGAAACATATTTGTTACTACCATTTTATGGTGCACTAATTCTGACTGTACTGCATTATAATTAGATTATACCAAACTCCTAGTGACATAACTTGAAACTGAAACTGACTGTAATTGTAATTGAGCTATATTTGAATAAAACGTACTATATTTAACTGCATATTTATTTATGTTTGCAGATTGACTTCTGCAGTGAAGTGGACCTTAATGAGCGAGCTAAATGAAATCAGAGCTGTGCAGTCTCCCAAAGTACTAAGAAGAAGTTGTTCAGCTGGAATCTGCTCTCACACTTTTACTTATTTCTTGCCTTATTTCATGTTTCTTACCTTGCATTGTGCTAGAGTATCTAAAAGTAGGTTAACCATAAATAAATGAATTATATTTTTATAAAATATCAAGTTTTGCTTCTTCCATGAGGCTGTGCTTGCATTCTCGTTGAGAGTGTGGAGTTCATCTTGAGGAGTAAATGTGCAGAAGAGGATGTCTGATTTTGGAATTGCTGAATGAAAAAAAAAAAACAAGATTCCAGACACAACCTGCCAAAATGTGTTTGAATTATGAAGTCAAATTTCTTTTAAGTCATATTTGACATATGTAGCATTATTATAGCAACAGAAGGTAACACAGTTACTTAACTGTGCTATAAAGTGGAACTATGTACCTGGAAAATAAATGAAACTGTCCCTTCAAAGAAAGAAAAATCAACATCTCTCATTTTTCTGCTACATAGAAAATAGAAATAATTTTGGCAATCCTAAATGAACTAAAATATAAACCTTTAGTGTATTTTGATGTCAGACAGTGAGAAAAAAAAATGTTAGTTGCCTTCATACCATATTGTTCATGGAAATGAATTACTTTTTCTGAATTACTTTTGAATTTTAGTGTTTAAATGAAAATGTCAGCTACAGAAAGGTCATCCAAGATTGATGTACAGCTGTCCAGGCAGTTGCTAGTCATTACGATGTCTTATCAAATCAATAAACAATCAGACATGTCTAGACCCTGCTCTCCGTACGCTAACATTACAGCTGACCCAAAGGTAAATTGAAACGCGGGAACATTACACCAGAGTAAGAGCTGCAGATAATAACTAGTTGACAACAAAGTCAATAATATGAACCAGAAAATGCTGTTCCATCTTTTGTAAGGAGTGATACACAAATGATTTAGATTTTTAATTGAAAAAAAAACAACAACTGTGAAACTTCAATAAGCATTTATAAGGAAACCCACAGACCTGTAATATTGAAGAGCTGAAAAGAAAAATACTGAACGCAGAAAGTAATTATGTGCAATTCTCTGCTTTTTTCCTACATTTTCAATTGCTTTTGTCATGTTGATTAAAATGTATTATATGTATCTCTATTGGATTCTCTCAACCTCCACAACATCTAAGAATAAGTTTGTTATTCCTAGATAACAAACATGTAAGTCCTAACAAGCAAAACACTTGAACAAGTTGTCAAAATATGCCAAGCATAATTCGAAACATTCCCATTCTACTTTTTTCTCTAAATCTGTCCTGAAATGGTAAATTATTCCCAGGTGAATCTTGACTTTCTCCACATAGTGAATGTGTGAAGTATTAGATCAACCAATGATCAGTAGGCCAAAGGTGCATCTCATGAACCATCAACTGGCAAGTATATAGTGTATATAGCCAGAACACGACAACGTTACATTTCTGTCAGCAGAAGAACAAGGATTTGGACAACAGAGAAGAAGAGGAAGAGGAGCAAGGCTGTGAGGAGGAGTAACGAGGCAAAACGGAGGAAGAGTCAGAAAAGGCCAAGGACATAAGCCAGTTTCCATCGCTCCAGCATCGTCAGGCAATGGTTTGTGACCCACAACAGGATGCTGATGGAGTTCCTCTCACCCTTCTCCTCATTACTGAATCTTATTGAGGAATTTTCTGAGCAGCCGGATGCTTTTTATCGTTATTATTGCTCTGTAGTGCTGTCTTTTCGTTTCTGTCTCACAATGTCTGTCAAAAAATTAAAGTAAAACAGTAGCAGTTGTCCAACAGAACATCCCTCCACTGTTATATTGGCAACGACATTAAGCCTTTTGACTGTCTCATCCGTACACAATGAGACAAGGACTTATCATTCTGATGTTCATTGACACAGATATTTACTTTTGAGATATGGACAAAGGATTTTGAGAAGTAAACTGGCAGGTAATGCATGGTGCTTTGCTGTTTGGATGAATTGTTTTTGAGAAATGCACTTACTGCTTTGCAAAAGTTGAGGGTGATTTGAGAAATCCCATAGTGACTGAGAAAAACTGTAATTGAAACTTATATTTAGAAAAAAGATATTAATAAATAACTTAGGATTTTGTGATTAACCTTAGAATCTTATTGTATTTTTTGTTACTGAAAGTATAAATTGTTGCTACTGTTGTTGTACTTTTTTTATACTGTCCTCCACTTTTTTTTTTGACAATTTAATGTTAGACTAGCAAGCAGGTGGACGGATAACATCTGTGTGCATTAGCACACTTAATTGTTATGAATTTGCTATTTAAAGGCTAATTAAATTCATATATCATCAGCTGTATCTAATTAACCTCTAACATATCACCAGTGGAGCACAAAAGCAATCCAAGTTAACTGAGCTAGGGTCAGTTGTTTCCTGCATTAAAGGAAGAGCCCAGCTCATCATCTTAAATGGCTCCACTGCTGTCTCCACTGCACAAAAACAAATCATTTATTTCACTGAAGAAACAATATCCACTGTTTGGTTTCAATATTGTCTCAGAAAGCTAAACTCTATTTTTATTTACCTTAATTTTTCCATCAAATACTTTTTTTTTCCAATTTCCCTTTCAAGTCTTCAGCCGTCTAAACTTTGAGTCTGCCGTTTGCTTCAGATTTCAAGATTTGCTTATTAGACATATTCCTAATTTGACAGTCATTTATTATTTGTCAGGCTTCTCAGGTTTAAAAGCTGCCCCGCCCCCCAGCAGTCTTTTGTCTTTTTGCTCATTCAACCATCTCATCAAATCAACGTTGATCTCATCAAATCAACGTTGATCTCATCAAATCAACGTTGATCTCATCAAATCAACCTTGCATCCTCACGCCGTTACTTATTCCTGATCAGTCCACCATTCATTCTCCTCATATCTCTCCAGCTTCTCTGTCTCCCCTCCAACACGTTCCCTCTGTCCATCTATTAAATTGTCCCTCTGTCTCTCAGCAGCCCAACTCTTTCTCAGTTTGTGCGTCGCTCCCGCAGCTCCCGCTTGCTCCTAAAATATTCATTGACGTCTTAAATACTTTTTCTGTTACCTATCCATGAATCTTTCATTCTCCAGTGCAAGCCCCATGTGCTGCATAGCATTAAATTTACATTCATTTAAATATTCACTTTTAAATTTTATTGAAACTATTATTAGGATATTAATTTTTAAAAGTGACATCTAGTGGCATGTTTTATTGCACTATGTACTTTAGTATGAGGCTCCAGAATTTGCTTTTAGAGCTAAACGGTTTTTCATTCTTGCATATTAAAAACAGAGCCACTCGTCGTTTTCACATTGAAGTGCATGAGAAGTTTTAAATGGAAGAGAGAATTTCACTGAAAATACCTTCAGACACAATTTACATGTGCAGTTTAGTTGTATTGTCAGTTTGAAACAACAATAGGAAACAGAAATAAAGGGATGAAATATGTACAAGTGACCCATGAGCACTAATACACCCCTTTATTATTACAATACAGTTAGTGCATTGGATAATAAGTTAAATGGCTTCTCTCAGATTAATCATGTAGAATGACTTCCAAAACCCTTTGTCCGTGGTTCATTTGAGAATTAATCAGTTCTCCAGTTCACATCAGTCTTCTCTGAATGAGTTCAGACCCAAGACTGTTTCTGGATCCTGCTTTGTTATTGCACGGATGAGCTTGAAAGCAACCGTGTTCACTTACAGTTCAGAAGTGTTTCTCGGTTTAATGCTCCAACAACAGAGCAGAGACTAGTTTTAATGTAATTCAGCCCAAGGCTTAGAGAATCAAGACAATTCAGTATTCTGATAATATTAGCATCAAACCTCCAAATGTTTTGCAGCAGTAAAACTGGCCAAAATTGTTCTTCTTTTAGTTTTTGGTGACATTTCAAGTAATCATTGTTCAGGACCCTTCATAGTGTAGAATAAGATTTGTTGAAAGTCTTTGATGTTGTTACACTGTCTTTAGACATGGGTTACATTTCTTGTCATTGATCATTTTCTGGAATTTTAGAGTTGCACTCTATATGGTGGCTCACGCTCTTCTTTTAAGCAACTCAAGAAATTGTTGGAATTTGTCCCTTATTTATCTAATAGACCCTATTCTGAAAAATGGGAACATTTTTTCCAGTTTTTCCCCAGCATTTTGTTCTGGGGTCAAGTTTTTCACAAATGCTTTAAACGTTGGCTGTCCTCAAGGATCCATTTTGGGCTCAGTGTTATGTAGTTAACATGATCTTCCTTATGTCTTTAATCACACATGATGCAGATAACTCACAGATTTCCTTTCCACTGAGTCCAGGTGGTACCACACCTGTAAGAACTATGAACTGCACTGAAAATATGACAACTTTCTACATTCATAGCACACAAATACAGATCAGAGATGGAAATGTTTGTTCCTCTCCAGTCCTTGCATTTAACTTAGCTCAGTGTCAGTAATCTTTAGGCACTAGTTAGAATTTTAGGAGTCATTTTTGTGTGCTCTCAACAGTAAAACTCCACCAAACAGATCAGCTCGTTGGTTAAGAGAAAATCAAAGCTTCCGTTCATACTGTAATTTAGAGAAAGACGGTTATTACTGCTTCAATCACTCAAAGATTAGTTTATTTGTTCTGGCATCAGCCAGTCTCCATTGTCTTGTCTGCCGCTGGTCCAGAACTGTGCAGCCACAAAAAGAGGCATTTGAAACCAGATGTGTACATGCACCGTTTAACAAGCAATAAAAGCTTTTTTTATTTACTACGATATGGAATTGTACAAAATCTTCTTGTTATACATTGGTTTACAGTACAAAAAAGTGATTTGTCTGTGGAAAGCATCATGTTTGAGGAGCTAAAGCTGCAGGAGGGTCTGCTTCACTCGACAAAATAGATGTTTGTCGTTTCATGCAGAAACGACATTATGTGAAATCAATTGAACTGCATTATTCTACAGCTAATGTCGAATTGGAATGTATGCAATTAACTTTGAATCTTTCTGTAAAATTAGATTAAATTAAGCATGTCTTACTTTTAATAACTTGGATCTCTTATGTTTTATGAAGTGCCGTGAAACAACATGTTCTGTGAATTGGTGTTGTGTAAAACTGAATTGAATTTTAGTCACATTTGTAATCACAGCCAGAGAGCTTAAGCCTCTTTGGAATGGTGTCATTTCTTCCACAGGAAATATTTGTTTGCTATACATTTAAAAACTGTCTGGTAAAAATTTTTTTTAAAAATCTCCTCAAATATTCGATATTCATAGAATATATTCTGGTATTTAGCAAACACAAAAAAAATGTTGATAGTCTTGACTCGCCTAAAACAAGATACATTTGATGATTCTGATTTTAATGTCAAACGGTAAGAAAAAGACAAAGGCATCTTTTTTTATAAAGTGCATGTAATTCTATATTTGTAACTGCCTGTATATACATGGTTGAATTAAATATATCACAGTAAAAATACAAAATAAATTCACAATCATTCTTTATACCCTTGACATGAAGTCATAAATATTCAAAATTACATTTGCATAGCATAACGCTGTCAGAAAACCTCCCTCTCACTGCCCATCTTCCTGACATCAGTTCATAATGTAGTTGTGTTTTAAAGAGATGTTGTAATCCTATTATGATATTGCATGACAGAACAGTCAAATCAAGTTAAAGTTATTTATAAAGCACTTGTCACAAAGTGCTTCCAAGAAAACAGAAGACAGGCACACAGAAACAAAGGACCATAAAGACAAAACCAACATCACACAAACTTACGGCCATCCATTTTAACACATAAAAAGGCAGACAAGTTCTTTAAGAGATGAGCCTAAATGAACTGTGAGAATGAATTATGCTAATAACAGAGATTATAAGGATGAGATGGTTGAAAAATCTATGCGTTCATGAATCTAAATATTAGATTCATGTTTATGAAACGAGTGACAAAAAATGTTAGATTTTTTTCTTTTTTCACAAACTTTATGTTTTATAAACTGCACTTGCATTTCCCAAAAATCAAATCAACCACCAGACAAACATTACAACTGTGCACTACAATTGGGAAGACACTTCCAATATTGTACCTGAGGATGTTGTGATTGGTTACCAGTTTCTTTTGGCACCTGTAATCACATTTGTTGGGTAGAACCTCAGATGAAACCAGTAATCCTGATACAAGGCAACATCAAATAAATTGTGATATCCTGTGTGACCCCACAGATGATACCAGTGTTCAGATAAGTTATGTGCGTGCGTGCGTGCGTGCGTGCGTGCGTGCGTGCGTGCGTGCGTGCGTGCGTGCGTGCGTGCGTGCGTGCGTGTGTGACAGTAGGCACATATAATAAAAACGGAGAGTCATCTTACTGGGACAGAGAACATCTGCAGATTATTACTTTGAGCCAATAAAGCTGCAGAAGTGATCAAGTTGTCACTTTCACAAGGGTCATTGTGTTCTGCAAAGGGAGGCATTAAAGCTGGTAGTGGTTTAACACACACCCACACACACACACACACACACACACAAAAATAAAGAAGGCACCCACAAAGACAGAGCTAACAATTCACAAAAAGTCCAATAAACAGCTGCCACATTTAAAATTCTTGCACTTTTATAAACATATTTAATCAATACATATCGAGTAAGATAAATAGAGACGCCCTTGAATAATGATTTTCTGTTTCTGTAGGATTTATTTTAATTTGCTGAAATTTTGCTCTAATTTGTGAGATGTAGAAAAGACAAATGTTTATGCAGTAATATCAACGGTCTCATTTAATCTAACGCTTAACATATGTTATAAATGTGCTGCAGTTCCAGCAACATACCCCACTGTCTTTATGTCATTCCAGAATCCTAATCTTAGCCCAACTGTCTGGTTGCAACTCTCAAAAGTCTCCAAGTTTTAACCAGCTTGCTCTTCAGTTGAGATTAAGTAGTCGCACTAGGAGAAAATCTTCCTCCATCATTGTTCTGGTTAACTTTGTGCAATGCATGAGTTCCCGCAGCATGAGGCTGCCACCACTGTGCTTGATAGTTGTATCTCTGCTGGAAAGCTTCACCTGGACTCCTCTAAAACTTCATTGTGATCAAAAAGCTCAATCTTTTTTTTTTTTTTCTTCTGATAGTAAAACTTTTCTCTAGAAGACATTTGGCTTGTCCATGTGAGTAACTGCAAACTGAAGCTCAGCTTGAAGGAATGTGTCTTGGAGCAGAAATTTCTTTCATGGTGAAACCATGAAAGAAAGATGAAACTCAGTCAAAGATGAAACTAAAAAAAAACTTCACTTTGAACAGTGACTAGTATTTTATCTCTCAGTTCAAAATACCCAGTGGTTTACAGGTCGTTCTTGAACATCCTCACCAATTTTCTTTCGTTTAAGTTTTGGCGGCTTGGTTAGGTGATTAACATTTGAATACAGGTGGGAGTTCCAACAGGATATAGACACCAAATACATATGACAACGATTTAAGATGCAGATAGACTAGAGGCTAGGATTTGGCGTCCTTCTACATGATGAAAATGCTTGGAATATCAACTATGCTGAAAGCTTGATCTGTTCCAGGAAGCCAACAAGTTCAAATGAACTCAGCCAGTTCTGCTGAGAAGATAGGTTAAAATATCCAGGAGAGTTATGAGAGGAGCTTCCTGTTGGTTACAGAAAGTGTAGCCAATTTTCTGTTTGCAAAGGGACATTTAAACAATATACGAGTCCACACTGAAAAAAGAAAACCTTATAAGATATATCAATGACTATCCAAGTGAAAAGTGTGAAAAACTGCAGCAACAGTCATTGGTATTTATCACAACTTCATGGTGGGAAGACAGGACATAAACTAGAAAGAAAAGGTCATTGGGTGTCAGGTGGAGAACAGGGGACCTAGTGATAAGTAAAGATGAGGAAAGTGAGCCGTGAGTTTAAAACACTTGTGAGAAAATGGTAGAAAAAAGAGGAATGAGGGCAGTTGGTAGATCTGGAAGGAAAAATGTTAAGATACAAGAAGTGAAAACATAAACAACAACATGAGATCTTGTTTACCGTTTCTCATTCTCTTGAATTAGACAGCTTGCAGTCACCTGTGTTTAAAACGGTGGTGTCATAGATATCAGAGCTGGGCACTGAGCACTGATTTACTCATGGCATCAGAGCAAGCATACATCCCAGCGCAGCGAGGAGCCATAAACACGTCTGGGTCGGTGTAGGGTGAAAATAAAGCTCTGTAATTGGTCATTCCCTGAGGACTGGTTTGGGCAAAGGTTAGAAGCTGAAAAATGGCGAACAAACAATGTGGAAACTGTTCATTAGACCGCAAGCCACAAGACTGCATTTTATAGTTGTAGTCATTTAAACTGAGATAATGAGAAGGAAATGTATTGTTTTCAATTGAGGAATTTATTCTTCCTGTGCATGGTTTATTTATTTAAGAACAGCTATCTTTTAAAGGTTTGAAACCAGGTAAAGATCTGGAATTGTTTTTGAACCAGTTTTTGATAGGCTAAAAAATATTATAAGCATCTAGCCTAACAATATGCAGTGTGTCCGTCAAAAGCATTCATATCGCTTTAATTTCTTTCTATTTCCAACAAACAATCAAATTTATTCTTGGGGATTATTACGACAGCCCAAAAAACTTTAGTAAATAATTGTGCAGAGGAATTAACATGATACATGGTTTTCTAATTATTGTTTTTTTGTTGTTGTTGTTGTTTTTGTTGTTTGTTTCTTTTTGTAAAATGTATGAAAAGTGTAGCATGCTTTTGATCCAACCCCCCAGTGAGTCAATACTTTGTTGAAGCAGCTTTCACTGCAGTTACCGTTGGGGCACGTCTCTTCCAGCTTAGAAAACACAAAGCTGGAGGACCTAACAGCTGGAGTTATGCTCAGATTAAATTACACACAGGAGGACTCTGTTTAGAAATAATCTGATAATTTATCAAGAAAGTTTACAAAAAATAGTTGGTTGGCCAATTTTATT
Organism: Poecilia mexicana; assembly: GCF_051168715.1. Classification (NCBI taxonomy): domain Eukaryota; kingdom Metazoa; phylum Chordata; class Actinopteri; order Cyprinodontiformes; family Poeciliidae; genus Poecilia; species Poecilia mexicana. Next base: position 45,233,246 of record NW_028263371.1, on the reverse strand, counting down.
GAGGAGTATCACAGTAAGGATTTCACATTCAAGATTTCATTTGTGTGGTTTGTTAATATGTACGTTTTTCATATGTAAGTTCTTCTTCTTTACAATTAAAGCTCTACTTTGTGTTAGCCCATCACATAAGATTCCCATAAAATACACAAAACATTTGTGTTGTAACTAAAACAAATTCAAGGGTACTGAATACTTCTGCAAAGGCACTGTGGATGGATGTTTCGCAGCCCAAGAATACTCGTCCTTGGCCTAAATGCCCCCCTAAAAAATTTATAGGAATCCTGCCTCACCTGCAACCTTTAATATTTTCCCATCTAATATTTATACCCGACGATAATCAGTGTGCCTTTGTCTCTGCGCGTTGCGAGCGCTGCCCGTGTAAACCCACAGTGCCTGAAATTGATGTCCGTGTTTTGCAGCCTGGAGGAGTTTCCTGCTGTCGTCTTTTATCAAATGAAATAAGGCACTCTCATCACTTGGAAGGAGGGGGAGCTGGAGCTTCTCTGTTTCAAAATATTTGTGTTCTCATGTGTCTAGCCGGGCAAAGCCCCAGTTTGTGAGGTAAGAACGTTGGATTGAGATGATGGTGCAGAGTGTGGAAGGGACGTGTTCACTAGTGCATATTGTAACTGTGTGCTCCTCTTTGTTTGCGTCAGGGAATTTATTGCTGAAGGTATCGCTGAGCTACAAATAGCCGCAGCTCCAGCCTTGGAATTGATAGGCCAGCTGTTGCTCCCAGAGACCTATAGTCGCTGCTATGGGAGGTAAAAACCTTTTGGAGTGTCAATGAAATCCTGTTGCTTCACTTTAACAATCCTCCTCCATCCCTTGTGTCGTGGTGGTGCATGAGACTCCTTTTTTAAATTCCCCCGTGTGGGAAACGTTGCATCAAGTCTAATTTGTCAAATTAGAGACGATTTATGCAGCAGCCACACACTCCCTGCTGTGTTTACTTAAGCAGCGTTCTAAAAACGTTATAGTTATAAATTTGATCCTTGTTGAGAAGGGAAAACTTCTTATCAGTCGAAGATGTGCCGTTACAGGACGGCTCATGAGCGCCGATGATTTATTTATTTGCTGATTTATTTGTGCTTGAAATAACACAAACGAGTGTTTTAAAGACGAACAAAAGCGTCACATAAGTGTGAAACCCAATCAGTATGTTCTGCTGTCTGAAGCACGTCTGTCCTTGCGGATTAGAAGGTCAAAAGTGTAGAAAAGCTCCATAAAAAGAAACATTCAACCAAATAGAGCTGCAACAAACAGCAGGCCAGTGTTCAGGGTCTCTCTGGGGAGTGATGGATGCTTCTGGCAGCTGTCCTTGCTTTGATGTGTTTGTGGTCCAACCTGGCTGCCATAAGAGCTCACTTATTTTTTTTTTTTTATTTGTCTAGTAAATGATCATATCTGAAGAGTCAACATGCACTCTTGTTGAAAGCCCATCACTCCCTCCAATACGCACATGTTCATAAAAAATAATCACAAGCGTGCAAAAACACACTAAGTCTAACGCAAAAATTGCACATTGCATTGGAAGGCTGCCCAACACTCATAAAGTAGATTTACATGAAATCCTACAAAACAATAAAGAATTTAAATATTTAGTTGGGAAATTAAAGAGCAAATTTACTAAGCTATTTGTTAAGATGTGCAAACTTATATATGGGTGCGCTTTTAAATCTAATTCTAAAACCAAGTCAGATCTGCTCCAGAAATGTCTCTACAAATGAAAATGTTTCTCTGTGTGAGGATGCAGTTTGTCCAGGTTTCAGTACATTTAGCAAGCATTTAGGGATGACCCATTCATATTAATGGAAAGTACAGCCAGATCCCTTTTTTTATCTGACAGCAGTTTGGTATACAAACCTCGCATAGAAAAAAAATGCATATCCTCAACATTTAATAGCATTGTCTTTGAACTGCTGTTTATGTTTCATTTAGAGTAACATCTTCCTCCTCACTGAGTGGCCTTTCAGACAATGTTGGTTCAGGATGCATTTCACTGTGGATAATGACACCGACTTAACAGCTAAAGCCACACTTTACAAAGCTTTTGTTCTGGGATCAATTTGCATATTTCAAACCAAAACACATTCATCTCTGGGGCACAGGACCCGTCTCCTTCCTGAATGTTATGATGGTTAGACATTCCTATCATAGCTCGACTTGTGTAGAACTGTTTGAACGCACAAACATGACAACTCCAAGCATCTGGATATGGTTCTCAAGAACAAGAAAGCAGTATCTTCCAGGTGTAGCCTTAAAATACATCCGTTCATTATTGAAGATCTGTCAGCAAATATTTGGGAAGATGCATTTATGAATCTCAGCTCCTCTAGGCTGCTGCACTGCAGGCAAGACCTGGAATCATGCTCAAGCAAGTGGGGGGCAGTCAGAAATTTTGCTGAGTAAACAGAGGTACAGTCAGCACCCACAAGAGAAATAGAACACTTTCGTTTCTCTTATAAAGAAGATTAAGCAGAATGTAACTGCATCCAAGTTTAACATTTTTTTGTTAAACCTTTAATGCTTGAATTAATTTATGATTATGTAGTGCTTTCAAAGTTTTTTAAATTAAATCATCCATCCATTCATTATCCAACATGATTATCTCTTGTTGGGTCATGGGACATATAGGTCACCTATCTTCTGCGGTCAACAGATGAGAGGCGACAGTCCATCAAAAGGCAAGACAGAGACAGACAGGACAAACCATGCACACTCACACCTAATGAGAATTTAGAGAGATCAAGCCACGTGACAGTCATGTTTTTAGACTGTGGGAGGAAGCCAGAGTACCCGGAGAGAACCCATGGATCCACAGGAGTACAAGCAAACTCCAGGCAGAAAGACACTGGGCCGGGATTCAAACCCAGGACCTTCTTGCTGTAAGGCTTGCCGCTACTGTGCAGCTCTAAATTAAATTAAATCAAATCAATAGCGTGTTGATTAGAATGTAGGCATTTTGATTGAGAAAACTCTCAGCAACTGAAGATGGCAAAGTACTATCAACATAATCTTACTATGTTTTGAATATGCATTAATATGCAAAAACAGCCATTAACAGCCATTAGTTTAATGTATGTATCAATGTGTGGTGGTTGAGGGCATTAAAAACTTTGTTTTGAAATAAACTTTGTTTTTTTGGGTTTTTTTGTTTTGTTTTGTTTTTTTTTGGCTTTGGGAATATGAGGGAACGGCAGATCTTTTGATGATATTTTTCTGTGCTCAGTTTGAGTGGATGGGTAGAGTTTATGGACCTGGTTTTTTGTTTATGGTTTGACATAAACAAAAAAACTAAGTGCTATTTTTATGTGCTTCTATTGCTTGAAAAAATATGTTCAATATAAAATAAGATAAATCTTTATTCTACTTGTACCAACATACAACCTGCAATAGTACAATGAGGTTGATCTACTGACCCATGCAATAGAGAAATGCCGTAATAAAAATGAACTCCTTTACTGGCACTATTGATTCTCAACAGTGTATATGTTCATACAAAGAGAAATTTTCTGAAACCCCAACTAGTCCAACCTCCTTTGGAAAGATGATGCATTCAGTTTTAGTTGTAGTAACTTTATAGTATAAATTATCCTCCAAGGAGAAGGAAAAGTCACGCGCAGATGGCGCTGTTTTAAATTCAGATTCAGTATTCTGAACATTACATGCTCAGAAGGAGATGCAGCAGGGTCAAAAGAGAAATTACTAAGCGATGTTCAAAATACAGACACCAGATAATTTTGCCTAATATTCATTGGGTTGAGCAGCCCTGCCTTTATCCAAGCTAGATTGCAAATGGACAGTTTCACAGTTAACCACATTGGGAAGGATTAAAGTGCTTTGGCTAAATTACCTTTATTGATCAAGCAAAAATGCTAGCAATTATTGTTCTCAAAATTTGCACAATGAAATGATCAAAACTGTAAATTTAGCTTTTCTGCTATGACTAAAGTATTTATTTATTTATTTATTTATTTATTTATTTATTTATTTATTTATTTATTTATTTATTTATTTATTTATTTATTGTAAATGAATTTCTTATGGCTTTGATTGCTCATTTTACTTAAGTCTAAATAATGTATCACTTAAGACTACTAAATCTGCTTATTTGAAAATATTTGTTTTTATTTATTTCTTATCCAGTTATACATTACTTATGGCTGGTTCTCATTATCTAGCTAGTTGTCTTGATTTTTTTTTTAAACTGAATATTTATAATTATTATTTTTACCTTTATTTGAATTTCAGGCATGATTATTATTTATGTTTTTCCATTCCCGAAATTCCATTAAATTGCTTCACAGTTTTGTTACGCTCTTAGTCTGGGCTAAAATGTCTCCTTTGTCTTTCTACAAATCCCAAATGCAGCTTTGTGATGCATTACAAAATCTGCAGCTTATTAGTTCTATGATATCTTTAATTCATTGATCCTGAATGAATCTCTGTCTATGTTTGACTCTACGGTTTCTGTATTTTTCCTTAAAACAAATGGTGTTACTATTTACATCTAAAAGTGCTCTATTATTGACATGCGATTGAAGGACAAATGTAGAAAACTAAGATATATATATATATATATATATATATATATATATATATATATATATATATATATATATATATATATGTTTCTCAAAATTCCTTTAAATCTATTTAAAATATGTGACATTTTTTAACTATTTTATTACTTTCTATCAACAAAAAAGGCAACTGGTAAGTACAAGAATAATTCACTTTGGTGAAAAGGAGATCATACTGTAAGTTATACATGATGGAATTTAAAGTTAACTGTAATTTCCATATTTAGATTTCCTCCACAAATGATCCGGCACACGCGTCAAAAAGAGCCAAATGGAATTTCACCTTTACGACTGTCTCATTAAGCTTTGACTCCCGATGTCTTCCCATTTCCCTCATAAATGAAGCCACAGACCCATGTGAACTGTACGGCCGGATAGCAATTTCTAGGATATATTCCCCATGTGGACTGATTACTTTAAATGCTCCTTTCACACATAGATTATTAAAATGGAACCAAAATTAGAAAACAGAGGGAAGCTAATGAGATTTCTCTAATTTAAAGAGTAATCTAGATTCAACAGCTGTTTGATGATATGTTCTGCGAGACTCTTGAGCCGAGTTAAGTCAAGCCACTGGTTATAATCCTCTCATCTTTCTGGTCTGAGAACAGAAAGACGAGAGCCTCTTAGATTGTATTGCTTCATCAAATATTCATGATGGTTAACATCACTGTGTCTATATATGTGAGAGATATCTAACAACGTGAATGTAAGACCAAGGCTTAGTATTACAAAGAACACGACATATTTTCACATGTTTCCATACAAACAAGCTAGAGGTAAAACATTGATTCATTAGTAAGATAAAACCTCATCTTTAAATGCTAAAGTATGAAAAGGTTAGAGGTTTATGAGTAGCTTCTGCAAGGTACTACATAACAGCTGTTCTCATGTGTGTTTGTACTAAATTTTTCTGGCCTAAACAGGAGAGAGAGAGTTCATGAACATCACCTTACTGGAAAGGAAAGAAAACAAAGGCAGAGACTGTCAGAGGTTCACTTTGAAAAAGAGAAGAGACAATCAGTGGAAGAAAATGCTTAAAAATAAACGAGAAGACCATGAAAAGCAATAGACTCGTGCTTGTGCTGCATGAAAAGATCCTCGCTGAAGCTTAAACATTCTTTTACCAAAGATTGTTCGTCAGCTGGGCAATAAGCACAACCCTTTAGAGGCAAAGAGAGTTGATAGCAGGCTGCATAGTAAAATACTCTTTCCATAAAAACAGATAAGACTCCTCAAATTAAAAGCCTGTTAAACATATCTAAATCTAGGAAAAAAAAACACTCCTTTCAAGCTAAAAATAAACAGTGCCTTGCAAAAATATTCTCATTTTTCACAACCGCAAGTGTCAGTGTGTTTCCTCATCATTTTATATAGTAGACAAAGTCGTGCAGAGTTGTGATGTGGAAGAAAATTGAGACGTGTCAGTAATAATATGGAAAAAAAAAAAAAAAACTTTAATGTATATTTAACCCAAGTCACTCTAATTCTCCAAAAATAATCAAGCACTCTACAGGTGATCGCCTGAAGCTGGAAAATTAATTGCACAACTATATACCCACTAAGATATGCTGTCCAACTGAACGGACAGGCCAGGCAAGGACCAGACAAGCCTCTGGGAGTCCTATGGTAGCTCTGGAGCAGCTTCACAGATGCACAAATGGGGAGGGAGAATCTGTTGACCAGAAACACTGTTAGTCATAAACCATACAAACTGGGTAACAGAAGAATGGCAAGAAGAAAATCTTTGTTGAAAGCAAAGACATAAAAAGTTGTAATCTCTAATAACTTTACAGATACAAGTACTTGCAGCTGTAATCATAGCAAAAGATTATTCTACAAAGTATTGACTCAAGGGATCTGAATGCATATGCACACCAGGTTTCCTTTGTAATAAACTTCAGAAACCAGGTATTGCTTTGTGTTGATCCATCACAACAAATTGTAAACTGAAGTTAGTGACTGTGACAAAATGTGAGGAACATCAAGGAATACGAATACTTCTGCAAGACACTGTACACATGCCACACAAAGTGAGGTGGTTTTGGATATTCTCAGACTACAGAAGAAACTTTGGTCTATCCTACTGTAAAATGCATGAATATGATTAAATATGAAGATGCTGCCTGTGAATTTGTGTCAGCGCTGAGACATAATTTTGTATCTACAGTCAAAGTTTGCAGCCAGCAAAAATGACAGCGCCGAATCCATCAAATCCTATTACAGACGGGAACCCGGTTCCTCTCTCTGTGCCTCATTCATGATGCATACTGCAGGATCCTTTCTGGCAAGTGACCGTGAAGAAGCCCAAAGACGAGACTCTCAGCGAGTTTTCATCCAGGAAAACAAATGGAGGTCAGCGCTGTCATAAAAGCATCCAAAACAGGGGAAACAATTGGAGACAACATATAAAGTCTGGTGACTTTTCAAAGTCGAGCACGTCCCGCAGCAAACAAAGGAATTATCAAAACAACGACACAACAACTTTCCTGTCCGTGTTGCTAGAGTAAGTTACATTGAGAAAAATTATGTAAGGAATGCAAAAAATAAACACAAAGGCTGTTCCCCATACGATGGCTTATAATGCACATGAATAATAATTAAAGGCAGCATATTCCACAGTTTTCATCAGATATTAAGTGACCACTAAGTCGCAGATAAGGAATGTAATATCCTCCAACTCAGACCATTAAAATAAGGCCATAATGTCATAAATGGGCTCATTTTTCATTTCTAAGTTAGGGTGGGCTCCATTTGGGTGGACAGGAATTGGGTTCACCGCCATGTGAGCCATGAACTTCTTGGCCACTAAATGAAGTTGCAGATCTAATCTATTTTGCATGGAATCCATAATTAATGCATGCAGCGACAGGCAAAAACCCCGCATTTCTTGGCTGTCCTGCTATGTCAGGGAACTGTTAGTTCACTTTAACAAAGATGTCACGTAGAAAAATATGTAGCTGTAAAGCCAGATGTAAATGTGTTGGCACGGCAGCCAATGGTTTGTTGCTTATGGTGGAAACATGTGAACTGTTAACACCTGGCATGAACGAACAGCCTCACTCTGTTGGAAAACTGCTGGGCATTAAAATCTTTCAATATTTAAACATGTCTGAATACCTCTTGAAGTCTTGGAAGTGTAATTTCAAATCAAAATCATAATTAGTATTTACTTTTTATGTGATTAAAAACATTTTTGTTAAATAGCTTTTTGAGTATAAATTAGAGTCACTGTAATCATTAAATATATCAGATAATATAAATCCAGTGGAACTCATGCAGGGCTAAATGCATAATGGATGCAGGATTTGATTTAATAAAGAGGTTAGTCGTGAACAGCATTTGAATGAGCTATCTTTATAAATGGTAAATGAATAGATCTGATTTATACATCTCTTTTCTAGTCATTCATCCAATAGCACTCACAGACGTGCATATAGTACACCAATATGCAGATCATAGGTAACTTAAGGATCTTCCCCATGAACCCATTGTGAAAAGTAGAAGTTGGAATCAAAAAATTTCTTGTGTAAAAACCTGAAAAATAAGTGGCTTTTATTGCAGTAAACTTAAGTCTAATTTTGCCTCTAATCCCTCACATGCGTAATTGCTAACACAGCAGCCCTAGCCAAAAAAATTAGAATATTTATTCAGTTTAGCTAAAAGTTAAGAACTACGTTGAAAAAAAAACCCACAAACAATAATATAGCACAATAGGATTAAGCTGTAAGAGGGGAGAAAAAGAACTTCAGATCTTGTCTCAGATCAGATAATATGCGTACTTCTATGCCCCGAGGCGAGCTTACATATTTGATAAGCCAGTTGCAAATTTCAATATTTAATCAGCCTGTTGCAGGTGAACAGGATGTGAGGAGGGAAGAGCGATCAGGTGTGCTGTTCTGTCCAGATACGAGGTAGGACAATGTCCTACAGCTATTCCCCCTGTAAGTATTTTATTAAATAGCTGACATGAACAGGCAAAAATCTACAATGACAATCAGGCTTTGCGTTCTTGTGTTTGCTTCTGTAAGACTTGCCTTTTCAGAGGCCCACGAAAAGGTTTCTGACTCATGTCGGCGATAACAACAAACTAGATTGTGCTTCAGCGCACATGAGAAGCATCGCATGCAGAGCTGTACCGTTCCACCTTTTGGTGTCATGACCTTACAATGTGCAGTCACGATACTCACACAGTGATTATAAACAAATGCAATAGACTGGAACGTCCGTGACTCTGTGCCACAAACATCTTTGAGAGGGTTATTTGTGAGCACTGGACTGAAACCTGCAATGGAGACATTCGCACATACATGCATAACCCAATGTTTAACTGTAGTGTGTGGCTGCAGATAGAGATGGGATATACAAATTAAAACATCTTGTTTTCTTTCCATTGGAAAACATGCAGGTGCATTTTAGTCTATAATTTAACAGTTGGTTTACTTCAGTAATTCAAGCCAAAAGCTGAAACACATTAGTTACAGAGTAACTGTTAATAAAAGCTTATAAATTGCTGTTCTCCAGAAATTCTATATAAACATTGTAACATGACTTAACACACACACAAAATGTATTTCATGTAGAAACCAAAGTCCCAAAGTATAGAGGAAGATTAGATAGGCAGAACACCCAAGTTGTTTGAAGTGTGATTTTTGGAAAAAAAAAAATTATTTTGTTGTGAATTCAAGATCTTAATGAGACACACCTAAATTTAATTAAAAATAATAAAAATAAATTTTCAAGATTTTTTTTTTTTTTTTTTTTTTTGCTCCAACACAAATCAGGTGTGAGGCTTCACACTCACTTCTGACTCTTGAGCAGATGATGAGTTGAGAAGTGTGGACACTAAAGGAAACCTTTCTTCTTACACATAACACATTTCAACCTTGGTCTGCCTTCATCTCTTTGGACATCATCACAAGCTCCACTATGATTGCTGTGACAACCAGCACACACACACATATTCACCACCTCTGCTCTTACTCTCAAGCAACAGATTTAAACTAACACAAACACACATTCCCATAGCTGTCACACAAAAGGAAAGAGAAAGACAAAGGACTCCAACACACACACGCACACACACACACACACACACACACACAACGCTGGTGATGCTTGTGGAATTCAGTAGGAAGCAGCTAGGTATTCATTTTTCTAAAACAAATCAGTGATTTTTTTATTTTTTTTTTTATTTTACCGTAGCACAACCTTAGGAGGTCATTCATGCTTGAGTAATATGAAAATGCATTTTAAAAATGTAATATGAGATTAGAACTAATGAGCAGAACACAGCGACTATGAAAATGTGAAGGACTAAATCTTAAATTACATATGTGGACAACAAACATATTAGCTTTCTCCTAAAATTTTTATATAAATAAATGGGCCTTCTTATGTTATCTTGTAAAGGCCTGCTTTTTTAACCTTCTGTCTAATTAACATGCGCGAAACTATAATTCTTGAAATAAGTAAGGAGCTATAGGACCATTAAACATCATTCACATTTTAATATCAAGGTGCACACTCTGCTAATCTAGCATCAAACTAAAACAGCATTTTACCATTCCGACACTCTTTACGTTCAACGTTTTTGGACTGTGGAAGGAAACCCTCAGTCAGAAGTTTGGCCCAGGACGTTGTTGGGGCAACAGTGTTAACAAATATGCCAGTGTACTAACCAACATTTAGAACAGTGATCTCAAATTGCATTCCTCAAGGGCCAGAGATCTGCCACTTTTAAATATCTCTGCTTCAGCACACCTGGCTCCAATATGAACCCATTAGCAGAGCTCTATAGAGCTCGTTTGCATGCTATAGTGGGGCAGTTTGACCATGTGACTGAAACATGAAGGATAAGGGGCACATCTAAAAGTTGCAGGACTCTGGCCCTTGAGGAATGCAGTTTTAGACAACTAATTTGGAATAGGAACATGGTCGTGGTAGTGTTTGACCAACTCAGGGGCTGATTTGTCATAACTGATGGAACAATATGTTCTGCTTCCCATCAAAAAAAATCTGTCCAAAAATGATCAGAACATACCACTCTGTCTAGCTGCTCTGTCTCTACGGAGACCTGCGCACCTACAAACAACCCTGCACTCCAACACTTAAACCTAAGGGTAAAGAGGAGCCAAACTAATCTAACAGTTATATTTTGAGAAGAAGCTGGTGTAGCCAGAGGGAACCCACACAGGCACAGGGACGACATACAAACTCCATTCAGAAAGATTAAACCGGAGATCTTCTTCCTACAAGGCAACAATGCTAACCCCAACCCCACTGAGCAGCCAAGTGAAGCAGCTCTTGTAGCGGAGCATTCTTAAATTTACAGCTTTACACATAAATAACACAATATGTACAAAAATAATAAAGTGAAACTGCACCTTTGCTTCCCAGTTCTCATGAATATTTCAGCTGGCTTAATGTCATTCATCCATAAATCAGGAAAAGTTGCTTCTTCCTACTGCCTTTATGAAACATACATGCATGAGTGCAACATGTTTGCCACGTTAGTGTTATTTTTTGCAGCTTATTGTCGCGGCTCGTGGAAGATTTTATATGGCAATGATTCTGTTCTGCTGGAAACAAAACGCACTTGAGCAGAAATGTGCACGCCCACGCAGTTTTCTGGAGCTACTATAAAACAAGTGCAGCTAAAGTTGCTACCTTCACTCCACTTTTCAGCCCAGCAATGACCTCTCACAGTTATAGACAAAGCTTCTGTTTTCGACCGTGCTCTAAATCCCTCTCAGTGAAATTGGCCATCTTATGTTCTCTTTTGTTCCTGGTTTCCTTCTTTTCTCTCTTCACTCTCGTCAGCTTTTATCTCGTCGAGCCTCTCCTTTCTTTCAAATCCTCTTTTCTCCTTTTTGTACTGGCTGTCTCTGTTGTCTTCGTTAGGCTGCCTCGGTGTAAAAAGTCCTGCTCTGATTCAGAACTCCACCACGGGCTGAATACATCGGCTTATCCTCTGTGCATGTATGCCTGCCTTTGTGTGTACGGGTGGACTGTGAGGCAATTTTGCGATAGAGGAAATGGAAAGCAAGGGGGCTGTGCATGGAAATTTGTTATGTGACCTCCTTCCTGGCTGCTTGACAGAACGTGTAGTGTTTGGACAGGGTGGTCGTTGCAAAGCACTCAGCCGTCTATCGACTGGCAGCCATTGATCTGCAAAATCCAATGACTCACTAGCTGCTCAGAATGCAGCCCACATACATATCCACGCAGACGTGACTGCTGTGTGTGTAAATGGGCGCACATGTAGACACTGACTGATTAAAGTAATTACAGTCCACAAATTAAATGAGTATAATTGGCCTGGGATGTTTAAACTGAGTTGTTCTTTTGAAGATTGTAGTTAAAGGAGATTAGTAACCCCGCCCTCACACAGTAACTGAGAAAAAAACAATGCTGGAAAGCAAAGTTGAAATGAAAATGCTAGTTTTATATGGCTGAGGAGGATGTTTTAGCTGTGAAAGCATGAACGAAATATATACTATATGTCAATATTTACTGTATAGGCCTTTACTGAATCTTGTTGATCTGTTTTAAGAAGCAAAAGATCTCTTAAAGTTGACAGATGCTAGAACGAAAAACGTTTAACAGCATACATTCTGCTTGTGGTGATTGCATTCATTTTTACTGAACATTGCTTTAAACCCTCATAGAACCGTTGGGGAACATTCCCTGAAGGTTCTATGAAAGTTCATTAAAATATATTAAGGTGTAAGGAATCTTTAGAGAACATTTCCTGAAGGTTTTCTAAAGGTTATTCCATGCCAGTTGGAGATACGCAACAGAGAGGATTTATAGAAAATTGTCTGATAGTTTCCAGAAAGTAGCACCTTTAGGCCGATGGGGTCAAAACACTCTAAAAATAAAAGGCAAAATAATAGTCTATCTCCATCAGCCGGCTGTGCCCAGTTTTTTGTACCAGTCTTGAAGTGGGCGCTCCTGCTTTAGGGAGTGTACGTTCTCCAAAGGTTGCATTGTGAGTATTGTAAATAACCTGCAGGAAACATTTATTGAATGTTCCCTGGAGGTTCTATAAAGGTTACTTTGAGAAAGTTGGAAATAATCTTTAGGGAAACCTTTCAGAAGATTCCCCAAATGTTGCACTGTCAATGTCCTTTCAGCCAGGTTTTTTTTTTTTTTTTTCCTGATTCACTTGATTTCTGTCATGGGCCAAACTTTATAATTACAAAGGTTATTGGGCATATTACCAGAAGCAATGATGAAATTTTTCCCTATTTTTACTTGAAGTATTTAAAGGTTGATTTGCCCATGAAGCCTTTCAGAAATGAGACTTTATTCAACCAGACTTCTTGTACCCAGTAATGTAGTCGGCCCATTACCAATTATTCATTTTCCACACCAACTTATTTCATCATCTAAAGTTTAACATATAAATCGGTGTGAAAAAGTGTTTTGTCTCCTGCTTGATTTCCTACTTTTGTCCCCCTTAACTGTTTTAGAACATCAAACCTATTTAAATATTAATTCAAGACATATATCATAAAGGGAGACAGACAATCCAGACATATAAGGACCTGTGTGAAAAAGTGATTGTCCCGTAAACTGAACAACTGGTTGGGCCACGCTTAGCACCAACAACTGAAATCAACAGTTTATAACAACTGGCATGGAGTATTTTACAGTGCTGTGGAGGAATACTGGCCCACTTATGTATGCAGAATTGTAATTCAGCCACATAATAACATCTTCATTTATAACAACATTTTGTGTTCACTTGTGATATACATGACTAATTACCTCGATGTTCTGAAACACTGAAGTATGACAAACAAATAAAATCAGGATATAAACATTTCTCCCACATGAAAAAAACATCTTTAAGTTTTAAGACTAGTTATAAATGTGACTTAATGAGCCTTTCAAGTCTCAGCTGCTCTGGAACAATTTAAAGGCCTGTGCACACTGTAGCTCACAGTCTGCTCATTGATTTAGCTGGTATATATATATATAAAAAAATATAAGTTAAAAGAATTACTTAATTTACCACATGAGGAAAAGAGAAAGTGCGCCCCCTGTAGGACAAATCGATACTACAAGACTGAAGACATCTGGGTGATTACATTGTCTAAGGATTAGAAACATTAACATGCAAAAGATCACCGACTTATTTATCTGATCAGTAATTATAGCTTTACAGCTGTTAATCAGTTAATTGGAATATTTCTAAAACTTGCTCAGTAAAGTGCAGCACTTGAAAGAAAAGGTTTCGATTTGTTGAGGTTTTTAATAATCATCAACACGTTTATATACAAAGCAAGCAACAATACCATGTTCAAATAAAAGAAACAAAAGTATCCTAAAATGTATTTTCTTGTTTTTGTCTCATTAAAATAGCTAAAGCTTACCTCAGGAAATTAATTCAACAGTTATAACAAGACATTTTTGCAGAGCAAGTATAATTAAAATTGACACAACAAAAAAAAAAATCTTCAGAGATCATTTTCTAATTTACCAAACCTGGGCATGAGTGAAAAAGCTGGATGGAATTAACAACTGCATGCCCCTCCAATGAAGATAATTATGAATTATGACAAGATCCTATTTTAATCAGAGTACACTTGTCCCTTACAGTTTTTATGAGCACCAAGTTTGTCTTTGTTCTTCAATTATTCAATGGGGTAAACAAGAACGCGCACAGAATAGAGGCAGACATAACAGCTTTTCCAGATCTTAAGTGTTTGAATGATTGGGCTTGTTGGACGTCTCGAGTTTCCACATCAGCATTTCCTTTAATCAGTATTTTACTGGCCACCTGAAGACAAAGGTGTTTGTATTTCGTGCACCTATTGTTGTGCCTTCAATACAAACATCTCAATACCCTGATTGTCAAAAATATTTCACAGTGACATCAGGATACCCTCAGCTTTCTGCTTTGAAGACCATACAGAGGTAAAAAAGAAAAGAAAAAGCAAAAAACGAATAAAGGTAAAATTCACTACTGCTACAAATATGTATTAGAGTGAAAGTGAATGAGTAGCTTTATTTGACTGCTTGCAAACACATTTAAGAAAATGTTATTGTGAATCAGTCTTAGGTGAAGCTACAATAACCCTAGATAAAAAAAAAAAAACTAAATTACTTAGGCTTGGGAGTTTTTAAATCATCACATCAATGTTGATCTCTTATTTCACGTTTGTATCCATGACATTTATTTCAACCGTCCTTTAGCACTAACTGCAGTGATGCAGTCACAAAGATCTAGTATAACTCAAGATGATGGTAGGAACTCCCAAAGCATACCAAGTAGTTTGTTCCTCTAAAATGATCATAAAATATTTTTATCCAGAGCAAAATAGACGAAGCCCAACAACGCCCAGACAAAATACCAGACCAAAGATGAGATTGGTGCTGTAACCACAGATGTAATTTGCACACAACCAGGACAGTACTTATTTTTTTCTTTTTCTTCTGTATTCAATGTAGTAAAATGTTCTAAATAATGTGATAATGTGTGTTTTTCTCTTTACGTTTATAACTCAAATTTGTATGAAGACATCACAAGTGAGGATCAACTATCTTTTTACTTATTCTGCATTATTTGATCATAAAACCAGGGGTTACAGGTAAATGAAAAGAGTACAGAAAAAAAAAAACCCAAGTAGTTATCTGTTTAGCACAATCCTAAAGAAAAATAAAGGTAAAACAGTTTTGGAGAAGTTCAGAACATATACAAAAGCGTTTGACCCACAGGTTCGTTTGGTTTGTTTCTTCCTCAGGTTTTCTAACGATCTTGCCTGGGTGAGAAGCTGCACCGTTGGGATGATGGTGAAAGACATCAACACAAACATACTAAAACCCACTGTACAGTCATACAGCTGTGGACCTCAGTGAATCCACTGTTCTCAGTGGCATCACAGGTGAAAGTCTGCAAGTCTCCAGCTCTCGTACAAACAAACCGTGGGAGCAGTGTCGGGCAGTTGGCGCTGCCGGCGCTCTTATGTTTTATAGCTGCAACAAACAGAGAGCTCCTCCACTATGTCAGATCATCTGGCTAACAGAGAGAACTGTGGGAAAGAAGGTCCTTTAGGGAATCCTACATTTTGTTTCAGTCATTCAAATGAAGTGGCTGCAAACAGAGAAAACAAAAATAAGTATATTTAACCACTGAGAGAAAAAAACACACAGAATATCAAGACAGTAAAACTAATAAAAGATAAAGTTTGGAAGGATAAATGAAGAAAATAAAGGGTTATGAAGATGGATTTATGACCAGAATTTATCCAACAACTTACTGAAAACTGCTGACATTTCTGGTTAACCTGCTAAAAGTCTTTTTATACATTCAACACAGGTTCAGGGAGTTTTAATGAGCTATCGACAAATGCCTTGACTAATCATAAATGATGAATGATTCAGAAGTGAAGACTGGCTAACAGGAAAGGAATAACAGTGAAAAAACTAAGCCAAGGGGTGAATCTATATAGGAGAATTGTCCAATATGTACAGATAACTTGTTAATTTTTTTCTCTCTCTCCTAAACAAGAAGCTGAATGTTATTTGGGTGATGACTTGTGAAAATCATTCTAAATTAAGAAATGTCCCCATTGCAGCAGAGCAGCTGATAAGCTGACAGCAACCTTTAAAGTGTGACACTAAAAATAAACAAATGCATGAGTATATATATATATATATATAGATAGACATCTCCAGGACACAGGTACAACTGTCTCATTCCTTTGGTTAAGGTACAATGTAAAACAAGGATTTTCTAGAAAAGAGTTTGCTTTGCTGCAATCTTCCCCATTTAAGTGAAAAAAGAAAGTGTTCTCAAAATGTTTTTTTTTTTTTTGACCAGACAATAATCAGGGTGCTGCACTGGCAAATAAAAATAAGCTGTGAAAGCTTATTTTTCACAGCTTTTGGAGTCCACTTAACCCGCTGGGGTCACTATATTATAAAATGCCTCATGCAAAGCACAAACTCTGTATATGTGGAATGTCCTGTTACTTTTATGTAGCTCACTGTGCACAACTTGTAAAATTGCAGAAGTGAGCCATCAGTTTTACTGTGGTGCTCTTTTATGGTTTAAAACCTGTGTGTGATGCAGCTTTATCCCACTTTGTTTATTCTCCTATCATATCCTTTCTGTTAAACTACACAGGTGGGTTTACCAGGAAATAACTTGTCTGAATAACAATGCAATTCAAGTGACTGAATATATCTGTGCTGTCAGACATCAACAGACTTGTTCATTGCTGATCTGACCCCCCACTCTGCAGCTTTGCTTGGTGTTCATGTAAAGCTGGTAACTGTAATCTGAACACTCAGGACAGATTTTAATAATTGATTCGACTTCTTGTTGTTAAGCTTGCTAACCTTCATCTTGATATGTGCCTGTAAATACTGGTCTAAATATGAGAGATTTTAAAGCATTTTAGGCATTTATTGCTCATGTATTTACCAAAGTATCAAAGTTGTTGATTCATAAGAAAAGTCACCCATCTTAAATCCCATAGAGACCCAATATAGGTAGTGTGTAGAAGAATATGAGGAACACAATGCAGATAAAATGAAAGCTGTCATGAAAGAAACTTGAGCTTCTTTAACATTGAAGCACAGCCACAGGCTGATCCCCTTCATGACACACTGTGCTGATGCAGTTCAAAAAACCACATGTGAGGCATATTGACACACATAGGTGGGACAATATTTTTGTATTAATATATTTCTGAACAACTGGGGGTTTATTTATTAGCTGAAACCCAAAATCTTAAGCATTAGCAGAAATAAATGCTTGAACTTTAGCACTGTGTATATTACTCTAACATATGCATTGCGTTTTTGAAATAACTCTTTACAAGTATTCAAATTTACTGAGATGTACCAGTAATTTTTAACTTAACAGTAAAGTTCACTAAATTTATTGGGTTTAGGTACTGAACATGTATCAAACTAATCTAAAGGGAATATTATTTTTAAAGCAATGAAAAAAATAAAATAAAATAAAAAATCAGTTGAAGATTTCACCTTGTGGCCTTGATGGTTTTAACTCTCATCGTCTGACACATGGGGCTTCGCAACAGCCATCTCCTCTTTGCTATTTGCAATCATCTTGCACTTCTATAGAAAGAGATCAAAAAGAAACACTGGTTAGTTCTGAAGTAAGACAAACAGAAATACAATTTAACTATTCAGAATTTTAATCGTAACTTTTCCACTTTTTGGTATTTCTGCTCTATGCAACAGTTATTAGTCATTTTAAGTAGCTTAAAATCAGAGCAGGAAGAATAGTGAGGATAAAGATTTACACACTTGGCAATTGATAAATATTTTTGCTGTATTAGGCAGCCATTTTGACTTTGTATGTGTTATGATAAGCGTTGCAGCCACCTCTACCTCTGTTTGTAGTTTATATTACATTCAGTTTGTCTCAGACCTAGGGATGGCATAACATCTCAATTTAACACCTGCAGGAATTTCTAGTTATTGTACTTAATAAATAGAATAACTTCTATTAGCGATACAACCTGATAATGTATTTCAGAAGTCATTGCACAGTACTATGTGCAGTTACATAAAAAGAAAAACTGATTTAATGTGCTTCTTTTGACTTTGTAATACAAATCAAGCCCACTATTTGACAAACAAAAAGTTTCTGATGTTTCTTGGAGGCTCTGTTCATCTATCAATCAGCAATGGATGGTTTACTAAACATTCAGCTTATACATAATTAAAAATAAAGATATTGAAAGATAGGTTTAGTAGATATAAATTGAGTCCATCTAGATGAGCTACCATCTAGATGTTTGGAAGCTCAAGACTTTCTACCTTTTTTTATTTCTTTTGGTAAAACAGTTAAGCCCATTTACCTCTGTGAGTTCCTTAATGGTATGTATGTTGGCCTGCTGAGTGACTTTCCTCTTTGCTTCCTCAATGTGGTCCAGGTTTAGAGATGGAGTTGGGGGAACAAGGCTAGGGGGGGGTTTATTAGTTATTGTGGGAAGAGGGGCAAGTGGTGGCATAGCTGCAAGGGCGCCCATGTTGGTCAAGGCAGCAGTCATGGTGGCTGCCGTCATACTTGCCACAGCAGCACTCATTGTGATGTTTGACATAGTGGGCATTCCAGGAATACTTGGTAAGCCCATTGGACCCATGTTGGGCATATTCGGCATTCCCATGCCCATTGGAAGAGGTAACGGTAAAGGTAATGAAATGGGGGAAGGAGACGGGGTCGGGAGAGGGAGCTGGAGAATAGCTTTTGGCCGGAGACTTTCTGGAATAGGAACCCCTGCCTTGGCACACATGGCGGCAGCATTCGCCTTGGCTATTTCAAGCAACTGGTCCTTATCTGAGGAGAAAAAGAGTGAAAATGAGACACAGGAAGGGGTAATGCAAACAAGGTGGTTAGTGCACGCACTACGTTTATTTATTCACAAACTAAATGTTTTACCCAGATCAGTTAGCCTTGGAGGCGTTTTGCTGGCACTGCGTCGTGATCGGGACCCTGAGCGGCGTTGCTTGCGGAGAATGACAACCGGAGAGTGACTTGGTTCCCTCTTCCATCTGTCTCGTCTGTCAAATGAACGACTGCGGAATGCTGGCCGTCTTCCTCGACCTCGTGACCTTGACCTACGTCTGCGATCTGAGGAGCGGGACCGTGATCGCCTGCTTCTGTCTCCTGATCTGGATCTTTTCCTCCGGCCTGTGGAGCGGCTTTTAGATCGCTTATTCCTATCCGGGGACTTGGACCTCCTCCTACCCCGGGCATTTGGAGAACGGGATCGCCTCTTGCGAGCTGGAGAGCGGGATTTGGACCGGCGGTTCCTGGTGCGTGACTTGGAGCCAGAACGCTTACGACGTGTGGTAGAACGGGAGCGTGATCTCCGCCGTCGAGCAGGACTCCGAGATTTGGACCGTCGCTTTTTTCTTTGTGACGGAGAGACGGAGTCTTTTTTCCTAACCGGAGACTTGGACCTTTGGAAGGATAAATATTCAGAATTAATAACTGCACACAATGAAGCTTTCCAATGCAGACTGTAAGTCAGAAATCAACCTGAGAAGGAAGGAAGACTCATCAAATTTCAATGCCTCACTTGTATTGTATATATTGTTATAGCAACTGAAGACCTAATTTTACAAAGTTAATCGACATCAAACCCCTTTTAGAAACCTCATAATACAAACCTGGAAAACTTTCTTCTGGATGCCGGCTTGGATGTTGAGCGAGACTGTTTCCGGCGATCAGCAGGTGAGCGTGACTTGGAAAGCTGCTTCTTTGGTACTTCTGGAGATGCTGAACCTGAGGAGCTTTTCTTGCTCGTTAACACCGGTTTGACTGGAGATTCATCATCGTCATCTGAACCTTCTGAAGAATCAGAACCACCTGGGCCGCTGGCTGGCTCTTGGGAAGCAGATCTTGAAATGGGAGCAGGCAAGTCTGCAAGCTGAGTGGGCTGATCCTGCAACTCATCCAAGGGACTCTCACTTTGGGGAGCAGCGTCAGCTGCAGAAGGCAATGGTTTCAGATCACCTGCTGGATACATACACATTGCATAACCATCTCAATATCTGAACATTTATTTCACTTAAATGTATTTATAATGTTAATAACCTAACAAAAGTTTTACCTGCTTCAAAACAAGGTGTGCCATTTTCTTCAACGGGTTTTTCTTCTGGTGTCTTCTCCTTAGCAGGAGGGGAAGCCTTCTTCTCTTTAAGTGGTGTGTTAGACACTGATCTTGCTGAAGATGAACTTTCAGATCTTCCATCACTAGATTCAGACCTTGACCTGGATTTAGATTTTTTTAAACCTCGAGAGGCAGATTTAGACTTCGACCTCCTTCGACTCCTTCGTGGAGATTTTGACCTCTTTTTGCTCGGCTGAGGTGATCGGTGTCTTCGAGACAAAGAGCGGGATTTTGAACGTTTTCCGGACCTTGGTGGAGAGCGATTCCTCCTTCCAGGAGATCGAGAACGTCTTCTAACTGCTGAACGGGATTTGGACCGCCGTCGTGGAGGAGGGCTTCTCGATTTGGACCGTTTGCGAGGACTCCTGGATCTGGAGCGACGGCTGCGCTTAAGCATGACAACGGATCTTGAACGACTTCGTCTGCTCCTGCGGGCGGATCGAGACCGTGAGCGGCGGGATCTTTGTGGCGGCGACCTCCTGCGCCGAGACAAGGAGCGACTCCTGGAGCGCCTGCCTCCTGCACGCCTGGCTGCTGATCTTGATCTAGATCGACCAACAGGGCGTCTAGACCTAGAGTGAGAGCGACGGGTTTTCGTGATGGAACGTGACAATGAACGTCGACCAACTACACCACTTCGCCTTGGCGACCGGGTCCTGGAGCGCCTTTTACCTCCACGGGAACGTGACTTTGATCGTCGCCGTCTCCTTGGAGACCGAGACAGGGAGGGGGACCGCCGCCCTCCTCGCTTGGGGGATCGTGACACTTTTCTTTTGGGAGATGGAGAATTTCTGCGTCGCTTTGGGGAAACTGACACAGAACTCTTCCGTCGTTTAGGAGACTTGGACTTGCTTGGAGATTTTGACGCCTTCTTCATTGGAGTGACAGAGAGAGAGGTGGATCGGGAACGACGGCCGGATCTCTTCTGTAACTTTCGGAATGGTGAGGGCGATGTTTTCTTGGTTTTAGGAGAGGGAGAGCGGGACTTGGAGTGAGAAAGCCTTTGACTCTTCTGAGGAGATAAAGGCAGCTTTTCCTTTGAGCCTGATCTAGAAGGAGTTCTAGATCGTTCTTTTGTTAATTCTTCTGGTTGAACTTCAGCTTCTTGCTTGATAAGACAGGGTGACGGTGAACGGCTGGGGCCTGATTCTGACCTCTTTATTTCTAAGGTCTGAGAAGGAGACAAAGGCCGGGGTGAATCAGGCTCCTTGACCTTTGCCTCTGGTACTAAACTGGTCTGATCTTTCAGGATTAGGTCATCTTTTGGAGTAGTGCCTTCCTGTTTTGGGATAATGTCAGGTAATTCCTGTACATGCATGAATTTGGCTTCTCCATAACTGCTCTCAATCTTCACCTCAACAGTGTCTGTCTGTGTTATCTCATCTTGGCCAGTAGAGGGTGATATCTTATCCTTTTCTATTGCATTAGCGCAACTATGGTTCTTGTCAGTGGAGGGGACTTCCATGTCTGTTATTTCTTCTTTCTTTACTTCAGGCAATTCAGGCTTTTGGATTAAGATGGGAGCAACTTGCTCCTCCCCTTGGCTGTCCTTTGGCTCCGGTCGGGATGTTGGCTCCTTGAGGTCAGACGAAACAGCTGGAGAATATTTTCCATTGCCAGCTGTTTTGCCTCCTTCACCTTCAGAGTCAGAACCTGAAGCTGAGCTGCTGTCAGATGGCGAGCGGGATGATTTTTTTTCTTGCTTTTCATCTTTCTTCCTCTTCTTTTTTTTCTTTTTCGCAGCTTGTCTTTTATGCTTCTTAGATTTTGAGCCTCCATCTGTATCTACACAATGAGAAAGAAATAGTCACTGTTGATATTACCAAAGATATTTACTGCATTCACTTAAAAAAGACACAAACTATGGTTGTGTGTCACTTCCATTTACCTGCAACTGCATCTTTTCTTCTCTCCTCTTTCAGTCCTGTGTTTTCAGTTCCAGCTGCTGCTGCCAATCTGGCACTAAAGCAAAAAAAAAAAAAAAAGTATCCAATTTACTTTCTATGTCTAAAACACTGAATAATTGTGGACATGAGCAAAGTAAGATGTTTGCTCATGTTGAAATAAAAATATTCTCAACATTATTTTTATTTTGAGAATATTACAATATGAACCCACAGTATAATCCAGTTCCTGATTAGGGATCAGCTCAATAAATAAAACTCAAAATTATCCCTTTTTATAAAGGAAACTTAAAACATTTCTCTTCTCTGTTATCACAACAGATCACTGTTGACATGTCCACTGACATTTGTATGATATTTGAGGGAGTCCCTAATATGATGAGATTTTTTTTGGTTTATTCTTCATTGTGTAGGTAATTTTCTGTAATTAGTTGTAGATAATTTCACCAATCATTTACTTATTTGGGGTCTGTTTGCCAACAGTGTACTTAAATATATAATACTTTGTTTTAGTTTAAGCGTTGTTAACTATGAAACATAGGGTACTATAACTGTGAAACATTTTAAATAGACAAGATTAAAATAAGTTTTAATCTTGAATATATTTTAACTTGATGCCATACATTAGCCATATTTGGCACCATGAGATTTGTTTGTTGTTTTTTAAGGCTCTTCTTTTGACCACTGAGGACAGGCACCAGTCCTCCAGCACAAATTAAACCCCAGGAATCAATAGTAATGCAAAAACTTACAAGTAAATTAGTAAATTGTTATAGTTAACAAAATGAATGTTTAAAAGCTTGGACAGCAATGTGAACATTAAATATATATGTTATGTTACCAAAATGTAATCAAGAAATGTTGTTTGGGTTCAGTTTTTCAGGACTTAATAAATGACTTTGCTTCAGATTTAAGATTTTATTTTAAATGTTTAATGGAAAAAATATATCTATTTTTGTCTGACCTGGCTCTAGTGGTCCTTCTCGGTGGAGGTGGAGGCTCTACATCCGACTCTGCGCCAGATTCTGAACTGCTCTCCTTCTCGCCTTTTCTCCTCCTCTTCTTCTTTTTGCTTTTGTGTTTTCTGTGCTTTTTGTTTTTCTTGTGAGGCGCCTCAGTACTTTCCTTGGCATTCACGTCATCTTTCTCAGGCGCTTCATCCTCACCTGTACACCATATGTAGTACCAAGTATTTTAGTTACACAACTCTTTTTAAAATCCACAACAAAACACAGGCTAAATCATCAGGAGATTATACAGAGATTGTCTTGACAGTGACCAAAGTGGTTCATGTCCAGTAATCAACCAATGTTTCTTAAACGGCAGTGCAAATGATCCTTTCAAGAAATTATAACAGAATTTAATCAACGAGCACACAAACAGGTTTTTTAATAGGAGATTTTCCAGACATAATTAAAAACTTATTTTTAGACTAAATAAAATGTAATTTATTTTGTATAAAATGCAGCATATAAAAATGTCTGTGTAAATTAAAAAAAGATTAGAAGAAATGAAGGCAACACTGAAAATGTACAGATTTGGAGCGCTACGCATTACGTACCTGATGGAACGTCCACTGCACTTTCCATGATGGCAGCACAGAAATGTGGCAAAGAGACCTCTTAGAGATGCTGGAGTGGATCTCTCTTAATAAATGCTGTGGGGAAAAAACAAAGGTGATAAGATCTAAAGATGCATTATAACTAAACAGCACTTATACATTCAACTCAAGCATATCATTGAGTTAAATGAGAGACAAGCAGAGCAGTGCTTGTCTCTCAGTTGGCTAACATTTACTTAAACCCACAAACGAGCCAAAAATCAAACCATCCTATTAACTAAACAACAGACAGTTTTAAAAACACCAACACACACAATCTCAGTCAAAAACAAATTAAAACAACCCTGGAAAAAAGTTGAGCATGAAGGCTTTCAGGTGGGAAAAAAAAAAAAAAAAAAGTTCCACTTCAAAATCCTTTGTGTAAGAAATATCACATCTGCATAATCTGCCACCATTTCTCCTGACTTAGATTTGACAAAACTGGTAATCTCTCGGCAAGGTAGCTACAAAATATAAGCAGATGGATTTGACAAAGTAATATTTGAACGTCATTCAAATATTTGGTTTTCAACTACAATGAAAACCACACTAATTAAAGATGGTGTCCTGAACGCTGGTTCTGCAATTTCCACTTTTAAAAAACCGATCAAGTACAAATTACATTATAAAGAAAGCCACAAACCAACTCTCTGAAGAGGTACAGTGTCTTCCATAGAAAACAATATAATCATTACTGCTAAAATATCCCAAACATTGGCTCAACAGAGCAACTCTTAAACAAATAACCCTAACCCTATTTACCCCCTTGCTTTGCTTTTCTGCCCCACTTAAATGTTTTAGGTCATCAAATGTTAATATCAGACAAATACATCCAGAATAATTACACTTATCAGTTTCAAATGATGATTTCATTTATTAAGGGAATAAAGCTATCCAAGCCAACCTGGCCCAATGTGAAAAAGTAATTACCCTCTAAGTGGACTAGGTTGTTCCACCCTTGGCAGCAACAACTGCCATCAAGTGTGTGTGATATCTGGCTTTGAGTCATTTACGCCACTGGGGAAGAATGTTTGCTCCACTCTAATTTGCACAACTGTTTCAATTAAATTATGAGAGTTTTCCAACATGAATGACCTATTTCGCTCAGAGCGTCTCAATCATATTTAAGTCTGTGCTTTACTGAGTCATTCAGAGGTGGACTTGATGATCTGCTTTGGATCATTGACTTGTTGCAGAACTCTGGTGTTCTGAACAGCTCGAGACCATCACACTACCACAACCATGTTTGAATGTAGGTATGATCGATGTCCTTTTTCTAAAAGGTTGTTTTACATGAGTCCTCCACTTACCAAAAAGTTTCAACGTTGTCTCGCCAGTAACACAGAATATGTTTCCCCAGTCTAAAAGAACTATCAAGATATTTTTTGGCTGGTTGGTGATGAGCTCTCGATGTAATTTTGATAGACCAACCGTTCCTGGGAAGGTTTTCCACTGTTTCTTATATTCTCAATTTGAGAATAATATTTCACACTGTCTCAAAGCTTTAGAAATGCCTTTATAAAACTTTCTAGACTTATGTTAATGATTAGTTCTTGAACTCCTTGATTTTAGTGTATTTCTTGCTGCCCAACAGATTGTGTGTAAGAGATTTATTGATTCTACAGACCTAACAGTGGGGAAAAAGGTTGCTCATCATATTAAATTCATAATTATTATGGGGTGTGATTACTTTCTCAGACTGTTTAGGTTAACTTTCAATAAATAAATCATATAAACCCTGCTTGTAGTATCTGTATAATAAATTTGCCTGATATAAGATTTTTAAGTGTAACAAAATAAATCTTTAAGGGGGTAAATACTTATTCAAGGGCGCTACATACTGAGATATTTAGAATATGCTTTGCAAATTATTGGCAGTTATGGTCATTTTATTTAACAAAATGTACATTTGCATAGAAATGTTAGTATTTACATACATCAAGTGCCTTTGAATTTCAATGTTTAAACTACTGTAATTGTCTATTTTTTTAACCGACTACCATAATCTTGGAGTCCTTTAAAAGTTATTTCAATGCGTTTTAACATGATCTTTTGTTGTTTTTGTTTTGTGAAACGCCTCTTGGAAATACAATTAAGAAACTAATTTAAACATTTTATATAGTGGGATTTAAAAAACAAAATGCACTAAAAACATTTATTTCAAAAGGAATACTAATAGCAGCACCACACAAATAAGGATGTAAAGTCACCAACTTGATCTTGAGTATAAATCACCATTAGCGGCATACAGCACATATCTTGCTCTAGAGTACAGATCATACAAGTCACAAGAAGTCAAACTACGCTTGCAAAACGGTACTAAAGAACCAAACAAAAAACAATTCACGCCATATATTAATAGTCCTTAATGGATGGTACTTGATGAAATAATGCCCAACAGACGACGTAATATTAAATTCACAAGAAGATTTTTTTTTATATTTTAATGAATAAATCCGAGAAATCTAGTTAATTCATTCACAACGTAAAATGTTATCAGATGAAACCTGACTAAGTACTGATTTGCAACAAATAAAAGCAGCGTTGAAAGCGGAGCTAAATGAGAACAAAGTTGTGCACATCGCCATCCCGTAAACACGTTAGATAACGTTGACCAGTGTCAGGCCTACAATGCCCTGACTAACATTCATCCACATACGGTAGCCGATGGCTCTGGCTAGTCAGCTCAAACTGATCCGTAAGAATAAAATACGCCATATTTGAAAAGTTCTGAAAACTGTTTAAAACATTTATAAAATTATTAGCCCCAAGAGCCAAATATCCTCCTTGCAGGAAGATGCGGCCTCACACACCGACAACGCACTAGCAGCTCAAACCTTGAAGCTAATGTAGCTGCTAAACATTTAGCTGCAAGTGATGTCAACAAAGCGAAGTTGTTCCTTTCACAGAGGTTTTTAACTGTACAGCGCATATTTACCCGGTTTACGTTAAATGGCTCCGGTTCGTGTAGAGAAAAAGGCAGACGAGTACTACGCTGAATTGTGCGAAATCAAGCAGTTGTTGAATATGCTAACCGTTAACGTTAGCTTGCTCTCTTCTCCGCCATGATGGAGAGAGGTATCCCAACATGCCATGCTGCGCGGTTTGAATGACTGCGTCACTGTTTCCCAGGCAACACCACAGTAAACCGGTGAGCCGCTGTTTTTAGGCTGTAAAGGGGACCACTTGACAAAACCACTTGTGACCAAGTATACTGTATCATTTAGTCCAAAACTTGGACTTGAGTAAGATCAAATACTAGAACTCAATACAATTCAGTTTAAGAATACTTTATTAATCCCAGGGGGAAATTACATGTTGTTGTGACCCTTTTTTCTCAAAGAGTTGCTAATGGGCATGGGCAGGAAAGCTAACGTAGCAGTATGTATTACAACTCAGAGGAAGCCTCTGACTGAAGATGTTGTTGTTGTATTGAGAAGGATGCTCAGAGTTGTCTGTAATTGTCTTGCTTTTATGATTAATCTTTTTTTTGCACAATAATCTCCAAATGTTCCAGAGAAGTCCCCAAAACAGAACCAGCATTATTTATCAACCTTTATAGTTCTCTGGTTCTGACGCTTCTGCCTCAGTTAATGATGGCAAAAGAGATTGACTTTACACAATTATACAACAAACTTCTAAAAGATGTACAGCATCTGACTGCAAATACTGAAGTACCTACATCTGTTCTCTCCCTTCTTATAGACAGCCATTTGTCAAGCCTGCCCATAAAAATATTTTGAGAAAAAATGTTAAAGTTAGTATGAATAATGTCTATGGAAGCTTCCATAAACGTTCACAAAAGATGGACAGGGCATTCACCCTTTAATCCTTGTGCGTGCAAGGACTGAAGCAAATGATACAAGTTGTAAACACAAGGGTTAAGCCACTTAGAGGCAGTGAACTAATTAGTCAAATTATGAAGTGAAAATTTATAGAGTAGACTTTGACATCATAGCAAAGCTATGTTTTATTTGCTGTAAAGATGGACTAAAACAAACCTTTAGATTTTAAGAAAAAAATCAGAGGCAATTTATTTGAAGTAATATGTTTAGATCCTTTGTTCAAAGGTTGTTAAAAGGGTAACTTAAAGTATCTATTTTGTGTTTTTCAGTCTCCATCCTATGAGTCCAATATAGAAGGTTTAGCTCAAGTTTTACTGAAACCTAGCAAAAGATACTTACATTCATTACCTAGTAGCCTTTTACTTAGCAACAGAATATACAGAAAAGTAAAGAAAAAGAGGGGGGAAATTAGCTTAATGTTAACTATATGTAAAGGCTGTGCTTTTATTTTGGTAGTGTCGGTCCCGGAAGTGTGGTGTCACCTGTTTCTCTGTTGAGTAAGGAACGATTGTAAAAGTTTACGGATAAATTCAGGACATGCTTTACTGCGAAACATTTTTATAAAATTAAAAACATGAAGAAGAGATTTCACATCGACCTGGACGATTCTGCTTTCACTAAAGAAAGAACACCGGTCTGTATTTTGATATAGCTACTTGCTGTGTAGCTAACTAGTTAGCCCTTCAGCCTGTTCAAAGAATCTTCAATTTCAGATGTCTTTCAAAATAGTTTATCAAGGACAATTCTGTGAAAAATATGTCAGATCAATTCTCATGTTGTTATTTGATTGTTTTCCAGTTAAAGCCACAGTTTCAGCCTTTATCCAAAGGACAACAAAACACAACCGCTCCAGCTACGTCTACCACAGAGTCAGTTACAAAATCATCTGTGCAGCCCCTCTCCTATGCAGATTACATTGTCCAGAGTAAAACTACAACAGCTGCTGCTCCACAGAGAGATGCTTACTCTAAACTGGTCAGGGCTGAAGGAGCTGGAATCAGCAGTTTACAGCCAGTGGAGACTGTGTCGACCCGCGTTTTGGGCTCTGAAACGGTTCAAGACTGTGTTAAAGGGACTGAAGTTCAGCCCGAGGACGTGAAAAGGAATGATGAAAAACACGAGACTGCTGCTGAGGATAGCAGCAGTCTGAAGTCAGATCCAAGTGTCATCCAGGGTCCCAAACCAGTGGGATCTGGGAGCAGCATTATAGTCAGTCCTCGACAGGTAAGCTTGGACTTGTAAATATATTGGACTCACTAAAGCACAAGATATCTCTGTTTATGTGCATCAGTAATTACACGCTTGTTGACAAGTGTCACTTTTGATTTATTAATTGTTTGCATGTTTGTTTTTGCTTCTGCAGAGGGGTAATCCCATTCTAAAGTTTGTGAGGAGCGTGCCCTGGGAGTTTGGAGATGTTGTTCCTGATTACGTCTTGGGACAGACAACTTGTGCTCTTTTCCTCAGGTGGGTGGCGTTAGGGGGCTATGAAGTAAACTACTCTGTTTGGGGTCTTTGATATCTTTGGTACTCCCTGTGTTAACGTTTCATGCAGTACTACTCCATCCAGCAGACTGAATATGTTATTGGTATAAAAGCATCAATTCCTGACTAATTGATTGTTACAGAATGCAAACAATGTATATTCCTACCCGTAGGTGGAGAACTTATTGACAAAGTAACATTGTATTTGGCTTTGTGATACCCTTTATTATTTAAACAACTAAGACTAGACTTTTATTGTCAAAGTAGGGCATGTTGTATTTTATTAGTGAAGAAAACTTGCCCAAGATACACTTTTGAATGTTCTGGATTATTGATATTTGTGTTAATACTGCTCTCTCCACACTTCAGTATTTAGGTTCTGCGTTTTAAAAGAGTTCAAATCTTTATTAAAAGTTTTAAGTGACCCGTACAACTGCTGATTTTAAACTGGATTTTATTTCTGCATTATGTTGACTCTGACTTACTTTGTTTAGATATTTTGGTGTTAATTTCTAACTTTTATCCTGCCTGATTTTTCTGACTCTTCCTTCCTATTATTGCATTACAAACGGTACATTTGTGTTATTATTGCATTGCCTTGATGCACTGATGTTGTTATGATAATTAATTGATTAATCTATTGTGCAGCTCTGTTCTAAAACTTAAATCATTTTTAGGAAACATGGAGTGGTGTTTTTCTGTTTGATTTGTGAAGTTTGTCCTAACGCTCGTTCTGTTTTATGTTTTGTGATTTTTCTCTTTTTCATGATGATGGCTTTGGACCTGATTTGAAGCCTGAGGTATCACAACCTAAATCCAAACTACATCCATGACCGTTTAAAACAGCTTGGAAGTACATTCACCTTACGTGTGTTGCTGGTTCAAGTTGATGTGGTAAGTAATGTTTAATCACTGTCACAGAAGACTTGCATTTAAGGTTGATCAGAGAAGAATGGGACATAGTTTGCCGAATCTTTACATTTATCTGTATTTATCATTTTTCAATTTGCTGTGCTACACCTACAGAGTAGCATCAGTACATTTCAAAATATGTTTTTGTCCTAGTAGTCAACATTACTTTTCTTATGCAATTTACACTTACAGTAGATTCTAGATTTACTTTGCTTGTCTGTGTTCAGATGAATTTTACTTTACTATTTGTAAAGTAAAACAATTTGTTCAAAGGTCTAAAAATAATTAAAAAAATGCTCAAGGCTACTGTTTCATACTTAAATAGATGTATATAAAATGGTAACACAAGTAATTTTGTAAGCAGAACATCCCTGGGACGACTTCGGTTTCTGTCAAGCTATTTAAATCAGTTTTAACAGAAGACTAACTGTAATGTGAGCTCCCCTTACAGAACTGCTCATCTGTGAAGTGTATCTTGCTTCCACAGAATTGGGTTTGCTTACAACTGTACAACTGAAGCGTACAGCTGGTTGCTATTTTTGGTAACACACTCAACAAAAAAATAATAGATGTCATGAAATTGGCCTATTTGCAAAATAAGTCTACTGTCTTCCCATTTAATGTAAGAGTTCATCATTAAGAATAATGTATAATATCACAGTGTAAATTTATTTGTTTTTAATTGTACAGAAGGATCCTCATCACGCTTTAAAGGAACTGGCTCGCATCTGTGTCATGGCCGACTGCACTCTTATCTTGGCTTGGAGGTAAAATTAACAAAAGACACACATCAGTGTTCAGAGAAACTCTAACTTCTTCAGCACGTTTAAATTGTATAAAGGAATGTAAAGCGAAGTTTGTTTCTTTTTTTGTTATATGTCACCTAATTGTATGTGTTAGTCATAAACACCCTAAGATGGCTTTTGTTTAACAGTTTTTAAATAATTTCATATACTGTAAATAAACTTGTGAACCACAGTTGAGCACTTTTCTCTTTTATTTTTTGGCTTAATATTAAATTATCAGTCCAGAAGAAGCAGGACGTTACCTTGAAACATACAAGTCATATGAGAAGAAGCCAGCAGATCTTCTGAAGGAGCAAGTAGAAAAAGACTATCTATCAAAGGTCTGTTTGTAGGTTTGTTTTGTGTTAGAAATTTCATTATTCTGTACATTTCTTCCCACAAAAAATAGGCTATTATTATTTATTTAAAAATAGATTATACAAAACCAAAATACAGCTGAGTCAACTTAGTACCAGCACATAACTGTTTTTTTTTTGTGTGTTTCTTTAAAGGTTACAGATTGCCTGACTACTGTGAAGTCTATAAACAAAACCGATGCCATAACCTTGCTATCCACTTTTTCTGTGAGTATTTCTGCGAAACAACTATGAGGCCATCCTGGATTGGCTTATTTCCAGAATGGCCAATATATTGCTCACACAGGAGCCACAAAAGAATAGTTAATACAGACTATATAAAATGTCACCTTTTTTTATTCAAGTCTAAGCTCAGAAATCTACAGAGTGCTCGGTAATTTGTCCCCATTTATTATCAGTCTTCTCAGCTTGAATCTCTTAATTGTAAAGAAATTAAAGATGTATCTTAATATGAAATGTTCTATAAAATGACTTGATTTTTCCATTACAATATTTTAGCACTGTTCTGTTTCAACTGTTAACTCGACTTAGAATGCTGCAGGCACTATACAGATAACATACTGTGCTTTCCATTTCTTGTCCAGACTGTAGAAGGAATCATCAATGCCTCTAAAGAAGACTTGGTTCTCTGTCCGGGCCTCGGACCACAAAAGGTGAAGACACACGGATCTTAAGGAAGGCTCACAATGATTGTTCGAAGCATTTATTGAACATTGCTGATTTACCTTTTGCGTTGACAGGCGAAGCGTCTTTATGATGTCCTACATAAACCTTTTCTGAAGTCAAGAACAAACAACAGCTGACATGGAAAGAATTGAAGAAAGGAAGTTGTCCCATTGAACAACCTTCACTACCACACAATTTAAAGTACTTAATTACAAGCACAAACTATTTTGATTAAAACAAATACATGAACCATTTTATGCTGTTTTATGTTTTGGGGACTATGTTTTTTTTACAGTAATAAATGTTATTTTTCTACAGTATATTCTCCCCTTTGTGTATTTATTACTGATTCATTGTGTGATGTAGCACCAGAAAAAACTATTTGGCCTCTTTTAAATTTCTTCTGTTTTTGCTTTTTTTCACACTTAGCTGTTTTAGATCATCTTACTGCCATAAGCAGCAGAGAAACAAGACCATCGCAGAAACCACATTGTTTGACGTTTTACGCTAGATAGTGTGACGCACCTTTTCAGAAAGTTCCACTTTTGTTGCTTGCTACTCTTGTTGCTTCCATCGGTGTCATTTTAGCCCAGTTTTTTTATTGCTGAAACATGACCACTGACCTTAATTGAGCCAAGAGAAGTCTGTAGTGCTTTAGATGTAGTTACTGTTTAGTAATTTTGGTTGGCTAGTCACTCCAAAGAAAATCCATTACTGTTCCATGCAGTCTCAATTTGTAGATAATGGCTCCCATCATGGGTTATTGGATTCCTAAGGAATTATAAAGCTTTGTAAGCATTTATCTAGGCTGATAAATGTTAGTGATTATATGTCTAGCAGTAATCAAGTCTGGGTGTGGTGAGTACAATTAGCCAAAAAAATTTTAATCACCTTTAAATCACGATTTAACAAGATGGCAATTACTTTCTCCACATTAGACAGCGTTTGTTTAGATAGCTTTTTTCCTTTATAAAAAAAAGAAGCATTACAGAATAAAAATATTAGTTGCAAAAGTTAAATATCCTTTTTATGTAATCAGATAATTAATTTTGTGGGAGCTGAAAGTGCTTTTTATGTAAATGTGTCTTAGTTTACCTTGTATGTTACAAAACGGCAAGATCCAAAATTCTGGAAAAAGCGAATGATCATGATGTCAAATCGTTTAATTTTAAACGAACACCACTATTGTCACGAATTAAAATTTATTGTATGCGGTACAATAAATGTAGGTGATCTGGATTATTTTCAGTAATTCGACATGATGAATAAGAGTTTCAAAATTTCCGACAGCCGTGAAGGCTCCCAAGTCAACGTCAAAAACAGGAAGTGGTTTCCGCACATACTTCTGTTAAAGTGAGTGAGTTTTGCCGCTTGTTTCGCTGTAGTAACATATGACTGTTTTGACTGTTATAAAAGGTGGTTCAGATGTTGAAATAGATTGCATTAAAAGGCAAAATCAATTCTTCGTCCAAGCCTCCTGTTTAAAACATGCAGACGGAGAAAGTAGAAGAAGAGGAGGATGCTCCTGAAGAGTATGTTGCCCTGTGTGATTTCACTGCAAGCGGCTCTGAGCAGGTTATTCTTCTGCCAGTCAAACTTCTTGTAAGACTTTGTAATAAAACTGTCAGGATTAACCATTTTGCTCCGTTTTGTTCCACAGTTGAGTTTCATCACAGGAGACAAGCTGCTTGTGCACAACAAGTCTTCAGCAGATTGGTGGTGGGCAGAACTGCAGGGGGTGATCGGTTATGTTCCTGCCAGCTATCTGCGCCTGGATGGTGCTGAGGAGGGGGACGACGCCTCCTTAGAGGACCCCTGGCAGGATGACGAATACTTCGGCAGCTACGGGACACTGGTTAGAAACATAGAACTGTCTGGGTTTTTTTGTTTCAATTTTCTCTAAGTTTCACAAACTGACTAATGCTCTATTTAATAAAATCAATCAACCTTGAATCCTCAGGCAAGACTCCCACAGTGTGTTAAACATAGCAGGACCAACCAATTACAATAGTTGATGCGGCGTGAACATTTTCTTTTTACTTTAATGCTAATGACTCAAGATGTTGCTTTCTCATTAAATTGTGTTATCATTTTGTAACAAAGTAACAGTGCAAAAGTAGTCTCATCCCTTGAATGTTTTCACTTTTTGTCAAAATACTGCCACAAGTTGCCTAATCGTGTAGGTGTTAGGAAAATAACTTGTTTGCTCTGAAGATGGAAGCATCTAAATAAAGGGCAGCTAGAAAACCTGTTAGAGGATGAAAAAAGATTTCAGACAGTGGTCAAAGGTTTACTTTCAGGCATGCAAATGACCCTAAAAATACTGTGGAAGCTGAAAAAGCATGGTTTACATAAACTAATATCCATGTGTAAAAATGTCCCACTCAAAATCCAGGCCAAAGTCAAAGGGAGAATTTATGTTCATGGACACTCTTCATCAAACATTGCTATTTTGCTATGTTGAATAGGCAAAAACGTCAGTCTTGAGATATAGCAAGACTTGCTGTAAAAGGAGCAGTCATATGTTACTGGAGGCGCTAAATACAAATGCACACCACACTTTCTTACTTAGTTGTAAACATTTTTGAAAATAATGTTTGGTCCACTTCACAGTAATGTATTGCTTTGTGTTTGGTCTGTTAGATAAAATTGATTATACTGAATGATTGCATGGCGAAACTTAAAAAATAATGCTTCTATGTGTTAGATACTTTTGCAAGACACCACATATTTAGCTTCAAAAATTTTATGAATAATCAAATACATTTTCACAGGAATGTGTAAACGTGTGTCCCAGTCCTAAGGCACCTAACCCTCGGAGTTGTTACTTTGAAAGTGCTTCAACATGTCAGTTTATGGGGGACTTAAAGTGACATGAAAGGAGAAACAGGATAAACCTTCACAACAGCTCTTAATGTTTGGTAATGCAACGTCATTAAAGAAATTGAAAGTATGTCACACCTAGAATGTATTTGAAAGTCAAGGCTCCTGTAAAAATGCAAATACTAGAAACTCCAATAAATAATCAAAGCAGTCATCAAGATGCTCCTGCTGACAGATGCATTTGTGCAGATTTTCTCTCAACATTATTGACACTTTTGTTGTGCATGTTTGGGAGAAGAACATCACAGTTTATTGCCAATAGTTTTAAAAGAGATTTGTTAGGGATATCTATAAATAAACTGCCCTCGGAAAGATAATGCAACTATACAAAAAACAAAAACTGTAATCACACCATTGAGTTTGTGAGAATAAAGTCTGGGATTATATCTATTGAGTTTCTGCATCTCTGATTATGGTTATTAATCTTCATTAAACAATTCACAATATAAGATATGTTAGTTGTACTTTACACGGACACCGTAGGACCAACACAGCACAGTGAAGGGCATGGTACAGAGACAAAGACTTTATTAGAAATCTGTCTCCTACCTCAGACCCACGGATGGGCCCTATATGGATTTATCAATA
Organism: Poecilia mexicana; assembly: GCF_051168715.1. NCBI lineage: Eukaryota > Metazoa > Chordata > Actinopteri > Cyprinodontiformes > Poeciliidae > Poecilia > Poecilia mexicana. The sequence continues at coordinate 45,197,950 of NW_028263371.1, read as the reverse complement.
CACGTTGCAGTTAGACTGCAGATATTCAAGACCCATGATCAGGGTTGTAGATTCTAATTTGCACAAACTTCAGTCAGACGAAGGATCGATGAGCCAAACTGACTAGATTAGCATCCTTGCTGAAACAAGCCCTCTGCTGTCTGCTGCTAATGCAGCACAGCTTACATAGAAGCACAAATCACTTTCTGCTATATAAATGTTCATTTAAATACAGCAGATGCTTGTGTGGCTTAACTGTGGAACAATGTATCTCGTAACGTAATTTCAGTTACTTTCCTACATAAAAATTAGTTTAATTGATACACGTGTCCACAGACTGTAGTCTTGCACATAGCAGTTATTTTATTTATTTCATTTGTTTGTCGCACAGAGGCTTCACCTGGAGATGCTGTCGGACCGGAGCCGCACCGAGACGTACCGACAGGTTATTGTCAGCAACAGCGCTTCACTTAGGGATAAGGTGGTGATGGACCTCGGCTGTGGGACCGGCATTATCAGCATGTTCTGTGCTCAGCTGGCAAAACCTTCTATGGTAAAAACGGCAGATAAGTTCTAGTTGAACACACTTTAATGTTTTGTCTTCTGAGGTTTTCAAATGTATTAAATTCTTCAAGAATTCATGCCCCTTCCTTCAGATATTATATATTTTTCTATATTTACCTGCAAACAATGGGTTTTATTGGGATTTTTATGATGGGCCAACCCAGTGCATAGTTGTGAAGTGAAAGTAATATAATTCATGACTTTTTTTCTTCTTCTTTCATATAAAAATCTGAGAAGTGTAACACTTATATGTATGAACCTAATTTACAGGCTTGCAGAGCCCCCTGTCACATAAAATACTTCATTTTGTGCTTTGTTTCTGATAGCTTTGCAGGCCCACAGACTGAGGCTTTTCCCCACCAAAATAACTTTAAATAACTAAGCTCCGATATGGAGCTTAGTTCCATATCGGAACCAACTAAGCATTGGTTTTAAAGTCTTGAATAAAATTCTCTATTAGATTTGGCTGTAAGACATACCAACACATAAATATGCTTTGTCGCGGGCCATTTTGTATCCAGAGAACTTTTTTTGAGGTGTCCCCTACACGGCTTGTGACTAACTTCTGTGATTAATGCTGTCCTCGCCAGGCCTGTCAGTTCAGATGGATGACCATGTCTTGGTGAAGTTGCTCTTGTACCATACTCTTTGTATTTTATTATCATAAATTAAACAGCACTCTATGGAATTATCAAAACTTTGGATTGTATTATAATTTGTCCTTGCTTTAAGGTTTCCAACAAGGGTCTCCCTGCTGTGTTCCTTGGTCATAGTGATGCCTTTTGTTTACTAATGTTCTCTAACAAATCTCTGAGGTCTTCATACAGTAGCTGTATTTGCATTGAGATTACACAAAGATTTATTCTTTGTACTAATTAGATTGGCTCTAAAAGCAATTTGTCAGTACTAGGTTTGATATAAGGGCAAAAATGTAAGATTGTTAAATCACCCCACCACGTGTTTAACAAATTTATTTGTAAAAACCTTTCAAAACTATGCCTTATTTTTCTTCTATTTCACAATTATGCACTGTTTTGCGTTGATCTGTCACATCAAAAATCTGAATAAAATGAATTGAATTCGCTGAACGGTTGCTTCTGCAAGATCCTACATGTGCTTCACATTATTCATTAATGTGTTTATACCTCCATCTCTTGGACAAGCACTGTTACTACTGCAGAGACGCAGCTTGGTGTTAACACTGCTCTAATTACTTGGTGGTTCTGTAGGTGTATGCTGTAGAGGCGAGCTCCATGGCGGAGCACACCAGACAGCTGGTGAAGCAGAACGGCTGTGAGGAGGTGGTCACTGTGCTGCAGGGGCGAGCAGAGGAGCTTGAGCTGCCAGAGCAGGTGGACATCCTGGTGTCTGAGTGGATGGGCAACTGTCTGCTGGTAATTCTTAAACCTTCAGTGCTGCTTGTTATAAAATTTTCCACAGCATGCATAAACCTTGTAACTTCCACATTTGGGAGTGATTTTAGAAGCATTTCTAACCAACTTTTGAATCAATATGTAAAGTCGAGCTCGCAGACTTCCAGTGATCTATCCAATGAACTAAAGTACAAAAATGTTAATGACTTTCATTTAGCTCAGATTAGTGTAATTTCCTTGTTTGCTGAAGTAAACTCGGGATCTGAAACGGCAGTCCTTGAACGCTGTTTTCCTGCACCATGTGTCTGGGTTGCACACGTGAATCAAATAATTTGTTCATTAGTGGTTCTCTTTAGAACACGGGCCACAAGTCCAGTTCTGGAGAGCTGCTATCCTGCAACCTTTGGATGCATCCCTTCTGTAACACACCTAAATGCAATGAACGGCTTACTGCTGGGCCTCTGCAGAACTGAATGATGTAATGAGTCTTCAGTTGAATCACTGCTTATAATTTATTGCATTGATCCTCTTGTGGTTATCTTTTGTTGTTGGAATTTATTGAGTCTTTATGAGAAGTAATTATCATCATTATCTCTAATTTTTGTACTTTCTGCTGGTATAGTTTGAGTTCATGGTGGAGTCGGTCCTCTTGGCCAGGGATCGCTGGCTCCGGGACGGCGGTGTGATGTGGCCCTCCTCAGCAGCTTTAGCTCTGGTTCCCTGTCAGGCCGACAGCTACTACACAGAGACAATGGCCTTCTGGGAGCGACCTTATGGCCTGGACTTCACACCACTACAGTAAGAGCCACTGATCAGCTGTGGAGCTGAACATTATCTTTTTATCTACTTTTTGTTTTCATTGCTCTCTCCTCATTTTCAGAGAATGTACACAAATATGTAGTTGGTAGATTGATGTAGCAGAACTGACTACCAAACTGAGATTTCTTACCTAGTGGGATGAGTCCTGTGGAACCCAGTGGAGGGTGTCCTCTAAAGAAATTAGGCTTTTAACTTTGAATCACTTACAATAAGCTGTTTCTTTTTGTAATAAACTGTTCAGAGTCTGAAAAAGTATCAGTTTCAAGCTTTGCAAGATACAGAGCCAAACACTTCTGCAGGTTCTTCATGGTCGATAGCAACGTCTTTGTTTTTGATGAAAGTCAGTGAAGATTAGACACCAGGATCAACAAAAGGCTCATGAAGCAAAATGAAAGAAGGAAAAATAACACGAATGAGCAAGAAAATGGTTCAGAAATAGATTTAGAAATAGATTTTTAAGGAAACCAAGTGCACAGTAATGACATTTAGTGCCATTTTTTTCTGTCGCAAGAATTATGAACCTGTTAGATCGTTTTTTATTTAGTTTTAAACAATAAGCTTCTATATAGGATTGGTAATAACCTAATTATATTTTATTCAAGTTTGTTGAAGCTGAGACAGATGTAGAAGTAGCAGAACACTGGCCTTGAGCACTACCTGCATATGTGCTGCAGAGGGAGCTAAAGATTATTCTTTTTGGTTTCTGTTGTGTGATGTCTTGATTTTTTTGAAGAGGTCATTGTTGACTTACCCAATTAAATAAAGGTTAAATAAAAATTGGGTGAAACTTTAAGCTTAGAAGGAACTGTGTGCTTTGGACAGATGGAATAAAAATCAGACTTTTTTGAAACAAAGATTTTAGGTGGGTTTGGTTTGAAAAAAAAGAGGAATATGTTGAAAATTATATTATACCCAGGGTTAAGTATGTATGATTCTGTAGGTCTGTTTCTCCTCCAGAATCCCTGGGGAACTTGTTAGAGTGGATGACACCATAAGCCTCTAGCTGCACAGTTTAACTAAAACTCTGGGGGAATCTTACCAATGGATCTTTGAATTGGATATTAATCCAAAAACATGTGGTCAAACCAACACAGAAATGGTTTAATTAACATAAAATTTACATTTTTAGGCATCTCAGCTTGCAAATCTTATAGAAGTATGTCGGGGGTGTTTTCAGTGTGAGATTAATCACTAGCAAAAATGTGTATTAATTTTAAGGATTTTAAACAATTTCTACCAGAAATGCTAGTGGATATTACTTTGTGTCTATATTCATTCAGAAGTGGAGCATGTAAAAACTTGAGCTGACCTAAATGTCTTAATGATTCTAGTTCATTCACCTATAAAGTCATATCTTAATTGCTTCTTCATAAAACACTGAGATTAAGGGTTATAAAATAAACTGAGTCACAGAAAAGAACATTTATTTCATGACAAGGTGAAGTGAAATAAAATATAACTGCTTATTACATTTGTAATTAAAATAACTGACTACTGTGATTACAAAAATATGTAGCTCCCGAAAGAACTTATGAAATAGTTGGATGAAGTACATTTTATTTTGTGCCCTGAAGAAAATCATTCATGCATGAATGCAACATGAACTATGTTGCATTCATGCTGTTTCATGTACTATAAATTCCTCCTGCAATCATTTTAATGCTTTCTGTAGGAGCAGATTCATTCCTTCTTTGGCTCCTGATTGATGTCTTATCCCTGCAGGCCTTTGGCACAGCAGGAGTTCTTCACCAAGCCAAAGTTCAGCCATCTTATTGACCCTGAGGACTGTCTCTCTGCTCCCTGTGATGTCATCTGCCTTAACATGTACACTGTTCAAGTGAGAGACCTTGAGGTATCAAATGGACTTCTCTATTACAAGAGACCGCAGTTCTTATCTGTTTATCTTTTGATACTAATGGAGCACAGTTTCATTTCTCAGGAAATGACGGGTGAGTTTCAGTTTTGTGTGGAGAAGCCTGGAATTTTCCACGGATTCACGGCCTGGTTCACTGTTCTGTTTGAAAGCCTTGAGATGGGAGGAGCAACAGTGGAGCTCAACACCGGACCAAACTCAGAGTAAAAATCAAACTACACTAAGTGATTCACACGTTCAAAATCCATCAATACGTTAGAATGAAATGTAGTTTCAAAAATGTAATGTAAAAACTCATTTATAGATTTATTGCACAAAGCATTTATTTCTTTTAATTTTAATACATCTATGAAAATAAATTCTTTAATGGTCTAGCTGCATCCTATCTACATAATCTACGTAACGTTCACATGCCTGACATTAACCATTAACCAGTTTCTCCTCAGTGTTTTGAAATCGAGGTTAAAATGTGAGGAGGAATGAATGTCCTAAGTGGACTGTAAAGTATCATGCCGCTACATGTCTGCACCAATCAGTTTGAAGAGTCATTTAAATGCCCATTTCAAAACTTGTTTCTTTTTTCCACTCTTTAATTATCCACAAAACACCAATTGTGCTACTCTTCTGGCTTTTATTTATTTTATTCTGACCTTTTTATTCTATATTCTATCTATATATCTGTTGTTTGGCAAAACTGTGAAGGACTTTGGTCAGCTATTTTTTCTTTTAACTTTGCTAATAAATGCATTGAAATTGAGGAAGGGAAAATGCTAAGGCCCATTTTCAGGATACATCGGTGTGCGTTGCCTCATCTTGTGAGTCTCTCTCAAAACTGCTAAACAGGCTTTGCTTTGCAGTCTTTTTAGGGCTAAATCCTCATTTTCCACCAAATCTTAATTTGTAGATTTACATTGTATTCCATTGGATACCAATTAGATACATGGGTTGTATACCCATTGGATACAACCCATTGAATCCTATGAGTTGTATCCAACCCATTGGATACAACATCCTGTGAACAGCAACCTATTTTAGCAACTATATTTTTCTGTGGTTTAGCCTCCATGTGGGTTTAATAAGTTTCTGCTGGACAACTGTCAAGTCAACAATCATCTCCACGATTATGTAGGCCATAACATAACTTTTCTGTTTGCAATGTTTTGTTTTTTATTGGTTTCATGTATGTTTGTAGAAACTAAATGTCTGGTGTTAATTGGCTGCAAGCCATAGTCATTAAAAAGAATATGAATGAATATGAGTTTTACTGTTTCAATTGAATTTCTAAAGTATACAAATGTTTCAATAGTTCAATTTACTGGGATCAAGCTGTATTATGAAATGACTTTTTGTTTATGATCTGTTAATCCTCAGTCCAACCCATTGGAAGCAGACTTTGTTCATGCTGGACAGGCCGATCCAGGTGTACGCCGGAGACTCCATCCATGGAAACATTGTCCTGCGCAGAAACCCAGTGTGGAGACGCCACATGACCGTTACGCTGCACTGGAACATCAACAGCAACACGGACGACTCCCAGGCAAATATCTCACTGCACTACACATCCATATTCATAAATGTGCTGTTGTTTTCATGGCTTTTGTTCACTTCCTCTTTACATTTATAGGCTGGGACAAAAAGTTTCCCCATGTGGAGGTGACTGGTTTGTGGCGAATCAACAGTAAACCAGTCAAATATGTCCACTTTTTACCCATGAGCTGCTGCTGACCAGTGATCAGAAGCGGTTACTGAAAACGTGACACCCAGAGCGCTACCTGGCAGGACATTTGAGTCTCTAGTGATGCATCTGATCGCTACAGGAACAGGTGATCACACAACAGGTCATTCTTTAAGAGCAGCATGTGGCTGAAAAGAAGAAGCCGAGGAGTCACTGATTGGGGAAAATAGGGGTCATTGAAGGAGTAGCAAGATACTCTTTCAGGTACAACAGAAAAAGAATGTTTTAATCTTTATTACACTCAAGTCTTTACAATGGCTTTTTATAAAAAGAGCTTAATTTACATTTTCACTTATTTAACTGATATTCAATTATTTAAACACCTAAAGATAAGAGGATTTTTTGTTAACTAGCTTTTCATGTTAAAGTAAGCAATACATTAAGAATTGGTGGATTACCAGTAACAAGCTAACGTAATCATTTAAAAAGTCAAAACTGCTAAAACACTCCTGTTGAGGTGCACTACTAAACTGCTGGGTAAAACTTGTCTTCTAAACTTAGACAATATTTGCATAAAACACAAGTCAGGGTCTGGTAGCTAAACCCAGCAACCTTATAAAGGCAAAACTGTTATAAAAATACAGTTTGTAAACTATGACAGAAAGTCCATTTAACCATTATATATTACTTTTGTTACTCCACAAAGAATGTCAAAAAAGTCCAATGACCCACCATTACATTTAGTTGGTGAGAATTATAAAGATTGTGCATTTCCACTGTAGGAACCTTTTTACAGGAACTAGAGTAGTATTCAGATTTGTCACTGCAGTTAGTGCAGGGTTTATTTTTTAGCTCCTGCATCGTTTATACCTTCTGGTAATTTTAAAACATAAAAAACAATAATTGGCATTTTTGTTTGTCAACCCATTTGAATCCAGCCACACATGTTGAATATCAGTGTTTTACACTGTAGCTGATTTTAATTAATACATTAAATCTCATAACCTTACTGAAACTCAATGAACAATAAGGAGGTAATGCTCTCAAAGCTCTCAAAGCTTTTTTGTTATGAGTTTAATCCATTTTATGTGTTTTTAAGTTTCAGGATTCAAACAATAAATATCGCCACCTCAAAAGTCTATCATTAAATTTAAGCCTTAATTAAACAGATGCAGGTCGTTTGAGTCTCATAGTGCTACTTTGCTATAAATCTAACCCATTGCAGATGGGTTAGATTTAATCTGAGTTTTATTTTATTTCATCTGCTGTGTCATATCTACTGAGTAAAAACCGCACAATGAGTTTGGCTCTAGATCATAAGGTTGTAATCTTGAGCTTTTCCCACCTTTCCTGTTGCTCTAAAAAAGTTTGAATATAGAAAAATCTGATAGAGAAATTCAATTAAGCTTGTCACAGTTATTTCTTTTTTTTTATTCTAGAAGTCCATATAGTGAAGATGAGCACCAATGGTTCAGCTGTAGGCTGAAAGTAAACTTTTGGACCTCACAGTGGAAATGCACAAATCTGACATAAAAGAACAAAGAAATACTCCAATAAATAATGTTCCACGTGGTCAAAATAAAACATATTAAAAATTTAAATAATAAATATGTGGTATAGATAACATACTTGTAAGTCTATTTTTTTCTGTAGCAAAAGACATGATTGTTCCTTTGCTATTTTTAAATAAAACAATTATGTTTTATATTTCCAAATATTTTTATCCTTTGTTCTCTTACCATGATATCTTACATTGGGCCGTACCTTTTACAAAAATGTTGTATAGCTTTGCACACATTGGGGTGTAGATAATAAAACTAGATTACGAAATGAGATGAAAGTAGGACAGATATATTTTGTGTGCACAATGATAAATCAAGTAATATGGGGGGGATGCAAACTGCAGAGGACTTGAGAAGAATCAAGAGAAGCTACCAAGAACTACATTTATCTTGTATTTGTATTATATTCCATAACCGCATCCTACATGGAGGATGTAGGAAGAAAAATGTACAGTGAAGAAAAACAGTCCGCCATGTTGGATTAACCGAGATTAACTGAGGTATAAGATGCTCGGAGACATGACCGAGGTAAGGAAGGCTAAAACCTGAACATCACAGAACAAGAAAAATAATCTGAAGCGTATGGACTGTGCCAAGAAATATCTGAAGACAGATTTTTCAGAGGTTTTATGGCTTGATGGAATGAGAGTGACCTGATGGGCCTGGTGGATGGACATGTGGATCAGTAATGGGCACAGAGCTCCAAATCAGATGTCAAGGTGGAGCTCATTATTAAGGATGAGCTAACTGGTTCTTTTCGGGTTGAAGATGGGCTCGAAATCGACTCCCAAAGATACGCCAGTTTTTGTTGTTTTTTTAAAGACATTTTCTTTAGGTAGCACTACAGGAAGAAGTCTACATCTTTCAAAAAGACTGATTTTTATGCAGGATAAAGGCTCGCCAGAAAAGGTGTTAAAGGTGGAAAAAACTGCTGACAGATGTTCCTCACCTGACCTGTGGGCAGTTAAACAGGAAATGTACAGTGAAGAAAAACAGTCCGCCATGTTGGATTAACCGAGAACACTGTATGAGTGAATACTGTATGCTTATTAATAAAAACAAGGTTTGCCTGATAATTGTGAACACTGTACTTGCGCAGCTCTTGTATTCCACTTTAACTCAGTGACATCAGTGTTATACGTTTTCTCATTAGCATCTATTTCTGTCATGTTTGTCACACCCACACCATCATGTTTACAAAAACTGTTCACTTGGACAGTATTTCTCATCAGGTAAAAGACAGAGGCTTGTGGGATACTGCTACCTATTTTCTCATTTGTAAACATTGATGCAAAATGCAGAAGTTGACACTAACGTGCTGTACCCATTTGCTGAAGCAGAAGTGATTTGAAGCATCTCCTCTTCGTTAACCATCAGTCTCAGTTTTTACTGTGACGTGTGTGTTCATCTCCGAGGATAACTCCTGACTGGGTAAGCTCTCAGGGGAAGGAGGCCTGGAGTGCGGAACAAACTGTGGAGGCTTGACAACTTCGTATTTAACACAATTTTTTTCCTTTTTCTGCTTCAAGTGTTTGTCACAGTGGTTCACAAACGTTTCCAGCTTGACGAAGGTCTTGTTGCATACTTTGCAGTGATAAGGTCGCTGGCCCTTTTTTAGGCGTATGTGAAGCCGGATGTATGAAGAGCGTACGAACGTGCGGCAGCAGACGCCGCACTTCAGATCCGCCATGTTGCTTTGCGCTTCGTGTGGCTTGTTGACTGGAGGCGCGGGTGCAGAAACGACAGCAGGAACAGGTGTGGGTCTGGCTTGTCCGGCGGCCTCTAGAGCCTTGTGGGAGAGCAGGGCTGACATAGAGCGGAAGCCCGCGCCACACTGCTCACATTTGAAGGGCCTCTCACCGGTGTGGAGTCGAATGTGGGCCAGAAGCCCGGCCTTCTGGGTGAACGACTTGCTGCAGTAGGTGCACTTAAAAGGCTTCTCTCCCGTGTGCAGCCGACGGTGGGTCTTCAAGTGTGAGGCGCGCCCAAAGTTCTTCCCACACTCGGGGCATTTAAACGGTTTATCACCACTATGGATCACCTTGTGAGCCATCAAGTGGGAGGACTGATGGAAGAACTTCCCGCAGATGTTACACCTGAACTTCCTTTCCTTGTTGTGGGAGGTGAGGTGAAGGCTCAGGTGGGCAGATGAGATGAAGGTTTTGTTGCATATGCTGCAGCTGTGGGGGTCCAGTCGAATGCGCCGGTGGGCCCGCCGGCCGTTAGGGGGACTGCTGCTGCCTCCAGCCTCACAGGATGGACATTTGAATGGAGCATCTCTGCTGTCAGTCTGCTTCTGCTTAGCTGATGCGGAATCAGAGTGGGAGTCCAGCTGTGGTGGGCTGAAGCTGCACCCGCACTCTGAGCAGAGCCTGGACTCCTCCTGCTGCTGGTCATCGGTTTTATCCAGCATCCTGATATTTACAACCACACCATGGAGGGACTGATAACCTACAAATTAAATGCAAACACACAACTAGATAAAAAGATATGCAGCTTTTAGTTGTGTTATAAAGTGAGAGTTTGACAAAAGGCAGACTGTAATGGCTAGATGACTGTAGCTTTAGAGCAGCGTTTCTCAACCCTGATCCTCACTGTCCCCTGCTCTGCATGTTTTAGATGGGCCTCTATTCCAGAACAGCTGATTCAAATGATTGGATGACCATCAAGTACTCCAGAAGCCTGTTAGTCACCCAGAGATACTATTCAGGTGTGTGGCAGAAGGAAAATACCTAAAACATGCAGGACAAGGGGGCAGTGAGGACCAGGGTTGAGAAACACTGCTTTAGAGGGATGCCCCCAGGCTGAAGCAATTAGCATCTATGTGGCCCAATAATCAAAACTGTTTCTCAGTCTTATTATTTTGTTTTCCCTCAGGTTTAGAGGTAGACTTCAGGAATATTGACTATGCTTTTTTCTCTCCTCTACTCCCATTTCCTTACCTTTTAAACCTTTTCCCGACACATACACACACATATACACCACAGTTCTGTGTCCTGTCCAGTTCACACTGCCGGACAGGAAGCGTTGAGAATAGACTCGTGCGGAATAAAATTTTGAACCCTGTGGACCAATCTAAGAAGCAGTTAATGCTGGTTTTGACTGAAAGGTGTCAGAAAACATCACTGTCGCTTACTGCGGGCCACTCTGCTTGCCTGTGTTGCACCCTTCCAAAAAGTCCTAAAAAAAAACCACGTAAGCATCAGAGTTGGACCTTGGAATAATGGAAGATTACGGCCTTACCTGATAAATTATGTTTATTTAAGGCACAAGTGTCAAACTCCAGTCCTCAAGGGCCGGTGTCCGGCAACGTTTAGTTGTGCCTCTGCTGCACCACACTCGAATAGAATAATTAGCAGGACTCTTGAGAACTTATCTACACAAGGAGGAGGTAATTAAGCCATTTCACTCCAGTGTTTTGTACCTTTGGCACATCTAAAAACTGCAGGCCAGCGGCCCTTGAGGACTGGAGTTTGACACCCCTGACTTAAGGGAACACGGGCTTTATTATGGAAAGAAAGAAACCTGGCAGAGGCAGTGTGATGCTTCGCAGCAGGGGTACAAGACCAGAGGTGCTCCCAATGACTTCACAATCAGTTACAGCACATTATTAGGCAGGTGGTCATAATGTTATACAAGAATGGTTTACCTGCTGTAGACTATGCACAGCTCGCCCTCCCCGCCTTATACCGCTTTATCTTTTAATCAGTGATTTATTTCTTCTCCATAATGTGGCAGTTATAACATAACAGAGCAAGTAGACAGAACACAAACAGGGAAATCTTAAAATCTCAGATAAAATCCGCCCAGTAAAGCTCCTGTCATCATGCTGCGGCCTGCAGCGCCATAAACAATGCGAGGGATGCAAATCAACAAAGACTCCACATACCGTGCTCATTTTTTTCCTAATAAAGCGGATTTCTTTTGTTTTGGATGTTCTTCCTGTGAGGTGCTGTTAAAACGTAGCCAGAAACTGGGGTGAGTTAACACATTTCGGGGAGCGTTATGTCGTGTTTCGTCGTTCTCTTTTTCTGGAACGCTGACCCGTTTTTCTGTACAGGAACGGGGCTGCAGCATCATCTAGCGAGTGGCGGAGCAACTAGACAGACTGGTGAGCATTAAAGGGGCGGTACACTTAAAATCAAACCTGTCTAACTGTGATGTAGGTTTCGTTTTATTGTGGCGATGAGACGAAACTCGAGCTGGTAGCGAAACGTTTCTAGTTTCGTTACGGAAGTCGAACTTTTATTAACGAAAGATAAATTGTAAACCACCCAGAGCGCCAGCGAGGTGTATTTGGACATCACCTTCGCTTATATACGACAGAATATCACACATTTTAGATGAGCTGATAACACCATTCCCCGATTTGGTCATGATCAGATCAATCTCTGAACCTGTTATAGTGTTCTTTCTCTGAGAGCGATCCCGAAGCGAAAGACTTACGGTGGCGCTACGCAGCGGTTACATGAATTAAGAGACTGTCGTTTCCCAGTAAGTTTCGTTTCATTAACCAAACCACATAGGATACGATGTTATTGATTAATTGCCCTAACTTCCTGCATCCTGGGTAGTCTTAATTTACTGAGAAATGAAAGTTACCGAGCATGGTTAGGGTGAGGGCAGGGCGATTCAGTGTTATAAAACGACAGGTTGAAGCAGCATCTCTCTCATACCTAACACACTGATGACCTAACACACGATATGACTCAGGTACTGATTTTTACTTCGTTGCATCCTTTCAGGGTTTATGAGAATGTAACTTCTAGGACAGAACTGCAATAGTTATCGTATATGAGAAATAACCAGTAACATAACTTTTATTCGTTTTTCCAGGTCTTCCTAGATTTATTTAATTTTATAACGCCCAGCAAATTTTTTTTTTTTTTTTTTTTTTTTTTTAAGATTTGGTTTTAATTTGTTGGAGATAATAAAGTTGTGACTCGGCTGTAAAGATCTGCGTCACTTAAAAGTTACAGTATATTCTGTTATTGCAGATCAATTTCCTGTATCAGCTCCACGAAACAAAGAAGCTACACCAGGGTTTTCTAAAGTTAAAAAAATCTAATCATTCTACCAAAGTGATTGTGCTGACTGCTTAATAAGCCAGAAGCTTCAAATAATCCAACTAAAAGAAGAGAGAAAAAAATACTAAAAAGAATGTTTAATTTGTGTTCTCACACGTCTTGGTTTTCTCTGTCTTCTATAAATTAAGAATCTATAAACAGCTCTGGAACAAATTAAGAAATCACTGCACTGAATCCCATTGAAGGCCTCATGGTTAGTCCACTAAATATTGATTTCTGAACTGTCCCCAGTTAAAACAGTACTGTTGTTGTTTCTAAATGAATATGAACTTGTTTTTTGTATTATCTGAGGTCTGAAATGCACTGCATCTTTTTTGTGATTTTGACCATTTCTCATTTTCTGCAAATAAATACTACATTTTTGTTTGGAATTTCAGACACATGTCAGTAGTTCATAGAATAAAAGAACAATGTTAATTTTACTCAAACATTATACCTATAAAATATTATGTGCTGCATTATCTTGTGTTACAATATTTGTTTTTTCTCACAGCATTCAACTGAAGAAGGATGAGTGGGGAGACCAGATATAAAACCCGGTAAGCTGCCCCACCTCTTCCTTTTAAGTAAAGAAACTTAGATTTCTTGACAAGCTTTTGAAATTATATATCTTATTTTGACAAGACTAGTCAATAGTGCTGCAAGAACAAGTAAATTGTTGATATCAAACTATTTAAAGCTTTATATGCATTTTCATAAAATGTTTGTCTTGTGGGTGGAGTAGTTAGTTTGCAATTCAAAGTTGTGAATTTGAGTCAATGTTTTGTTTTTGCATGCCAAGATACTCCTGAGCAAGGCGTATCTTGGATGGACATGGATGGAGTGGATCCATCCATGATTGACTCCATCCGTCCGTCCGTCCATCCATCCATCCATCCATCCATTTTCTTACACCCTTTTTCCTAGTAGTGTTGTAAGGGGTGCTGGTGCCTATCTCCAGCAAGACATTTTGGACGAAAGCACTCGATACAAAGTTACCTTCATTTACAAAGCATAGTTTTATGAACATACAATATCAGAGACTGGAAGTTAAAACATTTTGCATAAGTATACAGGGACTGATTTGATATTCATCACATTCCTACGTTGTTTTTTGCTACCTTATTCTGCTTATCACACTCATACTTGTGTTAAAGTTGAACTGTTGTGTCTTAATACTGTTATTTAATTAAATCAATAGTGTATGTAAATCTTAATGTTTGCAGGTTTGTAGGTGATGCTGAAAAACATCATTTTTGATTACAGAACATAGCAGTATTTGCGGTTATTGCTTCAGAGTTTTTTGAGAAACAAGGAAGTACAAAGTATTTTGCTTACACATGACTGAAAAGTGAAATCAAAATTTCTGTAGAAATTCAGGTAAAATCAGGAAGTGTACCTCTGATAAACAGCGCATAGGAGCTTTTTCTGGAGTTATGGAGAACTTTATTAATATTTAATATAATACAAAATAATTAATTTGGCTAATAGTTACGTTACAGATTTGGGAAGCATTGAAATTCATACCTGGACTATGAATTTATCCTTAAAGGATCATTTTAATATCAACACAAGTTTTGTCAACATGTGATGACAAAAGTTTTGACTCTAAACAGGAAACACAACGTTTGACAACTTGATATATGTTCTAGAAAATCTTCATAATTTTCACATTTTTAGAACTACATACCATGTTTTTCAACATGACAACATAAATTACAAGATAGGGGAAGAGGAAACAGTGGGACAGCAGCTTTAGGATGTTCTGGTATGATCTGTATGATGTTGTTTTGTCAGTGTTTAAATATACCAAGTATTGTGACCATATTAACCTCCTGAAGTGAGAAAGACATTTTTGTTACAATATTTATAATCACAGGGTAAATGAAAATAAAGGGGGGGTCAAAGGAGAGATGGTGGGGGGGCTAGTGTATTGTTAGAGTGTGGGGGAGGGGGGAGAGCTGAGGGGTTAGTGTAATTTTAGACGGGGGGTGAGGGCAAAGACGGAGAGAGGCCGGAGGAGGGGGGGGCGGAGGTTAAAAGAGAGATTGTTGGGGGGTTTGTGCTATTTTGATTAGTCTTGAACTCCACAAGCAGAATAGTTTATTCTACAGATTTATTGTATTTTCCAGTCCATACATTCAACACTCAGACTGAAATGTCTTGCCCAATGACACAGTGACTGAGAAGACAGAGCGGGGGAGTTCACACCGGCAACCCACTGGTTACAGGATGAACTCCTACCTCCAGAGCTACTGCTGACTACGATTAGGCATAACTCCAATTAAAATCTCTTAGCTGGAAGAGTAAATGCAGATTAAGCATATATAGACCATTGATTTGAATTTTACTGTTTCATTTTTCAATCTTATTTTCTCTAGGAGGTCCTTCGGGGCTACAGCACCACCTTTTCTTGACTACCTGAAAGATATTCTTCGTCGATATCCTGATGGTGGACAAATTTTGAAGGTCAGTATGGTGTTCACATTATGATTATAGCAGTGCAGGGTTTCCCCCAGTGTATAATAGGCCTGGCGGCCCGCCATCCTTTACTAGCGCCACCGCCAGGCTAAGCCTTTCTTGTTTATGTTTTTAGGAAACTAATAATTTAAAAAAATATATATATATATATATTTTTTATATCAGCTCTGAGCGCTTCACTGGCGGAGCAGATTTATTCCTAAAAGATGTGTTTATGGAAGATAAGGTTGTAGTTTATGCATTTAAAGCTGGACCAATTACACCGCTGGCGCCTCTGTGCGTTGCCTCTGCGCGTTGCATTAGCTGGATTAAGTTTACCTCAGCGCGGATCCCGCTCGCCTCCTTTCACTCAAACTGGACACAGGCTGACTGTTATGGATATTTACATCCACCCCCTGTGAGGAATTATAATTTTTTTTTCCAGAGTTTTTGATCAAGGTAGGACTTTCAACACCACTCTAGTTTGCTCTGGTTGCGCAGCTCTACGTGAACTCCAGGAATAACTTGCAGTCGCGCTTTCAGAGGTGCGTTGAGCGAGCGGTGAGAATAATTTATATTTGTGAACAAAGAATTTTGTGCGGCTTTTCCGTCTCAACACGCTGCCCAGCCCGACTCTGCCTGCACTGGTAAAGTTTATCTATGTGTTCCCGGTTGGCCGGTGTATTAGTTAACGAACTAGCGCTAACCTGGTCATGCAGGTTCAACCTGGTGAGGAGCTTTCGCTTAAACAAAAGTGCAAACAATTTATATTCATTTTAATTGTATATTTTTGATTTGTTGTTTTTAAGACTAGTTGTGGGTTTAAGTAGTGTTTCACTGGCGATGTTTTCCCGTAATGTGTAATGATATTTTTTAAATTTCCTGTCACCTTAACATCTTTTAATACAAAAACACGGTGGACCGCCTCGGCACCCCGACCACCAAGCTTTTTCTGGTTACACCATGCAGTGTATTATAAGCCTGGCGGCCCGCCATGCTTTACTAGCCCCGCCGCCAGGCTAAGCGTTGCTTGTTTACGTTTCTAGGGGAAAAGGAAAAAAAAAAAAAAAAAAAAATATATATATATATATATATATATATATATATATATATATATATATATATATATATATATATATATATTTATTATTATTATTATTTTTTATTATTATTATTATTTTAAAGCCGGGCTGCAAGCGTCTCTTTTGCTCTTAGCATTTCACTAGCAGAGCAGATTTATCCTAAAGGATAAGTTTATAATAGATAGGTTTATAGTTTATGCATTTAAACCTGACAGCGCGCGGACTAATCACACAGCTCGCTCCTCTGCGCTTTGCCTCGCGCTGCCGCTGCTTTACCTCAGCGGGATCGCGCACACCTCCTTTCACTCAAACTGGACACAGGCTGACCTGTATGGATATTTACATCAACTTACTGTGAGGAATTATGATCTTTTGGAGAACTCTAGGTAAGAGTTTAAAACCCGCTGCATTAGCTCTGGTGGCGCAGCTCAATGTGAACCGCAGGAATAACTTGTAGCGAATTCAGAGATGCGCGTTGTGGAGTGGTGAGAATGATTTATCTTTGTGAACGAACAATTATATGTGGCGTTTACATCTCAACACGCTGCCCAGCGTGTGGCTCTGTGTCTGTCTTCCCTGTAAAGTTTATGTCTGTGGTCCCGGTTGGCCGGAGTGTTTGTGGATAACGAGCAGCGCTAACCACATCATGCAGGTTCAGCCTGGTGAGGAGCTTTCGCGCTCTCCTCGGAGTCACGCATCACGCTGATTTTATATTATTTTATTATTATTTTTAGTATTATTTTTCCGGTTACATGATGCATCAAACCATATCAGATGCGTTGTCTACTTAGAGTTAATGCGCGCGGCCGCACAGAGATCTGAGAAACTCGTCCCATAAACTTGACCAACCAGAATAGTCTCTCTGACACTTATTAAAAACTCAACAGACACGAAATGGAAGAGCTACTAAAGCCACATTAGCAGCATTGAATTAAATCTCCCGTTTGCTTCGCATCTCTGCGCAGTGCAGCAGATTACCTCATCATGCAGGGCCTGTCCAAGGCTGCTTGAGGCCTTGAGCAGAATTTGATTTAGGGGTCCCTTTTGTTACTAAAAATATCAGCAGCTCTAACAGCTTCTGTGTTAGATTTAGTGAAATCTGGGAGAAGGGAGTAGTTTAATTGGCCAGCCTAAAAAGCAATAAGTTACAATCTCAGTTTACTAATTTGTATTTGTTAATTCAAAGATTAAACTCACAGCATCAGATTGTTGGTATGGTAACAAAACAATCTAACTATGAATATTGTTCTTTGAAGTTTTACAAAGTAAACTTGCCAGCTCCTTAAAATCTTGTATTTAAATGTTAAACAATTTAAAAACATTTAATTTATGTATGCCTAAACAATTGAATACAATTTAACAGCATAGATAATCTAAATAAAAACATGTTACATTTATGTATCTGTGGTCTGTTTTAAAATATTAGCGTTTATGGGGCCCCTGAAGCCCTTGGGGGCCTGATGGAGCCGCTGACTTAATTTGGATAAAACAGAAGTGCAAATTTGTTGTTTTTAGACTAATTGTGGGTTTAAATAGCATTTCACTGGAGATCTTTTCCCGTAACATATACTTTAACATATACTTTACAGTAATACTTTCACATTTCCTGTCAACTTAACATCTTTTAATACAAAAACACGATGGACCACCGGTGGACCGCCTCGACGCCCCCACCACCGGGCTTAGCACTTTTTCTGGGGGAAACCCTGAATGGCTATTTACTACCAGAACAGGCATAAACCTTACATACTAAATGAAACAACAGTGAATGATGCTTCCATTAGGTTTACAGTGTTTTTAATATCCTGTTTATCTGCTGTAGAAAGTTTGCCAGGCCTGCAACTGTTACAACCCATCCCCAAGACAGCAAAGGATAAGTTCTGGCAGTTGTCAGTCGCAAAAGACAGTTTATTTTACAATTTAGGTAAAATGTCAAGCACAAGAGAAGAAAAAGACACAAGTAAAGTTTTATGCATCAGGGTCTCTAAGGCCAAAACAACAAACAAAACACTCCCTTCTACCTCTAAAACAAAAGAATACTTTCGTACTGACACTATTATCATACACCCTTATCCCTCGTGGGGTTGGAAGGGGTGCTGGTGCCTTTATCAAGTGGTCAAAGGGCGAGTGTCTTTCAATCCAATCAGAATGAATAATTTGGAAAGTGTTTCTGCAGATGAAGTTCACTTGTTTGGGTATTTAAATAATTGGCCTATGTAGTATAAATGCTACACTGCTTTTCCTCACTCAACACGAACCTCCAAAAGCATGGTAATATGAGAAACCTTCTGTGTATGATGTTATATTTGTGCCATCAACCTAAGCATGCATTGAGATCCTGTACAACCAGGCTCTGCAAGTTTTCTGGGGGAAATCCAGAAAATTTACATTGATGAAGTACATAAATACAAATGGCACAATTTAAAATTGTGTCTATTTAAATGGTCTCATTTGCATTGGATTAATGCCTTAAGCTATCACTCTGGTTTAGGATTAAAAATAAAATGCAAGCTTACAATAACTTAAACAGGATAGGTATTTTGCCCATTAAGTCAGGAAGACCTGACTTAATGGGCTTTTAGGATATGTCTATAAGTCAACCAGGTCCTCTCTTGTCTGTGTATTCTGCTCCATGTATATGCTGTATTTCATCAATGTAAAAGATAAAAAATTACATTGTGTATGCAATTATGTTTGCCGGTCTTCAACCAATTTACTTAATGATACAAAACAATTATTCATCTCATATTTCACAGGCTTTTTTCTTCAAATCAAAGAATTTGGTCTGAGTCTATTGATTCCCCATTTACAATTGAAGTTGGGTGACTTTGTCTTGTTGAGCTTGTTTGGGTTTTAATAATAATGTATTTTATTTTGAAACAGGAACTGATTCAAAATGCTGATGATGCTCATGCAACAGAAGTGATTTTCATCCATGATGAGAGGAGCTATGGCACTGAGAGTCTTTGGAGTGCCAATCTTGGACAATACCAAGGTATATATGTTGATTTGTAAATAGTTCTTCAGTTGTAAGCTACACTTATTTTCATGGTAACATAACTGCAAAGAAATGCAGTTATGATTTACTTTTAAGAAAGATTAGTTTTTTATATCAATAATGTGCCTTTCCTAATGATCCACATTGTTTACAAGGCATAAATATATATTTATAATTATAGAACACCATGAGTATTAATTATAAGCATTTTTTATAATGCTGCAAGGTTCAGCCATCTTACACCGAACACTTTAAAGAGAAATACGATTGTGCATGTTGTATCTGTCTTTACAGCCAAAATAAGCTGTTTAATTTTTCTCAGTTAAAGCTGAAATTACAGAACAGGCGCTAACAATTAACATATTCAAAGATCCCAAACAGTTTTATTTATTTAGTTACTGATTGACTTTTTGCATAGGTCCTGCTCTGTATGCCTACAACAATGCTGCGTTTACTGAAGACGACTGGAAAAGAATTCAAATGGCAGGAAGAAGTGGCAAGATCAATGACCCAAACAAAATCGGGAGATTTGGAATCGGCTTCAACTCCGTTTATCACATAACAGGTAAAAATTATTCATTAGAATGATAACATGCTTTAACTTAATGATTTTGACCAAGATGTAATTTTAGAGATAATAAATAGAAGCATTTATTTCTCAACAGATGTGCCAAGTATTTTCAGCTCAGGACATCTTGGATTGATGGACCCCCAAGAGGAAATATTTGGTGATAAGGGGTTTTGGTGGTTTTTGAATGAACCTGAAGACCAAGAAGCTTTGCTGATGATGCATGACCAGTTCCAGCCCTACAGAGACATGGTTTCAGTTATAGGCAAGCAAGAATGGTCAACAATCATAGAGGATCAGTACTTCTCTGGGACACTTTTCAGGTTCCCGTTACGCAACAAAGCATCAGAGATTTCAGACAATCTATATGATTCAGATAAAGTGTTTGAGCTTTTTGATAGCTTCATTGCAGATGCAGACTTGAGCCTTCTCTTTTTGAAAAGTGTGAGCTCTGTGTCCTTGATCCATATCAGTCAGGATGGTACCATTAACACCAGGCTTGAAATAAAATCCTCTGAACCAACAGAAGTTCGTCTGAAGCAAAAAGATGAGTCTGATGTTGAAGGCCTGACAAGAATCAAATTGATAACTCTAAATTCAAAAGATCAGAAAAAAACACAATGGCTTTTAACAACATGCACCATGAAAGAGGGAAAAGCACCAAACCTTGATGACCTTGCCAAAAAGTTGAGTTTTTTACCCAGAGTTGACTTGGCATTTCCACTTGATGAGCAGAGAGACTGTGGTCAAGGCAGATTGAGCTGCTTTCTCCCTCTCCCAAACAACAAATCCAACAAGACCGGTCTCCCAGTTTATGTCAACGCCTGCTTTGGTCTCACAGACAACAGAAGACACATCAAGTGGCAAGAAGAAGACCAGAAACATGATGAACACGCTTTGTGGAATGAATTGCTTGTGAAGAAGGTGCTCCCACAAGCATATGTGAAGATCATTCAAGATGCCATCAAACTTTGTCAACAATCTACTCTTCCTGTATCTTCTGTGTACAGCCTGTGGCCTGATGTTACTCAAATGCAGCACAAAGACAAATGGTTCAATGTTGCTGTTGATGTTTTTCATCACTTATTCAATGAGAACATGGCTGTTCTCTCTCTTGCCAGAAATGAAACACAGTTTATCCCTCTATCAGAAGCTGTGATACCCTGCAATGGGCCAACAAGAGCTGAGACATTATCTGCCATTAAAAGGACTTTGGTTTCCTGCGGGGAAAATCTTGTGAGTTTACCAGCTACTGTAATCAGAGCCATTGAGACCTTTACACACACCAACCCCCAGCATGTGACTCCCTGCTTCCTAAGAGGGGTTCTCCACAGGTCTGGTGTTCATAACATCAGTAAAGAAGATAAACTGTGTATTTTGGAGTACATACTGAGTGATGGAAAATACAAAGAACTGCAGGGACTTCAGCTACTTCCTCTCAGTGATGGATCTTTCAGATCTTTCACAAAGAAAGAGGAGGACACTGCTTTGATTGACAACAAGGAATTTCCAAGGCAAGTTATAGTTTGTCTGATGTGTCTGTTGCTATATTTATGTTGATTTTAAAACTGAATTTGGCAGGAAACCATGTCTATTCAGTGGTTATAACTGTCATTTGACTCCAGAAAGATTTTGTGTTTGAAACCCAGCTGCATTTGGCTTATTCCTCTGCTTTCATCTTCTTGTTTTAAGGATATTGCACTTTTCAATCTAGATGTGTAAAATGCAATCTCAACTCCAATTTTATTGTAATAGCATGTATGCTTTTACCCCTTTATTGTAATTACCTGTGCCACACTTATTGGTATGTCTTCTGTTATACTCTTGAACTCATTTTTCCCCAATAGCACAGTAACTAGATTTCTCCTACGACATTTCATGTTGGAGCATACAAAAAGAGAGCGAGATACGGCTCCTCTTTGAAGTTGATTATTCACGAATAAACAAATAATTTTTGGTTTTCATTAGCACAACTGTCTCATTATCAAAAAAGCATTGTTTTTCACTTTAGATTATTCTATTTGATTATTTCTGCTTTATTGCATTTTTTTTGTAGGTAAATCTTTTGTCTCTGAAACTGGACTTAGTTTTTGTTAAATGCATATCAACCATAATAAAATAATGTATGTTTTTGCAGAACACTTCTGCCATACTGCAATCACCTCTTCATCCCCCTTGATCTAAGTTCAACTTGCAGAAACCACCTGGAAGAGCTGGCCAAGCTGGGTATGTTATGTTAACTTTGACTTTTATAAACATATCTTATGTTGCCTATGTGATCCACATAAATGGTATTTGTTTTCCTTTTTTTTGACGTAATTTTTCTATACAATTTCTTTTATTTAACTGTTTTCCAGGGATATTCCGAGTCATCAACACTAATAAAAAACATGTAGAGGAATATACAAGAAAATTTCTACCACAGGACTGGAAGCAGATGGAGAAAAGACTCGTTACTTGGAACACCAACAGAAGTGACCATCCACCATTAGATTGGCTTCAGGAATTCTGGAGGTTTCTGAACTCTCATTTCAGTGAGTTAAACTGTTTCAGGGAAATACCTCTGATTCCTGTCAGTCCCCTCTCTGACAATCAGCCTGTGTCACTGGCAAAGCTACAACAGAAGACAACCCTCATTTTTCAGAAACGAGGACAGAACAGTTTGCCTGACCAAATAGCTCAGCTGGTGACCAAAACTGGTGGCACAGTGGTGAGAGGAAATGAGTGGCTTAAACATGAAGACCTTGAAACTTATGTCCTGAACCCATCTCCAACGAGCGTCATGAATGTGTTGATGAATTTAGACTTTAAGAAAGTCATCAGCATTGTGAAGTCTGAGTCTCAAAAGACAAGAGAAAATCTGAAAGACTATTTGTCCCATCTAAATGTCCTCTCAGGTCAAGAGAAAGATTTCCTCATAAAGCTACCTGTGTTTCAAACTATGACCGGATCCTTGGTCACAGCTCAATCAAAGCAGGCTTTGGTTCTAACATCTGGTCTGGTTATACCCTCAGAGCTGCCTGTACCTGATTCAATTATCCAGTGTGCTACTGAGGCTGATCACAGACTTTTAAAGCTGCTTAAAGTGAATCTCTTGGGGCCAGCTGAAGTTGGCATTATCCTCATTGACAGCATTAATAATGGTACCTCCAGTAGTCAAGAAACTGAGAACATAATGACTTGGATTTTGCAGCATGGTGACATCCTTTTCTCTCAAAACCAGTCTCTAAAATACAAGTGTAAGGAACTGAGATTCATTGAAGTAAAGCGAGAGCTGAAACGGGCTGCAGACTTTCTTAATCCAATGGTTAAAGCCTTTAAAATGATCTTTGAGTCAGACGTCTTCCCCCCACCAGTATACACAGAAACACCACAGATGATGAAAAACCTGATAGATCTTGGATTGATAAACAAAGAGGCAGATCTGACACCAGATCATGTGCTCTATGCCACCACACTAATTGAAAAGCACAAATTAAACTCTGAAAGTGAGGCTTTGACCAGAGCTGAAGTCCTCTTGGAAATGCTGGACGGCTATGATCTACTGTCAAAGTTTTCTGATGAGCAACTCCATCGCCTTAAGATGATAAAATGGATACCATGTGATCAGCCTGGAACTGAAAAACAAAATAGATTTGATAAATCTACAAAAAGTTGTTTCTGCAGCTCAGAGGAAATAAGACACACGATGTATGAGGACATTGTTGGAGAAGTGATGCCTCTGATGGGGAAGCTCAGTGATAGAGTTAACACCAAGCTCAGCCTCAAACGGCTGCCTCCACCTGAGAAAGTGATTGAGAATTTATCAGTGCTGAAATCAACCATACAGGACATGGATGATCCTGACACCAATGTGGATTTCAAGAGAAAACTTCATAGCATTTATGGGCACATGCAGCAAAACATCTCTGAATTTGGAGAGTTGATGAACAAGGAGCCAGACTGGCTGTGGGCCAATGACCAGTTTGTTTCCCCTTGTGATTTGGTTCTCAACTACCCTCAGGATCTGGATCTGAGCTCTTACATTGGGAAAGTACCAAATGAATTTTTGCCATTCAAGAAGCTGCTTCAGGAATGCGGTCTGAGAACGGCACTTTCAAATGAAGAAATTGTTGATATTCTTCATTCCATCCAGAAAAATATCGAAGCGAGACAACAGCCTTTTGCAACTTCAGGTGAAGTAAAAGTTTCCATCGAGATTCTCAGCTGGTTGTGGAAAACAAAGCACAGAGTTAAGGGTGACATCCCAGTGCCAGTTGTGACAGAAAATGAACATTTTACACTGAGACCACAATCAGAGGCACTCCTCTGTGATGTAAACAAAAATAAACTGAAAGAACTTCAGGTCAGTGAGGAGAAAATGTATCTGCTACATGAAGAAATCCCAATAGCAACAGCTGAATGGTTGAAAATAAGGTTTCTCAGTAACTACATCCTTGCTCCGGAGTTAATAGGCATTGAACAGTGTGGCCAATCTGAACCAATAACTATGAGGATAAAAAACATTCTTAAAGAGTATGATGAAGATGGTGACATCTTCAAAGAACTCATTCAGAATGCAGAGGATGCTGGAGCTGATGCCTGTAAATTCTTGTTGGATTTCAGAGAACACAAAGATCCTCCTGAAAGTCTTATTGATCCTGACATGGCCCTGTGTCAGGGACCATGTCTTTGGGCCTTTAACAATGAGCGATTCACAGATGATGATTGGAAAAACATTGTCAGAGTTGGCTCGGCCTCAAAGGAAAATAAAGTGGAAAAGATTGGAAAGTTTGGACTTGGATTCAATACCGTTTATCATGTCACAGATGTTCCCTCTATCCTGAGTGGGAACAAGCTGCTCATACTTGACCCAAATGTGACTCACTTGAGAAAGCACATCCAGCAGAAGGCAAATCCTGGAATCAAACTAGATCTCTCTCAAAAGAGACTTTTCCATTGCTTTCCTGGTCTATTTGGACCATATGAAGGCATTTTTGACTGTAACTTCACCCAGAAATCTCCTCCCGCACCTTATGATGGCACGCTAATCAAACTACCTTTCCGATGTGAGGAAGAAGCTCAGAGATCAGAAATAAGTAAAAAAGTATACCATGAACAGGATATCTTTGCCTTACAGCAGAACTTCATGAAGAACTCACAGGTTCATCTGCTTTTTCTCAGGAACATCAACACGTTGTCTTTAAAAAGCATCTCGAGCAATGTATCAACACCACTGAGGGATGAAGATATGCCAACCCTTTTGGACATCGTTAAAACTGTTGATAATACAATGAGGATTTCAAATGAGACCTTCATCAAAAAGCAGCAACAAGCAGAAAAATCATTGATGAAACATGATATTAAATGCACAAAAGTCATTGATAGCGCCACAGTCCAAATTGTCCAGATAACCAGCCAGCAATTTGGTGAAACCAAAGTACAGTCTTGGCTCATTTACAACTGCTTTGGAACTGGTCAGTCTTTAAAAATGGTTCTTAAAGAGAACAAAACAGAAAAGGAGAAGGCTGTATTCTCATTGCCCATTGGAGGGGTTGCTGTGCCTTTGCAACAAGACACAGAAACTGGAAAAGTTTCTCCTTTACAAAATTATTACGCTGGACAGGCATTTTGCTTCCTTCCTCTTCCCATTCAGACAGGTCTTCCTGTAAATATAAATGGTACATTTGCTGTAATGAGCAACAGAAAAGGTCTTTGGGAAAGTGGAGTGAAACACAAGTGGAACATGGCTCTTCAAAAGGATCCTGTGGTGACGGCATATATTACTTCACTTTTTGCACTGAAGCATATGTCTGAAAACAAACAACTTGAGGCTTATTGTTATCACAGCTTTTGGCCTGAGAGAGAGAAAGTGTATGATACTTTTAAGCCTTTGGTGGATGCATTTTACTCTAAACTCGTGCAGTCCTCCAGTGGCCTAGAGCTCTTTTCTGATGGAGAACACTGGTGCTCAATGGACAATGCAATCTTTCTACATGAATGCATTGAAGAAAATGCAGAAATCAGCAGGCTTGCTGTTCAAGTGTGCAAGAAGTACATAAAAGGGCCAAACTTTGTTGTTCCTATCCCACTGTGGTTAAGAAAGAGCTTCAAACAAGCTGGGCAAGAAAAGGTTTTACAAGACAAGACATGGACATGGGAGAAGTTTTACCAAGAGGTGGTGTTCAAAAACCTTGCTGCCATGGACTCTAAGACCAGAGATACACTTGTACTGCATGCTGTGGACCTCAACATAAAAGAAATGGACCATCTGCTGACATTTTATCCTTGCATACCTACATCAGACGGGCAACTCCAATATATCAGAAAACTTGTCCATCCCTTTGGAAGAGTGGCCTGTCTTTTTGAGCCAGATGAAGGACGTTTGCTGGGTGGAACCAAACAGGACTTCCGTTCACCCAGAAGGATTCAACGGTTGCTGGAACTTGGAATGGCCAGTGATCATCTTCCACTAGAGGACATCACACACAAAGCATGCACAATGACTGAAACCTGGAGTGTTGACAAAAAGAAAGCATATGAGAATGTAAAGTGCCTTCTTGAGCTTATGAAAAACCACCTGAATGACAAAGATTCTCCCCACTGGAAAACCTTGAGAATGACTCCATTTCTCCCAGCATTTTCTCCTGGTGACATAAAGATGAAACAAAACACAACGCTCCAACAACCCACAGCAATTTTCAGTGACAGATTCTCCCTGCTTGTTAACATGATTCATCCTGTACTGGACCACTA
Organism: Poecilia mexicana; assembly: GCF_051168715.1. Taxonomy (NCBI): domain Eukaryota; kingdom Metazoa; phylum Chordata; class Actinopteri; order Cyprinodontiformes; family Poeciliidae; genus Poecilia; species Poecilia mexicana. The sequence goes on along the minus strand of NW_028263371.1, from coordinate 45,171,196 downwards.
TGGGTTGAAATTACACAACACAGATCCTGTCCTAAAACATTTGGGAGTTCACAATTGTATAGAGCCAGAGACAATTCTTCAGCAGCTGGAAAAAGCATGTAAGCATTCACAGTCATTGGACATATCTATGCTCCACAAAATGGCATATGAATGTTATAAGTTCCTAGATCAGTGGATCAGTGGATGTGAGAATACCATGTTCATTTCACAGCAGGCAAATTCCTTCCCCTTCGTCCTCATTGGCAACAAATTCGTTAATGTCAACTGTGTTGCAGAAAATGAACAGTTTGAAGCCAAACCCTATCTCCATGTACTTCCACATGCCTTCACTAGTTTCAGGAATCTTTGGGAGACTGTTGGTGTTAGAAAACGTTTTTCTATCAACCAGCTACTTTCTGTGCTTGAAAAGCTTAAGTGCCAATATGGAAACAAAGCACTTCAAGAAAGTGATCTTTCAACTTGCCTCACAATTTTAATCAAAGGGATATTTGATGCAAGACAAAAAACAACAAGAGACTGTTTGATACCAAATGAGCATGGAGTTTTGCAGCCTGCCAAAGACCTGTTTTACGATGACAGTCCATGGATGCCAGTTGCTTCCGGTATCACATTGTGTCATCAAAATATCCCTCGTCCTATGGCTATCCACTTTGGAATCCAAACAACCAGGCATCACACTTTGGAAGACTGCACAGTTGACAACTTTTCCCCTTTTTCCTTCCATTTTGAACAGCAGGAACAACTAACTGTTCGAATTAAGAACATCATTTCAGCATATCCATCGAAGAAAGACATCCTTAAAGAACTGATCCAAAATGCTGATGATGCTGAGGCAACAGAAATTCATTTCATTTGGGACAAACGTCAACATGGCAAAGAAAAAACATTTGGTAAAAGATGGAACAATCTGCAGGGTCCAGCTCTCTGTGTGTTCAACAACAAAGTGTTTTCTGATGATGACTTGAAAGGCATTCAGCAGTTGGGAGAAGGAGGAAAACAAAACTTACATGGAAAGATTGGTAAATATGGACTTGGTTTCAACTCTGTTTACCACCTGACTGACTGTCCCTCCATCCTCACTGGAGATACATTTCTTTGCATTTCTGATCCCACTCAGAAATACATTGAAATTATGTCAGACAGACCTCGACATGGCATTGGATACAACCTAACTGATGAATTGAAGGAAATGTGTCTTGATGTCTACAATTCCTTTCTTCCTGACGAGTTCACTCTTGAAGAAGGCACCATGTTCAGATTACCTCTGAGGACTTCTGTCAGTGCAAAAAATTCAAAACTATCACAGCAAAAAGTTACTGATGAGGACATGATTGAACTGTTCTCTGCCCTGTCTGAAGATCCAGAAGGACTAACTTTGTTCTTGAAAAATATATCCAAGATTAAAGTTCATGTAATTAATGAGCACTCAGAAATACTCCAAACCATGTTTATGGTAGAAAAAACATTTTCACAAGAAAGTGAAGGAAAAAGGAATCAATATGCAAAACATCTAGAAATTGCACAACAGTCTAAAAAATCAGCTACCCCTTGCCATGTTCTCTATGAAATTACAATTTCCACCTCAGATAAAAGATGCAGTGACTGGATCATTGCTGAACAGTTTGGGTCATTTAAATATGCTCAATTAAAGATGGCAAACAAACTTCTACAGGGGGCAGTCGCTGCACGTGTAAACTCAAATTCATCTCCACCATCACGATCCAGTAATAACAATTTTCAAGGTGCTGCCTTCTGTTCACTTCCATTGCCTGGAAAAACAGGACTGCCAGTACATGTGAATGGAAACTTTGAAGTAGATTCTTCCAGGAAAAACCTTTGGAAGGAAGATGGTCTAAGTTGTAAGTCACATTGGAATGAGATGTTGAAAAAAAACATAATTGCTCCACTGTATGCAGATCTTTTGGATTTCATCAAGCAAAAACTTAGAGGTGATTCACGTCTTCTTTCAATATCATACTTATCTTTTTGGCCAGTTGTGTCTACAAATGTTGGTCCAGAGTGGCATGAAATGATACTGGAGGTATATAGGGCAATTAAGGAAAAATGCCTTTATGTGATTCCAGTTTTGAAGACTTCCAAAGAACGAGGTGAGAGTCAGGATTGTAAAGAAAACTCTCTTGACTGGTGCAACCTCAGAGAAACTGAGCCAACGAAGGCTCCTTATCTGACAGACTCAAAAAGTGAGAGGATTAATCCCATTTTGGAGGATCTTGGGATGAACCTAGTTCATGCTACTGCAAGCATGTGCAAGATTTGGAGTACTATACAAAAAGCTGGGATTGAAGTCAGAGTCATCTGTCCTGCTAGTGTGAGGACATTCCTTTGTGCAAAATCTTTGAATGATCCAACAGAAACAGCTGAGGATTTACCATTACCGCTGAGTGCTACTTTGATCGAGGATGAACAAAGGTGTGCAAAGCTCCTGAAGTTTTGCTTGAATGATTTCTGGTTAGAGGAAAATGCAGATAATGATTCCACTTTGCTTGATGGGCTTCCACTTCTTCTCACAAAAGATAAGGTTTTGCGAAAGTTTAACTCTATGACACCAAAATTGCTTTCAAGATATGATGGTCTGTTCCTTGGATATGAAGCTGTATTTGCAGATTACACAGTTAATGCACAATGTTTTGACATTCTGGAAAGCTTTAACCTTGTGAACAAGCTGACACTTTTTGATGCTGCAAAACCTTTGAAATCAATAATTCAAAGTTTCCTGTCCCATCACTGTAAAATTGATTCAAACAGTGGCTTGTATATCCCAAATGAAACAATGCTGAAGTGGCTTGAATCACTTTGGAGGTTCATCACAAGTGAAATCCAATACAAAACATTCAATGCTTTCAAAAAAAATCTGACATTAGGTGATGTGAGGGAGCTCTTCAGTGATGACAGCATTCTACCTGTTGTTTGTCCAAGGTTAAACAACAAGATCCTCCTGCAGACCATGAAATGCATGTCAAATGTGATTGCAGATGCATCAGAAAAACACATATCGCACATCCTCTTCAAACTTGGCTTTATGAGGCTTAACAACCTTTTCTTTTACAAGGCAATACAAATGACTTCTTTAGATGCTGAATTATTGGATGTCAATGACAAAAGCTTGGTGCTGAACAAGATCTGCAACATCAACCAGTCAGAGTTTTCTCAGCTTTCAAATGATGATTTGAGAGCACTTCAGATTTTCCTGCAGTCGGGGATAACGAAGACCAAAGGTCAGAGAGACTATGAGCAAAAGCTTAAATCTTTACCAATATTTGAGACGGTCCATAGTAAAAGAACAAGGATTGATGGACCTAAGAAAGTATTTCTGCTGCACAGCAAATACTCAGCAATATTTCCAGATTTATTCGCTCTTTCCAACAGCAACAACATTTTTCTCAAAAACAACTTTGAAAACCAGTTTTTGTCAGAAATCCTTGATATTAAAGTCCTGAATGATCTGGAATATTTTATGAAGTTCATTTTGCCTTTTGTAAAAACACTAACAGAGGAGGAAACTCTTGAGTGCCTGAAGCTGATATTGAAACTATATCCACAATTGGGATTTTGGCAGCACAAAAAAAGCATCATGTCCTCAATGAAGTCAGTAAAACTGATTAGAAGCTTGCATGGTCATCTGGAGACTGCCTCATACTACTATGATGACAGTGTTGAGCTTTACTTGAGAATGGTGCCCAGGGAAAGATTTGTGCCAAAGCTGTTTTGGGCAAAGCTTTGTGAAGGAAATCAACATGAAACCATACAAGCTAGAAACCTTGTGAGAGAACTTGGAATGAAATATGAGGTGACTGAAGATGATATGATCATATTTGCACGTCAACTGGAATCAGAAGCGAAAGAAAGTGAGGAAAGTAAGCTGAAAGAGAAGTCAGCATTCTTTTTTGGAGAAGTCTTGAAAAGTGTGAGCAATGAAAAAGATGAACGGTTAATGAGGAGCATTGCCAACATCAAATTCATTTATCCAGTTAAGATTCGAAAAGATCTCTGCAACTACCATCAACCATTTGCTTCAGAAAATAATACCATTCCAATCCGAGGATCTTTGATTGAAACAGACCCTAAACATCAAGATTTGATTTGGTCCTCAATGCCAATTATACATTTGCCAGGTTATATCTCGCCAAAGCTCTTACAAATCCTGAAAAATGCAGGAGCTTATCATCAGCCACCTTCAGAGTACGTCACCAGAAACATGAGAAATATCTGTCAGTCTCCATGTAAAACTGAGCAAGTGATCAAAACTCGTGCAGATGTGTTTCGTCGTGCATATGGCTACCTACAAGCCAATGTCTTTGACAGATGGTCTTTATATGGTCTTCCTGTTGTCTTGGTTGAAAAAGATACTGTGCTTTTTAAAGCAGATGGTGTGTGTCTCTCACTCTCTGATGAACTTGAGTTTAGACCATACTTGTACAAAATATCTTCACGAGATGTTTTGTATGCAGAATTTTTTAAGAAAGTTGGTGTGAAGGAGAAACCCACTGCAGAGCACTACTGTAATGTCCTGGCAGCTGTTTATTCTGATTCCTGTGATAAAAAACAGCTGAATGCAAACCAGCTGATTACTGTAAAACGAGCAGTTCACCATTTATTTCGCTTAATCAAAACTCAAGGAGAACAGGCCCTCAAAGGTGATGATCAGACTTTGTATCTTCCTGCAGTTGATGGAAAGCTGCATATATCAAGTTCACTCTACTACAATGATACAGTGTTTGAGGTGCAGAGGTTGAAGGAAGGACTGGAGGATAAGTTCCTGTTGCTTGAGAAACTCAGTGAATGTCATCTGGGCAGTGACATCTTTGAACAGCATCGATTGGTGAAAATGTTGCCTCAGAAACTTCAGCCTAAAATGTTGTCTGAGATCACTGAGGAGAAAATTTTGGAATCAAACTTGCAGCTTTGTGAGCTTGGGAATGGTTGTGAGTTCAGTGGATGGTTTGATCAACATCTCTCCTCAGAGTCATTCAAATATGGACTCATTTGTCTTTTTAGAGAACAAACGGGAGGCAAAATAACACAACAAAAAGCAGCTGAGATATGTGAGAAGACATTTGGCAGTATTAAAATTGTCTGCTGTAAATCCCTAAAAACGATGGTTTGGCTGGATGAAAAGCCACTACACAAAACTACCAGAGAGACAGATGTATTTGTCAAACAGGAACAACAAGGTTTCACCTTATTCTTGAAACACAACGATAACATGGCTCCAAAAGCAATTAATGAAGTCAATATGACTCTTATAAAGGAAATTAATTCTCTTTTGAGCAACACAATTTCATCTGTTTATCTCCCAGTGCTCGGACAACTCCTTATGTGTGACAATTTGCAAGATGTTCAGAAAACTCTGGCTAAGAATGAGATCCGTGACAGTTCTGTAGCTGAAATACAAATTCTCAGTCCACCAGACCCTGGGACAGATATTCCAGATGAATGGCTTGATTCATTAGACATGAGCTTCCTGAACAACTTTGAAGAAGGGGAATATGTTGGCTATAGCACAAACAACACATACATTTATGCAGTTATTGTCAAAGAACTTCCTGGTTGCTCTGGAAGATGTTCCTGGAAATACAAAATAGATATTGGAGAGGATGAACCAGTAGAAGTCAGTCATCTTGACCTGTACCAATTTAAACGAGAAAAGAAGGTTAAAATAGGAGGGATGAGAGATACATTTTCCATGGAGCTTGCGGTACTGGTAGGATCTGTGCCACATTCTTCCCAGTCAGCACAAAGTTCTCTACCAACCTCTCTATATGAAATTAAAAAGGAAATCGACAAATGTTTGACTGAGATCTGGACTCTTCCTGAAGAGGAGAGAAGGAAAGCTATCAGGAGACTTTACCTCAAATGGCATCCTGACAAAAATCCTGACTGCCATTTACTTGCTACAGAGGCATTCCAATATTTGCAACATCGGATTGATGAACTCAACAAAGGCAGGAGGATTACGGTATCCACATCATCTCCCAGCAGATCTTCTAATTTCAGAGACTTCTACCAGCAATGGGACCAAGAAGCACAACGTCACAGAAGTGGTCGAGAAAGATTTTTTAGATCTACGGCATCCCATTCCTACAACTTTTGGACCCATAACACAAATATTCCAAGACCAAACAAAGAAGAGGCCAAACGTTGGTGTAAACAGGCTCGCTGTGATCTTCACGCAGCTCAGAAAGACACAAGTGGAGACAGCACAGAGTGGTGTCTATTCAAAGTCCATCAGGCAGTGGAAAAGGCTCTCATTGCAGCAGAATATAAGCATGATGGCAAACACATCGCCAGCAGCTCAATTTCTACCACAGCAGCAAAAGTTTCTTGCTACCACCCTCAACTGAGAGACCTTCCTCAGATTGTAGCCGATCTGAAGTCACTGGGAGTGGACGCCAAAAAAACTCAATACCCCAACTGTCATCCATTTCCCCACATTCCTAATGAGCAGTTCAGGTCTGAAAATGGAATATTAGCAGTGAACAGAGCATCTGAGCTACTCAACAAAGTAGAAGCGTATGTAAATTAAGTTGTGCACTTATATGTCTTAGTTAACATTTTGATGCCTTTTAAACTCATTTTAAGAAAGCTATGAATTTCTCTTTAAACATCTTCTGTTTTATCTTAATCTTAATCTATGTATTACTCTACATGGAGTCCTAAAAATAGACATAATAATGAATCTTATTTTACAAATGTTTTATTTCTAATCCAAAATCTTTGTGTGGATTTGGGATGAAAACAGGAAAAATTAAATCAGAATTTAAAATTAAAATATGGTTCCTAAATGAGGAGCACATCAGATACTATGTACCTTTTTGTTTTTTGGTTGTTGTTTTTGTTTTTTTTTTGGTCATTTTAAGATTTTCAGTATGATTTGAGTCACTTTACAGTGTAAATGAAAATGTGTTTTTTTTGTAACATTCCTATCTTTATTATTCTCAAGAATTGTATGTTGTTTTTATGATATAATATGATGCAGATATTGACATTTTTATGGCTTTTTTAATGTGTAGATATTTACTTGTTAAACTTTTATATAGACTTAAGATTCCATTTCATTTTCAATAATATTTTTATTAAGTTTTATGAACCACTTTTCCACTTAAGTTTATTTGATATGTTAGTTATAAGTTTAAGCATAATATTTTGTCTATATATCCTTATTCTTTTTAACCATTTTTTTTACCTAGCACAAAATGTTTTTTTATTTTTTATATTGGAACAGTGCATAACACAAATCAACATAACTATAAAGAAGTGAAAGAAAATATAGGACTTACCTGTAAAATGTCCAGACCTTAGTATTAGATGACTTTATAAGATAATTAAGATTTACTTTTTGTGTTAGGGGGTAAAAGCCTTCAACATTATTGGCAAACACTCTACTATCATGTTATAGAAATGGAAATGCAGTGCAAATTACAGTTTAATGAAATGTCTCTTTTTTTCTAATATGAAGGAAATAAAATAAAATGCATTATGTACAAATGCATGTGTAGATTATCTGTGTCATGCAATAATATAATTGCAATTTTAGCAAATCCTGCTTTTAGTACAGTGATATTTTCTTCAAGATTATGGAATCATTGGTGTCATCCTTTATTTGTGACTCAGTGAATAATATTATGTCATGTTTATTTTTATTTTTATCTTGTTTTGCTTCTTTTACCTTTTTAATATGGACCTTTTTTGTGTCTGGAATAAATATATGATGATGATGAAGAAAAATACATGCTTTACAAAACAATGGTGTATTTTGTGTACATACTCGTATGTGTGTGTATACAATTTGATATATGCAACACCTGAAGGTAACATGGTGTTGGAAAAATGTTTATTATTATTTTATGTCATACGCTAAGAATCAGGTTTCATAATAATTGTGATGGATGGTTGAAGGGGAAGCTTACATATGACTCTTCACGGTATGTCAAAGGTTAAAGTTTATGGGTTATTTTCTGTCAGGAGAAGAGAACTTGGTCCAAATGACAAGGAACACCATTGTTCTATCTATTGGGTCAGAGCTGGGAAACCACCCTCCACACAAATGTGCTACAAGGAAATGTTTATAATGAGGCGAGTTCTTGTGTCTGTCAGAGTGTTTGTGGATGGTGTAACTCAATGCATTCTCTACTTGCCAGCAAGCAAGTAATAAATCTAATAAGACTAATTCTTAGGATTTCTGTCTTAATGATTATTTTTGTGGATACATTTTTCTAACACATAATTACTTCACTGTACTTTTAAAATACTTTTCACATTTTAAAATGCTGTTATTTGTAAAGTAAACTTAATTTTCACATTTATTATATATTTTATAAAACGGCACATTACGTACCCTTATTGTAATCAGTAACTAAAATGTCTAGTTCTAATTAGATTTCAACCACTTGAAAGTTAAACAGGACGGAGGCAATACTCTGCTATCACCCTGAGAAATAGAACTGCATACTTTACCAAGATGATTAAGAATAAAGTATATATAAATTGATGTGTGAAAATTAATAAATACTTAGACAATTTTTTCTAACACCCATATACTCAATAAATGTGTAATAAAACTTTTAGAAGCATTTTTTTAGTTCAGTTTAAATAACAACCACAAAGTTTTTAATAAGTGCCATGCAAAAGTTCTAATTTTAATTCAAATTACATCAATGGAGTTTTTTTTTTTATCAAATACACCAACTCTGAACCAGCACTTAATGGTGTCCTTAATAAACAATCTTAAGTTAGAAGGTCCTGCTATGGGCTACGCATGTCTTGATTAAAATCGCTGCGTTTTCTGTTCGTTCTGGTGTTCCTGCTATGAGACTGACCCCGGCGCCGAAGCCAGGAAGTGAACCTCTGATAGTGGTCGACAGCGCCATCTAGCGGTTACTTGATGAAGTAACTCTCGTTTTCCCGTAAGTTTCGTTTAATTGCCAAACCAAGCCGGATGAAACGCGATGTTTTTAGATGACGCTTGATTTACTGAGAAATGAAAGCTACAGAGCATGGACTGGGTGAGGGGAGGGCGAGTCAGCGTTGGAGCAAGTCTTTATAATCAGGCTGCAGCAGCATCTTTCTCACTTTCAAAGGAACTGATGAACTTCGTCCAGACGATGTGACTCAGGTACTGTGATATTTATTACTTCGTTGCGTTTTAGTACAATATAACTTATAGGACATAACTGCAGGAGATATTCTGCATGAGAAACAAATAATAACTTAATATTTGTTTCTATTTGTTTTTTGCAAGTTTTCCTAGATTTATTTAATTTTATAGCACCATAATTTTCTTAAGAGTTGGTTTTAGTTCGTCGGTGACAGAAAAGTTGTGACTTGGCTGCAAAGGTCTCAGTTATGGCTGCATCACTTAAAGGAAATTAATATTCTGTTATTGCAAATCAGCAATAACAGAATATTAATTTATTATCCTGTATCAGCTCCAGGAAATAGATAAGTTACACCAGGTTTTTCTAAAGCTGTTAAAAATCTGATCATTCTACCAAAGTGGTTGTGCTGACTGTTTAATAAGCCAGCATCCTCATAAACACATAAACTAATCTAACAAATTAAAGAATGTTTAATTTATGTTATCAGATGATTATGGTTTTCTACGTATTTTTAGACATTCACTCTACAAATTAAGAATCTGTTTAATAATTCTCTGTTGCTCTTCTACTGCATTACCTTGTGTTACAATATTTGGTTTCTTTCACAGCATCCAACTCAGGAAGGATGAGTGGGAAGACCAGACATAAAACACGGTAAGCTGCTCCACCTCTTCCTCTTAAGTGAAGCAACTTAGACTTTGATTTCTTCACATGATTTTAAATGACATATCTTTTTTTTCAAGACTACTCAATTGTACTGCAAGAACAAGTAAACTGTTGATATCTAGCTATTTAAAGCTTTATATGCATTTTCATGAAATGTTTGTCTTGTGAAAATTATGCCACCTCACGGGCAACTGTGGATCAGTGAGTAGAGTAGTTAGTTTGCAATTGAAAGTTGTGAGTTTGATTCCATTTTCCTCTTTTGCATATCAATATTCCCCTGGCAAGGCACTCGACTCCAAGTCACCTTAATTTACAAAACTATTCATCACATTCCTAGGTTGATTTTTTCTACTTTAAGCTGCATATCACATTATAATAGTATTAAAATCTAACTATGATTACTTAATACTGTTATTCAATGAAATCAATAGAATAAGTAAATCTTAATGTTTGTAAGTTTTGTAGGTGATGCTGAAAAAACATATTTTTTTATTACAGAACATAGCAGTACGTGCAGTTATTGCTTCAGAGGTTTTTTTTTAGAAACAAGGAAGTACAAAGTGTTTTGTTCACACGTGATTGAAAAATGAAGTGAACATTTCTGTAGAAGTACAGATATAATCAGGAAGTGTACCTCTGATAAACAGCTCAGAGTAGCTTTCTCTGGAGTAATACCTAGACTATACATTTATCCTTAAATATTAAGGACAAACTTAATATCAACGCAAGTTATGTCAACATGTGTTGACAAAAGTTTTGAATCAAGAAGAAAACATAAAGTTCAAAAATTTGATATGGGTGTATGTTTCAGAAAATCCTCAGAATTTTCACATTTTTAGAACCACATACCATGTTTTTCAACATGCCAACATAAATTACAAGATAGGGGAAGAGGAAACAGAGGGACTTCAGCTTTAGGATGTTCTGGTATGATCTGTATGATGTTGTTTTGTCGCTGTTTAAATATACCAAATATTGTGACCATATTAACCTCCTGAAGTCTAAAAGACATTTTTGTTATAATATTTATAATCACAGGGTAAATACAGGGTTATGTAGGGTCCTCCTTTAATTTTTGTATCTGCATTTTTCATGATGGAAATATTATTTATTATTTAAATATTTATTGTTCTTGCATAGCAACACATTTCATAGAAGCAGCATAATTTATTCTCTATGCTTTGTAAGTACAAAGGCATTACATTTTTGCGTCCGTATTTCTATAAATGTCCGATAGACACGCCTATCACACACACACATATCAAGACTAAGTGTACACTTAGTATCATTACACTTGATACTAAGTGTATCAAGTGTAATGATACACTTGGTACACAGGAAATATGAAGTTCAGCTAAATTCTCGATGTGGGAGTTAAAGTACCCCTGGACGCTATGGACCGACGCTGTTGTCACGGTTGCCTAGATACGGACACTACGCAGCCCAGTCAGCTGCTGTCAACCCTCATCTTTTTAAAACATCCTCGACCTGATTCTCCACTGTCCTTAGAACCAAAACCTCTCGTAAAGATACAGATGTGAGAAGGAAGATGTAAATCCCAAGCTGAATAATGTTTGTGAGGATGAACACTGGCAATTAAAAAAAAAAAAAAAAAGTGTCCATTGTGGCGCAGTGCGATACCAAACAGAATCAGGAGAGGAACACAGCAGACCCTGATATGGTAACATTTTGCTATGATTAAGTTTCTTTTTGTGCTTTTAGTAGAGTATATTGGTTTGATTATTTGCTTATTTAATGTATAATAATATCAGCCAAAATAATACAAATGATAATTTAAAGAACAAATCATATGTTAGATTAACAGTAAATGCATAAATACTTCCTACTTTAAAAGGTTTGTTAGGGCTTTCTGCATGTTTTATTTTGAAATGTTTATATATTTTATAAATTCATGGTTCAGTGATCATTTATGCACCGGACACAGACCTGCAGCCCAGGGGCGGTTCTAGATGGGGGCCAACAGGGTACCAAAGAAGTAAATGTCTTATGTTAATACTCACTAGTGGATTTTTTTAACCTACACAATTTTACTTTAACAATGAATTAAAAATTATAGTGCTGCACTTTTAGATGCTGTATGGAGATAGGATCACACTTTCCATCTGCCAGGGATCTGCAAACTGAATCTCTGGAGACGCAAGTGGCTCTGTGGCTCTTTTTACATCAAATGATAAAATATTGCTCAGGTTTTTTTTTGTTTTTTTGTTTTTTCATTCTTTTTCAAGTGTTGCCCTGGAAAAACACTGACTACTCTGGCCCTGTGGTAAATCTGGTCTAGAACCAGTCTCCAAACCTAACTCCTTCTTTATATAAATATTTTGGTAATACTCTGTAAAATATCAGAATGTTCACATACATTTCATACACACATTTTGAATATTAAATCAGGTGTTATGATCAGTTACTCATTGGTTTGCCAAATATATTCTACACTTTCTTAATTAAACGCATTTAAAGTATACTACTCTGATTGGAGTACAGTTTTGGGGTACTCCAACCGACCTTTATGCATGAACGATTGCTCTATGATCACTTTTTAAAGACAAAAAACACTGCCATAAAATAATGTCTATCACTGCAACAGATATCCCACCCCATGAGAGTAGGACGACGCGCCGTGGTGGGCGTCCCTTATTTTGATTTCTGAAAGGTGGCAATCCTAATTGTAGCCACAGTCAGCCTGATGCAGATTGATAAAAGTGAGGCTGCCATTCATTCAGCACCACCAGGTCCCTCTGACCACTGCCAGAAGGCAGCTGAAATGTCTTGCCCAAGGACACAATGACTGAGAAGACGGAGTGGGGGATTTCACACCAGTAACCCACTGGTTATGGAATGAACTACTGCTGATTGCTATTAGGCACAACTCCAATTAAAATCCCTTAGCTGGAAGAGTAAATGCAGATTAAGCATACCTTAAACCAGCGATTTAATGTTTATTTTCTCAATCTTATTTTCTCTAGGAGGTCCTTTGGGGCTACAGCACCACCTTTTCTTGACTACCTGAAAGATATTCTGCGTCGATATCCTGACGGTGGACAGATTTTGAAGGTCAGTATCAAGGGCGTAAATCCCATCTCATTATTGGGGGGGCCACAAACACGGACATTTTTTAAGAGCAATTTTGGGGGTGTCGGCAAAGTTACAGTCAAATGTAACATAAAATGTGGTTTAATTTTTTTTTTTTTATTGTGTTCAAGCTGCACAACCAAAAATGACTAAGTAGCAATGAACAACAAAAGTATTTTTCTAAGTAAACAACCTGTTGAGACCCATAGAAATCAAACTAAGGTTAAAATGTTGCTTAGATATGAGTTTGGTTCAGAGCCACAGAGCTAATCTCTGCTACACCTTTACAAAAACTTAAGGCTCTAAATAAAAACATGTTTTAATAAGTAACTTCACTTAACAAAATTCCTCATAAATATTGATTTGTTGCAGTGGATCTTAATAAAGGGTATGTGTTTATAACTTAAATTAAATTTATTTTAAACTTAAATTATAACTTAAGTTGCTTTAAACTTTTATGTTTTGGGTGACGGGGGGGGGGGGGTGTTCCATGTCCTGGATGGCTGAGAACCTATAAATATGTAGAAATTGAATATTTGGGAAGTATCATAATATAAACTTAAGGGTCAGCACCAGAGTTTTCCAGAAAAATATTCTGATTTTATTTTGTGGTTTTATAGGGTCTATGTTTTAAGATGGTAAGAAATAAAGGCACTTGTTTTTGTTTTACTGTTAGCTACAGTAGCCCATCTGCTCTCAGCTCCCATTCAGAGCTGTCGGCTAGTGCTAACGCTGAGCCACTCCCTCCTGTTTCAAACTCTTCTTATTAAAGTAAGAATTAAAGAGCTAAATATAATTGAAATATTGGCTACCTTTGACAGAAAAAAGAGGTAAGTTTATGAAAACAATGTAGCAGTTTAGCTAGTTTTGATTTCCAATGCATAAGGTGGCCGTTTATCATTATTCAGCCAAAGTAATGAAATAACGAACTGTGGACTGATTTTTATTGTCAATGTGTTTCTTCCTATTGAGCAGTGATATAAAACGTGTTACATGCCTTTTGCTTTAAGTATTTATCTGCTGGAGGGTTTTTTGTTGGTGCTGCAGAGCCACAGTAACAGATAGCTCCTCACTTCAGCTGCTCTAACGAAGTCTGTGTCATTCAGTAGCGCAGCTGTTGCTCCTCCTACACTTTAGACCAGGGGTCCCCAAACTACGGCCCGCCTCCACATTTGGTCCGGCCCCCTGAACAATACCAGAGAGCATTCAGATTTTTTTTTCATTTATTGTATTTTCCGGTTTATATGTGGATTTTTCTTCAACCACCAGGGGGCTCTTTAGCAGGAAGTGTGTAAACTGTGGGTGTTTTGTTTTGCAAGGCACATTGCTGCCATCTGTTGGACTTTTAGGGAACTGCTTGACTTTTATGTTATTTAATCAGTACGGTTGTTTGCTAGCGGTAGAGCAGATGAACACGCATATGTTATGTACGCCGCATTCCAGGTTGAATTCTTCGAAGCAATGCCTGTAATTAGCAACTTATACTTCAAAACGAGCCTTTATGTTAACATATGAGAAATTAATATGTTATAGTTACTTTCCCTCAATGGAATATATACTAGTCAGTCCCAGTGACCGTTTCACTCATGGTTTTTGCCCATGTGCTTTCTGGGTCCCCCCCCCCCCCCCCCCTCAACAATTTCCGGCCCCCCACCAGAGAAGGGAAAAGTTATGTGGCCCTCACAGGAAAAAGTTTGGGGACCACTGCTTTAGACTGAACCATTTTTCTAACAATTGTTTCAATACCTAACAATTCCTTTTTTAATTCTTAGTTTTTTTCTTAGATGAGTGGCGGATTTATTTCATTCTTTGTTTCTATTGCCTTTTTATATTGATATCATTTAAATAAAATAGTTTCTTTCATGATTTCTTTGGGGGGACAATTCTAGACTTTTCCAAGATTGGGGGTGTTTGGACCCCCCCGAAACCTCCGGGATTTATGCCTATGGTCAGTATGGCGTTCCCATTATGATTATAGGAATGGCTATTTATTACCAGAAAAGGCTGTCAAGCAGGATATAAACTTTGCATGCTAAATGAAGCACTGGAGGATGATGCTTCTGTCGGGTTTACAGTGTTTTCAATATGCTGTTTATCTGCTATAGATAGCTTTTCAAGCCTGCGACTTCTGTTTTGTTCTCCATTTGTCCACATTTCTTCCACTGGAGCAATCCAGCATCAGTATTGCCTTGCTCTCAACTCATTTGAATACTAATTTATAAAAAGATTAGTAATAACACAAACTTTTTTTTTGCTATGGCAGTAAATATTTTACAAAGTATGTTGTAAATTGCAACATGATAAACGAAGCTCAAATCAGTTAGTCAGTGAGAGACGACGTCAGGTGATATTCTGAGGCTGCTACGTCAAGTCTTGGCATAGCAGCAGTTGATGCAGGGCCGGCCCAATGCATAAGCGAACTAAGCAATTGCTTTGTGAAGTGGCCCCAGCACTTCATTAGAGCTGATTTTTTTTTCTTTTTAGTAATAATTTCTATGTCATTATAATGTCAAAAACACACAATTTTACTATGAAGTTATTTGTTTTTACAACAATATATATTTTATAATATGTAGAAATTATTATTTTATTGATAAAAAGAAGGAAAATTTAGCTCTTGAGGGCGCTCTGGTGGCCGCAGTAGGTACTGCACACTTCGCCGGTATCATGAGCTGCCGTGCAGTGCATCCAAACGTCCAAAGCTCCGGTCAGAAGTTAAGATAACAAAACATGTCTCAAAAGGGGACTTATCCTTCTGGGAGGGAGAAAGGAAAGAAGAAGAATAGAAAAAAGCCAAGATAAAGGTTCGTTTTAATGTGCCTGGGTAATGTAATGTAATGTAAAAGATTTGTAAAGTTACTAATAGAATTTAGCTAGATAGTGACCTGGAACGGTCCAGTTCAACAGCCAAACATTTATGCTGGGATCTTTATGTTTGTGTGAAACTGAGTTTAGACTTTAAATGACTTGATTCTCATGGTTGGCTCTGTATATTTCTGAGGTATTTTTGGCTTCAAAATGCTGTGTTTGATAACGTTTGATAACAATAATTAAAACTTCTCAATGTTTGACATTGTCTAGCAAAATGTTTTTACGTCAGGCTCCATAGCTGCTACATCGATGAGCTGCTCTCTGCTGTAGTTGGGATATGTTGTTTGCTGCTGAGCATAATCATTTTGTGGCTAAGACAAACATATTTTTTTTACATCAACTTCTAAGTTATGAGAAACTTCTGTTAAAATCATTTGAAGGCTCAGAATCAACCCGGTACCGGTACCGGTCCACATTCTCAGGGAAAAAGACTCACCTGATATAAATTCAACTTTTAGCTATAGGAGTAACCCTTAAGAGAAATTTATTTAATCATAGAATGTCATGAATATGTGTGTAGGGCTGCACCGATTGCAGTTTTCTTGCCGATCCCTGGTTACTGATATTTAAAAAGCTTCAACTGCTGATTTTGGTTTTTGCTATGATTTTTTTTTTGTTTGAAATGTCGTTAAATATAGCAAGAAAGTCAGTGAGTTGGCAACAGTGGGGTGAATATTGTTAACTGTAAACGTGCAGACCTGATCTGGTGGGACGGTCTGTCAGTCAAACCTCTCACTGTAGAGCAGAAGAGGACAGAGACTGATTTATAAACCTTTGCTGACGAAGTTTAGGGGCCCTGAGTTGATGTGAGAGTCTGCATCAATTGGTACAGTCAATTAGCAGGCCTGACTGTACAAAAGCACAAAATCCTGTTTAGAGTACTGGAAGTGTGAGAGGGATATTGGCCTTTCTAAATGCAATTGGGTTGTGTGAACTGATAATCAACCTAATTGTACATGCATGTTCACTTTGTAAAATTGTTCTTTGGTATGAAACGGAAAACAAGAAAAGAGAGAAATTTTGAAATTAAACCAAAAATTGTATAAACTAAACATGAAGATAATGACACATCTGAATAAAATATTTTCGTACTAGAATAAATTAATTTATCACAAACTCCCAAATGTTTATTTGCAAAACCCAGCCCAAACATTATATTGTTCTTTGTTGAGCTACAAATAATGTTTTTGGATTAAAGGACCACTAAAAGTTGTTCAAATCAAGGAACAGAGTCAAACCTATCCAACACACTTACGGGTTAAACTTTGATTTTATGAGGGGAGTGGAATAGAAATGTAGCCTGTCCACATTTTGGAAATATCTTCTGTTACTGAAAACTAATGATGTGCTTGTTCCTCCCTTTCAAGTTTCCATGAAAGTTTGATGCATTCATTTCTTTCATTTATTTTGATCCAGTCTTGTATTCTGTGACCCCTCAGCAAGTCCATTTGCTAAGTGTATTATCCTTAGTCTGTTAGTTTGAACACCTAGTCTTTAAACAAGAAAACAAACAATACAGAAAGAAAACTAAAGTTGTGTTGTGTTGTGTGTGCCCAGCTTGAAGAGTGACTCTAGTCTAAGTCTGACTGGTCCAGTCACTCCTGTCACTGGAGCAGTCAAAATGAACCTCCAAAAAGGAGGTTCATTTGTTCTCCATTTGTCCACATTTCTTCCACTGGAACCTCCCATTTTAATGGCTCCAGTGAACACTCCAAAAAGTAGGTTCATTTTGGAAGTTCAAAATGAATGATACACTATTTGTGCCACCAACCTGAGCATGCAGTGAGATCCCGTACACCAGACTTTGCGAGTTTTTTGGGGGAAACCAGAGTTTCATTGTTCAAAATTGACATTTGCATTTCATTAATGCCTTGTGTTTTCACTGTATCCCTCCTATTTAGGATTAAAAATAAAATACAGGCTTAACACAGGATAGGCCTTTTGAGCTAGACCAGACTTGGTGGGCGAGTGGGATATAAGGACAACTGGGTCGTCTCTTTTCTGATTATTCTGCTTGGTGTATATGCTCTATTTCATCAAAGTAAAAGAGGATAATTAAACATTTGTTGACTTCTCCAATGCTTGATTTCAACCAGGACAAAACAATGGTCCATTTCATTTTTCAATTTTGTTTATTTCTTCAAACCAAAGAATTTACTCTGAGTCTATTGATTCTTCATTTACAATTTAAGCTGGGCGACTTTGTCTTGTTGATCTTTGCTGGGTTTTAATGTATTTTATTTTGAAACAGGAACTGATTCAAAATGCTGATGATGCTCATGCAACAGAAGTGATTTTCATCCATGATGAGAGGAGCTATGGCACTGAGAGTCTTTGGAGTGCCAATCTTGGACAATACCAAGGTATATATGT
Organism: Poecilia mexicana; assembly: GCF_051168715.1. Classification (NCBI taxonomy): domain Eukaryota; kingdom Metazoa; phylum Chordata; class Actinopteri; order Cyprinodontiformes; family Poeciliidae; genus Poecilia; species Poecilia mexicana. The sequence continues at coordinate 45,153,080 of NW_028263371.1, read as the reverse complement.
TGATTTGTGTAGCTTCAGTTGTAAGCTACACTTCTTTTCATGATAGTTTACCTCCAAAAATTATGTCATCCTTTTACTTTTAAGAAATATATATTTTTTATAACAATAACCTGCCTTTTCTACTGTTCAACATTGTTCTCAAGGCATAAATCTACATTTTATAATTATACAACACCATGAGTATTAATTATAGACAATTCTTCTTTATAATGTTGCAAGGTTTAGCCATTTTACACCAAAAACTTTAAAGAAAAATACTATTGTGCATGTTGTATCTGTCTTTAAATAAGCTGTTTAGTTTTTCTCAATTCAAGCTAACATTTCAGAACAAATGCATTTAATAAATATTCCAGAGATTCCAAACAGTTTTATTTATTTAGTTACTGATTGACTTTTTGCATAGGTCCTGCTCTGTATGCCTACAACAATGCTGCGTTTACTGAAGACGACTGGGAAAGAATTCAAAAGGCTGGAAGAAGTGGCAAGATCAATGACCCGAACAAAATTGGGAGATTTGGAATCGGCTTCAACTCCGTTTATCACATAACAGGTCAAAATTATTCATTAGAATAACATGCTTTAGCTTAATGATTTTGACTAAGATGTAATTTTAGAGATAATAAATAGAAGCATTTATTTCTCAACAGATGTGCCCAGTATTTTCAGCTCAGGACATCTTGGATTGATGGACCCCCAAGAGGAAATATTTGGTGATAAGGGGTTTCGGTGGTTTTTGGATGAACCTGATGACCAAGAAGCTTTGCTGACGATGCATGACCAGTTCCAGCCCTACAGAGACATAGTTTCAGTTGTAGGCAAGCAAGAATGGTCAACAATCATAGAGGATCAGTACTTCTCTGGGACACTTTTCAGGTTCCCGTTACGCAACAAAGCATCAGAGATTTCAGACAATCTATATGATTCAGATAAAGTGTTTGAGCTTTTTGATAGCTTCATTGCAGATGCAGACTTGAGCCTTCTCTTTTTGAAAAGTGTGAGCTCTGTGTCCTTGATCCATATCAGTCGGGATGGTACCATTAACACCAGGCTTGAAATAAAATCCTCTGAACCAACAGAAGTTCTTCTGAAGCAAAAAGATGAGTCTGATGTTGAAGGCCTGACAAGAATCAAATTGATAACTCTAAATTCAAAAGATCAGAAAAAAACACAATGGCTTTTAACAACATGCACCATGAAAGAGGGAAAAGCACCAAACCTTGATGACCTTGCCAAAAAGTTGAGTTTTTTACCCAGAGTTGACTTGGCATTTCCACTTGATGAGCAGAGAGACTGTGGTCAAGGCAGATTGAGCTGCTTTCTCCCTCTCCCAAACAACGAATCCAACAAGACCGGTCTCCCAGTTTATGTCAACGCCTGCTTTGGTCTCACAGACAACAGAAGACACATCAAGTGGCAAGAAGAAGACCAGAAACATGATGAACACGCTTTGTGGAATGAATTGCTTGTGAAGAAGGTGCTCCCACAAGCATATGTGAAGATCATTCAAGATGACATCAAACTTTGTCAACAATCTATTCTTCCTGTCTCTTCTGTGTACAGCCTGTGGCCTGATGTTACTCAAATGCAGCACGAAGACAAATGGTTCAATGTTGCTGTTGATGTTTTTCATCACTTACTCAATGAGAACATGGCTGTTCTCTCTCTTGCCAGAAATGAAACACAGTTTATCCCTCTATCAGAAGCTGTGATACCCTGCAATGGGCCAACAAGAGCTGAGACATTATCTGCCATTAAAAGGACTTTGGTTTCCTGCGGGGAAAATCTTGTGAGTTTACCAGCTACTGTAATCAGAGCCATTGAGACCTTTACACACACCAACTCACAGTATGTGACTCCCTGCTTCCTAAGAGAGGTTCTCCACAGGTCTGGTGTTCATAACATCAGTAAAGAAGATAAACTGTGTATTTTGGAGTACATACTGAGTGATGGAAAACACAAAGAACTGGAGGGACTTCAGCTACTTCCTCTCAGTGATGGATCTTTCAGATCTTTCACAAAGAAAGAGGAGGACACTGCTTTGATTGACAACAAGGAATTTCCAAGGTAAGTTATAGTTTGTCTGATGTGTCTGTTGCTATATTTATGTTGATTTTAAAACTGGATTTTGCATGAAAGCATGTCTATTCAGTGGTTATAACTGTTATTTGACTCCAGAAAGATTTTGTGTTTGAAACCCAGCTGCATTTGGCTTATTCCTCTGCTTTCATCGTCTTGTTTTTAAGGATATTGCACTTTACAGTCTAGATGTGTAAAATGCAAACTCAGCTACAATGTTATTGTAGTAGCATATATGCTTTCAAAATGAGCATGAGTTGACAGCATTTATTCAGGGGTTTTTGTGCTGGTATCTAAAACCCCTTTAGTGTAATTACCTGTGCCACACTTATAGGTATGCCTTCTGTTATACCCTTGCACACATTTTTCCCCAATAGCATAGTACCTAGATTTCTCCTACGACATGTCATGATGGGGCATACAAAAAGAGAGCTACATATGGCTCCTCTTTGCAGTTTGATTATTCACTAATAAATTTATAATGTTTAGTCTTCATAAGCACAACTGTCTCATTATCAAAAAAGCATTGTTTTACACTTTAGATTATTCTATTTGATTATTTCTGCTTTACTGGTGTTTTTTGTAGGTAAGACTTTTGTCAATGAAACTAAACTTAATCTTTTGTTAAATGCATATCAACCACAATAAAATAATGTATGTTTTTGCAGAACACTTCTACCATACTGCAATCACCTCTTCATCCCCCTTGATCTAAGTTCAACTTGCAGAAACCACCTGGAAGAGCTGGCCAAGCTGGGTATGTTATGTTAACTTTGACTTTTATAAACATATCTTATGTTGCCTATGTGATCCACATAAAATTTATTTGTTTTCCTTTTTTTGAAGTAATTTTTCTATACAGTTTCTTTTTTTTAACTGTTTTCCAGGGATATTCCGAGTCATCAACACTAATAAAAAACATGTAGAGGAATATACAAGAAAATTTCTACCAAAGGACTGGAAGCAGATGGAGAAAAGACTCGTTACTTGGAACACAAACAGAAGTGACCATCCACCATTAGATTGGCTTCAGAAATTCTGGAGGTTTCTGAACTCTCATTTCAGTGAGTTAAGCTGTTTCAGGGAAATACCTCTGATTCCCGTCAGTCCCCTCTCTAACAGTCAGCCTGTGTCACTGGCAAAGCTACAACAGAAGACAACCCTCATTTTTCAGAAACGAGGACAGAACAGTTTGCCTGACCAAATAGCTCAGCTGGTGACCAAAACTGGTGGCACAGTGGTGAGAGGAAATGAGTGGCTTAAACATGAAGACCTTGAAACTTATGTCCTGACCCCATCTCCAAGGAGCATCATGAAGGTGTTGATGAATTTAGACTCTAAGAAAGTCATCAGCATTGTGAAGTCTGAGTCTCAAAAGACAAGAGAAAATCTGAAAGACTATTTGTCCCATCTAAATGTCCTCTCAGGTCAAGAGAAAGAGTTCCTCATAAAGCTACCTGTGTTTCAAACTATGACCGGATCCTTGGTCACAGCTCAATCAAAGCAGGCTTTGGTTCTAACATCTGGTCTGGTTATACCCTCAGAGTTGCCTGTACCTGATTCAATTATCCAGTGTGCTACTGAGGCTGACTGCAGACTTTTAAAGCTGCTGAAAGTGAATCTCTTGGGCCCATCTGAAATAAGCATTATCCTAATTGACAACATTAAGAATGGTACCTCCAGTCGTCAAGAAACTGAGAAAATAATGACTTGGATTTTGCAGCATGGTGACATCCTTTTCTCTCAAAACCAGTCTCTAAAATCCAAGTGCAAGGAACTGAGATTCATTGAAGTAAAGCGAGAGCTGAAACGGGCTGCAGACTTTCTTAATCCAATGGTTAAAGCCTTTAAAATGATCTTTGAGTCAGACGTCTTCCCCCCACCAGTATACACAGAATCACCACAGATGCTGAAGAACCTGACAGATCTTGGATTGATAAATAAAGAGGCAGATCTGACACCAGATCATGTGCTCTATGCCACCACACTGATTGAAAAGCACAAAGTAAACTCTGAAAGTGAGGCTTTGACCAGAGCTGAAGTCCTCTTGGAAATGCTGGATGGCTATGATCTACTGTCAAAATTTTCTATTGCACAACTCCATCGCCTTAAGATGATAAAATGGATACCATGTGATCAGCCTGGAACTGAAAAACAAAATAGATTTGATAAATCTACAAAAAGTTGTTTCTGCAGCTCTGAGGAAATAAGACACACGATGTATGAGGACATTGTTGGAGAGGTGATGCCTCTGATGGGGAAGCTCAGTGATAGAGTTAACACCAAGCTCGGCCTCAAACAGCTGCCTCCACCTGAGAAAGTGATTGAGAATTTATCAGTGCTGAAATCAACACTGCAGAACATGGATGATCCTGACAGCAATGTGGATTTCAAGAGAAAACTTCATAGCATTTATGGGCACATGCAGCAAAACATCTCTGAATTTGGAGAGTTGATGAACAAGGAGCCAGACTGGCTGTGGGCCAATGACCAGTTTGTTTCCCCTTGTGATTTGGTTCTAAACTACCCTCAGGATCTGGATCTGAGCTCTTACATTGGGAAAGTACCAAATGAATTTTTGCCATTCAAGAAGCTGCTTCAGGAATGCGGTCTGAGAACGGCACTTTCCAATGAAGAAATTGTTGATATTCTTCATTCTATCCAGCAAAACATCGACACAAGACAACAGCCTTTTGCAACTTCAGGTGAAGTAAAGGTTTCCATTGAGATTCTCAGCTGGTTGTGGAAAACAAAGCAAGCAGTAAAGGGTGACATCCCAGTGCCCGTTGTTACAGAAGATGAACAGTTTACCCTGAGACCACAATCAGAGGCACTCCTCTGTGATGTAAACAAAAATAAACTGAAAGAACTTCAGTTCAGTGAGGAGAAAATGTATCTGCTACATGAAGAAATCCCAATAGCAACAGCTGAATGGTTGAAAATAAGGTTTCTCAGTAACTACATCCTTGCTCCGGAGTTAATAGGCATTGAACAGTGTGGCCAATCTGAACCAATAACTATGAGGATAAAAAACATTCTTAAAGAGTATGATGAAGATGGTGACATCTTCAAAGAACTCATTCAGAATGCAGAGGATGCTGGAGCTGATGCCTGTAAATTCTTGTTGGATTTCAGAGAACACAAAGATCCTCCTGAAAGTCTTATTGATCCTGACATGGCCCTATGTCAGGGACCATGTCTTTGGGCCTTTAACAATGAGCGATTCACAGATGATGATTGGAAAAACATTGTCAGAGTTGGCTCGGCCTCAAAGGAAAACAAAGTGGAAAAGATTGGAAAGTTTGGACTTGGATTCAATACCGTTTATCATGTCACAGATGTTCCCTCTATCCTGAGTGGGAACAAGCTGCTCATACTTGACCCAAATGTGTCTCACTTGAGAAAGCACATCCAGCAGAAGACAAATCCTGGAATCAAACTAGATCTCTCTCAAAAAAGACTTTTCCATTGCTTCCCTGGTCTATTTGGAGCATATGAAGGCATTTTTGACTGTAACTTCACCCAGAAATCTCCTCCCGCACCTTATGATGGCACGCTAATCAAACTACCTTTCCGATGTGAGGAAGAAGCTCAGAGATCAGAAATAAGTAAAAAAGTATACCATGAACAGGATATCTTTGCCTTACAGGAGAACTTCACGAAGAACTCACAGGTTCATCTGCTTTTTCTCAGGAACATCAACATGTTGTCTTTAAAAAGCATCTCGAGCAATGTATCAACACCACTAAGGGATGAAGACATGCCAACCCTTTTGGACATCGTTAAAACTGTTGATAATACAATGAGGATTTCAAATGAGACCTTCATCAAAAAGCAGCAACAAGCAGAAAAATCATTGAGGAAACATGATGTTAAATGCACAAAAGTCATTGATAGCTCTACAGTCCAAATTGTCCAGATAACCAGCCAGCAATTTGGTGAAACTAAAGTACAGTCTTGGCTCATTTACAACTGCTTTGGCACTGATCAGTCTTTGAAAATGGTTCTTAAAGAGAACAAAACAGAAAAGGAGAAGGCTGTATTCTCATTGCCCATTGGAGGGGTTGCTGTGCCTTTGCAACAAGACACAGAAACTGGAAAATTATCTCCTCTACAAACTGATTTTGTTGGACAGACATTTTGCTTCCTTCCTCTTCCCATTCAGACAGGTCTTCCTGTAAATATAAATGGTACATTTGCTGTAATGAGCAACAGAAAAGGTCTTTGGGAAAGTGGAGTGAAACACAAGTGGAACATGGCTCTTCAAGAGGATCCTGTGGTGACGGCATATATTACTTCACTTTCAGCACTAAAGCAAATGTCTGAAAACAAACAACTTGAGGCTTACTGTTATCACAGCTTTTGGCCTGAGAGAGAGAAAGTGTGTGATACTTTTAAGCCTTTGGTGGATGCATTTTACTCTAAACTCGTGCAGTCCTCTGGTGGCCTAGAGCTCTTTTCTGATGGAGAACACTGGTGCTCAATGAACAATGCAATCTTTCTACATGAATGCATTGAAGAAAATGCAGAAATCAGCAGACTTGCAGTTCAAGTGTGCAAGAAGTACATAAAAGGGCCAAACTTTGTTGTTCCTATCCCACTGTGGTTAAGAAAGAGCTTTAAACAAGCTGGACAGGAAAAGGTTTTACAAGACAGGACATGGACATGGGAGAAGTTTTACCAAGAGGTGGTGTTCAAAAACCTTGCTACCATGGACCCTAAGACCAGAGATACACTTGTGCTGCATGCTGTGGACCTCAACATAAAAGAAATGGACCATCTGCTGACATTTTATCCTTGCATACCTACATCAGACGGGCAACTCCAATATATCAAGAAACTTGTCCATCCCTCTGGAAGAGTGGCCTGTCTTTTTGAGCCAGATGAAGGACGTTTGCTGGGTGGAACCAAACAGGACTTCCGTTCACCCAGAAGGATTCAACGGTTGCTGGAACTTGGAATGGCCAGTGATCATCTTCCACTAGAGGACATCACACACAAAGCATGCACAATGACTGAAACCTGGAGTGTTGACAAAAAGAAAGCATATGAGAATGTAAAGTGCCTTCTTGGACTTATGAAAAACCACCTGAATGACAAAGATTCTCCCCACTGGAAAACCTTGAGAATGACTCCATTTCTCCCAGCATTTCCCCCCGGTGACATAAAGATGAAACAAATCACAACGCTCCAACAACCCACAGCAATTTTCAGTGACAGATTCTCCCTGCTTGTTAACATGATTCATCCTGTACTGGATAATATTGGACTGAAAATACACAACACTGATCCTGTCTTGGACCTTTTAAAAGTTCAGAACAGTCCAGAGCCAGAGACTGTGCTTCAGCAGCTGCAAAAAGCCAGTAAGCATTCACAGTCATTGGACACATCTATGCTTCACAAAATAGCATATGAGTGCTATAAGTTTCTAGATCAGTGGATCAGTGGATGTGAGAATACCACTTTCATTTCACAGCAGGCAAATTCATTCCCCTTTGTCCTCATTGGCAACACATTCGTTAATGTCAACTGTGTTGCAGAAAATGAACAGTTTGAAGCCAAACCCTATCTCCATGTACTTCCACACGCCTTCACTAGTTTCAGGAATCTTTGGGAGACCGTTGGTGTTGGAAAAAAATTTACCACCACTCAGTTTTTCTCTGTGCTTCAAGAACTTCACTCCCAACATGAAAGCAAAGTGCTCCCAGCCAAGGATTTATCTATTTGCCTTACAATTTTAACTAAAGGGATATTTGAGGCAAAAGAAAAACCAACTGAAGATTGTTTGATACCAAATGAGCATGGAGTTTTGCAGCCTGCCAAAGACCTGTTTTACAATGACAGTCCATGGATGCCAGTTGCCTCAGGTATCACATTGTGTCATCAAAATATCCCTCGTCCTATGGCTATCCAGTTTGGCATCAAAACAACCAGGCATCACACTTTGGAAGACTGCACAGTTGACAACTTTTCCCCTTTTTCCTTCCATTTTGAACAGCAGGAACAACTAACTGTTCGAATTAAAAACATAATTTCAGCATATCCATCGAAGAAAGACATCCTTAAAGAACTGATCCAAAATGCTGATGATGCTGAGGCAACAGAAATTCATTTCATTTGGGACAAACGTCAACATGGCAAAGAAAAAACATTTGGTAAAAGATGGAACAATCTGCAGGGCCCAGCTCTCTGTGTGTTCAACAACAAAGTGTTTTCTGATGATGACTTGAAAGGCATTCAGCAGTTGGGAGAAGGAGGAAAACAAAACTTACATGGAAAGATTGGTAAATATGGACTTGGTTTCAACTCTGTTTACCACCTGACTGACTGTCCCTCCATCCTCACTGGAGATGAATTACTTTGCATTTCTGATCCCAATCAGAAATACATTGAAAGTCATCCAGGCAAGCCTCGTGCAGGCATTGGATACAAACTAGTTGGCAATTTCATAAACATGTACAGTGATGTTTATGAATCCTTTCTTCCTGACCAGTTCACTCTTAAAAAAGGCACCATGTTCAGATTTCCTCTGAGGACAAATATGACAGCAAAAAGCTCAAAACTTTGTCAGGAAGAAGTCACTGAGGATTTCATGAGGGAACTGTTCTCTACCCTGTCTGAAGATCCAGAAGGACTAATTCTGTTCCTGAAAAACATCAGCAAGATAAAAGTTCATGAACTTGATAACACTTCCAAAATGCTTAGGACCACCCTCGTTGTTGAAAAAACTCTGCAACAAGAAAGTAGAGTAAAAAAGGATGCATTTGAAAAACAATTAAAGAATGCACTGCAGTCTAAGAATCCAATAACCCCCTGCAAGACCTTCTATGAAATGTCAGTTTCCACCTCAGGTAAAAGACCAAGTGAATGGATTATTGCTGAACAGTTTGGGTCATTCAAAAACAGTAATGAACTAAAAGCATCTAACAAACTTCCCCAGGGGGCGATTGCTGCACAAGTAAAGAAAAATTCTCCCCACTCTGTCCGAATCACTAACAATGATTTCCAAGGGACTGCCTTCTGTTCGCTCCCATTGCCTGGAAAAATTGGACTGCCAGTACATGTGAATGGAAACTTTGAGGTGGACTCAAATAGGAAAAATCTTTGGAAAGAAGATGGCCAAAGTGTGAAGTCAAATTGGAATGAGAGTTTGAAACAACTAATCATCGCTCCACTTTATGCAGATCTCTTGCATTACATTAAAGAAAAAATTAAAGTCAAGACAGGATTCCGTCGAAATCTTGGAGACCATCTATGTGAATCATACTTGTGCTTTTGGCCAACTAAGTCAATAGATGGTGATCCACAATGGCATGAAATGATCCAGGAAATATACAAATCCATTAGAGAAAAAGGTCTTGATCTAATTCCAGTGCTGAAGAGCTTAAAAAGCAAAACTGAAAGACAGCACGTGAACAAGTACTCTCTTGACTGGTGTAATGTCACAGAAACTGATTGCATTCAAGCACCTTACCTAACAGACTCAACAGAAGAACAGATCAATCTCATTTTGGAAGCTCTTGAAATGAAACTTGTTCCTGATTTCACAAACATGCACAGCATTTGGGAAAACATGCAGTCAGCTGGGATTGAAGTGAAAGAAGTCAGTCCTGCTACGGTGCGTACCTTTTTGCAAGCAAAGCCCCTCAATGATCCAACCCAAACAGATGTGGATTTACCCTTGCCTGTAAAAGCCACATTGATCCAAAATGAAAACAGATGCTCAGAGCTCCTGAAGTTTTGTTTGAATGATTCCCAGTTGATCGAAAATGCTCAACAGAATTCCACTTTGCTTGATGGACTTCCGCTTCTTCTCACAAAAGATAAGGTTTTGAGAAAGTTTAACTCTAAATCTCCAAAGCTGATTTCAAGATATGATAGTCTTTTCTTTGGCTATGAAGACAAATTTGCTGATCATAGAATCAATGAAAAACACAATGTTCTGGAAACTTTAAACCTGGTCAACAAACTGACACTTCCAAGTGCAGCAGAATACTTGAAACCAATAATTCAACAACTTCTTGAAGATTGTCAGGTCAATCCAGACAGCGGCCTGTGTGTCCCAAATCAAAAGATGTTGAAGTGGCTGGAATCACTTTGGTTTTTTATAAGTGAAATTGCACTGGAGACATCAAGTACTAATAAAGAAAGTCTGACATTAAGGCATGTGAAGGAACTTTTAAGTGACTGCTGCATCCTACCTGTTGTGCATCAAAAGGGAAACAACAAACACTTACTACAAACAATGAAAGACATGTCAAGTGTAATTTCACATGTTTCAGATGGAGATGTATCACAAATCCTCTTCAAACTTGGTTTTCTAAAACTAGATTTCCTCTTCTTTTTAAAAGTACATCGACAGTTTTACCTAACTCTGCACCATGAACTCATGGATGTTAATGATAAAAGCTCAGTGCTGGACCAAGTCTGCAAAATCAACCAGTCAGAGTTTGGATTTTTGTCAAATGATGATTTGAAAATGTTTCAGAACTTCTTACAGACAGGAGCACCTAAAAACAATCAAGAATATGAGAGGAAGCTTAAATCTTTACCAATATTTGAAACAACATGTGGTGAACGGGTAAGGATTGATGGGCCAAAAGAGGTATTTATCCTCAACAGCAAACATTCAAAGACATTTTCACATTTGTTCACTCTGTGCAACAGCAACAACACTTTCCTGAAATACAACCCAGAAAACTTCAGTCTGTCAGTAATACTGGAGATCAAAATCCTCAGTGATGTAGACTATTTTATGAAGTTCATTTTACCATTTGTACAAACACTCACAGAGAAAGAGACTCTTGATTGCTTAAAGCTGATATTATTAATGGAGACTGAGTTTGACCTTTCCACGTACAAGGACATCATCTTCTCACTGAAGTCTGTAAAGCTGATTCGAAGCTCTCAAGGTCAGCTTGAGACTGCCTCATACTACTATGACGACAGTGTGGAGCTTTACAAGAAAATGGTTCCCCAACATAAATTTGTTCCACAGACATTTTGGACAGACTTGAGTGAGGGAAAAGAATATCACTCAGAAAAAGCAAGAAAACTGATCAGAGACATTGGAATGAAACATGAGGTGACCAATGATGAAATAATCAGTTTTGCACACCAACTGGAATCAGAAGCAAAAGAAAACAGAAACCTTGAAAAGTTGAAACAGAAGTCAAATCTGCTTTTCAATAAAGCCTTGGCAAAAAGTTGCAAAGACAAAAATGAAAGGTTGCTGAGAGACATTGCTGATATCAAGTTTATTTTTCCAGTTAAGATTCAGGAAGATCTCTGCAAATATCATCAACCATTTGCTTCAGAGAATACCACCGTTCAAATCAGAGGATGTTTGATTGATGGAGATCCTAAATATCAGGAGTTGATTTGGTCCTCAATGCCAATAATACATTTGCCAGGTTATGTCTCACAGAATCTCTCACAAATGATAGAAAATGTTGGAGCTCACAAACAGCCACCTTCAGAAAAGGTGACCAGAAACATGAGAAATATCTGTCAGTCTCCATGTAAAACTGAGGAAGTGATCAAAACTCGTGCAGTTGTGTTTCGTCATGCGTATGCCTACCTTCAAGCCAATGTCTTTGAAGGACAGTCATTGTATGGTCTTCCTGTTGTCTTGGTTGAAAAAGATACTGTGCTTTTTAAAGCAGATGGTGTGTGTCTCTCACTCTCTGATGAACTTGAGTTTAGACCATACTTGTACAAAATATCTTCACAAGATGCCTTGTATGCAGAGTTCTTTAAGAAAGTTGGTGTGAAGGAAAAACCCACTGCAGAGCACTACTGTAATGTCCTGGCAGCTGTTTATGCTGATTCCTGTGATAAAAAGCAGCTGAATGGAAACCAGTTGATTACTGTAAAACAAGCAGTTCACCATTTATTTCTCTTAATCAAAACTCAAGGAGAACAGGCCCTCAATGGTGATGATCAGACTTTGTATCTTCCTGCAGTTGATGGAAAGCTGCATATATCAAGTTCACTCTACTACAATGATACAGTGTTTGAGATCAAAAGGTTGGAAGAAGGACTAGAGGATAGGTTCTTGTTGCTCGAGAAACTCAGTGAATGTCATCTGGACAGTGACATCTTTGAAAACCATCAACTGGTGAAAAAGTTGACTCAGAAACTTCAGCCTAAAATGTTGTCTCAGATCACTGAGGAGAAAATTGTGGAATCAAACATGCAGCCTTGTGAGCTTGGGAATGGTTGTGAGTTCAGAGGATGGTTTGATAAACATCTCTCCTCAGAAGCATTCAAACATGGACTCATTTGTCTCCTCAGAGAACAAACTGGAGGTAAAATAACACAGCAAGAGGCAACAGAGATATGTGAAAAGATCTTTGGCAGCATTAAGATTGTCTGTTGTAAATCTCTGAAAACGATGCTTTGGCTGGATGAACAGCCACTACACAAAACTGCCAGAGATACTGATGCATTTGTCAAACAGGAACAACAAGGTCTGACCTTGTACTTGAAACACAATGATGATATGACCCCTAAAGTAATAAACAAAGTTAATATGATTTTGACAAAGGGGATTAATACTCTTTTAGGCCACCGAATTTTATCAGTTCACCTTCCAGTGCTTGGACAACTTCTCATGTGTGATGATCTGCAAGATGTGCAGCAAACTCTGGCTGATAATGACATCCGTGATAGTGTAAACATTGAAACAAGAACTCTCAGTCCACCAGATCCTGGGACAAACATTCCAGATGAATGGCACGATTCATTAGACATGAGCTTTCTGAACAACTTTGAAGAAGGGGAATATGTTGGCTATAGCACAAACAACACATACATTTATGCAGTTATTGTCAAAGAACTTCCTGGTTGCTCTGGAAGATGTTCCTGGAAATACAAAATAGATATTGGAGAGGATGAACCAGTAGAAGTCAGTCATCTTGACCTGTACCAATTCAAAAGAGACACAAAAATTAAGTCAGATGGGATCAACTGCAGTTCCTCTCTGGAGCTGGTTGTGAAGAATGTGTCACCTTCATCCCAGACCCCACAAAGTTCTTTACCAACCTCTCTTGATGAAGCTAAAAGAGAGATAGACAAATGTTTGGCTGAGATTTGGAATCTTCCTGAAGAGGAGAAAAGGAAAGCTATCAAGAGACTTTACCTTAGATGGCATCCTGATAAAAATCCTGACTGCCAGGACCTCGCCACAGAGGCTTGTAAATATTTGCAGAATCGAATTAATGAGCTCAGCAATCCATCCGATTCAAGGAGAACTTCTAATTTCAGAGACTTCTACCAGCAATGGGACCACGAAGCCAGGTATCACAGAAGTGGTCGAGAAAGATTCTTTAGATCTAGAGCATCCCATTCCTACAACTTTTGGACCCATAACACAAATATTCCAAGACCAAACAAAGAAGAGGCCAAACGTTGGTGTAAACAGGCTCGCTGTGATCTTGACGCAGCTCAGAAAGACACAAGTGGAGACAGCACAGAGTGGTGTCTATTCAAAGTCCATCAGGCAGTGGAAAAGGCTCTCATTGCAGCAGGATATAAGCATGATGGCAAACACACCGCTAGCAGCTCAATTTCAGCCGCAGCAGCAAAAGTTTCTTGCTACCACCCTCAACTGAGAGACCTTCCTCAGATTGTAGCCGATCTGAAGTCACTGGGAGTGGACGCCAAAAAAACTCAATACCCCAACTGTCATCCATTTCCCCACATTCCTAATGAGCTGTTCAGGTCTGAAAATGGAAGATTAGCAGTGAACAGAGCATCTGAGCTACTCAACAAAGTAGAAGCTTATGTAAATTAGATTGTGCTGTTAGATTGATCAATTTTTTTTTTCTGTATTAGTTTTTTTTAAGTGATTTCTGCTAATATTTCATTCTTTCTACTTTGGTAAACCCTTTATTGGTGGTGTAATCTTCAAATATGAAACAAAAAAATGTACAAAATTGACTACTTTTAATGAGTCTTGTCTATTTTATTTCATGACAGAAAACTTAAAAACTTTGGATTATTTCAAAAAAATAGTAATATCAAAACATTTTTTTCCAATGCAGAATATGTGCATGACTAAATAAAGGTTCTAAGTAATCACTGTATAACATGTAGTTTTGCATAATTCTAGCAGCATTGTAATGCTAATGTAAAGATTGATGCACAACTTTAATAATCTTTAGAAATACAGACTCAGGAACCTTTTGCAGTTTATATCACTAAAATAACTTAGTATGTCGTCTACACTCTAGTGCAGTGCATTGTATTTTTTGTTTGTTTCTTGACAGATACTAAGTTAGTTCATTATTATTTACTTAGTGCATTTCTTTCATCTATATTTTATAATTGTTTTATTTTACAACATGCTTGCAGTACATTCCCAATGGCTGATTATGTTTGAAAACTGAGCAAGACTACTGCTGTTTACTGTATTATTTTTATTAGGTGTTTTCACTTTAATGTTGAAATAACTGTTAAGATCATGTTTTATTTAGCTTAGGCAAAATGTTCCTCTTTCTAGTTTATTATAACCATAACTATTGCAACTGAAATATTTGTTCCATATAAATGTGTTTTAGTTACAGTTAACTGAGATGTAACACAAACTTTCTGTTGCTAAATAAATATTTTCACTTGTACTCATGAATCATGTCCGCTTGTTGTCTTTACACTTAATCTTTAATCCATGTTTAGTTTAATTCAAATTCAAAAATACCTTATTGATGCCAAAGGGAAATTAAATGTTGTTGAGACTCATATTAATTCAAATATCAGAATAAACTAATCTTATTGGTCATTGCCGAGAAGCAGACAAATAATGTTCAGGAGGCAGAAACAACAGACATTTTAAGTTAAAAGTACTTTTTGTTTTATTTTTTATTATCAAATCATGTTATGAAAATAATGACAACTGACTTAGATAATTTTATCTTCCTGTACATCACCACAAAACTTTGCTCTGACTTATGCAACATCCCTGCAGTTTCACTGTCTTCTCTTTGTGCTGGCGTTTTGATCACCTCATCTCTGAAGTATCCATCCCCACCGAAGAAATCTTTACAAGGCATCCCACGTGACAAACTGCTTTTGTACACGAGTGAGGAATTGACAGATATACCAGAATTAGTCTTTATTTGGAGTTTCCTGTTGCCGCCTCATCAAAAATAATTTACACAAAATCTGTACATACTTACAAGGCTGGAGTTTGTCACTGAAGAAACTTTAAAATTCAAAGGAGCAACAAACAGGGTGACATGACAGTGAATCTATATTGTGCATTTGCAGATCAAACTTTCATTTAACCTTACGGCACAGGAAAATTAGGGTAAGACAACAGCTATGCCTACCGGAAATGATTTTATTCACCTTCTGTAAAACCCACTTTCAATCATAGAAATGCTTCAGCATGTTTGCGGTGGCTGATGTTTGTATCAAGTATAACTATATTAATCTAAAACGTAAAACACCTGTCATAAACACCAGCTTCAATCTGCATATTCACACTCCATCACACTGCTGACAAACTAAGCTGGAATATAAGCAGGCGTCTTAAAAACACTTAAGGCTTCATTTGTGTCCTTTAGCTCACGGCTAACAGAAATCCACAATCACAATCCTGCTCCTGTCCATCTTTAGATTTAAACTAATTAGCACTTTGGGAATTAAATCATTCAGAGAGCTGCATCTTTCACATCACATGTATCACATGTTAAAACTAATCAGTCACTATTTTACATGTCAGGATGTAGAAAGCGAGATGGAATCAGCAAATGCACTCGACATCATCTGAAGGTTGGTGACAAAAAAAAAAAAACGTTACCTGATGTGAGTTGCTCTGCGATGTGAGCCAAACACTATTCTCTTCTGACCTCTGATGTCAACTCTGATTTTCTATTCCACTGTTTTTCTGAGGGATAGCAGTGTGTGAAAATCCCAGCAGATCAGCAGGTGTTGAGGTACTCAGCACTGAATTTACAAGAGAATTTCTAACCATAAAACCACTTGGAATGTTGCAGCAAGCCATGGAGAAAATATTGAGGGAAGATCAGACCTGCATAGCAGGCTGCCTTGAGTCCAAGTGAAGACACAGCCATCAACGACCTGATGAAATCCTGGGAAGTCTCAACTTTCGCAAATCCACAAATTCGAGTCACAATGGCAGAGGTGTGACGACCTCTGACTGTCACACCTCTATCGTATCACAAAGCTACTTTAAAAATAAATTTGTAGGATATTTTCTTATTCAAACAAAAGGTTTGCTAGTGGTTTATTTTTTAGTGTAGTTTCAAATGAGTTATGCTGCTATATCCACCAGATAATACGAGGGAGTGCAGTAGCCTCATCATATTTATTTTATCATTTTAGCTCCTTCATCAACGCATATTCATAATGTGGGCATAAATTAAGAGAACAGCTGTAATGCTAGGATGCGTTTTCCATGAAAAGTGTTGGACCTGTAACACAAAAAGCTCTGGACATGTAGTTTTAATGTCGTTTGGTGTGCTGCCATGAGCACACGCTGAACATCCATCCATTCCGAGCGTAACAAAATAAATTACATCCATTGGCACGCCGTAGTGCCGTACTATAATCCTCCTGCTGTGCTGCACCTGGGATTGACGAGTCCAGAGTTATGATATACATCCAAAACTCACAGCAGTAAAATAAAAATGCCCTTTAAAATATTATTTGCTGATGCACAAAATCCACAAGGGGAACAGACATGAGGTTTGTGTCAGTCTCATACCTGCTGGGATTTTTATTTTATTTTTATTTTTTTCCTAAGTCTTGTATCCCTGTTTTGGTCTCATGCCTTGTGTTGAAGAGCAAGAGTCACTCTACGCCTTGGTCACACAAGGCATTCATGTTCTGCTCTCTCCAGGAGTGGGACAAAAAAACAAAACAAGACACAGGAGGGGGTAACCCTCTGGTAGACGGGCCCCTCACATGTTGTACGCCACATAAATAGGATCCAGCTGGTCGGCCAGGAAACCGTCTCTGAGATGCATCCGCTGCTTCTCCCCTCTGGAGTTGATGGGGATTACACCGGGGTCAACAACAACCACTACTCCCACGATGAGGTAGTGCTCCTCCAGGACAACGTTTGTCACCAAGGCCACCAGGTCCAGGGCCTCCTGCTCGGATCCCTCCAGCTCCACCACTACCACCAGGAGGTTGGTCCATGTGAACACCGCGCTAAAGGGAGGCGGAAGGAGAAGAAAACAATGCACTCCATTTTAAATACTTGAAATTCAATTATAGTAACGTAATTTAAAGATGTTGTCGGTTTCTCACCATTCGGCTATGCTCTTGTGAGAACGGATAACGGAGGTCTCGATGTCGATGGGGTGATACCTCATTCCCCTCAGCTCCAGAGTCTCGTCAAGAGAGCCCACCACATAGAGCGCATCGTGGCGCTCTGACACATGATAAAATTCACCTTTAGTTTATTTACAAATCTAACAACAGAGATACATGTTTCACTAAGTTTTCCCTAGCGAAACATCAAAAATGGGACTAATCATGCTCACCTCCACTGGCGTCGGTGAGGTCGGTGCGTCGCAGGAAGCCCAGATAACCGGTTCTTGCCCAGATGGTCTGGGTGTCTCCGAAGCTGAGCTTGGTGTTAAAGTGGTCAGCATGCAGCGCCTCTTCCCCATAAACCGTGTAGTAGCCTGTGGCGTTGTGAGGACTGCTCACCCAGATCTGTCACGCAGGTAAACACTAAGACTTACACATGATTCTGGTGGACATTTTAGATCCCTCATAACATTCAATGACCATTTTATTAAGGGGCTTTACTTCATCCAATACAACAGCTGTGACTTTACAGTTCAAATATGTTTTTTTCTTCAGTGTACGGCCAATGATACAGTTCATATTTTATTTTCTGGTAGCATGGTGTATTTATCTTCCTGAGGCTCGAGAAATGAGCCTCAGGAAATAAGGCTCATTTCCTAATTTTATAATTAAAAAAGTTGGGTATGAAACAGAAATTAAGCTACTGAAAATGCAAGTATTCAGGTCCATTAGTAAAACACTTGTTTAATTGTTTTAAACAAGTTTAATTATTTTGTATTTTCTTTAAGCTCAAATATCTATTCCTATCCTGTTATTTCATGTTAGTGTAAGTCTGGGGCTTACCTCTCCTAGATGTGAGTCTCCTAAAGGTCCTTTCGTCTCTGTGTTGGCAATGACCACTTTTACTCCAGGCAGAATCTATACAAGCAGACAGCCAGGTCTCAGTTTTAAAACTCAAACTGTGAGTAAACGTGAATCGTTCTGTCAGCATAACGATTGACTCGGTTTCTTTTCTGGATATGTTATGTTTCACCTTCCCAGACTCCATCAGGGGCAGACTGTGAGGGGATCCTCTCTCCACAAGGCGAACCCTGGAGAAACGAAACAATGACATAAATACCAGAAATATAATTATTATGTTACATTGAGGTTCATGTTAAATTTGCTTGCGCTGACTGTGTTGCTATACTGCCCCCTACCTGTCATGTCGCAGAGCTCGCATATCCACATAAACGGTGGTGGGATCTGGTCCAGATGTTCCCTGGAACAAAACAAGCACAGGTGGAGGTTACGATCCACTTCAGTCCTGCTGTGACCTCTGTTTGCCGGCTGTGTGAGGAGGAGGTGGAAGCTGGTTATGAAACAGCTGCTGAGTAAGCAGGGGGGCAGCCAAAAGCCGACCAGAAGCCAGGCTACAGGAGTTAGGACTGAACCATGTACAGAGAGACATTTCCTCCATCAGATCCTCTGACCCCATCTAGTGTAGGGAGGGTTAACCGGTCTAAACTTGATTTTCCTGGAACTTCACTACAAACACCTAAATCTGCTTTAGCTTACTCCTCTCCCGTAAATGTCTAAGAATCAAAAACTGTGAGAACTATTTGTCGTGATTAAACGCCTGCCGTGCAGCTGGGTTTTAAGTGAACCATTCCTCAAGCAGAAACTGATCCCATCGGTGGTGGGACCTGTTATCTTTACTGCGGTGAAACCAGCTACAACAAATTATGCTTTCCATTACTCTACTGGCAATGTGTGGACAACACATAAGCAAGATCTGTGAGGAGAAAAAAACAAAACAAAAAAAAAAAAAAACACAGACAGGGCTGATTTAGCTCAATGAGTCATTTGATGCCAATCCATGAAGCAGCAGCAGATCATTGTTGGAAAATGTCAACAAGACTCAATTAGTGTTTGCCAGGAAACAATAGACTGTTATCACAGTAAAAAATAAAAATAAAAATACATGCTCAATTAAATCTATATAAAATATTTTCAAACGGTTTTTAGAAATTTACTAAATATTTCATAAAACATATTTTACTACACTGTGAAAAATATCAATCAGTATGATGTGAAAAATCACACCCAGTAAATCCTTTATAAATGATGAGAGACAATCCAATTATACAATTAAAAAAAAACTGTCTAAGATGAAAATGAGCTGAATGAAGCCTCATTGGATCAAAAATAAAGGCAAACGAAGATAAATGTGAACTGAAGCAAAGCATGTTCAAACATCATGCATGAGAAACAACAAATGGCCACATAAACACACAGGCTGAGCTGCAGAGCAAACGGCCACTCTCATCCCACAGTACCTGCTCAGCCAGTTTCCCTAACCTGTTGGGCTGACAGAACAGGGCAGGACAGATAGAGATATAGATGCATGTGTTCATATAAATATATGTGGGACAGACACAAATAAACTTGTGCACAAAAAAGGGAAAACAGGAAACAGTTACCATGGTTGGGAAAACAAATTTAAATCAGCAACAGTACTGAGAAGGACTAAGTGCAGAGTGTAGCTTTCCTAAGAAAGCTTTTATGTTATTTTACCAAAATAAAATTAGGTGTTAGAAAACTAATATGTCCTGATTAAAACAAATCTTATCCAAATCAATGAATTTGGGTAAAATTTAATTTATGTGGTAAATCAAAGACAAGGTTAAGGTTATATTTACCTAAACATAAATCACTGTTTCTTCAGACATTTAGACTTTTATCTTGAAGTTAAAGCCTACACTCTGTAAAGTCTGTCAATTTTAAATCTTTTTAATACTTAATTTTCTGTTTTTCTGTAAAATGATAAAAATCATATTTCACCCTTTCCTAGACTTTTTAAGACTGCATAGGAAACTACTACATGTTTAATTAATATTAGAGTGAATCAAAAGAATTTTTTTAAATTACTGATAATCAGGTACCATAGCAAAGATTGGATCAATTGCATAAATAATGGACTGAAGACTAACATATTCTTACTGTTATTTTTCTGACTCCAAGAACATAAATCGTATGTTTTACAGGTATTTCATCATTCCCTGTGGCATTTAGCTTTATTTTATCCTTTCCCTGTAAAGTGAAGACAACAAACTCTGACAAAAAACAACAACAAAAAAAAAAAACAAACAAAAAACAACCATTACCAACACACACCTAAAAACCCATCAGTATTACAGTTACAGATACCAACAGGAGGAATATTGCTTTCCATGCATTGTGGGAATGTTGTTCTTCAGCTGCTGCTTACCTGCAAACAGATTGCTATGTTCACTCTGCAGCCGAAGGTGGTGCTGACAGCTCGCGGTGAGAGCCCCAAGTCCTTGAAGATCTTCGAGAAGGTCTGAGTGAGGGTGATCCGAGGCCTTTCCTCCGCCACCACCATGCACGTCCGCACACAGGACAGATTCACATTTCGCAACTGGATGAAGGAAAGGAAAGAAGAGTTACATCAGGGTCAGACATTTACTTTTAAAATGATATAAAAGTTTCCAGAATTGTATGAAAACTGGAATTCCATTAAAAGTACAATCTTTATTTTTTTTTTCTTTTGTAGAAACAGGTTTTTTCAGTAGTATTTTACAAGTAACCTCTTCCATTATTAATATTTTATAATGCGTTTATGTAACTAAAAACCTCAGCCAGGGTCATTCACAATATAAACAAGTCATTTATAAACCATATGCAGTGCAGGAGTGAACAGGAGATCATGTCTGAACAGTTTGTGGAGTAAACCGACCCGCAGAGCTTCTGTCTGTGAGCCCAGACCCTTGGTGCACATCTCCATGACTGAATATGAGCAGAAGGTGACGCGGACTTTGTACTGGCTGACAGCGGAAAGCCACAGAGAAGCATTACTCTCCAGCTCGAGAGGAGGAACAAGGATCGACTGGTGGCCAGAGTAAACACTAAAACAGAAACACAACGCTAAGCTTAGTGGAGTCACGTGGGGCAGACCTGTCTGCCAGTCAGCTGGTCAGAGCTGCTGATTTACCTGCACAGGCACCAGAGAGCCAAGCCCAGGCCGCAGTAGGGGTCCAGGCAGATGGCGATTTGCCGGGATGGGTAGAGCTCACACTGCAGCTTGATGGAGCGACACAAGGCACTGGTGGCAGAATGAGACATCTAGGAGAGACACAAGACAAAGGGACGGAAATCAAGAATAGTAAGAACTGAAAATCATCCTAATATGGCACCTGCAGATAAACCTGAAAGTTTTTATGTGCTCCAGCATACTTTGACTCCTGCCAGGATCCCAGTTGTGGAGACACTGAAGTCCAGGTAAGCCAGCATCTCTGGTGTGGGGGGCTTGTATGTCTGAGGACACTTCTTCCTGGGGAGGTCATCTGCAGAACACAAAGATGCATTTTACTGCCGAGAGGAAAGATTTCTAACAACATGAGAATCCTAACTGAACCATAAAGATACATGTGGGTGTTTTTTTTTCCAAATAATTTACCAGTGTCCATTACAGTGGGCCAGCTCTTGATGTCCACAGCTGCTGTAGCCTCTTTGGATTTCAGTAGCTTCATTATTGCTTGAGTTGTCAGGATACACACCGACTTACTGACCTGTAACACACAAAAACTGCAGTTAATAACAGAGAAAAAAAAAACATGCAGCACTACTGACACTGACTGCATTCAGCACTTTAGATAGAAAAACACAATGAAAGCAAAATGCAAAAATGCACCCTCTTTGTGAATCATTTTAAGATAAATAAGTTGAATCAGAGATTTGGGTGAGGAACAGATTGTTTTACCTCAACAATCATCTTGACAGTCGGCAGAGTGGTGGCCAGGTTCTGGGGGTGTGGAGGTCTAACTGTGACGGGGACGCACCCAGCATACAGGCAGCCATAGAAGGTTGCAATCAGGTCGATTCCTGCACACACGCACATACACACGTCAGCATGCTGATGAAACAATGAAACGCTGGGCTAACACTGAGAAATCATCCACAAAGCTTAAATTAACAGTAACGGTAATTAGCAGGACGTTTTACCCGGTGGGTAGACGAGTGCTACATGGTCCCCAGTGTTGAGGCGTCCCATCAGAGCTGCTGCCACGCGCTCTGCACGCTTGTGCAGCTGCAGACAGGAAGCTGTGCTGGCCACTGTGCCCTGAAGGGAAATCACAAACAGCACAAGTTCACAGCACCTTATTTAGTTCACTCAGAACTTTAATTGACCCTGATTTAAAAAAAAAGAAAAAAGTTGAACTAAAAAGAACTTGAAAGGATTTTTGAAGATTTCTTAAATATTCCAAAGTGAAAAATCGTATTTATAAAACAAAAGAGAAACCCTGAAAATAGTACAAGTTTGAAAAGCTTTTGCAGTTTTAATGATAAAGCATTATATGATCGTGCCCCCATAATTTAGCTTTAACTTGGAAATGCAAACTGGAGCTATAGTCCTTTAAAACAGTGACATATTCTCCACGATCTGACCACGGTAATCTACCAGGATTTCTACACATTGTAGCTGCGTAGATCCAAGACTTCTCCAGAGTTCTTAGTCCTTAATGTTTCTCTTTAATCATAAAATATTAAAGTGAACAATACATAATAGATACACAGTGGGATGGGAGGGAGCTAGGAAAGAGCAATGAGAGTAATAAGCGCATTTTGAAAATAAACTTTAAGCAGGTATTAAAAATAAAAATGTTTATTTGCCCGATTTAACATCCTCATCTTAAATGTCACAGTTTCATCAGCTGTAAGTGGAAAATCATCATAGTCAACAGAGAGGCTTGGGAGCAACAGTCTGTGAAATTAATCTATACAATGTGTAACCAAAATTATAATAACTTTGATAATTTTCAGATTTATTGACCATGACACAGAAATCACACCACCAGATTAGGGCCTGCAATGTAAAGCCTTACCTTTGAATTGAGAACGAGGAACAGAGGGTGATCCGGAGTGGCCTGAGCTCTCCACTGCAGCACATCCTGGATGTAGAGGAACTGTTGGTAAAACACAGTTACACATGTTTAATTTAATACATGGGGAATCACTGGGATTAAACATGTTTTTTCGGGGATTCACCGCTATTATAAAATTATAAAACTGAAAGGGATGAATGATGGAAATGAGTAATGGCAGACAAATCAAGAGGTACGCAGCAAAATGCTCAAACTTTGTATCCAAGTACACAGAAGGAAAACAAAAGTTCAGAACAGAAGGAAAAAATAAAAATCATTGTGTCAGGGATTCTTAGCAATTTGTAAAGTTTGCTTGAGAAGAAGGGAATCAACACTTTGACACTCCACAAAACACTGAATGTGTTGCTCTAACGTTTTTAGCATAGAAAAACAAGAGATAACAGTACAAAAAGTCTTGATTAAAGTTTTTGCAGGTTTTGAGTTTTAATTAAAAAATCTCAATTGCATCTCAGATTTCACCTTACCTGTGTGATGAGCGGAATGAATGAAATGAGGATGACTATCTACCTTACGTGCCTGGTCATTGTCCTCGAGCTGCCCCAGGTCTCTCCCACAGGCTTGTGCTATCCTCTTGCCTGCCACCAGGTTGCCCACTATCATAGAGGCAGGACCAACCTCTGCCCAGCACAAGCATCCGACCATAACATGTTAGTGAAGTCAGCATGAGTAGTAACAATACAGGTGCAAAACAAACTGCACTACATGAAAGCATCGAGGTTGACGATGCTGAGCAGAAAAGATGGCCTACCTGGTTGCTTTTGTCTTGGTTTGGGCAGGTTGGTGACACATGTGTGAGGACACATGAGGACGTTGCAGGGATGCAGGGCGCCCTCCAGGAAACGCTGCTTGGTCTCAGATATGTGGATGCCGCCCAAAGGAGCTTTCGGAAGAGTGTTGGCAGGAACGAGAGCGAGGCAGTACACCCCAAC